>NC_057346.1:61218633-62498699 GCF_016509475.1 Prionailurus bengalensis
TGATGTTTTTAGTCTATTTCCAATCAAACTAATTATTAATAGGTGTGTATTTATTGCCCTTTTGCTGCCTGTTTTATGGTTGTTTTGTAACTCTTTTCTGCTACTTTCTTCCCTTGCTCTCTTTGCTCACAGTAAGTTGGTTTTCTTTAGTGATACATTTAGATGGCTATATCTTTATTTTTTGCATATCTTTATTGATTTTTGATTTGTGGTTACCATTCAGTTTGTATATACCACCTTCCATATATAGCAGTCTATATTTAAGTTGATGGTAGCTTGGGTTTGAACCCATTCTTACTCCTCTCTTCCCCACCACTTTTTGGGAAAAAGTGTCACACTTTCCATCCTTTTATTTTGTGAGTCCCTTGATTGATTTTTATAGATATGCTTATTTTTACTGCTTTTGTGCTTCTTGCTTTTCTAACTCCTGCTTGTGGTCTTTCTACTCAAAGATTCTTCTTTAACATTTCTTGTAGGGGTGGTTTAGGGGTCATGAATTCCTTTAACTTTTTTTGTTTGAGAAACTCTTTATATCTCCTTCATGATACCCTTGTTGGATAGAGTATTCTTGGCTATAGATTTTTTTCCTATTTATTTATTTTTTATTTTACAGAGAGAGACAGAGCAGCATGAGAGGGGGAGAGGGACAGAGGAAGAGAGAGAGAATATCTTATGCAGGCTCTATGCCCAGTGCAAAGCCCAATGCAGGGCTTGATCCCAAGACCCTGGAATCATGAGCTGAGCCAAAATCAAGAGTAGGACACTCGACTGACTGAGCCACCTAGGTGCTCCATTGGTTGTAGATTTTTTTTTTCTTTTCAGCATTTTTAATATGTTTTGCCACTCCCTTCTGGCCTGCAAAGTTTTTGCTGAAAAATCAGCTGAGAGCCTTATGGGTTCTCCCTTATATATAACTGCTTTCTTTTCTCTTACTGCTTTTAAAATTCTCTCTTTATCAATACATTTTGCCATCTTAATTGCTATGTGTCTTGTTACAGACCTCTTTGGGTTGATTTTGTTTGGCAATTTCTGTGCATCCTGGATCTGGATTTCTGTTTCCATCCCCAAATTCAGAATGTTTTAAGCTATTATTTCTTCAAGCAAATTTTCTGATCCCTTTTCTTTCTCTTCTCCTTCTAAGATTCCTATAATGCAAATATTATTACACTTGATGGTGTTACCAAGTTCTCTAAGTCTATTCTCATTTTGCATAATATTTTTTCCTCTCCCCTGCTCTGCTTGATTACTTTCCATTTCTCTGTCCTCTAGTTTGATTTGTTCTTCTGCTTTGTCAAATTTACTATTTATTCCATCTAGAGTATTTTTAATTTCATTTATTGTATTCTTCATCTCTGTTTGGTTCTTTCTTATTCTATTGTTAAGGGTCTCACTGATGTCTTCTACTCTTTTCTGAAGTCCAGTATCTTTATAATAATGACTTTTTAAAAGTTTATTTATTTATTTTTGAGAGCAAGAGAGAGCGAGAGAGAGAGCGAGCAAGGGAGGGGCAGAGAGAAGGAGAGACAGAATCCAAAGGAGGCTCTGCAACATCAGTACACAGCCTGGTGCTGGGTTCAAACTCATGAACTGCAAGATCTTGACCTGAGCTGAAATCAAGAGTCAGACACTTAACTGACTGAGCCACCCAGGTGCCTCTATGATCATGACTTTATATTCTCTATCAGGCATATTACTTACCTCCATTTTGCTTAAGTCTTTTGCTATGATTTTGTCCTGTTCTTTGATATATACTCTTCTGTATCCTCATTTTGTTTAACTCTGTGCCTGTTTCTGTGTTTTGGAAAAGATAGCTATATCTCCTGCACTTGAAAGTAATGGCCTTATGAAGAAGTCCTGTAGTGCTTTGCTGTGCAGTGTCCTTTGTTCGCTGGAAACTGGCACTTCATAGGTGTCTTTTATGTGTGATGTGTGTGCCCTACTATTGTGGCTGGGACACTTTTTCCTTCAGTCCAGTCATCTGCAATGTCTCTCTTTGCCTTTTGTGGGCAGTGTTTGGTCCCTGTGGTGTTAGTGGGACAGTCTGGGGATACTGTGGGCTTTAGTTGACTCAGATCAGGCATTTTCCAGAGACGCAGTAGCACCAAAGGGTGTTTTTCCTGTGGTGTCCTGAGAACCTTTTTTTGTTGGGTGGAGCTTGCAATCAGACCAGTTGTCACCTTTCAGCCCACCGCTGGGTCTCTATCTAACTGGTATATAGGGTTATCTTTCCTTTTCTCTAGGGCAGGACTCACTTAGGAATGGTGTTGACACTGTAGTGCTGCTTGCACACTGCCTGGTCTATGGCACCTCTTTGTATGGGCTCTTGCCAATAGCATATTGGCGAAGGCAGATCTGCTGAAGTACAAGGCAGCAGGGTGCCATGTGTCAGGGCACCTACATCACCCAGACTGAGGCAGGCTGTCCAGAGGGGTGGATTGGTGGAACCACAGTGTGTGTGTGGAGGGGTGGAGGGTGAGGCAGTGCTAGCAAGTTAGATAGGGAGTCCACAGTTGACCCTGTGTTTACCCTGGGGAAGGGAAATGGTGTTTGCCAGTTGTCTTCCTGGAGGAGTTCCCTAGAGATTTCTATCCCTCCAGGACACATTTTGAAATTAGTAAATAACTCACTCCTAGGCGTCTTTCAAACTGCTGCTTCTAGGTTGTTTGTTGTGCTGTCTCTTTAAGGGCAAGGACTCAGTGTCCTCTCCTTCCAGGCTCTCCCAGAGGCCAACACACTGTTTGTTTGTTTGTTTGTTTTTTAATTCCAGGTTTTCAGTCCTTCTGGTTGTAGGAACTTGGTGTTATGGTAATGTTATGGTGATTTGTCTTCTTCATGTGGGCCCCCTGGTGTGAGGGTTTGATTCTTTCCCCTCTATATGCCTGCAGCATCCCTCACTCTTGTGGACAGTCCCAAAAGTCTATTAGTTCCAACTGCATTGCCTTTCTACCCTTTTAGGTGTGGTCTCTTCTTTATATTTAGTTGTGGAGTTTCTTCTGCCAGTCTTCAGGTCATTTTCTGGGGTATTACCACTGATGTGAGTGATATCTAGTTGTACCTGTGGGATGAGGTGAGCCCAGGGTCCTCCTACTCTGCCATCTTTCCAAGAAGTCTGGGAAGTAATTGAGTTTTGTATATTAACCTTGTATCCTGCAACCTTGCTTATTACTGCTAGGTAATTTTACCTATGATAATTGCATCATATGTTCACAGACAGTTTTATACACATACATTCAGAGTTGCTTTATTCACAATGTCCAAAAACTGGAGCCAACTCAAATATTTATCAGTTATGACTTGATGGAAAAACTCAGGTATATCTACATACTATAATACCATTCAGAATTATAAAGGAATAAGTTGATGATACATACCACATGTGGATAATTCTTAAAATAATATGCTTAGTGAAAAAAGAATATACCAGAAGAAAATAGACATACTGTATAATTACATCTATATAGAATTTGAAAGCAAAACAAACAAACAAAAAACAACCAAAACAAAACAAAAAACCCCAAACTAATCTACAGATGAACTACTATTGCTTGGGAAAGCAGGATGGATTTCAGGACAAGACAATAAGTGTGTACTTCATAGTCACATGAAGAAATTTAATAAAAGGTATGTTTATTATCTTGGGAATCTTTCACAGTTGAATACATATGGGAAAATATACTAAATTGTATATTTTAAATGTATTCACACTACTGTATATCAGAAAGGAATAAATTTGTAAAAGCATATGAAAAATATCCTCAGTGACTGCCATTCTTACTCATAATATAAGCCAAAGACATTAGCATTACCTGGGTGTTCTACATGTGGGGTTGAAATATCCTTGAACTTTTTCTTCTATTTCTCCTTTACATTCTCCATATGATCTCAAACTATATTCGCTTCCTCATTTCTTTTAGATTTAAAAGACAGTGAAAAATGTAGTGCTTTTTTCTTCCAGTTTCCTCTTATCAGAGTTTGCCCTGTTAAATCTTCTGTTGTTTTCAAATACTTTCTTACATACCATCTACTAAATGATGTTTTCTTGATAACCCTAAATAGAAATATACCTTCCACCACATACACAATAACCTCTCAGTCTGCTATCTTTATTTTTTTCCATAGCATTTATCTCTGTTTTACTATATTTATGCTTAAAATTTTGTATTGCTAATACAGGCAAGTCTTGCCAAAATGCAATGAGTCCACTATAGCCAATTTCTCCAACAGATTTAAACTAAAATCTGAACAAAATACAAAACAGTTGCCACAGATTTCTATAAAGTTAGCAAATCAATCAAGTCAAAACAGGAAGTAAATTTTGAAGAAGCAACTTGTATCATGTAGGTTCTCAAGAAAATTTTTCCCCTATGTGTTTCCTTCCATTGATTAGAAAGCAAGTATCCAACAGAGAGACAATAGATTGTACAGGGAGCAAAAATGCAAGATATACCTCATTGTTTTCTAGACAGAGAATCAGGAGAAATGCGTCTGTGAGCTGGAGACAAAGAGGAGGATCCTCCTATTTCTTCTCTGTTTTTCTACTAGATCTGACTGAAAGTTATATCTCAGTCACAGAATAATACAAACAGCTAAAACCCCAAGAGAAGGTTTGTCTTTCTGGCCAGAAAGAAATAAAAAAAAGAAAGAGAAATAAGGAAAATAAAGAAATAAGGAAATAAAGAAAGAAAAAGAAGGAGGAAGAGAAGGAAGAGATGGATAGAAAAAGGGAGAGAAGGAAGAAAGGAAGGGAGGAAGGAAGGGGGAAGGGAAGAAAAGAGAAGGCTAATATTTGAGAATGTGTATGAAATTCTTATTGTTATCCTTTGTTTTCTTTCTTTCTTTCTTTCTTTCTTTCTTTCTTTCTTTCTTTCTTTTTCTTTTCCCCTTCCTTCCTTCCTTTCCTACTTCCCCAAGGGCGGTACCCGTTTTGATGATATGGTGATACATACCGCTAAATTCTACCAGAAAGGCTATCTTTCTGGTCATGGAGACGTGAGAGGTGACTCCTGACAACTACAGAATATGAAAAGAATCCTGGAGAAGAGAGAGCTGAATAAGTAGCTCCTTAAATTCTGTATATGAACTGACACCAACTATGAGCTTACTCCTGAGCTGCACATGCATAGGACAGATCCAACAAAACACAGTAAAGGCACTGAGAACTCAATTACTATATAAACCATCTCCAAATCTCAGGATGAGGGACAAAAGCATCCATTAGAACCATCACAGGAAGCAAGATAGGACTTGCAGTCTGAACATAACCAAATTGATTTCCCGGAAAAGATAAAATCAACCTTATACAAAGGATTTTAACAAGATCTATATTCAAAATGTTCATGAAAATTTTTTTTAATATTAAACATATGAAAAACCAGGGGCGCCTGGGTGGCGCAGTCGGTTAAGCGTCCGACTTCAGCCAGGTCACGATCTCGCCGCCCGTGAGTTCGAGCCCCGCGTCGGGCTCTGGGCTGATGGCTCAGAGCCTGGAGCCTGTTTCCAATTCTGTGTCTCCCTCTCTCTCTCTGCCCCTCCCCCGTTCATGCTCTGTCTCTCTCTGTCCCAAAAATAAATAAAACGTTGAAAAACAAACAAACAAACAAACAAAAAAAACATATGAAAAACCAGAAAACATGTGACTATCAAGGGAAGGAATGATCCACAGATTCCAATCCCAATATCAGTCAGACGTTGGAACTGTCATACAAAAACTCTAAAGCAGTTATGACAATTATTCTTTATGACTTAAAGGTAAACACTGTTGAAGGATGTGAAAGAGAGGTCGTACACAGAGATAACAAAGTATAAAAAAAGAACAATGTCATCATTTTATAAGTAAAAGTCTTAAATCTGAAATTCATCAGATTAGCTCAATAGCAGAATGAAGAAGAAAGTGTAAAGTCGATTAAGAAAATGATTCAATCTGGAGAATAGAGAAAAAATATTAAAATCATGAACAGAACTTCAAGGATATAGAACACATAAAAATCTCTAATATTCATGTCACTGGTGTCCCAGAAGGAGGAAAAAAAATATTGGGCAGAGAAATATATTTAGTGATATGTGAAGATGAACAATTTGAATGAGTGTAATTTCTCATAAGGAAGCTTAAAGTCCAGAAGACACTGGAACAGTATTTTTAAGCGCTAAAATTTATTTTAAAAAAACAGTTAACTCAAAATTCAGTACACAGAGAAAATATATTTCAGGAATGCAGATGAAATAAAGGCTTTGCCAGCTGAGGAAAATCTGAGAGAATCCATTACCAGAAGCCAGTCTCAACATGAAATTCTAAAATGACTTATGGTTGAAGAGAGGTTATACAAATTTGAAAATTAGGAGATCAGTAGTAAAGGGAGAGCAACAGAAATTATAATTATATGGTTAAATATGAAACTCACTTGCTCCAGTTGTTTAAGATAACTTTTACATAGCTTTTGTGGGGTTTCCATGCATGCAGATGTACATTTGACAACTGCAACATGTAGGGAAGTACAGGATCCCATAAAAGTAAGGTTCTTTTACATTTCACTTGAAGTGGTAAAATATTAACTCTAAGTCAATTGTGAAAGGTTAGGTATGTATGTCACAATCTGTATATCAGTGGTTCTCAGTCCTATTTGCTCCCAGTCAGACATTTGGTAATTTCTAGAGATACCATTAGTTGTTAGCAGTAGCTAGCAGCCATAGACCAGAGAAGGTGCTAAACATCCTGCAGTGCACAGGACAAACTTTACATCAAATTATTATCTGGCTGAAAATAGTAACAGTGTCACAGTTGGAAAACTGTGATCTAGAGCAATCCCTACAAAATAAAATAAAATAAACTAGATTATAGCCAAAAACCAATAGATAGATTAAAACTCAATACTAAAACTATTTAAATTCAAAAGTAAGCAGTGGGGGGAGGGGATGAATAAGAACAACAAACAGATCAGACTTATGGGAAACACATACAAAAATGGTAAACTTAAGCTCAACCATATCATTAATCACATTAAATGGTACTGGTCTAAACACACCAATGTAAGACAGAGATAGTGAAATCGGATAAAAGAACAAGATCCAACTGTATTTGTGTACAAAAAACTCCTTTAAATATAAATACATAGATAGGTTAAATTAAAAAGTTGGAAAACACATGCCATGCAGACAGTATGTAAAAGAGGAGGCAGTGGCTATATTAATATAAGACAAAGTAGAATTCAGAATAAGAGATACTGTCAAGGATAAAGACGGGTATTATATCAAGATAAAAGAAGATAAATGCATATGCACTTAAGTGCAGAGTTCAAATTACATGAAGAAAATTGATGGAATGAAAGAAAATGTTGTCAGATCCACTATTGTATTTGGAAAATTTAAGATTCCTCTTTCAGTATCCATCAGCAATCAAAAGGTGTGGGATACAACCAGAAGTAGATTAGACTAAAATTTGTAACATTAAATATTACTAGAAAAGTCCCCCTTATAATCAGTATACATTAATTACTTTCATTTACCATCTTTACATATTGCCTATCAGCTTCACTAAGGGAAATAATTTTGCTTCTTTTGTTTACTGTCATGTCTTCTATGCCCATATAAGTGTTGGGCACATTACAGATACTTACTAGATACTTGCTGAGTGGATAGATGAATGCAAAATCAGTTATCATTTTATTTTATTTGCTTATTTCAGGAATAACAGTTCTAATTCTTTGAAATTTTCCACAAGTTTGAAAGATACACAGTGTTTGCACTAGCAGTGGGAATGACTCACTTTGCAATCCATATCAATTCTCAAGGGAGTTCCTAACATGCACCCTTCTCATAAGTTGCAAGCTGAAAGCTCTGTGGCCTACCCAACATTTTTCTCTTCTGCCCATCTCTCACCAACTTTCCCTATGGTTACAGTGAGAGGACAAATCAACCCAATGCAGACTGCCATCTGGATTGTCTTGTTGAAAATTCCCCCATTAAAAAAGATAAAAAGAGGCATCTGGGTGGCTCAGTCAGTTAAGCGTCGGACTTTGGCTTGGGTCATTCTCATGGTTCTTGAGTCCGAGCCCTGCGTCAGGCTCTGTGCTGACAGCTCAGAGCCTAGAGCCCGCTTAGAATTCTGTGTCTCCCTCTCTCTGCCCTTCCCCAGTTCATGCTCTGTCTCTCTCTCCTTCAAAAATAAATAAACATTAAAAAAAAGCGCCACAGATTGATGTTCTTATTTGGTTAATCTTATAAAATAAACTAATAAACATGTTTCATAAAGACACTGAGAAAACAAACACATAACACACAGAAGAATTATTTCACAGACTGAAATAATATCTTTATTAGGTGCTACAATATACTAGAAACAGTACTAAACACTTTGTAACCATTAACTTATGACATAGGTATTGCTGTATCTGTTTTACATGTGCATGTTAGTTAAATATAACTTCCACTTATGGAAATAGTAAGAATTAAGATTCTAATACTTGGTCTTGCTGAAGCTAGAATCTAAGAAATTTATACCAAAGAATTACAGGAGGATGGGAATAAGTGGAAAAATAAGACCCAGAATTCTCAGCTGATTTTAGTCATGAATAATTGTTGAACACATTCTCGGATCTGTCTGGTCCTTACTCCATAGATGATAGGGTTCAGCATAGGTGGTACCAACAAGTACATGTTGGCCAGCAGGATGTGGGTGTGGCGTGGTATATGCTTACTAAAACGGTGGGTGAGGAAGGAAAAAAGAGCAGGGATGTAGAAGGTGAGGATGACACACACATGGGACCCACAAGTGCTGAGGGTCTTCAACCTGGCATCATTAGAAGGGAGATTAAATACAGTACGAAGTATCTGTACATAGGACAGAGAGATGCATGTCACATCAGTCCCAACAATTAAGACAATGACTGCCAAACTATAAAGACTATTGATGGAAATGTCAGCACAAGCCAATTTCACCACAGCCATGTGCTCACAGTATGTGTGGGGGACTACATTGGACTGGCAATATGGCCATCTCCTTACTAGAAATGGATGTGGTGTCATTAGTACTAACCCACGTAGAAGTGCCACTATGCCAACTCGAGCCACCACAGTATTTGTAAGAATGGATGTGTGTCTCAGCGGATTACAGATTGCCACATACCGGTCAAGTGCCATGGCCACAAGAAGCCCTGACTCCACCCCAGAGAAAGCATGGATGAAAAACATCTGAGTGAGACAGGCATGGAAGCCGATTTCATGATAATTGAACCAGAACATACCCAACATCTTGGGAAGAGTGGAGGTTGACAAGATGAGGTCTGTGATGGCCAACATGGAAAGAAAATAGAACATGGGTTCATGGAGAACAGTCTCAGTTTTGATGATAAAAAGGATAAGTATGTTTCCCATGAGCGCCACAATATACATTGAGCAGAAAGGAATGGCTATCCAAATATGCAAATATTCTAGGCCAGGTATGCCCATCAGGAAGAAGGTACTAGGATTGGTGAATGCAGTGGAGTTAAAGTCAATCATGGTGATTCTGGCTACGTGAAGATATGGTCTTGCTTTCTTTCCTTCCTTTGTCCCTGGAGTGGTCAAGTGCATATATACTCTGGTAAATATACAGTAGGATTACTTAGGTAAAAGTGCAACTGAGCAATTTTACTCATATTTTAAGTCCTCCTTGGTGAGCTTCTCTGAAATTACATGTATTGCATTACTGTCAGCTATTAATCTCATTAAGGACTAGCTTGAGTAAAGACTATCTCCTAAGCTCAGAAACTCCACAACATTCTGCCTGACACTAAGTCTTCTCCTTCTGTCTGTGATAGCCAGGCTAAGCAAAATCTCTTTTTCTTTTCTTTCTTTCTTTCTTTCTTTCTTCTTCTTTCTTTCTTTCTTTCTTTCTTCCTTCCTTCCTTTTGCAAAATTTCTGATAAATAACTCAAGTTCCTCGCATTCTAACAAGGAACCTGTAACAATGCCTTCTCTGAGAAGTACCCCTCCAAAGTAATTATGGTGTTGGAGAATTTGGCATGAGATACATTCTAAATAGAGATTTTTAAAAGCAAGACATGAAGGAATAATAAGCATTCCACACTTGCAATGCTTCAAAGGACAATACTTTTGAATGCTGCCCTGGTGAATTTCTGGCCATAAAAGAACCAGCATCTGATCACTTAAATGCATAATAGCTTTAAGATAGCAACAAAGTCATTGACCTTACATCCAAAAAGTATGCTCCCTGGATTTTCCAGGATCCCTGGAAAAATGTTACTCTGGCAGATTGTCCATGCTTTCATGATAATTCATACAAATATATATATATATGATATAAATAAATATATACAATATTAATATAATATCTAATATACAAATATATAATATAAAATTTACATTCCAACATCTCAGTTGATACCAGCTGTTCACTGTGAAACTAATGGTTAGTATATTGTTTCTTACTAAATTATTCTTAAGCCCAGAGAATATACCTGCATACACTTACTTTTCCAGAGTTGGTACCAGGTACCTTGTGGACCAGAATGTCTAAAGGATGATTGGGGAAAATGCCAAGAGCATCCTGATCTAACTTATTAGTGGCTAGTTCTATGTGGTGGGACTACACCAATTTACCTGTCAACAAGGAGGCAATCCAGAAAAGTCTCTAACTTATCTTCAGAGGGACCACTGTGTCTTCCTCTATTGCATGCTCTCAGTTTATTTTCAGCACAGCTGACTCTCAAGAGTCCAAAGTAATTTTGAATATTTATGCCTGAGTTCTAGAAAGTCCTTCTTCACACCAATATGCTACAGTACCCTCATCACTGCCTCTCTCATGTCTTAGGTTTAAGTAAACATAGACAAGTTGTCTACATCCCTCCAGATTAATTGTGTTGTGCTGAATTAAAGCCAGGAATTCAGAGATTTGAATTATTCCCTCATGAAATGCTAACTTCAGATTTTATAGTTCCACTGGAGAGTCCCAGCGGCTCAAGCACCGCAACAGATGTTTCTGTAGCTTCTGAGAAGTATAAATGGTGCCAGAGGAAGTACACAATTACTCTATCACATGATGTCCGTGGACAATGAAATTTGATTTGAGCGAGACTTTAAAATGGATTTTAAAAATCAGGAATAACTTTAAAAAGTTAACAAAGAGTCAGTGGAAATTTGCAACTAGTAATATGTTCTGGAGATCTAATTCACTGCAAAATGATTATAGACAAAAATGTTGCTATTATAAACTTCAAGGTAGTTAAGAGATTAGATTTTAATTTTTCCTAACTCCAAAACAGAAATGGTAATAAGATAATAAAAATATACAAAATAAGATAAAAAAATAAGAAATGATAAAAAAGATATGATTAAAGGTGTTAGCTAATGCTATGTGGTAATCATAATGCAATATATAAATGTGCCAAATTAACAACCGTATACCTTAAATTATACAATGTTATAAATCAACTGCATCTCCATATAGACACATTTTTTTTTTAATTTTTTTTTTTCAATGTTTATTTATTTTTGGGACAGAGAGAGACAGAGCATGAACGGGGGAGGGGCAGAGAGAGAGGGAGACACAGAATCGGAAACAGGCTCCAGGCTCTGAGCCATCAGCCCAGAGCCCGGCGCGGGGCTCGAACTCACGGACCGCGAGATCGGGACCTGGCTGAAGTCGGACGTTTAACCGACTGCGCCACCCAGGCGCCCCTAGACACATTTTTTAAAAAGTTAACAGAGTTTCAGAAATCATAGAGATCTTAAAAGCAAATGGAGTAAAAAGATAGTTGGGGTGCCTGGGTGGCTCAGTCAGTTAAGCGTCCGACTTCAGCTCAGGTCATGATCTTACGGTTCATGGGTTCGAGCCACACATCGGGCTCTGTGCTGACAGCTCAGAGCCTGGAGCCTGCTTTGGATTCTGTGCCTCCCTCTCTCTCTGTTCCTCCCTTTCTCTCTGTTCCTCCCCCTGCTCATGCTCTGTCTCTCTCTCTCTCTCTCAAAAATAAAGATTAAAAAATTAAAAAAAAAATACTCTTCGCGGGGCACCTGGGTTTCTGTGTCTCCCTCTCTTTCTGCTCCTCCCCTGCTTGTGCTCCCTCTCTCTCAAAAGTAAAGAAATAAATATTTTAAAAAATACTCTTTGTACCTCAAATATGTGACCCATATCTTATGATAATCTATAGAGGGAAGGAAAGTTTGTGCCAGAAACAGGTATGGAGGGTGAGGATTTTGGAATTAGCCAGTAATATTTGTTTTAATCTTAAAATTCAAAAAGTGAAAGAAAGCGTAAACGTTACCCTAGAGAAAGAAAACACACTACCTAAAGTCATATTTTGCTCCGTATATCCACTTCATAAACACCACCCTGTAATTACTGAAAACAGCATGGATTTATTTTGCTGATAGTTTCACTAAACAAATAAGAACAAAAGAGGCTGATTTTCAAGTGAAAGCTAGATAGTTATTGCCCTGATTATGTCTCTAAAACATCTTTTCCCCTATCAGGCTTATTTTTTCTCTTCATTGGAAAACTGTCGTTTTACTTAGAAACTGTCTATAAAAGCAAATTGCTATTTTGGATTGAAAACACTTACTGAACCTAGCATAAATCAATTTCTGTGAATGTGATCAGACTGATATGCAAAGACAAATATGAATACTTGGGCCATTTAAACGGACCTTGATTTATGGTTTTACTTGATCTTTATGTTACTCTCACTTTATAAAGTTCAAACAAAGCATCTAGCCATACCTCTCAGATGCATCGCCAGAGTGGCAGGCAGTGTGCACTACTTCAGAGTTTAACTACCTCATTTACCATTACTTTTGGTCTCAAATATCTTTCAAACCTAGAAAACATTTTGTTCAGTTGCATGCACCAGTAAGCCCATAAAATATTATGTTTAATTAATTCTGTTCTTGTTTATAAATAGTCTCCATCTTAAATTCCCTAAGTGCTGCCTTTCCTTTAGTCACCTTACCCTCTATGGGAGACCCTGTAGATGCCCCTACAATTTAGCCATGGAAGTAAAGACTGGCATGGAAGGAGACCTTCCTGATGCTGCGTCTGTGCTATGGTTGGAGTACATTTGTTGCTCACTATCCTTGTCATATAAGCTATTAAGTATTTTTAATTCTTCTGTTTTTCTCTCGAGTAGAAATGCCTGTCTCACGTAGTCCTATTTCTTCATCTGGCTGGGTTTTGCCTGGGGTTGCATTCATCTTGCAGACGCCTATAAGACAAACCAGCTGCCTGCTGCTTCTTGCTCTGGAGCCATAGGTTTTAGGAGGGTTATGCAAAACGAATGCCCCATGGGGATGGCTGTCAATGATCACCAATGAGAATGTCTCTCTTTGTTCTTCTAGAGGAATCTCACTGACCAGACAGATGACAGCCTTCTGAGACTTTTGCAGTCATTAGAGGACTAACCTCAGGAACCAATAATCAAAAGAGTGTGTGGGTACTAGGGTCACAATGATGATTGTTTAATTGTACTTTTGTGGAACTGAACATTGCAGATTGTATAAGGAAAACATCGGTCTTCACAGCATGAAGCTGAATAAACTTTCTATAATCCCACATTTTCGAACAGAGTTATAAGTCAGTATTGTTTAAAGCAGTGTGAATAAAGTGTTACCCATGCAGTGCCTGCCTCATAATCACCTGAAATGATCATCTTTACCCAGATATTCCCTAAAATTTCATATTTCCCCAGACGTTGCATGAGTTACAACAGCTTAGTTGATGTTAGTTCCTTATCTTAAAGAGGAGGATAATAATATCTTCTTTTCAGGAGTTATATAATATGAAAATTAATAATGTATACAACAAAATACCCCATTTACTGTTTGACAAATAAAAAGCCATTTTTTTTATTTACTATTACTTTCGTTATTTAATTTTGCCTTTCAAATGTAAGCCTGGGATTTCCATTTCCAAATGGATGTGAGGGACTAGGTAACAATGTCAAGTAGTGTAATTAAATTCCCTGTTGCTCTTTAGTTGCTAGCATTGGAAGGAATCTGTGAAATTAGAACTAGCAAACACTGATGACCAATGGATGAGGTATACCAGACATAAGCCAACACAGAAAACATAATGAGGGATTTTGTCCCCTTTTCTACCACTTCTCCTGTCCTTAGTCTTCTCTGACCAGTCTACACTTGCAGACTTCCCTTGCCATCCACTGTACCATTTATTTTGCCTCTGATGTTTATATTATCCATTGAGATAGCTTCGCTAGAGCTCATAGGATAAATGATTTGCCAAAATCAAACAAAGAGCAACTAAGGATGTCTCAAAAGAACACATTTAGCACTGTGAGATTTAATATGTCAACTTGAATGGAAGGGAAAACATATATATATATATATATATATATATATATATATAGTGCTATATAACATATTTTATCCCAGGATCTGAGTTTCCCTTCTTAAAGACAAAATTCCCTGTTTCCTTTTTCTCAGTCAGTATGGTGTAAAAGGCCCCTATTTGATGTGTAAAGTACAAGGAAAGCATAGTGTTATTAACACCAGGAGTCTACTCCATAGATAGCGTTAAATATCAGGGATTCCATATCTTATTTCTTCTCTTCTTTTTTTAAATATTTAATTACAAAGATATAGATATATTGATATGCAGATATATATGCAGACATATATTTCTACATCTATGATTACCAAAATAATCTAGAATACTTTGAACGAAAGGCTTTTAGTCTTCTGGAAACGGAGGGAACTAAGTGGCTAATGCTTCTAAATGGACAGACCTTCCTTTTGCTGTTAACATCAGCATGAGTGTCGTTAGATAAAATGTGATGAACCTCATGCTGTAGAGGAAGACCTGTCTTCAGAGTTGGCTCTGCTAGTATTGGTTGTATAACTGTTTTCATGTAATTTCATCTTTACAATCTCAAATTTCCTGAACTTTAAAATATGAATACTAGTAGTACATATATCATATTGTCTATATGAAGCTTAAATGAATTAATATGGTTATGGTATTTAATACAATGAATAACATAATAATCATGGTAATAAGTGGTAGTGGCAACTAATCATGATGGGAATTGAAGTGGTAATAATAAATGGTACATAGATTGTCCTCCTCTGAGACTCATTGGATTTAAAGATTTCCTTATTGGAAAGGGAAATCCCTTACACCCTACACCCAGTTGCCTTTAGGGAGTTCCAATTATGTCAGCTGGTCTAGGCTATAAATTTTTAAAAAAAATTTTTTTTCAACGTTTATTTATTTTTGGGACAGAGAGAGACAGAGCATGAATGGGGGAGGGGCAGAGAGAGAGGGAGACACAGAATTGGAAACAGGCTCCAGGCTCTGAGCCATCAGCCCAGAGCCCGACGCGGGGCTCGAACTCACGGACCGTGAGATTGTGACCTGGCTGAAGTCGGACGCTTAACCGACTGCGCCACCCCGGCGCCCCTCTAGGCTATAAATTCGACATACAAAGATGGATAGCAGGGGCACCTGGATGGCTCAGTCGGTTAAGTGTCTCTTTGTTTCTGCTTAGGTCATGATCTCACTGTTGGTGAGTTCAAGCCTTGCGTCAGGCTCTGTGCTGACAGTGTGGAGTCTGCTTGTGATTCTCTCTCTTCCTCTCTCCCTGCCCCTCCCCTGCTCCCTCTCTCAAAATAAATAAATAAACTTCATAAAAAATGGATAGCAATAAAGCACTGACCATGGATGACTGGTAATTACGTCTAGATTTCATTACAATAAAAATAAAGGCAAAGTTCATGCATATGAAAGCAACATCCTCCAAAAGCAGCTCTATTTTTAATAAAGGTATATTTAAAACAAAGTATTTGCTTTATTTTTAAATATTTTAAAAATAATTTTTATTAGGGGGCACCTGGGTGGCTCAGTTGGTTAAGCATCTGACTTCGGCTCAAGTCATGATCTCGCAGTTTGTTAGTTTGAGCCCCGCATCAGGCTCTGTGCTGACAGCTCAGAGCCTGGAGCCTGCTTCAGATTCTGTGTCTCCTCCTCTTTCTGCCCCTCCCATGCTCTGTCTCTCTCTGTCTCTCAATAATGAATAAATGTTAAAAAAATTTTTAATAATTTTTATTAAGTTTATCTATTTCTTTTGAGAGAGAGGAAGAGAGAGAGAGAAAGAGAAAGAGAGAGAGAACAAGTAGGAGAGGGACACGGACAGAAGGAAAGAGTAAATCCCAAGCAGACTTCCCACTGTCCACACAGAGCCCTTTCTGGGGCTTGAACTCACAAAATGTGAGATCATGACCTGAACTGAAATCAAGAGCTAGATGCTCAACCGACTGAGCCACCCAGGCACCCTATCAACTGAAGTATTTTATATCAGTCTATACAGATACACTGTGTGTGTTTGTATGTGCATACGAGTGTGTCTGTGTATGTTTACTCAATTAGTGAACAGTATGGGAAAATGTTTCACAATTTGTATAGTGAAGAATCAGATATAAGAATTTAGATAGTTGAGGCTTTCTAAATTTGAACTTAAAGGAATATGTGGGGACAATTGTTTTTGGACAAGTTGGAGTAACACGAATGTGGATGAAAGAATTAAAGTACCATAAAATATATGAAGTAAAGGCACTCAAGGTATTGGACATCAGATAATGAAAGACAATGGTCTGTGGGATGGGAAACTAATGAGGTTATCCTTTCAATTGCCCAAGCTTACTACATAGGGAAAGTTACCAAAACACATTAGGGAAAGGTAGAGCCCAGGCAGAGTACAACATGATTCTTAAATTCAGGATTGGGAGCTGGGATTCTTCTTCTTTCCTCTTTCAGCTTTCTTATTTTTTCTTCTTCTTCTTCTTCTTCCTCTTCTTTCTTCTCCTTCTCCCTCTCCTTCTCCTTCTCCTTCTCCTTCTTTTAAGATTTCTGTTTGTTCATTTGGGGTGCCTAGATGGCTTAGTCGGTTAACCGTCCAACTTCCAAGCTTGGCTCAAGGCATGATCTCACAGTTCAGTTCATTGAGTTTGAGCCCTGCATCGTGTGCTGACAGCTCAGAGCCTGGGGTCTGCTTTGGATTCTTTCTGTGTGTGTCTCTCTCTATCTGCTCCTCCCCTGCTCATCCTCTGTTTCTCTGTCTCTCAAAAATAAATAAACATTTTTTTTTAATTTTTGAAAAAAAAAGGAATTTATTTCTATTTTTATTTTTGAGAGAGAGTGAGTGGTGAAGGGGCAGAGAGAGAGAGAGAGAGGGAGATACAGAATCCTGCTGTCAGTGCAGAGCCTAATGCGGAGCTTGAACTCATGAACTCATGAGATCATGACATGAGTTGAAATCAAGAGTTGGATGCTTAATCGAGTGAGCCACCCAGGTGCCCCTGTATCTGGGATTCTTGGAAGAATAAAACAGAAACAGTAAATCAGTGTACCAAAGAGAAGAAATCTGCAGAGAGACAACTTCTTTGTTCTTCAGAGGACTGCTTTAAAAATTACTTCAATACTGTTTAGTTCATTGTGAACTAAATAGTTCAGATTAGTTGGAGCAAAACCTCTGTGAACCAATCTACCCAAAACCACACACACAAAATTGGGACAATATTTGAAGCCAACCCTTTTTGAGAAGTCACTGAGGAATTTTTCATAATTTATTGTGATATAGGAAAATATAGGGAAACCAAACAGTGAGACAAAATGAGTACTAGATGAAATATTGCTCTGGTTTCACACTGTACAGCCTAAAACAAAACCTGACAAGCTTGACCAATATTCAATCTAATCAAGTCCCAGAACAAAGCCTGAAAACATAGAAATACAAAAAAGAATTTAGCATCCCACAGGGTAAAATATATATTGTTTTTTACATATTTTATATGTTTACATATGTTTTATATATTATCATATATAATTATATATATAATCTATTCCAACCTATAAGTCATGAAAAGTAATAGAAGAACAAATTCATAATAAGTAAGAAAAATTAATTAATTGAAACTGACCCAGAAATGACACAGATATTAAAGTTAATCGACACAGGCATTTAAAGTTTTTAGAAATGCATTCTATATCTTTGAAAACCAGCATCCCAGCATCCAAAAGAAGGGACAAAATTGGTTTGGCAGTCCAAAAATCACCATCAAAATAAACTGTCACTATTTGACACAACAGGAAGCTTGAAAAATGCTCTATTCAAAAGGCTTGTTTTCATTTGACATGACCCAGAAATCAACCTATGAGAAAAAGGCAATTGTAATGGCAATTGTTTAACATTAAAGTGTCCTAAGACAAACTTACTAATTGGGTTAACAAAAGACTGACTATAAAACTCAAAACAAACCAGCCAACAAACAAACAAAACAAAAACAAGCAAACAAATAAAAACAGAGAATGAGATATCCATAGGAGGATCTGAAAAGTTCCAACATATTTTTAGGAATATAGAAGGCCACCTACCCATGTGCATAGTGCATGCACAAGATTTCAAAAACAAGACAAAAGAAAACAAACAAACAAAACCCACCCAAAGTAAAAATCTTGCTTACGAATCAGACTTGATATCAGCTATTACAAATAAGTTCCAAGAACTAAAATAAACCAAGTCTAAAGAAGGAAAGGAAAAGTTTGAGAATCATGTGCCACCAAAAACAGAGTATAAATAGGAATTATTTAAAAAGAACCAAATATAATGGAAATGTATAATAAATGAATGTAAAATTCACAATAGGTGCTCAAAAGCATATTTAAACTTAGAGAAAAAAATGAATGAGGCCAATTGAAACTATTCAGCCTGAAAAGCAAAAAAAAAAAAAAAAAAAAAAAAAAAAAAGAATAAGAAAATGAAAAAGTCTCAAAGACCCCTGTAGGATACAAAAAAAAAAAAAAAAAAAAAAAAAGCCTATAAAGAAAATCCTAGAAGGACAGGAGAGACAGAAATAACATTTGAAGAAATAATGGCTGAAATTTTTCAAAAATTGATTAAAAAAAACAAAAAAACTTCAATCCTCACAAACAAGAAGCTCAACAAATTCTAAGCAGAATGAAAACAAGATATCCTTACCTAAAGTATCAGTCAAATGTTTAAAAGAAAAAGACAAAGGGAGAATCTTGAAAGCAGCAATATATGCTTTCAAACACATTTGATTATTAAGAATTTTAAAAATCCCTCCCGGATTCTCTTGGTTTTTACACCATAAATAATAGGGTTCAACATAGGTGGAATAAGAAGATATATATTGGCTATAAAAATATGGATATGTGGAGCGATGTGGTGGCCAAACCTATGAGTGAGAAAAGAGAAAAAGGCTGGTGTATAAAACACTAAGATGACCCATACATGGGAGACACATGTACTTAAGGTCTTGAGGCGGGCAGCTTTCGAAGGCAGATTAAAGACAGTGAAAAGAATAAGGACATAAGAACAGATGATCAATATGAAATCCAATCCCCCTGTCAGGAATGCCACAATTAGGCTGTAGGCTCTACGAATCTTGGTTTCAGTGCAAACTAGCTTTATCACAGCCATAAACTCACAGTACGTATGGGAGATGACATTAGTTCTGCAGTAGGAAAGCCACCTCAGGAGAAAGGGATGTGGACTGAGGAGTACAGCTCCTCTAAAGACAATGCCCAAACCGAAGCCTATAACCACTGCAGGGGTCAGGATAGTGGAATGTCTTAATGGGTGGCAAATGGCTATGTAGCGGTCAAAAGCCATGGCCAGGATAAATCCAGATTCCATAGTAGACAGAGAATGAATAAGATACATTTGAGTGAGGCAGGCTTCAAAGTAGATCTTTCTGTAATTGAACCAGAAGAGGCTAAGTATCTTGGGAAGTGTAGAAGAAGTAAGAATCAAATCAGCCACTGAAAGCATGCATAGAAAGAGGTACATAGGTTCGTGTAGTTTGTGGTCTGTCTTGACAATTAACAGAAGGGCAACATTTCCCATTAGTGACACGAGGTAGACTAGACAAAAAGGGATAGAAATCCATATGTGAACAGCCTCCAATCCTGGAATGCCAAGCAGTAGAAAGCTGGTAGGGTGAAGACTGGTCCTGTTGTAATTTAACATTATGCAAACAATAGATATTCCATGACCCTGTCCAAATTAAAAATCACAAAGATTATAAATATATGAATATCAATGTTTTTTTTCCATTACTATGGGTTTGGAGAGATGCCAGTTATTGAATTATTTCTTCAGTAGTATAATCTCGCAATGCATTAAATACATGGGATAGTGCTTTTTTGGGTAAGAAAAATTAGTAGAAAAGTATCTATCTATCGTCTATCTATCTATCTGTCATCTATCTCCTTGCCTTTTTTTTCCCAGAAAGTGTTGTTCAGTTAGCCAGATGCATTTCAGTAGTATTATAGTATTAGAGAGGTAACAGGTGATATATTGCTGAGTATGAAGATATAATTTTCTACAATTTGAGACAAGCAAAAAAGGGTAAGTCCAACCATCATGATTGAGATCAGTGATTTGTGACATTTAACCTCTCTCACCCCCTTCTCAATGATAGGGCTTATAGATATAATGAAAAGGTGACTTGGGAAATACTAAAGAACAATTGGGGAAATTAGCTAAAAAAAAAGGAGAATGAAGAAGTATGAACCAAACTGGTCCTATTTTTAAAGGTGAGTCATTGAGCTAATAAATCAAGGACCCTTATCTTCATAAAATCAGCTCAACTGAACAATAAGAAAATCACTTAGCAAAGGACTATCCAATAGAAAAAATGACGAAGTCTGGAAAACATGGGTATTCAGATTACCAGATATTTGTGTTGTTTTGTAAAAGATCAATCAAATTCTTCCAGAAGGTGAATAATACATTCTTCAATCACACAGTACACTTCACACTGCCTTCTGTTTCCAAAGCTAAATTTTTTTCCCTATATGCCCAATGCTGTGCCTTTTATTCCTATAACTTATTAATTCCATAACTGGAAGGCTCTATCTTCCATCTCCTACCCCTTTCCCTCTAGCAACCATCAGTTTGCTGTCTGGGTTTAGAGGTCTGATTCCTTAAGCAAACTTTTAAATGCAACTCTTGATTTCCAGAAATCGGCTTACCAGAAATCACTCCTTAGAGTTTGTGAGCAATTATTTTGGAAGGATATCCTAACAATACTAAATTTTGAATTGATAAATAATTATTTTGGTTCAAATATTGGTATATGGTGAGCTTTTATAACATGAAGTATCCTTTCACTCTGAATAAAAGTAAGAATTATTTTTAAAAAAATGTTTTGACCAGTTCAGTTTAGGACTAAATCCTAGAAGTAGACTAACAAAAATTATGAATGAACAAACTGTTCATTTCAGCTTAAATATTGAGTTCATCTTCTTCTACCTTATTTTTTGTCAAGAAGTTCAACCATCTTTCAGAGAGCCACAAGTGCTGTCTTCACTACTTAAGACTGGACCTAGAACCCCATCCTAGGTTCCATCATTCCCTTTTTATGGAAGCATTGAGTTTTCCAATCCTAACTCAACTACAACTCTGCAGCCTGTAACCAGGTTATCTTACCTCTATAATGAGATGGTCCCATTGTTCACCGTGAAGGTCAGCTTAATATATGCTATACTACAGCAAGTTTCATTATATCTCTTATCCTGGGGGACCAGATGCCTGCAAGGAATATCCTACCTATCACCTCCTTCGAGAATGTTGTCTGATTATAAGCAATTTCAATAATTTCTCCTAGTCTCTTCAGGAACAGTTTGGTCTCTTGAAGGGAATCAGTCTTGTAGTGTCATTGCCACCCAAGCTAGCTCTGAACTTAGAAACCAAGAGGAGATGGTCTCTGGACTCCGAGTCTCTTGAGATACTTGATTTATTACACTTCTAGGGTTTAAGCACATGTAGGCACTGCGAATTAATGCCTTCTCACAACATATGTGATGAGAGCTAGACAGAATGGAGAACATCAGAGAAGCACATGGTTATTAATTAATTAGGGTATCCATATTAATATCCCCATATGTCTCCAGATATTAAGTAACTTACTTGAATCTTATCTAGTTCTGAAAAACAACTAAAGCTCCAGGATACTTTCTAGTCATGTTTCTATTACTGAATCCTCTTGAATTTTACTTGTTTAATCAAGTAAAAGATATTCATTATCCCTATATACAAAAGAATCATTATGTGCATTTTCGTTGCAATGTTATGCAAATATTAAATACGTCTTCCTTATAAACTTGTCCTTCCTCAACTTCTTCTCCTTTTTCTGTATTTCAGGAGCATTGACCATTGCAGGCTATGTTTCCCAGGATCACAGATCATCTGTATTTATGCTGGGTTTGTTCAGTGTAGGTACTGGCAGGAAAATATTAGGGAAGAGGAAAGGAAAGTCAGGTTATTTCTCCCTATTTCTCACTCTCTTCAACTGCATCTACTCCAGGGCTCCAGATCCTGCCAGAGAGGACTTCCATGGTTTCAGCTTCTACTGGGAGACCCATATCTTTGAGTCTGGAACTGCTGGCTCCCCTCTCTGTTTCACTGACCTAGAGCTGGTATGGCTTCCTATGGTTCTTAATTTCTGGGAGTCTTTATTTTTAATATTTCACTTCTCAGAAGCTATATAATTATATAAATAATTATCAGTATTAAAGATGTCCTGTCCTAAATATTCAAATTTTTTTTTGTGTCCTGGTTAGATTCTTACTAATATAGATACCTTTAATAATTCTATAGGGCTTTGGTAATTGGTTGATTTGAAAGAATGACAGTATTTCCTAGTTAACTCTTATTAAATATTAGAAAGGGGACAATAAAAAATGACCAGCAACCTCAACCTCAACATAATAAAGGCCATATATGATAAGCCCTTGTACTAACATTGTACTCAATGGTGAAATACTGAAAGTTTTTTCTTTATGATCAGGAACAAGAGAGATATGCCCATTTCTATCGCTTGTATGCAACATAGTTCTGGAAGTATTAGCTATAGCAATTAGACAAGAAAAATAAATAAAAGGCATACAAGTTGGGAAGGAAGATACAAAACTATGTTTGCAGATGATTTGATCTTGTAAGAAGAAAACCATAAAGATATCACACTTGTATGCACACACACACACACACACACACAAACATACCTAATATAACCAATAAATAAATTAGCAAAATTGCAATATTCAAAATCAACATGCAAAACCCCAAAATTGCATTTCTATACACTAACAATGAGCAATCTGAAAAGGAAATTACATAAATAATTATATTTATAATATATTCCAAAAGAATAAAATAGGAATAAATTTAAGCATGGGGCGCCTGGGTGGCTCAGTCGGTTAAGCGTCTGACTTCGGCTCAGGTCATGATCTCGCGGTCCGTGAGTTCGAGCCCCG
The DNA here is from genome assembly GCF_016509475.1 of Prionailurus bengalensis. Taxonomy (NCBI): domain Eukaryota; kingdom Metazoa; phylum Chordata; class Mammalia; order Carnivora; family Felidae; genus Prionailurus; species Prionailurus bengalensis. Next base: position 61,241,918 of record NC_057346.1, read on the forward strand.
CGTCAGGCTCTGTGCTGACAGCTCAGAGCCTGGAGCCTATTTCAGATGCTGTGTCTCCCTCTCTCTCTGGCCCTCCCCCGTTCATGCTGTCTCTCTCTGTCTCAAAAATAAAAAAAATAAATTTAAGCAAAAAGACAAATACTTGTACACTAAAAACTACAAAACATTGTTGGAAGATATTAATGAAGATACAAATAAATAGAAAGATATTCCATGCTCATGGACTGGAAAACATAATGTTAATATGCCAACGCTACCCAAAGTCATCTACAGATTCAGTGCAATCCTTACCAAAGTTGCAATGACATTTTTGTAGAAACAGAAAAATCCAATCTAAAATTCATACAAAATCTCACACAAAATAGCCACACACAAAAAAAATCTTGAAAATAAGAACAAAGTTTAGGTCTCATACTTTCTGATTTCACAACTTACTACAAAGCTATAGTAATCAAATAAGTATGGTACTGGCCTAAAGACAGACATATAGACCTATACAAGAGAAAAGAAAGCTCCCAAATAAACTCTAACATATATGGTCAGGTAATTTCTACAAGAGAGCCCAGATCATTCAATGGGGAAAGAACAGTTTTTTTTTTTCAACAAATGGCAGTGAAAGAACTAGATATCCACATTCAATGGAATGAAATTGAACTCATATCATACAGAAAAAAATTACTGAAAACGGATCAAAGACCTAAATAGGAGAGGTAAAACTATCAAATACTTAGAAAAAAAAATAGAGAGAAAACCTTATGACATTGTATTTGACAATTTCTTGGATAAGACACAAAAACATAGGCAACAAAAATAAAAATAAATAAGCTGGACTTCACCAAAATTAAAACTTTTGTACTTAAATACAGACAACAAACTGGTTGTTGCCAGAGGGGAGGTGGGTGAGGAAATGGGTTAAATAAGTGAAAGGGATTAAGAGTCAACTTACTGTGATGAGCACTGAGTAATGTATAGAATGTTGAATCATTATATTCTACACCTGAAACTAATATAGCATTATATGTTAATTATATTTCAATTAAAAAATGAGCAGGAAAACAATACTGTTGTGCATCAAAGGGCACTATCAAGAGAGGGAAAGGCAACCCACAGAATGGGAGAAAATATTTGTAAACCATATATCTGATAATAAATTAATAGCCAGAATATATAAATAACTTTTAAAACTCAACAGCAATGACAACAACAACATAATAGATTAGAAAATGAGCAAATAACTTGAATAAATTTTTTTCCAAAGAATGTGTACAAATGGAAAATATATACATGAAAAGATGTTCAACATCACTAATTTTTAGGGAAATGCAAATCAAAACCAAAATGAGACACCACTTCACATATATTAGGATGGCTACTATTTTTAAAAAATTAAAAAAATTAGGAGTGCCTGGGTGGCTCAGTCGGTTAAACGTACGACTTCAGCTCAGGTCGTGATCTCACAGTTCATGGATTCAAGCCCCACATCAGGCTCTGTGCTGACAGCTCAGAGCCTGGAGCCTGCTTGAATTCTGTGTCTCCCTCTCTCTGTGCTACCCCCTCCTCACTTCTTGTTTCTCTGTCTCTTGAAAATAAATAAACATGTAAAAAAAGTAAAAAAAATTGTTGGTGTGGATATGAAAAATTGGAACCCTTTTGCATTGCTAGTGAGAATGTAATATGATGCAGCTGCTGTGCAAAAAGAGACATGGCTATTGCTCAAAAATGAAAACACAGAATTACCATATAATACAGCAATTCCACTTCTGGGTATTTATCCAAAAGAAATTAAAACAGAGACTAGAACAGATATTTATATAATTACATCCACAATAGCATTACTCATAGGAGGCAAAAGTTGGAAGCAACCCAAGTGTCCATCCACAGATAAATGGATAAATGAAATATAGATAGATAGATAGGAATCTGTATCTAGGTATATGCCTGTTTTATCTATGTATCTATAGTCCACTATAATATTTATTGGAAATATTATTCCACATTAAAAGGTAAGGAAATTCTGACGCATTCTACAACATGAATGGACCTTGAAGAAATTATGTTGAGTGAAATAAGCCAGTCACAAAAAGACCAATACTGTATGATTCCACTTATATGAAGTACCTAGAGTAGCCAAATTCACAGAGACAGTATAATGGTAGTTGCCAGGGAATGTGGGGAATGGGAAGTTAATGTTAATGGATAGATTTCAGATGGGAAAGATAAAAATCTCTGAAGAAGAATGGTGGTGATGACTGCACAGCAATGTGAATGCATGAATTACACTGAACTGGACAATTAAAAATGGTTAAAATAACAACTATTATGTTATGTATATTTTACCACAATACTAAAAAAGCCACCAGTAAATGTCCTTTAGTTACATTCTTATCTTAATACAAAAAGCATAAGTGGTGATATCGGATAGATACATAGATACATGGATATATAGATCGATGATAATACTGATCTTCATGGCCTTTTCTTTATTACCAACATACAAATATATATTAACAAAGAGAAACATCAAGAGAAGCTTATTGCAGTTGTACACTGAGCTGTTCCATAAATACAAGTGGGAAACTGTCCATCATTTAGTTCTCTATAGAAATCTTTTTTTTTCTATATTGTTTACTTATCCTTTTTCTCCTTCCACTGTTCACTCTCTGTTTGTAATTATCCTCCAAAAGACATACAGTTAGAAGGAGATTGACAATTTGTCCTCGAATATTTAATAAATGAAAAAGCTGAAATAACTTGTTTGATTAGAATTTTTGGAATTCACAGACATATAGTAAATAAAAGAACTTTCACATGGTAAATGCAATTCTGCTTGTGAGAGTAAGAGCAGCTAGTTATTTTAATTATATCACTTCTTTTATTTCCATTTATTTTATCAATTCAGCTACAATCAAGCAACTTTGACCATTAATGTCCTAATAACATGTTCCCGTATTTTCTTGGTCCTTACTCCATATACAATAGGGTTGAGAAAAGGGGGCACCAAAAGGTACATATTTGCAATAAAAATATGGACATGTGCAGGCACATTTTTCCCAAAACGGTGAGTGAAAATGGAAAAACCAGCTGTGGAATAGAAGACAAGAATAACACAGACATGTGACCCACATGTGCCCAGAGCCTTAAAGCTAGCTTCTCGGGATGGCAGGCGGAATACAGAGCGCAGGATGAAGGCATAGGATACAGCAATGAGAATTGCATCACATGAGCCAATGATAGAAGCCATACTGAGGCTATAACTCTTGGTGGCCCCTATGTCCATACATGCCAGCTTCACCACGGCCATGAACTCACAATAGGTGTGGGCAATAATTCGTGATCTGCAGTAGGGAAGTTGTTTGAGCAGGATGGGATGTGGAGAAAAGAACGCTACACCCCTAATCACCACAATAATACTCATTATGGTGATGCGTGCATGGGTGAGAATGGTAGTATGGTGCAGTGGATGACAAATGGCCACATAACGGTCAAAGGCCATGGCCAGGAAAAAGCCAGATTCCATAGCAGTAAAACTATGAATGAAGAACATTTGGGCTAGACAGACATCAAAGGCAATGTCATGGACTCCAAGCCAGAAGAGACACAGCATCCGAGGCAGTGTAGATGTGGAGAGGACCAGGTCAGTGACGGAGAGCATGCACAAAAAGAAGAACATAGGCTCATGGAGACTCCGCTCTGCCTTCACCACGGCCAGGATGGTCACATTCCCCACCACAGCCACCACGTACATGGAGCAGAAGGGAATCCCAATCCAGACATGCAGGTGCTCTAGTCCTGGGATGCCCATCAGCAAGAAGGTGACAGGAGAAGGATGAGAGGTGTTGAAAGGAGGCATGATGCTTTCCCCCGTGCTTATCAGTACTTCTAAAGATAAAGTTGCTATGACAGATGATCACAACCAGATGCTAAAAACATGGAGATTCTGTTCAGGAAGACCCTTAATGATCTATTGCTAAAAACAATTCAAATTCATAATCAGGTGTATTTAAATTCACTAGGACCATAATACCAAAATTAGTAATAACTAACCAAATGACTGTGTTTAGAAGTACAGAAAGATAATACTTATATCATATTATCCCAGGGACTTATAAATTACCTTGTCTCTTCATTTCCAGTAAAAGATTCCATCTGTAGTCATACCTGAACGTAAGTCAACTAATATTTACAGAATGTCTTCCTTGAGTTACCATTCATTATTTCCCATTATGTCAGTGGGCTTTCCCTTAACTAGAAGTGATCAAGCAGAGGCACTATGAAAACATCAAGTAGTTATTGAAAGGACCCTTATAGTCCAATCTGGCATTCACATGGAGAATAGAAATAAATGGTCTTTGTCCCTCTCTGGACATGATATTGAAGTCTTTGACACAGCTTTTGAAGTAGAATCAACTCAGTCTTTATCTTTAGCCTTTCATTTACCACTGTGCATACGTGACTAATCTGACAAGATTACAACTTGCTTTTTTCCTATTGTTTATTTCTTTCTATCATGTACTGTTCAAGTAGGCACATATTATGTTCTTTTGAACCAACAGATATCTATTGGTAAGGATAAGATATTTCTTAACATTAACCCCACTCACTACCCTTTTATTCTCATTTTTTTCCAGATTTAGATTATTTCACAGTACAGACGGATACTAATTGTGCTCCTTCATTTGTTGATCTAGAAACTCAAATTCTCAAACATGCACAACGGTTTATTTATTGGATTGGTAAATTTATACCTGATGATGCTTGAGATATCAGTTATGGACTATAGTAGATTTCTTTATACTTCGTCCTATAATTCCAAGCAATAGTCAAATCCCCATAGCAGAGAAGTCCTGGGATAAAGTGGGTGAGCATGAGGCAGGAGTTGAGAAGGTTAAAGAGAAAAACTAACTTCTAAGTCACCACAAATGTTTCAGTTGTAGAGTAACCCTTGGTTACTAGTTTTCTGCTTCTCCTGGCTCCCATCAAGGCAGTACATAGTACTTATGTAGAACTTCCATCAGTTTTTAAAGATAATATGCTCTCTTTCTGTCCCAAACAAATCCTTATAAATATAATATGTACTAATAAGAACTTACACAGAGTTACCAATACATATGCTTTCCTGAATCATACCAGAATACTTATTATATCCCCCATATATTATTAACCAAACAATTTTTCCAGACTTTTATATGTACTATAACCTAGCTTTATTACAGTGAAAAACAAAAATATGTCTTTTTCCTGATTTAGCTTTAAACAAATAATGGTAGTGTAACTTTCAACACATAATTTATATGGCCAAAACTTATCCCAAAGCTAAGGGAAGGATGAGTTATACAGAAATGATAGCAAAGGATCAAATTAAGCTTCGTGAATCAAAAAAAAGTCTTCTTGAGTAAATTGAACTTAGGTTGGAATGTGAAGATTATATGACTTGGTCCCATGGAATCTGAATATAGATATTTAGGTATAGATAAAGATAATATGTATCTGTTTATCTGCACCCACATGCACACACACATAAACAAAGGAAAGGAAAGGGGCATAAACAAAGTTCCACTGGGAAGGACAATCATGATGTAATGAATTAAATCTAGTGTAATTGAGACTCAAAGATTACAAAGCGATGGGGTGCCTGGGTGGCTCAGTCAGTTAAGCATCCCACTTGAATTCGGGCCATGATCTCATGGTTTGTGGGTTCAAGCCCTGTGTCGTGTTCTGTGCTGACAGCTTGGAGCCTGAACCCTGTTTTGGATTCTGTATTTCCCTACCTCTCTACCCCTCCCCTGCTCAAGCCCTCTCTCACTCTCTCTCTCTCTCTCTCTCTCTCCCAAAAATAAACATTAAAAAATTTTTTAAAAATGATTACAAAGAAATTAAAGTGAGATAAAATTCTGTGGGTAAACAAAGGTCCCTACACATTCATGTGTAAGCACATAACCAGCAGGAAATTTTATAATCTAGACCAATGCAGTGGTTGTCAGGTGCTTACTAGTAACTGCTGGAGTTACAGATACAATGCAGAGCATTGTAAGCACAGAAGTAGAAAGTGAACACACTCAGAGATACACACACTGGTTTCTAAAACACTTTTTTTTCTGTACAAAAACACATGATATAATGTCTGTGAGATCATCTCCCTGAAAATGCCAACCTGAGGTTGAGTATGGAGATCATGAGGTATCCTTCTTCTTGTTCCTTCAATAGATTCACACAATATGAAATATGGTCAAAATGAGAGAAAACTTTCACTTCTATGAGATCCTTAAAAAAGATCTTTGTTTCATACAATCTATTTTTTTCATTTCATCCATAAAGAATGAAAAATGTGTATTCCCTCTGTTTCAAAGAATTATATCTTCTTTCTTGAAACTAGGACATTTGAAAAGTAAAAAGATGTTAAGAAAATCCCATGTCTTTGGAAGTTTTCCTTAGATTGCTCAGACTATCTTTCTCTCCATCCTTCTTTAGTTTCATAACCTTAACTATTTCACAAGGAAACGGACTCAGAACCAAGACGCAACCTAAACATGTAGTTTCCATATATAGTAGCTTCAACAGGGTAATCTCAGAGGATAAGAAAGAATAACAAGTGACACAAACAGGTCCTCATGGAATCACTAAGAAAGGGGAGGGGGTATTTGTATTGTTGGTAAATATTTGATAATCTTCCTAGTTGCAGGAATCATAGTTTATCTGTACACTCCCTTGGGTTTACAGTTGCAGATATAGCCATCTCTTAGTATTTTGATATAATCTGTCAACCACTTAACAGGACTTGAAGGGAACTGAAAAGATAGAGAACACATTCTTTATTCCTTTAACACATCAGCTTCATTCCATTGCAACTTGGGACATAAACTTTGCAGGCCAGAACAGAGAGGGGTGCTATATGTAAATTATTAAAAAAGTATTCAAGAATTCCTTATCTAGCAAAACTGCCCTTCAAAATGAGGACAATAGGATATTCCCAGACACGCAAAAGCTGAGAGAGTTCATTATCTCTAAACCTGCTTTACAAGGAATGCTAAAGAGAGTCCTTTCTGTTGAAATGAAAGGAAGCTAGAGAGTAACTCAAACCTATACAAAAATATAAAGTTCTTCAGCAAAGATAAATACATACACAGGTATAAAAATCAGTATTATCCCAATTTTGGTTCATAACTCAACTTTTTATTCTTCTACAGGATATGAAAGACAAAAGCACAAACAATTATAAATCTAAGTTAATGCATACGAAATATATAAGGATGTACTTTGTAACATTAATAACATAATGTCATTATGTGGGTGGTGGAGTTCTAAAGAAGGGAGTAGAGCTTTTGTCTGGGACTGAAGTTTAGTTTAAAATATATTGTTATAACTTTGGGATGTTATATGTAATTCCTGCGGCAATCACAAGGAAAATATTTGTAAACTATACACAAAAGGAAATGTCAAGGAATCCAAAAAGTGTCATTACAAAAATTAAGCAAACACAAAGACAGGCAATAAAAGAGGAAACGAGGGACAAGAAAGTTATAAGACATAAAGAAAACAAATAACAAAACAGTAATGGTAAATCCTTCCCTAGGAATAATTATTTTAAATGTAAATGTTTTGGGGAGCCTGGGTGGCTCAGTCGGTTGAGCATCTGACTTCTGCTCAGGTCAGGATCTTGCAGTTTGTGGGTTCGAGCCCCGCGTCGGGCTCCGTGCTGACAGCTCGGAGCCTGAAGCCTGTTTCGCATTCTGTGTCTCCCTCTCTCTGCCCCTTCCCTGCTCATGCTCTGTCTCTCAAGAATGAATAAACGTTAAAAAAAAATAATTAAAAAAATAAAAATAAAAAATAAATGTAAATGTTTTAAAATCCCCAGTCAAAATGAAGAGTGGTAGAATGGATGAAAACAGCAGGATTCAGACTTCAGTTTTCCAGTCTGGCATATGAGAATCTGGAAGTTCACACTCTACCCTAACAACAAGTAAAAAGCTGAACCAACTGAGAAGTCAGCAACTCTTCCTAGACTCATAAGAGAAGTAAGGTCACAAGGCAAACTGCTGTCCCCCAAACTGGAGAAACCAATAAGTGAAGACAGAAAAATTATAATTTACCAGAGCAGAAATCTCTAAGAGAAGCAGTGCCAGGATAAGAAAATACAAACTATAATTGACAAGTTGCTGGGGGCTTAGTCTGGGAAAACATGAGAGATAAACTCCAGGCGAATGCATTGATGGGTCCCTACACTTTTTTAAGTTTTACTTCAAGAACCATTAGCTCCGTTGTGACATTCGATGTGACATTCGATATCAGGTACTACTCATATTGTAAGACATCATAGTCAGAGGTGCTTCAGGATTTAAACCACAGCTAATCATTCTCAATACAGTGTAAAGGTATTAAAAAGCAAAAGTAGAGAGTCTACCATGCAAAACAGGATATGCAATCTTACCCAGAGCTCAAGAAGTCTAGTGATCCAGTGATCTTTAACAGGGAAGAAAACATAATTACACTAACCTAGCTTCAGAGTATGTCTAAAGTAGCCAGATTCTGCTTTTCTTTTATTTATTTATTTATTTATTTATTTATTATTTATTTATTTATTTTTGAGAGAGAGAGTAGCAGAGTAAGTGCAGAGAGAGAGGGGGACAGAGGATTTGAATTGGGCTCTGTGCTGCCAGCAGAGAGCTTGACTTGGGGCTCTAACTCATGAACCATGAGTTTATGACCTGAGCCAAAGTCGGAGGCTTAACTGACTGAGCCACCCAGGCACCCCTGCTTTTTTTTTTTTAATACACTATCCTATTTTAAATTGTCCATTCTTCTTGAATTTGGTAACTGTGCATCCTTTTCTTTTTTTTCCCCTTCTCTTTCTTCTTCTTCCTTTTCCTAAGCCCCAGTAAAAACAGACTATTTCACATTCCCTATTCCACAAATCTATCCTAAATAAGTGAGCCTTAATTATTTTAGAGAATTAATTTCATCTGGCTGTATCTGAAAGGTGAACACCCTCTTCAAATTTCTTCTAAGGACCACGTTGAGTGCCTGGAAAAGCAGTAGTTTGTTCAATATTTTGATAAACGAATGAGTTAATATAAGAAAGATAAACTCTTCTAACAAATCCCATTGGGAGCCAATGTTAATGACTCTGAGATAAATAACTCCCTCTCTGGCACCAGGAGTAATATTGAAGTAATATTGAAGGCTCTTATAGGATTATATATTAATGCACACACAGTGACAGAAACAAGATTTCTTCTAGGACATCAAGACTGCCAGGAGAATTTCCAACTGCAGTGAAACTGGGTTGGCATCTAGGTACATAAAGAAGGAACACTTAATGGTGGCTTTCAGGCAAACTAGGCTAGAGCTGATGACAGATGGCAAAAATCAGTGTTTTCCATCTCATGGTTTCCATTTCCAGAAAAACGAAGGCAGGAATACTGAAATGTTCCCATTTTTTAGCTCAGGTTAAGGTCTGCAGGATTGTTTGCTTCTACTGCTCTGACATTATAGAAATTCATCAGAACATTCTGGCCATACTGCCATCCATAGATCTGAACTTACTTGCTCAATGCTCAATGGTTGAAAGATAATGGTTGAATGATAGTGAGGGATGAAGCCTCTTCATTTCTCATCCAAGTTTCCTTCTGCAGGTGTCAGAATCAGAGCAGCAAGAAGACAGAATACCAATGTCTATGGCATCCATCAATACATCATATTTGACACTCAGAACTGTAATCTTGATCAGAATTCCTGGACTAGAACATGTGAAGTTTTGGATTGGGTTTCCCTTCTTTGCTGTGTGCATAGTGGCTCTTCTGGGAAATATTATTTTACTAATCATCATTGCTACAGAATGCAGCCTGCATCAGCCCATGTATAACTTCCTGGCAGTGCTGGCAGCCACTGACATAGGACTCTGCGCAGCCATTGCTCCCAAGATGTTGGCCATCTTCTGGTTCAGATCTTGCTCCATGGCCTTTGACAGCTGCCTGACCCAGCTGTTCTTCATTCATGCCTTGCAGTGCATGGAGTCTGGCATTCTGTTGGCCATGGCTTTTGATCGCTACATTGCCATCTGTGATCCACTGAGACACATCCATCCTCATGCCTTCCATCCTGGATCGGATGATAGCAACAGTGGCGATCTGAGCTACAGTGCTGGTTGGTCTGTCACCCATTCCGATCAAAAGATTTCATGTTTTTCATTCCATTCTGATTGCCCCACTCTTACTGTGAGCACATGGCCATGGTCAAGCTAGCTGCAGAAGACATCCAAGTCAATATAACATATGGTCTCCCAGTAGGTTTTACAATACTGGGATTTGACATGATTTTTGTCCTCATTTCCTATATCCTTATTTTCCAGGCTGTTTTTCATCTACACCAAAAGGAGGCACGGCTCACAGCATTTAACACATGCACAGCTCATATTTTTGTTTTCCTTGAGTTTTATATTCTTGCCTTCTTCTCCTTTTTCAGCCACCGTTTTGGACATGTAGCTCGCCCTACCCACATTCTCCTGTCTACCATCTATCTCCTTGTGCCACTCAACCCTATTGTCTATGGAGTAAAAAATAAGGTAATTCGTAAGCGTGTGGCACGGATTTTTCTTCTGAGTCATGGATCCCACCAGTGATCTATCAAATGTTTGTGGTCAGGTACAGAATACTTTTATTTCCTAGAGATGGAGAGAGTTTGGACTCCGTGCATTCACTATTGGGGATTCACATCATTAGGCTCTATCTTAAAAGCTTTTAGCTCCAAAACCACAGCTAGGTTGACATAAAAAGTATCCAGACTAACAATGGTACTTTCTATCTGTAATGCATTTGACTTCTAATCCAATCTTTATCATGTCCTTCCTTTTACTTTCTTTGTGTTTAATTTGCAGTTCTTTTTACTTATTCATAAAGAAGCTTTGATTATTGGTTTTCAAACTTTCCCTTTGGGAATTTATGCATTTTCAAGTAGGGATTTATTTTAACCATTGCTTTTTCACATGCTACACATTTTGATATTCTGTGTTTTCATTTATTCAATTACAAATAAAATTAATATTTATTGTTCTGTTACCCATGAAATATGCAATATACTCATACATGTAAGGTCATTTGTTTTTTGAAGAAGATAGATAAGTGGTGTAATGGAGATTAGATAGTCTTCCTGAAATGGAGAGCTGGAGCAAATAATTGTATGAGAAAATGAACTTTGACATCTGCCTCATATGGCATAGCAAAATTAACTTAAGGTGAATCATAGACCTAAGCATTGATGAAAAAAACTATAAAGCTCCGGTCTGTTAACCAGACCTCATTAGAGAAGGAAGAGCCTTGGATCACTGAGAGACAGAAAAGTGGCTGTGATACTGCTTCAGTGGAACTTGCCACAAGTCCACCTTGTAGGATGCCAGGGCTCATGAGGAAACGGCTACCACTGGGTGCTGCCTGCTTCATTTATTGCAGAATTTGGGCCCTGGAGGAGTTGCAAGAGCTGCAGGAGCCTACTGTCGACTACAGATGGCAAACAAACTGCACTGAGTCTGTGGAGTGACCATGTAGGAACCAGGAAGCAAAACCCTCCCCTCCTTCAGTTCCTTACCCATGCCATCCAAGGACAAAGTGTAGCATTGCACCAGCTGTGAAGACAAAGTAATCAGAGGGCCAAGGCACATGTTCACAGAGAAAGCAAAAAGTGAACCTGGAGCTGAGAGGCAATGAATCATTAACCAGCACACGCTTCATGGCAAATAATAAAGTTGTTGGTTGGTACATGCACTGGGAACACAATATGCAAGCAGGACCAGTCAGCCATTTATCTTTAGTGAGTGTTGTGCTCACAGCAGCCATCACCTATATAGCTGATAATCAAATATTCTCTTTGACATCTGCTAAAGAAAAAAAAAAAAGTAAGAAAGCACAGACTAAGCATAAACACTCAGCTCTCCTGACATCAAAAGTGAGGATATTTTTAAGAGCCAGGCTGGAAGGGACTATTGGCCAGCTGTGTTTTCTAACTGGCTATGTGAGTGATATTCCTATTTTGCTCATGACTAGATATTTATTTTTTATTTTTTGCTTGAAAAAAAATATTTATTTATTTTAGGGCAAGTGCAAGCAGGGGAGGGGCAATGAGAGGGGGATAGAGGATCCAAAGCGGGCTCTGAGCTGACAGGCTGACAGCAGTGAGAGCTTGATGTGGGGTTCAAACTCACAAACCCTGAGATCATGGCCTGAGCCAAAGTCAGACGCTCAACTGACTGAGCCACCAAGGTGCCCCTGGATATATGTTTGTTTGTTTATATTTTTAATTTATTTTTATACTTTTTAAAATGTTTTTATTTATTTTTGAGAGACAGAAAGAGACAGAGCATGAGTGAGGTGGGGAGAGGCAGAGAGGGAGAGGGAGACACAGAATCTGAAGCAGGCTCCAGGTTCTGAAATGTCAGAACAGAGCCTGATGTGGGGCTAGAACTCACAATCTGTGAGATCATGACCTGAGTCAAAGTTGGACATTTAACCAACTGAGCCACCCAGGCACCTGTAGATATTTATTTTTTAAATGAAGATTGCATATAGAACTTTTGAAAATTCTTTTTCTGCATATATTGATATGAACTTTTGTTTCTGGTTAAATCTCATTGTGTTGGGTTCCTATTAAAATATCCAGAACAAGTGCTTCTGGCCACCTCATTTACTAAATAACTACCTGGTACAAACCATTAATTTTTTTCTGGACATTGCAGTCACAATGTAGTAGATTGTATTATTAGTCCCTAATATTTATGAAACTTTCTTAATAATGTCACCCATATCAGTCTGTGCCATATTAATCATACTTTTTTCCATATTAATCGCATCAGTATTACATCATGTGACTTCCTTGTCAATGTAATAGAAATGGAGAGACTTATGTCACTTATGAACTAATAATTTAAAATTCATCATTTACTGGGGTGTCTGGATGTTTCAGTCAGTTAAGCGTCTGACTTCAGCTCAGGTCATGATCTCAACGCTTGTGGGTTCAAGCCCCGGGTCAAGCTCTGTGCTGACAGCTCTGAGGCTGGAGCCTGCTTTGAATTCTGTGTCTCCCTCTTTCTCTGCCCCTACCCTGCTAGCACTCTGTTTCTCTCTTTCTCTCTCTCTCTCTCAAAAATAAATAAACATTAAATTCATCATTTACTTTCATAGTCTCTTTCTCTGGTGACACAACAATAGCAGTGGTTAATAAAAGGGCTCCGCCTTCAGCCTAAGCCCTGGATCAAAGCAGCAAAACTGACACATAGGTGAGAAGTATATCTTTGTTGTTACAAATTCCTGAGATTTAGGGAATTTTTTTTACTACATTAGTTGGTCTATGTTGATTGATGCAGGTTATAAATGGCTCCCTGTCTCAACTATTTTCCACTTATACCAATTACCAAAGGAATAGCCAGGCAGTTTACTTAAATACAGTTGAGAACATTAACACTTCTCTACTATAAAACCAAACTCAATTTCTCGCTTTTTTTTTTTTTTAAGAATCAGAGCCTAGGTCTTACAATTGCACCACTCTTATCTCTCAAAATTATCTTTTATTTTAGTTTTTTAATGTTTATTTTGAGAGAGAAAGAAAGAGCATGAGTGGGGGAGGGGCAGAGAGAGATGGAGAAGAGAAATTCCAAGCAGGCTCCATGGTGTCAGGGCAGAGCACAATGTGCAGCTAGATCAGGAAGCGTGAGGTCATGACCTGAGCTAACATCAAGAGTCGAAACGCTTAACTGACTGAGTCACCCAGGCACCCCTCGAAATTATCCTTTATAAGTGAATCCCCCTTGCTTATTCCTTTCCAGTTACCCATGCCTCCTTACAGCTACCAAGCATGCATTGTATATTCAACTTCAATGTCTTTGCATTTTCTGTTGTCCTTGACTGCAACACCCTTCCCCCAGTATCCATGAGGCCCATACATACCCTATACTGGAACACACTATTGCAATTCACCTGCTCTCCAATCCTTGTGTATACCCTTATACACACGTGTGTAGACACCCCCACACACACATTCAGAAAGAGAGAGATCGAAAAGACTTGTTCCTACAGTTTTAACCCTCATCATTAGGGGAACCTAATATCCATTTTTAAAATTAATCACCAAGAAATGAATAGTGAGAGAATGAAAATGTGAGGCATTTGACAATGTTGGCATAAAATAAATATAGTAAGTAATTTCAAAGTTGGTGTTAGTCATGTAAAAGAATTATGAACACGGTAATAACTTTCATGGAGACAAGGAAGCACTTGCTCAGGTTGCTAATTATAAGCATGAGGGGCCTCAACAAAATGAGTCCAAATATTTAATAGAGACAAAGGAAACAATACAATGTTGTGATGAAAACAAGAGCAACTGAGAAGTGAAACCTTTGCTTTAGCAAAAAGGGGGAGATAGTTTTATAGAGGTCCTTTAGTTTCAATTTTAAGTTTCCAACATAATTTTGCATGCTATGAGTAGTATTTATAAAGATAAGCATCTTTTCTGTTCCCTTAAGCCACAAGTCTGGCCATAGGCCAGAGGGTGAACTAAATTGTCTTCCCTCTTTTCCATCTACAAATTTTCCATTTCCTAGATGTTCCCCCCACCCCCCACATTTCTAATGATCTCAGATGCACCATGATCTGAACATGACCCATAATTTGAGATTCCCTGATTTTCATTCTTTGAAAATAACTTCTTACGGAGTAACTGCTTTCTGGCTATGTGCCCTCCAGCAAGAGATACCTTTCTCCTCCAAAATGGGGCTGAGTTTCAGTCAGGTGGTGAGCTCTCTAGGCCAGGTCTGAAAATTGCCCTGGGATCACCTCAAATTCAAAGGCCAAGAAAAGCAACAGCTAAAGACAGGTGATAAAAAACACTTAGCTATTAGTACCTTTCCAAATCAAAGCCTAGCAAAAAAAAAAAAAAAAAAAGCTGCTTCATCCATTGATCTTACATTGTAGCCAGCTCTCTCTTTCTCTGGGTAAATTTCTTCTCCACTAATTGGGACCTGAGTATGGCTCAGTGTTTCTAATTGTAGCAAATTTTAAGAGGAACTGGAAAGGATAGAGAATTAGATGATCCTAATCCTGCAACTTTCAGTGGCATACTTTCCTTTGACATGTCACATTTTCTCTGACCCAAGTACATTTGTCAATAATATTAGAGATGGACTAGATTCATGTCATTTAGAGATGGAAGAGATGCAAAGGTAATCCAGTACCATCTTCTTAATCCCATGTGAAGAAAACTATGAACTGCCATCCCAGTTAATTAGTGGCAGGGCAAAAATAAAAAAATAAAATAAAATAAAATAAAGAAAATAAAATAACATAAGGTTTTCAAGCTCCTTCTCTAGTGTTTACTACAAAATAGTTCTAGCATTGCTTGGTTTATAAAAAATAAGAAGATAATCCATGTTTTTGAATGGTGTGTGTTTGTGTGTGTGCGTGTGTTTGCAGTTTGAGCAGGAAAGCTTGTAAGATATGAAGAGAAAGTAAAAAATGGGAACGTCCTACTTATTGCCTTTAATAGTTTCACTATCTGGGCTTGTTGCCACCATAAGCATAGCTCATAACTCATCTCCTGAAATATAGTTTTCTCTTTATCTGGGGCATCAAAATCTAGTATATTGGTCTCTTGTTTCTTATACTTTACCCTGCCTCCATTTAAGACATCTTCCTATTCTTCTCTCCTTCTCTTTTACTCAGGGACCAGGAATGAACATTTTTCTGATCTGATTAATACAGAAAGATTGCATAAGATGCATGCCTTTATGGCCTTAGAAGCTACTAGAAATTACTTTTCCTATTTACGGGTTTTCCATCTACCTACTGACTTTATTTATTTTTAAGGTTTTTTAAATTTAATTTTGTTTGGGGGGTGCAGAGAGAGGGAGAGAGAGTCCCAAGCAGACTCCCCATTGTCAGTGTGGAGCCCAATGCAGGACTCAAACTCACAAACCATGAGATCATGACCTGAGCTGAAATCAAGAGTCCGATGCTTAACTGAGCCACCCAGGTGCCCCTACCTACTAAGACTTTAAAGGAGGACATGGTTATTTATCAGGTGAAGTGGTCAAATTAATTAAAATCAGTGAAATATATTGACTCCACCACAGTCTGCACATGATTGGGAAGTCGTTTTTTTGTTGTTGTAACAATGATCATTTCATCTGCTTACACGAATGTCCAATCCCATAGATCAAACTGAGGGAGTGTATTCCACTCCAGAAAATTCAACATCTCATGAAGTTTTAATCAACTCTTTTTTCAGGAAGTTTCTCATGTGCAGGATTGGAGGAGGTGTCAGCGTGAGCCCGATGTGGGGGTCGATCTAATAAACCGTGAGACCATGACCTGACCTGAGCCAAATCAAGAGTTAGATCCCCAACCAACTGAACCACCGGGTTCCCTCATTTCCATATTTTTGTTTTACCTTTTGTTTTGTCTTTCTCAAGAAGGCAGTGATGTGTCTGTATTCTAAGAAGTTCTATACAGGTTCTGACAAGCACTAACTACCAAACATTGAGTGTTTACTTTCTTTCATACATTGTCCTGAGTTCTTCACATATAAACTAACACAGTTCTCACAATAATTCAATGAGTTAAGTGCCATTATTACTCCCATTTACAGTTGAGAAAAATTAAGGAACTGGGTAAGATTCCATGTAACATATCGTAGTGCCAGCAATAGATGATATGCTATATTTCTAAATTCTTATCCCACGATTTTCCGTACTATTTGTTATCTTTTTATCAGATTATCAGTCTGCTGCAGCCTCAAGAAAAAACAGTGGAGAGGCTCAGGAAAACAGAGGTAATCATACCAATAGGTCCTAGAGACAGGAGACACAGAGGCCTTGCAGGGCCAAATAGAAAATCACCAGGGTGATCAGGAGGCAGAGGAAAGGAGGGGGAGGTGGGGAGGGTGGCAAAGGCAGAGCATTTAAGTGCTTAAGCTCTGGCCTTTGTTGGTATTTCCACAGGAAAGGAAGGAAGGGAAGTGTGAACAGTTTAGAATTGGTTAGTTGGAATAAGTTTGGTGGATTTTGTGTTAGAGGTGGAGTGTCTAGTTTCCTGGTGCTTGGCCCCAAGATAATTAAGGCAGAGGGATACTGTTTCCTGGCAGATAAAGGAGGTATGGACTGGTTAGTTTGCATATCGAAGGTATGATCCTGGCTGGGCCCTTTGTTACCTTAAGAATTAACTAACCCAGCCAGAGAGGGGTGGGTCTCTCCCAGCCAGAAAGGTTTTGTAAGATATCAAAACATCATAATATGCAAAAAATTACATATACATATATATTTTTATATATAATATAAAACCTTACATATAATGTATATTTTATCATATACAAATTTAATTTTTATATATATTTTGTTTACATTTATACATTTTATATTTTTATATTTTCTTATATATTTATATAATATAAATTATATACACAAATGTTTATATAAATATGTATTTGTCTAATATAAATTTATTTTATATAATATGTATTCATATTACTTGTATAACTATTATAATTATTTTATGTATTATAAATATACAAATAATGCATATATATATTTGCATTTATATAATACACATTTATATTATTTATATATAGCATATGCTATACTATTTAGCATTTTATCCTTATACCGTCAAGCATTATAAATATATCTAGTGGCCTTTTACTGTTCCTTTAGGTTCTGCCTTTGTCTACTCATGTCACCTTAGTAAGATATATTCATGTTTATCAGTAATCTCTTCTCGAGAATCCACTACTTCCTCACCTAACCTCGTTATTTGGGCATCATAGGGAATTTCCTTTCACAAAATTTCTATAATATATAGCTTTTTATTGCCTTGGTCATAGTCCATTGGTATATGTAGCTACAGAAGGTCATATAATGATCTCTTACTTTCAATCAAGCAGTAAAGTATTTTAGATTTTATTGCATTAGGGACTTCTTAGTTATAGCCACATCTATATTCCTACTGACTGTGAACCAGTCTGTTTTTTCCTATGATGTTATAGCAGTAATCCTTCTAGTTTCCCTTCAAAGAAAAATGTGCAAAATCTCATTCAGAGCGGTATTCTCTATTCAATGATTTGGCTATGACAAAATCATAAGGAAAACAAAATGAAACTTTTGGATGATTTTAAGCTTGTAGAATGGCTAATGAAAAAGTAAAAAAGAGTACATAAGGTTTACTGAATAAATTTATAAGGAAAGAGAGCAAATTATAAAAATTCCAGAAGTTTGAGGTGGGTGTGAAATGGGGCAGTACAATCAAAAGAGTAATTTTCTTGGCCAGATAACACCAGTAAAATGAACGAAAGCACCTAGGTTAGGTCGAGCTCCATTATGGACATTACAGTGGCTCACAGCCAACCCTGCCTTTTTGCATCTGAAACACATTAATATCGTCAGAATATTTAAGCTACACTGGTTTTCCAATTGATCCGTTTCTGTAGGTTACTATCCTATCCTAATTTATGGTGCCTGTTTATTCAATTGACTTCCTATCAATCTTCACAACTTTCTGTCTTCTCTAGAATCTGTGACTACTTCTATCACCATCTACCCCATTCTGCTTATATATCCACTTTGAAAGCTAACCAAACAGAATTATCTCAGTGAGTCAAATACACTCTGCCTCTACTGATAAAAGAACAACTCCTCCATATCATTTCCATGAACCTGGATAATGGGTCTGCACATAGTCAGCTCAACCAGTATTTGCAGAAAGAACAAATCTCCTCATTCCCCACTCTGAGAGTCAATTCCTAAGATCTGTGGGACAGTATTTTACTCCCTAAACCACAAAAAAAAAAAAAAATGGGAAGACTGGGAAAGGCTGCCACTTTCTGGAGATTTTGAGCTTTGAAAACAATGGACAGGTCTATGGGATTGAGAATCTATCCTATGCCTTCAAGTGCCACAGAGGGATTTCTCTTAATCTGAAAGGTGTCTGGAGTTTGGAGATAGATATAGACAAAGGAGCTAATATTGTCCTCTATGACACCATCTGAGAACACTTCAGAACCTAGCAAGATCAATGCTCTTAGAATCATAAATTCCATTTCTACAATTTCATGCAGACACCCACACTGGCTTTGGGAAAAGATATTCAAGAATCCTGTTCTAATAGTGACTTGTTGATTCCCCAAAATTAAAAGTAGTGGCCACATTTCCATCTATGTTTTTTTATGTTATAGAAGACGTGATGAGAATTCCCTTATTTTTCACCCATAATTTTTCTCTGAATAGGTATCAGAGTCAGTGGAGAGAAAAGGATTTATCACCCTGATGGGATCTACCAACATGTCATATCTGAACCCAAAGACTGTGACCCTGATTGGGATCCCTGGACTAGAGCATGTGCAGTTTTGGATCGGATTTCCCTTCCTTGGAGTGTGCCTGGTGGCTGTGCTGGGGAACATCTTCTTGTTAATCATCATCCCTACAGAACGCAGTCTTCACCAACCCATGTACATCTTCCTAGCAGTTTTGGCAGCCACTGACCTAGGTCTCTGTGTAGCCATCGCTCCCAAGATGTTGGCCATCTTCTGGTTTGGCTTGTGCTCCATGGCTTTTGATGCTTGCCTCACTCAGCTCTTCTTTATTCATGCCTTGCAGGGCATGGAATCTGGTATCCTGTTGGCCATGGCCTTTGACCGCTATGTTGCCATCTGTGATCCTTTGAGGCACACATCCATCCTCACACCTCTCTTTCTAGTTCAAATCGTACTGGTGGTAGTAGTCCGGGCAACGGTGCTTGTTGGAATTTTACCCATTCTGCTTAAACGCCTGCAACTTTTCCAATCTGTGGTCATTGTCCATTCCTACTGTGAGCACATGGCTGTGGTCAAGTTGGCTGCAGAAGATGTCCATATTAATAAATCATATGGGCTCTTTGTGGCCTTTGCAATTCTAGGCTTTGACATGATCTTTGTCTTCATCTCCTACATTCTGATATTTCAGGCTGTTTTTCGTCTTCCCCAGAAGGAGGCACGACGCAAAGCATTCAATACTTGTACTGCCCATATTGTTGTCTTCCTGGAGTTTTATATCCTTGCCTTTTTTTCCTTCTTCAGCCACCGTTTTGGACATGTATCACCCTATGTTCATATCCTCTTGTCTACCACCTATCTGCTTGTGCCCCCTGCCCTTAACCCCATTGTCTATGGTGTGAAGACCAAGGAGATCCGCATGCGGGTTGCTCAGATTTGTATTCTGAAGCCTGACATCCAGAAGTGATCTAAGAACAGAATGACACCGGAAAAATGTATACTTACCCATTTATGATGGAAACTCCTTGCACTATGTCTATGTTGGTGGGAGTTTCACATTATAAGGATCTCCCCTAAATAATCTATATTACCCAAACAAAAGGAATCAGAAGGTGAGATAAACTTGAGTAACAAGTATATAAGCATCTCATTAATTCCTATAATCTCCCCCATATCTCTATTCCTTTCTTCCTTTATCTTTTCTTTTTACCTTCCTTCCATCAATCTTTCTTGTTTTTTTTCTTCCTTCCTCATTTGCACATCTATTGTATCTTTCTGCAATACCAAGAAGCAGTTTATCCTTTATGTGTAACAGTGACAAAGACAGATTCCATGATTTCAAAAGATGAGAGTATAGCTACAATATAAACTACTGAGCAAATATAATTTAATGTTATTTAGGCCATGGTAAAAGAATAAGAAAAGATCTACTTTCACATGTGAGAAGCAACTAATTTAGATTTTAAAAAGAATCGGAGAAGACCTCATATAGGAAGTCAAGACAAATGTGAGATTTGAATAATGCATTTTACTTAAAATGATAAAATGTTATTAACCAAGATTTCACATTTTTAAAACACTATCATCATAACTCATATAGATGTGGAGAAGTATGTGCGGGTGTGTGTGCATCTAACCTCCTTGAGCAGTGATTCAGGAAAAAGCAGGCTCATCTGTGCCTTTGTTAGTGATCAATAATACACAGAATTCTGAAGTAGGGAATTATGTATTAATATATCAATGTCTGACACATGGTTTTATTTAGTTGTACAAATATAGTCATTTTATTGGATAAATGAACAACTCAACTTTTCAGAGTTGCCATTGACTAGCTTGTGATGGCCTTGGAAGGAGTTCATTCTCTGTATAGTCTGGTAACTCACTATGAACTTATTTTTTTTCCCTAAATGATATTAGGAGACACTTCCAACATTTTTGAGATGTAATCCATCAACATGAGCAGTTCTCTGATGAGGGGCATGAAACTTCTTAAAGGGCTTACAAGCTAGTGAAGAAAATCCAAAGACTTTGAAGTTTATCTATATCTCCTTTAGTTCCCTTTTCATGTCAGACCTTCTTGTCCAGCGTCTCTGTGGCTTGAGAGCAGATACACTACCATTATTATCACCATATGGACACCAATAATCTTAACTCAGTTGGTTTCTCTATTTACCATAGTGGTTTGTCTCCCTCCTCTTTATGGTCAAGCTAAAGACTTATACTATGTCTTATAGTAGGAATAGAAGATTAAAGTTTACCCTATGATGATCTCAGTATATAAACAGGTGAGTATGGATAAGAGTGTCTATCAAGGGTTTCCCCAAAAGCAAATCAAAGCAATAATTTTAGTGTATGTAGTATATTTGGGACTTGCTTCAAGAAAAAAGTTTGCAAGGGACTGAGCAAGAAAGATAATGAAGGGAAGTAAGCCATTCATGTGTGCATGACTGAGCAGGTTACTGCTATGGATTACCAGAGCTCTTTCCTGTTGAAGGTATTTGGAAAAGGTAAGGGTCACACCTTGAAACTGTACCAATGAGGGGCTAGAAACAGCATATTTATCTAGAAATCTCCATCTCTTGTTAGATGGTAACTCATAAAATATCACCTTCCCAACACTTCTCACATGTACTATTTATGGACAGAGCATGCTCCCCAGGTCATAGAAAGGTCTTGGAGTCATGGGAATCCACTGAAATGAAGAGACTATCTACAGGCAATATATGGAGCAGGTTGAGGGTAAATGGACAGTCTTCTATAATGTAGCTAAGAAAATGTTTTTCTGGGTAAACATGAAAAAAACAAGTAAACAGAAGACAGTTAAGTTCCTTCATGATTTCACAGACTTAGACAAGGTATGGAACAATGCTAAATGTGTCATGTACTCCAGAGAAAGAATCCCCATGAAATAGATTTGTAGGAGAATGAATACATAGGTCTCAGGTACCAAGCAGTCAGATATTTATGGCAAAAATTCTGAAGTATGAGCTATTTAGAAGAACAAATGAAAACACTAGTTTTCCAATATGTGGAGACTTTCCCTGTTACCTGAGCCAGTGGAAAACTGAGTTTGGTTATATAGCCTTTCTACTGGGAAGGAGGGGGCATCCTTTGTTTCCCAGGCAGACAAGATAAGGCTCACTGGATGATTTTTTTTTTTTTGGTATTATCTTGTGTGTCTTCACAAGAAATATTGAGACATATTGAATTAAATTCTTATCCTAAAGTGATTTTTGTAATAAGAAAGATTCTTTTATATATTTTGTGGGACTAGAATTCTATCTAGAGCCTTTTATGTTTTTTACTTAAAAAAATTTTGTTTAATGTTTATTTATTTTTGAGAGAGAGAGAGAGAGAGAGAGCGCAGGGGAGGGGCAGAGAGAGGGGGAGACAAGGAATCTGAAGTAGGCTCCGGGCTCTGAGCTGTCAGCACAAAGCCCAACGCAGGGCTCCAACTCACCAACCATGAGATCATGACCTGAGCCTAAGTCAGAGGCTTAACCAACCAAGCCACCCAGGTATCCCCCCACCCCCATCTAGAGTCTTTTAAAAGAAAGACATACAAAAGGCAGACCAAAAGAGTGAGATTTCCAAATAAGATAAACTAGCTGTCTTCAAAAAAAATATGGAATATACTAGTGAAAGAAACTTTCAATCTTCCTGCCACGATCTGATCAAAATCCAAAACAGGTGTGAGAGCTATTAATCTATTTATCCATTTATTAATTCATTATTTTGTTTAAACTCAGTATCTATATTGTGTACATAGTATGAAAGGCTCTGAAAGAGCCTAAATAATGTTCATGCAGTCCCTGCCCTCAAGAAATTCTCTCCAGGAAAACAGTACTGTAAAAATATTAAAAACATGGATATTTTGATCAGACAGATGTAAGCTTGACTTTTGACTCTACTACCTAATAGCTGTGTGTTATAAAAAGAAAATTTAAAAGTATTTTAATTGTCTAAACCTAGTTTCCCTCATCTTTATAATTGGGATAATAATAACTCCCTTAAAGGACGATTATATGGACATAACAATTTAAAATGTGTTTTAAGCATAGTACATAATGATAAGGTGCTTAAAAGATAGTTATTATCATTATTAAAATTGTTAACAATAATAATGAAGACAGGCATTAAAAATTTAATATAAAATGCAATGAAGTCATTGTTATGACAGCGACCTGAGATAAGGAAAAATAGACGGAGTAAGGAAACACTGGTGGTGTATTTTTTTGTTGCTTCCACTATAAAATTTTAATATATTGAAGAAAATCTTACTATAATAAAATTTATATTTCCCTTCTAGTCCTCTTGATATGCAGCTTTTTGCTCTGAATGGAAATAAGAATACCTATTTTTAAAAGTAGTGCAAATTTGAAACATCCTAAAGGAAATATTTGATACATAGACAGTTTATGACTTCTAATGGAAGTTGATTTTAGGGAAAACCTGAAGTTAAATTCTATAAAAACTCCAATAAATGTCTATGCCTTTACAATCATAGGATATTATGTGTTAATAGATGTTCACGTACCAATGCCCAAGTGAGATCAGTTAGAGAGAAAATTCCTATGTGTAATCTGACTCAAGCTCCTACTTCATAACCACAGCAGAATTAAATTCTACATTGCATTTATTTCTTTTCCAGCATTGTGGAGATATAATTGACATATAACACTGTTCAGGTTTAAGATGTACAATGTGTTGATTCAAAACACATATAGTGCAAAATGATACCACCACAGTGTTAGCTAACACCAGCATCATGTCACATAATAACCATTTCTTTTCTGTTGTAAGAACATTTAAGATGTTATCTCTCAACAACTTTCAAGTATATAATACAGTATTGCTAGCTATAATCCCTATAATATGCATTAGACCCCCAGAACTTATAACTGGAAATTTGTACTCTTTGACCAACATCTCCCCTTCCTCCATCCCCAGCCCCTGGTAACCACCATTCTACTCTGTTTCTATGAGTTTGGCCTTTATAGATTCCACATGTAAGTGATATCATATAGTATTTGTATTTTCTGATTTATTTCACTTAACATAATGCCCTCAAGGTCCAGCCATGTTGTGACAAACAATAGGATGTCCTTCTTTCTCATAGCTGAATGATCTTCCATTGTGTGTGTGTGTGTGTGTGTGTGTGTGTGTGTGTGTTTGTCCATTCATCCACTGATTGACACTTAGATTTTCTCCGTATCATGGCTATTGTTAATATTGCTGTAATAAACATGGGAGTAGAAATATCTCTTTGATAGTCTATTTTCATTTCCCTTGGGTATATACCCTGAAGTATGATTACTGAATTATATGGTAGTTCTATTTTTAGTTTTTTGAGGAACCTCCATACTGTCTTCCATAGTGACTATACCAATTTACATTCCCACCAACAGTCCCTGTTTTCATTTTAAAAATAACAAAAATGGTGTCATATTTTGGGAAAAAAATGTTTCTTCTCTCTTGTTGATTTCAAACTGCTTGAGTCAAACTTTATGTGCCCCAGATGTTTAAAGATTAATACAGTATTGTTCTTGATTGATGACATTAGTCAGATCAAGGAGCTTTAAATGCTAGCTGTATTTGGTACAAGGGAAAACACAGCTAAATGATAATGGCATGCAGGAAGGTAAGCTGGTATAACCCAAAGATCAAAGGCTTTGAAGTACTACATATCTGAGATACATTCAGAGTTTATTGGAGGTGACCTTGGACATGGTTGTTTTAAGTTTATGCTTTAATGTCCCAATTTGATGAAAAAAAAATATAAATTTTTCAATTGTGATAAGATAGTTAAATGGCAAATTTTAATCTTGCACTTAATCTGTACTAAAAAAGTATAGGGGCACCCAGGTGGCTCAGTTGGTTGAGTGTCTCACTCTTGATTTTGGCTCAGGTCATGATCCCAGCCAGGGTCATGGGATCAAGCCCCACATCAGGCTCCACACTGAGTGGAGAAAGATTCTCTCTTTTCCTTTGCCCCTCTCCCTGGCTCACACTCTCCCTGTCTCTCTCTAAAATACATTTTTTAAAAAAGTAAAAATATTATTTCTTACCTATGGGGTGGAAAACCTTGAAAGTCATCTACAAACTAAACATTTGTTGTGACTAATTGAATTGAAAGTGACTAATGTTATTAAGGAACTTTGAATTTTTACCTTTATTAAAGTAGAATTTGAAGTCTTTGGTAACTCTCACTTCAATTGCAAGAATATGCTAGACAAAATATATTTCTTTTGTGGCCACCAGATCTTATATATTTCAGGAGTGGATGATAAAAAGAAGGTAAATTTGAGCTCACTATTGCTAAGAACTCGAGGGAAACACAATGCCATAGTGTGAATTATGTAAATTATGCCACATAGTGCCATTGGGTGTGCTCGTGGAGGAAGCTCTCTATCAGAGGAGATTTTCAAATAGAAATTGAGCAATCCTTTCTATGGATCGACATTCTTCATGTGGCAGATGGAATTAGAAGAAAATCACAGCAGCTATAAGTACCACTGGTTGGATTGAGTCAGAGCTGTAAGGAATGATAATTATTTTCAGTGGGTAGGCATATGAACTAAAAACTGGTTGTTGGTGTATTTAATCAGTGAGAATATTTGAGTATTTCTTTTTTCCATATGACTTTACATTCCATAACTGTACCCAATCCAACTTTTTTTTTTCTAGAATAGAAACTAAAGTTGTTTGAGAGTCTTTTCTCAATAAAGCAGGAATCAGAAGGGAAGCTAATTTTTTGAGTCATGGGAATAAAATTGCTATTGTATAGAATTAGGCATGTTGTCTTGGAAAGGAATAGATGTGTGCTGGTGTGCCCTGGCTGTCATGAATCCCTATAAATCTCTGTATCCAAAACACCTTGGCTGCCTTGGAATCTCTAGAGAATAAAACTAATTCACAAAATCGAGAGTAGACTGATTATATGTATGAGACCTAATATGGGAAGCACTAGAAAATCATCATTGGTGAGCAATGATAGAAATGTTTAGGAACATAATATGGAACCATTGAGAAGAGGTAGAAACTGAAAAATCATTTATGATGGAAGTGAAAGAAAAGTTGAGTGTGGCAAATTCTATCTTCCAAGAATGGCTAATAACCGTATCTTCCACATCACACACTTTTCTGTTATGTGCTCTTGCCACGCCTCAGTCAAGAATGGACTCTTCCCTATACCCTGATATATTTAAGGCCCTTCATCTGCCATGAATACAACAGAAAACAATCTGTGCCAGGTCTTGGTAGAGACCTTAACTAATACCACAACCTTTTCTGTTTTCATGCCACCATGTAAGAACCCACCTAATTCTAATCCGATGGAACAGAAGTCAGTGTGGAGGTAGACTGCAAGGCCTAACATACAAATGAAGAAGGCTTGAGTACCCAGTCTTAGATTCCTGTTGTAAACATTATCTGCAACTGCTTGAGAGACTCCCAAGTGTGAACTACACAGATGAGTCCAGACAATCAACAGTACCTTGAGAGAAAAAACAATCATAAAATACCATTTAAAGCCACTAAGTTTTGCAGTGTTATATTGCACATCACCAGTTAAAATATAAAGGGATGCCTGGGTGGCTCAGTCAGTTGAGTGTCTGACTTTGGCTCAGGTCATGATCTTGTGGTTCATGAGTTCGAGCCCCACATCAGGCTTGCTGCTGTCAGCGTGGAGCCCACTTCAGATTCTCTGTTCCCCTCTCTCTGCCCCTTCCTCCCCTCAAAAATAAATAAACAATAACACACACACACACACACACACACACACACACATATATATACATACATACATATGAAAAATGATGTTAACAACTAGATTCTGCAATAACAGAAACCCCTAGAATACGAAGCACTGGCTTTGAGTGGACGGACAGAATCTTGAAGGGTACCAATAAGACTGTTAATGAAGGCATTAAATAGAATGATAAAATTGTCATTGTGTACCAGAGAATAAAGGTATCTGTGGATGGTGGAATTTTTTTAAGGTAGAAAATAAAAAAGGAAGGAAACTTCCAGATAATGTTGACAATGCCACTTGTAATAAAATATGTATAGAGAAAAATGAGTTAAAGAAGTAAGTGTTTAACTTTCAAACACTACTCACAACAGCCACAGAAGCCTCAGGTATTTCTGAGTTTGAACACAAAATTGTTTCTCATTCACTTTTTCTCTAGACATTATATACTCTTAAAGCATGAGCTAGCTTCTGGATAAAAGTATGCACTTTCAAGATCTTTTACTAGTCAGAAGAACTGTCTGGTTAGATTGAAAAGTGCAGGCATCTCAAAATGAAAAGAACCACTAGAGTCCCCAAACTATAGGCTTAGGAAGATAAAATGAAAATGTGGTCCACTTCTTTTAGAAAATGAGTGATGATACAGAGTACGGGGTCTAGGTCTCAGAAGGTAAAGCCAAGAACCACAAAGAAACAGAATTATCCTCATGGAGCAGGGTAAGAACTTAATCAAGAAGCTGAGAATGTGTGCCTTAGATTTTAGCATGCTAGGGACCAGCGACTCCCATGCTCCATCTTTCTTCCTCTTTTGGAATGGGAATGTTTTTACAGTTTTCTTATTGCTGTACTAACATTCTATGTTGGCAGTGTAAGAGGCAGAAGACTTATCTCTTCGGTTAATAGATATTCATAGAAAAAGGAAATTGTACTCAAAGAACTATACCTAAGGAACCAAACCTTTGAAGCCTCACCTACATCTGGATATGATTTAGATGATGAAATTCTGGACAGATATCATAATAGGATGAGGCCTGGAATTTTAGAGGAGATGTTAAGTATATGCTGCTAATGAAAGGGATGTGAACTGTTGTAGACAGAGAACAAACTATGCCAGACTGGACCTGTCAAAGATGGCTATAACAGTATTTTCTAAACTTAATGTTTTTCTGCAATCTAATCATCAATAGTGAGTCTACTTTCCAACCCCTTGATTTGGTCAAATCCTTTGACTGCTTTGAGCAATAAGATACTACAAAAGTGATGCTGTCTAAGTCTTGGGTATAGACCATATCTGGTCCAGCAGCTTCTGGTCTTTACCTCATGAAGCCCTGAAACACCAGGTAAGAAACCCAGGCTAATTTTATGGAGAGAGAGCCTAGGGGGAGGAGCACTATGGCACCAGGCTTGTCCATGAAGAAGCCACATTGGATGTCCATTCTCACCGACTCTTCACAAGATTCTAGCCCCACGCAACCCTTTTTGCCATGCAACCATGAGAGAAAAATGAAATGAGAGTATTGAGCCCAAACAATCCCAAACTCTTAATTTGGGAGTTGTTTATAGCCTAGCTAAATTAATTATAACAATTGAGAAGGGGAATTATATTTGAGGGAACACTGAAGGTGAAAGAAAATGCCCTAAATAATATTCAGAAATGGAGTCGAAGAGATTTCACTATAATATTGTATATTTAATTTTAGTGTAGAAAAAGATCATGTAAAGAGGCAATTGTCATATGAAGTAATCATGTGTTACAATTAAGGAAGGATTGAGTGACACTGGAGACCACTGAAAATGAACCCAATAGAGAGTAGAGAAAAAGAAGAGAGGGAAGGTCAAGGAAGGCTTACATAGGAATTATTGCATAAAATGAGTCCCAGAAAATGATAAACAGCATGTGGTAGGGGCATTCGGAGAGGAGTCGTTAATTTATCTGAACAAAGTTAGGTCTCTGAAAACTTGTTCAGGCAAACTGCAAGGAGTTTAATAGTTGTTTTGCATATTTATGGATGTAATTAATATGTACGTCAGATACACGTGTACATATATGTGCTTTTGAATGCCTGCGTTTCTCAGGGATGGTGTATGAATGTGTATAAATATGAATACGATAGCATGTTTCAGAGACAGACTGAGAGAAAGAGACATTTATAGACAAATAAGATGATCGGAAGCATGTATATGAAACAAAAAGCATGTATATTTGTATCATTTGTGCGACATAAATGTCATCTGTGTAATTTTGTTCCAGTTAGACTTAGGGATATCTAAATTGTGAACATTAAAGATAAGAAGATGGGTATGATTTTCATGTATAGGTTATCCCGTGGTTTATGAGTTGATGTTCAATACTGTTTCTGAAAAACTGAGACAAGGAGGATTACAATCTGCTTATGTGCAGTGCAAAATTCAGTTTCTGGGCATGGACCTTAAAGAAACGTCAGTGTGAGGGTAATGGGAAGGCATGCAGACCAGCATCTGAATTATAGGCCAGGTCAAGGAAACCTAGTGTCTGGCAATACAGAAAATGACTGAGTGATATCATCTGAAGGCAGGCATTAAGGCAAACAAATTGAAGTGTGAGATGGGAAGAATTTTGAGTAAGAAAGACCAAGTGAAACTGCCTCCAAAATAGCATTAAGAATGAGCTAAAGTAGCAAGGAATGTGTTGTTTCTTTTCAAATAAAGCAGTCAGCTTTAGCTGGATTGATGCCTAATTATGATTTAGTGAAAAGAAAGCACCTGGCAAGGCAGATGGGCATCAACTCAAGCAATAACTTGAGTGCTGGGGAGTTTAGACTTTGTCTTGAGGAATAGGCTGCTGGAGATTTAAGTGGACAAAATGATATATTTGCTTGGGAAAGACGTGTTGCAGTGCTAATAACAACTTTGGATAGGCTAGAGATTTGGTATAGGAAAGTTAGGAGAATCTGCAGTACACTGATGAAAGTATGAGGTAGAGAAGTAGAGAGTGGAAATGTGCAGGCATGTCTTGGTCACTGGTTGGATGAAGGAAAAGAAATAAAGACAACTAAGTAATTTCAAGCTTTTTTATTTAATTTAACTGAAGTCAAAAGAAAAAAATGGGGAATGCAGAGGGACAATCAAACTAGGAAGGAGACTAAGAGTTTAGTTTGGGAAGATTTAAGTTGAGGGTATATATGAAGAGTTGTTCACAAGGCTATTATAATGTGTTTTGTTTTTTTTTTTCTGGAACACAGACAGTTTAAGATACAGATTCAGGTGTCTGGAATATGTGAAAGTATATGAGGTCAGGTAGGTGGAAGGGAGAAAACGAAGCTAGTGAAAAAATAACTTTGTTAAAGGCCTTCTCCGCCCCTCCCCCCAGCTTTGTAAAATACTTACCTACCAAGTCCAACCCACTGTATATTGGTTCCATATTTAGACACCAATAGTAACTCTCTATAGATGACTCTTCTGCATTAAAACCATTCAGACCAAAAAGGAGCTCATTACTCAGACATGATCATAGATATTTATACATGTTTATTCCCATTAGGATTGTTTTTTATGATATATAATTTCATGTTGGTATAATATCTGAAAACATAGGTGTGGAAGAAAAATCATGGAATCAACAAAAAATTTGGATACTTATTTTTGCCCATAGATCATGAGAATGTATGACTAAATTCATTTTTTACATCATTTGAAAAAAATGAGCTTACA
Source organism: Prionailurus bengalensis (assembly GCF_016509475.1). Lineage (NCBI taxonomy): Eukaryota > Metazoa > Chordata > Mammalia > Carnivora > Felidae > Prionailurus > Prionailurus bengalensis. The sequence goes on from NC_057346.1 coordinate 61,272,633, forward strand.
ATTTATGTTCTCTGATGGGATTAAATAATAGAATTAACAACAAAATATCTCCTACTTTATAACTTACATAAACATTTGGGGAAGGTTCTGGTCATGAGAGTTTCATAAAAACTACATTCTGACAGAGAGAACATGCCCCCCATTATGTGCCCACACTCACCAAATCCTTCTCTTGCCTTTGCTATTCCTTTGCCCAGGAAGCCTCAAATCAGGCAACCATTATCTCTACCTTCAACATAACAAGATTTCCAGCTCCATATCACAGGTATCCTGTCCACCTCAGATATCATCCTCAGTTTCTATGACAGCGGAGGATCCGTAGTACCCGCTCCCGCATTTGCTTAGTCCGGGCTCCATAAATCAAGGGGTTGGCCATGGGAGGCACTAGGAAGTAGAGGTTGTCAATGATAATCTGGATATAGGGAGCCATATGGTAGCCTAAAATCTGGGCCAGGACAGAGAAGACAACAGGAGAATAAAAGAGAGCTATGACACAAAGATGGGAGCCACATGTACTGAGAGCTTTGCCCCCTGCCTCCCAAGAGGGGATCCGAAAGACAGCATGAAGGATCAGCCCATAGGACAGAATGATAAAAAGCAAATCAAATCCCACAGATGTTACAATAACCATGAGGCCATAGACAATGTGGTTGGAGATGTCCCCACAGGCTATCTGTACCACAGCCATGTAGGCACAGTAGGAGTAAGAGATGATGTGGGTTTGGAAGCTTTCCAGTCTTTTTGCCAGGATGGGTGCTGGAGTCAGCACTGCCACCGCCCTTGTCAGGACAGCCAGAGCCATCTTCACAAGTATGTTGTTAGCAAGGATGGTTGTATATCTCAGAGGGTACCAGATAGCCACAAATCTGTCAAAAGCCATGGCTAGGAGGATCCCAGACTCCATGACATAAAATGAAGGGATGAAAAACATCTGTGCGAGGCAGGCATTAAAGCTGATGTCTTTGGCATTCATCCAGAAGATCCCTAGCATGCGGGGCACAGTGACACTGACCAGGGACAGGTCAACAACAGACAGCATGGCCAGGAGGAGAAACACGGGCTCATGAAGACTCTTCTCCACCCAGATGATGCATAAGATGGCGGCATTCCCAATCATTGTAATGACAAATACCAAAAAAAAAGGCACAGAGAACCAGCCATGGGAAGATTCCAAGCCAGGAATTCCAGCCAGGACAAATGTCAAGGGTTGAGGAATGGAGTTGTTGCAAGAGGACATCCCTAATCTGAACTACTAACAGTCTGATTCCTAGGGAGAAAGAAACAAGGGACATTTTGAAATCACAGCATCATTTGCACCTAAAATGCTGGGTATTCCAGTAGCTTATGGTGATAATCATAATTATACTGCATAAACTAATGATCAAAAGCTTCAGTTACTTAAGGTGTGGAGGGAGATAATCCTAGGCTACTCTCACTGAAGAAGGGAGAAGCAGTCTCAGGTATAAATTTTAAATTTTGAAGAGCCCCCAATAAGAGTGGCATATCTGCTAACATACCACTGTAATGTTTATACATCATAAATTGAGATCTAAGTATTTCATGTGTCAACTGCATTTGCCAAAAAGCACACGATAGCCACAGGATAGTCAGACCTCCTCGAAGGTAACTTGGGATAGTTAAAATAGCAAAGCCTTTGAGAAAACACATGTCTGGGATACAATCTCAGTCCTGCCACTTAAGTGACTTGATCAAGCTGTTTAAGACAAAGCCTCATTTCCTCATCTCAAAATTGGGATGAGGCTTACCTTTCAAAGCTTGAAGTGAGGATTAAATCCATGATTAAATTTCAATATTGTATAAAACATGCAACGATCCTGGCATAATTTTCCGAGTGTATTGATATTCTATACATGCAAATTTTCTTCTTTTTCTATAAGTACAAATTTTAAGTGAGATATGGAGAAAGTAATGTTCTTTTGGTTGTTTCTTGGAAAGAACGAGGATAATGAATACTCTTTAATTGACACCATAAAAAGGAATATTTGATGGCCCTAAATAACTTTATCCTCAAATACTAAAGAGCAAAAAAAAAAAAAAATAGTGTCACCAGAAATAGATATCTGGCCAAATAAAGGATGTTAAAAAATTTTTAAAGGTGTATTTTAGTCCAATAGGGGGAATGATCCTATCACAAATTCAAATAGAAAAGACAGTCCTGTGACACCAGAAGCTCACCATCAATTGGAGTTTTCAGGTAGAAATTGAATTATGAACCATGAGGAATAATATAGATAAAATTTCTCCATGTGATGGGGACATTAGGACATTACAGAGTTTTAACAACATGGTAAAGTTCTGTCTGAGCAATCACGAACAGTTGCCAGGAACAACTATATCAACATTAATCATAAGTAAAGACACCACCAATTTAGACATAAAAATTAGAAATATACTTATTTTCTAAAGAGTGTCACTGGGTATCCTAAAGATTGTAGATTCCAACCATGGCCTTACAAGGGCTGGTGATGGTAGTATGTGGATTAAAAGAGAATCTCTTTTTCCCTCCATGACCTTGCATCCCAGGATTTTCTACTCTTTTCCCTCCTTTTCCTCTCTTTTCCTAGAGTAAGTAGTACCTGTAGATGGTTGTGAGTCTAGTCACAGTGGGACTGGGAGCAGCAAAGCATTCATTTACTGAAGGTATGGGGAAGATCTGCTGATGACCAGAATAAAAGGCAGATTTATGCTGTTTGTTCTGGTCCTTGGGGATCCCTACTGGCCTCTCTGTTGGCAAAGTGCCTTATTTAGCCTGGATATTCTGGAAAACAAATCCTAGAGCCAATCGCTAAGGATACCACGTATGAATAAGAGCAGATATTAAGGAGCACTGTAAATCTAACTGTTGATAAGGTTTAGAAACCCTAGAGAGAAAGAGTAAGGGCTGGAGAATCATTTAGGATGGAAATTAAAGCACACCTGGAGTAACAGAAGGCAGATGTGTGTGAAGCTATAAGCATTTTAAAATTGCTACAGCTTGCTTCCAAACCAATAGTTGAAATCATTTTCATTTCCAGTGACTTTGGGACCTCTATAAGCAAAACTTAAACTAAAATTAGGAGTCTTGATTTCCTAGATGCAATTAAAATCCACAAAAAGTTGGGGAAAAAAAGGGGGATTAAGAGCACACTTATCTTGATGAACCCTGAGAAGTGTACAGAATTTTTTTTAAGTTTATTTATTAATTTTTGAGAGAGACAGAGACAGAGAGAGAGAGAGAGAGCCCAAGCAGGGGAGGGGTAGGGACAGAGGAGGGCAGAGGATCCAAAGTGGGTTCTTTGCTTATAGCAGAGAGCCTGATTTGGGGCTCAAACCCACTAATTATGAGATCATGACCTGAGTTGAAGTCGGACGCTTAACAGACTGAGCCACCCAGGTGCTCCCAGAATTTCTGAATCATTATACTGTACACCAGAAACTAATATAACTATATGTTAGTTATGCTTCAAAAAATGTATCTACTGAAATACATCTTAAGTGACTAAATAAGGCCCTTGTTAGGTAAGTAGGATATATAAAAAGAAACATAAAGGAGCGAGATTAAAGTAGGAACAGGAGAGGAGCTCTATAAAAAAATTTTTAAAAAAGCACAATACTGGGTTTAGGAGAGACTGAGTTTCAGAAAAACCTTTGGCAGAAGTCAGAAGCTCAATCTGAGAGTAAATGGCAAAGAGAGGGAAAATCTGTTAACTGTTTTGCTGGTGGTCAAATATAAAGATCCTAATGATAGTGACTGGATCTTGTTTGTTCACTGTTATTTCCCCAGTGCCTGGTGAATTGCAGGTCTTCCAATGTTTACATATGAATAAATGCACACACTCTTCCCCTGCCCCCACAGGTCTCCACTCTAGACTCTAGGCCTATAATAACACCTGAAGGGTAACCAACAGTCCTGCAACCTGTGAGCAAAGTCTTCATTAAGCCATTTTCTCCTAGCCTAAAGTATACTCAGGGTACTCAAATAAATTTAATTCTTTCTATCATGATTGCTACCAACTTGGATCAAATTATTATCATATTGTCCTCAAAAACTTTTATAATGTTCTAAGAGGTTTGCATTCCTTTCTTCCATTCTTTGTCGCAAAACATTTTCCTCACTGTAGTCACAATGGTCTTTTTATTTTCCCTGTATGTTTCCTTATTTTTGAGGGGGGGGGAGAAACAGAGAGAGTGTGCATGTGCAAGAGAGAGAAGGGGACAGAGGATCTGAAATGGGCTCTGTGCTGACAGCAGAAATCCCCACGTGGGGTGGAACTCACAAACCATGAGATCATTACCTGAGTCGAAGTTGGATGCTTAATGGACTAAGCTATCCACATGCCCCACAATGATCTTTTAAAAATACAAACATGATGTCACTCCTGTGCATAAAATGTTCACAGTCTTCCTCTCATTTTTAGGATAAAACTGAGAATCCTCAGCCCCAGGCATCCACTCTTCACTTCACTCTCCGTCCTTCAGCCCACAAAATGGACTCTCTCCAAGTTTTCAAACATATGGTGCAACTTCCTATCTAAAGGTCCACCCACACATGTTCACATATCGTGTTCTCTTTCCCTGTAACATCACCAGTCCCATTTCATGATCTTTCTTTTCTCAGCTGCTTAACTCCCACTTGGCATTCAAATATGTTTTTTTTTTAATTTTCTTTTTAATGTTTATTTTTGAGAGAGAGAGCGAAAGAGAGCTAGTGAGAGAGAGTGCAAGCAGGGGCAGAGCAGAGAGAGGGAGACACAGAATCCAAAGCAGGCTCCAGGCTCTGAGCTGTCAGCACAGAGTCTGATGCGGGGCTCGAACCCACGGACTGGGAGATCATGACCTGAGCCAAAGTCGGAAGCCCAACCAACTGAGCCACCTAGGCGCCCCTCAAATATCATTTTTTTTTAATTTTTTTCAACGTTTATTTATTTTTGGGACAGAGAGAGACAGAGCATGAACGGGGGAGGGGCAGAGAGAGAGGGAGACACAGAATCGGAAACAGGCTCCAGGCTCTGAGCCATCAGCCCAGAGCCTGACGCGGGGCTCGAATTCCCGGACCGCGAGATCGTGACCTGGCTGAAGTCGGACACTTAACCAACTGCGCCACCCAGGTGCCCCGTCAAATATCATTTTTAAGGAAGCTTTCCTTGACTCCCTTAGACTAGAGCAAAACCCCATGTTATGTGCACTTACAGAAATCTTTGTTTCTACTTGACAGCCCTTAGTATCCAGTGTAATTATGCATTTGAGCATCATTTAATTATTTCACATTACATTTCCCCAGAATGTAAAGTCCCTGAGACATGCACTTGTGTTTTGCTCACCTCTTCTCAGGACCTAGCACAATCTGGCCCATTTTAGGCACTCCATCATTTTTTGATGCATGAATATATGAATAAGTTGTATATCTTCCTTCCTTTAACTAGAATTCAATTCAGAATCTTTGAAGATTTGGATTTAGTTTTATGTTTGTTACTGTTGGACATTTCTTATTTGCCATCCATTGGTATATAATCTGTGAGTACCAACTCCTTAGTAGTTATTTCCAAACCTAACATGTAAGCAATGCTGATACTTGTCAGGGGATATATTATAATTAAATTCCATGGTTCATGGTATTCCAAATAACAAAAATATAGCAAGAAGGTCCAGACTTAATAATTTGTCTTCAGGAAACATCCAACATAATGGCAATAGTCTCAGAGTTTACGTTTCCTTAAGACGTCTTTTCTCTTTAGACTGGGAGAGATCTGTCTCTACTGTCATTGTCATTACTCTCCATTATCTTACAAAAAAAGATCATTGAAAGATATCCTTATGGCTTTAGTCCAGGTCCCTTAATTACAACTATCACATGATCGGGAGTTCTAAAATACAGGAAATGTGAATTCAAATATCTTATTCCTTTATTCATTCCTTCAGAATCATTCACTGAACACATAGGTTCACAGGACACTTGGAGGTGTTATAGATAAAAAGTAAATGGGACTTCAAAAAATACAAAAACACTAATTCAAAAGGATATACACACCCCTATGTTTATAGAAGCATTATTTACAATAGCCAAATGATGGAAGGAGCCCAAATATCCACCAACTGATGAATGGATAAAGAAGATGAGGTATATATACACAATGGAATATTACTCAGCCATAAAAAGGAATGAATCTTGCCATTTGCAATGACATGGATGGAGCTAGAGAATATGATGCCAAGTGAAATAAGTCAGTCATAAAAAGGCAAATACCATATGATTTCACTCATATGTGGAATTTAAGAAACAACAAACAGGGGAAAAAAAGGAGAGGAAAACCAAGAAACAAGACTCTTAACTATAGAGAACAAACTGATGGTTACCAGAGGGGAGATGGGTGGAAGGATGGGTTAAATAGGTGATGGGATTAAAGAGGACACATGTCATGATGATCACTGGGTAATCTATAGAATTACTGAATCACTATATTGTACACCTGAAACAGATATAACATTGTGTGCTAACTGTGCTGGAATTTAAAATAAAATTAAAAAAAATAAAATAAAAGTAAATGGATTTTAAAGTGGGATTAATTACTGTCATTTTTGTTTAAATCCAGACTATACCACTTAGTCAATATGTGACTATGAGCAAATTATTTAATCTCTCTGAGTCTAAATTACTCATATGTAAAATCAAGACTAATAATCTAGTGATTATGGTGATAATTATATAATTTAAATTGCATGTATACGTATCAATGTATACATTTACCCACACACATATATACATATAAATGCACACCTATGTCTTGCAAATCTGACATATAATAAATACACAAAATTATACTTGTTATGATAATCCACGATGTTAACTATGTTAAGTGTCTTACATGCTTTCATTCATTTAATCCTTAAAATTCTACGGGGCAAGAAATCTTACAATCCTCATTTTATTAATTTTGACAACAAGGTCCAGAAAGTTTGGACAACTTGCCTGTGAGCACACAGATAGAAAGTGACAGAGATGAATAATGAACTCAGCATTCTGCCTCTAGAGCCAGCACACTTAACCCCAAACCATACCAAGAGTTTAATTGGCAAAAGGCATATTAAGAATTTAACTAAAATCTATCATGGCGTTTTTTACAATAGAGGTGGGGGAAATTTTTAGTTAATTTGACTTGAGGAAAGAAACATAATCTTTCTGATAAGGTGGGGGAGTTTAAACAAGAGCTGGATCTTGAAGGATAATTAAGTTCTTCCCAGGTGACAAAGAGAATAGGTAGGAGAGAAACATTCTAAGCAAAACATGAAGATATGGAGAGACGTATTGTTTGAATGAAGGCGGGGGACTTTATGAACAGGACCAGTTCAAATGATATATAAGAATGAGAAGAGAAGGAGCAGAAAAGAATTTCATTAAGTTTTGCTTTGCTATTCTGGTGCTTACATGGGTCTGACATATCAATTCTGTTTGTTTTCTAAATTTTTATGAGGATAACTATGATCTCAATGTAAAGGATGTATTAGACATAGTAATTAAAAGCTAATGCTTTGAACATATCAGTGGCAACTGTTGAAATATCCCAAATTGAAAATTATAAAAGCTTGAACAACATTGCAACAGAGTCTAAGGAAAAGGAATACAGAGAAGCGGCCCAGATATTTACTTCTAAGAAGCTCCTATACTAAACAGAAGAAAGAAGGTACAAATAATACTTTACAAATAGAAAACCACAAAAGAGAAGATCAATTCAAGGAAATTCAGCATGTGTTTATTGAGTGACTCTGGAGTAATTTCCATTTTGTACAAGCCAAGAAGTGAAGGAATCATATTTTTTAAAGAGAAAATATTCAGACTTTTACCAGTAAAATACTTATATCTTTTTTAATAATTTTATTTTTAATTATCACCAGGAGCATAATCTTTAAAAATGTATTAATTGAGTTATTTATAATAATAGATACCTCCTTTAGCAAGCACATGTAATATCTGTATCTAGTTCAGTGGGCTTGGGCCTAAGCTCTGGGCAAATTCCCAAGTAGATACATACCATCAAGCATAAAGTTGTTTCTGGTTTCAGGATAATTTGTGATGAAGGTAAAGAGAATATCTTTAAGAGACCCAGTCTTAGTTTAGATAACAAAACAATAAGAGGCACAAGTTATGCTTTGTGGAGACACAATATTCTATGAGCAATATGTTTAAAAATTCTGTGGGCTTGATTATTGCACTATTGAACTTTTCCACATTTCTGCTTGACAACTTGTCTTGTGTGTGTCCATTCTTGTGACTAAAATACACAATTACTATGTCCTGTATTAAAAAGACATCAATCCTATTATATTGCCTCTTCTGTAGAATATTGATAGTGATCATTAAATTTTCAATTGCAAATACTTTACATGGAATTTTTGAAGTTCTCATGGGCTTCTTCACTTTTTTTTAAAATCACGCCTACTTGAAAATAAACTACCACCCCCAGTTACAACACAGATCAGTAGCAGCAAGGAGCAGAAGGGGACTGCTTTCCAATTAAAAAAGCTTTAAGGAAGCTCCTTAAAATCCATGTGTGCACAAAATGTCTCATGCCCTCTAGTTTCACTACAATTGTGGAATTTCTATTAGGTGTGGTCACTCTTCTCTGTGAAAATGTCTGATTTCAGTGGGAGAAAATTCCATGTCATTTATAAAAATGGGATCAATTATTTCCCTACTTCCCTTCTGATTATGATACCATCTCTGCAAACAATTCCAGGATAATCAAGTGACTTTTACCTTTAGAGAACTAAGGACATGGTCTCGAATTTTTTTGGTTCTAATACCATAAACAATGGGGTTAAGGAAAGGTGGTACCAGAAGGTACATATTGGCAATAAAGATATGAATTTGGGGGGCCACATTGTGGCCAAAGCGGTGAGTGAGGAAGGTAAAGACAGCTGTGGAGTAGAAAACAAGGATGACACAGACATGAGAGCCACAGGTTCCTAGAGCTTTAAAACTTGCTTCCTGTGATGGAAGGCGAAAGACTGCACGGAGGATTAGGGCATAAGAGACAGCAATGAAAAAGCCATCGCAGGAACCAATGACAGAGGCTACACTGAGGCTGTAACGTTTGGTAGCTCCTGTGTCCACACATGCCAGCTTCACCACGGCCATGAACTCACAGTAGGTGTGGGTAATGACTCGTGTTCTGCAGTAGGGCAGCTGCCTGAGCAGGATGGGATGTGGGGAAAAGAAGGCCACTCCCCGGAGTACCACAGAAGCTCCCATTTTGGCAATGCGAGCATGGGTGAGAATCGTGGTATGGTGCAGTGGATGACAAATGGCCACGTAACGGTCAAAGGCCATGGCCAGGAAAAAACCTGATTCCATAGCAGTAAAGCTATGGATGAAGAACATTTGAGCCAGGCAAGCATCAAAGGCAATGTCACGTGCTCCAAGCCAGAAGAGACAGAGCATGCGAGGCAGTGTAGATGTGGAGAGGACCAGGTCAGTGATGGAGAGCATGCACAGAAAGAGGAACATAGGCTCATGGAGACTCCGCTCTGCCCTCACCACGGCCAGGATGGTCACATTCCCCACCACAGCCACCATGTACATGGAGCAGAAGGGAATCCCAATCCAGATATGCAGGTGCTCTAGTCCTGGGATGCCCATCAGCAAGAAGGTGTCTGGAGATGTTTGAGATTTATTGGCTGGTCCCATAGTACTGCTCCTCTCTGTCTTTTGTGGAAGCAATCCTCCTTTTTAGGGCAAAAGTTTTCTGGCAAGATCATCACAATCAAATCTGGCAACAAATGGAAAACAAAACTGGAAGACCCCAAAATATCACATTAGAAAACATTCAGGTTATAATTTAGAGTGAAAAAAACTTAGTAACACTAGGCAAAACTATGCAACCCAACACAAAGCCCTTATTCTCAATCAAGTCATGAATTTCACAAATTTGTTCAAAACAAAGCAGAAAAACCCAACTTTGTAACATCCATGTACAATAAAACTCAATGCCACTCCTTGAATTCACAATTCGATTCAGTCATAAGGCCAGATTAGCTTTTGCTAAAATATCTGGTGTTATAGGCAAAATGGATCTTAGAATTTATCTAGTCCAGCAGCCTTCTCAATGTCATCCTGAAATGTAATTTTCTAGCCGACGTCTCACTTTCTCAAGTATAGTTACTCATTTCTCAGACAGTCCTGTTTTTTCTAGTGCTGTCACAGAACCAAGCCCCAGGAGCTGCAAGGCATTACTGGCCTTTCTGATGGAGCACTACAGACTCACCTGTCTTCTGCATAGTCTTCACAAAGTCATTTAATACTCATGCTTCCACTAAGTTCTCTTCTGTTCTGTACATTCTGTGTCCAGTTCTGAACTTTTATTACTTGTATTTGAACATACTAGTCACTACAGAGATACATGCACTTGTTATCTCTTTTGATTTCTACACTATTAGTGTGATTTCAGTTCAAATTATTTCTTATACGAAGTAAGGAAGAAAAGTAACACTTAGTTGATCCTAACATGAAAAAAGACATTGTCCTGGAATCGTTCTATTTGTTCATTTTAGCTAGAAAACCAATGCAAACCAAATATTTTTCTGCCAATTTTACCAGTTAGGAAACAGAAGCCCAGAGTGCTACAGATAATGCAATGGCCGCACAGAAAGTCTGGCGAGACACCAGAACTCTTAACACAAAACTCTGCATGACTGCCAAATCCATGATATTTTCATTATGCTATACTCAATATTTCGTGGCACAGTTGTCAGTCTTAGTCAACTATAACCTATTAATATTTTTCACAATCTTCAAGTCAGATTTATCAAGATGATTTCATTTAATTTTTTTAAAGGTTATTTAGTTTGAGAGAGAAAGAGCGAGCAGGGGAGGGGCAGAGAGAGAGGGAGAGAGAGAATCACAAGCAGGTTCCGTGTTGTTAGTGCACAGCCTGATGCAGGGCTTGAATTCACAAACCATGAGATCATGACCTGAGCCAAAATCAAGTCAGTCACTTAATCAACTGAGCCACCCAGGTGCCCCAAGGAAGACTCTCAAAGAGATTTTAAACAAATGATTAAAAAACTAGCCCTTTCATTTAAACGTTATAATCTGTAACATTTTAAAATAATCATTATCATGTGTTTCTTTTGTTATTATTAAGCATTTATCCACATACATACATCTACATAAAAACAAGTGAAATATAATTTTGATGTAAGTAGATTCCAATAACAGGATTCTTTTTATGATCCTGGAATATTATATTGATCCCTCTAACATGGTGTGTATACTGTTTATTAGTTAGAAAGAGACCTATTAAATATAATAATAATGAGATTACGAACACTGAATCCTGTTTACTACATTATAATTTAAAAATTTTTAAATTTTTTACTGTTTATTTTTGAGAGAAAGAGACAGAGTGCAAGCAGGGGAGGGGCCAAGAGAGAGGGAGACACAGAATCCGAAACAGGCTCCAAACTCATGAGCTCTGACTAAACCACCCTGGCACCCCTACATTATAATTCATAAACACTGGTCAAATGCCTTATTAAACTGGAATATGACTTACATTACCCAGTATTTGGGGAAGAATGTAGAACACATCAGACTGATTATATATTTGATTAGAAATATTCTCTGTTATTGGGAATTTTTCTCAGTTTGGCCTGGGCCTTATAAAATGATCATTTATATAATACTTTCAATTATTACAATATTTGGCTCAGAAGAAATAAAGTTCAATAAACCTTGAAATTGGTCAAGTATCACTAGTGATGTTATCATTTTTTCCCTTCCATCTGATTATTTTCATTCTCATCATAGACTCTTCTTATGTCTTTTTATTAAATGCATTTATCTCCATAATAAGATTTAGGTTGTCTTATACATAGTGACTATATCTTTTTCCCCAGTATTATCTTCTGGAAAGTGGGTGAAACAAAAACTTGCTGGGAGGATTAAGTTAATTAATACACTAACAAATTAGAACACTATCTTACAAAGAGCAAGAATTTAAGAAACTAATGATTCTAATGGAATTTGGTAATCATTCTATAGGTAATGAGCTCCAGTAAAGTTTCTAAGTATCCATAATAAGATCTGCATTTTAGATAACAAAATAAACCATTCTTTCCAGCCTTTTCACCAGGTACTCTTTCTATACCCTCCATGGGGTAACACCAACCTTCTAAGTATCCCCCAGTATGTCATGCTTCTTTGTAAAATTGTGCTTTTGTTCACATACTTTTCTAATTGCAACTTTCCTCCCCCTCCCTTTTATTAATTTCCCTTTGCAAACTACTGCTCTTCTTACAGTGTCTAGCTCAAAAGTAATCTCCTCTCTGACTTTTTGCTGAATTACCTCGGACAGAAATTGGCAGATTATTTCTCTTTGCTCTTATTGCATCTTTACAAGTCTTTTACACTTCTTTTTGACAGATCTTATCAAGTTGTGGAATATTAGATTCATAAATATATTATTATTATCACTTTCATAGGATTAAATTCTCCTCAGTATAGAAATGATAGCATAGCTAGATATTACCATGACCCAGCCCTGAGACTAGCATTGGATGATGCCTATTAACACAGTAACACAAGTAGCTGCACAGCCTGTGTAACTCCACATCCCTATTCTCACTGACAAATCTATCGTGTTCCCCAACACTTTCACAAATGCAATGCCATGTCTGGTATTTATCAAGATTTCCACAAGATACCTAGATATCAGAGGTAAGATAAGAGAACTATCCCTGCCACCTCTGCCCATAGTGAAATAAAAGAGTTTCTGCCTTTGATCTTTATTACTGCTTTGCTCTTCCATGATTCTGAGACAGGACTCCAGGGACAGAGAGATAAAGCAACTAATTGAAAGAGGATTTCAATATAATTACTGCTTTATCTGAGGGCTTCAAGATCCTGATTACTCACATCTCCACTTTCAGAGAAACACAAAGCTATTCACATTTCTCTGTTGGCTCCCAACACGTTTTAATTAACAAATTGAGGAGTACCTGGATGGCTCAGTCGGTTGAGCGTCCAACTTCAGCTCAGGTTGTGGTCTCATGGTTCATGAGTTTGAGCCCCACACTGGGCTCTCTGCGTCAGCACTGGGTCTGCTTCAGATCCTCTATCTCTCTCTCTCTCTACCACTCCCTGCTCATGCTCTCAATCTCCCTCTCTCAAAAAATAAACATTAAAATAATTTTTTAATTAATAAATTCATTCAGAGAAGATCTAGATACCTGTACTCACATATGCCTAGAGACCCAAACAAGCAGATTTTTTGTACATCTGAAGTTTTCTTTTGTATTGTCATAAATTATGTTACACTACATCCAGAGATCCAAGCACACAAAGACTCTTCAACTTTTTGAATACAACATAAAGCCTCCTTCAAAAGCACACCACTTTAATGCTCAAAAGTGCATTCAAATATGCATGGATATATTAATAATCTTATATTGTAAAGCACAAGCAAAGCACTTTGTTATACCTACTAAAACATACCCTGCATTTTTTCTTAGAATTATTAGTCTTCCTACACTTCAGCCTGGAAATCAACATGTGGGTGTGGAGGCGGCACACAGAAATATCAACTGCCTTCTTTTAGAAAATCCATTTAGGTGAAATGTTTATGTCCCACAAAGGTTTACAATGAAGTATTTCTATACTTTGTACTGTCTCTTATCTGTGCAGATTAACTAGTTTGGAGATGAACTACATCAAATATTATGATAGTTAATGTGACTAAGAGAATGTAGGAGTCTGGAGTGTTTTGAAAATAAAGGCTATAGGGAGAAAAGGTTGGCTATGGCTTGATCTTGACCAATTGATCACCTCAATAAACAGACACAGTTTTTTCACCTTATTCCAAATATTTTTCCTCCCGTAAGATTTGCAATGACTCATCACATCTAATGTTGAGAGGAAAGAAACTGTTCTTTGCTCACAGCTGTCTCAGACCTCAAAGCCTATCTGGTCAAGCAGCTTTAATGCTATATTAATTCTAATTTGGGGTATATATGACCTTGTGCTCCCTATACTTCAGAGCTAATTAACCTATATTTTTATCAGTTATGGAGAAAAAAGGTCCATTCTACCTTCTAAGTATATTACATGTCTATGATCTTTATTCTGAGCTTTACTAAGTGTATTTGAAGAGATGAATAAATTACCTTTTTGACGATCTCATAATTCTATAAATGCAGATGTTTGAATGTAGCCCTCTCCTCTCCTTCTCTGTCTTGTATCTCTATCTTAACTCACCCAAATCAAAAGCTGGGAGTCATCCAGAGAGTCAGTTTCTACAGGGAGTACATGCTAAGAAGTGTGCTCAGTGAACATGAGCTATCATTACATCCACGTCTGAATTCCACTGGATTAAAGAGTGTAGATGGCAGGGAAATCAGTGGTCCTCTGGGACACAGGGCCTTTTCCCCAACTACAAGAACTAAATTCCTTATAGGTATAACAACCATTATTTACTATCCCTTAAGATAAGAAATAGAAACATCATTATTTCCCAAAGGTCTGATGAGTGCTTTGACATGGAATGTATTTGCAGAATTTATCAGGAAAAAATATTATAAAACCATAGAATCAAGGGAAAGGATTATGTTTATGCACTGAGAGATCATCATTTTCTAGACCCTAGGCTTAGTGCTTAAAATACCTTCTCCCACTGAACTTCCAAAACTTCTGGAAATAGAATATGATCACTAACTATATGAGGAAACAGAGAGACTGACAGATTAAATATTTTCTGTAAAAATTTATAGCTAATAAGGAGTAATATCAGGATCTGAATCCAGATATCTCTGGCTCCACGTTTCATTTACTTAACTACTCTATCACTAAGGTTTGAAAATGAAGTATGCTTGAACTAAGGTTTATATTCTTTCTTATGCAAAGCAGTAAGGGGCCTAGATTACAACTGATAACATCCAATAGAACTAGCAAATGCCTTTATAATCTGGTCCCTACTAGCCCTTTGGCATTACCTTCTGCTAAAGGGCTCATCTTTGAGTTTTCTTAAGTCTCAGCCAACCTAGACATTTTTTAAATGTCTACTTTAAGATTCTGTTTCATGTTTTTGCTTCTGCCTCTAACATTCTCTCCATTTCTCACATCATGTCTTCTCATTTCCTGCTAATTTTAAGGTTACAGATAGAGTAACATTGGACTTTTTTTTAAATCAAGTTATGTTTGTTACATTTCTATTCCACCTGTATTCTTCTACTCTCTCATTTATCACATTAGTAAATATTTATTAAACCAATATTATGACAGTCTAGGGGTTTAGTAGGCAGTGATGCCAGTCATATAACCCTGGGGACACTGACCTCATACAGTGATGCCTCTGGACTTAGGGAAAGGAAATTATGTCTTGTTGTGTGCCATTGATATATTAAAATGTTGTTGAATGAGTGAGTCAATCCATGAATGAATGAATGAATGAATGAAAGGAGAAAATGAATAATTTAAAATGCCTTAGGAAAATTGTAGGTTAACACCCTTTCCAGAAAACAATTACAACATCATCATTGTGATTGTAGTCATCACAATTAAAACATTCATCAAGTGTTTATGATATACCAGGAATTTTGCTAAATTCTTCATAAGTGTGATAATCTCTCGTTATAGGCACGTACATACTCACACACACAAACACACTCACAACCTTATGAAGAAGGTGCCATTATTTTCAGCATTTTATGCCTGATAATGTGTGCCCCATATCTGAATTATTGAACTTCACATCTTCCTTGGAGATTGTAGTTGCTAATAACCTGGTTTTTCAATTTCTTGATCTCTTCTCCTCTAAAGGTCTTATTCTCTATCCTGTTGCACATAGTACCCCACATTCCATAGTCTAGGTTTTATTACCAATAAACCTGAATCTTTCATAATCTCATATTCATAATCTCAAACTCAAGTCATCCATTCATCACTTGCAACCTTATAACTTCCAAGCTTGTTCCCTCCAGTACTGTATGTTCAACAATCCATTGATAATATTCATCTTCTTCAAACCATCACTTTCTGATTTACTCAGTGTAAAATCCAGGATCGGACTCTTACATGGGGTCTAAACTCCCTTTCCTTTCTTGTGATCTTATCCTGGTGAATATGATCGCCTTCATCAATTTTACCCTGAATATACATACAGGGTGTTCTGCAGCAGAGACCTAAACAAGATAAATTTCTTATCATATAACCTCATAGTAAATAATAAGTGCAACAACCTTCTGTCCTCTGTTTAGTATTTAATCTAGAAAGATGTGGTAAGATTCAGGTCAATTGTCCTACAAAAACTACTGGACAGCCCATAGGCAAGGGATCAAGGGATGTGGGAAAAACTTGTCTCTGTTTACAAAGGGGAAAAAGGCAGTCACACATACTCCTCCCTCTCCCACCAATATATACATACATACATGCATACATGCATACATGCAGGATTTCAATTGGTTGACATTTGTTGAATGCATGACACAGTATATAGTTAATTTCTGTAAATATCTTGTGCACTTGGAAAGATAATATATATAGTCTTTGTTATGATATATAATGATCTATATATATCCATTAAGTCTAGTTCTTAATCATGTTGTTTAAATCTTTATCTGTATCTTTCTTATTGTTTCATAATTTAATGAAAGAGATCACTTAAAAATCTCAAAATTATGATTAAATTTGCTTATATCTTCTTATAATTCTTCCCCTATGAGAGTGAACAACTGGAAATTGGCTAGGACTTCTGTGACAATGAACTCTGACCCATGTGGGAAGTCCAGAAAGCTCATCCACAACCTCTACAGCAATTAATCCAAAATGGTCAGGACTTGGTCAACAACTGCCAACTGCTTATTTTTTTTGTCTCCACTTCCAACACAGGACCCACTACAAATGTGTTAACTAAATCAATCAAGAAGCTCACCTTTAGTGAGCCCACTACCAATTTCCACATACTGACAACCGTCATTCAGAACATACCTCAGGCCTTGCATGTTATTACCTTCAAACTTCCCACTCTTCTGACAGACTTTGAATCTCTGCAAAAGGCAAAGAGTGATGACCAGTACTATTGCTACAGCAAACTCAAAAAACAGTATCTGCTTGTTCTCATTTGTTTATTTCCACAACTGTATTAATGTTTTAATGTTTTTTGAATGTTTTAATGTTTTGTAGGAATTATTAGTTGCATATAGGTTTTAAAACTTCCTGAATTTTGGTTACTTGAATTTCTTTCATTATCAAATAGCCACTGTCATATCTAGTAATGTGATCAACCCAAATACTAACTCTGTTACTAATGACATTTTTACAAGCAATTGTTTTTTGTACAAAAGTCTTCAGAGATTCAGACAGCAATTTCATGTGTTAAATACTGTGAAATACTGTATTGTACGATTCTGGAATAACTGTGAAATGTACTCATCAGTTTATTGGTGAGCCATGTTGACTGATACCAGCTGATATATCAAATAGTAATGAGAATGTCATCTGTTAGAAAAACAATGCTTCTCTCAGAAATTTGATTGCAATCTAAAAAGGTTGCCACATCTCTCTTCTGAATGAGTGATGCGAATAAGAATTGTAAGTTCCTGTTTAGAACAGGAATGTTACAACATTAACATTTTTACTCATTTGCACTGAAAATAAGGAAATCCATTTACAGTGAGTATCAGGATGCTTTTCATGAGAACAAAAGGGAAGGTTTCAGAAAGACAAATACTGTATGATCTCACTTACAAGTGGAATCTAAGTAAAGAAAAAGCTGACTTCATAGAAACAGAGAACAGGATGGTGACTTCCAGAAGTAGAGTGGGGGGATGGGGTGCTGTAGGTCAAAGGGTACACATTTTCAGCTAAGAAAAATAAGTTCGGAGAATCTGATGTACTGCAGGTGACTGTAGCTAATAACATGGTATTGTGGACTTGAAAATTATTGAGAGTAGATATTAAGACCCACTCAGGATGACCACAGACACACACACACACACACACACACACACACACACACACACATTAGTTATGTGATGTGTTGGATGTGTGTATACCAAATCACCATGTTACACACTTTAAATATATACAACTATATTTGTCAATAATTCCTCAATAAAGTCAAAAAAATAAAATGGAAGCAGAGAACAGCGGTTACTAGGGGCTGAGGGGAAAGGAAAATGGAGAGATGTCAGCCAAGGGGTACAAAATTTCAGTTACGGAAAGTAGATACATTCTGAGTCTCATGTATAGTGTAAGCACTATGGATAGCTGTACTGTAAACTTGAAATGTGCTAAAAGGATAGATCCCAAGTATTCTCACCACATACAAAAGAGAGGAAACTATGTGAAGTGATGGATATGTTAATAAGTTTGTAGCAATTACTTCACAATATACACATACACAAAATAACCAAGTTGTGCATTTTAAGTATATAAAACAAAAAAGGGTACATTATTTAAAACATGGTCTAAGTAATAAATATACATTGGTAAACATTAAAAGTGAAATTTTTTAAATGGCAGGTTTCATGTATGGGGCCTATTTGAGATTTGTGCCCAATGAAACGTTTTGGAACTTACACTTCCAAGATTGTTTTGAATAAATTTGAGCAAATACCGATGAAGATCTGTACCGAGTTAAATGTTATGATCTGAAAAAAAATATTTTCCTTTCTTTAAAAAATCTGTATAGTATTAGGTTTCCCTATTCTTTTACTTCAACATCTCTGTATGCTCTTTGTACTACTTTTATACAGTATATGATTATTTTTAAACTGATTTTTAACTATAGTCTTTTGCATTGACATTAATTATTTAGATAACTGGTTTTGCTTTGCTATTTTTATTTTGTATTTTAAGTTGTCAGGTAAATTTTCTGTTCCTTTTGCATTTTCTAGATTTATTATTTTTATCATTCTGGTTATCCTCTATTAATTTAGTAATTATGTTTCTAATAATTGTTACTAGTCTCCATGGAAATTAAAACATACTGATGGCCAATCTTGAATTTGCAGACTTCAGAAGTAATTCACACACAAAAAAATAATTTATTTCTCCTAGGTTTTTGTATTACTAAAGTTGGAATTTCCTTGATTTTGTTTGATGAGCACATTAAATCATTTTCCAGAGGAAAGGCTTCAGACTAGTTTACATACTATAGCAGAGACAAAGATTCTTCAAATAAGACAAGGATAATTTAGAGTCTTTTCTCAGAGGTTAGGATGACACTGCAATATAGAGAAACGTCTTTAAAGTCTTTAAATAAAGACTCACAAAATACCCATTGTGAGTTGTTTTTTGGGTTTTGGGGGGTTTTGTGTGTGTGTGTGTGTGTGTGTGTGTGTGTGTGTGTGTGTCAGAACAGTATTTTGATTTTCTTCCTTTTTCCTTTGGTTGCTTTTTTTTTTAATTTGTTTTTAAATTTGAGAATGAGAGAGACAGAGAGAGAGGCAGAGAGAGAATCCTAAGCAGGCTCTGCACTATCAGCGCAGAGCCCAACACAGGGCTCAATCTCAAGAACCGTGAGATCATGACCTGAGCCGAAGTCAAGAGTCAGATGCTTAACTTACTGAGCCACCCAGGCACCTCTGTTGTTTAATTTTTTAATATAAAAATATTTCAATTGTATAATCACAAAAATATAGTCATTGTCATTGTGAAAATATTAAAATAATCTATATCATATAAGGTCAATATAATACCACATGCAACATCTTCCTTTAATATTAAGACCCTACTGTTAAATAGTTACTTTGAAAAGACTATTCAAACTGAATGGAAAATCTGTTTGTAGATTTTTAGTTCATCACCATAATTTTCTTTCTCTTTTTTTTCTTTCATTTTATAATTTGTCTCCAAACTAAGAATATCCAAAGGATACCCTATTCTGGAGGCAAAACATTTCTTAAGTTCTGTGGCACAAACTGACATAAAAAACCTGTACATGAATTATACAAATCAGTTCTCTTAAAAATTAACGCCAAAGACTGTGCAATAAGTAAAGCCTCAAACATGTCCCCAGTTTCTTTATAATGGAAAGTCACCACGGAATTTCTTTCTCCTCCCTTCTCTGAATTCACCGCATGCTGTTCACAAATGCCTCTTTTTCTGTTATCCTTTTCTCCTGTTGATTCCACGATGAAATCAGATATGGTGAAATCTCATACCCATGGTGGCAAATTTTGATTCAAAAACACATTAATTATTAGAAATGTTTCCTGAATAGGAAACTTAACCACTGTGTTATCTGGAAAGCAATTGGTTGACACATATATTATAAATGTAAAACTTAGGAATCTAAGATTTAAAATATCTCTTAAATTTACTTGGAATGTGATCTGTGAAATTATGATCAACTTTAAGGGAAGTAGATATAGGACTTTTGGTATAATGGGTCAAATCAATCCTGTGAAATTGAGGGTATCTGGGTGGTTCAGTCAGTTAAGCCTGGGACTCTTGATTTCGGCTCAGGTCGTGATTTCACAGTTTGTGAGATCGAGCCCCATGTCAGTCTTTGTGCTGAGCGCGAAGCCTGCTTAGGGATCTCAATCTCTCTCCCTCTCTCTCACTCTCCCTCTGCCCCTCTCCCCTGCTTGTTCATGCTCTCTCTCTCTCTCTCTCTCTCAAAATAAATTAAACATTTTAAAAATTCTGTGAAATTATGATCAACTTTAAGGGAAGTGGAAGCAGAACTTCTGGTATAACAGGCTCAATCAGTTTGCTGCCATCTTAAGAAGTCCCGGCCAGGGGCGTCTGGGTAGTTCAGTCAGTTAAGTGTCTGACTTCAGCTCAGGTGATGATCTCACAGTTCGTGAGTTCGAGCCCCATGTATGGCTCTGAGCTGATAACTGACAGCTGGGAGCCTCCAGCTGCTTCACATTCTGTGTCTCCACTCTCTCCACCCCTCCCCTGCTCACACTCTGTTTCTCTCTTTCTCAAAAATAAATATTAAAAAAAAAAAAAAGGCAGCAGCAGCAGCCCACGCCAAGGATCACAACAGCTCTCCTGTAAGGTACACTGCTGATATATATCTTAGGCCAACCTCCAGGGCAGTTCCTGAGACTACCATCCTTACAGGATCTCTCATCTACAAAAATCATCTTCCCTGCCTTTCTGTTGGAAGCACTGAGTGACTACTACACGCAAATAAAATAACAGTGCCAGGAACTTGTGCTCCTGCCCATGCACCTGGTTGTGTCTTCTTCCTGGAGTACACTCAGGTGTCAGAGAGCTGAAAGAAGGGCCGGCTGCCTGCCCACCTGTTATCCTGTGGGGGGAAGGGATACAGGATGGCAGTAGAATAGATAATATCTCATGGAATACATGGCAACCGGCACATGACTTCTAACGACAGGTCCCTTCCAGGGACCTCTGATCCTCTTAGTCTAGTGTCCTCTTAGTCTACCTGATACAACCAAGATTTGGGCTTGGGAATCACATGGGGAGAATCTCTCAGCATCAGATTCATGAAAATAATAGTTTCATCCACATGTATAACAAGCACATACAGAAATTATGGACATGGACAATAATCATTGCAAAAAGTATATTCAGAACCCCCACTACAAGACTTTCCAGCCTATAAACATACTAAATGCAATAGTCTAAAACTTTAAAATTGTAACTTGAGTCATTGATTTCCTACTGACAGAGGTAGGACGAGTACTTCTATTATATAAACAATACATTTTCCCAACAGTACACTTTCAAGATAGAAGAGAAGGGGCACTTTTGGGGGGTGATGAAAATGTCTTCTACTATGATTGTGGGGTGGGTTACATGGGCCATACATTTGTTAAAACTTATCTAACTGTCCACTTAAGATCTGCCAATTTCACTGTATTTTTACACTCAAAAAATGAATTCATACATTACAAATGCAACAGTCTAAAATTTGTTAAAAATGTAACAAGTCATTGGTGTCTTAATGACAGAGTGAACACACATTATCCGAGAAGAAAGAGAAAAGACTGGAAAAGGGCACCCTTGATAATTAACCTGGAACAACAGCTGTAAATTAAGAATGTCTTAGGCAAATGTAGGTGAATGGGCATGGAGGCGAAAATTTCAGCATGTTTTCAGATTGTCTGTTTTCATCATCCTGCAACTGCTGCTTGAGTGAATTTACTCGTAATTGGCCAGACCACCACACTTATATGTTCAAAATATGTGAATATTTACCTTAGCTAAGACCTTCTCCCTTAGGACGTATACAATTCAATATTCCACGTGAATCTCAAACCTGCCATGTCCAAATTAAATGTATTACGGTAGCCCTCAAACTGCTCCTAGTCCTGCATCCATGACGTCAAAGGAATAATGCCAAATGTATGCAGTTTTCCAAAACAGAAAAATTTACACTCTACTTATAGTTAAATTACATATGGAGTGTTAGTGAATGCAGAGATGTTAGTCTTTGTGCCTAGCTATGGATGTTAAGTTCGTAGGATAAAGACACAAGGAGTGAGAAAAAGTTTCACAGCACAAATATCACTCCCCTTTTCAGATGGCTGCTAGTTTTTAAGTAATATTTTTAAAAGATGAGAAACATATAGTGGGGAATCTAGTGAAAGCTGAGGAAAATGAACAAGAAAAGAAGATAGTCTTAGATATTGGGGTAATAAAAAGGGGAAATATTTAAATTTGTTAATAACAGAGTTCACATTCTGTGTCTTGATATGAAGTTCAAAGTCAACTAATCAATAGGGAAAACTGAATGTACATGGTAGCCTGGTGGTTTATTGTAACTACTACCAATCAAATTTGAAATATATGGAACTACACTTTAGCAGTCAGTAGAATCCAGAATATGAAGTACCCCGTGCCTCTATCAAAATTGCTCTAGAAACCATAGAAGCCCTAATACCAATGTTGGTATTTTCACACAAATACATGTTTCTGAATTTAATTTTTATTTTTATATTTTTGTTTTCCTTGACTGGGTGATCATTTCTTCTTACTTACATTTTTAAGTATTTGTGCATTATTAGTCTATTCATGTACCTTGAGACATTAATTTGATATAATTTGACTAGAGATACAACATTTATTACCTGTTTTTAAAAATCACAGCTATATATATGCCTCAATATTATTTCGCTTACTACTCTATAAAATTCAGCATATAGATCTCAGAGACCTCTTCCTTTTTTTTTTTCCTAAGTATCTTCATAGGTTTGTTTCTCCTTCTACCTACTGTTCATTCTGTATTATAACTCCCTCTGAAAGGTACATATTCAGAATGAGATGAACAAATTCATCACCAATATTTATTAAATAAGAAAGGTAAAATAATTTGCTGAGTTAATATTCTTAGAAATTCTAGACATATGATAAATAACAACTTTCAGGTGGTAAATGCAATTCAGCCTGTGGGAACAAGAACAGCTAATTATTTTCCCTACATCATCTCTATATATTTCTATATATAGATGATTTCTAGGTATTTCTATATATCTTGAGCCATCTCTTCTATTGATCAAGCTAAAATCAGACACCTTTGACCTTTAGTGCTCTAAGAACATGCTCCTGTATTTTCTTGGTCCTTACTCCGTACACAATGGGGTTGAGAAAAGGGGGCACCAAAAGGTACATATTTGCAATAAATATATGGACATGTGCAGGCACATTTTTCCCAAAACGGTGAGTGAAAATGGAAAAACCGGCTGTGGAATAGAAGACAAGAATAACACAGACATGTGATCCACATGTGCCCAGAGCCTTAAAGCTAGCTTCTCGGGATGGCAGCTGGAATACAGAGCGCAGGATGAAGGCATAGGATACAGCAGTGAGAATGGCATCACATGAGCCAATGATAGAAGCCACACTGAGGCTATAACGTGTGGTGGCTCCTGTGTCCACACATGCCAGCTTCACCACAGCCATGAACTCACAGTAGGTGTGGGCAATGGTTCGTGTTCTGCAGTAGGGCAGCTGCCTGAGCAGGATGGGATGTGGAGAAAAGAAGGCTACGCCCCGAATCACCACAATAATACCCATTATGGTGATGCGCGCATGGGTGAGAATGGTAGTATGGTGCAGTGGATGACAAATGGCCACGTAACGGTCAATGGCCATGGCCAGGAAAAAACCTGATTCCATGGTGGTAAAGCTATGGATGAAGAACATTTGGGTCAGGCAAGCATCAAATGCAATGTCATGGGCTCCAAGCCAGAAAAGACAAAGCATGCGGGGCAGTGTAGATGTGGAGAGGACCAGGTCAGTGACGGAGAGCATGCACAAAAAGAAGAACATAGGCTCATGGAGACTCCGCTCTGCCTTCACCACGGCCAGGATGGTCACATTCCCCACCACAGCCACCACATACATGGAGCAGAAGGGAATCCCAATCCAGACATGCAGGTGCTCTAGTCCTGGGATGCCCATCAGCAAGAAGGTGATAGGAGAGGGACGAGAGGTGTTGACAGGAGGCATGACGCTTTTCCCTTTGCTTTCTGTCACTACTTCTGAAGATGAAGCTGCTATGATAGATGATCATTACCAGATGCTGAAAACATGAAGATTCAGTTCAAGAAGACCCTTATGTTAAAAACAGTTCAAATTCATAACCAGGTGTATTTCAATTCACTAGGACCAAAGTAACCATATTTGCAACATCACATAAAATAACTGTGTTTGAAAATACAGAAAGATAATTCATGTATCATTTCATATTATCACAAGGGCAAATAAATCACCTTAACTCCGTAAAAACATTCCCTGTCTATTCAATTGTACTTAATTCAACAACTGTTCAGTAAGCAGTGACTGTGTGACAAATCATGTTCCAGGCACTGGGAATAAAGTAATTCACAGATCAGATTTATTCTCATGGAGGTTACACTCTACAAGGAAAACATCATAATATGATAAACAATGACTAGCATGTGTGGGTGACAAGAATGCCATATATAGGGGCACCTGGGTGGTTCAGTTGGTTACACATCTAACTTTGGCTCAGGTCATGATCTCACGGTTCATGGGTTCGAGCCCTGTGTTGGGCTCTGCGTTGACAGCTGAGAGCCTGGAGCCTGCTTCAGATTCTGAGTCTCCCTCTCTCTGTGTCCTTCCCCCACCCATCCTCTCTCTCTCTGCCTCTCAAACATAAATAAAAAATGTTTAAAAAAATTAAAAAAGGAATGCCATATATAAGTTGATCGTCTGAATGACAGAGCTCAAGCCTTCAGAGCCTGAGATATCAAAGCACGAAAAACAGGAACAAACAGAAATGGACAAAAATATCAGTGTGTCCCAACACACTCATAAGTCAAAGGAGAAAATGGTAGGAGGTGAGGGACAATTTCTCTACATTAATAGCTTCTCTGCATCTTCACTTTTCCTCTGCCCATTTTAGAAAAAGATCAATTGCATAAACAATTATTTTGAAGATATTCTAAAATTCTCTGCTTCATTTTATTCTTTCAGAAATTTCTGCAAAAGATCTAATTTTGCATCAATTATATGTTATAGATAACCTGTCTTGGTATATTTTCATCTATTGCTCACTGTAGTTCTCCATATCATTTACTACACAGTATTTTGTCTTTCCTTTCTACTCCTTCTTATTAGTACCTGTCTGAAAATTACATCTGTAACATATTTATTCTTTTACAAGTGTCAAATCCAGTGTCAAATATGGTAAGTGCAGTTAATATTTAAACAGTGTATCTATGCCTACTGATAAGTTGGAGTCTAAGAAAGAGTATTCTTCAGATTCCCCAAGGTGAATAATGCAGTATATTACTCCTCAGGATGCAGAAGTTCCCTCCAAAGCCATTTTGAGCTTCCCTAACAGTAGTAATCAGAAACTATATTGGAGGGTTCAAGAGTTTGAAATTTTCCACTCGAATTTCTCAGTCAGTATTTCTCTCCAGTGAGTGGACTTTCCATGACTATAAGTAAGCAAGCAGAAATCTTGTGAAACTTTTGGGGAGTTATTGTAGGGATTCTTGTTTTAGGCAGGAGACTGCACAAACCACACTCGTAAGTGATTTATGGGATAGAAAGAAATTATCTCTTCTCTCCTGATTTAAGAGGAAGAAAGTCATAATCCAGACAATCAAGCTTTCAGAGTTAAATATTAAATTTGGACAACTAGAAATTTGTAGGACTGCATGTGGTAAGAGTGTGACATCGCTTGGAAAATATCTTAATGATAGCATGATATGTCCATCTTTGGGATTGTTTCTTTAATGAGAATAATATATTCCACGCCTTCCAGATGTCATTTACCACAATCCATATGTGGCCAACAGGAAGCATAGTATATTACAATGTCATGTTTTTCCTATTGTTTTTTCCTATCATATACCCTTTAGAGACATATATTCTTCTGAAGAAAAATATATTGATAAGGATCACACACACACACACACACACACGAACAACATATTTCTTAACCTTAATGTCATTCACTACCTTCCCATACTCAATGTTTCAGACTTGTATCAGTTCACTGTAGAGATGGACCTTTCTTGAGTGGTCTCATTTATTCATCCAGAAAACCATATTATGATACACGCAGAGCAGTCATTTACTGGATTGGTAAATGGCCTAATGATGTCCAAAACCTCAATTACTGAATAAAGCATATTCTTTTATACTTCTCACAGCTCCAGGGAAGAAATGAGCCTCTATGGCAAAGAAGCCATGGGGCTATCCCCAGATAAAGGGATGAGCGAGGAGGCAGGGGTTGGGAAGGTTACAGAAGAGAAAGACTCTTAACTTGATACAAATTATTTGCTTGTAGAGAAACCTTTGGTACTTGTTTTCTGTTCTCCCCTATGTCCTACTGTAGCACTGACACTGAGTAGTAATGCCTTCAGCTCTTGAAGAGGAATCTGGTTGTCCTAGGTCTCAAACAAGTCCTCATAAATATTATATGTACTCATTAAAACCATACATAGTTATCCCTTCATATGCTTGGCAGAATCATGAAAACACACTTAAACTCTCCAAATATCACTAACTGAAGGATTGTTTTCTAGGCTTCTACATTTACTAACCCTAGGTTTTCCTCTTGAACAGTACAGACATGGCTTTTTGAATTGATTCGTGTGATAAATACACTGTAAATAAGTAATTTATAAGGCAATAGATTATCATGAGTGGGGCATGAATTCTTTAGAAATGATAGCAGTAGACCAAATTAAGTTTTGTGACTCATAGAAAGTGTCATTTAGACTGGAATCTAAACAATATATGATATCTGGTCTTGGGAATCTGTTCTTCCATTAGGAAGAATAATCACGACATAATGAATTTAAATCTTATGTAGTCTGGACTCAAAGAGTACAAAGGTACAAAGTAGATAAGATTCTATGGGTAAAAAATGCATACATACATACGCACACTGTATAACCTACAGGGAATTTTAGAATCGAATGTTTAGACCACTGGATTTGACTTACTAAGTGTTCAATAATACAGATAGAACGCATAAGTACAATACAGAACATTGGAAAAGAAGAAAAATGCACAGAAGGATATACACATTGGTTCCAAAAATATTTTTCCCAGAAGCATACAGGATAGGAAGGATCATTATGATGACATCCTCTTAAAAATACCAACCTGTACATGAGTCCAGATATCACAAGGTATCCATATTTTTGTTACCCATATTGTATTCCTTCAAGTAAGTCGTGCAAGATAAAAATAATTTCAAAAGGAGAGATAATCCTCACTTCTATGATATCCTTAAAAAAGATCGTTGCCTCCTAAAATCTGGCTCTTTCATAATTTCATCCATTGAGAATAAAAAATGTTTATTTCCTCTGCTTAGAGATTTATTTCTCCTCCATTGAATCTATGACACTCAGAAAATAAAGGGTGGCATTTGGAGGAGTCTCGGTGTCCTAAAATATTTTACTTAGGTCACTCCAGCTAGCTCCTTTTCTCCGCCTTCTCTACTTGGATAACAAAACTAATTAGCTCAAACAAGAAACTGACTCAGAGCCAACAAGCAACCCAAAGATACAGCTTCTATATGGAGCAGCCTCAACATGATATTCTCAGAGGATAAGCAAAAATAACATTTGACACAAACAGGTCCCTACAGAATCATTGCCAGAAGGGAGAATAATTTGTATACTTAGTAATGACTGATAATCTACATTATCAGTCCTAGTAATTTG
The DNA here is from genome assembly GCF_016509475.1 of Prionailurus bengalensis. Lineage (NCBI taxonomy): Eukaryota > Metazoa > Chordata > Mammalia > Carnivora > Felidae > Prionailurus > Prionailurus bengalensis. The sequence continues at coordinate 61,300,755 of NC_057346.1, forward strand.
CCTGTGCATACCCTCAGGTTTTAACTCCAGATGTAGCCATCCTTCATAATATGAGATGCCATTTGATTTATCAACCATTTAACAGGATATGAAATCCTAAAGGGGACTGAAAAGGAAAATAACATATTCTTTATTCCTTTGATTAGACCATTTTAATTCCAACCTGAAACAAGTGATAGTGACTTCATTTCCTTTGGATATATAACCAAAAGTGGGATTACTGGATCATATTGTAGTTTTGTTTTGTGTTTTTCATTTTTGAGGACTCCATACTGTTTTCCGTCATGGCTATACTAATGCACATTCCCACCAATAGTGTACAAAGGTTGATTTTTCTCCACAGCCTCTCCAACCCTTATCTCTTGTCTTTTTGATACCAGACATCCTAAAGGTGTGAAGTAATACCTCATAGTGGTTTTGATTTGCATTTTCCTGATGCTGTGTGAAGTTGAGCACCTTTTCATGTACATGTTGGACATTTGCATGTTTTCTTTTGAGAAATGTCTTTTCAGGTCCTTTTCCCATTTTGTAATGTTTTTGTTGTTGTTGTTGTTTGTTTGTTTTGTTATTGAGTAGTATGAATTCCTCATATATTTTGGATATTAACCCCTAATGAACTACACAGCTTGCAAAAAATTTCCTATTCCATAGACTGTCTTTTCACTCTACTGAGGTTCCTTTTGCTGTGTAGAAGTTTTTTAGTTTTATATAATTCCATTTGTCTACTTTTGTTTTTGTTGCCTGTACTATGATGTCTTATCTAAAAAAAACCACTGCTCAGACCAATGGCAAGAAGCATTTTCCTATGTTTTCTTCAAGGACTTTTATTGTTTTCAGGTCTTACTTTAATTCACTTTGAAGTCATTTTGTGAATGATGTGAGATAAGGGTCTATTTCATTCTTCTGCATGTGGATATCCAGTTTTCCCAACACCATTTATTAGAGACATTATTGTTTTCCCATCGTTTTAGCACCCTTGTATAAGACTAGTTGATTATACATGTATGGACTTATTTCTGGGTTGTGTACTCTCTTCTATGGATCTATTTTTCTGCTTTTATTTCAGTACCATACTGTTTTGATTACTGTAGCTTTGTAATATATTTTGAAACCAGGAAGTGTGATGCCTTCAGCTTTGTTCTTCACTTTGCTTTTCACTATTAGCGATCTTTTGTGGTTACACATAAATTTTAGTGGGTTTCTTTTCTACTTCTGTAATAATGCCACTGAGATTTTGATGGGAATCACACTGAATCTTTGATCACATCGGATAGTACAGAAATTTTAACAATATTAATTCTTCCAATCAATGAACATGATGTCTTTCCAATTATCTGTGTCATTTTTTATTTCCTCCATCAGCATTTTATAATTTTCAGCATACAAGTCTTTTACCTCTTTGTTTAAGTTTAGTCTTAAGTAGGGGCACTTGGGTGGCTCAGTCAGTTAAGCATCTGACTCTTGGTTTCGGTTCAGGTCATGATCTCATAGTTCGTGGGATCAAGACCCACATTGGGCTCCATGCTGACAACATAGAGTCTGCTTGGGATTCTCTCTCTCTCCCTCTCTCTCTGCCCCTCCCCTGCTCTCTCGCTCTCTCTCTCAAAATAAATAAACATTTTATAAAAAGTTTATTCTTAAGTATTTTATTCTTTTTGTTGCTATTTTGAATGGGATTGTCAGTTTTTCAGATAGATCATTGTTTATGTATCAAAACACATATAATGCGTGTATATTAATTTTGTATTGTGCAACTATACTGAATTTATTTACCATAATAAATTAGAAAACTTAAACAAAGTATTCACTAGTAACAGAAGTAGCCATGGATTCTGGAATTTATTCTTGTCATGTTAGTCTTCAACTGGCTCTCCATCAGAGGTGCTAAACTCATTTATGTGTATTGTACTGGAAGGCTCCATCCCACATTGTCCCATATTATAATTGCTAATTTCCCTCAATGCCTAATTTTTTTAGTTAGGACTCATTTCACATCCTCTAAAAACAGAGATAACTGGTTAATATTACACCATGTACTAAAGTTGAATTATTCAGATATATATTTACATGCATATGTTTATATAGCATATGGATATGGATATGGAACTATCCACTCAGTATTTAACTCAATATACATGCTTCCCAACCTGAAAACAAAGGTTTTACAACCAATTTTGGAATAAGTCATTTTCCAACTATGTAGAGAACAGTGATGTATTTACAGAAACCTTCAGTTTCTGGCCTACAACTAAGAGCCCACTGTCCCAGGTAGGATGTTTCATTAAAAGATCTTATCAGGGGCGCCTGGGTGGCGCAGTCGGTTAAGCGTCCGACTTCAGCCAGGTCACGATCTCTCGGTCCGTGAGTTCGAGCCCCGCGTCAGGCTCTGGGTTGATGGCTCGGAGCCTGGAGCCTGTTTCCGATTCTGTGTCTCCCTCTCTCTCTGCCCCTCCCCCGTTCATGCTGTGTCTCTCTCTGTCCCAGAAATAAATAAACGTTGAAAAAAAATTAAAAAAAAAAAAAAGATCTTATCAGAGTTGAATGTGTGACAACAGAGATCAAGTCTTGCAACAGCATGAAACACCTATTTGTGCCCACATGCATGGTTGAGCATGGTGCCTTCTTCCTCACCACAGCTCCCTGCACGAAGTAAAGGAGATATCTCTTTAAAGTAACAACAGGGAAGACACAGATAACAGTTATGGCCAAGCAATGTACACATTCATCTGGCGACTCAGAAGTTTGGGGGGCATTGCATGGATTATCTGGAGGAGATAAGCAGTAAGAAGGGAAAAGACCCACAGAGACATGAGGCAATAAAAGGAGGATTCTACTGTATCTTATTGATCCAAGCAAATATTACATTATTTCTTGCTTAAATGATTTCAAACACTTTTAAAAAAAATTTTTTAATGTTTGCTTATTTTTGAGACAGATAGACAGAAACAGAGTGCAAGTGAGGGAGGGGCAGAAAGAGAAAGACACACAGAACTTGAAGCAGTCTCTGGGCTCTGAGCCATCAGCCCATCACAGGGCTTGAACCCATGGACCACAAGATCATGACCTGAGCCAAAGTCGGTCACTTAACTGACTGAGCCAACTCATTTCAACTGATTTCCAACTGATTTCAAACACTTTTAACCTCAATTCTCAATACCTTCATAAAACATTTTCCTCTTCAAATACATACATATATTTAAATATTTCACTGCTCAAAACATGATATGGATTACTGTGGCAGATACAGTTAAACAGCAGGTTTGTGTATAAATGTGTATATGTATATATTTACATATGAATGTATATGTGTGCATACACACACTAACTTGCTTCTCTATCTTCTACAATATTCCATATCATGCTCTGAAGTGTAATAATATTTAGTATGTACAGATACCACAGCCTGTTTCAAGATGCTTCCTTTGCCAAATCCACTTTTCTGCTTGAAACTCTTATTACAGTTTGACACTATTAGTTTAAATTTATAACACTAATAAAATTTAGGTAAAAGTAATCTGTAGCAATAAAAGCCAATAAAAGTTGCTTGGAGTGGAGAGGGACTTGGACAATGACTGGAATATAGCATGAGGGAACTCTCTGAGGTATTGAAAATTTTCTGTATCTTACATTGGGTGATGGATGGTTACACAGTAGTATACACACATTAAATCTCACTGAACTGAATAATTAAGACTCATTATCTTTTTTTTTTAAAACGTTTATTTATTTTTGAGACAGAGAGAGACAGAGCATGAACGGGAGAGGGTCAGAGAGAGAGGGAGACACAGAATCTGAAACAGGCTCCAGGCTCTGAGCCATCAGCACACAGCCTGACACGGGGCTTGAACTCACAGACCGCGAGATCATGACCTGAGCCAAAGTCGGACGCTTAACCGACTGAGCCACCCAGGCGCCCCAAGACTCATTATCTTTTCAGTGGATATTGGGTTGTCAGGGCTAGTCTGTAAATTATACTACAAGTCTTATTATGGCCTTCTCTGTTTCTTTTCAGTAAATACCAAGTTGTAGAACTGCTGGGTTATAAGGGAGAGATGTGTATTCCTTTGCAAGAAAAATTCAAGTAGAAAGAAAGAAGATTAAACTATATTAATATAGGACCTGAATAGGAAAAAATGGATATAAAATATTATTTCAAGAACTAGGCTATAAAATAAAATGAGAAAGGTCTCTAAAATATTTCTGGGCTAAAGATGATTGTATTCTTTTGATGAGAACTGCACAGTGATAGGTGCATATTGAAGAAAGGAGAGGGGAAAATTAAATACTCCAAAAAGAACAGACAAATGATAGAGACCTTTTGAGAAAATTGAGATAGGCATAAAAAGAGAGAGAAAAGAAAAAAAAAGGAAGAGAGAAAGAAAACAAGAAAGAACTGAAAGATAAGACAGTGATAAAGAACAAAATAAGAATCAAAGGGTAGAGAAAAGAAGGTGGGATAATGAGGTGAGCAGGAAAGAAAGATGTCAGCCTTTAAGAATAAATTCCTGAGGAAACTGGGAAGAAAAAAAGAAAGGAAAAAATCAATGAAAGATGACAACTGATAGCACATGAAAGGATTTTCTTCTCTTCATAGACCAAATTGATTTTGTATGGGTACTGAAGCTGGACCAAAAGTTCTAAACTTGGACAAGTACTCACAACTTAGTATCAAAAAATAAGTACATAAGTAAATAAACAGACTAGTGATGGTATCACATGAGACAGAGTGTCACACAGTTGATCCTCACTCAGAAGAAAAATATCTGGGCGGAAATCCTGCATTTTGGTCACTATCATCTAAAATTCAGTAACCCGCAAGCTTACTAGAGAAAAACAGTTTGCCGCCTTCACACTGCCATCAGTTAATTAATGATTTTCTATGTCAAGTGAGTGAATTAAAACTCTGAGTCAGAAAGCAGCCGACCTTTGAAATATCCTCCAGTCTCTAAGAGGGATAACCCATTACTAACAAAAACCTATAAAACTTGTCCTCTGGGGTTTGGGATGTTGTTACTAAATTTACTGCCATCACCTTTCCAAAAAAACAGAGAGAGAATGATACATTATTAAATATCTCAATGACCAGAGAGGCTTGAAGAATGTGGTCCTTGAAAAAAGAGTACTTAAGGTTTATTGGAAGCTGAAAATTACTATAAAATACTAGGCAACAGGAGTAACATTGTAGGAGGATCAGGAAGAAGAGGAGAAGGTGGTGAAATGCAAACGTAGCAGTAGCGGGAAAAGGAGAAGCAGGTAGAGCAAGATTACTATAATATTTATCAGCACAAGAATATCTACCATAGTACTTCATCTACAGGTCCTCCCAGATAACAGAGGGTGGAAAACATAATGACACTTTATTTCTTAAGAAATCTCCATTTCTCATATTCTAGTGATCTCACTCCACATTAGCTTATGCTCAACTTTCTCTGAAAGTAACCCAAGATCAGAGAGTTACAAATCCTCATTCCAAGAAGACTCCTTCCTTCTAGAATTCACAGTGCTCTCTGGACATATGTTGCTGGGCCAGACCAACACACTCCTGGGATCAGAAGGATAATGACACTCTAGGGGAATCAGAAAGGTAATGATGCTCTGGGATCAGCTCAGGCACTCAGGAAGGCCTAGCATCCTTTCCTTTAATATCTACCTCTGCTGGAAATTTTGCTGGAAACAAAGATGCAACTAGCCTATGCACATGCCAAATCAGTCCTCAGCTCTCTCCAGGTAAGGTTCTGCCCCTACAGTTTGGGAACTGGGAGTGAAGTAGGGGCTGCAGCGGGTGTTTATCTTAGGAGAGAATGGATAGACTGAGGTTTTAAAATCCCGCTTTAGTCATTCATTTTTCTGTCCCTTGTCGTGCTATTTCCATTCTCTGTGCTTAGAATCTTTCATCAACAAAAGAATTTGGGGGGGGGGGATTAATGTAAATCTAATATAATTTTAAAGAATTTTGCAGACATCTTAGTCCCATCTTCTTCTATTTATGGCCCTCAAGTAATTTGTGATACATGCAAAGTGTTTTTTTGTGATTCTAGATACCGGTTACTTTATGCCTGTTAACCGTAATGTTCTCAGGTTTACTGAAAATAAAAAAGGATGAGACAATCAGCCACCTATCTACCCGCACAGGCAGATGTGGGGTGTTTGGGTGATATGAAAAAGAGGAGAAATACAGGAACACTGTAAACCATGAAAAGTTTCAGTATCTGCTCCATTTGCACAGCATCTTAGTCCTTTTTGTGATGGGGCAAGGATACCCTAACCTCCTTTCTGACCTCTTGCCTCTGTTGGAGCTCACCTATTAGAATCTCTTTTCTTCTACTCAGTAACTAACAATGAGCCTATCCCTTTTATGATAGCATTTATGTTATTTTGAAAGTTTGGAGTCATCTAATTCTGCCTTTATTGTTTCTCACTGTAATTGTATTTAATGTAATTCAGGTGCATTTTATTCCTATGAACTCACAAAGTCTGTAAAGGACTAATTGTTACAAAGATTTTTTTTTTAAGTCATGTGACATTTTGTAACCGTATGGGAATTTACAGACTAGTTTAAGACATCACCTTCTTATTTTGGCTGTGGTCAATCTTATACATAAGCAGATGGAAAAAAACGCTTTAGCTCTGGGATTTTCATCTTCTTGTAGGATTTTTTTTTTCATTTCTATCATCAAGTAATTTTCACTTTTGTGTGTTTTTTCTTGTCTCCTTGAAATTGTGCATCCTATTTCTGTCTTGACAAAACAGTTAATCCTTTCATCAGCTGTTATAAATATTATGTGAACTGTACCAACCATTGATGTATTCTCCATATGATCTCATTTAGCTCTGGGGTAAATAAGGATATTGTTCTTAATTTACAGACGGGTAAATTGTGGATGATGTGTACTCTGGCAAGATTCCATAAAAGGTAAATGTGTGTATGTGGTGGGGGTTTCAGGGTGAGTAGCCAGATCATCTCTCAGACTTTGAAACCCTTGATTTTAACTGCTTGCTGATTACTAGGTAAATAATCTGATAAAGACATTATCATCAAGTGGATGCAGCTGAGCATAATATTTATTTTTGCCTTTACAGTATCAGCCAGTTAGTGAACCACTATTTAGGGCATCCTGATTTATTCAGATTTTGAGATTTTTCTCTTACCTTCTATCATTTCTGGCAACTCACATTCATAACTGTTACGAACACCCTCCACACATTTTATCATTTCTCCCACCACATACTTCCAAATACAACATGCGGACATCAGAGGAAATTATTTTTCACAATATTTGTTGCTTTAATCCATATCTTACGACCACTTTGACTATTGTTTGCTCATTGTATTGTTGCAAACAAGCAAAGAGATCTCAGTGTCTTTCTATCATTATTTTTCATTCATGTAAGAATTATTGCACCAAAAATTCCTTTGATATCTCCACAGATGTGCTTTAAGCGACCATTAAACTGCTATTTGTATGACCATTTTCAAGTGATTGCCTCAGAGAGAAAGAGAGACTTCCACTGCTGTACATAAAAGGCTCCATTTTCCAGGGCGTATGAATGTGACCAGTTCAGAGGAAATCTCTTTGTGGGAGTGATTTCAATAAGTGTCTTGACATGAAAATAATGTAATAAAATGTAAACTGGTTTAAAAGTAAGAGTATGAGGGGCGCCTGGGTGGTGCAGTCGGTTAAGCGTCCGACTTCAGCCAGGTCACGATCTCGCGGTCCGGGAGTTCGAGCCCCGCATCGGGCTCTGGGCTGATGGCTCAGAGCCTGGAGCCTGTTTCCGATTCTGTGTCTCCCTCTCTCTCTGCCCCTCCCCCGTTCATGCTCTGTCTCTCTCTGTCCCAAAAATAAATAAACGTTGAAAAAAAATTTAAAAAAAAAAAAGTAAGAGTATGATTAATGAAATTAATGAATGGCTTCATTAATAAATTAATGAAGGATTAATGAAATTAATGAATAATGACATTATTGGGAAAAAATGAGTTTCTTAAATGCAAAATTTGGTTCCTACTAAAGAGAGCTTAGATCAATTCTGTAAAAAGTATAAAACCAGGGAGATGTAAGATTAGCTCATTATATTCAAAGGTGCTTCAGCTTTCAAATAATAGTTAATTATCATAGTATAGTGTATAAAAATCTTAATAGAGAATCATAGTATAAAGTTATTAAGGAGAAAGTAGGATCCCCAATGTGGAAACCAGAAGGAGGTGTAAATTTACCGAGTGCTCCATTGACATGTAACTTGGGGGAAGAAAACATCACACTCATTCAGCAGTGTGGTATCTCCAAACTGGATAGGCTCTGCTTTTGACTACATCACATCTTATTTTTAGTTGTTACTCTGTTTAAAGCATTTCTCTGTATTCTTATAATTTTCTAAGCCCCTCTATAAACCACATCCTCTATATTCCACCTTTCCTTCTCCACTCAGCAAATCTCCTTTACACCTAAATGAACTTAATCCATTCAGAGAACGAACCATCCCTGGCTGCCTTTGAAAACAGACCACCTTCTTCAAATCTCCTCTAAGGGCCACACTTGGCCTCCTCTTAAACAGTGAGTTGTTCAATATTTTTATGTGAACACTGAGTGAATGTAAGACAGCTATAAGCTCTCCTACCAATCCCCATTGGAGACCTAATGCTACAGACTCCGGGATATATAACCTGCTTCCTGGGACCAGGAATAGTATTGGTTGAGGGTGAAGGCTCTTGTAAGCTACATACTTACCCACATGGGGACAGAAATAGGGTTCTTTTAGGTCCACAAGATGCCCAGATGGACTCTGCACTTGCAGCAAAACTGAGCTGGCATCTACAAGCAAATAGAAAAGGAAAGCCTACTGATGGTGTTTCAAACAGCCCAGCCTGGAGGCCATGATAAATACAAAAGATCAGTGTTCTCAGACTCATGGTTTCCATTTCCACAAAAAATAAATCAGAAATCTTGAACTTTCCCCTGTTCACCTATGACTCTACTAGTTTCGAAGGATTGTTTGCTACTCTATGTTGGCATATAGAATAGAACCTCTGAATAATTCAACCAAACTGAATAATCAGTCCTCCAAAGACTGAACCTATTTCTTCAATACTAAATGTGTCTGAAAGATAGAGGGGTCTGTGTCCTTTCACTTCGCACTCCCACTCTCTTTCTGTAGGTATGAGAATTAGTGGTGAAAAGAGAGATCACGAACTTCCATGGCATCCGTTAATATGTCATATCTAGACCCCACAACACTGATGCTAATTGGGATCCCCGGACTACAGGACGTGCAATTTTGGATTGGGTTTTCCTTCTTTGCAATATGCCTGGTGGCTCTTCTGGGAAATACTATTTTACTAATCATCATTCCTACAGAACACAGCCTGCATCAACCCATGTACATTTTCCTGGCAGTGCTGGCAGCCACTGACATAGGGCTCTGTGTAGCCATTGCTCCCAAGATGTTGGCCATCTTCTGGTTTGGCTCATGCTCCATGGCTTTTGATGCTTGCTTAGCCCAGCTTTTCTTCATTCATGCCTTGCAGGGCATGGAATCTGGCATCCTGCTGGCCATGGCCTTTGACCGCTATGTTGCCATCTGTGATCCACTGAGGCACGCATCCATCCTCACACCATCCATCCTGGTCACTATGGTGCTGGTTGTGGCAATTCGGGCAATGGTGCTTGTTGGCATTTTACCAATTTTAATCAAAAGACTACACCTTTTCCATTCCATTGTAATTGCTCACTCCTACTGTGAGCACATGGCTGTGGTCAAGCTAGCTGCAGAAGACATCCGAGTCAATAAAACATGTGGTCTCCTAGTAGGTTTTATAATACTGGGATTTGACATGATTTTCATCTTCATTTCCTATATCCTTATTTTCCAGGCTGTTTTTCATCTACACCAAAAGGAGGCACGGCTCAAAGCATTTAACACATGCACAGCTCATATTTTTGTTTTCCTTGAGTTTTATATTCTTGCCTTCTTCTCCTTTTTCAGCCACCGTTTTGGACATGTTGCTCCTTCTACCCACATCCTTCTTTCTACCATCTATCTCCTTGTGCCACCTGCACTCAACCCTATTGTCTATGGAGTAAAAAATAAGGTAATTCGTAAGCGTGTGGCACAGATTTTTCTTTTGAATCGTCACTCCCAGCAGTAGCCTATTAAATGGTTATGCTCATGTAAAGAATACTTTTGCTTCCTAGGGATGAAGACAGGTTGAACTCTGTGTGCACATTGTGGGGGATTCACTTCAATGTGTGCAAACTTAAAGAGATACATTAAAAGGTATTTATTTCACAAGCTATACTTAGAATGAAATAAAATCTGTTCAGGTTAAGACTGATATTAGCGGTCTTCATTCATTTTAATTCTAATTTTCTTTCTCCTGTTCATCTTTTTTATTTCATTTGCAATTATTTAATAAGAAAGCTTACTTAATAAAATGTAACTTCACAAGTGCCATGCCTCTGCCTCTTTCACGACTGCATATTCAGAGAAAAGAAAGGTCAATTTCAGAGTGAAGAAAATAATGTTTAATCCTAAAGAAAAAAAAAATCCTACCTGAACTGGGATCACCTCAACCAACAAATGCCTCTGAGATGGTTAGTGGTCAAGACCAAATTCTGCATAGTTCCTAGAGGCAAACTTCTGATACCTGAGGTTCTTCCAAATACTCTGGCAAAGATCTCTTTCAATAACGGGACCATCACTTGCCCTTTTACAAAGTCCACCACTGCCCTGCCTTCTTAACAGCCTGTGCTCTGAGGTTACCTAGCTCCAAGGGCCAAGAAACACAACTTGCCAGATATAAAGTAGAGTTATAAAACACAAAGTTGCATTTTGCTAAGTGCCTAGAGCAGTAACATACTTATAATTTAGCTAAGTGCTTTAGATTCATTATCTTGCTTAAATATGGCCCCAAATAGATATGGTTTATCATTCCCAATTTAGATAAGAGGAAATTAAGTCTCAAAGGACTATTAGTTCTTAAGCAAAGAGTTATAAATATCACACCCATTTCTCCATTATAGAGTTCATTATTTTTACACAGAAACATGCTGAAACTAATGAGTACATTTTTCTTAGATTTGTGCCCAAACCAGGTATGTTTTCTTTTCTCTACATATCTATTAAAAAATAAAATTCCCGGGGTGCCTGGGTGGCTCAGTCCGTTAAGAATCTGACTTTGGCTCAGGTCATGATCTCCCAGTTCACGGGCTGAGCTCTGAATCGGGCTCTGTGTTGACAGGTCAGAGCTTGGAGTCTTCTTCCTCATATATTTGGAAAAGCAAAGATCAATTAATGTGTTTCATGAAACTGAAATTTACATATGAATATATATGGCTTTCAATTAAATATATTTTTCCCCGTCAGAATTATGGTCTTAAGTACCTAAACTTTTTTTAAAAGAAGAAATAAAAATACAATACCAGATTTCAAGACATTAAAAGTTAGAGAAGGAACAAATGCTGATCAAAATAGATGAAACCAAAACAATAAAAATAACTTTAGAAATAGTTATTTAGAAGTTTTACAAGGTAGATTTAATAATTAAACCGAAAAGTATGACTTTTGAGATCATTAGTATATTTAGCATATCAAGATATGGCTAAGAATGAAACCGTTTTTGAAATTAATAAAATGTAACTTCACAAGTGCCTGATTCTGCCTCTTATGTGACCGTATATTCGGAGCAAAGAAAAGGATATTTTGAGGCAAGAAAAGAACGTTTCGTTCAAAGCAAAAAAAAAAAAAAAAAAAAAAAGTCCTACCTGATCTGGGGGCACTATAGACCTCCATCTGCTGATTTAGGGCATTTGCCGTCTCCTGCGTCGCTTGTAGGCCTACAGCTTCTGGGTCATATGATATGTAAGAAGACTAACAGGTGCCATGACCACTAGCCCAGAGCTGCACCTCCACGTGACAAAGTTGGATGAGATCCTATCTGGGAGGATCAATTGCTTTGTAAACCTTCAGTTACTTTTGTTTGCTGAGGTCCTAAAAACAGAGAAGGCAATTCCATAAAGTAACTGACTGAATACAATCAACTCCAATCATGATGAATTGCTGACTCTTTCAGGGCAAAAGAGGTCCATTGTAATTAACCTGACACTAAGTGGCTGGTTGGTGTCCACATCAGCTCTGTTTCTGGAAGGCTGCACATTCAGCAGCAACAATGAGTACAGTAGCCCTGGTGTGTGGGGACCCACACAGTTGGATTCATGCACAACTTCCATCTCTACCCTCATGTCTACTGCATACGTTTCACACTTGTTCCAACACTGAGGGTGACCGATGGCAGAGGATGACTTCTGGCCACACCATTCTGCCTAACTGGTTGTTTCAAGCTCCTTCCATGCTTGAAGCTCTCTGGTGGATATTAACTGTAAACACAAACACCTTCACGCGGGTGTCCTCTGCCTTGGGTCAGCTGTATGTCTCTTCTACAGAATGCTTTTGTCCAGTGTTTCATTACTTCTCTGTCCAACCTCCTGACCAATTAGTCTTTCACACATTTCTGGGAGTCTACATATATTCTTACCGCAGGTCACTTCTTTTTAAACACCAAAGGATGATCGGGTACACCTCCTGAAGCTGTCACTATTGGGCACATTTGCCTTTGCTGGAAGCTCCAAATCTCAGGTGCGTTTCCCTTCACTTTTATCTGCCAAGGACACTCCTGAGTGGTACTGTAGTGTAGAGGCAGTCTGTTTTACTCAATCAGTCTAGACTTATTTCTTTCTCCTTTAGCTGGTCATAAGTAACTATTATCGGACAACAGATGTGACTTGAGGGAGAAGTGGAGGTATTAGGACTGATAGTCGATGTGGCAACCTGGAACACTGGCTTGTGCTTGAGTCTTCTGGCCCCACTTGTCCCTGACCCAAGGTAAATGATTCCCATCTTATAATGAACTGGGATGGACCACATAATTTTCTTGATCTCACAGAATTTGGGGAATCATAAGTAGTCTGGCCAAAGAGTCACATTTTGTTCCATGGGCTGGTGTTCTGTATCTCTGTACCTACCAGGGTCAAGTAAAATAACAACAAAAAAATTGTTAATATTTTGTTTGTTTTTATTTGCCTAAGAATTAGTATTTATTTTTTTTTAATTTTTTTAACGTTTATTTATTTTTGAGACAGAGAGAGACAGAGCATGAACGGGGGAGGGGCAGAGAGAGAGGGAGACACAAAATCGGAAGTGTGCTCCAGGCTCTGAGCCATCAGCCCAGAGCCCGACACGGGGCTCGAACCCACGGACCGTGAGATCGTGACCTGAGCTGAAGTTGGACGCTCAACCGACTGAGCCACCCAGGCGCCCCAAGAATTAGTATTTATATTCATTACCAGATAAGCTTAGAAGTTTCTTTAGATGAATAAGAAAATTGTGTCTGTTTCCAAAATAAAGTACATGGGAAGAGAGTTTCCTCCTTGATATTACGGGCAATATTACGAGCCTTCTTAAGGCTCTCAATGAATTATTGTGGAGGGAAAACAAAGGAACATATTCAGTACATTATTTCATTAATGGGTGCCTGGGTGACTCGGTTGGTTGAATATGGAATACTTGACATGATCTCATGGTTCATGTCAAGCCATGCTGAATGTTGAAATCTTGGTCATGATCTCACGGTTCATGGATTCCAGCCCTGCACTGGGCTTTGCACTGACAGTACAGAACCTGTTTGAGATTCTCTCTCTCTTCTTCTCTCTCTGGCCCTCCCTCACTCATGTGAGTTCTCTCTCCTCTCTCAAAGGAGATAAACATAAAAAATATATATTTCAATAAGTGGGTAAGGGAAAACATAAGCTAGAAACCTTGTTTCTCTACTACTAAAAAAAAAAAAAAAAACAGGAAAAAGTGAACAAGGATCCCAGCAACCCAGACCATCTGACAAACCCTTCTAACCCATTCTCCACACCGTCCAGTAATTAACATATTTAAACATGAACCTTTGCCAACTCATCTAAGATTCCTAAAAATGCATCAGCCTCTGTAGTAGAACTCACTGAAACCTGATAAATCCTAATGGTATCTAAAGTACAGCAAGCTAGAGGAAGAAGATCCCAGTTGGATGGGATGAGTAGGAAGGGCAGGTGGTCTCTTGCAGGTTGGAGGATGTTGCCTGCAGTAAATGCTGCTGCACATGCTAGGTCCTTGCTAGACTGTGAACCACAGGGAAAGACCACGAACAGAGTTGGAGCTCACAGGCCTCAGGCATGTAGCTCCCAAAGCTCAACCACTTCTCCTCAGGCTGGCTTCACGGAGCAGATCCCCACCATGCCCAGGACTGAGGGTTTGCTGGCACACTAACACCTCATTTGGGGGCAGGAACATGCAACTCATACTGCTTATCCTCCATGACTCCCATTTTCTATCACCTGTTTTAGGGATGTTCAATGCCTTGCATGAACACAGCATAGTAAGTTTCCTTATTGACCCTCAACATAAATACTGTAACATTGTATCTTTGCTGAGAGAGTGTAAGGAAAGTCTTGGAAAGCAAGCTGATAGCCCAAGGCCTGTGGAAATAAAAGGGGCCAAAGCTGGGGGGATAGCTCATCAAAGGACTGCTTTGGGGGAAATCCTTTCATACACTACTAAAAGGAGAGTCCAAACACCGTCAACTCTCCCGGGACTCCTCCTCCCTTTACTGGGGATTATAGACAATGAAGTAGGGTCGGGAAAGGGAACAACAGGAGGCTCCTGGCAGGAGAAACAGCTCTAAGAATGGTGGCCAGAAAGAGTTTCTGGAGAGACAGGAGGCTGGCACAGACGTGAAAGGAAACGGTGGGGGTGAGTGCAACAGGTAAGGACAGAGAGTGACAAGGCAGACAAGGCCAGAGCCAGAAAAGGAGTGGCTCAAGAATAAAAGGAACTATTTTCCCCCTAAACATGAGTGTTTCTTGCACTAGGACAACTTGGACTTCACCAATGCCTAGCTTCACAGGGCCTACAGTTTGACTCATGGCACAAAACAATTGTGAACCTGTGCTATTGCCCCGGGCTACTTTCTAAGACAGCTACAGGAAACCTGCCTTGCTATAAAACCGAGTCCCATTTCTTTTTCGTCCCTCTCTGCCTTACTTCCTTCCAACTTCCTGCCTTCCTGGGCTTCTCACCGGGTCAGGCGCTGAGGGCCAGGGATGAGGACCCAGGGCTACATCCAACAGCGGCCCACACAGGGAGACAGGGCCACGCGGTCAGCCGGGGATAGCAGGGTTGGCCAAGAAGGGCTTGCCTCAGAGTGGACAGAGAGGACCCGATTCTTGGCTTCGAGATCCCTCAAGTCACCCTCACTTGCCTGCAGGATCCGGGACTGCACCGCCTCCGCTGCCTCTCCACTGTTTGCAGGCGCCCCTTCCCTGCCTCTGGAATCTTTCCAGCCAGAGACTTCCAGGAAGCGCTAAGGCAGCCAGGCCTCGCCCCTCCTTCTGCTGCCCCTCCCATTGGTGGAGAGGACCATGTCCCAGCCAATCACTTGCCCGAACACCTGACTCCACCCCTCAATCCCAGGCTGGGGATATGTGATTGGCCAGACTGGAAGAGCTCTCGCCCCTCCCACCTCAGTAAATTCTGTTGGCCTGGGGCCGGAAGAAGCACCTGAGTCCTGTGCTCTATTCTTCTCAGGGGAGGATGCCTTGTCCCTGGAAACTCAGGTTGGCTTCAGAAACTGCCGCTGCTACTGGTTTTTGTTAGTTTTAATGGTGTATATTTTTTTCTGCACGTGGCATGGCTTTTCTCAAGTATTTCAGAGGTCTACAATGTGATTCTCTTATTGGAATTAACCATAAATTCCACATGATATCTTTCCACTGGTAATATTATAACAGCCTAGAGATTGCCAGGTCCATGGCCTAACCCCTCAGGCTGTGTACACTGTAGCCAAGACCTGCTTCGTAACTCTTTCTTGCTTTAAACCTAACTCGAAGGTTAAAGTCTTTTGTGTGACTTGATAAATGGTTTGCAGAAAGAATTCCACCTGCAGAATATATTGTCCCAAGTACATGAAAAAGTATACCATGAATCGTGCTTAATTTTTGTAATGGAAAATGTCAGTTTCAAACATTTATCCTTAATTTGAGAATATGTCTTGAGACAAACAGCCTCTTCAAAAACTCGCTGTTGGAATAATCCACTTAATATTCAGAAGGTTTATTTCCTACTCTTTCGAACACATGTGTCTTACCAAGGCCGCCAACAAACTTTTCAATTATGGCTCAACTAATCTTTTAACATGAACCAAGATGACATCCTTCGTTGAAAATTTTGGGATGGGTATCGAGGAGGGCACCTTTTGGGATGAGCACTGGGTGTTGTATGGAAACCAATTTGACAATAAATTTCATATATTGAAAAAAAATAAATAAACACAAAAACAAAAATAAATAAATAAAAGAAAAAAAAGAAAATTTTGGGCATGACTGTATTTATATTATGTTGTTGTTTTCCTTGTGAGTGTGCATTATTAATTAACTTTCTTTCTGATAGGATTGAAAAATAACACATCTGCCAGATCAATATCTACATGTCATGTAGCTGAAAAATCCAGCCAAAACCAACTTCTCTCATAACAGTTGCAATTGGTACCATTAATTGCTTGTGTTTTCAATAGTTCACTGACCCACTATCTATCTCCAATATTTGCTTAAACAGAGACAAAACATGTAGCTATGTTATAGTATATATACTATACTATATATAATATATTTTTCTATATATATTGTATACTATATATATTTATATATATTGTATTATATTTTATATACAATAATATGTATATGTATTATTATGTATTGTATTATACTGTATATAATATATTTTAATATATAAAATATTCTGTAATACCTTACATGGGTGCAAAGTTGGCTAGTGGTTTATTGGCATTGCAGTCTCTCTACTCTATCATGTACATCTCTCTCGGCATTTTTGTACAATTGCATTTCTAGTGCTTTATTTCAGTCAGTATGGATCATCATTTTTCCAAGCTTCCAAGAGCCAAATTAGCAACATATTGGCACCATTTCCCAAGGTTCTTGGGAAAAAGTTAAGTCTTCTGTCATAAGGGATTGCTCTCATATAAACAAACTTTCTCCGTCTGACTTTTAGTCCCCCCATTGTTGTTGTTGTCATTTTATTTTCTTTTTGTGTTTTAAGCTGAATTTTCAAAATTTTCAGATTTTCCAACTCAGATATCTCCATTTTACATCTCCATGCCCCACTCTTTCCAAAACAGGAGATGGAACTTAGCATAGAAGACTTACAAGGTCTGAGAATTTTGCCTTCCCTGGAGCTTCACTACTCCTAGAAGTTCTCTGCTCTCCACATATTTTAGGTGAGTGCTGATTGCATTCTTCCAAGGATGTCCTCTCTTCTTCCAGCTTTACCTTAAATTAGTGATTAAAAATGGTCTCATTTCATTGTCCTTCTGTATTGCATCAGTGGCCCTCAGACATACAATTCTGTGGTTCTAAGGATTAATGTGTTTAGTTTGTGTAGCCTTCCCCAAATGCATTTGTTACAGCTCTCTCCTTTGTCCATGTTGTTCCCAACACACTGTTTTTGTATCTGTCCTTAAATAACTTGAGCTTTTCTCTACCTCCAGGTTTTTGTTTTGTTTTGTTTTTTACTTACTCTTATCTTTTCCATAGATTTTTCTTCCTCCAGCTTTTCAAAAAAATGCTTCCATTATATTTTAGATCGCTGCTGATGGATAATCTGATCATACTATCTAAAGTAGCCCCGCAAAAATAAATAAACGTTAAAAAAAAATTAAAAAAAAAAACAACTGGGCTGATGGCTCAGAGCCTGGAGCTTGCTTCCGATTCTGCGTCTCCCTCTCTCTCTGCCCCTCCCCCGTTCATGCTGTGTCTCTCTCTGTCTCAAAAATAAATAAACGTTTAAAAAAAATTTTTTTTTAAAGTAGCCCCATTCAGGGTGCCAGGGTGGCTCAGTTGATTAAGCAACCGGCTCTTGATTTCTGCTCAGGTCATGATCTCATGACTCATGGAATCCAGCCACACATTGGGCCCCGCACCAACAGCATAGAGCCTGCTTAGGATTCTCTCTGTCCTTCTCTCTGTGCCCCTCCCCCATTCATGCGTGTGTGTGTGTGTGTGTGTGTGTGTGTGTGTGTGTGATCTCTCTCTCAAAATAAACAAAGATTAAAAACAGTGGTCTCATCCTTTGTTCTCTCAGAGCATCTCATCCATTTTTATAACAAATTTTCAGAATGCGAAATTCTTCACTCAATTTACGAGTTACATAATTTATTTTATGTAATTTCCCAAATGCCCTCTCTCCATTAGATCAACATTTTATGAAACCCATCTGCTTCATAGCTGCCTTGTTTTTTTTACTACATCCTCAGAACCTACTACCGTGCCTGCATTAGAGCGGAATTCTAGTGTACATTCATTGAATGAATCTTCTTTGATTGAATACCTGGCTGACCTATTGTGTGATAGGTAGCCTAGGCTCCTGACTACTCCAGAATAAGTGTGGCCATTGATCTATAAGTAATTGAAATTATTTCTTCAATATTAACTAAAATTCACAGCAAAAAACAAAAACCAAAAACCAAACAAAAACCCCCAAACAACAAGAAAATACTTTACCTATGAGAATGGGATCATGAGCCAAAGTCATCACTTTTATATTAAGTAGAACTGTGGTAGACTTAGAATAAACATGAATATGAAGATGCTTCTGAGGGTATCAGTCTGTTTTTTCTAACTGGACTCTTTTCCTCTTTAATTTCTTTTCCTTTCTATGTTCACTGGCAAATTTTCATCATTTTTTAAATCAGAATTAATAAATATAGACACCTAAACAGTGAAGTTATTTCCAATTTACCCATCTGATTCCAACTTAAACACTTGTCCAGAAAGAAGAAATAAAAAATTCAAGGTTAAAAGTGGCACAGTACTTAATAAATAGACATTGAGAGAGGTATTCTAGCCACAGAAGAAATTGCTAACCTATGTTATTAAAGGCTAATGACAAAACAATTTTGAACATTATCAGGAATACAATAGATCTTAAAGAAACCATAATCTTTATATCACATACCCATAATGACTTACCCTACAAAATAGTCCATATAAATATGAGTATTGAACTTCAAAAAAAGAAAAGAGGTATATCACAGTCAAGAGTAGCTAGAAAAATGAATTATAAGAAAATACCATAACAGAATATTTCTCTATTTAAAATAATAGATAAGGAGCAGATGGGATTAGAATATGCAAGATCATCAAAGAATGGGAGAGGGGGCTATAAATATTTTTAAAGAATCAACTGAGTCAATTTGAACCACACTGAGGAAACAGATAAAAGAATGGTAGGACAGTTTTTGATATCATCATGTCTTCTGGAAGAGTGTTTTTAAGAAGAGATTTCATTTAAAAACTTTAAAAGAATTTTAGCTAGACAGAGTGAAATGAGAATATGTTACCAAAAATTCCAGAAGAACTCTAGAAGGAACATCATGAGAGTTTCTTCATCTGTTCAGAAAATTTGGTCAAAATCATCCAGATCTCCAGTATTACAGATTTAAAATGCCTTCAGTCTTAGTGTTCAGGAGACATAAATAATCTCATCAATTAAGACCTACAAATGTACAGCATCACAATGAAAGTCAGAGATAATGAGTCAATAAAACACCTCTGATAAAGGAGATAAGACTGAACAACAGGATAGTCTTGTGGCAGCAAACATAGTAGATAAGACCACATAATAGTGGATATATTACATTATCAAGGAAATATATTAAGAATAAATCATTTAAATCAGCCACCTTCCAAGCAGTTCTCCTGAGAACAAAATCTAGTCAATGCTAATTAATACTTTAAATATTAAAAATAGAAGATATAGGGATTCAGGCTTTTAGAAAGAGGGTTAATATTTTTCCCCCATCTAAGTAAATGAATCTTAACAAAAGAATAGTTGATGAGGTTGTTGTTTCAGAATTTGTGAGAAGTAAAAGCTTGGAGGAATCGATCTCTGATCGTCTTGGTTCTTATAGATCATTCACCATGGATGGAGCAAGGAGGTTGATGCTAGCCACAAAGATGTGAATATGAGGAGCCATATGGCCACCAAATCTGTGAGTGAGGAAGGAGAAAAAGGCTGGAGCATAGACCACTAAGATCACACACACATGGGATCCACGTGTTTCCAAGGTCTTGAGCTTAGCACCTTTGGATGGAAGATGGAAGACAGTGTAAAGGATGATAACATAGGAACATAGGATTAATATGAAATCTAAACCTCCAGCAAGGAAGGCAGCAGCCAGCCTGCAGATTCTGCAGATCCTTGTCTCTTCACAAGGTAGCCTGATCAGAGCCATAAATTCACAGTAAGTGTGAGAGATGACAGTAGTTCTGCAGTAAGGAAGCCACTGAGGCATGAAGGGTTGAGGACTGAAGAGCAAAACCCCATGGAGGACAATAGCTAGCCCCAAGTTCTTGATGACTCTATGTGTCAGGATAGCAAAATGTCTCAGAGGATCACAGATTGCCATATACTGGTCAAAGGGCATGGCCAAGATAAACCCTGAGGCCATGTTGCATAGTGAATGAATGAGAAACACTTGTGTGAGTGTTCTTCAAAATAGATCTCCCTACCATGGAACCAAAAAATGCTGAGGATTTGGGCACAGTGGTGATGGAGATGAACAAGTCAGCCACAGAGAGCATACAGAGGAAGAAGTACATGGGGTCATGCAGGTTGGAGTCTGTTCTGACAATAAAGAGAAGAATTACCCAGCAGAGCACTCAGGTAGATAGGCAGAAGGGCCATGAGAGCCAAGTGTGGATGGCCTCCATCCCTAGAAGGCCAAGGAGAAGAAAAGTACTGGGGTGGAAATTGGTATTATTTGACAACAACATGATGAAAACCCCTGGCTCCACTCAGTCATGGGATGGTGCTGAGTCTTTCATACTCATTTGTCCATTCATTCTCTTCTGCCTTTATTTTCATTTATATAAAAGCCTTGGTGATGTTTTATACCCCAAGGATACAGTGATAAGTAGGACTGATCCCTAACTTTAGATATTAGCATTCTAATAGTGGAGAAACCTATGCAAACCAAGGATTAAATTCCCAAGTGAACAATTCAGTGAAAGTTATATGAATAAACAGGGAGACTTATTCCACTTGTATGAACCAGAAGATTCATAGTGAAGATGCTTAGTCTTGGTTCTGAAGCATATTGGGCCTTTAAAATTAAGAGAAAACTATGACTACAATAAAGTTCACAGTCAGAAGACATCAGTGCCTCCACTGAGAAGATTAAAGAATCTTCTTTTGCTGGGTGCCTGGGTGGATCAGTCAGTTATGTGTCCCACTCTTGATTTTGGCACAAGTCATGATCTCAGGGTTTGTGAGGGGGAGCCCATGTTGGGCTCTGTGCTTGACAGTGCAGAGCTTGCTTGGGATTCTCTCTCTTTCTCGCCCTCTCTCTGCCCCTCCTCTGCTCACATGCTCTCTCTGTCTCTCAAAATAAATAAATAAACTTAAAAAATAAAAAAAAATAACAATCTTCTTTTGTTTGTATGTGGGTGAATCTCGAGTAGTTGTTTGAAACATAAGCTTTTATGTTTATTTATTTTTGAGAGAGAGAGAGCTCATATGATCAGTAGAAGGGCAGAGAGAGATAGAGGGGAGAGCGTGAAGGACAGAGGATCTGAAGCAGGATCTGGGCTGACAGCAGAGAGCCCAATGTGGGGCTCAAACTCACAAGCATGTGAGATCATGACCTGAACCAGAGTCAGATGCTTAACTGACTGAGCCACCCAGGCACTCCAAAACATAAGCTTTTGTCTATGGCTGCTTCCTCATGTTATCAAGCACAGAAGTGAAGCCATCATGATACACTTTTAATTGATTAAAGACACTTTCTATGAATTAAACATAATGTGGTTGCCTAAAACATATCTTTTGTATACACCTCGGCATCATGAGAAGTCTGAAACATTACAAACCAATCTGTTAGCAGAGATTGGGAGTTGTAAATCCAGGGAGATAGAAACAAATATTGCTTCTTTATAACAATCCTGCATTTTTTTCCTTTGTGAAAAAAAAAGTTGTGTGTTAGTGGTTTCTCACTAATTCGAACATATTTTGTTTTCATTTTCATTCGCTTTAAACTATTTTCTAATGTTTCTTTTGATTTCTTTGACCCACAAACTATTTAGAAGTATGTTATTACTTTCCAAATATCTAGGGAGGGGGCTTCAAGGGAAATTGCTATTACTTTGGAATTATCATAGCAGAACTCTGACCTTAATTGTCTCACCCCAAATTAGAATTCATTTTTCCAGAACTGCTTCCAAGATATATTTGATGGCAATGAAACTGTAGACTGAAGAGAACAGAAGATTGTTTCCTAAATTTCACCTGATTGTTCACTATGCTACATATAATTAGTATGTATTGATAAATAATATTAATTTCATGTATTCTAGATTCTTTTTCCAAGGAGTGAGAGCTATAAGAGTGACAGCAAAATGTCTTAAGCCAGGGCATATCTGCATCTATCTCCTTAAACTAAGCAAAAATGAGGAAATCAGGAGTTAATGAAATTAGAACCTGAGTTCTGAACCTAATCTCTAATTCCCAATAGCTTCTTTCCCTGACAGCATGGGCAGGCCATCCCCCTCTATGCCCTTGGGAACCTTTGATGTTAGGAAACATATATATAGCTTAGCTCATTTGGGAAAGCCATAAGTCATGAGAGAACTGAAGGTCTCCACAGGTGAGGTGACTGCTCATCTTTATCCCCACAGAACCTCTGGTGAGGTAAGGCAATGCACAGTGGAGCTCACTTGTGTATAACTTCAGATGTTAGTCAGAGCTCTTTAAAGCTCATTTTTTATGTGTCCTGTGTATTAATTATGAACTTCTTGGACTCCAGTCTTATTCTTTCGTACACACCTTTAAGGTGAAATTGAGAGAGAATAAAGATACAGAAATAATAGAGTCAGCATCTTATCCTAATAGGACCTTGGGATTATGTATTGATAAAGATTCTAATTTAATCAGGGATATGAGGGATATGAGGCTATTCTCACTGCAAAGACTCTGTATGGATGACATTCCTATTTCCCTGTCACCATCAATTGCTTTCGTGGCCAAGAAGACAGATAGCAAGCATAAGAATCAAGAGAGGTTTCTCCCCTTTCCACCTATTTCCCTAGACTTTAATCTTTAAAGTAGTTTTAGATTGTCCTTGCCTAGCAACCATGCCACAGGTTATCTGAAAAAAATGGAAGGAAAATTTAGAGACTGTTTTTATATGATTTTTCATGTCTTTATTAAGATAGTGTTATATGTGGAAATTAAATAGCTCATATGAGTTTCTTCTTATGATCTCTTGTCTATAAGTTTACTAGTGACTTCGTGTTTCTCTTTGACTACAGCTTTGAATAGGTGGTGAAGGGGACTTGTGTAGTCAACAGCACAAGCACAGAATGTAAACTTCATGAAATAAGGATCATGGCGATGGGGTGCTAATCCAGACTCTCTTAATCTATATACAAAGATTGTTGATTTCTGCGCTCCAAATGACACATCATGGTCTTCTTCAATGGTAGTAGCTACAGACCTTTTCTTCTGAGTGGTTTTCCTGGTCTGGAAGACTCACATCCAATGATTTCCATTTTGTTTTGTGTCCTCTACCTGATTGCCCTAATGGGTAACATCACCATCTTAGTGGTTATTAAAGTGGAACGGTCACTTCATACACCCATGTACTTTTTTCTCTCCATGCTGGCTGCTAGTGACCTTGGAATCTGTGCTACCACCCTGCCCACCCTGCTCAAGCTTTTCTGGTTTAATGTTCGGGAAATAGACTTTGATGCCTGCCTCATCCAGATGTTCTTTATCCATGTGTTTTCCTTAATGGAGTCAGGCATCCTCCTCACCATGGCTTTTGACCGCTATGTGGCCATCTCCAACCCACTCAGGTACACTACTGTTTTGACTGATTCTACCATTGCCAAAATAGGTGTGGGGCTTCTGCTACGGGCTGTGGCTGTCATCTTCCCAGGACCCTTTCTCATCAAACGACTGAGGTTTTGTAAGGCTAATGTGCTCTCCCACTCATACTGCCTGCACCCAGATATAATCAAGCTCTCTTGTTCTGACCACCGAATAAATAGCATCTATGGCCTCATCATCATTCTCATCACCTTTGGTGTGGACTCTGTACTCATTCTCCTCTCTTATTTGAAGATCCTGATTACTGTGCTAGGCATCGCCTCCCGGGAACAACAATTTAAGGCCCTTAACACTTGTGTCTCCCACATCTGTGCTGTGCTTCTGGTTTATGTCCCTATGCTGGGTGTATCCATTATCCATCGCTTTGGGAAACATGTTCCGTCTATGGTGCACATTATCATGGGTTATATATACCTATTGATTCCTCCTGTTCTCAACCCTGTTGTATACTGTGTTAAAACCCGAGAGATACGTACCCGTATTCTAGGTAATCTACTGAAATTATAGCTGAAGTACTTTAGAGTCACTTATTATTTCTAGAATAATCCTTATGAAATTAATTTATAACTTGAGAAAATGAAATAAATATCACTGAGAAACATTCATATGTTCACAATTCCCATGTACATATTTTTCTCTCACTCTTCTGGAATTTTTGAAGATAGTATCAATATACTACGACTTTTCATTTCCCTCAAGTAACTCGACATAGATAGATGATAAATAATCGTACGAATAAAGAGTGACTTCTCAATCATCTATATTGTCAGAAAGCTCCAATATCCATGGAAGTCAGTGGATTAGTTGGAAGATGTAAGATGCAAAACATAAGGCATCCAGTAGAGGCCATGCTATCATCTGACTCCATGTAGTCTGCAATTTAACTTCTGATGACACCTCCCACAAATGTCTCTTCCATGATTTTTTACTATCCATCTTTGAAATTGTATTTAATTTTGTCAGCTTTCACTTGTGAGAGATCTTTAGCTATGACTTTACAAATGTATTAATCTATTTTACTATGCACAGGCCCAACTTCTTTGATATCTGCAGGCACACATGTAACATCTAGAAAACTAAACTAAAAATTATAGCACAGACTGAAAACTTGACATGAACTGGTGTTTTAGCATACCAGGTACTACTCTTTGTCTCATACTTTTTATTTGCTAATGAGTATTCTGCTGATTTGTGAAATTATGTAACTAAGCTTATATAAAAGTAGGCTATTGACTCTCAGTAGCTTTTGGAGAGTGTGTGTGCTGCTGAGAATATTTGATAGAGGACAGTTACTTTTATTTGAACAGCACCAACTTTAAATTGTTTTTGCCTCCAAGGATTTATTAAAATAATGACAAAAAAAGAGAGAAATAACAGTGTTTCCAGTTGGTTGCATTTGCAGCATATCCTGCCAAGAATAAGACGGAAATATTTCATGAGTCAAGACATCAACTTCTTAGAGGCGATAGGGCCTTATATATTCCTCTCTCTCAAGGTTTGCTGATTTCTATGGCTTTCCTATACCTACTGAAGAAAAACAAACAAACAAATTTCTACAAAATTATGTTTGCAAAGATTTCCAGACAGGGGCACCTGGATGTCTCAGTCAGTGAAGCGTTAGACTTCAGCTCAGGTCATGACCTTGTGGTTTGTGAATTTGAGCCCTGCATTGGGCTCTGTGCTGACAGCTCAGAGCCTGGAGCCTGTTTCAGATTCTGTGTTTCCCTCTCTCTCTGTCCCTCCCCTGCTCACTCTCTGTCTCTCTCTCTCAAAAATAAATAAAAAACATTAAAAAACCACAAAGATATCTGGACATAAATGGGAATTTCATAGTATTTCTAAGTGGTTGTATGGTAAAGTAGGACCTTGTAAATTTAACTATTGCCTCACCTGTGCCTGTAAACAACCTATTTCCATCTGTAGACATCCCATTTAGACACTCTGGAAAGCCAATGAATGTTTCCTACCATTGTTATTTTTAGTTTCTCATTTACCATTTTCATCTTTCATATAATTCCAGAACTCTTTATTTTTGAAACTAAATGCCTTTATCTTACCTGGGAAACAATTGTGTGTGTGTGTGTGTGTGTGTGTGTGTGTAGAGTATCTGAATATTTCTTTCATTAAGACACAAAACTTGTATCTTTCACTGAGTATTCATACTAACAAGAAATACAGCATACACGTGATCTACAAAATATGTATCAGAAGAATAAAGAAATAAATATATGGTCGTATATTATTTGAGATATAAACCACAAAGTAGACAAAAAAAATCAAGGCCATGGTCTAAGTAAGGAAAAATTACATGAATCTTTTGGGCAATAGAGAAAAGCAGTTTATTTTCTTTTGGAGCAACTGGGACATTTGCGCTTAGACACGACTCTGAGATCAATGACAAAGGTGAGGCTGAGACCTGTATTTGACCTAGGAAAATTCTAAATGAAGATCATATTATTGAACTCTACCTTGAATGTTCTTCAGTGGAAAATGTGGCTTAGTTTTATATTATCCAGTGGTTTCTGACTGATAATTAATAATTTCTCAAGTCTGGTGGTGAGGTAGTTAATAGGTGTCAATAGAAGAATTTCAGGATCATTTCACATTGGTGAATTAAAATACATGACTTACTATATCCCTTTGAACTATGTATGAGGGTATGTAATTTCAGAGTTCAGGAGTACCTGAAGGCACAAGTATAATTAATGTAAAAATAAGAATACATATGAAGACAAACTGCATTGATTTACATCTCTAACCACTAAGTAGCATCATTATTATGTATCTTCACTAAAGGAATGTTCTTAGCTTATTGGTATTCTCTTACCATTGCAATAAGTTGTCTCACTTCTCTGGATCATCAACATTCAATGAATTCATTTTTGTTTTTCTCTCAGGTAAGCATATACATGTAGACTCCTTTTAATTAATAATGTGTATACTTCCTTAATCTTATTATATATAATCTCCACCCAAAATCATTGTTAGTAATGACAGTTTTATTTACTCCTCTTCTAATTCAGGTGGTATATACCTAAACATGAACAGTTATTACTTGACCACTGGAAGCTGTTGTCTTGGTATTAGTTTATATTTAGTACCAGGAATGATCAAATTATAGAACAGTATTGGAGTTGCCCATGAATTTTAACTGAAAGTTAGGCAAGCCAATAGCAGTCAACATCATGTCTTTCTCTTATTCTCCTCTGTAAATTGCATAAAGAACATGGGAATCTGTTTGCAGTGCTGATTGCAGTGCCAACCTTGACGCAGGGGAACTTGACACAAGTGAAATCAACTTGTAGAAGTTGAGCCACCTGGGTGGCTCAGTTGGTTAAGTCTCTGACTTAGACTTAGGTCATGATCTCATGGTTCACAGGTTCAAGCCCTGCATAGGACTCTGTGCTGAAAGCTCAGAGCCTTTAGCCTGCTTTGGATTCTCTGTCTCCCTTTCTCTCTGCCCCTCCCCCACTCATTCTCTCTCTCTCTCTCTCTCTCTCTCTCTCTCTCTCTTTCAAAAATAAACATTAAAAAAAGACTTTTACAAATATTGAGAATTATAAGGCGTTTTAAAAGTATCATTTCCCCCTTCATTTTTTAATTTATTTTTTTGCCTTTAAACAAGTGTAGGCCATGAACCAAGAAAATTCAGTTACATTTGCAAGGTTTTTTTTGTACCACCCTATGCACAGCTATGTGCTAGATAATTTTAGAATTATAAGGAAAGATGGTTTTGTATACTGAAAAGAGTTACAGATAAAATTGAGACCTAAATCTGTAACTGTCTCCTACTACCACAAATTTATAAGTAGCTACACCTCAATGAGTTATATTGTTACATGAATGAAATTCCTCATAGCCAAAGTCATCAGGGATACATTTTTTTTACATTTGAATAAGTAGTGTAGCCCTAAATTGTTATTAAGATACATTTGATCCAATGGATTATAGTCACTGGCTTCATATGGTAATATCTAGAGGCTTTCAAAAATTACTGAGTCTCAGTAATTATTCTAAAAAATATTTCTTAAAATTAAGTAAAAGAAAAATATGCAGATGGCAATTTTCTATTCCTGAGGGAAACAAATCTCCTCAGAAAAGGCGGAACATGTGTACAGACTTTTAAAAGATGATGCTGATGTACCATGAAACTTGATAATTTCTGTTTTGAGCCTTAATATTCTCTTAAATCAAGAAAAAATTTTCCAATCTTTAAAAAAGAGAGAATAAGTGGACATGCAGATATAGAAACACATTGATATAACAATAAAGGTAATATTAAATACCTGGAAAATATAAATATCAGGAAGCAAAGAAATATGGGTTTAATATATTTAAGGCAAACTTAATGGATAAATGACCTTGAAAGGATTGGGATCAGAAATGGGAGGGAGCAGATGGAAATGATTTCTAAAACACTCAATGCCAACATGTTCATATTTAAAGGGAATTTATGAAGCACTTGTTAAGTCAATCTGTATGGTCTCAGTGGACATCAACTCTCTCCTTTGGACCATTCTGAGGATACTCTGTTAGCTCTATTTCTGCCCTTCAGTATTTCACTGGTAATTCTGATGTCAACATACCTAGAGCAAACAATCAGTATGTATTTACATCATTTAGACTGATGTCATCATTGTCTTAAGGATATACCTACATCACAGTAGAACTGATTTTTGTGTGGAGAAGTAGGTAGAGGACTCCTTGGCGGATCTGTTTGGTCTTCACACTATAGATAATTGGATTGAGCACAGGTGGAACCAATAAGTAGATGTGAGCCATGAAGATATGGATCAATGGGGAGGAGTGTTTGGCAAAACGGTGGACAATAGATAACCCAATCATAGGCACATATAGGATGAGTACAGCACAGATGTGGGATGCACACGTGTTGAGAGCCTTAAGCCGCCCTTCACGTGATGCAATTTTTAATATAGAGTGAAGGATGTACACATAAGACACAAAAATACCCAGAGAGTCCATTCCCCACAGCACACTGATTAGAACCAACCCATATATAACATTAAACTTGGTGTCAGCACAGGCAAGGCGGATCATGTCCTGGTGCAGACAATATGAATGAGAAAGGATGTGAGAGTGGCAGAAAGGAAAGAAGGCCAGCCGAGCCAGAAGTGGAATCATGGCACAGGCACTCCTAAGCAGGGCTGCAATTCCAATTTTCATGATAAGTCTTGGGGTGAGAATGGTAGCATATCGTAGAGGGTGGCAGATAGCCACGTAGCGGTCAAAGGCCATGGCCAAGAGCACAGATGATTCCGTGAAGGAGAAAGTGTGAATGAAAAACATTTGGACCACACAGGTACTGAACTGGATTTCCCTGGAAATGGACCACAACACCCTGAACAGTGATATCATGGTGGGCATGGACATGCCCATGTCGGTGAGGGAAAGCATGGCCAGAAAGTAGTACATGGGCTGATGGAGCCTGGGGTCTGTCCGAACAACATGCAGGATGGTGCAGTTACCCATGATTCCAACAAGGTACAGGAGACAGAATGGAATGGATATCCAGTGGTGAAATTCCTCATAGCCAGGGATACCTGAGAGATAGAATGTGGAGGACAGGGTATTACTGGAGTTTAAGGTTCTCATAGAGCTCGCTGTTAAACCACAATCCATTTTCAGGATCATTCCAGTGAGGAAGGCAATGATAAGATCAGCATCTGAGTCAGGAAAAGAAAACAAAACAAAACAATGAAACTTCAGTACTTTCCTATAAGCACTCTTGAATTCATCCCCAAATTTGTGCTTTTTCTTTCTATATTTCACTGCTAAGTATTGTTTGTTAAGTAAAATATCTTCTTTATAACCACAAGGAGATTCCCTCCTGCCTCTCAGATGCAGACTCCTTGACATTCTCTTAAAATATGGACAATCTTCTCCTAAAGACACAACCCAGACCAGTCCACACACAATCTGATCCAGATTACATTCTTCATTTTATAATTTTCCTCTAGAATTTTCTTGCCAAGCACTACCGATATTGTTTTGTAAAAGTGTTTCTTTCTTTCTTTCTTTCTTTCTTTCTTTCTTTATTTTCTTTCTTTCTTTTCTTTCTTTCTTTCTTTCTCTTTCTTTCTTTCTTTCTTTCTTTCTTTCTTTCTTTCTTTCTTTCTGAGAGAGAGACAGGGAAGGGAGGAGCACAGAGAGACAGGGAGAGAGAGAATCCAAAGCAAGCTCCTTGCTGTCAGTCCAGAACCCAACATGGGGCTTGATCTCAAGAACCCTAAGATCATGACCTCAGCCTAAATCAAGATTTGGATGTTTAACTGACTGAGCCACTCAGGCGTCCCAGGGCTACTGATCTTAACATTAGTTCTATTTTTCAATGATTCCTGCTGTGATTTACACACAATGTCTTTTTCTGCCTAAGCTCCCCAGCTTTTTCAATGATACTAGAACACCATATGTAGTTTCGTTACAGAATTCAGACAAGTATGGGTCAGCAGCACTTATTACCATAAGCAGGTCTTACTAACATATCCACAGTTAAACCACATATAATTGAGGCCACATGCCTGGTCTGGAATTAGCAATTCCAGGAACTAAACATGGCTTAAAATAGACTTAATTAAAACAATTTTGAATTTTAAAATTATAATAATGAACTATGTAATTTTTAAATGTAATTTTATTACTGTAATAAAATATATAATTTAAGCAAAGTATAGCTGCCTCTGACTCTGATTATAAAGATTCACAACCTTCTTTCTATTATGCTTCAGATCTGATCAGTCATTTAGAGAGTGGTACCTTGTACAAAAAAATAAAATAAAATAAAGAAAAGAAAATAGAAAATAGATAGGGTTTGTGGAAAGATAAAGTGTAAACTCACGCTTCAAGGCAAAAACAACACAAATAACCAAAAAACTATAGTGCTCAGAAAAAGCTTCTGACCTTGATCCTAAATCTTTCCTACTAAGAACAAATGAGAAAATATATTTCCCCCAGCAGATTCCAGTATTTATGTGCTCAAGAAAAACATCTCTGAAGTAAGAAAGAGGAGCCACCTCTCAAAATCCCCATCAAGTGCCCATCAAGTGCCAAGAATTCCTGCTCACCAAAATGCTGTTTTGAGAATTTACAATCCATGAGACAGATTGCTTCCCCTTGTCAATGAATAAACTGGTATCTTCCTGTCTTGTAAAGTCTACTGTGGCCCTTTGGGAACTTCAAATCCCCTTCAATCTTCTCTAGTTCTATGCAGATAAACCCTGATTGTAGCAGATATTTGGCTGGAGGGATAAATAATGATAATTTTCTAGGAAACAGAAGACCCATAATGTAGAAATCAAACAAGCAAGTTCCAGAGAAAAATTCAGTCTTTCTGACGAACTCATATAACAATTAAATAGTGTCCACGTATTGAATGACCTGGTGATTAAGGTCCTGCTATTTTCCTCAATCTGCCTGGCTTATTACCACCACCAATCCCTGCTTCTCTTGCCTGGGGCTTGTCTGTATAAATGACATTGTCTGGCTCTAATGCTTGCTCGATTTTTCAGTTGAGCAAATGACTTATTTCCTTCTGTACCAAAGTAGCCTCATCTGTAAACTGAAGATAAAATCATTGACAGGATGGACTAAGATTAAAGGAGATATAGTAATCAGAATACTTAGCATAGATTCTTTATACATAGTGACCATAAAATAATGGTAATTTGATGAAGACAATATGTGACAACAACAGTATTTCTTTGAAAAGTCACAGGAGGTAGGAAGCTATGAGGAGATTCTGAAGTATCCTTCCAGAAAGGAAACACCCCAGAGTGGGCACCTCACAAAAGTGACCTAACCTGGTAACCTGAGGGGTGGGAATGATGCCAGTTTCATCTCCATCTCATCCAGTTGAAAATTCAGTGGAGCCATAATATAAATTACTTCATAATCTTTTTCTCCACCCCCAAAGTCTTTGGGTAATCATGATGGCCTTCCTTCTATACTTTTCATTCTACTCAGTGTCAGTTGTGGAGAAAAAAAAAAGTCAGAGCCCAGGATGAAATGGGAAGTCTCTCCAAGAACAGGAATGAGGACTTTGGGACTACAGGGAGCCTGGAATCTGAGCAGCCATGTTACTGCTCTCAAGTTGCCACAACATATGATCACTACATTCCATATATTCACTAGGGTTTGCTCTGCCTGTTTTTCCACAGCTCCTTATATGCTGGCCTTGGTTCAATTTTTGTCCAATTCCTCTTGTTTCTGATCCTATATTTCAAATTCATTCACATGGTCTTGTGATGTCTTCTACCATTTCCTAGAGGAGGAGGATTGAGTTTAAGGATTGAATTTAAGATGCCGAGCATCAGAAGAAGTGTAATTTGGTTTTAGACCTCTGAGTCATATTAATGTCACCTTAAAAATCACTGATACTTGGGATTGGAAGGGACCTTCTTGAAGGTTATCTAGTACATCCTAATAGAATTCTTGAATCCCTATTCTGTCATATCAGAAAAAAAAATAATCCTTCTACCGTTATAAGCATCACATTCCACCCATGGACACAAAGACCACCTACCATAAAGATCTAGGGCATCCTGGGCATGTCCAGCCTGAAAAGCCTGAGTCTGGCTTGAATGCTATAGGAATGAACATGAACAATGAAGGTATTTTACTGAAAATTATATCCTCTGATGAACTGAGACTGTCTCTCTTCTCCAACAGTGTTCTGGTCCTCCTTCCCACACTCTGGGTGTCCACCTTCCTCTCTTTCGTCTCTCAAATGCCCCCCCTGTAATTTCCTCTTACCTTCCACTTTTATTTCCCCCAGGACTCACTCATGTACTTGGGAGAATAGTTCCACTTGTCATCAGAGACCATTCTAATTCTCAGAGGAAGAAAGATCAGTTCATCAGTCTCCTCCAGTCCTTTGAGATAGGAGGCCCCAGGATAAATGCAGGGCAGTGTGTGTAACCCTGTCAGTGCCACCACTTCAGTCTGTGTTTCTCTGGCTACAGCAGGATTGAGAGTTTGGGAATACAGGGGCAAGAGGGCTATTGAGAGTCTCAAATACTATTGCATCTATGTCTAGAAGAAATGAGGTAGCACAACATGAGATGAGATACTAGTTTGTGCCCGAGATATGATGGGGCAGTAAGGATTTGTGGATATGGTGCAGCCAGTGAGAGGGACTTCTTAAGGACTTAAACTGAGGAGGGACAGAGTCTATACCCTAAGAGCTGGAAGTGATCTACTTCAGTTCTATTATTATACACTGGATAAAAATGAGATTCAGTTATGATCTGCCTCCCTCAAAATCATACAACAGTGGATATATGGGAAATCTCTGTTCCTTCCACTCAATTTTGCTATGAACCTAAAACTGCTATAAAATATAAAATCTATTTTCAAAACCTCATGATGTGCCATAAAACCAATGTAATCACTCGGATCTGATTGACCAGTGTGGTACTTTGTTCACCGTGCCCTAGAGCTCTTCCTGATGAAACAGATTAATATGTTTGATAGGATTAAAAATAGAGGCCTTTACTCAACATTTAAAACTCTATTTTTGGTAACAATATTGTTTTCTACATGTCTATTGGTGATTGAGCAGTACAGCAGCCTGGCATGTGCACTAACGAATGATCAGAAATCTCTAACTGGGGTGGGAGTTCCAAGTGTAATGTCAGCCCTGTTTAGTATAGGAACTACATTTGAAAATGTGGTCTACAGTTAATTTTTCCAACTCCGGTTTTGATCTTGGCAATATTGGTCTAATTATAACTCCTAACAACTTTATCATAGGTTCACTCAACTCAGATTTGTCTATTGCACATTTGTCATGACTCACTAATCTGTAGACATCGCTGTATTTAATACTTTCAGTTGAGAACTGTTTTTTTCAGGAACTGATGACCTCAATATAAATAATAGTTTTCCTAAAGAAAATGTACTCAACTACTAAAGAAATTCACCATCCACTGATAGTCTATGGAAATGAGACTCTTTATACTTTAACAGTAGAAAAATCCTCACAGTTCCATCTTCGAACATCTTCTTATGGAATTACCAGACAAATGATCTGAGCCTACTGCCTTCACTGATACTCAATGCCTCATTCTTCTCCTTTTACTTTAATTTCTTTTTATTAAAATTTTTATGTTTATTTATCTTCAGAGAGAGACAGCATGAGTGGGGGAGGGGCAGTGAGAAAGGGAGAGGGAAAGACTCCCAAGCAGGCTCTGCACTGTCAGAACAGAGCCCAATATGGGGCTTGAACCCACAAAGCCATGAGATCATGACCTGAGCCAAAACCAGGAGTCAGATGCTTAACCTACTGAGCCACCCAGGCGCCCTACTTTAATTCCCTTAATATTAATTTAAATCACACTTCATGGATTTTCCTATAAAGCAAATAAATAATAACATACATTTTAAAACTTCTGATGATTTACATAAGCCAAAATGAGGGAACTTTAGCCTATGGAGAAACTACAATGCATATAAATGTTTAGGTAGGAGTTATTTCTGTCATAAGACACAGCACCATATATTCTTTCTGAGTTACTCTGCCTCAGCAAGGGCTACACCTGAACAAATACATAGAAGGTATCTTTAGGGACAGACAAGTGCAAGAGTATTTTGTTTTGTTACTGTAAGACCCTGAGGTGATCTCTGTGAATATCTCCTTATTTATCAATAGAGAAGCTTTGCTAAATTTTACTAATACATTTCCACATATATTTACATTCATGTATATGTATCTATATGGAATTTTCAATATGACCTTTGGGTGGATGCTAAATGAGGGAAAATATCTGAGTACCAATATCCAGAGTTAAATGTATGAAAATCCAAAAATCTTCCATTTGGAAGATCGTGATACCATCTGAAAGCTGAAGAATGTGCATGAGTTTTAGGATTGGGGTACTTAGTAAGAAATAGTGTAGTTGTAAGACAATAAATAGAGTGAGACATGATGTGAGAGAAGGTTTTTGCTACAGAATAGATTTCCTCCACCTTCTTTTCTTTTTCTTTCTTTCTTTCTTTCTTCCTTTCTTTCTTTCTTTCTTTCTTTTCTTTCTTTCTTTCTTTCTTTCTTTCTTTCTTTCCTTTTCTTTCTTTCTTTCTTTCTTTCTTTCTTTCTTTCTTTCTTTCTTTCTTTTTCTTTCTTTCTTTCTTTCTTTCTTTCTTTCTTTCTTTCTTTCTCTTTCTTTCTTTCTTTCTTTCTTTCTTTCTTTCTTTCTTTTCTTTCTTTCTTTTCTTTCTTTCTTTCTTTCTTTCTTTCTTTCTTTCTTTCTTTTAAGATTTTAGTCTTGGGGCGCCTGGGTGGCGCAGTCGGTTAAGCGTCCGACTTCAGCCAGGTCACGATCTCGCGGTCCGTGAGTTCGAGCCCCACGTCGGGCTCTGGGCTGATGGCTCGGAGCCTGGAGCCTGTTTCCGATTCTGTGTCTCCCTCTCTCTCTGCCCCTCCCCCGTTCATGCTCTGTCTCTCTCTGTCCCAAAAATAAATAAACGTTGAAAAAAAAAAAAAAACGATTTTAGTCTTAATAGTTCAGGGACATGCCAAGTTACAGGGTGGGGCTTTGAGATTGAAAAGCCAGAATTTTTGATGATGTGCTACTTGCTGTGGAATGAACAGAAGGAGGCTCGTTGGCACCAACATGAAGTTCATTCAGTGTGAGGACAAGGTGAGCCCGTTGCCAGTGTGCCGGGAAACCGACAGCTCCTTGCGTTGCTCCTGACTCTCCATTTAGGACACAATTTGTACTCACTCTGGACCTCAGCAGGCAAGACCTGCAACAATGTGGTTACAACCTGTATGGTGAGCTTCCTTCACTTCCTTCTACATATCCAGTTAGTCAAACAACTTTATGGCTTTCTCTCCATTCAGCTCCCTCTCTAAGCAGTCAGATTCATCCAAACTTCCCCTCAAGACCTTTCCTCCACTCTGCACACTTCTGGATTGGCTCCCCCTCCCCCCACCCCATGCTGTGATTGGCTGACTATACTTGTCTCATTTCCTAAGATTTTAGAACAACATTGGGGCACCTGGACGGCTCAGTTTGTTGAGCATCTGACTTTGGCTCAGGTCATGACCTCCTGGTTCATGAGTTCGCGCCCTGCGTTGGGCTCTGTGCTGACAGCTCAGAGCCTGGAGCCTAGTTCAGATTCTGTCTCCCTCTCTCTCTGCTCCTCCCCTGCTCATGCTCTGTCTCTGTCCCTCTCTCAAAAATAAATAAAGATTATTTTTTATATATAAAAAGATCATAGAACAACATTTTGAAAGTCATACTGGTCCCACTGGCCCCATAATAAACAGCCTCGCCGCCGCCCCCCACCATGCGTTCTTTTTTTTTTAATTTTTATTTATTATTTAAAAAAATTGTTTTCAGATGCTGAACAGTATTTTATTTATGCTGCCAAAAATGCTAGACCTTAAAAATCAGTCCTCATTTTTTGTCTTCAAATTAAAAAAAGGTAAGAAGATAACCAATTTTTAATAGTATGTTATATATTACCATGTTAATACACTCTATTCAGGACTCAAAGTACTGAAGAATATGGATTGATTGATTGATTGATTGATTGATTGATTTCTGATATATTTATTGTCAAATTGGCTAACATACAGTGTGTAAAGTGTGCTCTTGGTTTTTGGGGTAGATGCCCATGGTTCATTGCTTACATACAACACCCAGTGCTCATCCCAACAAGTGCCCTCCTCAATGCCCATCACCCATTTTCCCTTCTCCCCCACCACCCCATCAACCGTCAGATTATTCTCTGTACTTAAGTGTCTTTTATGGTTTGCCTCCCTCCCTCTCTCATTGTAACTATTTTTTCCCCTTCCCTTCCCCCATGGTCTGTCTTCTGTTAAGTTTCTCAAGTTCCATATGAGTGAAAACATACCATATCTGTCTTTCTCTGACTGACTTATTTCACTCAGCATAATACTTTCCAGTTCCATCCACATTGCTGTAAATGGCATGATTTCATTCTTTCTCATTGCCAAGTAGTATTCCATTGTATATACAAACCACATCTTTATCCATTCATCAGTTGATTTGGGTTCTTTCCATAATATGGCTACTGTTGAAAGTGCTACTATAAACATTGGGGTACATGTAGCCCTATGAATCAGCACTCTTGTGTCCTTTGGATGAATTCCTACTAGTGCTATTGCTGGGTCGTAGGGTAGTTCTATTTTTAATTTTTTGAGGCACCTCCACACTCTTTTCCAGAGCGGCTGTACCACTTTGCATTCCTACCAACAGTACCAGAGGATTCCCCTTTCTCCACATCCTGACTAGCATCTGTTGTTTCCTGAGTTGTTCATTTTAGCCATACTGACCAGTGTGAGGTGGTATCTCAGTGTGGTTTTGATTTGTATTTTCCTGATACTGAGTGACATTGAGCATCATTTCATGTGTCTGTTGGCATGAACACACATGTGTTCATGTGTCATGTGGATGTCTTCTTTGGAAAAGTGTCTATTCATGTCTACTGCCCATTTCTTGAGTGGATTATTTGTTTTTTCGGGTGTTGACTTTGGCAAGTTCTTTATAGATTTTGGATACTAACCCTTTATCCAATATGTCATTTGCAAATATCTTTTCCCATTCCATGGTTGCTTTTTGGTTTTGGTGACATTTAGTTTTGTTGATATTTTGAAAGTCATACTGGTCCCATAATAAACAGCCTTATCCCCCTTCCCATACACACATGCTTTCTTCTTTTTATTTTTATTTATTTTTAATTTTTAATGTTTAGCTTTGAGAGAGAGATTGACAGAGTGTGAGCAAGGGAGGGGAGGGGCAGAGAGAGGGGGAGGCACAGAATATGAAG
The DNA here is from genome assembly GCF_016509475.1 of Prionailurus bengalensis. NCBI lineage: Eukaryota > Metazoa > Chordata > Mammalia > Carnivora > Felidae > Prionailurus > Prionailurus bengalensis. Next base: position 61,338,561 of record NC_057346.1, read on the forward strand.
CAGGCTCTAGGTCTTTTGCTCTACCCACTTATACATTGGTGGAGTTCTCAGGACCCAAGATCTCAGCCACCAACCAATGTCAGATTCTTGACTTCGCTGGAGAAAGAATTCAAAGACGAGTTAGAATAAAGTATAAGCGTAAGATTTATTACAATGCAAAAGTACACACTCCCAAAGTGGAAGTGCGGGAAAACTCAGAAAATCCAAGTGATGCCAAGTGGATGTCAGGCTCTGATGCGTATGGGAGGTTATCATTTGGGGACTAAATATTCCCATGGGGTTCTGGGAATAGCAGGGGATGTCTAGGAACTCTACATAGCATTACGCATGCTCTATGGTCGGTACTATGCAGAGGCAAATTTTGCTCTTGCGGATACTCCATATGTGGCCAGGACCTACTAGGAGTCTTCTGGCGTTCCCAGTGGAGGCGTCATTCTCAGTCATTTAGTGCAGAACTGGCTTTTTGTGCGCATGCGTGCTGCAGTTAAGTCTACTTGCGGTCTTGAGAAACCACAGAGCTGTCACAGGTTGGCTTAATCACCACAAATGTCAGATGTCAGACTCAGTTCCCTATTTTTTTTTTTTTTTTGTTACTCTTGCAAATATCCAGCGCTTCCCTAGTCTGACTGCCTCACCACTATTATAGACACCTGAAGATTATGGAGTCTTGTGATCAGGAAAAATAACCCTTAATTCACGGTCCATTGAAGAAAAGATTGGAATACGTACAACAAACTGGACATCGATATTGAGTTACAGTGATGACACGTGTGTTTCCACTTACGCTGTTGAAGTTTCATATCCAAAATTTCTGCTTACTGTGATCATTTGTACTTCAAGGTCCTAGGGATGGATATTCTCTTTTGAACATTTAAACAGATGAATATGTGGATATATAGTTGATCCTTGAACAGCATGGGGGTGAGGGGCTCTGAGCCCTGTGCTGTCAAAAATTTGCCTATTATTTTTGATTCTTCAAAAACTTAACTTCTAATAAACTACTGTTATCTCTACTGATAACATAAATTGATTAACACATATTTTATGTTATATTTATTATATGCTATATTCTTACAATAAAGTAAGCTAGAGAAAATAAAATGATTTTGTGTTTTTTTAATAAAGTTTATTTATTTTGAGAGAGAGAGAGCATGCACAAGCAGGGGAGGGGCAGAGAAAGAAAGAGTGAGAATCCCAAGCAAGCTCCACACTGTCAGCACAGAGCCTTACATGGGGCTTGATCTCATCAACAGTGAGATAATGATCTGAGCTGAAATCAAGAGTTGGCCGCTTATCAAACTGAGCCACCCAGGAATCCCAAGAAAATAAAGGTTAAAATAATCATAAGAAAGAGAAAATACATATACAATACTGTACTGTATTTGTTTAAAAAATCCATGTATAACTGGGCTCATGCCATTCTAACCCATGTTGTCCAAAGGTCAATTGTATAATATATGCACATTTGTAGTGAGAATTATATAAACCCAGAAAACAACTTAAAAGAATACATACCCAAATTAGGAGTCTTAAATGTAGGATGGATGGAAAAAAAGTATGGGAAAGGTATAATGTAGTTGTATCTCTGTGGTTTGATTTTTTTTTTTTTAACAGAGCCAATGTACTCAGTATACTTGTGTTACTTGTGTAGCTTAAGGGAGGCAACTAAATAATGCAGTTACAATTGTACTCATTAGAAAAAATATAAACCAAGAAATTACAAAGAAAATGCGGCCTCCCATGTCTTGTAAAACATTAAATTTTTCTGTCCTCTTAAAATTCCTTTTCTATATCTCTCTGCATAGAGAACTGGTCATTTACTTAGTTGATGAAGGTAACAACTCTGTGTCTTTGTTCACAGTGGTATTTCTTCACACATACATGCCCTCAGTAACTTGGTTAGAATTGGAGATTCTGCTCACATATCAGTTCCTGTGAGAGTATAATTCTAGGAACTTTGAACCACCATCGACATCTGTCCTCATTCCATATGGCACATGAACTTGTCTTTTATTTCTTGCCATTTTATATTTTATATTTTTGTATGTCTTTCTCCTTTATTGTAGTGCACATTTTTCCTTAGCAAAGGCCATATCTTCTATATTTGCCATGATTTCAATGAATAAAAAAAAAAGAGAAGCAAAAAGAAAGCAAAGGAGTGTTATTATTTTTCTGTCCAATAATGTCAGTATAAATTTAAGACAACCGGTGAATTGTCATAAGTTTATTAGATTCCACACCAATCCCCAAATACTGTTGTACATTCATAGTTTACTGATTATAATATTGAATCTTTCAGACATAACCAGGGATCAGTCTCCATCAAAAGCAAATTCTGTCAACATTTGGCTACTTATTTAACTACATGTTGGAGAAAAAAGGGAATAGAGGAAAGAAACTTCACATCTTATTTCCATGAAGAATAAGATAAATGGCCTATAATGTATTCTGGCTAAATCTTACATACTCTATCTATCTCTTTACAATAAATAAATAAATAAATAAATAAATAAATAAATAAATAAAAGAGATAAACAAATATGTATTGAGCATATATGAGGGTTATGTTCGTTGTATTGTAAGCATTATCCCATTTGATACTTTTTTTGAGTTTTGATTTTATATTTTAATTTAATTCCACTATAGTTAATATACAATGTTATATTTGTTTCAGGTGTATGATACAATGATTCAAAAATTTTATACATTAGTCAGTGCTCATTATGATAAGTATACTCTTAATTCTCTTCACCTATTTTTCCCACCCCCACCCACCTTCTCTCTGGTAACCACCAATTTGTTCTCTATAGTTGAGAGTCTGTTTCTTGGTTTGCCTCTCTATATCCTTTTTTTTCCCTTTGTTCATTTGTTTTGTTTCTTAAATTCCACATATGAGTGAAATCATATGCTACTTTTCTTTTCTAACTGTGTTATTTCACTTAGCATCATGCCCTCCAGATCCATCCATGTTGTTGCAAATGTCAAGGTATCATTCCTTTTTATGGCTGAATAATATTCCATTATATTAGTGGATATATGTATATATATCACATTTTCTTTATCCATTAATCTATCGATGGACATTTAGGCTTCTTCTATAATTTGGCTATTCTAAATAATGCTTCAATAAATCTAGGGTGCATATATCTTTTTGAATCAGTGTTTTTCGTATTATTTGTATAAATTCCCAGTAGTGAAATTACTAGATTATATTGTAATTATATGTTTAATTTTTTGAGGAATCTCCATACTGTTTCTCATATCCAATTTAATTCTTAAGGAATTTTATTGATATGTAATCATACCATAACACAGTTAAGAAAACCAGCTAAGAATGTTCAGTTCATTTGCCTAAAAACTATTCTAGTATGAATTCATTGCACTGGAATTTGAACCCAAGTAAAATTACAAATTTTTAATCTTTACATTAACATTGCAAACTGAGGAGTCATATAGTTACATATTTTTAAGTTAAACTATTAGTTAAGTTTTGGAGGAGTCAACTTAAAAGATGAGCATGTCACAGGATTTTGTTAATGTAAAATGACATAATGAATTTAATACTGTTTTAAGCTGCATGAACCATTATTCAGATATCATCTATTTCGAAAATTTGCTCAGAATATGGGACTGATGCATCTACTCTCCTACCCATCACTCCATCGGCCTTCCTCTGATGGACTGAATTAAGCAGAGATGCCCATGCATAAATTCAATTTCAAGGGAGTTGCAATCTAGTCCCAAAATAGAGTGGAGATTCTGTTGCTTGTAAAACAGAAGCAGTTGTATAATTTTAGTATCCACAGAGCCTTTTGTTCTACTAAAGGCTTTTCAGTTGGAACTTGTCCACTCCTCTGTGTATCTAAGCTCAGCCAGCTATCAGAGATACAGTCAGAGTTTCCTTGAATTTATCCACCTGAGTCTTTCTTGGGCATTCTCTGTTCCTGTGGAAATCCCCACTGTCTCATCCTGAGCTACATTCATCCCTTATGCCCGTGGGTCCCTACTCCTTATGTGGCATTAGTGGCTATGGTTCTCTCAGGCTTCCAGGAACCATCTATAGCCAGGAAAAACTAAAAGCTTATTTTGTCTCAGATATATAAATTGGTAACTCCTATGCTGCTTAGGAAGCACCAACTCCAATTTGAGCACTCCATGAACAAGAAAGCAAGGCACTGAAAGTTAATTAAGTAGTGGGGAAATGCAAGTGGCTATAGACTTGAGTAAGTCTGTTATGGGGGAGGAGGGCTAAGCTTGGAGGAAAAACAATGACCAATTTGTCAGTGGAAAAAGGGAAAGAGAATGTGGGTTAAAGAAAAGAGATTGTGGGTGGTTGGACATAAGGATTTGGTTGAGGTGAAAAAAATGAATTTTGTGGGAAAAAATACATAATGTGGTACAGTACTATGAGAAGAGATACGTTGCAATATTTTAGATAAGTGGAAAGAGACTATTTGAATAGAATTATGAGGAGACTTGGATTATTATACAAACAGAGAAAGAAAGAATGCCGGTAATGTGGTGAACAATGGGAACAATAATGTTTTGAGGCTGGAAATAGTAAAACTCTCTGAGAGGTACTCTGGGGGATTTGAGCAAAAGGTAAAGAGGAAAGGGAGTAGGGGCAAAATCACATGTAGAAATCCATCTTCCTTTCCCCACACACTGGAAAGAAGGATCTTATGAGTAATGGCAATGGCTTTCCTTTCATCCTGAGATCAGTAGGCGGCAGATAACACATTTTAAACACAGGAATGATTTACCTTGCTGATGTCTTTAAGAATTTACGGCTATAAGAAAAATTCATTTGAGGGAATCGCTCAAAAAAGAAAAGAATTAGATGCGTTAAATGGCTAATAAAATAGTTTAGAAGAGAAATCATAGTAGTGATAAAAAGCAGAAGTGAATTAGTTAAATATTCTGGACATAGGAACAAGAGGACATGTTAGTGGGTTAGGTTGAAGTGAGAAAATTTGAATAATCAAGGACAATGCCTAGTTTTTATATTTGATCAGCTATGCACCGTGAGTTACATTTACTAAAATGGAAATATTAAGGCAATTATCAAGAATTCTTTCTTGGCCATGTGATCTTTGTTGTGCCTTTTAGACATACAAGCAGAGATATTCAGTGGACTGCTTCATACATCCTCACTCTTGTTGGAGATTCTTAGAGCTCTTCCCACTTCACTCCCTTCTCTGCCCAGCAAAACCTTTTCCTTTCACGACCTGCCTCCCTCAGTTTTGTTCTAGACCTATCTTTTTGGTAAAATTGTAAAGAAAAGTGAGAAAACAACACCTGCCCAGGTAAAATTTGGGGACATTTGCAGGACAGCACAAGGGAATTACATAAGGAAGCCGGGAAAACATGCTTTGCAGTCTGAGTAGGAAGGGCCATTTATGAATTATATCCATCACTCTAATTCCTAGTTGTGACTAAGGGTCATCACAGTACAGAATCGGGCTACTTTCTGAAATAGGGTTAACATGTTTCAGTAGAAGTTACAGAAGGTTTAGAAGCAGGGGCTTAGATTCTACTTCTAATGATTCTTTTGTTTTCTCAGTAATATTTCTGAACCCAGGCTACTCATATATAACATGGCCTCTGTTGATCTCATATAGATATTTAGTAGTTCAAATATGATAATAAGTGTGTAAATAATTTTAAAGAGTCTAAAAATACTCTTAGATATTGGGATATGATTATAACTCATGAATAAACTTAAGGAATTAGATAATGATAACTTTTTTTCTTCTTTAACTATGTAAAGATCTCCATTATAGGCAAATTTCTCTTATGAAAGAATCATTGCATTATGAGGAATAAGGCATAGATGGTTAACTGATGAGGGCTTTAGTAACAAACATAAGATGTTGTGTGTTTGTTGTGATAGAAAGAAGGCATGGCAGCAAAAGTACAGATGAGTAAGATACTGAGCTAGTGAAGCGTCTGAAGGAACTGAATTTATTTTAACATTGCTTTGGTATTAGGGACTGCTCACTGTAGTAGGCTGGACTTGGATGTTGACCAAGCTAGTCACAAGGCTGCAGCAACCAGACAGGTGATGCAACCACTATTCTGGGAAATTACCATCTACATCTGTGTGCCTTTAGGCAAACCATTTAAGTCTCTAAGCCTCAGTCTACTTACCTATAACATACCTCTCTTTTGATGTCATTGGAGATATTTTATGGTACAAATATGATAATTAAAATGTAAAAATTCAAATTGAAAGAAGACTGTGGTAAGCATTTTCAAACATTGTTTAATTACCTGTAAAATATTGTGACATAAAGTTAAGTCACTTTGTAACTGAAATACACTAAAACTGAATGAGCAAAGAAGCAAAAATAAGAAAACTAGGAGAATGGTACCAGATATTTGCAATTATAATGGGCCACTGGATCACAGTCTGAGGGTGTGGGGGGTACTAACTTCATTAGTTAGGATCATGAGAATGTGATTGCTGATATTTTTCTTGTATCTGTTAAAGATGGCCCAATGCCATGTCTACAGACAAGAGGATTAGAAAAGAAATTGAGTTCCAGTGACACCAAAAGGGAGGCTTCAGGATCAACAAGGCTGATGTAGCTCACAAATCAATTACATCAATCAAAAAAAAATGATAACAATTCACTTAAGTAAAACTCTGGTCTGATTGCAGTATACATACACATAAATGAACGTTGGGTGGGGAATGTGAAATGGAAACCAAACTCCAAACACCCATATTGAATAAGTGAGGTAAGTGCTATTTATCCTTGGATGTTTGTGGGCTTCTGGTTCCCATTTAAACCAGTTTGAGGGCTCATTTATTTCCCTTTCAAATTGGTAACCATACTCACTACATGTGCAATGTTTTTCAGGTATCCATTATATCCTATGATATGATTTGATTAGTCTTCTAGGTTTTTCCATTGGAAAATGGATTTTTTATGATGTATTTATTACCTAAACTTTTTACAATGTTCCTTCTTTAAAAAAAAAAAACACGTTTATTTACTTTTGAGAGAGAGAGAACATGCAGAAGCAGGGGAGGGGCAGAGAGAGAGAGGGGAAGACACTGAATCTGAAGCAGGCTCCAGGCTCTGAGCTGTCAACACATAGCCCAACACAGGGCTTGAACTCACCAACTGTGAGATCATGACCTAAGCCGAAGCCTGATGCTTAATGGACTGAGCCACCCAGGCGCCCCTTCCAATGTTCCTTCTAAAATGTTTCTATAAAGTGTCCTTGTCTGAGGAAAATTAATGCTTGACATGGAGAGATCAGAGTATTGGAAAATATCCATACTTAATAACATACACAAAAATAAATGGCAAGTAAATGATGAATCTACAAGTAAATAAAAACAAACCAATTTATCAAAATATTAGTAGAAAAGATAGGACAATACATTATAAATTTAGAGGAGGGAAGAATATCCTGTGAATGACTCAAAATCCAGAATTAGTAGAATAAAATATTGACAGAAAAAAACATAATGACCATAAACCATTTAAAAGACCAAAAAGTAACATATTAAAAGAGGGTGGTGACTTTGGGTAATTTTTCAAAACCATTTTTCAAACTGTGTAGATAATGTGTCTACAAAACAATAAGAGAAAAGAAAAAAAACTAAGGTAGAAATATGAGTTGTCTTCTCCATACTGTGTGTTTTTCTTCCTTCTAGGAACCCACATTTTTGTGGTAGGAAAGTGGCTACTTGGGACAGACTCATGACAGGCTCTATCTCCAGTATGGAACAGTCTGTTTCATTCCACCTCACTGGGATTCCTGGCTCCAAGAATGTTAATCATTTTATTTCCATCCCCTTTCATGTGTGCTACTTGATTGGAATAGTGGGCAACTGTACAATCCTTCACACCATCCACATAGACAAGAGTCTCCACAAGCCCATGTACTACTTCCTGGCCATTCTGTCCCTTACTGACATGGGCCTGTCTATCTCTACCCTGCCCAAAGTATTAAAAAATATTCTAGTACTAAAAAATCTTGATACTAGGAAGATTGAGGTAAATTCTTGTGTATCCCAGATGTATTTTATTCATAATTTTTCCCTGATGGAATCAGCTGTGCTTCTAGCCATGGTTTTTGACCGCTATGTTGCCATTTGTGATCCTTTGAGGTATTCCAGCAAACTCACTCCACAGCACACTGTCTACATAGGGGTCTTCATTATAATCAGATGTTCTGTTGTCCTCCCTGTTATTCTTGTTTGTATTCCCACACTTTCCTTCTGTAACTCCCATGTTCTCTCTCACTCTTTCTGCTTGCATCAAGATGTCATCCAGTTGGCCTGTGATGACATCTCATTCAACATTTTATATGTTTGTTTGTTGTTGGATTTTATTGGGGTGTAGATTCTCTAGGAATCTTGTTATCTTATGCATTCATCCTCCATTCTGTGCTAGGCATTGCATCCTAGGGAGGGAAGCTCAAAGCTTTCAATACATGTGCTTCCCACATTTGTGCTGTATTCATTCTATATTTGCCCATGATTGGGCTATCCTTAGTGCATTGCTTTGCAAAACACTTCTCCCCCTTTTTCCAAATGAACATGGCCAATATTTACCTCTTAGTTCCAACAGTACTTAGCTCAATCATTTATAGCATCAAGACAAAGCAGATTTGCCAAGGTTTCCTAAGGGTACTATCACCCAAAAGGGTTGGGCTTACTCACACTTAAATGGGATAAGATTGTCTATTATTTTGACCTTTGCATCCATTTTCTGCATTCTAAAGATAACTTGTTTAGAATTTCTTGAGCACATTTGGTGCATAATAAGTACATGATCGTTAATAAATTCTACATGTCTCTGCAGAAGAATGAAACCGGACCACTTTCTTACACCACTCACAAAAATAAATTCAAAGTGAATGAAAGACCTAAATGTGAGAGAGGAAACCATAAAAATCCTATAGGAGAAAACAGGCATCAACTCCTTTGACTTTGCCGCAGCAACTTCTTATTAGACATGTCTCTGGAGGTAAGGAAAATAAAAGCAAAAATGAACTATGGGGACCTCATCAAGATAAAAAGCTTCTTCAGAGGGAAGGAAACAAATAAATAAAACTAAAGGCAACTTGCAGAATGGGAGAAGATATTTGCAAATGACATATTAGATAAAGGGTTAGTACCCCAAATCCACAAAGAACTTATCAAACTCAGTACCCAAGAAACAAAAATCCAGTGAAAAAATGGACAAAAGACATGAGCAAACACTTTTCCAAAGAAGACATCCAGATGGCTAACAGACACATGAAAAGATGCTCAACGTCACTCATCATCAGAGAAATACAAATCAAAACCACAATGAAATACAACCTCACACCTGTCAGAATGACTAAAATTAACAACTCAGGAAACAACAAATTTTGGCAAGAATGAGGAGAAAGGGGAACACTTTTGCACAGTTGCTGGGAATGCATACTGGTGCAGTCACTCTGGAAAACAGTATGGAGGTTCCTCAAAAAATTAAAAATAGAATTATCCTATGACCCAACAATTGCACTACTAGGTATTTATCCAAAGGATACAAAAATGCTGATTTGAAGGGGCACATGTAGATAGTGGTGCTATCTACAATAGCCAAATTATGGAAAGAGCCCAAATGTCCATCAATTGATGAATGGATAAACATATGGTATATATATGCAATGGGATATCACTTGGCAATCAAAATGAATGGAATCTTGCCATTTGCAACAACATGGATGGAATTAGAGTATATTATGATAAGTGAAATAAGTGAGGCAGAGAAAGACAAATATATGATTTCGCTCATATGTGGAATTTAAGAAACACAACAGATGAACATAAGGGAAGGGAAGGAAACATAAGATAAAAACAGAGAGGGAGGAAAACCATAAGACACTCTTAAATACAGAGAACAAATTGAGGGTTGCTGGAGGGGAATTGGGGGGGATAGACTAAATAGGTGATGGGCATTAAGAAGGGCACTTGTTGGGATGAGCACTGGGTGTTATATGTAAGTGATGAATCACTGGGTTCTACTCCTGAAACCAATACTACACTGTATGCTAACTAATTTGAATTTAAATGCATTAATTAAAAATGAAAATAAAAAATAAATTCTACATGTGTCTATAAGAAAAATATTATAAGAGTTTCTATCATTACTTCCTAGCTTGAAAGCATCTCCAAATCCTGGTACAAGGAGATTTAGTAAGAGGAAATTCATTTCATTCAAAAAATATGGAGATACTTGATATTCAGGTTTCAAAAAATATGGAGATGTTTGATATTCAGGTTTGAGAAGTCCAATTTTTCATATTAAAGCTAAGAATTACAGAAGTTAACTATTCAAAGGTAACAGAGGTAATATGTAAAAGAGTGGGCAATGGTAACCAGGTACATTTTCTTTCCATTGATGCAAAGTAGACCTTATTCTCCAGATTTTGAGCTAAATCATAATAAAACAGATGCTTCAATTTAGGTATAGAATAAATAAGAAGTTTGCATTTCTTTGTTTCCTTTACTTCCATTGGAATGAATGTCAGAAAAAGCTTGGGCGATGAATTAATTGAGATAGTTTTCACAAGACCAATCTATACTTCACACTTAAAGGGCTGTATACCTATGATGAAATAGGATAAAAAGTATATCAAAATCCCTTGGTTAAGTGTACATTCCTAGTAAGCAAAATGTCTTCAGAACTTTATATAAACTAGAGTAAGAGAGATGCCAAAAACTTCCCAAGACTCTTGCTGTCCCATCTAATTCCCTAAGAAATAAGAGGAAACACATTTTTAATACTGAAGCTTAAAGGTGTACACTCCAATTGGAGAATAGAATGTATCTGAGGCAATTAGCATGTCAGTTCAAAGAAAATCTAAACTAATGTTTGTACAAATACTATTTTAAATCATTACCACCAAAACCCCCTTTGGTTAAATAATGGGAAACTGAAAAACATAAATAAACACCTTTTATACAATATCATGGCTAGGATTCCCTGAAAAGAAGAAAAAATATAAAAACAATTAATGAAAAAATTAAAAACTTTGTCAAACCATAGTTTAAATTTTTTTAATTTAAGGAATAAAGTTATTTCAAGTAACAATAAAAAAAATAACAACAGACTGTAGTTTCCAATGATTTTAAAAGCAAAAAATCTGAAAAATGCACTTTAAAGATGAAATGATATGGGAAAGCAGATTTTATAGCAAAGGCACAGATGAATGCTAGAGAAAACAGAATGCTAGAGAATAAATATATACATGCAGTTAAGATCGATACATGACAAAGACCTTATTTTTTACATTCTGACCATGTGGTCTTATTTCCCACAAAAGTCTAAGCTCCAGGGCAATTCCCATCTACTCTGGGAAGATGATTCCCATCTACTCTGCTCTATGTACATTACCACTTGAAGAATTGATTCAACTTTTCTTTGTGAAAGAGGCCTCTTTTCTTCTTCTTCTTCCCTAGTCTCATTCACTCTTCTTATCTTTTCTCAGTGCCAGCTTTTTCTAACTGGAGTATGTAAGAAAACTAAGCATGCAATAATTTATCTGAAGTTTTCTCTTATCCACTTAAGTAGCTGGCTTCTCTAAGTTGACCCTCAATTTTGAAAAAAACAAAACAAAACAAAACATTTTGTCCCTTTTAATAAAAAAAATGGACATCATGTTTCTTGTAAGAAAACAATGAAGAAAAAATTTACACACATAAAAACTTTGGCATGTAATAAACTCCCAGAGAGTGGTAGTGAAGGTGATCAACACAGAGATGGAGAGTAACAGAAATGTATATGAGATAGACATGACTCCTTTGTATTAATTAAGTTTTTCTTGGAAACAGATGCCACCCTCAAACTGGATAATTTCAAGAATTTGATAAAGATGTCAGGAGTCATTAAAAATATATAGGCAATATTTAGGAAAATGAAGAAAATTTGTATTTATATTTGTATCTCTATCTGTATATATATTTATTTTATAGTATTCCAGATGAGATGTTTGCTACCATCACTAGTCCTGAAGTGGCAAAGGAAAAAGAGTTTACCTGAACTCAGGAAAGGCATCGTGTGGAGAAGGACACCTGATATACACTTGTCCTTTCTGTAGAGAGATACAGCCATCATGAAGGGTTGATAGGAACCCAGGGGAGTAAATATCTAAACTGTATGTTCTGTATTCCTGTTTCCAGCTCCCATCACTGACCAAGTCAAATGAGAACCCAGATAGTGAAAGGACCCATTGAGGCAATCCACTATGGTCAAAACACAGAGCAGGGAAGATCTGGGAAATAGACAAAACATGCCCTTCTCACAGAAACCACTTTGATTTTCATATTTATATCCACTCTCAGGCTTGTGATTTAGGTAGTGCTTGAATATGGATATCTGCCCATCACATTCTCCCCATCATAGTGAATCATTCAAAATTGAACTTATGACCAGTATTGTCAAAGATGTGGGTAGTGGAAAATAAAATTGTGTTCTTATTTCCTCCCATTGTATACCTGAGTAATATATAGACCATATGGCAAAGGAGTATGGATACACTGATATTGAAAATCTTTTAATTTGGGATCCTTGATCGTATCAAATTTATATGATATCAAAGTGATTTCAATTAATATCAAATAAATTAAGTATAAGGAGAATTGTGAAACATCCATCCAGTGAACACAGTAAGTTCATATCATTTGCCTGGCAATCCATGGAGAAGACATTTGAAGATGGAATTGTGAGGGTTTGCAACTGTTAATGTATAAATAATGTCTCATTTCCATAGACTATCAGTGGATGGTGAATTTCTTTAGTATTTGAGTATGTTCTCTTTAGAAAAACTATTATTTATATTGAGGTCATCAATTCCTGAAAAATTCCTGTTGTGCTACCTCATTTCTTCTAGACATTGATGCAATAGTATTTGAGACTCTCAATAGCCCTCTTGCCCCTGTATTCCCAAACTCTCAATCCTGCTGCAGCTGGAGTGGTGGAGAAAAACAAACCAAAATGGTGGCACTGACAGGGTTACAGATACTGTTTTGCATTTATTGCAGGGCCTCATATCTTGAAGGACTGGAGGAGATTTATGAACTGATCCTTCTTCCTCTGAGAATTAGAATGGTCTCTGATGACAAGTGGAACTGTTCTACCAAGTACATGAGTGAGTCCTGGGGGAAATAAAAGTGGAAGGTAAGAGGAAATTACAGAGGGGCACTTGAGAGACAAAAGAGAGGAGGGTGGACACCCAGAGTATGGGAAGGAGGACCAGAACACTGTTGGAGAAGAGAGACATTCTCAGTTCATCAGAGGATATAATTTTCACTAAAATACTTTCATTGTTCATGTTCATTCCTATAGCATTCAAGCCAGACTCAGGCTTTTCAGGCTGGACGTGCCTAGGATGCCCTAGATTTTTATGGTAGGTGGTCTCTGTGTCCATGGGTGGGATATGATGCTTATACTGGGTGAAAGATTATTTTTCTGGTGTAACATAATAGGGATTCCAGAATGGGATTAGGATTGTACCAGATAACCTTCAAGGTCCCTTCCAATCCCAAGTATCAGTGGTTTTTAATATGACATTAATTATGACTCAGAGGTCTATGGGTGCCTGGGTGGCTCAGTCGGTTATGTGTCCGACTCTTAATTTCAGTTCAGGTTAATTTTTTTTTTCATGGTTCTTGAGATCAAGCAGTATTCTGACTATGTTCTGACAGCACAGAGCTTGCTTGGGATTCTCTATCTTCTCTCTCTCTCTCTCTCTCTCTCCTGCTCCCCTGCTTGCACTTTCTCTCTCAAAAAATTAAATAAACACTTAAAAGAAGAAAAAAATATTAATCAGAGTCTAAACCCAAAATTGTAGCTCTTTCTGGGTTTTTAGTTTATAATATGACTCCTCAAAATCCATCCTTCTTCTCTGGGAAGTGGTAGAAGACATCACAAGACCATGTGAATGAATTTGAAATATAGGATCAGAAACAAGAGGAATTGGACAAAAATTGAACCAAGGCCAGCATATAAGGAGCTGTGGAAAAACAGGCAGAGCAAACCCTAGTGAATATATGGAATGTAGTGATTATATGTTGTGGCAACTTGAGAGCAGTAACATGGCTGCTCAGATTCCAGGCTCCCTGTAGTCCCAAAGTCCTCATTCCTGTTCTTGGAGAGACTTCCCATTTCATCCTGGGCTCTGACTTTTTTTTTTCTCCACAACTGACACTGAGTAGAATGAAAAGTATAGAAGGAAGGCCATCATGATTACCCAAAGACTTTGGGGGTGGAGAAAAAGATTATGAAGTAATTTATATTATGGCTCCACTGAATTTTCAACTGGATGAGATGGAGATGAAACTGGCATCATTCCCACCCCTCAGGTTACCAGGTTAGGTCACTTTTGTGAGGTGCCCACTCTGGGGTGTTTCCTTTCTGGAAGGATACTTCAGAATCTCCTCATAGCTTCCTACCTCCTGTGACTTTTCAAAGAAATACTGTTGTTGTCACATATTGTCTTCATCAAATTACCATTATTTTATGGTCACTATGTATAAAGAATCTATGCTAAGTATTCTGATTACTATATCTCCTTTAATCTTAGTCCATCCCGTCAATGATTTTATCTTCAGTTTACAGATGAGGCTACTTTGGTACAGAAGGAAATAAGTCATTTGCTCAACTGAAAAATCGAGCAAGCATTAGAGCCAGACAATGTCATATATATAGACAAGCCCCAGGCAAGAGAAGCAGGGATTGGTGGTGGTAATAAGCCAGGCAGATTGAGGAAAATAGCAGGACCTTAATCACCAGGTCATTCAATACATGGACACTATTTAATTGTTATATGAGTTCGTCAGAAAGACTGAATTTTTCTCTGGAACTTGCTTGTTTGATTTCTACATTATGGGTCTTCTGTTTCCTAGAAAATTATCATTATTTATCCCTCCAGCCAAATATCTGCTACAATCAGGGTTTATCTGCATAGAACTAGAGAAGATTGAAGGGGATTTGAAGTTCCCAAAGGGCCACAGTAGACTTTACAAGACAGGAAGATACCAGTTTATTCATTGACAAGGGGAAGCAATCTGTCTCATGGATTGTAAATTCTCAAAACAGCATTTTGGTGAGCAGGGATTCTTGGCACTTGATGGGCACTTGATGGGGATTTTGAGAGGTGGCTCCTCTTTCTTACTTCAGAGATGTTTTTCTTGAGCACATAAATACTGGAATCTGCTGGGGGAAATATATTTTCTCATTTGTTCTTAGTAGGAAAGATTTAGGATCAAGGTCAGAAGCTTTTTCTGAGCACTATAGTTTTTTGGTTATTTGTGTTGTTTTTGCCTTGAAGCATGAGTTTCCACTTTATTCTATTTTTTTTTCTTTCTTTCTTTCTTTCTTTCTTTCTTTCTTTCTTTCTTTCTTGTACAAGGTACCACTCTCTAAATGACTGATCAGATCTGAATCATAATAGAAAGAAGGTTGTGCATCTTTAAAATCAGAGTCAAAGGTTGAGGCACCTGGGTGGCTCAGTTGGTTGAGCATCCGACTTTGACTCAGGTCATGATCTCGCGGTTTGTGAGTTCGAGCCCTGCATTGGGCTCTGTGCTGACAGCTCAGACCCTGGAGCCTGCTTCAGATTCTGTCTCCCTCTTCCTCTGCCCTTCCCTGCTGGTCCTCTGTCTCTCAATAATAAATAAACGTTAAAAATTTTTTTTTAAAAATTAAAAATCAGAGTCAGACGAAGTTATACTTTGCTTAAATAATATATTTTATTACAATGAGAACATTGTATGTAAAATTACATAGTTCATTATTACAACTTTTAAAATTAAAAATTATTTTAATTAAGTCAGTTTAACCCATGTTTAGTTCTTGGGAATCTAGTCTGAGACAAGGCCTGTGGCCTCAATTATATAACTGCAGTTATGTTAGTAAGACCTGCTTATGATAATAAGTACTGGTGACCCATACTTGCCTGAATTCTGTAAAGACATCTCGCATGATGTTCTACTATTATTAAAAAAGCTCTGAAGCTTAGGCAGGAAAAGGCATTGTGTGTAAATCATAGCAGGAGTCATTAAAAAAAGATTAATATTAACATCAATAGCTCTTGCCAAGAAAATTCTGGAAGAAAAATATAGAATGAAAGATGTCATCCTGAACAGGTTGTGTGCGTGCTGCTGTAGGTAGTCTTTAGAAGATTGTCTGTATTTTAAGAGAATGTCAACGAGTCTGCATCTGAGAGGCAGGAGGGAAAGAGTTGTTATACAGTATATATTTTACTTAACCAACATTACTCAGCAATGAAATGAAGAAAGCAAAATGTAGGGATGAATTTAAGAGTGCTTACAGGAAAGCGCTGCAGTTTTATTTGTTTTGTTTTGTTTTCCTGACTCAGATGATGATCTTATCATTGCCCTCCCCACTGGAGTGTGATCCTGAAAATGGATTGTGGTTAAAAGTGAGCTCTATGGCAACCTTAAACTCCAGTAATACCCTGTCCTCCACATTCTATCTCTCAGGAATCCCTGGCTATGAGGAATTTCACCACTGGATATCCATTCCATTCTGTCTCCTGTACCTTGTTGGAATCATGGGTAACTGCACCATCCTGCATGTTGTTCGGACAGACCCCAGGCTCCATCAGCCCATGTACTACTTTCTGGCCATGCTTTCCCTCACCGACATGGGCATGTCCATGCCCACCATGATATCACTGTTCAGGGTGTTGTGGTCCATTTCCAGGGAAATCCAGTTCAGTACCTGTGTGGTCCAAATGTTTTTCATTCACACTTTCTCCTTCACGGAATCATCTGTGCTCTTGGCCATGGCCTTTGACCGCTACGTGGCTATCTGCCACCCTCTACGATATGCTACCATTCTCACCCCAAGACTTATCATGAAAATTGGAATTGCAGCCCTGCTTAGGAGTGCCTGTGCCATGATTCCACTTCTGGCTCGGCTGGCCTTCTTTCCTTTCTGCCACTCTCACATCCTTTCTCATTCATATTGTCTGCACCAGGACATGATCCGCCTTGCCTGTGCTGACACCCTGTTTAATGTTATATATGGGTTGCTTCTTGTCGTTGTGCTGTGGGGAATGGACTCTCTGGGTATTTTTGTGTCTTATGTGTACATTCTTCACTCTATATTAAAAATTGCATCACGTGAAGGGCGGCTTAAGGCTCTCAACACGTGTGCGTCCCACATCTGTGTTGTACTCATTTTATATGTGCCTATGATGGGGCTATCTATTGTCCACCGTTTTGCCAAACACTCCTCCCCACTGATCCATATCTTCATGGCTCACATCTACTTATTGGTTCCACCTGTGCTCAATCCCATCATCTATAGTGTGAAGACCAAACAGATTCGCCAAGGAGTCCTCTACCTACTTCTCCGCACAAAAACCGGTTCTACTATGTCTTAAGGCATGATCTTAGACATTGATGGCATCAATCTAAATGATGTAAACATATACTTGTTTGTCCACACTAGGTATGCTGGCATCCCAGTTGTGAACAAAAGAGAAAGAGGAGATATAGAATCCACAGAGTATCAGGAGAAGTGCTTAAAGGAGAGAGCTGGGGTCCTTGGGACTATACAACTTAACATGTGCTTCATAAATTACCTTTAAATATCAGTACATGTAGGTGTTGAGTGTTTTAGAAATCATTTCCATCTATTCCCTTCCATTTCTAATCCCAACCCTCCATGAGCACTTACCCATTAAGTTTTCATTAAATATATTAAAACCAGGGGTGCCTGTGTGGCTCAGTCGGTTAAGCTTCTGACTGTTGTTTTAGGCTCAGGTCATGATCTTCAGTTTGTGAGATTGAGCCCCATGTTGCGCTCTGCGCTGGCAGCATGGAGCCTTCTATGTTTTCTCTCTCTCGCCCTCTATCTCTGCTCCTCCTCTGCTCTCTCTCCCTTTCTCTCACAGAAAATAAATAAATAAATAAATAAATAAATAAATAAATAAAACTCATGTTTCTTTGCTTCTTGATACTCTGTAGTTGTTTGGAAATCTTATATTGCCCTTCTTGTTATAACAATGTGTTTGTATATCTGCTATTCTTTCCTTCTTAAAGATGGAAAACATTTTATCTTGATATAAGAGCATATTAGGGTTCAAAGCAGAACTTATCAATCCTTATTGTGAATCAGCATCATATTTTAAAGTTTATACACATGTCTGCCCTACTAAGAAATTTAGTTTGCTCAGGAATAGAAAAGGCCAACTGCATATTTTTTATTCTCTTAATTTTTAGAAATAATTTTAATTTTATAAAAATTTGAGACTCAGTAATTTTGGAAATACCCCAGACACCGTGATATGATGTCAATGATTATAATCCATTGAGTAAAATGTATCTTAATAATAATTTAGGACATACTATTTCTTTAAGTGTAAAAAAGTACTGGGGTGCCTGGGTGGCTCAGTCGGTTGAGTGTCTGACTTCAGCTCAGGTCATGACCTCAAGGTCTGTGGGTTCGAGCCCCACATCCAGCTCTGTGCTGACAGAGCCTGCTTCAAATTTTGTGTCTTTCTCTCTGCCGCTCCCCTGCTCACTCTCTCTCTCTTTCTCTCTCTCTTTATCTCTCAAAAATAATGAATTAACATTAAAAATTTTTTTTTAAATAAGTGTAAAAAAGTACTATCCTTGGTATTCCTGGCTATGAGGTATTTCACTTATGTAACAATATAACTCACTAGGTGTAGCTACCTATAAATTTGTGGTAGCAGGAAACAGCTACAGATTCGGGTCTCTTAATTTTATCTCGAACTCCTTTCAATATACAAAACTATCTTTCCTTATAATTCTGAAATTAGCTAACAAATGGCTGTGCATAGGGTTGTATAGAAAACTTGCAAATGTAATTGAATTTTCTAGTTTGTCTGGCTATACTTGTGCAAAGGCAAAAAGTAAGCGAAGGGTACAAATAAGATATTAAAAAATGTGTTATAGTTCCCAGTATTCGTGTATTTGTGGAAGTCTTAATAATAACCTATTTTTACCTATCTGGTTCTACCTAGTATAGCAACTGTGCTTTGAAGAGTTTGCTACTTGTAAAGATGAATATATGCTTGGTATAAAAGTGACACCAAGACTTTATTGAATGTAAATGATTAAATAAATGAATCAATCACTGAATAAAGGATACTTTGGATATTAAAGAAAATCGAGGAAAAGATTTGACATGTCACGAACCCCCATGTCATCTAATAAAAGAGATCTTACTAACTTAAAATTAGTGTTTCAAATTTCAGTCATATGGAGCACATCTACAATTTATTTCTGCTCCTTAGTTTTCACTCAACTATGTCTGTTTGCCCTTTTATCCTATTTCTTGATTCTAATTGCCAACTGCCCCTGTCCTTTTAGCATATTCACCTTGAATAAAAAATGTCAACTAAAAATAAAGCTATGTAAAAATCAAAATTAGGTAATATTTGTTGTAATAAATAATTAAATCAAATTGATAGGAAAAATTAAAATTTTGAGAATGAGCATTACCATCAGCCACACATTGTATATATAACATTTAACTATTGCTAATCATCTTTAAAATAAGCCATACAGAGAAAGACAGATACCATATGGTTTCACTCTTATGTGGATCCTGAGAAACTTAACAGAAACCCATGGAGGAGGGGAAGGAAAAAAAAAAAAAGAGGTTAGAGTGGGAGAGAGCCAAAGCATAAGAGACTCTTAAAAACTGAGAACAAACTGAGGGTTGATGGGGGGTGGGAGGGAGGGGAGGGTGGGTGATGGGTATTGAGGAGGGTACCTTTTGGGGTGAGCACTTGGTGTTGTATGGAAACCAATTTGGCAATAAATTTCATATATTGAAAAAAATAAATAAAAATTAGAAGTATTAAAAAAAAAAGAAACCCATACATGAATGAATGAATAAATAAATAAATAAATAAATAAAATTAGAACTTCAAATTCAAAATATATTTTGACCTTTCCTAGTCTTTGTGCTCTAAAAAACGAAGTCTTACTAGTTTTTATTTGCTAACGGAAATATGTTTAAACTATTGCATACTAGATTTTGCATTTTACATGCCAATAAAACTACTTTAAATGAACACCTACATAGATAATCTAAATTTTGAGTTTACAAATTATTATTTACTATACTCACTTCTTAAATTTATTATTAGTATTACATTATATTCATAAAATGTATTTTACTCAAAACATTTAGAAACCAGATATATTCAAAATTAAAATATTTCTTCTCAGTAAAATACAGTTGGTAGGGAGATAAGTGAATATAACAATGAATGAATGAGTGAACAAGGTTGTATTAGGAGTTGAGAACAGAAGCATTATCCTATTTTGGAACCTTAATGAAGGCAGGAGTTTAGTCTTCTGGCAAGCATCTGGTGCTCCAAAAACAAGAAGGTCTCTTGTTCCTGCCTAGAATTGCAACAATACGACTAAAGCATCTTTCTCACTTGTACGTGGATTTATAAATTAGGGTACACTATTACTCATATTACCTTGTTTGACAAAGTCTTGAGTGGTTATTTGCCTTTTGAAAGCATTCTCTGCCTTCTTGCAGAATCTGTAAGATAACCAGAAGCCAAAATAAAAATTCATTTGTGTATTTGAATCCCCTATCATCAGGCAAATGTGCAATGCAATTATTTTTGTAATGTCAAATGTTATCTTATAAGTTATACATTAATCATCTTGATGCTGCAGAAGGCTCTTGGTGGCAAAACACAATGGCAAGAAAAAAATGATAGAGAAGATCACTATCCCTTTTGTCATCTAAGTATCTGGCATTTTCTTCTATACAAAGCATTGCACTGCAAAATACTTCATTATCCCACTTAGCCATTCAGTTATTCAGTCTGATATCTTAAATAATAAAAGCATGATTTCCTTAGAAAACGTGTATTATCATAATTACCTGGTTACACATAGAATCTAGAAACAGCCATATGCATTTGTAAAGAGAATGATAACAATATAAATATTTTCAAGACACTCCATTCAATTAATTCAACCACTAGAGCATTTATTATGCTCATGATGCAATTTTTTATTCTCTTATGCCAGGGGTAGATTTTAGGTCTTTTATTAATTGACAGGTGAATATTCTCTAGAGGAGAAAAGGGATTACATGCAGGAATTATGACAGATAGATTTATAGATGATAGTTTGTCCCAGCTACTATAGAATGAAATTAGTAGGAATGTTTGGTGTGTAAAAACCAATAAACTAGAAAAATTGCAGGTGCTTATATAAAAGAGCCAAATGAATCCAGTGAACATAATCTTGACCATTTGCCATGATTTATCTTTTTTGAGAATTTCCCTGGCACAATTTCAACCCTGTTAATCAGAATATTAAGTGCTGTAACAGATTGATGCAGTTTTAACAATATGACCCAATATGGGGCAATTAGCCTGGCTGTGTCCTTCCTGAGTCACAGATATTTAAATTGCTTGAATGTATGCCATGTCTCATACTGTTTTTCTGTCTACTTAATCTAACCAAAGTAACTTTCATTTGTGTGTAGCCAAAATAATCTTTATTACACCAAGGTATTAAAGGAGATAGCAACATTTTCTGAAAGATAAGGGAAAGTTTTTTAAGAGGAAAGGAAAGAAGTATTTAAAGTATAGGTCTTATTTAATACATAAGGACATAGTAGGGAGTTTGTTACATAAAATTATTAGCATTTGGCTTTTGACTAGGTAATGCATTTACCTATTTAACAATGTTTATTAAATTTTTTTATATTCTAGGTTCGGTAGATGTAATGATGAAGCTGGAATCTGAACTAAGCCATGACTTACAGAGTTTACATTTTGTCCTGTCCATAGCAAATTGACATAAAGGAGGAATTGTGTATTTAAAAAGGATATTTAAGCCCCCTGTGCTTACAGTGACATTCCACTGATTTTTACCTCATTATGTTGAGATATTCCTTGATGGTACTGAAGCAGTTCCTTATTAGCTTCCTGTTTACCCTATGTCGGGAAGACAGCATTTAGAAATGTGACTATTTTAAGCTCTATTCAGAGGTTAAGTGTTTTGGGAATGGATCTGCCCAGGTTGATTCAGACTTGACATTTAAACCTGATCCCCATCCTGGACTTACCTGTTCCTTGTTGCTTCATAACCTTTGAGTCATTTTGGTTTGTTACAGAGCCCTAGTACATGCATCCTTATCTCCTTTGTCTTTACTCCATAAACAATGGGGTTCATAGTGGGTGGCACCAGTAAGTAGAGGTTTGCCAGGAGGATAAGGACATGCTTGGGTACATGATCTCCAAAGCGATGGGTAAAGAAGGAAAAGAAGGCCAGAGTATAAAATATCAAGATGACACATATATGAGCTCCACATGTTGCAAAGGCTTTTGTCCGGGCTTCCCTAGAAGGTAGTTGGAAGACTGTTCTCAGGATTAGCCAGTAGGACAGGGAGATGAGGACAAAGTCTAGCCCTGTGGTGAGGAGAGCAGCAGTGAGCCCATAAATGCTATTGAGGGCAATGCTATTACAGGCCAACTTGGCAATGCCCATGTTCTCACAGTAGGTATGGTGGATGATGTTTTCCCGGCAAAAGCGTAGCCGGAGAATGAGGAGGACACCAGGAGTGACCACAGCCACACTCCGAGTCACCAGAGCCAGACCCACCTTGCTAATGAGAGAACCTGTAAGAAAGGTTGCATAATGGAGTGGTGTACAGATAGCCACGTAACGATCAAAAGCCATGGCCAAGAGAACAGCAGATTCAGAGAGGAACAGAGCATGAACAAAAAACATCTGTGTGAGACATGCAGGGAATGTTAATGGGGAAGGACCCTGCCAGAAGATAAGAAGCATTTGGGGCACTGTCACAGTACAAAGGAGAACATCATTGAGTGCCAGCATGGCCAGGAAGAGATACATGGGTTCATGGAGGTTCCTGTCCCCAACCACCACTGCCATAACCAGGCCATTGCCTATCACAGCCAAAAGGTACATGAAGCTGAAGGGGATGGAGATCCAGATTTGGAAGTCTTCTAATCCTGGGACTCCAGTCAGCAGAAAGGCAGTGAGGTGAGTGGATGTAGAATTGGATATTCTTGTAGACAGGTGGCCCAAGTCTGTTTCATGAAAATTAGAGAGAAAATAGCTGCAGTAAATATTAATAGAAAACACATTCCTTCATCCTAGTTAAGATCTAACCATTAATTCTGGGATAAGGAAGTAGAAACAGAATAAAATCATCTGAAAAAAATTATTAAAAATCTGAATGAGGGTGCCTGGCTGGCTCAGGCAATAGAGCATGTGACTTTTGATCTTGAGGTCTTGAGCCTGAGTTTCAAGTCCCACTTTGGGCTTACATCTTACTAAACACACACAAACACAACAAACAAAAAAAACACCCCCCCCCCAAACCTGAATGATTACGGGCAAATCACTTCCCTTTTATGGGGCATCTTGTTCTCTCTGAAAAAAAAATATGAATCAGAACAATAAGTGGTAAACCTTTATTTTTGTAAACTTAATTGTTACAAACACATGATTTAGGTATATGTCTTTTGAACTTTCAACTGTGCCGTGTATATAGTTTTTGCCTTTCTAACTTGATAATAATTTATTAAATACAAAAAAGTAATTTGTATTTATTTTTTCTATGTAACACTGAATAGAAGACTGGAGAGAGTTAATATTCCATTGTTTGACAAAGTTAACGGGAGGACGTGGGTTGGATGGTCAACTAATACATAATGAGTCAGCATGAAGATTCCAATTCTTATTTTCCATCCAGATGGTGTGAGTGATTTTCCTTGGCTTACTTTTTCTACAATAAAGAAAATGTTTTATTCTGCCTCTCATTTCAACTCTTGAAGACAATAGTTTAATTACCATGAAATTTAAACTGCTTTGCTAAAGTTGTAGTGTTATTCAGACCCTAACAAGCACATTCAAGGATCATGAAATGGAGTCAAGGAAGACGAAGACAAATGAAACTCCAGAGTACAGAATGTTCTCATTCAGAACAAGACAGTCACTGAAGATGTCAAGGCCCATGATTATTCAATTCCTATTATTGAAAGACCCAACCGCAGAGTAGAGTGACTAAAATGTTCACATTCACAAACAAAAGAATAAGATCACATTTTAGCAACTTTAAAAAAAATTTAATGTTTACTTGTTTTTGAGAGAGAGAGAGAGAGCAAGCGAGAATGGGGGAGGGGCAGAGAGAGAGAGAGGGAAACACAGAATCCGAGGCAAGCTCCAGGCTCTGAGCTGTCAGCAGAGAGCCTGACGCAGGGGTTGAATCCACAAACCAGGAGATCATGACCTGAGCCACTCAGGCGCCCCCACATTTTAGCAACTTTTTAAAGTAGCAGCAGTTCTTACTTTTCACATATCAAAAAATTTTGAATAAAAATAGCTTTTGTAAAAAAAAAAAAAAAACACCTCAAATATCTTTTCCCAGGGCTTATAAAACACAAATTCAATTAGTCAAGTTTGTAATCAAATGCAATACTTTTGGTAAAGGCACCAAGTATGTTTATAAACACTTTTTGACTGCAAATCATAAGAGGTTTCAAAAAGATGGATAATAAATGCTGTTTTCACTAAAAAGAACCACCAAAATCTAGAATCTGCAAAGGATCCACTTTTCATGTTACACCGCCACGAGAATGGAAAACTACACTGTAGTGCAAGATGTCTGTCATCCCTTTGTTAATTGAAACCCTTTTCAGATTATCCCAACCCTTAACAAAGAAGTAGGACACATTATCACATGAATTAATACATATTTATTCTATCGTCCTTCACACTGTCTTCACTCTCTCTCTCTCTCTCTTCCTCTCTCTCTCTTTCTCTATTGAGATGATGAAGAAAAGACAAAATTTTTCATCAAAAGGCAAACACATAGAAGAGATGAAATGGTTTTTAATGCAAGTCCAGGAGAGAATTTTTGAATGGTTGTTTTGGAGGTATAAACACAACTTTAATTAGCCTGGTAAGATTGAGGCTTTGCTTCTTTTATCTGGTTGTTTCCCAGCAGTGCCTGGCTTTGCCATGTAGCAGTCACACAGAAAATGTCAGCATATTTAAATAGAAGACATATCACATTTCAGCACAGGGATGGGCAATATGGCAGTAATGGTAAAAATAATAATTATATAGATGTATTAATGCTTACCATGTGCTAAGCATTTTCTTAAAACTCATTCTAATCACTTTACATAGATTATCCATTTTAATGGTAACAACTACTATATGAATAACTATTGTTAGTACCTAATTTTACACAGAAGGGAACTCAGGTACTCAAGGACTTTCCCAAGGTCACATCACTAAAGAGTATGTAAATCCTGTTTCAAAATCAGGGATCTAATTGCAGCACCCACAGTATTAACCACTAAACTATGCTAACTTACCTTTTAGATGCATGAGTTTTCTAAATCATTGGGAACATAAAAATGGAGATCTTGAATTTCCTCTTAGCACTGTCCACAGTGGTATTCTTAGGTCTTAAGTAAAAACGTCATGTCTAGCTTATAGAGATTCAGAGAACATGTGTATACATATATATACCACCTGCATTTTACATAGATATCTATAACAACAATTGAAATCACCTCGGGGCCAAGAAGTCTTTTGGGTATTTTACCTGATGCGTGATTGTTTTTGCACCTGAGACCCATAGTTTGTATATGGATTAGCTGATTAAACCATCCTTTCACACTTGTGAAGTTATATTTCCCAATTTTGAAATGCATTGTGTAATTTTCCATCTCAAACCAAGTACCTGAGCAACATCTCTGCACTTCTTTGCTAGTTCAGTATGCAGTCCTTGAGGGATACTATTGCCTGACTGTTCTGGAACAAGGATATCTTTTATGATAAAGACCAACTATTGAGGCTATTTTAATACATGTCCCTACATGGCCCGGTCTCCTTTAGTGACATATTTTGAGGTTATTCCAAAGGAAAAGCACGGCAGAATATTTGAAGTTTTGAAATATTCAAAATAATTGAAATATTTTAAACATTGAAGATTTAAATATATACAATTACATATATATATATATATATATTACTTATAAAGCAGTTTTAAGTTTATAGAAAAATTAATCAGAAAGTACAGAGTCCACACATAATCCTTTCACTACAACCCACCCGGTTTCTCCTGCTATTAACACATCACATAGGTGTGATCCAACAGTTAAAACTTATAAGCCAATATTGCCACATTTTTGTTAGTTAAAAACAATAGTTACATGAGACCTCACTCCTTAAGGTGTACATTTTATGGTTTTGACCATTTGTCAAATGATCACATGTATCCCCTGTTACGGCATCGTACACCACAGTTTCACTGCTCTACAAATCCCTTGTATTCTACATGTTTACCCATCCTTCCTTCCAAGCCCTTTGACAACCACTGATCGGTCTCTATAGTTTTATTTTTTTCACACTGTCATATAGTTGGAAACATGCAGTATTGGTGCCCTTTCAGATTGGGTTCTTTCCCTTAGCAATAAAGCATTTAATTTCCTCTGTGCCTTTTCGTGGCTTAATAACTCATTTATTTTTACTGGTGAATAATATTCCATTGTATGGAAGTGCTACGGTTAATGCATTAACCTATTGAAGGACATCTTGGTTGCCTTCAAGTTTTGATCATTATAAGTAAAGCTTCTATAAATATGTTGGTACCAGTTTTTGTGTGTAAAATAAGTTTTCACCTCATCTAGGCCAATACAAAGGAGTGTCATCACTGGCGCGTATGGTAAGATTATATTTACTTTTGTAAGAGCAGCCAAATTGCCTTCCAAAGCGATTTTAGTGATATAGTAACTGTCAAAACAGATATTCCTCCACCTGCATTTTAAAGGATGGAGGGCAGTCTGACAGGAAAATACTCAAGTGAAATCCACAATATATCAGAAATAAGAGGCTTTTGGGATCAATATTACCATAGTTTATTTGTTCCCAAGGATACATGATCTGGGACCCATTTTCTCCATCTTCTGGCTGGCCATCAACTTGTGTGTCACAAACTGGCCCCATACATTGAGGGCAGGAAAAAAAGAAAGAGGCAGACCACTCTAGACAGATAAGTGGCAGGTTTAATAAGCAAGGGAACTTGCTTATGAGGCTTATCTTGGGTGGCCACAAGATGAGTAACTCCCTACACCAGTCCACCAGAATCTTAAAAGTTCATATAGAGGCCCTCATGGAATTTGGTCATGTATAGCCTCCAGGCGGTCTCAGCAACATTACTCTCTCAAGGCTGTGTCCTTGGAACAGGTCCTAGGCAGAAATGGTGGGCAGAATGTATATTCCAAAGACAGTGGAGTGGGTGAGAAGCCAGCAATTGCCTGGGTCTAGCTTGTGGGTTAACCAGCCCTCAAGTTCTCTTGATGACCTCCTTCAAAAATATGAACACAACATTGATAATAAAACAACTATGTGTTTCATCTTCTTTGAACTACATCTTCCAGAATTTTTCTATATCATTTCATTATGTTTCAATAAATATTATGTGTGGTTTATCTATCAAAAAAAACCTCCCCTAGATTATTTACAAACATGCCTGAATCCTACATTCTTGTCTTGTGCATTTAGGCATATTTTTATGCAGCTTCCTGAGAAAGGGAAGACTAGAGGAAGAACAAGATTGTGGAGATTGGAGTTCAAGAATTCTGATTTAGAAGTATTAAGTTGAAATTCATATTATATACTATATGGAGATGTCAAGTTGTATGAGTAAGGAAATATAGGGCAGGGATGGTGATATGCACTTGGAAATTATCAGCACATATTATTTGTGGTCATAGGAATAAATGTGGTCATAGAAGGAAAGACTATAAATATGTCGAAGGTAAAGGCAGAACAAGAAATAGGGGCCTTACAGATCAGGAGAAAATGGGAAGATATGTAAGGAGGTAGATAATATGAAGTATCTCCACTGATTCCCTTTTTCCTACCTTCTACATTCATTTCAACAGACAGCTTTATTGATTCTACCTTTAACTGATCTCAAATTTCATTTTTAAGTTTATTTTGAGAGAGAGTGAAAGAGTGTGCATATGTGTGTGTGTGTGTGTGTGTGTGTGTGTGTGTGTTTGTGTGTGTGTGTGTGTGTGTATACATAAGCTGGGGAGGGGCAGAGAGAAAGGGAGAGAGAAAATGCCAAGCAGACTACCCCCCCTGTCAGTGCAGAGCTGGATGCAGGGCTGGATCTCACAACTGTAAGATCATGACCTGAGTTGAAATCCAGAGTTGGCAGATAAGTGATTAAGCCACACAGGCACCCCCTGAAATATTATTTTGAATTTTTTTATTGTTGATTTCTTCTCCTTCAACAGATGTTTCTCACATCAAGGGCTTTGTCTGCTTTGTTTATTACACTGCCGTTTGTTAGAATATTCCCCTATTACCTAGTGCTAAAAAATAGTTGATTTAATGAATGAAAGAGCTGATTTAATGAGTAAATGCAGGAATGTGAAAAAATTCCATGTGCATGGTGGTGGAATAAGAGATCTTAAAACTTCTTTGCAGGGTAGTGTTCAGAGCAATAGATGTGTAGTTTTGTCTTTCTTTTTTCTATATTTCTGATATATTCCTATCATATTTTCATAAAGAATTGATCTTCTTCATATCTTTTCCTAATCAGTATAACAATAAAAATAAGACATATATCTAAGAACTGGAAAATGGCTAAATGAAGTACAAAACATGAAATTAATGAACTGTTTTGCGACCCTTAATATTGTAATTCCAAAAACTGTAGCATTAAAAGCAGTCTTTACTGCATAATATTTTCTCATTGGAAATCAGGAATTATGTATGTGCAACCATGTAAAAAATTATTATGTAAAGCCAATGTGATTACAAATTTGAAAGAATTTAGTGTGAGAAAAGGATCTGTAAAGTATTTTTGACCAACAAATACACCCCCACTGAAAATAGTTTTATCGTGAGACAAATTCTACTAAAGAAATCATCTGTTTTCTTTCCCTTTTCATGGGCCATTAATAAAAATAGTGGGAGAATAACTGTAAGGATTTGGTGCTATATTCTGTTCAAGAGTCTCTGCTCCAGCATAGTTGGGTTCCACAGGGAATGCATGCACAGCTGGGCCACTTTCTTGGCTTCCCTGAGGCAGTTCCAGAACTATTAATATAGTTGTGGTTAGCTGAAAAGACGGTAGATTATAATAAAGTCAGGTCAGCAGCTTCTGATGATACAGGACAAGTAAGATCAAGGATAACACAACCACTTCAGTGTCTCACTTCATCACTAAAAGTATGGAACATGAGACACCGAACACTTCATCAATGTCAGCAGGGTCAGAGAACAAAATAGCATTGAAGATTCAAATGTTCTCTAAGGCAATAGGAGGGAGGAAATAATGGGATGCTGATTAGTATCTTCTATGAAGGAAATTCCTCATAAAATTGACAAGATGCCATAAAATTGTGGGGTTTTTTGTTTTGTTTGTTTTGTTTGTTTGTTTGTTTTGTATCTTTCTCAATTCTATCAATGCAGGTCCCGAGTGCCACAACACCTTACCTCTCTTTAGAATTCTCCTTTTCTCCAGCAGCTTTACACTATTCCCATCTGATCTTGTCTCTAGGAAAGGCAGGCAACCCAGCTGAGGTTTTCTGAGGATAAATAATGGCAGTGAAAACAAAAGACATAAAAGTAGCAGCCCCTTGACCTCCTATTTAGTCAAATCCTAGGGCAAAGCATAGACGTCAACATTGTTATGTACAACAGAATCAAGGATAACCCAAGTTATTTAAAATTTTTTTTAATCAAAGATCTGATAGTGAAGAATTCTAGGCTGTGATACAGAAACACCTGGAAAGAGAGGGGTTGTATCAGTTTACTCTCTTTATCCAATTATGTATCCTCAGGAAGGCTACCTGCATATGTCATATCTGCAGTACATAATTATTGTTGAAGTGAGAAGCAGGAGTTTGTGATCTATTGAAAAAAAGTCAGTTCCTATAGTGCCACAGTGACACAGAGAAAACCACATTCCAAGCAAGTATTGTACCATGTGGCTTCTGGGGAAATGGACTAGATGACAATGTCCCAAATAGAATCCAGGCTGCCTGCCTCCTTCATGTTCTTACACCTTACTACAAAAAACTCCAAGGGCATCTGAATTGCTCATTCAGACCCTCATCACTAAGTCTCCAGAAGCAAAAGAACACCAAAGAATGGTGAGACCAAGGGTTGATGAGTATGGAAAGATAATCTACACAAAAGAATAACCTCTTGGCAGCAGAGCTAATGGGCCAAGTAATTCTCTAACGTGAAATGTTATGTGTAATTTCATGGTAAATATTTTAATTGCTACTTTGCATTTGTAAATTTGCTTAATTATCCATTTAGTTTTTCTTAACTTTGATAGAATCTTATCAGATTTTGCCCTGTTTAAAATAGTATGCTCTTATTTTTTTTAACTGTCCTGCCAGATTCCACTTTTTAAAAACTTTCATTATTTTCTTATTCCTATTTTTCTAGAGATTATTTTTGGTGTTATTTTGAAATTCACAATTTAATACTTCTTTATTTATTTCTCTTTTTTATCATTTATATAATAAAACTAAAGAAGTCTATGATTTTACTACAAACTAAAAATCGGAATTGGCCATCCAGATGACAATGTTCTCATATTTTACAATTTCATAGGACTGTATTTTGAACTTGATTTACTCTTTCATTGAAGAGCCGCTCTGAAAAGCAAATTTAATTGCACAATGATGGGGGTGCTTTACTTACCCTTTACATACTTCTGTCTCCTTTCTAAACTATTGTATTTGCTGAAGTAAAACTAATATTCAAAATACATATTGAACTGTATATATTCAGCCAATTTCCAATTTCATTACCAAGTAATTTGAGATTTCCTTTTTTGTCTGTTGTCTTATTCATTGTCAGAAAGATCAGCCTATTCTCAGTAGTTGCTAACTCCAAAATTGAGTGATATATTTATTGTCTCCCCACCCCTCTCTCTCTGCCATCCTCCAGGCTTCAGGAGTATTAATTCTATTAATTCTCTGAGCTACACTCAAAGCAAGTGTTGAGGAACAGAGCTCTGAGAAGCCATGAAATTTCTATGTATTTCTTATCAAAGATGGACTTTTTTGCTTGATCACCCTTTTGGTCATATTAGACCTGGCATAGAAAGTTTTAATGCCACTCTTCTAGCTCTCATTCCTTGAAAAAGGAATCTAGAATACATAAAATTAATATTATTTATTAATATATGCTAATTATATGTAGCATAGTGGACAATCAAGTGAAAGTTAAGAAACAATCTCATGTCCTTTTTATTCTACAGTTTAATTGCCATTTAAATAAATTTTAGAAACATTTCTGGACAAGTGAATGCCACATTGGGATGAAACTATTAAAATTAGTGTTCTGCAGTGATAATTCCAAAGTAATAGTAATTACCTTTGAAGCCACCTTCCCATATTTGAAAAATAATAATATACTTCTAAGTACCCTGTGACTCAAGGAATTAAAAAAAAACTTAGGAAGTAGTTTGAAGTGAAATAAAATGAAAATAAAACATCTTAGAATTAGTGAGAAACCACTGATGCATTACATTTTTTTTTTTCAAAAAGGAAAATAATCTTGTTTGTTATACAACTTCTTTCAAAACAAGGGTTGTTCTAAAGAAGTGATATTTTGTTTGTATCTTCCTGGATGTATAACTCCCAATTTCTGATAACAGATTGGTTTGTAATGTTTCAGACTTTTCACTATGTGGAGATGGTATACAAAGGATATGTTTTAGGCAACCACATTATGCAGAATACATAGAACATTTCTTTTATCAATTAACAGTGTACCATGATGACTGCATCCTTGTGTTTGATAAAACAAGGAGACAGTCGTAGAAAAAAGCTTAGGTCTCAAACAACTACTCCAGCTTCACCTACGTACAAACAAAAGAAGATTCCTTAATATTCTCAGTGGAAGCACTGATGTTTCTGATTGTGAACTTCATTGTGGTTATAATTTTCTCTTAATTTTAAAGGTCCAATATGCTTCAGAACCAAGATTGCTCTTCAGTCCTCAACCCTTCATGCTTCACTGTCTTTCTTACTGCAGAACTACTATCATCCCTCACACTTACTGTGAATTTATGGCTCTGAATTAGCTAGCTTGTGCGGAGACAAGGATGTGCAGAATCTACAACCTGACTGCTGCCTTCCTCACAGGAGGTTTAGATTTCATATTAATCCTATGTTCCTATGTTATCATCCTTTACACTGTCTTTGGTCTTCCATCCAAGGCTGCTCGGCTCAAGACCTTGAGCACTTGTGGATCCCATGTGTGTGTGATCTTAGTGGCCTATGCTCTAGCCTTTTTCTCCTTCCTCACTCACAGATTTGGTCACCCTATGGCTCCTCATATTCACATCTTTGTGGCTAACATCTACCTTCTTGTTCCACCCATGGTGAACCCAATGATCTCTATGGTGTAAGAACCAAGAGGCTCAGAGATCGATTCCTCCAGGCTTTTGCTTCTCACAAATTCTGAAGCAAGCAACTCCCAACTCTTCCCTTAAGAAGTTTCTTTGGCTTATGGAAAAAAAAAAAGAAAAAGAAAAAGAAAAAGAATGAACTTCTTTCTAGAATTCTGAATTCCTACATCTTCCATTTTTAATATTCAAAGTATTAGTTTAAATTGACTAGATTTTGTTTTCCTCAGATAATTTGCCAAGGAGATGGTTGACTTAGATTACTTATTCTTAATATATTTGCATGACAGTGCAGTATCTCCACTATTATTTGTTCCTATATGCTATGTTTGCTCCCAGGAGACTATCCAGTCGTTCAGTCTTATTGCCTTTGTCAGAGGTGTTTTTTTATTGACTCATTATTTCTTACTTTCAGTAAGAAGCTGTAAATTTGTATATATGAGTTAATGGGATTGTTTGTATCTCCTGAACTGTAAGTCTGAAAGCATTTTAAATATGTAATCTTGGAAGTTGGGATGGTTCTAGCAAAATATTTTTTCAACACGTAAATGAGGAAACTGTCACGATATTCTTTCCAGAGGCCTTCCTGAAATCTTTTTGAGACATACTTTACTCTAGCTAAAATCTTTCTAAAATTTCTAAATAACATTTCTTCCCACATACACTCCTCCAAAAATCTTAATGGTATGCAGAATTGTCCTACCATTTTTTCTTTTTCTCTTCCCTCAGTGTGGTTCAAGTTGACTTGGTTGATACTTTGAATATATCTATAGGGGTGCCTGGGTGGCTCAGTTGGTTAAGCGTCCAACTTCAGCTCAGGTCATGATCTCGCAATTTGTAAGTTCAAGCCCCATGTCGGGCTCTGTGCTGACAGCTCAGAGCCTGGAGCTTGCTTCAGATTCTGTGTCTGCCCCTCTCTCTGCCCCTCCCATGCTCATGCTATGTCTCTCTCTGTCTCACAGTAATTAATAAACGTTTAAAAAAAGATTTAAAAAAAGGTATTTATAGCTCCCTCTCCCATTCTTTGATGACCTTGCATATTCTAATCCTATATACTCCCAATCTATATTATAAAATAGATAAATACTCTTTTCTGGCATTTCCTTATAATTCATCTTTCTAGTTACTCTTGATTGCAATATTTCCCCTTCATTTTCCTTTTTGGAAGTTCAATGATTCACATTTGTATGGAATATCAGGTAGGATAAGTCACTGTGGGTATATATTATAAATATTATGGTTTCTCTAAGATCTATATTATTCCTAATAATGTCCAAAATAGTTTTGTCATTAGACCCTAGTAGCATATTGTATCAAGTTCTTCTGCAGCTAGAGTACCTCTCTCAATGTGAAGTTATTCAGGATCATGAGAGTTTTTCCCTTGGTGGTTTTATTTCTTTTTTCCAAACAAGTGGGTTGTCAGGTGTCGGGAACTACATGACCACTTTTTGTTGGCTGACATGTGATTTTGTACCTTCTCCTTTGAAAGTACCATGTTAACTGTTTGCTCATATTTCTGATTGTCTAAATGTATTTTATTGTCCTATACGTCACACTGTCTTGGTGCAGATGGAATATCCTTGCATATGGAAAATTCTAAGACAGGCAATAAATGGTACTGTTTAAGACAACTACTCTCAAGTCATACTGCTCAGTTTTGAATCCTAAAACAGCCACTTACAATCTGTGTTGCCCCTCAGGTTATGGCGCTTCTCTGCCTCAGTTTCCTTAGTGGCAAAATGGAGATATTGACTGTAGCAATTTCAGAAAATAATTCTGACATTTAAAAAAAAATTCCCTGCACGCGATTAGGTTCCCCTGGTGTTAACTTATGAGGAGCTTGAAAAGTTAAAGCATAGAATTAAAAACAATTATCCAGCAGCAGTGTTTAAATTGGAATCCAGAACAGTAAACTTAAGATAATTTGACCATTTTGGTGTCTGTTTTTATTCATTTTGATGAAAAATGCTAAAAATTTGAGTGAGCATAGAAAAGAAAAGGCTTCAAGAAATAGGAAAAGAGCACTTAGAAAAGCCGGACTGATATTCTCAGAATCATCTTCCTCATCATGTTTTCACTGAGTATACACAGGCCTACTTCAGATGCAAGTCATGCCTTTGGTTCATGGTCCCACCCTCCCTGGTAAAGTTGTGTGTTTTTTTTCTTTTTTGAGTGTGAATTTTGGTAATATTTAAGAAGCAGCTTCAATTACTTCTAGATCAATAGCAACACTTATTCTGCAGTAGTCAGGAGCCTAGGTTACCCATCACACAATAGGTCAACCAGTTTCTCAATTAAAGATACATTCAAAGAATGCACACCAGAATTCCATTCTGCTGCAGGCACAATGGTAAGTGCTGAGGATGCAGTAATAAACAAGGCTGATATGAAGCAGATATAATTGCTTCATATAATGTGTTTCTGATGGGGAGGGGGCATTTGGGAAATTGCATAAAATTATTTAACATGTAAGTTGAGCAAAGAATTTCACATTCTGAAAATGCGATAAAAAATGGATGCAGTGCTCTGAGAGAACACAGAATGAGGACTACTTTAGATAGTGTGATCAGATTATCTATAAGCAGAGATCTGAAATATAATGGCAACAGTTTTGAAAAGGTGGGGAAGGAAAATTTCACGCAAAGGAAAGAGTAAGTAAAAAATCCTGGAGGCAGAGAAAAGCTCAAGTTGTTTAAGGACAATTAGAAAAACAGTCTTAGGAACAACATAGACAAAGGAGAGAATCTTAACAATGCATTTGGAGAAGGCTCCACAAACCAAATACACTGATCATAATCCTTAGGAACACAGAATTGTATGTCCATGCTGGGGGCCACTGATATAATGGAAAAAGACAGTGAAATGAGACAGCAAAGTGACCATTACTAAGTACTAGTTTATGGTAAACCTGGAAAGTTGGAGGACCTCCTTAGAAGAATGCAATTGACCCTCATTTACCACACGAGAGAGAGAAGAGAACATTTAAGAGTAGAGAAGCTCCAGGGAAGGTACAATTCTTAAAACTCATAAGCCTTCTATGTCAAGTTCAGGGTCATATTTGGGAAAGAGGGGAACACTGAAATACAGAATGGAGATATTTGAGGAGGCATACCTGAAACTTTTGATAACTCAACTTAAAAAACAAAAGAAAACAAAATGACAATGACAACAATTGGAAGAATGAATTAAAAGTCAGTTTAGGGGGTGTCTGTGTGGCTCAGTAAGTTAAGTGTCCAACTCTTGATTTTGGCTCAGGTCATGATCTCATGGTTCCTGAGACTGAACTCCGCATTGGGCTCTGCACTGTCAGTACTTGGGATTCTCTCTCTCCCCTCTCTGCCCCTTCCCCACTCTCTCAATCTCTCTCAAAATAAATAAATAAACATTATTTTTAAAAAGTCAGTTTGGGGCGCCTGGGTGGCGCAGTCGGTTAAGCGTCCGACTTCAGCCAGGTCACGATCTCGCGGTCCGTGAGTTCGAGCCCCGCGTCAGGCTCTGGGCTGATGGCTCAGAACCTGGAGCCTGTTTCCGATTCTGTGTCTCCCTCTCTCTCTCTGCCCCTCCCTGTTCATGCTCTGTCTCTCTCTGTCCAAAAAATAAATAAACGTTGAAAAAAAATTTTTTTAAAAAAAAAAGTCAGTTTGGAAAAAGCTTATGGATAATGAAGCAATCCCCTATTACAGAAGATTTAACTTCTTCACAAAAACCTGGGAAATGGTGCTAATATTGGCTATTTTGGCCATTGGAAGCTTCGAATAATGATGTCCCACACTGAAAGAAATAAAAATGTTAGAAAGCCATCTTACATGATACATAAATGTATGAAAATGCTCAGAGAGATGGGCATGTTAGAATAAGCAGATTCTAAAATGCCAATAAACCACTAACCAATTATGTTCCATGGAAGATACTAGAGAAAGTTTTATTAAGTGAAGCCAGAATGCATTCAGAAGAGAGGTGCCAGCTTCACTGAGAAGTCCAATGATGACTGGCCTCCATACACTAGATGAAAGGTAGCAGGTTCTGTTATAGAATTGGGAAGTAGAAGATACAAAAATAAAAATGAGCAGTGGCAGTACTTAATCATTTGAAACAAGGTGTGGGATTTTTTTTTTTTTTTGTAATGAATGTCAAGACCAGTGTAACAGCCAAGGAGCCTGATGCAGAAAGAGACATGGAGATGCTTAATACAGTATGACATATTTAGGCTGATATATGTATTTCTCAAACTATACAACCAAAAGAAACCAAAGACAAGTCATCAGGAGACTGAGGGCAGCTACTTCAAGATAAATGTCACAATAATTTGCTCAGTTTCTAACATGAGGCAGTTTCCAGATCCAGAATCCACTGACTAAATGATATGCACTAACCAAGAGGAAGAATATTGCAATAGTGTCGCAAGTACATTTGGAAATACATGTCCCAGTTTTCTACAAAGATGCAAAGATATCACAAAGACTTGTGTTCTGAATTGACATAATCTCAGAAATTCAAAGCATCATGATAAACTCTTATAATGAGAGCAAATGGAGGAAAGTTTAAAATAGAAGCCTGTTGCAACTTTGACTCACAACAGATTAGCAAAATTGAATCATTATTTGCATGCTTCCCAAAAGTGTAATTGTAAAGGACATACATAACCCTTAACAGAAACTCCCATTCATTCTTAGCCAAAGTATAAGAGTTATTATAGAAGAGAAAGTTAAGGAGGAGACTTTGCAACTGCCTTTACCTCCCCCCCCCCAGATAGTAAATAAAACAATATTTCTTCTTTTGGGGAATGGCAGAGATTAATACAACCATTAAAAAATCTGAGCATTACAGGGGTGCCTGGGTGGCTCATTTGGTTAAGCCTCTTACTCTAGATTTCAGCTCAGGTCTTGATCTCAAGGTTGGAAGTTCAAGCCCTATGTTGGGCTCCATGCTAGGTGTGGAGCCTCCTTAAAAAAAAAAAAATTAAAGGTTGCAGAGCTATTTACCCCTTTCATATCCTCATTTAATTCACCAATCTGGCTCCTACACAAGTATAACATAGCTATAAGTATTGTCCCCGTTTAAGCAAACATAAAAGTGGGACAATGGGTTAGTGGACTATTGAAAACACAAGCAATTAATGGCACCAATTGCAACTGTTGTGCCAGAAGTTGGCTTTTGTTGGATTTCTCAGGTACATGATATGTAGATATTGATATCACAGATGTATTATTTTTCAGTTCTATCAGGAAGAAAATTCATTAAGAGATCACACTCACATGGAAAATAATATCATATAAATACAATCATGCCAGGATTTTCAATTCTCCTAATGCCCTGATATAGTTCAATAATCCATACATTCTGGAGAATGTCCTCTTGGTTCATTTTAATAAGATTAGTTGAGCCATAAGTGAAGAGTTTGTCGGAGGTCTTAATAAGACAGGTGTTCCAAGAGTGGGAAATAAACCTTCTGAATATTAAGTGGCCTATCCCAATAGCAAGGTTTTTTGTTTTGTTTTGTTTTGTTTTTTTTTAGAGGCTGTCTCAGACATGTTCCAAAATGAAGAATGAATGTTTGCATCTTACACCTTTCACCACAAAAATGAAGCACAATTCATGGTGTACTTTCTCATGTACTAGAGACAACATATTTCACACGTGGAATGACATCTGCAAAACCATCTATAAGTCACACAAAACACTTTAACCTTCAGTTAGGTTCAACGCAAGAAAGAGTTAGGAAGCAGATCTTGGCCGCAGTGTACGCAGCCCAACGGTTTTGGCCATGGGCCTATAAGTCTCTATGCTATTAGAATATGAGCGGTGGAAAGATACCAGGTGTAAATTATGGTTAATTCCAAAAAAAGAAAAAAAGAGAAAAGAAAAGAATCACATTGCAGATCTCTGTAATATTGAGAAAAGCCATGTCATGTGCAGAAAAAAATATACATCGTTAAAACTAACAAAAACCAGTAGCAGCGGCAGTTTCTGAAGCCAACCTGAGTTTCCAGGGGGAAGTTATCCTCCCCTGAGAAGAATAGAGCACACGACTCAGGTGCTTCTTCCCGCCCTAGGCCAACAGAATTTACCGAGGTGGGAGGGGCGAGAGCGCTTCCTGTCTGGTCAATCACTTATCCCCAGCCTGGGATTGAGGGGTGGAGTCAGGTGTTCGGGCGAATGATTGGCTGGGAAATGGTCCTCTCCACCAATGGGAGGGGCGGCAGAAGGAGGGGCGAGGCCTGGCTGCCTTAGCGCTTCCTGGAAGTCTCTGGCTGGAAAGATTCCAGAGGCAGGGAAGGGGCGCCTGCAAACAGTGGAGAGACAGCCGTGGCGGTGCAGCCCCGGATCCTGCAGGCAAGTGAGGGTGGCTTGAGGGATCTCGAAGCCAAGAATTGGGTCCTCTGTGTCCACTCTGAGGCAAGCCCTTCTTGGCCAACCCTGCTATCCCCGGCTGACCGCGTGGCCCTGTCTCCCTGTGTGGGCCGCTGTTGGATGTAGCCCTGGGTCCTCATCCCTGGCCCTCAGCGTCTGACCCGGTGAGAAGCCCAGGAAAGCAGGAAGTTGGAAGGAAGTAAGGCAGAGAGGGACGAAAAAGAAATGGGACTCGGTTTTATAGCAAGGCAGGTTTCCTGTAGCTGTCTTGGAAAGTAGCCCGGGGCTATAGCACAGGTTCACAATTGTTTTGTGCCATGAGTCAAACTGTAGGCCCCGTGAAGCTAGGCATTGGTGAAGTCCAAGTTGTCCTAGTGCAAGAAACACTCATGTTTAGGGGGAAAATAGTTCCTTTTATTCTTGAGCCACTCCTTTTCTGGCTCTGGCCTTGTCTGCCTTGTCACTCTCTGTCCTTACCTGTTGCACTCACCCCCACCGTTTCCTTTCACGTCTGTGCCAGCCTCCTGTCTCTCCAGAAACTCTTTCTGGCCACCATTCTTAGAGCTGTTTCTCCTGCCAGGAGCCTCCTGTTGTTCCCTTTCCCGACCCTACTTCATTGTCTATAATCCCCAGTAAAGGGAGGAGGAGTCCCGGGAGAGTTGACGGTGTTTGGACTCTCCTTTTAGTAGTGTATGAAAGGATTTCCCCCAAAGCAGTCCTTTGATGAGCTATCCCCCCAGCTTTGGCCCCTTTTATTTCCACAGGCCTTGGGCTATCAGCTTGCTTTCCAAGACTTTCCTTACACTCTCTCAGCAAAGATACAATGTTACAGTATTTATGTTGAGGGTCAATAAGGAAACTTACTATGCTGTGTTCATGCAAGGCATTGAACATCCCTAAAACAGGTGATAGAAAATGGGAGTCATGGAGGATAAGCAGTATGAGTTGCATGTTCCTGCCCCCAAATGAGGTGTTAGTGTGCCAGCAAACCCTCAGTCCTGGGCATGGTGGGGATCTGCTCCGTGAAGCCAGCCTGAGGAGAAGTGGTTGAGCTTTGGGAGCTACATGCCTGAGGCCTGTGAGCTCCAACTCTGTTCGTGGTCTTTCCCTGTGGTTCACAGTCTAGCAAGGACCTAGCATATGCAGCAGCATTTACTGCAGGCAACATCCTCCAACCTGCAAGAGACCACCTGCCCTTCCTACTCATCCCATCCAACTGGGATCTTCTTCCTCTAGCTTGCTGTACTTTAGATACCATTAGGATTTATCAGGTTTCAGTGAGTTCTACTACAGAGGCTGATGCATTTTTAGGAATCTTAGATGAGTTGGCAAAGGTTCATGTTTAAATATGTTAATTACTGGACGGTGTGGAGAATGGGTTAGAAGGGTTTGTCAGATGGTCTGGGTTGCTGGGATCCTTGTTCACTTTTTCATGTTTTTTTTTTTTTATTAGTAGAGAAACAAGGTTTCTAGCTTATGTTTTCCCTTACCCACTTATTGAAATATGTATTTTTTATGTTTATCTCCTTGGAGAGAGGAGAGAGAACTCACATGAGTGAGGGAGAGCCAGAGAGAGAAGAAGAGAGAGGGAATCTCAAACAGGTTCTGTACTGTCAGTGCAAAGCCCAGTGCAGGGCTGGAATCCATGAACCATGAGATCATGACCAAGATTTCAACATTCAGCATGGCTTGACATGAACCATGAGATAATGTCAAGGTTTCAATATTCAACCAATCGAGTCACCCAGGCACCCATTAATGAAATAACATATTAAATATGTTCCTTTGTCTTCCCTCCACAATAAGTCACTGAGAGCCTTAGAAGGTATTTTGCCCGTAATATCAAGGAGGAAATTCTCTCTTCCCATGTACTTTATTTTGGAAACAGACACTATTTTCTTATTCATCTAAAGAAACTTCTGAGCTGATCTGGAAATGAATATAAATAGTAATTCTTAGGCAAATAAAAACAAACAAAAAATTAACAATTTTTTGGTTGTTATTTTACTTGACCCTGGTAGGTACGGAGATACAGAACACCAGCCCATGGAACAAAATGTGACTATTTGGCCAGACTACCTATGATTCCCCAAATTCTGTGAGATCAAGAAAATTATGTGGTCCATCCCAGTTCATTATAAGATAGGAATCATTTACCTTGGGTCAGGGACAAGTGGGGCCAGAAGACACAAGCACAAGCCAGTGTTCCAGGTCGCCACATCGACTATCAGTCCTAATACCTCCACTTCTCCCTCAAGTCACATCTGTTGTCCGATAATAGTTACTTATGACCAGCTAAAGGAGAAAGAAATAAGTCTAGACTGATTGAGTAAAACAGACTGCCTCTACACTACAGTACCACTCAGGAGTGTCCTTGGCAGTTAAAAGTGAAGGGAAACGCACCTGAGATTTGGAGCTTCCAGCAAAGGCAAATGTGCCCAATAGTGACAGCTTCAGGAGGTGTACCCGATCATCGTTTGGTGTTTAAAAAGAAGTGACCTGCGGTAAGAATATATGTAGACTCCCAGAAATGTGTGAAAGACTAATTGGTCAGGAGGTTGGACAGAGAAGTAATGAAACACTGGACAAAAGCATTCTGTAGAAGAGACATACAGCTGACCCAAAGCAGAGGACACCCTCGTAAAGGTGTTTGTGTTTACAGTTAATATCCACCAGAGAGCTTCAAGCATGGAAGGAGCTTGAAACAACCAGTTAGGCAGAATGGTGTGGCCAGAAGTCATCCTCTGCCATCGGTCACCCTCAGTGTTGGAACAAGTGTGAAACGTATGCAGTAGACATGAGGGTAGAGATGGAAGTTGTGCATGAATCCAACTGTGTGGGTCCCCACACACCAGGGCTACTGTACTCATTGTTGCTGCTGAATGTGCAGCCTTCCAGAAACAGAGCTGATGTGGACACCAACCAGCCACTTAGTGTCAGGTTAATTACAATGGACCTCTTTTGCCCTGAAAGAGTCAGCAATTCATCATGATTGGAGTTGATTGTATTCAGTCAGTTACTTTATGGAATTGCCTTCTCTGTTTTTAGGACCTCAGCAAACAAAAGTAACTGAAGGTTTACAAAGCAATTGATCCTCCCAGATAGGATCTCATCCAACTTTGTCACGTGGAGGTGCAGCTCTGGGCTAGTGGTCATGGCACCTGTTAGTCTTCTTACATATCACATGACCCAGAAGCTGTAGGCCTACAAGCGATGGAACAGCTTTGGAAGGTGCTGCTGAATTGCTAGTTAGGAGGTGATACCAGCGGAGATTGGATGGCTTCCTCCAGGAGACGGCAAATGCCCTAAATCAGCAGATGGAGGTCTATAGTGCCCCTAGATCAGGTAGGACTTTTTTTTTTTTTTTTTTTTGCTTTGAACGAAACGTTCTTTTCTTGCCTAAAATATCCTTTTCTTTGCTCCAAATATGCGGTCACATAAGAGGCAGAATCAGGCACTTGTGAAGTTACATTTTATTAATTTCAAAAATGGTTTCATTCTTAGCCATATCTTGATATGCTAAATATACTAATGATCTCAAAAGTCATACTTTTCGGTTTAATTATTAAATCTACCTTGTAAAACTTCTAAATAACTATTTCTAAAGTTATTTTATTGTTTTCGTTTCATCTATTTTGATCAGCATTTGTTCCTTCTCTAGCTTTTAACGTCTTGAAATCTGGTATTGTATTTTTATTTCTTCTTTTAAAAAAAGTTTAGGTACTTAAGACCATAATTCTGACAGGGAAAAATATATCTAATTGAAAGCCATATATATTCATATGTAAATTTCAGTTTCATGAAACACATTAATTGATCTTTGCTTTTCCAAATATATGAGGAAGCAGACTCCAAGCTCTGACCTGTCAACACAGAGCCCGATTCAGAGCTCAGCCCGTGAACTGGGAGATCATGACCTGAGCCAAAGGAGATGCTTAACGGACTGAGCCACCCAGGCACCCCGGGAATTTTATTTTTTAATAGATATGTAGAAAAAAGAAAACATACCTGGTTTGGGCACTAATCTAAGAAAAATTTACTCATTAGTTTCAGCATGTTTCTGTGTAAAAATAATGAACTCTATAATGGAGAAACAGGTGTGATATTCATAACTCTTTGCTTAAGAACTAATAGTCCTTTGAGACTTAATTTCCTCTTATCTAAATTGGGAATGATAAACCATATCTATTTGGGGCCATATTTAAGCAAGATAATGAATCTAAAACACTTAGCAAAGTGAGCTACTGCTCTTAGGCACTTAGCACAATGCAACTTTGTTTTTTCTAACCCTCCCCTATATTCTAGCAAGCTGTGTTTCTTTGTCCTTGGGGCTTGGTAACCTCATAGCAGGCAGTTAAGTCAAGGCATGTGGTTCAAATTCTGTGTCTCCCCCACTCTCTGTTCTTCTATTGCTTGCACTCTGTCTCTCTCTTTCAAAAAAATAAATAAAAACTTAAAAATTTCAGAAAAAAAGGGGTGCCTGGGTGGCCTGTAGGCCAAGCATCAGACTTTGGTTCAGGTCATGATCTTGCAGTTGGTTTGTTCAAGTCCTGCATCGGGTCTGTGCTGACAGCTCAGGGCCTAGAGCCTGCCTCGGATTCTGTGTGTGTGTCTCTCTCTGGCCCTCTTCTGCTCACACTTTGTCTCTCTCTCTCTCTTTCTTTCTCTCTCTGTAAAAAATAAATAAACATAAAAAAAAAAGAAGGCAGGGCAGTAGTGGACTTTGTAAAAGGGCAAATGATGACCCTACTATGGAAATAGATCTTTGCCAGGGTATTTGGAAGAACCTCAGATAGAAGCTTGCCTTTGCGAACTATGCACAATTTGGCCTTGACCACAAACCATCTCAGAGGCTTTTATTTGTTGGTTGAGGTGATGATCCCAGTTACTGTGTTCATTCAGAGCACAGCAAAAGGAAAAGGTTCCTTTGCTTTTGACA
Organism: Prionailurus bengalensis; assembly: GCF_016509475.1. Lineage (NCBI taxonomy): Eukaryota > Metazoa > Chordata > Mammalia > Carnivora > Felidae > Prionailurus > Prionailurus bengalensis. The sequence continues at coordinate 61,382,319 of NC_057346.1, forward strand.
CTTAATTCCAAGGTATTTTCCAAATTCAATTTTTTTTTTATTTTTTTTTTAAATTTTTTTTTTTCAACGTTTATTTATTTTGGGGACAGAGAGAGACAGAGCATGAACAGGGGAGGGGCAGAGAGAGAGGGAGACACAGAATCGGAAACAGGCTCCAGGCTCCGAGCCAACAGCCCAGAGCCCGACGCGGGGCTCGAACTCACGGACCGCGAGATCGTGACCTGGCTGAAGTCGGCCGCTTAACCGACTGCGCCACCCAGGCGCCCCTCCAAATTCAATTTAATGTAACATTAATAATGTAGTGATTTTGCCCATTTTTTAAAAATATTGTTTAAGTTTATTTATTTATTGTTGAGGGAGATAGTGCAGGTGGGGGAGGGGCAGAGAGAGAGAGAGAGAGAATTCCAAGCCGGTCCTGCACTGTCAGTGTGCAACCTGATGCAGGGCTCAAACCCACAACTGTGAGAGCATGACCTGAGCCAAAATCAGGAGTCTGATGCTTAACCTACTGAGACACCCAGGCGCCCCTGATTTTGCCCATTTTATTCACATTGCTCTATCCCAGTGTTTTTACTGTGTCTGGTAGTAAGAAGTGAATAAATATTGAATGAGAGTTATTAATTTGCATAATATAAAATGAATTAGTTTCTCCTTTCTTTGGAGATCTTGCAGTAAAGGTCATGTAGAACAGTTTTACATCTGAAGAAAGACATAGCACAAGTTCAATTTTAATGAAATTCAGGATGAGTTCTTACCATTGCTAACGGAGAATTAATAGAATTTGTTCAGTGGTAGGTATCTTTATTTACAATCAGATTGTTAATCTTTTAGGACATTGGCTTTTGAATTATTGATTCTATAGCACAGTATATATAGACATACTTTCTCTTCCAGATTTTCTTCTTATACTTTATTGTTTGGCCTTTTGGATTAAAATTGAAAATAAATCTGCAGTCTAATTTTTGTATATGGTGTGATGTTGGCATTAAGATACACTTAGGAGTATTTTTTCTCCATACAAATATCCAGTTTACTCAACAACATATGTTAAAAATAGAGAACATTATTCTCTATTGCACTGTGTGGCACTTTGACATATCTAGACAGTTGTCCATTCTAGATTTTGTGTTTATCACATTGGCCGTTTTCAGAATCTTTGCATCAATACCACTTTGACAAAATGGATACAGACTTTTGCGTGAAGCACAGTGAAGCCTAGTAGGAGTACAGAGGTTGGCTTTAGTCATTTGAGGACCTGGAGGTATATTACAGAGTAAGGGAATAACTATGTACAAAACAAATGTCCTCATACTGAAAACACAGAACACTTGCTTCAGTTAAAAATCTCCTAAGGACATGACATAATTTATATTAGTGTGTCTGTTCTTCTTAGTTGCTACAACTCATCAGGGGTCTTTATTGGCATCCTCTGTGCAACCTCTGTTTGAGAAGTTCAGAGAAGATAGAATTTACACCTAGGACTAAGTGTTTCTTTATGGGGAGTCATGGAACATTCTGGCTAACATGATTGTCTTCAATTTGCATATATTACTGTTGTAAAGTTAATTGCATTTCAAAGGGATTTTTGGAGATATGATAATGTTCTACAACCCTTTGAACACTGACCAGAGTTATAGATTGACCTGGCAAAGTGGCTGGCTTAGAGGAAGAAATCAGATGAATAAATTTAGGGCAAGAACATTCCAGTTCTAGAGGGTTAAAGCATCCATCTCATGTTCAGGTTCCTACTGTGAGAGTACTAGGAAAAGAGATAACTTGATTAGGCAGTTAAAGCAAGTGATTATCTGGTTGCAGCAGTAATGACAGCTTTATTGTTCACGAGTCAGTACTGAGCAGTACTGTGCACCATGGTATGTAGATCTGCAGTTGGACAGCTGACTCCGCTGTTTAATTGGGAAAGATGGCTTGGGCACAGTTTCCCTCACCTGTTACTACTCACATCTAAGGACCCAAATTCAAAGAATGGATTATGACAGGTAGAATGAAAGTAAATTTGAACTGAGACTTACCCTCTCTACTTATGGACCATAAAAAGGTACTAGGCACGGGTCGCCTGGGTGGCTCAGTCGGTTAAGCTTCCGACTTCAGCTCAAATCGTGATCTCACGATTTGTGAGTTTGAGCCCCGCTTCGGGCTCTGTGCTGACAACTCAGAGCCTGGAACCTGCTTCAGATTCTGTGTCTCCTTCTCTCTCTGCCCCTCTCCCACTTGTGCTCTGTCTCTCTCTGTCTCTCAAAAATAAATAAATGTAAAAAAAAATTTAATGTTACTGGACATATCTGAGATAATGTGGGTGATAATGCCATTGGGGTGAATGATGATTACTGGCTAAACCAAGCCACGTCACCTGGCTAACATTGGGAAGATGTACCTGCGAGTCCATATACCAAAAGGCCAACAGGTTTTGGATTTATTAATACTAGATTAGTGTGAGGTTCCCTGCAAGGAGATGGGACAAATATTAAAGCTAAATGTCAGATCACAATGCTAGTCAGGGATGTAGGAAACGAAACTGAGCACTTAGTGCTGCAGTGACTTAGAAACAGCTCAACGGCAGAGCTGTGGGTTGTCTCTCACTCCACTAGAGCTCCAGCTCACAGAGAATCACCTAGGAACTTCTGTATATCTGTCTGAGGGCTGCAGTTTTGGTAGAACAGCCAGACTCCTTGGCCAGATGCAACAATGATGGTGCCATTTTGACCTGGGTGGTGTTCTAGAGGCAACAAGGGTAATGCCAGAGTCATCACTGTGCAGTTGGATAGCAGCTTTTATAGCGGTGACTGTTACACCAGGATATCTATCCTAGAGCCTAACCAGCATTCTCTGCTTTTATCTGGTAAGGGATATTGGAAATGGCGGCCTACAAAGCTCCCCAAAATGAGAGACACTGACTTGGCATGTTTAAAGTTAAAGCTGGGAAGTTATGAATGACGGTTTCTTACTTTGTTACTGGAAGATGACTGAGCTTTAGGGAAAAATGTCAGTAACTGTGACATGCAGAGAAAGCAGGAGTTGAAGAGAAACCTCAAGCTTAAAATGCAAATATCCCAAAAGATGTAAGTTCAAAAATCAGTAAGCTTTCATATCAAGAAGTGAAAGAATGGCAAGTTAAGTAAATAAAAGGAAGGATGTGATAAAGTTAAAACTAGAGTTAAAATGAATGAATAGAGCTAATATCAGTCTTAACCTAAAGATATTTTATTTCATTCTAGCTACGGTTTACGAAATTAAATGTCTTTAAGTGTGCACGTATTGAAGTGAAGCTCCCAACAATGACCACAGAGTTCAACCTGTCTCCATGTTTATGAGGCAGAAGCATTTTCTCCATTAACTATTTCTCCACTGTTAACCATTTAATAGTTTATTGCTGGGATTGATGATTCAGAAAAAAAATCTCTGCCACACATTTACGAATCACCTTATTTTTTATACCATAGACAATAGGGTTGAGTGTAGGTGGTACAAGGAGGTACATGGTAGACAGGAGAATGTGGGTAGGGGGAGCTACATGTCCAAAATGGTGGCTAAAGAAGAAGAAGGAGGCAAGAATATAAAACTCAAGGAAAATAAAAATATGAGTTTTACGTGTATTAAATACTTTGAGCCATGCCTTCTATTGATGCAGATGAAAAATGGCTTGGAAAATAAGGGTATGGGAATTGAGGGAAAAATCATGTAAAATCCCAGAATTGTAAAACCAGAAAGAGACCACATGTTTTATTGACTCAGATGTCCTCTGCAGCTATCTTGACCATGACTATGTTCTCACAGTAAGAGTGGGCAGTTACAGTGGGAAGGAAAATACGTAGTCTTTTGATTAAAATTGGTAACATGCCAATGAGCACTATTTCCCGAATTGCCACAGCCAGCAACATAGTGACCAGGACGATAGGTGTGAGGATGGATGTGTGCCTTAGCAGATCACAGATGGCAACATAGCTGTCAAAGGCTATGGCCAACAGGATGCCAGATCTCATGCCCTGCTAGGCATGGATGGGAAAACACACACACACACACACACACACACACACACGCGCGCGCGCGCGCACACGCGCACACACACCTGGGCTAAGCAAGTGTCAAAAGCCTTGGAGCACTAGCCAAACTAGAAGATGGACACCATCTCGGGAGCAATGGTTACACAGAGCCCTACATCTGTGGTTTCCCAGGCCTGCCAAGAAAATGTCCATGGGCTGACACAGGCTGTGTTTTTCCAGGATGATGATCAGTAAAATGATGTTTTTCAGAAAAGTCACCAGGCAGAATGCAAAGAAGGAAACCCCAACCCGAAATTGCACATACTGTAGTCCAATGATACCAATCAGCATCAGTATTGTGGGTTCCAGATATGGCAGATGCCATGGAAGTTGTGATCTTTCTCTTCACCAGTAATTCTCATACCTAGAGAAAGAGAATGGGAATGGGGATGGGAAAGGACACAGACCTATCATTCAGAGACATCGAGCATTGAAGAAATAAGTTCAGTGCTTTGGATGACAGTTTGGCCAGATTATTTAGAGGTTTTATGCTATATGGCAAGACAGAAGAAGCAAACAGTCCTACAGAACTTCTGTTAGAGTCACATGTGAACAGCAGAAAGTATCAGGATTTCTGATGTATTCTTTGTGGAAATAGAAACCATGAGTTTGAGAACACTGATATTTGCATTTCCCATGATCTCTAGGCTGGGCTGTTTGAAACACCATTAGTAGGCTTTTAGATGCCTGAGATTTTTCTCTCTTAGCTTCTGTCATTTCTTACAACTCACATTCATAACTATTAGCAATATCCTCCACACATTCCATCATCTCTCTCACCACATACAGACATCAAAGGCATTTTTTTCATAATATTTATTGCCTTAATCCATATCTTGTGTCTATTTTGACTACATTATTCTCATTAATATTGTAGCAGGATCACAAGCAAAGAGAGCTTAGTGCCCCCTATTAATTATTTTTCATTAATGTAAGAATTACTGCACTAAAAGTTCCTTCGATACCTCCACACATGTGCTTTAAGTGACCATGAAACAGCTCTTTGTATGACTGTTTTCAAGAGACTCCCTCAGAGAGAAAGAGAGACTTCCCCTGCTATATGTAAAAGGCTCTATTTTCCAGGGTGTATGGATGTGACCAGTTCAAAGGAAATCTCTTTGCAGGACTGATTTCAATCAGTGTTTTGACATGGAAAGACTGGACTAAAATGTGACCTAGTTTAAAAATAAGAGAATGATTAATGCAACACACCCTATTAGGAAATAAAAATGAATTTCTTAAATGTGAAATCTGGTTCCTATTGAAGAGAGCTCAGATCAATGCTGTAAAAAGTATAAAACCAGGGAGATGTAAGATTAGCTCATTATATTCAAAGGTGCTTCAGGATTCAAATAACAGTTAATTATCATAGTATGGTGTATAGAATCTTTTTTTTTTTCAACGTTTATTTATTTTTGGGACAGAGAGAGACAGAGCATGAACGGGGGAGGGGCAGAGAGAGAGGGAGACCCAGAATCGGAAACAGGCTCCAGGCTCTGAGCCATCAGCCCAGAGCCTGACGCGGGGCTCGAACTCACGGACTGCGAGATCGTGACCTGGCTGAAGTCGGACGCTTAACCGACTGCGCCACCCAGGCACCCCAAAGAATCTTAATACAGAGTCACAGTATATTGTAAAGTTATTAAGAAGAAAGTAGTATCCCCATTGTGGAAACCAGAAGGAGGTGCAACTTTACCAAGTGCTCTACCGACATGTAACTTGTGGGATGAAAACATGCTCATCCAGCAGTGTGGTATCTCTAAACTGGATAGGCTCTGCTTTTGACTACATACTATCTTATTTTGAGTTGTTACTGTTTTTAAAACATTTCTCTGCATTCTTCTTCTGATTTCCTAAGCCCTTCTGTAAAACACATCCTCCATATTCTACCCTTCCTTCTCCACTCAGCAAATCTCCTTTACACCTAAGTGAACTTAACCCATTCAGAGAATGAACCATCCTTGGCTGCCTTTGAAAACAGACCACCTTCTTCAAATTTCCTCTAAGGGCCACACGTGACCTCCTGGCAAACAATGATTTATTCAATATTTTTATATGAACACTGAGTGAATGTAAGACAGCTTTATGCTCTCCTACAAATCCCCATTGGAGACCCAATGCTGCAGACTCAGGGGTATATAACTTGCTTCCTGGGACCAGGAGTAGTATTGGTTGAGGGTGAAGGGCTCTCGTAAGCTATGTACTCACCCACATGGAGCAACAGAAATGGGGTTCTTCCAGGTCCACAAGATGCCCAAAGGGAATCTACACTTGCAGCAATACGATAGCTGTTTCATGGTCACCTAAAGCACATGTGTGGAGGTATCGTAGGAACTTTTAGTGCAGCAATTCTTACATTAATGAAAAATAATCGATAGGGGGACACGAAGATCTCTTTGCTTGTGATCCTGCCACAATAGTAATGAGCAGAATTTAGTCAAAATAGGGGCGCCTGGGTGGCGCAGTCGGTTAAGCGTCCGACTTCAGCCAGGTCACGATCTCGCGGTCCGTGAGTTCGAGCCCCGCGTCAGGCTCTGGGCTGATGGCTCAGAGCCTGGAGCCTGCTTCCAATTCTGTGTCTCCCTCTCTCTCTGCCCCTCCCCCGTTCATGCTCTGTCTCTCTCTGTCCCAAAAATAAATAAACGTTGAAAAAAAAATTAAAAAAAAAAAAGAATTTAGTCAAAATAGACACAAGATATGGATTAAGGCAATAAATATTATGAAAAAAATTCCTTTGATGTCTGTATCTGTATGTGGTGGGAGAGATGATGGAATGTGTGGAGGATGTTGCTAATAGTTATGAATGTGAGTTGTAAGAAATGAGAGATGCTAAGAGAAAAATCTCAAAATCTTAATAAATTAGTAGGTCGTAAATAATCATTCAATAACAGGCTGATATTGTAAAGGCAAAAATAAATATACTTAGCTGCACCCATTTGATGATAATGTCTTTATCAGATTATTTATCTGGTAATCAGCAAGCAGTTAAAATCAAGGGTTTCAAATTCTGAGAGATGATCATGAGCTCCCCCTGCCCGCCCCCGCCCCCCGCGCCACACACACACACACACACACACACACACACACACATTTACCTTTTATAGAATCTTGCCAAAGTACTTTACATACCACCCACAGTTTACCCATCTGTACATTAAGTACAGAACCCTTAGTATCAACCTAAGAAGGTGATGTCCTAACCAGTTTATGGATTTGCGACAGTTAAAAAATTTCACATGATTTTGAAAAAATCTTGTAGCAATTATTATTTATAGAATTTGTTTTAATATGGATAAATGAAGCAAGCCCAGTGCACCTGAATTAAATTAAATACAATTCTTATGAGAAACAACAAGGACATGAATTTGATGACTCTTAGTTCTCAAAATAACCTAAATGCTATCATAAAAGGGATTGGCTCATTCTTAGTTACTGAATAGAAGAGAAAGAAAAGGTTTTTAATAGATCATCTCCAACAAAGGCAAGAGGTCAGAAAGGAGGTCACGGTATCCTTTGCCCCATCACAGAAAGGACTAAGATGCTGTGTAAATGGATCAGAGATACTGAAGCTTTTTGTGGCTTAAAATTTTCCTATATTTCTCTTTCCTTCTATATCATTCAAACACTCACATCTCCATTGACATAGGTGGTTGGTCGACTCATCCTTTTATATTTTTAGTAAACTTGAGAACCTTAGAGTTAGAAGGCATCCAGGTGACGAGAATCCAGAATCATGAAAAATACTTTGCATGTATCATAAATTATTCAAAGGCCACATGTATAAGAATATGGGATGAAACTATCTGCAAAATTATTTCAAATCTAAATTATATTAGATATACATCAATCTTCCTCACTCCCAATCCTTTTAGTGATGAAAAATTCTAAACACAGAGAATGGAAATAACATGGCAACGGACAGAAAAATGAATGACTAAAGCAGGATTTTAAAATGTTAGTCTTATCTGTTCTCTCCTACAATAGACACCCAGTACAAGCCCCTTGTTCACTCCCAGTTCCCAAACTGTAGGGGCAGAACCTTACCTGGATAGAGCTGAGGATGATCTGTGTTGTGCATCGGCTAGCTGCATCTTTGTTTCCAGCAAACTTTCCAGCAGAGGTAGATATTAAAGGAAAGGATGCTAGGCCTTCCTGAGTGCCTGAGCTGATCCCAGAGCATCATTACCTTTCTGATTCCCCTAGAGTGTCATTATCCTTCTTCCCACTCTTCCTTCACAGGAGTGAGTTGATCTGGCTCCACAACATATGGTCAGAGATTTCTCTGACTTCTAAAAGGAAGAAGTCAGCCTGGAGTAAGAATTGGGGGCTCTCTGATCTTGAATTAAGTTCAGAGAAAGTTGAGCATAAGCTCGCGAGGAGTTAGGTCACTAGAATGTGAGAAATAGAGATTAGATGTAGCAACAAAGCATAACTATGTTTTCTATCCTCTAATCTGGCAGGGCATGTAGATGAAGTAGCATGGTAGATACTCTTGTGCTGATAAATATTATAGTAATCTTGCTCCACCTGCTTCTCCTTTATGTGCTACTGTGATTCTACTGCTATCCTGTTACTCCTATTTCTTCTTCACCTCCTCCTCTTCCTGCTGATCCTCCTACAGAGAATGTTACTCTTGTTGCCTTGTATTTCATAGTAATTTTCAAGTGGACTTTAAGTATTTTGGTTTTCAAGGAAAACATTCTCCAAGCTTTCCCTAGTCATTAAGATATTTAATGAATCATTATTCTCTTCTCTTCTCTTCTCTTCTCTTCTCTTCTCTTCTCTTCTCTTCTGAAAAGAGTGGGCACTAACTTCAATGACACCATTTTTACTGTGTCACAGTAAAACCCCAAGATGAAAAGTTTTATAGGTTATTGTTAGCAATAAGTTATTCCTCTCAGAAAGTTGAGGATGTTTCAAATGTCAGCTGCTCTGATCCGGAGTTTTAGTTCAGTCACTTGACATAGAAAATTATTAATTAACTGATTGCAATATGAATGTGACAAACTGCCTGTCTGTGGCTTTCCTGCAGCTTACTGGTTTTTAGATCATAGTGCCCCAAATGCAGGGATTTCCACGTAGGTAACTTTATTCTGAGTGAGGCTCAACTGTCTGACACTCCATTAGTATTAATATTACTCTAACATTATGTTATAAATATTAACTGCATTCTGCAATTCTTTATTATGATGAAAAACTGAATTATTTTCTCTCACATCTGCTTGGTTTTTACCACGTAGACAATGAGGTTCATCATGATGGGAACAAGGGGATACCTGTTGGGCATGGTGACACAGATGTGTGAGGGAAGCCTCCAGCCAACCTGGTACAGAATAGCAACAGTATCATGGTTGTGAAACAGAGGACCACAGAAAAAGGTTGGGGAATACAAGTGTTAAGGCACTTATGCAGCAATCAGAAGACACAATCCTTGGCACAGGTTTTAGGATCAGTATGTAATAAATAAGAATAAGGGAAGAATTGAGTCCCAAGTGGAGAGTATCACCAATAGTTCAAATATGTCATCGATTCTGGTGTTAGAGCAAGGGAGCTTCATGATATTGGGATGCAGGGAATTAGAACAAAACAGACATTAGACTGACAGAAGCATAAGCTTCTCAATAGTATAGGAAGGGATATCTCTACTGTATACAGTTCATGTTTGCTCAGTAATGGTCAAACTGACTCTGACCATTAAACTGTTGGTAAAGATGGATAGATGAATAGTGCATTGGATGCGTAATGACCACAGAGTGGTCGAGAGCCATTGCCAGAATGACAACATACTGAAAAAAAAAGTGTGAATGAAGAACATTTGGGTGAGGAAAGCAAGGAAGAAACAAGAAAAGCCCAGATAAACAATTTAACCTTACACATAAGAGAACTACAAAAAAAAAAAAAAAAAGAACAAAGTGCAAGATGAGCAGAAGGATGGAAATAATAAAGACCAGAGCAGAATAAATGATATAGAGACTTAAACAGAAAAATTCAAACTAAGAAATAGCTCTTTGAAAAGATAAATAAAATTGCTAAATTCTTAAGCAGACCTATCAAGAAAAAAAGAGAAAGGACCCAAATAAAATCATAAGTGAGAGAGGAGAAAGAACAACTGACATCACAGAAATACAAAGGATTATAAGAGAATATAATGAAAAACTATATGCCAAAAAATTGGACAACATATAAGAAATGGATAAATTCCTAGAAGCATGCAATCTTCCAAAACTGAACCAGGTAGAAATAGAAAATCTGAACAGATTACAAGTAATGAAATTGAATCAGTAATCAAAATAACTACTAACAAATAAAAGTCCAGGACCAGATGGATTCACAGGTGAATTCTACCAAACACTTAAAGAAGAGTTAATACCTATTCTGCTCAAATTGTTCTAAAAACTAGAAGAAGGAAAGCTTCCAAATACATTCTATGAGGCCAGCATTACTCTGATACCAAAACCAAAGACGTAACAAAAAACTATAGGCCAATATCCCTGATGAATATAGATTCAAAAATCTTCAACAAAATGTTAGCAAAACACATCCAATACATTGAAAAGATCATTCATTATGATCAATTGGGATTTATTCAGGATGGTTCAATATTTACAAATTAATCAGTGTAATACACTACCTCAACAAAAGGAAGGATAAAAATTATATGATCATCTCAATAAATGCCAAAAAAGCATTTGACAACATTCAACATACATTCATGATAAAAATTAACAAAATTATATACTTCAATATAATAAAGACCACATATGAAAAACATACAGTTAACATCATACTCAATGGTGAAAAATTGAGAGCTCTTTCTCCAACATCAGGAACGAAGGATGTCCACTCATAGTTCTAGCCACATCAATTAGACAGTCCTAGCCACATCAATTAGACAGTAAAAAGAAATAACATGTGTCCATATTGGCAAGAAGAATTTCAGCTGTCACTGTTTGCAGACAACATGATACTATACATAGAAAATCCTACAGACTCCACCAAAAAACTGCTAGAGGTGGTAAATGAATTCAGTAAATTGCAGGATACAAAATTAATACCCCAAAATTATTAGTATTTATACTATATACTAATAATAAAGTAATATACTAATAACAAAGTAGCACAGTGAGAAATTAAGAAAACCACATTATTTATAATAGTACCAAAAGAATAAAATCCTAGGAATAAACTGAACCAAAGAGGTGAGAGGCTTGTACTCTGAAAATTATAAAACATTGGTGAAAGGAATTGACTACACAAAGAAATGGAAAGATATCCCATGCTCATGGATTGGCAGAACTTATTTTTTTAAATGTCCATATTACCCAAAGAAATATACAGATTCAGTTCAGTCCCAATCAAAATACCAACAGTATTTTTCATAGAACTAGGACAGATAATCCTAAAATTGGTATGAAACCACAAAACACCCAAAAAGTCAAAGCAATCTTGAGAAAGAAAAGCAAGCTGGAGGTATCACAATTCCAGATTTCAAGATACACTATAAAACTGTAGTAATAAAAGTGTATGATACTGGCATACAATAGGCACATAGATCAATGGAATAGAATAGAGAGCCTAGAAACAAATCCATAATGATATGGTCAATTAATCTATAGCAAAGGAGAAAATATATAATGAGGAAAAATAGTCTCTTCAATGAATGGTTCTGGGAATACTGGGCAGCTACATGTAAAAGAAACTGAACAACTTTGTAACATCACACATAAAAATAAATTCAAAATGGATTAAATGCCTAAATGTGAGACCTGAAACTGTAAAAATCCTACAACAGGACTTGATCTTTTTTCTAAGGAAAACATGCAGATTGGCCAACAAATGCATGGAAAGATGCTCAGCATCACCAATCCTCAAGAAAATGCAAATTAAAACTATTCCCTTATACCTGTTAGAAAAGCTAAAATCAAAAGGACAAGAAACAATAAGTGTTGGCAAGGATGTGGAGAAAAAGAAGCCCTCATACACTATTGGTGGGATTGTAAATTGGAAAACAGTACAATTGCTTCTTGGCCTTTTGGCTAAGATCAAGTGTGGAAAACTGTACATAGGTTCCTAAAAAAAAAAATTAAAAACAAAACAATGTTGTCCAATAATTCTATTAGGTATTTACCCGAAGAAAACAAAAACACTGATTTTAAAAGATAAAATCCACCCCTATATTTATTACAGTAGTATTTACCTTAGCCAAGATATGGAAGCAACCTAGCGTCCATTGATAGACAAGTGGATAAGGAAGGGGTAGTATGTATACACAACAGAATGTTACTCAGCCTTAAAAAAAAAAAGGATGAGATTGTGCCATTTGAGACAACATGAATGGACCTAGAGGGTATTATGCTAAGTGAAATAAGTCAGACTGAGGAAGACAAGTACCATGTGATTTCACTCAGATATGGGATCTAAAAATACAACCCAAATGAATAAACAAACCAAAAGCATAATCAGACCCATACATATAGAAAACAAAGTGATGGCTGACAGAGGGGAAGGGGGTAGGGGATGGACAAAATAGGTGAAGCAGAGGGGGAGATACAGGATTCCAGTTATGGAATGAGTAAGTTAGGGGGATAAAAGGCACAGGATAAGGAGTATGTAGATGATATTGTAATAGCGTTGTTTGGTGACAGATGGTGGCTACACTTGTGGTGAGCACAGCAGAATGTATAAACTTGTTGAATTGCTGTGTTGTAGAAGTGAAACTAATGTAACACTTAACTACAAAATTTTTAAAAATGTGCACCTAGCACCTTGAGGGAAAAATATGGGTTAAATTTTCATTGTGAAAGTGACATTGGTACTGTGTAATGCTCTAGTAAAGCTCTAGGCAGGCAATTGTTACCCCATGGAAGTATTGAGTATATGTTCTCAAACCCTCAACTGTCTGGAGAAGTGGTTTCCTTCTTAAAATAGATGTATCTTATTCTGAGTGTGGGAATCTGACTGTGTAATTAGGAGAAATCTCCTTCATTGACTGATAATTCAGCCTGAGCTGGGTCTCAGTTGATAAAAGAACAGCCTCAGGGTTTTCCCTGAGAGGAAGTTAGTGGCTGAAGGCAGTGTTCCTCTTTTAGAGAGAACTCATCTCTTGAGAAGTGGAAATACTTTCCCAGCAAAGAAACTGCTGCTCCAAAATTTCCATTACTGATTCAGTATTCAATTCCAGTTTCTGTGTCAGGTGCTGCTGTGGAAAAGACTGTCAGTGTCATGAGTATTCTGCAGACTGCTGAATATAGCAGGTTATGCATGAAAGCAGTATTAAATAAGTTTGAACTTAAAAAGTAAAGAAAGAAAGGAAAGAAAGAAAAAGAAAGAGAAAGGAAGGAAGGAAGGAGGGAGGGCAGGAGGGAGGGAAGGAGGGAGGGAAGGAGGGAAGGAGGGAGGGAAGGAAGGAAGGAAGGAAGGAAGGAAGGAAGGAAGGAAGATCACGTAAGCATCCATCCAGAGGCCCTCAGCATTGAGGAGATGGTGAAGAGAGACAGAGCCAGATTAGAGGCAGCTAGCATGTCCAGGAAGAGTATATAGGAACATTTGCCTGCTGGATACCATCGTGATGATCACGCTGTCTACAATTGAACAGAAGGGTACAGTGATCCAAATGTGCACAGCCTCCAGTACAAGCATGCCTGTTATCAAAAAGGTGGAAAATATGGAGTTTGTACTCCTGAGAGGAAACATGACTTCACAGGGCTACCTGACTTGCTTGGAATGAAATGCAGTGTCTGGAGCACAGACTAATATTTCATCTAATATAGGTTTTTATAATTTAGAAGTAAATATCTGGGTCTTAAATGACTGCTAGTCTCGCTGATGCTTTTCCCTTCAATTCACCCTGATTGTATGGATAATGTAAATAAATCATTTCCTAAGATTATACCTTCTTTAAATCTACACTAAAGGAACGTGTGTTTATTTTGATTGTTTTCTCCAAAATAACATGGCTCCCGTTATTTTTAAAACTCCATTTTATTAACTTTATTTTAAAATTGGTGTTTTAGGGGTGCCTGGGTGGCTCAGATGGTTAAGTGTCCAACTTTGGCTCAGGTCGTGATCTCACTGTTGGTGGGTTCGAGCCCTGCATCAGGCTCTGTGCTGACAGATCAGAGCCCGGAGTCTTCTTCGGATTCTGTGTCTCCCTCTCTCACAGCCCCGCCTCTGCTTGCGTTCTGTCTCTCTCTCAAAATAAATAAACACTTAAAAAAATTAAAATTGGTCTTTTAAATATTTTAAAAGACTTTTTGAATAGTTTTAGATTAGAGAAAAATTGAGACTATAATTCCCATATATTCCTCACACAGTGAAATTTGCTACATTAATGAACCAGTATGAAAATATTAACTAAAAATTAAAATTACTCCTGGGGCACCTGGATGGCTCAGTCGGTTAAGTGTCCGACTTCGGCTCAGGTCATGATCTTATAGTTCGTGAGTTCGAGCCCCACGTCAGGCTCTGTGCTGACAGCTCAGAGCCTGGAGCCTGTTTCGGGTTCTGTGTCTCCCTCTCTCTCTGCCCCTCCCCTGCTCATTCTCTCTCTCTCTCTCTCTCTCTCTCTCTCTCTCTCTCTCTCTCTCTCTCTCAAAAATAAATAAACATTAAAAAATTAAAAAACACTAAAACATTAAAAAAATACTCCTATGTCTTTACATTTTACCTAATGTACTTCTTCTCTTCTAGGGTCTCATCCAGGGGTAACACATTGTGTTTACTTGCCATGTCTCCTTAGTCTCTTGGCTGTTTCTCACACTTACCTTGTTTTTGTGGACTTGAGTAGTCACAAAGATTAGTGGTTAGGGATATTGTGAAATAGCTCCTAGTTGGAACTTGTCTGATTTTGTCCTCATGATGAGAGTGGGGTTGTGGATTTTTTGGAGGAAGATTATACACAGAGAAACCTTTCAAAACTGACATGAGTGGGGTGATCAAGGTTAACAAGAATACTTCTCAGTACTCAGTGTAAGACAGTGTCACACAATTTTGACACACTCGTTTCCCTCTTTAAAACACTTTTCCAGGGGTGCCTGGGTGGCTAAGTCTGTTGAACGTCCAACTGTTGATTTCGACTTGGGTCATGACCTCATAGTTCATGAAATCCAGCCTCTGGTCAGGCTCTGCATTGACAGCACGGAGCCTACTTGGGATTCTCTTTCTCCCTCTCTCTCTGCTCCTCTCTTTCTCTCCCTCTCAAAATAAATAAATAAACATTAAAAGTGGGGAGGAGCCTGGGTGGCTCAGTTAAGCATCTGACTCTTGATTTCAGCTCAGGTCATGATCTCAGGGTCCAGGAGTTCGAGCGCCACATAGGGCTCTGCTCTGACAGTGTGGAACCTGCTTGGGATTCTCTATCTTCCTCTCAAAAACAAATAAATAAACTTAACAAAAAACAAAACACTTTTCCATTTGGATTCATTGACATCATACTTCCTTAATCCTTTTATTGCTTCCTTTTCAGGCTATTTTTGGGGATTCAACTGCACCCTGTTTTAATGTTCAGGGTTTTTATTTAGCATACTTATATTATTTCCTTTACTTACTCAAGTTGTCTGCTCTCATAATCTCAAACACCATGTTTATGACCATGATTTGCAAATTCAGTATCCAGCTCTACTCTTTTCATCTGATACCTGATACCTATATCAAACCCCAGGCTGGATATCTCTCCTTAAATGTACCTTGGGCAGATCACATATGTACAAAAGAATATTTCTAACACAAATGCCATTCACCCACACCTTCCATATAACAGGATATTGCTATAGGATCTCTGTAGTTTCTCATTCCAAAAACCTCAACATGATTGCCACTTCCATTTCTCTTATCCCTGACAATCACCAACCTTATGACCCCACCCATTAAACACATTTTATATACACTCACTTCTTGCAACTCCTGGAACTGACCCTTGCTCAGTCACTACTCTATCCTTTTATTGAGACTCTTTTATCTTGTCTTCTGCTGTCAAGTCTTGGCCTTCTCATTATTCGGTACAGGACTGATGTTCTTAACATAAATGATTGATGATTTCACCATTCTAATTGCAATACATTTGTAGTCACATGTTGCCCTAAGGATTAGAACTAAATTACAATCTCATCTTTTCTAACCTCGTATCTGTCCGCTATTCAGTTTTTACAGCTGAATCTCTTAGTCATTTATTCACCTGTTTTTCGTACAGTCCAGTGTATTCACAATTTTGTTTTTCTCTTTGTTTTGCCTGAAAATTCTTTTTCTTATATTCCTCAGGTTATTTATCATCAATCTTCAAGCCTCAATTACATATTACTTCCTCAGGGGAGTCATTACTCAAGTCCTTGTATTAGATTACCATCCCCTGTCAGGCTGCCTGTGCACTCTTCATTTCTGAATAGCATTTCTCAGGATGTTAATGTAAAATTTTGCTTAATAATTTTTGTCTGTGTCACCTGTTAAACTGAAGGCGAAGTACTGATTTTGCTCCCGACTGTTTTCTTGTACCTGAGCAGTGTCGTGTCTAGCATTGTGTATGTGACAATTGGGAGTACTTACTAAACTCAGTATTTTCAATGGATATTTATCAAAGTTCCAGAGATATCTCAAATGCAGTGTGTTCAACATAGCTTCCACCATCTTATCACATAAATAATATTCTTTCTTTGTCACCATCTCATTGAGCAACACACCATTGACTTGACTTCACAAACCAGAAACTTGAGCATCAACTATGAAACCACTCTGGTCGCCAAGCCATAAACAATTATTAGGTATGCTCATATATCCTAAATATTCTCACATCCCTTATCATATTTCAGTTCTCACAGGCACCATCAGTTCTTAGTTGTGTTTTTGCTATAGTTTCTAAACTGTTCTCTTTAAAGATTTATAAAGAATTTAAAATGCCATGAAGAAATGCTAATGATAGAATGGTACAAAACAATGTAAAATGAAAAGTTTATATGCACTAAAGTCATGTCTTCATGGCATGGACAGCCTCTAAGAAATAAACATTTGGAATAGAGGGATTATATATCTTTTAATTCCAAAATTCTTTAATGGGCTTGCAGTAAGTCACTAATGGGGAAAAAATAATAAAAGTGGGGGAAGACTCAGCATCATAGTTTTAGATGTTCCTCAGGTCACCTCTAGGAATGAAGAAAGTCCAATTTCATTGTGTCCTGTATTTTGATATAATGACCAATTGACAGAATAAACTAAACAATAGTCATGATTCCAAAATTTTAGGTAGACACGTGTCTAAACGGATGGACATGTGTCTAATGCATTAGAAAGCCTCTTGAGTTCTTTAATAATCAGGTATCATAAAAGACCGTAAAATTACGACATTATTATTCAACTTGTAAGTTGTTACACACATGGGAAGTAGCATTACTCTTCTGATCTTAAAACATTCTTGCTGATCAAACCCAAGGGTTTTACTACATTTTCAGGGAACACCACTTCTTCATCCTGCTTCGGATCTGCTGGGTTTTTACACTGTAGATGATTGGATTCATCAGGGGTGGAAAGAGAATATAGATGTTGCCCATGAGGACATGAACCGAAGGGGAGAGATGCTTTCCAAAGCGATGCACCATGGTGAGGCCAATGATGGGGATGTAAAAGACCAGGACAGCACAGATGTGGGACACACAGGTCTGCAAGGACTTGAGCCTCTCCTCGCGGGATGCAATTGCCAGCACTGTGTGCAAGATGAAAACGTAGGAGATGAGAATAAGCACAGCATCTAACAACAAGGTACAGATCACCAGAGCCAGGGCATAGAGGCTGTTGAAGCGGATGTCAGAGCAGGCGAGCCGGAGCAGGTCCTGGTGCAGGCAGAAAGAGTGGGAGAGGATGTGAGGGCGGCAGTAATGGAAGAACTTCAGGCGAATGATGACAGGGAGAATGGACAAAGCTGCCCTCATCAAAATGGCCACCATGAAGTGAATGACTCTACTGTTAGTCAGGAGGGATATGTATCTCAGAGGATTGCAGATTGCAGTGAAGCGATCAAAGGCCATGGCAAGAAGGACCCCAGACTCTATGGAGGACAGACCATGGATAAAGTAAGTTTGGGCAATGCAAGCATCTTGACTAACTTCTTGGTTGAGCCCCCACAGGACCCCCAGCACCGTGTGCACTGTGGACAGCCCCATGCACAGGTCAGTGAGAGCCAGCATGGCCAGGAAGTAGAACATGGGCTGGTGCAGACTGGGCTCTGTCCATATCACATGCAGCACCATGCAGTTTCCCAGAAAAACCAAGGCATAGATGGAGGAGAAGGGAATGGAAAACCAGGGATAGTAGTGGTCCAGGCCAGGGAACCCCGTGAGAATGAATATTGAGGTATTGATAATGGAAGCAGAAGAAGCAGGCATGATTATTTGAAGGTAATGTTCAAGATGAGATCAATATTTACTGACAGTTTTGTCAAAGTGTCTGCTGTGTGGGAGCAGTTGAGTCTAACACAGGTCCTCACACTGTAGCACAGGTCAAGCTAACGTAGACGCCAGGGAAGCCCCCTCTCCAGGAGGAGCTACAGCACAGGACGGTCTCACAGGGGAGCTCCTTGGTATCAGGTCTCAGGTTATGGGAGCAAATCAATGTCCTGACCGTTGTGGGCAAATCAGATCATGCCCTTCATTTGCTTTTAGTCCCTCTGAGCCGCTTGCAGGACACACAGCAGGTGACAGTGGCAAAGCCATTGAGAGCATAGGGCTGCTCCTGTTCTGCTGTCCCGAGGAAGCCTCTGCGCGCTGTCCTGTGGCCAGTGCTTGTGGCACAAGGAGTCAGAAGGCTCCGGTTTATGAGGAAGGAATGAGAGGATTGTGTAGGCCGGGTGGACCCAGGCTCCTGGGAGGCACTCTTCCCTCTTGGTGGCTGATGCAAGTGGAAGATTCCACCTGGTCACTGCAGGCTAGTGGCTCTTTGGGATTGAGAGGACTGGGTAAATGGCAGAATTTTCCAGATCTTTGTCAGGGAGAGAGATTCACTGGGTCGACAGAAAATTCAATACCTACTCTGAAGGAGATGGAACGAGGTAAACAATCAGGGAGAAAGGGTGTATCAGTATACCAAATAATTTTGAGTCTCCATATCTATCTGAATCAATAAAAATGTTTATATAAGACTTATTTATTTCTTCCCCAAATTTCACCTTTATTTTTCACTGAATCCTTAGTAAACATTTCTCCATTTTCTGAGCCCCTCAGAAAGGGTAACAATTGTGAAATATACCTAGAGGAATCTGTATAACATAGACCAGATTTTGAGGAAAAAGACTGCCTCAACCTTATCCCAATTGAGGGAAAGGAATACTCTTTGGTCCAGCTGCCTCAGAATTCCTGTCTCATCTAAGGACAACAGGGACCACTATTCAAAGATTGTGCATCCTCAGCCAGAGAGGGAAAAAAAAGGAGCCTGGTGGTGGTAGAGGGGGAGGAAGACCACTGTGGAAATCCTTGTGGAGGTCACTCCTCTGAGAAACAGACCCAGTAAAATCTCAGATGCACTAAGATGTAGTCAGAAGATTATTGTATGCTTGCCTTCTCCATCTAAGGTCCCTTATCAGCAACCCAACAGTGGTCCAATAAAATAACAATTGATCATAGCTAAAAGATCTGTAAAATACAGATTTTCTCTAAGGAGGAATACATTGGAAAAATTAATGTCACAAGGGGTATGAAGAATGGGGACAACAGCTTCTCTATAGCTACAATAAACACAGCTCAGCTTCTAGCTGCTACAAACCTTCAGTTTGTAAAACACACATTACCTGCAAAGTACAATCAAGAGAAGTACAATAAAAAGAGGTATGCCTGTATATTGGTCTATATTATCCTTTTCTTGTAATGTCTTTGTCTGGCTTTGGTAGGAGGGTAATGCCATTTCATAGAATGAGTAATAAAGTGTGCCCTCCTCTTCAGTGTTTGAAGAGTTTGAAAGGATTGGGCAATATAATTTTTAAGAGTATCAAATTCAGTTTCAAACTGACCTCATTACAAATCCCAGTTGTGCCACTTTCTAACAATGTGATCAATTACTAAATATCTCTAAGCTTCAGTTTTCACCTAAGAATAAAAAGTATTAGATTTTCATTATTTGAAAAATATAAGAAATATTTATAAATTACTTAGTATATTTTTGCCATTTATTTAATTGCTCAATAATTGATTAGTTGTCAGAATTTTGTCATGCAATTTATGTGACAGGCAATTCAGAAATATACCACTCATTATTTAATTTGTCACCTCAACAATTTATTCCTAATTTTTTATATTCCAAGCACAGGGAATGGAGCAATGGCTATGTTCTTAATATATCTTCTCTAACCCTTCTGTTCCATCTAATTAAAATTTAAAAATATATATTTATGTTGAATGTTTTCTCTGTCCATTTAAGCACAATTTGGGTCATTAGTCAACTAAATATGCTTAATTAAGTTTTAAAATAATTGCTTTTTAAATAATTTTTTAAAAAAATTTCCAACAAGCAAATATGTCTTCAGTCACCTTACATACTTGCTTTTCTGAGTTTAGTTATTATCCTCAGCTTTCTACTATTTTATGCCTAAGAATGCTTCATGGCTCTTACCATATGAAATTTCACACTTGTCCTGTGCCCATATGAAAGTGGAGGAAAGGAGAAGTATAAAAGTTTTGCAAAGCAACTATTATTTTTTGGGGAAGATAGCCAGTTTGTCTCAGACTAAAGAGAGATAAGTATTATCCTCTTGTCTGGTACTTCTGTAGAGCTCCTTTCTGCTCTCATTCTCTATCTGCTTTCTTACAAAGGGTGGCTCATGGCACACCTTCCTGAAGAAAAACTCAAAAAGTCTCAGCAATTTCCTCACTTGGTGAGTTTAGGTAGCTTTTATCAGTGTGCCTTGGGCTCCTTTTGGTACTTTTTTAATGTATTCAGAGACAAAGAGAATATATGCTAATTCTTAATCTACCTGGAGGGAATTATCTGAAAACTTTTTGCAATATACCTTTGAGGGAAATCTAAATATCTGCACCATATAGATCTACTGTTCTTGTTATAGAGATTTGGGAAGGGAATTTTTATTTCCATACACTGACTTCAATTACAGAATGACTATTATTACACTGTGTTTTCTTATATCTGTCTATCTATCATCTATCTATCTATCTATCTATCTACCAAACAGATCCTTCTGTTCCTCACATGAATCTCACTTCTCTGCCTCCCATTTTCAGTTTCAATAATGACTAATCACCCCAGATCAGAGTCCATGACATGGAAGTGTGCTTTGCTATTGGGTGATTTCCAGTTATAATCAACTATTTGAGCCATGAATATTGTTCCAATGGTCTCCGCATTGTCCAGCTATTTGACTGTAGAAAATTACTTTCTGAGACTTTTTCTGCATGGCTAAGCAGACACTTAGCTATTGGACCAACAATGAGGCCCTTAAGACAGCAAGGGGCCATTCTGTGGACAGGATTCTGTAATTCAGGGTAGTGTGCTGATAGGAACATATACCCGCATTAGCATGACTGCTACTACTTTTGCATTTGAAGTAGTTGAACCGAGCTTACCTTATTGAAACTATCTGTTATGAGCCTTGTGAAGGAACAATCTCTTCACTCCCTTATCCTTCTTGGAGTCCATTAAAAGCTAAATACTTTCTCATTGACTTAATCTTGATTTCTTCAGTGTTTTATTCTCTGGCCACTGCTTATTCTTCCTTCCCTCAAAATCCTTGGGCAATAAAGTCCTTGTCATTGTTTTAGCTATCACCTGTATACTAATTATTAACACATACGTATTTGAAGTTCTGACCCTTTCCTGAGCTCTAGTTCAGAGCTATATATTTAGCTATTTTCTGTACATAATTGTTTAATTGCCTGCAGAAAACTCACACTAAACAATGCAGAATAGAACTCTTCATCTTTTTTTTTAATTTATTCACTCTGTGTGTGGGGAGGAGTGCATTATTTACTTTGTGGGGAGGGGGTGAGACAGAGTACATGGGAGGGGCAGAGAGAGAGGGAGGGAGAGAATCTCAAGCAGGCTCCACTCAATACAGAGCAATGCGGGGCTAGAACTCACAAACCATGAGATCATGACCTGAATCAAAATCGAGTCCGATGCTTAACTGACTGAGCCACCAAGGGGCCCCTGAACTCTTCATCTTCTCATCCATCTTTATTTATAGTGCCAGTAAAATATGCTATCATCCATGGTGAGGAAGCATAAGGCAAGCTGACACCCTGCAATCCACTCCCCACCCCCAGGTGGGATAAGTGTGATATTCCTCAGGCACTCCTGGCTGCCCAAGAACAAAGGAAATGACAAAAACAAATGGTTAAACTGATAAAGTCTCCATCAGTTTACAAATATTTTAGTAAATTACAAGAAAAAGGCGATTTTATCATAGCCTAATCTCCGGAATCTCCCTACTGCTAGAGAGAAAAACAACCTTAGTTTGACAATAGCTAGGCCTCCAGTAATCTGTGAGTCTTCTTTAATGGAAATCCCTTTAAGAAACATCCTCTTGGGGCACTTGGTGGCTCAGTCAGCTAAGTGTCCCACTTCACATCAGGTCATGATCTCATGGCTGGGCTTGAGAGTTAGAGCCCTGCCTTGGACTCTGTGCTGACAGCTCAGAGCCTGGAGCCTGCTTCAGATTCTGTTATCCCTCTCTCTACCCCTCCCCCACTCACGCACTGTCTCTCTCTCTGTCTGTGTCTCTCTTTCAAATTTAAATAAACATTAAAAAAAGAAAAGAAACATCCTCTTGACTTCATTTCCTCCAACTCCAGGGTATATAAACAGTCACTCTTCACAACCCCAGTGCAGCTCTTTCTGCCCAAAATTATAATTTTGTTGTTTTGTATTTTGTGTTGTAACATCCATCCACTTACTACTTCCATCCCCCACTGTATCTCTAAGTTTTCCTCTTAATCTATTGTCAGTGCAAAAGCTAAAAGGGAAGGTTTTACAAAGTATGCACAAAGAAGTAGCCACAGCATTCAGTACAGAGGCTATAGCAATGAAATTCACATGTTTTATTTTCAAAGCATCCTTAATTTATAGTTACGTTCAAAACTGATGAGATTTTTAGAAAAAGCCTACAGAGAAGATAATTTTGCTTGAAATTTTTTTCACTCTTGGTATTTAAAAATATGTGTTGAAAAAAATATGTGTTGGTAACTGTGAGTTAGATAACCTTACCATTCTTGAAATTTCTATCGAGATGAGAAAAACAGCAAAATCCTAAAATCCCCTAAAAGCAAAATTAAGAAGTCCTCGTAGGTTTGATTCTCACATATCTGCAATTACATTCATTGCCTGTGAACATTTCACCCTTGCAAGTGATACAGGCTGGCTTTGTCGGAGGACTCAGAGAGTGGGTCCCACAGTACCAGCCAAAAGGGTCGTTGGCTTTGCACAGGATAGAAATCAAATGTGAGCTGGTAGGAAGTGAGAGCAGTTTACTGAAGACAGAGAGAGCGCAGATACAGACAGAACTTCTGAGAGACTCAAAAAGGAAAGGAAAATGAGTCTCCTTTTTGCTTCGGGTGTGGGTTTTTATTGAGGGCTGTGGTTTGGTGCACGTGTCTTCTCAGGCATCCGGAGTGCTTAGGAGTACCTTTTTGTGGAGTGCTTTTTGTGGAGTCCTTTTGGTTTGCCTGTTTCACAAATGTAGCCCCCCCCCCCAATCATTTATTTATTCAGCAAATACTAACCAAGTACCTAATGTATAGGAAAGGGCTACCTTCAGGAAAAGGGATGCAGTCGTTAGCAAGAGAGAATGAATGCCTTTCTTCGTGGGGATTATTTTTAGTGGGGATTTTCCAGAATGCTTCTAATATAACTGGATTCCAAATATACCCACCACTCTGTTTGTCAAAAATTCTTTCTCCTAAACTCTGAGGCAAAGCCCTCATGTGCATTTTTATGCATTTGTAAAGTTCCTATGTTGTTCTTTCAAACGTTTTCTATTTAAATTGGTAGTCCCCTTCATGAGTCTTAGATATCATGAGGTTTTCCTCAAAAACAGTGGCTGTATCTTAAGTTTCATTTGTATTTCCAAGGTCAACAATAGTGTATTTTACAGAGTAGGTGCTCAATGAATTTTTGTTTTATTAGAAATAAGTAAAGGAGAATGTGGTTATTTGTTTCCCATGCGTGAGAACTTCATAAAAAGACGATGCTGTCTCCTTGTTACTTTCTTCTCCTCACAATGGTATTTTATATTAAATGGCTCATTACACAACAACTATGACTTTCCCTCTCTACCAAAGATTTAATGAGCCTGAGGGTCTCTGATGCCAGCCCCACCCAGCCAGAAGAGGCTTAGCATCCTCAGCCGGATCTGCTTGGTCTTAATGATGTAAACCGCTGGATTGACACCGGAGGCGTGAGAAAATGAAGATAGGAGAGCAGCACACGGCTGGAAGGGGAAACC
The DNA here is from genome assembly GCF_016509475.1 of Prionailurus bengalensis. Taxonomy (NCBI): domain Eukaryota; kingdom Metazoa; phylum Chordata; class Mammalia; order Carnivora; family Felidae; genus Prionailurus; species Prionailurus bengalensis. Next base: position 61,406,802 of record NC_057346.1, read on the forward strand.
CCCTTCTCAAATCTGTGGATCATGGACAGGCCAATCATAGGCGTGTAGAAGACCAACACAGCACAGACGTGGGCCACACAAGTGTTGAGGGCTTTGAGGCGCTCAACATTGGAAGCAATGGATAGCATTGTTTGGAGATCAGCCCATAGTAGAGCACAATGAGCACCACAAAGAGACCATAGGCACTGTTGATGTGGTGTCCACACAGGCCAGCTTCATGACATCTGGGTGTAGGCAGTAAGAGGGGGAAAGCAGGTGATTCTGGCAGTAAGGCAGCTCCTTCAGCATGATGGGGGCCGGGACGTGGAGCCTGATGCTGTGCACCACACTGGCCAGGCCCAAGCTGGCAATGTGGGAGCTGGCAAACATGGTGCTGTAATGCAGGGGGTTGCTAATGGCCACAAAACGGTCAAAGGCCATGGTCAGCAGCACAGAAGACTCCGTGATGGAGAAAGTGTGGATGAAGAAGAGCTGGGCCAGGCACATATCCACCGCCACCTGTCTGAGACCCAGCATGTAGAAGGGGAGCATGGTGGAGGGGAGCGTGGAGGCAGACAGGCCCAGGTCAGTCGCTGCCAGCATCGACAGGAAGTAGTACATGGGCTGGTGCAGAGTGGGCTCTGACTTCACCACCCACAGGATCAGGCTGTTCTCTGCCAGAGAGGCCACATACATGGCACACAGAGGGATGGAGAGCCAGCTGTGCACAGCCTCAAGGCCTGGGAGCCCTGCTAGGAGGAAGGAACTACCAGTGTGGTTGGAGTCTGACATGGTGACCCAGCAGGCAGAGTTCCAGGCAGAAATGCCACCACAGGCCCTGAAATCAGAGGAGTTGCTGGGTCAGAACCTCCACCATGAACCAAGACCTTGCAGTGACTCCCCAGAGTGTTTCCCTGACAACCCTGGCCTTGTGATTTCTGAGGTCTTTCCCCCAATTCCTAGATAAGGGCCCTTAAGCAAAGGTGAGTTTGAATTATAAAAGGAAATCTTATAATCATGGTGAGCCTGGCTTGGGAACCACACAGCAAAATTTACCACAAAAATCAGAGTTTGAAACATGGATCTAGAAAGGGTCTGAGACAATATTGGTCTCAACTCTTCACTATATACATCCTGGGATGTGAACTCTAGATCCCTATATAGTTAGTGTGTCTGATCTGGGAGCAGAGTACAGGCCCCTCACTTCCTGTCAAGTTCTCCTTCACACTGTCTTTAAATAGGTACTTCAGGGTGGTGAATATCCCAATCTTGCAGACTGACATCTTGTTTTAAAATTAAAACAATTCAAAATAATTCCCTTTCACATGTTAGCCCACCTGTGTGAGCACACAAATACAACTTTATCACCCACATGGTTTAAAATGTCAAGCTATGGCAAAAATTCTAGATATTTTTCCAAATATGAGTCATTCTCCAATTGACCCGTGTCTGGGGAACATTAAATAGTATGATCTCTAACTCATAGAAAATTAAAACTACCTTGAAGCTTTTCTGTAATTTTTTCAGCATTATATTGATGAGCATATAGAAATCAGAAAAAGATATTTATGTGTGGAGGAATCATAATTTAGATCCACTGATAAAGTTATTTCTGGAAAAATACAATAATGGGGGACTACATTTTCTGTCTTTGCTGTGTTCACTCCCATGTGCTTTAAGCTCCTGTTTCATTCCCTGCCAGTTGGGCTCCCTCCTATTCCATCCATCATGAGTTCCATTTTCTGAGAAAGCACTCAAAGGACTGTCTGAAAGCTTTCACCTTTCCTCCTAGTCATAAACAAAGGAGGGAGATTTCTGGAGTATCCCAGGAGTACAAAACTGAAGAATAATAGCCAACAAGGACAACTTAATTTTTAGGAATCTTAATCATACATTCAGAGATTTGTTATGTTTGGTCTTTTTCCAATGATACTGATTTTTCATTTTCTTGCCTTTTCTCTCGTGTATTTGAGAATAATCTAGTATTTGTTCCTCTTTCTAGGATTTCCACATAATAATGAATTCTGTCACTTTTTCTTCAGCAGGTAAAAATGTGCAAGTGTAATTTATTGCTTCCATATTTCACCTAAAGTAATTTACAGAATGTTCTCTGATATTTGATTATAAAGCATCTCAACCCTTAGAAGTTAGATCAGTTTTTGCAGATTAAGAAACTTAATCCTTAAGAATTCAGGTATATAACTTTACTCAAGTCCCATCAATTGTAAAGGAGAATCTAGGACTGGAAAAAATTCTCTCTGACTCAGTATCTTTTACTCTGGATATTGTTGTTTGAATGTAAAGACAAATGCCAGCTATTAACAAACATATCAAGACATTCACAAACCTTATCCTTACATCTAAGGAAATAAAAAATTCCCATGAATTTCTGTGCTTAAAAATTTCTTATTAGGTGGCCATTTCTGGTTTTCCTCTTAAAAATTTCCTATATGATGGCCATTTCTGGTTTTCTTCTAGTTTATTTCCTCCAGATTAAATGCCCTCATTTTCATTCAATAATTAAACCATCTAAGGAACTGTTCTAGACACAGATATTAATAAGATCCCAATAATAAGGGAAGCATGAATCAATATTTCAAGTATGTGAAGAAAATAAAATAGTGGAAAGAGAAGGGCATGTGATTTTCAATAGTGAGTTTAGGTGAAAGCTCTCTGAAGGAGGGAGAATTGTAGACAGGGCAAAACAGAAAGAGGGAGCAAAACTGTACCTGTCCGGGTGAGTGAGTTCTGATTGGCAGGGAATGTATGAAGGTACATCGCTAGAAACCTGAAGTTGTTAGCGCACAAGTTAGCTATGAGATAGGTATTTGTTAAAGCTGGAATTGTGATAGAAATAGGAGAAGTTAAGATAATAGAGATAACCTTCCAGAACCAACACGATTAGTTAAGAAAACTACATTTCACTTGAATGGGAGTGGGGAGGTATTTTCTTCTGTGCTTCAGCACATACACCTAGTGGCTCTGACAGTGTGGACTCTGGGCTGGTGGCATCAGCAGCACAGGACAGCTTGTAATAAATACAAATCATTAGGTTCCACCCCCAACCTACATGCCCATCAGGATATCTCCAGTTGAAGTCCAGCATTTGGTGTTTTAACAAACTCTCCAGGTGATTCTGATGCAAACCAAAGCCTGAGAATCACTGAGGCACATCGTTAGTTATAGTATTTTTTTTGCAAGCAGATGAGTGCTGTTGGAAAAGCAAGGAAGCGGGAGAGAAGCAGAGGTTATGAATTAACAGAAAAGGGACATTCTTAGACAAAGAAAGAAACCTTGTTCCCCAGTGCTAAGAAAATCTGCAGTCTGCTAAATTCTGCTGCTGTTGGAAGCTGAACAGGGTGCTTTAGCTCTCTATATACAGATGTATGAATTCCTAGTCAGTTACTGACAGAGGAGCGAGCGTGAAATAAGACAGAGAGAATTTTGAGGACACTGGGAAGAATTGTGTGTTCAAATTAAGTGTTTGAATGCCACATATGAATTCTTCATCCTGTGTTCATGCTGCACTGTTTCTTTAAAATTAGAAAACAATCTTTAAGATTTTTTTTTTTTAACAGACTGAGAGTTCTCTCCCTTAACCCATAGATTTCAAATGTGGAGATAGAAACAAAATGAATGGACATAGTGCAAGCATAGTCATAACTTCTGGACATTATTTCACTTAGCATTTGGGAAAATGAACTTACTAGAAAAGGCCCCGAGGTGCTCATATATGTGGAACATATTATTTTTGTATATTGCATTAAGCTGACTGTGCAGAAGAAGAGTTTGGTGAATTCGTGTGTGTGTGTGTGTGTGTGTGTGTGTGTGTGTGTGTGTTGTGTGTGTGATAGTTTTTCTTAATTTTTAAGAAATACTTGTGGAATGAAAGGATTTTGTGATAAGAAACAGAAAAATATAGGTGAAAAGGCAGGGCAACTGGTTTCTGGTCCTGGCTTCAGCACGAAACACTGGAAAACAAAAACCAAACAAACTTGAGCAAACTTAGACTTAAGCGACAGCTATTTATCCAAAAGTAAGAATGCACTATGAGAGGGGTGCTAGGGTGGCTTGTCCATTGAGCGTCTGACTCTTGATTTTGCCTCAAGTCATGATCTCACAGTTCATGAGATCAAGCCCTGTGTGGGGCTGTGTGATGACAGTACAGAGCCTGCTTGGGATTCTCTCTCTCCCTCTCTCTCTCTCTACCCCTCCCCTGCTCCTGCACACATGCTGTCTCTCAAAATAAGTAAATAAACTTGGAGGAAAAAAAAGACTGTGCTGTGACCTCCTTTACAGAAACTGTTCCTTTTGGCTTGCCAGCAGATTTTCAATCAGGTATCAGCCTGCAGCATCATGGAATAAAGTGGGGAACTATGGAATAAAGTGGTGGTTCCTAACACCAATGTGTTTTCTTCTGGAGTCACATTTGGATTCAGATTAATATTAAGTGTTAACAGCCAATATTCTGCAATGCCATTAATAAGAAATAAGAGAATAGATGTACACAAAGGATTCTCCTCTTATACCATATATCTACACTTACATATACAATGCTGATTTCACTTTTCCTATTGTCTAAATAATGGAATAGGGTGAATTGTACCAATTCTCACACCATACCAATCTCGTAGGTTTCTCTGATGATAAACTAAGACTGGGTGGATGAGTTCCTAGTATTCTGTACAGCACTTAGAAAATAAATAATCATTGTTAATATGTGTGCGTTCTTTAGTTTTTCCTACCTTTACTTACCATGCTCATAATTCAAGGAGCTTTTCCAAATAGGATTCTTCAAAGATTTAGAAGTAATTGCAATTAACCTTGATCACTCTGGATTTGTCTGTTCACATCATCATTCTGTTACCTTCCATCATACAAATAGAAACAGACTGCCTTTTCAAACTGTCCTCACAAACGAGGAAATTTCCATTCCTTTCTGTTCCTCAAACTTTTCCTCATCTCAGCATGTCTCCCTTAAGGGGCATAGAATCCATCTGCCTAAAGTCTTAGGAAAACATAAATCAGGCTATATTTAAGGCATTGAAGATGTATGCTCGTTACCAGCTCATCTCCTAATTTTCAGCCGATCTCCTAATTTCCCATTTATTTGGTTTTATCTATTGTGACAGCACATTTGAGGAAACTTATCCAGTAGCTCCCAGATGGTACCCAAAGATAAATAATATTTTTTCTCCACCTAAATCTTTAATACTGTACTTTTTCAGGGTCTTAAAACATATTAACTCTATTCTTAGATGAGCACTAATAAGGAACCTTGGCAAATGGCTATACCACTTTCCTCCCAAGCCCCGTGTTCCTGGCTCACCCACAAGGAGGACATAAGAGCTGAAGACATTTCTCACCCTCCCCCAGGGTACATTCCTGGATATCATCCCTTGATGAACACAGTGGGCAGCATGGGCTTTGGGGCACAAATACCTTTAACCACGTCACTGCCAAAGAAGTTTTGCATTGCCTGTAAAGAAACTCCGTCATGATTGGAAACTCTTTGGTCCGTCCAAGTCTGTCTCAGTTTCTGACTCTACTTGTATTGTGATTAAAAAGTAATTAGCTGCTCGAGAGTGCAGGCTTCAACATCAGAAAGACCTGAATTGAACCTCTCAGTTTCCTTACCTGTGAAATTGAAATAGTGAAAGAAACTAATGTACAATGTGGTTGTGAGGATTAAATCAGGTACTCCCTTAGAAAATTTACAACAATGTTTCTCAATACTCAAATAATTACCTATTATTTTATCATTATTTCTCCATAATAACATTGTGGGTATTTAATATGATAGTATATGCGAACCATCCGCTATCATTCCTAAAAAAAACAAAACAAAAAACAAAAAACAAAAAAAACCGCACATTAAGCACTTGATAAATGTGGTGATGCTGATGTTGATGTACATACAAATACAACAAAGAAATTCTCTTGTTGCCACAGAAATAATAAGAATTGAACGCAATGAACGACTTTCTATCTTTGAGGAAAATAGAAATAGAAAATAGAAATAAACAGAACAGAAATAGGTTTAGCCACAGCATTGGAAACCAAGGCAGACAATTCATACTTGCCCCAAAAAATGTTTTGTAAAATTCTTTGTTTCACGATACAAGTGCAAAACAAAAAATTGCAGCTCGTTGTGAGCACATTTGTCAAACCTTTGAGTATGAATGAAAGAAAATCGTGAGGCTCCCAAAGCTTTCAAACTCAACGTTATAGGTCATAAAGAAGAACTGGATGTTGAATATATTCCAACAAATAAACAACTGTAACTCTGGGCAAGATATATAAATATGTCAGGCATTGTAAAACAGACAGTGTAGAGCTGTGGTTCCTTGAGATAAAGGAAACAGGAAGTTTCCTTTAGAAGCTAGATATCCATGCGGCTTCTCTGCCAGATGGTGCTTTATAAGCTCAGCCAAGGAAGTTGAATGCAAAGTGAGGGCAACTCTCTACCTACTGGAGGGAGAAGACCAAAGTGATTTTAGAGAGTGTGAGGGGTCAAAATTTGGGGCACCTACTGGATATAAAGCAGTTGAAGAAGGAAGGAGTCCTAGAAATCTACTGAGGTATCCGTTTGAGGTTTTCACCAAGTACTAAGCTGCAAATTCATGGGTCAAGATTCCAAAAAGCTTGGCAGAGAACATCTCTGAGACAGAGTGGGCTGTAAGTTGCATGGAAATTCTGGAGGTCATTCAGTATTGGGACAACTGGAGTTCCAAAAAGGGAGAGTGGACAGAGCTCTTTGAACACCTTGGACATTGACATGAAATCCTAGAAGGGCCATACCATAGGAATAGGAGTATATGGTATGGTTTCTGATTTCATGAAATTGATTCACTATCATGTGCTCCTTTGACATCTGAAACTGGGAGTGCATCTAAAAGCCTAACTATAGCTGCCCTGCTCTTCCCAGATATGCCCCACATCCAGTGGACAAGGGGCCCCTCCCAGCTCGTTCCCCTAACAATCAAATATGCTACACTCCAACTAATGGCTTTCACTTGCCTGTAAACCCATGAAATTATTCAAACAAACCACTCACATTCTCCTTTGGGAATGAGAGGAGTAACCCAATCTAGCTGTTACTACCGAGCCTGCCTCTCATGGCTCTTTGTTTGTTTGCTTTGTCCCCAAGTATAACCCAGGTGTGCCCCTTGCCTGGTGTGCAGTTTCCTCTATGAGTATCTATGTCTAATAAACTGCTATCAATCCTATCTTTCCAGCATCAAGTACCATGCTTTCATCTATTTCCATAACCCTACAGTAGAAATCGCTTTCTCACCAACAAGGTGAATAGGAGGAAATTAGGAGAGAATACTGTAACCAAAGAGTGAGGGCTAATTAGCATCAACCCTAATAAGGCATAAAGTCAATATGCAAAAACATTAACATGACCCTGCCTGCCAGCTCAAATCAGATTCTCTTTATATAGGATAATGTGACCCATATTCTCAATAACATAGCATTTGCAATGCCTATGGGCACATTAAAACAAGGCAAATAAAAAGCAAAAAGATAATCAGAATAAAGTAAAACAGCTAATAAGAAGAGATTCAGGATGAACAGAGATTCTAGAATTGGGAGAAAAGAGCCTTAATAATTTTGAAACTAAATTTATGTATATGAGGGATGAAATGATGAAAAAAATAAATTATAGATAATGGTATCCAGATTTCTCACTGCCAGAGAAAGAAATTAACATATAAGAAATCATATTTTTAAAGTCATATAGGAAAAAAATCCTTGAAATTTACAATTCTAATCTAGTAAAATTTTAGAGTAAATATTAAACATTTTCAGGCTGAAAGGAAATGGTGACAGGTATAAATTTGCACATATGCTAAGGGATACAGAGTATTACATGTGGCAAATGCGAAGGGAAGTATATGCAAATTGTGGTATATCCACAGTGAAATATTATTCAGCAATAAAATGGAATAATATAAAAACAACTCAAATAGAACTCAATATACTTATGCGGAGAGAAAAAAAACAGACTGCTAGCAAAAAAGCATATACTTTATGAATACATTGATGTAAAATTTTAGAAAGATGTACACTAATCTGTAATAACAAAATCATCTCAGCCTTTGACGGGTTGAGTGGAAAAATGTACCGGGGAAGAAGAACAACACGAAACTTGGGAGTAGTGTGTATGTTCATTATCTTGAGTTTGGTGATGATTTCATGGGTGTGTATGTATATTAAATTTATCAAATTGTATACTTTAATTATGTGCAATTTCTTATATGTCAATTATTCCTCAATAAAGACATGCATGTTATGTTAACAGATTTTGAGGAGGGTTACCCAACATAACAGAAAATGTGGTGGTATGCTAACAAAAGGTATCTTCAGGGGCTCCTGGGTGGGTCAGTTGGTTGAGCATTAGACTCTTGATTTCTGCTCAGGTCATGATCTCAGGGTCATGGGATTGAGCCCTGAGTTGGGCTCGCTGCTGTGCATGGGACCTACTTAATATTCTCTCTCTCTCTCTCTCTCTCTCTCTCCCCGCCCCCTGCCTCCACCGCCCCTCTCTACCATTCACTCTCTCTCAAATTAAAAAAAAAAAAGTGTCTTCAGTACCTTGACAATAGAGCTACATGTGTGGGGTGGGAGCAGTAGAGTGGTAGCAGAAGAGGAAGAGCATTGGATGTTGCGATCAGAGTTACAAATTGCAGTAACAGTCAGATGCCAGGAACTGCCAAGTGTTCATTAGGCACTTCAACTTTTATTGTGTTTCTGGAATGCAGGATCTGTTGAGAGATGAGTCACAAGGGCTTTGTATGTTGTGCTTATATATTTCATCTTTCCAGTCCCCACTTAAAATTCGTAAGTTCAAAGAGGTATCCTGAAATTTCCATCATTCAAATGGACCCATCCTTCTTGTGTCCTCACCGGAAGCTGTGCTGTCTGTTGTCAGAGCACCTGTGACTCAATGGGGAATTATATGCTTACAATTCAATTTTCCCTGATGATTTAAACTTTTCACACTGAACTAGAAATATTCTATTTTGTTTTCTTTATATTTTGAATAGGATGTGGCCTAGTATAGATGAATAAATAATATTGAAATGAATGACTCTGTAGGAGAGAAATAAAATACTAGTAGTATGTTTCTTTTCTTTTCATCTCAACATTATAAATAACTTTACAATGTGTTCTGATCCTAAATACTAGCACTTAGGTAAAAGTCTTAGTTGACTTAGTACTGGTTATGTTTTTAACAGGGCAATTCTATCAGAGAGGTTAGCTGAAGATTTAATCCAGAAAGAAAAAGACCATGATAAAGCGAACAAATCAGTTTCTCTAGCTTTGACTTGTTTATGAAAGCCTAGTCAGTTCTTTTAAGAATCATCTTCCAGGAGGTCTGCTTTGCTTATTTTTTCTAATATTCCCTGAAAGATTGAGAAAAAAATTAAGTTCTACATGATACCTATCATTCAAAAATTATAGCATGCCATGGTAAGTTTATGAAAGCACAGAATATCTCTTGTATTTATTAGGAAGTGAGGAACAGCTTTCACTTCATTCAGAGAGTTGAAGAATATTGGAAGCTGTGTCCACCTTTCATGTTATCATGGAGCTTAAAAAAAACCTGAACTGCCAAATAGTCACATTGTAATACATTTTATTATGGTAATTCAGGTATTTGTTTCTTTAAATGTATTTAAAAGTTCTGTAGCTCATTTGGGGTGTATTTTCCCGTGTAACACACATCTAAAGTTATTACGTAATTCATAAAAAACATATTTTGATTTTAATATTTGCCAAATTTTCAGAAAATATGCAAAGTAAAGCCCTCTTGAGCTAAAGTTTATAAACCTCTAGATTTTTAGTTGGAGGGTATTTTAGATGTCTTTGAATTCCACTCTTCTAATCTGCTTGCTTTTTCATGTAAGTGATACTCTTTCAAGTGGCTGACAGTTTCCTCTGTAATAATCTGAGTCTTTCACAGGCTGATATTGATATTTGCAGAATGAGCAACATGTTTTTCTCATTAAATAGGTACTGTTTTAAATGGTATATATTTAAATACATAATATATTTCAGTCAGTTTTTTTAATAATTAATCAACATCAGATGGAAGCTGTATACTCTGTTTCCTCTCAGAGATGTGTTCAGTCAGCAGGCTGATTATCAAAACCAGTATTTTATGTCTGTGATTCAGAGTTTTTTTAGGTGGAGCATCTTCAGAATGCATGCCCGAATCTCTTTGGTTTTAACATTGTAGACAATTGGGTTGAGCATTAGAGGAACAAGAAAGTGTAGATAGGAGAGAAACATGTATATACCTGAGCTGGTAGCTTCTTTTTCCCAAAGTGATGGATCATCGACAGGCTGACCAGTGGGGTATAAAATAGTAATACAGCACAGCTGTGGGAAATGCAGGTGTTAAAGGCTTTGAGCCCCTCAGTGTTAGAAGAAATGCTCAATACTGTCCTCAAGATTAGCATGTAGGAGAGGAGAATGAGTACAGCATCCAAAGCCAGTGTGGAGAGCATGACAAAGAGCCCAAAGCCACTGTCCACAAGAGTGCTAGAACTGGCTAGCCTTAAAACATCAGGATGAACACAATATGAATGAGACAGAGCATTCATAGGCTGAAATTGCCGTCTTCCAAGGATCAAGAACAGGGGCAGATGGAGAGCAGCACTACGTATCACAATGGCCAGCCCAATGGCCCCAATGTGCTTGGTTGTGAGAATGGTGGCATAGCATAAAAGCTCTCGAATAGCCACATGGTGGTCAAAAGCCATGGCGAAGAGCACAGATGATTCAATAATTGAGAAAGTATGGATGAAGAAGAGTTGTGTAAAGCAGGTTGCAGCTCCCACCTCTCTCTGGCCCAGGAAAAAGACAGCTGTCATTGAAGGCAGTGTAGAAGCTGAGAGGCCCAAGTCTGCCATTGAAAGCATGGACAGGAAGAGGTACCTAGGTGTGTGGAGGCTAGAGACAGGCTTGACAATGTACATTATGGTGATGTTGCCCAGCAAAGACACAACATAGATAGAGCAGATAGGAATAGCTGTCCAGCAATGAGAGGTCTCCAGTCCTGGGAGTTCCATCAGTATGAAGATGAAGCTGCTGGCATTATTGTTGTTAAGAACTGCCATAACTTTGGGGAGAGCTTGCCCTGGAAAAATCATGGAGAAGGCAAAAAGTTATTCTTTCACAGCATTTTCCTAGCATCTTATCCCACAATGCCCATGACCCATGCTTGCAGAGTAATATCACTCTCCTCCTCTTTTTACAGCTCTGAATCCCATTCCTTTAGAAGTTCCTCTAGAGTACAATGCTGGCTCTTTTCTTGGCTGCCACGAAGCCTAGTTTTCAGAGGCTTTTTGTGCCTTTCATAGACAGAAAATTCCTTCCTCATTTGAAGATATGTCAAGCTTTGAAAAATGGAAAGGGAAACTCTGTGGAGAGAGCGTGCAGTACAGATGCATAAACTAGATTAGTTTTAATACCAGAAAATCGGGCTCTAAAGAAACCTAGGTAAGGATAATTGTATTTAATGGCTGCCTGGGAGTTAGAAAGTAAAGTGTAAGAATGTTAATACTGACTCTGAACTCCTGATGTCACCAGAGATATTTTTTTCTCTGAAAGGGATTCAAAAGTAATATATGTGACAAGAAGACAAGCCCAAGGGTTTGGGCTTAATGTGTATGTCTACTGGGTTAAATCCCTTCTCAATCTTTGTTATCACTCTCTGAAAAAGTGTTTGGATAGCTGGTTCAGATGTATGAGACGAAGAAGATGAAGACTAGATAATATTTGCAGCTAGAAATACATGTATTCTCAATGGCATCACACATTTACTGAGCTCCTACTACTTCATTTAAATAATATAATGACAGGCAATCTATAACTTATGCCTTTGAAGGTCTAGTAATCCACTGGTCAACAGAACACATCCATGAGGGCAATGACCATGGGACAGATAAAACATCCCCGCTGGGAATCTACGCTCTCCACAACTCACCTTTTTCATGTTTTTTTTTTTAAACTTTATTCAGTTTTGAGAGACAGAAAGAGACAGATCATGAGTGGGAAAGGGGCAGAGAGAGGGAGATGCAGAATCCGAAGCAGGCTCCAGGCTCCGAGCTGTCAGCACAGAGTCGGACGTGGGGCTGGAACTCAAGAACTGTGAGATCATGACCAGAGCCAAAGTTGGATGCTCAACTGACTGAGCCATGCAGGCGCCCCAGCCACAACTCACCTTTTCAAAGAATGATCCTGGTACCTTCAAAGACAATTATTAAAGAAAGGAATACAGTGTGAAAACTGAGTACATAGAGTTCAAAATAAACCTTGGTCACATATATGAAGTTCACACTGAATGATGATTTTCTTTGTTAATACCTTAGGAAAATTCTCTTAACAAGGGAATTTTCAACATGCTCTGGGCAGTCATGACCAGTAGGGGGCAGCCGTGACCAGTAGAACAATCTTCATTGTATTCCACGTTTTCAGACGCTAATTATAATGTTACCCATAAAGTCATGAAGAATACTTTCAACATGCAAACCATTAGTCTAAGGAAAACCTAGAGAAAAAATTCTGTGAAGAGTGAACAACGTGTCAGAATCAAAACAACATGGCATTTGAACAGTAAACAAATATTGGCAATTATTATAGGGCAAGTTGTGGAGGAGGAAGAAGTGTATAACCACGCATAAGAAAGGCAAAAAGCAGAGGCAGGCCTATCAGATTTGAGAAAGGATCTGCAATGAAAAGAGGAGGACTGAGTTTCTGTGTGTTTATACCCATGGAGAAGTAAAGGTAGCTGAGTACTAGTAGTCATCTTTGTTCTAATAAAAACTCTCTCTGGTTCCAGAGGGCAAGGTGTGCAATGCATATACTTGGTATTCATTAACTTGCCTCAACAGTTTTTCTTATAAGCTGTTAATCGCAGTGTATTTTCAAAAGAAAAGAAAAGCATCCCCCTCCCAAAGTCATATACTAAAATTCTCATGAATGCAGATAAGTTATAATTATTAATCAAAATAAAACATCTGGGATTCAGAATTAATATTCCTGGGAGAATATTTAACAAGCTGCTATAAATAAAACAGCAAATCCATTACTGAACCATGATGAGTAGGAAAGAGGACAATTTTATATCCAGAAGACTAGATAGTATGTGACTAACCAGTGATCAATTCACAAGTAGGAAAAGTCTCAGGGGCTACTTGGAAGTCTTTGCCTTGACTCTACCTTCTAAGAATGTCGGGAAAGAAAAGCATGTCGGGAAAGTATGGTGTATGGATTTTATCTATGTGTCTCATTCTGTCCAGAATAGGTACTGAGCTGTGTAGGAACCAGTCATGTCAGGAATGCAAGCTTCCACCCTCCAAGGATTGTGGATCCTCGCCAAATATAAAGCTGAATGGGAAGAATCAAGGACACCAGGGATTTGGGGAATTGCCTGAGACAGGAAAGCAGAGAAAGAAAATAGTACCAGACACTCTATTCTGTGAATAGTATGAAGTAATTGTTTTCAGTATATTTCGATGTGTATTGTGTGTCAGGCACATTACTGGACTTTGCAGAGAGGTAATGGTGTATACAAAACCTAATTCTGATAGAGAATAGTTATCCAAAGAGCATCATTTCATGTTAAATAGTTGTGGCAATCAGTGAGGAGAAGAGGGAGAGGTGTTTCTGACAGGCCCAGTCATGATGCCAAATGTTTAAGGACTAAGGAGATATAATCAAGCAGAAGTTAGAAGCATGTATTTCTCTGCTTATTTCACCTCGCTGTCCACTTCTGAGTATGAGCATATGGGAGAATTAACCCTCCCACATGAACATTTGACAGGATGTTTATGGTCACAAAGTGAGCAGCAAAAATGCTATCTTCTTTATTTGAGCTTTACCAGGAAAAAGAGAGAGAGAGAGAGAGAGAGAGAGAGAGAGAGAGAGAGAGAGAGAAACTTTGAAGATTTTTCAAAGTCATCTTGTCCAATTCCTTCTAAATTGTTACTGCAATATCCATAAATAAATGTGAAACTCTGTCTCAGAAAGTAATCCATTCTATAGTGATATTTAAGTAACTCACGAAAGACATCTTTCTGTGCTGCCTTTCGTGCAAATTGGAGAAGTGTTCTAAGCCCTTATTTAGTAATTGACAGTCTAGATTGTACCCGATGAAATGAGCCACCTGGATTTCATTTACTCCCATAGTCTGAAAGGATTTCTGTATTTAATATTTAGTAAGGAGTAACTATACAATGTTGTTATTCTTTTTTTTTCAATATATGAGATTTATTGTCAAATTGGTTTCCATACAACACCCAGTGCTCATCCCAAAAGGTGCCCTCCTCAATACCCATCACCCACCCTTCCCTCCCTCCCACCCCCCATCAACCCTCAGTTTGTTCTCAGTTTTTAACAGTCTCCTATGCTTTGGCTCTCTCCTACTCTAACCTCTTTTTTTTTTTTTTTCCTTCCCCTCCCCCATGGGTTTCTGTTAAGTTTCTCAGGATCCACATAAGAGTGAAACCATATGGTATCTGTCTTTCTCTGTATGGCTTATTTCACTTAGCATCACACTCTCCAGTTCCATCCACGTTGCTACAAAGGGCCATATTTCATTCTTTCTCATTGCCACGTAGTATTCCATTGTGTATATAAACCACATTTTCTTTATCCATTCATCAGTTGATGGACATTTAGGCTCTTTCCATAATTTGGCTATTGTTGAGAGTGCTGCTATGAACATTGGGGTACAAGTGCCCCTATGCATCAGTACTCCTGTATCCCTTGGATAAATTCCTAGCAGTGCTATTGCTGGGTCATAGGGTAGGTCTATTTTTAATTTTCTGAGGGACCTCCACACTGCTTTCCAGATCGGCTGCACCAATTTGCATTCCCACCAACAGTGCAAGAGGGTTCCCGTTGCTCCACATCCTCTCCAGCATCTATAGTCTCCTGATTTGTTCATTTTGGGCACTCTGACTGGCGTGAGGTGATACCTGAGTGTGGTTTTGATTTGTATTTCCCTGATAAGGAGCGACGTTGAACATCTTTTCATATGCCTGTTGGCCATCCGGATGTCTTCTTTAGAGAAGTGTCTATTCATGTTTTCTGCCCATTTCTTCACTGGGTTATTTGTTTTTCGGGTGTGGAGTTTGGTGAGCTCTTTATAGATTTTGGATACTAGCCCTTTGTCTGATATGTCATTTGCAAATATCTTTTCCCATTCCGTTGGTTGCCTTTTAGTTTTGTTGGTTGTTTCCTTTGCTGTGCAGAAGCTTTTATCTTCATAAGGTCCCAGAATTCACTTTTGCTTTTAATTCCCTTGCCTTTGGGGATGTGTCGAGTAAGAGATTGCTACGGCTGAGGTCAGAGAGGTCTTTTCCGGCTTTCTCCTCTAAGGTTTTGATGGTTTCCTGTCTCACATTGAGGTCCTTTATCCATTTTGAGTTTATTTTTGTGAATGGTGTGAGAAAGTGGTCTAGTTACAACCTTCTGCATGTTGCTGTCCAGTTCTCCCAGCACCATTTGTTAAAGAGGCTGTCTTTTTTCCATTGGATGTTCTTTCCTGCTTTGTCAAAGATGAGTTGGCCATACATTTGTGGGTCTAGTTCTGGGGTTTCTATTCTATTCCATTGGTCTATGTGTCTGTTTTTGTGCCAATACCATGCTGTCTTGATGATGACAGCTTTGTAGTAGAGGCTAAAGTCTGGGATTGTGATGCCTCCTGCTTTGGTCTTCTTCTTCAGAATTACTTTGGCTATTCAGGGCCTTTTGTGGTTCCATATGAATTTTAGGATGGCTTGTTCTAGTTTCGAGAAGAATGCTGGTGCAATTTCGATTGCGATTGCATTGAATGTGTAGATAGCTTTGGGTAGTATTGACATTTTGACAATATTTGTTCTTCCAATCCATGAGCAGGGAATGTCTTTCCATTTCTTTATATCTTCTTCAATTACCTTCATAAGCTTTCTATAGTTTTCAGCATACAGATCTTTACATCTTTGGTTAGATTTATCCCTAGGTATTTTATGCTTCTTGATGCAATTGTGAATGGGATCAATTTCTTTATTTGTCTTTCTGTTGCTTCATTGTTAGTGTATAAGAATGCAACTGATTTCTGTACATTGGTTTTGTATCCTGCAACTTTGCTGAATTCATGTATTGGTTCTAGCAGACCTTTGGTGGAGTCTATCGGATTTTCCATGTATAATATCATGTCATCTGCAAAAAGCGAAAGCTTGACTTCATCTTTGCCAATTTTGATGCCTTTGATTTCCTTTTGTTGTCTGATTGCTGATGCTAGAACTTCCAGCACTATGTTAAACAACAGCAGTGAGAGTGGGCATCCCTGTCGTGTTCCTGATCTCAGGGAAAAAGCTCTCAGTTTTTCCCCGTTGAGGATGATGTTAGCTGTGGGCTTTTCATAAATGGCTTTTATGATCATTAAGTATGTTCCTTGTATCCCTATTTTCTCAAGGGTTTTTATTAAGAAAGGGTGCTGGATTTTGTCAAAGGCCTTTTCTGCATCGATTGACAGGGTCATATGGTTCTTCTCTTTTTTTTTTTTTATTAATGTGATGTATCATGTTGATTGATTTGTGAGTGTTGAACCAGCCCTGCATCCCAGGAATGAATCCCACTTGATCATGGTGAATAATTCTTTTTATATGCCGTTGAATTCGATTTGCTAGTATCTTATTGAGAATTTTTGCATCCATATTCATCAGGGATATTGGCCTGTAGTTCTCTTTTTTTACTGGGTCTCTGTCTGGTTTAGGAATCAAAGTAATACTGGCTTCATAGAATGAGTCTGGAAGTTTTCCTTCCCTTTCTATTTCTTGGAATAGCTTGAGAAGGATAGGTATTATCTCTGCTTTAAATGTCTGTTAGAACTCCCCTGGGAAGAGTCCTGGACTCTTATTTGTTGGGAGATTTTTGATAACCGATTCAATTTCTTCTCTGGGTATGGGTCTGTTCAAGCTTTCTATTTCCTCCTGATTGAGTTTTGGAAGAGTGTGGGTGTTTAGGAATTTGTCCATTTCTTCCAGGTTGTCCAATTTGCTGGCATATAATTTTTCATAGAATTCCCTGATAATTGTTTGTATCTCTGAGGGATTGGTTGTAATAATTCCATTTTCATTCATGATTTTATCTATTTGGGTCATCTCCCTTTTCTTTTTGAGAAGCCTGGCTAGAGGTTTGTCAATTTTGTTTATTTTTCAAAAAACCAACTCTTGGTTTCGTTGATCTGCTCTACAGTTTTTTTAGATTCTATATTGTTTATTTCTGCTCTGATCTTTATTATTTCTCTTCTTCTGCTGGGTTTAGGCTGCCTTTGCTGTTCTGCTTCTAGTTCCTTTAGGTGTGCTGTTAGATTTAGTATTTGGGTTTTTCTTGTTTCTTGAGAAAGGCCTGGATTGCAATGTATTTTCCTCTCAGGACTGCCTTTGCTGCGTCCCAAAGGGTTTGGATTGTTGTATTTCATTTTCGTTTGTTTCCATATATTTTTTAATTTCTTCTCTAATTGCCTGATTGACCCACTCATTCTTTAGTAAGGTGTTCTTTAACCTCCATCCTTTTGGAGGTTTTCCAGACTTTTTCCTGTGGTTGATTTTCAAGCTTCATAGCATTGTGGTCTGAAAGTATGCATGGTATAATTTCAATTCTTGTGAACTTATGAAGGGCTGTTTTGTGACCCAGTATATGATCTATCTTGGAGAATGTTCCATGTGCACTCGAGAAGAAAGTATATTCTGTTGCTTTGGGATGCAGAGTTCTAAATATATCGGTCAAGTCCATCTGACCCAATGTATCATTCAGAGCCCTTGTTTGTTTCTTTTTTTTTTTTTTAATTTTTTTTCAACGTTTATTTAGGTTTTTTTTGGGACAGAGAGAGACAGAGCATGAAAGGGGGAGGGGCAGAGAGAGAGGGAGACACAGAATCGGAAACAGGCTCCAGGCTCTGAGCCATCAGCCCAGAGCCTGACGCAGGGCTCGAACTCACGGACCGCGAGATCGTGACCTGGCTGAAGTCGGATGCTCAACCGACTGCGCCACCCAGGCGCCCCAGGGCCCTTGTTTCTTTATTGACCGTGTGTCTAGATGATCTATCCATTTCTGTAAGTGGAGTGTTAAAGTCCCCTGCAATTACCACATTCTTATCAACAAGGTTGCTTATATTTATGAGTAATTGTTTTATATATTTGGGGGCTCTGGTATTCGGCACATAGACATTTATAATTGTTAGCTCTTCCTGAAATGATAGACTCTGTAATTATTATATAATGTCCTTCTTCATCTCTTGTTACAGCCTTTAATTTAAAGTCTAGTTTGTCTGATATAAGTATGGCTACTCCAGCTTTCTTTTGGCTTCCAGTCGCATGATAAATAGTTCTCCATCCCCTCACTCTCAATCTAAAGGTGTCCTCAGGTCTAAAATGAGTCTCTTGTAGACAGCAAATAGATGGGTCTTGTTTTTTATCTATTCTGATACCCTATGTCTTTTGGTTGGTGCATTTAATCCATTTACATTCAGTGTTATTATAGAAAGATATGGGTTTAGAGTCATTGTGATGTCTGTATGTTTTATGCTTGTAGTGATGTCTCTGGTACTTTGTCTCACAGGATCCCCCTTAGGATCTCTTGTAGGGCTGGTTTAGTGGTGACAAATTCCTTCAGTTTTTGTTTGTTTGGGAAGACCTTTATCTCTCCTTCCATTCTAAATGACAGACTTGCTGGATAAAGGATTCTCAGCTGCATATTTTTTCTTTTTAGCACACTGAAGATATCATGCCAATTCTTTCTGGCCTGCCAAGTTTCAAAAGAGAGATCAGTCACGAGCCTTATAGGTCTCCCTTTATATGTGAGGGCACGTTTATCCCTTGCGGCTTTCAGAATTTTCTCTTTATCCTTGTATTTTGCCAGTTTCACTATGATATGTCATGCAGAAGATCGATTCAAGTTACGTCTGAAGGGAGTTCTCTGTGCCTCTTGGATTTCAATGCCTTTTTCCTTCCCCAGTTCAGGGAAGTTCTCAGCTATTATTTCTTCAAGTACCCCTTCAGCACCTTTCCCTCTCTCTTCCTTCTCTGGGATACCAATTATGCATATATTATTTCTTTTTAGTGTGTCACTTAGTTCTCTAATTTTCCCCTCATACTCCTGGATTTTTTTATCTCTCTTTTTTCAGCTTCCTCTTTTTCCATAACTTTATCTTCTAGTTCACCTATTCTCTCCTCTGCCTCTTCAATCCGAGCCGTCGTGGTTTCCTATTTGTTTTGCATTTCGTTTAATGCGTTTTTCAGCTCCTCGTGACTGTTCCTTAGTCCCTTGATCTCTGTAGCAAGAGATTCTCTGCTGTCCTGTATACTGTTTTCAAGCCCAGTGATTAATTTTATGACTATTATTCTAAATTCACTTTCTGTTATATTATTTAAATCCTTTTTGATCAGCTCATTAGCTGTTGTTATTTCCTGGAAATTCTTCTGAGGGGAGTTCTTCCGCTTGGTCATTTTGGATAGTCCCTGGCGTGGTGAGGACCTGCAGGGCACTTCCCCTGTACTGTGGTGTATAACTGGAGTTGGTGGGTGGGGCCGCAGTCCGACCTGATGTCTGCCCCCAGCCCACCGCTGGGGCCACAGTCAGACTGGTGTGTGCCTTCTCTTCCCCTCTCCTAGGGGCGGGATTCACTGTGGGGTGGTGTGACTCGTCTGGGCTACTTGCACCCTGCCAGGCTTGTGATGCTGGGGATCTGGCGTATTAGCTGGGGTGGGTAGGCAAGGTGCACAGGGGCAGGAGGGACAGGCTTAGCTCACTTCTCCTTAGGTGATCCACTTCAGGAGGGGCCCTGTGGCAGCGGGAGGGAGTCAGATCCGCTGCTGGAGGTTTGGCTCCGCAGAAGCACAGAGTTGGGTGTTTGCGTGGAGCGAGCAAGTTCCCTGGCAGGAACCGGTTCCCTTTGGGATTTTGGCTGGGGGATGGGCGGGGGAGATGGCGCTGGCGAGCGCCTTTGTTCCCCACCAAACTGAGCTCTGTCGTCAGGGGGCTCAGCAGCTCTCCCTCCCTTTGTCCTCCAGCCTTCCCGCTTTCCGAGCAGATCTGTTAACTTATGACCTCCCAGACGCTAAGTCGCGCTTGCTGTCGGAACACAGTCCGTCAGGCCCCTCCGCTTTTGCCAGCCAGACTCGGGGGCTCTGCTTGGCCGGCGAGCCGCCCCTCCGCCCCGGCTCCCTCCCGCCAGTCCATGGAGCGCGCACCGCCTCGCCGCCCTTCCTACCCTCTTCCGTGGGCCTCTCGTCTGCGCTTGGCTCCGGTGACTCCGTTCTGCTAATCCTCTGGTGGTTTTCTGGGTTTTAGGCAGGTGTAGGTGGAATCTAAGCGATCAGCAGGACGTGCGGTGAGCCCAGCGTCCTCCTACACCGCCATCTTCTGCTTCTCATGTTATTCTTTTACTCATAGAGAACGGGTGCATATACAACTCCCTGGATTTGGACTCACAAAGAAATGCTAAAATGACAGGAATTAACAAGGACTGTTAATTTTTTTTTTTAATTTTTTTTTCAACGTTTATTTTTGGGACAGAGAGAGACAGAGCATGAACAGGGGAGGGGCAGAGAAAGAGGGAGACACAGAATCGGAAACAGGCTCCAGGCTCTGAGCCATCAGCCCAGAGCCCGACACGGGGCTCGAACTCACGGACCGCGAGATCGTGACCTGGCTGAAGTCGGACGCTTAACCGACTGCGCCACCCAGGCGCCCCAAGGACTGTTAATTTTTTACCTCTGGATAAAGGCTATGACTTGCAGTGCAAGGCAATGTAATGCTTGTCTCTTTTTTTAAATTTTTTTTTGTTTTATTTTTTACAGTTTATTTATTTATTTTGAAAGGGAGGAGGGGCAGAGAGAGAGAGAGAGAGAGAATCCCAAGCAAGCTCCACACTGTCAACATGGAGCCTGACTTGGACTTGAACCCACAAACCATGAGATCATGCTTTGAGCCAAACTTGGACTCTTAACTGACTGAGCCACCCAGACTCCCCTGTTATGCTTCTCTCTGGACACAATTCACTCCTCAGTTTCTTCCCTAAGTGTCTCATCATTATAAACTGAGGGGCGTTGACATTTTGTTGAATAGTGCCTAATATTCGTAGAAGATAGTGGAAATTTGAATTCCAAAAATCTTGTCTCAAAAATATACAACTTTCTGAGAAACACTGCTGTATTGCCCATACCCTATGGGGCTCTTCAGCTTTACAGACTTTCAAGTTGTTAATGCTGCTTCAAAGCACTAGATGGACAAAGATGGAGTCCTGGAACTGTTTGCACCTGCCCTGAGAAACACTACGTGAACTAAGTCACATCAGTTCTTCAGGGAGGAAAACCAAGAAACAGACTCTTAACCACAGAGAACGAACTGATAGTTACCAGAGGGGAGGTCGGGGGGGGGGGGGGGTGGGTGAAACAGGTGTTAGGGATTAAGGAGGGCACTTGCGATGAGGACCTGGTGATGTATGGAAAGGTTGAAACTATATACATTGTACCCATGAAACTAATATTACACTGTGTGTTAACTAAGTGGAATTTCAATAAAAACTTAAAACACCCCAGCATGAATGCAGAGTTATTATCCTTTTTAAAAAAATCTCATAGCCTAGGTTGCATTTTATCAATCCTTTAAATCATTTCTTTTAAGACAAGAACTCTAAATAGCTTTTCATCCTGGGAGATTTATTAGTAAATATTTGGTGTTGCCTCTGTTATAATATTGTGTGGGAATTATGAATCATATTTTCAGATTTCCAGTTTCCCTCCTTCCCTCCTTTGCTTACCTCTTCCCTCTTGTCTTTCTTACCTAAATTATTTATCAATTATCTAATACGTGTCTTACATAAATGATGTTTGGGTTGGTAGTTGATCTTAAACTTTACGGGAAATAATTGAGTGATTGTTGGGTAAGGAAAGGGGGCCAGGGATTATTCCCCAAAACTATAGAATATATCATATAAGAGGATTAGAGGCACTGTATACCTCCAGCAAATGTTTTTCTTGTCTCAGAGATCCTCACACGGAGTGTACAACCATATCTAGGATAGCCCATGACTTTTCTTGACTTCCATCCCAAGTATGCATACAACATGATTTAAGGTAAGCTAATGTCGTTGGAGGAGTTTCTATCACTCACCAGACCCCAGGGCAGGGACCCAAGCTCTGTGAATTGTCATGCAGCTTGGGGCTCATGAGGCCCCCTACCTTGAGCATAGTGCCAAGTAAGCAAGTTTATAAAGCATTGGTTCTGGAGGCTCACAACCAATCCCAGTGAGACTCACACCCAATCCTTGTGGTATATGATCTCAACAAGCATCAGATGTTCATGTGCTAATCTTAGTGTGTCTTTGCCAGGCCTCTAGATGAGGTATGATTATACACTTAGAACATGGAGCCAGTCCTTCTTTGAACTTCCTTTCTTCTTTTCCCACTCTAAGACATCCTTAGCCCCTTATAAGATATTTTTTTAATGTTTGTTTATTTTTGAGAGAGACAGAGAGAGACAGAGCATGAGATGGGGAGGAGCACAGAGAGAGAGAGAGAGGAAGACACAGAATCAAAACAGGCTCCAAGCTCTGTGTTGTCAGAACAGAGCCCGATGTGGGGCTCGAACTCCCCAACTGAACCGTGAGATCATGACCTGAGCCAAAGTCGATTGCTCAACTGACTGAGCCACCCATGTGTCTTAGCCCCTTAGAAGTAGAAGTTATCACACTGATCCTAGCTTTTTTTGGTCATGGAAACATCTTGTGTCATATTCTGATCTCCAGGACATACAATCTTTATATCCTCCCTGATCCCCCAATTCAGCAGGTTTTTTTCCCTTCAGTTGTATATATCTTGGGTGGTGAGAGTTGAATATCTGCAGCACTATTTTCATGAATGATAACATGACCAAGATTATTTGCACTGATCGGTCTTTGTTACAATAACATACAGCTAACTTTTCCCTAGTGCTTCCCCCTTTCCTCCTCCCTACTTCCTCAAAGTGAGTTTTCAGACTTACTGTGGAATGGGTGAAGGAGATTAAAAAGGATTCACCAGGAACATACGAAAGGGTCCTGGATTTTGTTTTGAAGGTAAAAAGAAGAGTGATATAAGATGCAAAGTTTGGTCATAGTAGTCATGGAGCTGGTCAGGAGTGGCCTGGGAAATTGAAGTAGGGACCAAACTGGGCATGAGGCAGAGGAAACCTCCAGGGGTACCACAACCACTTGCTAGTTCAGTGGTTCACCAAAGCACTCATACAATTCAACAGAAAGTTATACTCACGGCTAAGATTTGACATAACAAAAGACACTGTGCAGGAACAGCAGGAAAAAGGTGTCCATTGTGACGTCAAGAGAGGCCACATACAGGCTTCCAACTGTTTCTTCTCTTTCTGCAAAGGTCACTGTAGCCACAAACCTCAGGGACACATGAGAGATGCCTCTGTCCAGAGAAGCCTGCTTGAGTTATGGAGTCCAGTGTTATTAAAGCAAGCCAGTTACATAGGTACATATCTGTTGCATGACCAGTGTGTGTAGACCCCCAAATCAGGCAACAGGTACACATAATAAATTCTATATTTGTCTAACATATGCTACCAACCTGGTTCATATTGAACTACTGCTTTGGCATACATAATAACACTACTACTCAGTAACTATGTGAACATTCTGGAGAATTATTTTTAGAGTTTGGTCAAGGACCACTCATCAACATGTCTACAGAGATATGCAAGAACTGAGTAAAATGGATCTGTTGCATTAACTCTTTTCTTGCAGGGATCTTCTGTGCATTTGCAGGAGTATGTCATGACCGTGATCACACTGAACATGGGTTGGAAATGTTTTCATTCAGCATGTGTGAAATATGAATAACTTTTAATGTGACCTAAACATAATTCTAATCCTAGATGACAAAATACAAAAAAGACTAGAAATATTAAATCAAAACTAGGTGGATTCCCATTGTGGATCCTTAAGTGACAAGGAGAATATTTAAGGAAGAGAATATAGCTGGAACAATTGTAATAATTTGCTAGAGAGACAGCAGGTGGTTAAGTAAGAAGGTCATTTATTTTAGGGCATGGAGCATATAATCAGCGACAAAAATTTTAAGCTAGAAAATTATCAAAAAATAATAGTGGTAGCTGTAAGTAAAGACTAACCTGCAAGTGAAGAGGAGCAATGGAAAAGTTTAAATGAGTGTGCAACATAATCTTTAGATTTTGAGAGCTATTTTCAGTTCTGCTTGGAGTTGTTTGAGAATGAAGACAGGGAAGCCAAGTAGCAGGATGGCTAAATGATCTACTTAATCATTAAGGTCTAAACTGAGGCAGGAGGAGTGGAAATGTAAAAGTGGTGAAAAATATTAAGAGAGTTAAATCTACAATATTGATAAGGGATTGGAAATTACAAGTGAGAGAAAGTGAGAACCATGTGTGGCACTTGGTCTGCATTTTTGGCTAGAGTGAGGGAGTAAAGGAAATTCCACCCACATACATGGAGAACACAAAAGTGGAAGCAGGAAGAAGTAGCAATCGAGGTTGGAGCAGAATGAGTAAGTTCTTTGGCCTTGTTGAGTTTAAGATTTCCATGTAGCGGGGCGCCTGGGTGGCGCAGTCGGTTAAGCGTCCGACTTCAGCCAGGTCACGATCTTGCGGTCCGTGAGTTCGAGCCCCGCGTCAGGCTCTGGGCTGATGGCTCAGAGCCTGGAGCCTGTTTCGGATTCTGGGTCTCCCTCTCTCTCTGCCCCTCCTCCGTTCATGCTCTGTCTCTCTCTGTCCCAAAAATAAATAAACGTTGAAAAAAAATTAAAAAAAAAAAAAGATTTCCATGTAGCATACAAAGGGAATTATCCCAGAGTGACATGTGAACGTACCTGAAATTCAGGAGGGATGCTGAGTTTGAGATTGATATGGCAACATTCATATTCAGGGGGTTAGCAAAAGAAGTGAACACAGAAAATGCAAGGAGTCAAATTATTCAGAGAGATCAGAAAATAAGCAGAAATGAGGGGTGTTAGAGAAGCCAAAAAGTACAGATATTGAATAACAAGTGAGTGGTCAACAGTGTCAATAATTGATGAGAGGTCCGGGGCTGAAAAGACAGATTTGAAATATGTTATTTGATTTGTTATTTAGATTTCTTGATGACTTTTGCCCAAGCAATTTCAATAGAATTGTAGAGGCAAAATTTTGTTATAATGGCGTTGAAGAGGAAATGATTTCTACTTCAGTTAAATTGTTGGCAACTATGTTGTTTGAGGATGCATACTTAAATAGCCCCACTATAAAGAAAAACAATGAAATGAACAGTACAAAAGTCAGCATATTGGTTTAATGTGCTGACAGTGGTGAGGTTATGTTCAGGAAAGGCTGCAGAGAAAATTTAGGTGTTGATAATTTATTATTTCATTCCTTAGGTGATATTTATACAGATGCTCATTTAATAAAAATTTATTGAATTGCACATTTATTTCAATGCAACTTTCTATATGTACTTTATATTCCACCATAAAATATATTTAAATTTGACAAGGGGGAGAAAATTAAGACAATTAATGCATATTTTTTCAAGTAGCTTATTTATGCCAAAAAATTTTATTGAAGTGAATTTTATTGAAGTGAATATTATTGAATGGAAGTCAAGGGATGAGATAAGAGTCTTATATAAATAAGGATAGCATGTATAATGAAATTACCCCAGAAGGTTTCTTACAGAGATTGGGGCTGAGTCTGACAATGTTATGGAGATGGGAAGTATTTGCAGAATTCTAGAAACCCCTGCAATACTATTAATGATAATATGTAGGTAAAGCAACAGGCAGAATTACCTGGAGGAACTGAATCTCTGGAGCTCCCTTTTATCTCCTAAACAACACAGGAATCTTTACATCAGTGAAAATAAATATATCCAAATAACATGTAACTATATGGGCAAATCTCAAAAGCATACATTTTTGACAAAGAATAGTGATTTTTTTTTTTTTGGAGAAGATTTAAAACAGTGCTATAAAGCACATACATGCTTATCACATACACTTTTGTGTATGCTTGTTATATACACACACATCCATTTAACATAATAAAACATGGAAAAGAAAGATAAGGAACAGAGTAAAATTGTATGATTACTTTTGGATATTGAGTTTAACATCTATGATTCAGAGAGATGCAAAGAAATTTTGCCTTTATTGTAATTTGTTTTACTTAAAAAATTCTGACTCAATTGAGGCAAAATATTATAATTCAATAGAACCATATAGAAATTGTATGGCTTCTGTATGTTTTTTGTATTATTGTTTGCATCTTTTCATCCTTGAAGCATTTCATAATAATCATAATTATAATATAAACAAAAGGGGAAAGAGAGTAAGGTGGATGGCAAAATGGAGTGTCTCAGATAATATTAAAAGAAACACATTTAGAGATGGACATGTTCGACCATCTTTGAATAAAAGAGATTACATTCTTTTTCTAATATTGGAAGGAAGAATTTTGATGGCATTTCTAGATATAGATTCTTTTATGTATGTGAAAGTGAAGAAAGGGTCTGGTGTGAAGCATAAGTGACTGGAAGAAAGTTGCAGGTATTTGAAATGGCAAGTGTGGATCATGAAAAATGTCACCGAGGGTTTCAAAAATATGCATCCAGACACTGAAAAACCAAATGAATTGAAGATCATTAATTTGTAGCCATTACAGTATGAAAACTCTAGTGTTATTCTTAGGGAGAACTCAAAAGCACAGATGTAAGACTAGAAAATACAAAATATTTAAATTGATTCCAAAGTTAAGTTTACAGTTGACAAGTATTAAAAGAAAAAAAAATGAGTGCTGATGGAGCTTTTCCTGGAATATGTGTGGTCCATAGTGAATAGGAAAGTCAATGATAAAATGATGGCTGTCCTGGACTTAGAGAAAGTGAGGGATTTGGGACTAAAGATCTCAAGCCCAAAGTCCAAATGCGGTGAAGTCAAGGAGTGAACATTCTTGAAAGACAGAATATGATACTACAGATTGACATACTGGATTTAAACATTATACTTTTTCCAAATGATGATGATTTTTAGAGTGTGGCAAGAGAAGTTTCGTACGTCCAATCTAGGTAGAGATTGTTGGTATTGTAAATTTCATGATTTTATAGTTTTTTTAGTAGCAATATTAGATATTCACTTGTTTCCT
Source organism: Prionailurus bengalensis (assembly GCF_016509475.1). NCBI lineage: Eukaryota > Metazoa > Chordata > Mammalia > Carnivora > Felidae > Prionailurus > Prionailurus bengalensis. Next base: position 61,433,994 of record NC_057346.1, read on the forward strand.
TCTTTCCTTTACTCCCTACTTCAACAACAATATCATCAATAAAACAAAGCACTATGCAAGCAAGAACTTTGCTTAATTCATATTATATCTTCAGCTCCTCAAAAAGTCAAGGATAAAGTAGGTATTCACTAAAAAGTTAACACCATGTCAAGGTATAGATACAGATGATAAGACCAAGTACTTTGTTCACTCTGTCCAAGATGAACTATAAGACTATAAACTTCTCTGACTAAAATATATGAACCAGTGGACAAAGAAATAATGCAAATAGTTCATTATTTCAGATTTTTATTTCCTGAATAAATTTTATTGTTCAGTGTACATTTGTTCAAATCATAGAATAGAAACAGTTTTAAAAGTTACCCAAACCAATATACTGTATAATTCAGAAGAGTCAAACAGAATCTTTGTGGGCTTTTAGAATATCAGCAGTTCTTTGCTTTCATGAAGCATTCTTTCTCTCTTAGGATCGTGCTCATTTATGTTATAAATGTGACTTGGGATTCTCCTGGTCTTCTTTTGGTGAAGAGTTTCTGAATTTTATCTCGTATCTGCTTGGTTTTCGCTACATATACAACAGGGTTCATCACAGGGGGAATGAGAAAATGCATGTTAGCCATGGTCACGTAGATACATGAGGGAAGTTTGGGGCCGAAGCGGTGCAGTATGGACAGGCAGATCATGGGTGTGAAAAAGAGAATCACAGCACAGATGTGGGAAATGCAGGTGTTGAGAGCCTTGAGACGGCCACCATAGGATGCAATGCTCAGTACAGTTTTAAGTATCAGGACATATGAAAAGAGGATGAAGAGAAAATCAAGTCCCATAGTGGATAGCACCACAAACAGTCCAAAGATGCTGTTGATCCTGGTGTTGGAACAAGAGAGCTTTATGATATCAGGATGCAGGCAGTAGGAATGAGATAGTACATTGGAATCACAGAAGCACAGCGTCCTCAAGAGGATGGGGAGAGGCACCTGCACAGTGAATGTTCGCACTATAATGGCCAAACCTATCCTGGCAATTACACCGTTGGTGAGAATGGAAGAATAGTGCAATGGACGAGAAATGGCCACATAGCGGTCAAAGGCCATTGCCAGTATGATAGCTGACTCAAAATCCTGGAAGGTGTGAATAAAAAACATTTGGGTGAAGCAAGCAGAGAAGGTGAGCTCTCGAGCATCCAGCCAGAAGATCCCCAGCATTGTGGGGAAAGTGAAAAGGGACAGACCCAGATCAGAGACAGCTAGCATGGCCAGGAAGAGATACATAGGCACATGGAGGGTCTGGTCCTTGCAGATAACTGTCATGATGGTCATGTTGCTCACCAAGGTAATGAAGAACATGGCACAGAAGGGTATGGAGATCCAGATGTGCACAGCCTCCAGCCCAGGTATGCCTGTCACCACAAAGGTGGAGACTATGGATGTGGTGCTATTGGTGGGCAATATAATGCCAGAGGTGCATGCCTTTCCTAGAACAAAATTTATTGACTCAGTCACAGATGTTAAAATTTGACTTGAACCTTTGACAACTCATAATACATCTTACTTTAAATTGACCCTGAGTTGTCTCTAATATGAGATTAAATGCTGTTTCCCAACAGAGCATCTAAGCCTCTAGACTAACAAACAAGACCTGCTTTTTTTGATCAAATTCCCTAGATATTGTAGCTTTATGAAGGAAAAATGAGGGAAAAAAAGTATCATTGGTATTTAGTTTATCTAAGTACTTTAACTGATATAATGTTTGTTATAAATAAATAAATAATAAAAAATCCAAAGTATATGATATGTTCAGTTAAATTTCTTTTAAATTTTTTTTTCAACGTTTATTTATTTTTGGGACAGAGAGAGACAGAGCATGAACGGGGGAGGGGCAGAGAGAGAGGGAGACACAGAATCGGAAACAGGCTCCAGGCTCTGAGCCATCAGCCCAGAGCCTGACACGGGGCTCGAACTCACGGACCGCGAGATCGTGACCTGGCTGAAGTCGGACGCTTAACCGACTGCGCCACCCAGGCGCCCCTTAAATTTCTTTTAAAAATCCATGCAAATTCATACTTGTTACTGTAATTACAGTGGTACATCATTCCTGGGTATTTCTTACTGCCTTAGACTACCTTGATCCATATTAGACAAAGCTACTTAAACTGTAGTTCTTGGCACATTTTGATATCCTATTACTTCTCCAGTGAGATGAGTGCAGAAATTTAAATAAATCTTTGACTTAAAGGTTTATTTTAAAGCCTGGGTGGCTCAGTCGGTTAAGCATCTGACTTCAACTCAGGTCATGATCTCTCAGTTTGTGAGTTTGAGCGCTGCAGTGGGCTCTGTGCTGACAGCTCAGAGCTTGGAGCCTGCTTTGGATTCTGTGTCTCCCTCTCTCTCTGCCTCTCCCTGCTCCCTATCTGTCTCAAAAATAAATAATAATTTAAAAAAGTTAAAAATAATAAAAAAGTAAAATAAATCTTTAGAAACTTTTGCGTTAATTGACATAATGTATCTATGCTTTAATTTAAATAATTTAATTTAATAATACTAATTATTATTAGTATATAATAATAGGGTTATTATTGCATGTATTTGCAATATATGCATATATGCATATATTGCATATATGTTGTGTACTTCTCTAGTTCAGGAATACGTTAAACCCACTCACTTTTCTTTGGCTCAGTAGCATTGTCCAACTGTTTCAGGTTCTTGAGGGAAAACAAATTAGAGATACTTTCACAGAAAGAAACACCTCTAGATTCCTGTAGTTCCTCGTATTACAGGCTAGAGTGTCTCTACTCACTAATTTATCCATAGTCTCTTTGTTCTTGGTCTTTTCCAAATGCAAGTAAACTATATCTTCTCTCTTACCTGACATCTCAAAGTAGAGTGTTTGCTAAAGTCCTGCAGGGGCAGCTTTCTCTTCCATGTCCAAAATCAAGAGTCCTATGACCTGGTTTGAGCTTCTTTATTATTCATGCAGCTATCTCACGAGGATATAATCTCCTAGGAAGCTCTAGTCTCTTCTTGATTTATTTATTTTGAAAGTTTTAATTTATTTATTTTAAGAGAGAGGGAGCACACACACATGGGAAGTGCAGAGAGAGAGAGAGACGGAGAGAGAAAATCCAAAGCAGGCTCCACACTGTCAGCACAGAGCCCGATGCAGGGCTTGCACCCACGAAATGTGAGATCATGATCTGAGCCATAATCAAGAGTCTGACAGTCAGTTGACTGAGCCACCAGGTGCCACTTTTCTTGATTTAAAGTCCATTCTTCATTGTTTCCTAGGGAAGCTCCAGAAATAGCCCAAGTACTGGGTACTTTTTTTGCATCAGGTTAATTGAAAGCCTCTCATTAAGTCTTGGTGTCATCTCATTTCACTCTGAAGCGAATTGTTTTAATGTAGTATCTACATCTTGGGATTGTTCATGTCTTCTACAATATATTTTGAGATTTCTCAAAATTTAATTGCTTCACAGACATCTGTTTGAATTCTGCTATTGTTCCATTTATACTGTATGTTTCAGAAACCCTATAGAATATATGTAGAAATTACCTTGGAATTCTGAAATTATAAACTATATAAACTTTCCCATCATCATTCCACACTACCCCTACACACACCATGCACCTTACACATAACTGCATGTCAAGGACCTTTTTTTGTCATGTAGTTTCACATAAACATATGGACTTTCAGGCTAGCAGAATGCACAGATTCAATGGCATTCAACAGTAGTCAAACTTCCACAAATTCCACAAAATAGCATTAGACCCTCCTTGTGATGAATCATGTTAAGGAATTAAAAAAAAACACTTTTATGTGTCTTTTATTATTTACTTTCTCACATAAAAAGCCATATATTCTCCTCACTTCAATTAGCAAATCATGTTCAGTTTGAACAAGCTGAAATTCAAATATATTAATTTATCGAACCCCCCCATCAGACAACTAATATGTAGCCAATCTAGGATTCAAAGGTAATTCATGGTCCCCAGCATGTTCTCCCTTTATCAAAATATACTTCAAAAATAACATCAAAGTTATAATTTTTATAAACCTGACTTGTATTGATAAAGTATCTTTTCTCTGATGAAAAATGTTTATTTCCCCTTCTATGGAAGAAAAGCAATCATAATGGAAATCACTTAAGTGCAAAATTGGTTGATCAGCTATCTCCACTGATTCTTCTTGTCCTGAGGCTTTCTATATTCATAATAATGCTGTGAATTGAAGCCACTAATATATATAAATAAAATACCACTGAGAATGATATATTACCCAAAGTAGCTTCCTATTTCCCTGGGTGTTTTTGTCATTATTATTTTTTTAATTTAAAGATAGAAATATTGAAATATAGATTATAATTAATAATCCTTTACTCATTAAAATTTTTTGTGTGACTTAGATTAAAATAAAATAGGTAGTTTCCTGTCTACTCAAAGTTGTGAAGACCTATGACCTTTGAGAAAAAGTATATGTTAAATGTGGGACTGGGAACCAGAGAAAGAGGTCTTGCATAAATGATTCCTAACATGTGAGGACAGATTCTTAGATGAGGTGTTCAAACTGAAAGTTCAGTCACCTCCAGGAAAAAGAATATTTCTTTTTTTGTATTCTCCTGTTGATTTGTCAGATATATCAAGGCCCAACACAGAGAAGGCGTTACATAAATCTTACATTAGTATTAACAGATCCAGCAATATGCTATTTATTGAAGATATGCATTGAACAACTTTGTGTGTTAATGTGTTAATGACGGTAGCTGTATTCTTGAGATATAGCTGTGAGAAATGACTATATAAAATGTCATTATAGAATTCATCAATTTAACCTCTCAGGAGCCTTTGAGAATAACTAAAGATAATACATAAAGATGTGTAGAATCTCAGAGTACTAGGTAGTATACACCATTTAACTCCAGCTTTACTAAATGTAAAAATTCCTACTATTCCTATCAGTGAAATGGCAAACAGAACTAAGAACACCTGAATAAACACAGAACATATCCAGACTGTGAACTGAGAATACTTATGTCAACTCTCTTACTTCTGCAGGAACACTTTTGCACAAGGAATTAAAGATGTAAAACAGCAAATAAACCCATCCTTTGTTTTATTAAATTCCTGAAAATAAATTTATTCAAATAATCAATAGGCAATCTGGGCAAATGGAAATTATTTGAGAGAAATTGATTGCTCACATTGAAAAACAGCTTAGGTCCTTTATCGAACAACAGTTTATTTATCAAGATGGCTTTCACTTTCCATACCACATTATTTCTACCCTAAACTATTATGCCATGAGATTTATATATTGCCATTCAGTTTCAACCTTCAAAAAGATATCTCAGATCTTGGGTCTGGATCCCAAAACCCTAGAAATATCCCAACCTGACCACTTTCTTCTGAAGTACTACTGGAAATATGTCAAAGTAGTGTTCTCTATTAGTTCAATTAGTAAGTTATGGATCTAGTTTATACTTGGTGTCCTACCATGGCTTAAGACCCCATAATTCATGAATCTCCTGCTTGGAGATATCCAAGATGCAACATGAGGTAAACCTCATGTTGTGCCTGGTCTCCGACTTCTTAACACCGAGTTTCAAATTACTGAGATTATATTTCATCATGAATAAGGAACACTTGTTTTTATGCAATCCTTTCACATTTGCTTCCGTTGGTGCAAATTTGCCTTATTAATAGACATACGTTTGTTTGTCTTTCTGTTGTTATTGCTAATTTGTGTGTTTAATAAGTTTCACGTGGGTGAAGGCAAATCCACAACTGATAAGTCTGTCCTTGAGATGGCTGCAAGGACTGATGAAGACAGAAGGCCTCCACAGTACAGCAGACTTAAAGGAGCAATTTTGCCTTGAGTGACCAAAAGGATTAGGAGAACTTGTCTCAGCTCTTTTCCTATTTACCATGGGAATCTGGTTGGGGAGAGAGAGCTCTTCTTTTAATGTTCTATCTGCCAGGAATTGCATATTTATTAAATCTTCAGTTTAGATAGCCAGTAACTAAGGACCCAAGACACCAGGTGCATGAACAATTTAATTTCCCAAGTATTATCAGGCATATATTGATTTGTCTCATTCCAAGTGTTTTCCTCTCCATGACAGATTATGCATCTTAACTGTAGCTGTGCTAAAACTCTCATTAGTGCGCCTGTCTTTTCAAATGGCATATTTATACCAAATATAATTTATAATGACTTTGGCCTCTTTGGGAAAGTCTCAGTGTGAAAAATTGTCTATTTGAGAAGTGCCCTAAAATAAAAAAGAAGTAAAATGTGAACTTGTGACTTGTTTAAGGAAGCTTCCAAAAGGAATTCAGGCAGGATTGTTAGACTAGGTTATTAGCATAAATAAGTAGACAAAATTTTACAGAGAACTTTAGTTTATGAAAATATGATCTAGTCCTCCCATATACATCAATCAGTTGATATATTGGTAGAAATTACAGTTGAAAAATTTGATTTTGAAAAAATTGAGTTTTACTGTCTAATATTACCCAGAATAATCTTAGATGCAAATATTTTGACACAGTGAAGGCAGAATCACAGTGGAGGCAGGACAAGGATATAAAAACATGAAAAGGTTTTGAGGGTGACTCTGAATGGGGTCCTGGTTTAGAAATTTGGATTTAATGATGTTCCCCAATCAAGTGCCTACATGGACTCAAATTTTCTGAAAAATAGTTTGCCTTTATTTTAAATATAAAGATAGAACTGAGATAATAGGGACTCTAAAAGTATCTATTTGAATATTTTGAAATATGAATTTAAGTAATTTACCAAAGAATTTTCACACATGTCCAATAATACATAACAAAGATCATACCTTACTAATAATCAATATAACAATGCAAATTAAGGGAATAACAATACACTTTTTTTTCCCATTTGGTCTAGTATGTTAGGAAATTTAAGAGATTGGCAAGTGTGAAGGAAAAGAAGTCAAATCTTTATACTTCTCTGGATGTATATTTATTTAACATTTTTGAAAGGAAGCTAAACAGGAATTAAATATGTACTAAGATGGTATAATTATTCATATTTGTGAAACATAAGCAGTCTAAAAATCAGAGAGGTGCTTAATATATTACATTCTTATTGTGCAGTATTAAGTATCATTTATTTATTTATTTTTTAAGGAGGCTTCATGCCCAGCATGGAACCCTGTGTAGGGCTTAAACTCATGACCCTGAGATCAAGACTTGAGCTGAGATCAAGAGTGTGACATTTAACCTACTGAGCCACCCAGGGTCCCCAATATGAACTATGTTTTAAAACTCAGAGGGACATTTTTTGTACTGTCATGGAAATATGCCTTTGATAAATCCTTGAGGAAAAAAAAAAACACAAGATACAGAAAGATACAGTCTGAAGTCATTTGCTAAATAACTTTAATATATTTTCTTTTTTTAATGTTTCTTTTCTTTTTTTAATGTTTATTTATTTTTGAGAGAGAGAGAGAGAGAGAGAGAGAGAGAGAGAGAGAGAGAGAGAGAACTTGCCCATGTGAGCACACAAGTGGAGAAGGGGCAGAAAGATATTGGGCAGAGGACCCGAAGCAGAAGCCTGATGCGGGGCTTGTGAACTTAGAAATCATTACCTGAGTTTAACTTGGATGTTTAACTGACTGAGACACCCAGGCATCCCGAAATTTATTTTATTTTTTATGCAGAAAGATAAAGTTAGACAGTTTTGTTTTGTTAACTCTGGGGAAAATAGTTGTTGTAATAAATTACATGGAAAAAAGTTTTGACAGCATGCAAGTATTTATTTGTATTAAATACTTTTTTTAAAAAAATAGTTTATTTATTTTGAGAAAGAGATAGAGAAAGGCAGAGAGAGAGGAGAGAGGGAAGGGAGAGAATCCCAAGCAGGCTCCATGCTATCAGCGCAGAGCCCGATGTGGGGCTCGGGAACCCATGAACTGTGAGATCATGACCTGAGTCAAAATCAAGAGTCAGATGCTGAACTGACTGAGCCACCCAGGAGCCTCTGTATTAAATACTTTTAAGTAGTTATTATTCTATTTGCTAAGAAGCTTAACATTTCCTAAACAGCTGATCTTGTTTAAACATAGTTCTGGTTTACATGTTCTCACTCCAGCTTGCTTTTCATATAACAAAGGAAGAAATTGCTCAGATCCACTGTGTTCAAATAAAAATGAAAGCTTTTGGTTTCTCCAGTACAAAAAGATGCTCTATGGTGTACAATATCTAAAAGATGCTTCCTCCTTTCTCAGATCCCTTGGGGTGAAAATAAATTTAAGCTTCTTAGCTAGGGGTTGGGAGCCCACAGTGCCTTTTAAATCTCAGCAGAGCTTTCTGGGTACTTGGGAGACCTTCTCTTGTTGGCCTGTAAGCTACCATTAAACAACCAAGCCTTTGAAGTAAAACTGCTTCTGCACACAGAGCTGTGGGGTTTTGTGTCTTCCAGGAAGGGACAGTCCTGCCAACAGACACATGGGAAAGTGAAAAGGCCATTCGCCGTGTAGTAAGTGAAGTATTTCAGAGATAAATAATAGCAACTACCATTGTAAATGTCCTTTCAAGTAAATTGGTTATAATGTTCTTTAAAGTAAACTTATATAATAATAACCAGTTTTCCAGGGTAAAGGGACCCATAGGAGTGGCTAGTGTTGAGTGAGGGTATGTGAGATTTGGGGATTAAATTGTTCAGAGAATCCTGTGTTTGATAACCAAACATTTTAAAGTTAAATGTAAAGTTAAAGTCACATGCTTGTTTGAATTTTATCTGTATTTTCTTCTGAGAACTAATTGGTGTAGTCATGATCAATTTAAAGAGTATCTGTTAATGCTACCTGTGCATATTGTGGTTACACAGCTAGTATTAGATTCCCAAATTACATGGACTGCATTTCTTGATTTGATACCTTTCCCTGGAATCCTGAAACCTGTGTCTCAGGAATATATTTTGCAACATGAGTTAGATTTGTCTCAATCAGCATGTTCTGTTTTTAGGTGCTGTTTTTAGGTTCATGGAGAGATCAAATGCTTTTGTAAATTTTGGGACTTTTCTCCCCACCTTGTTTAGCAAAAGTGCTTTTCCCAATATAAATGTTGAGTTCATGCCTACTGGTAATAATAGTCATCTTCTTTACAAGTTTCAAGATGAGGATATGTGTTTTGGGGAAATGACCATTTAAAACCAAACTTAGGTGTTCAGATAAAATATAAACTTGACCTGGGTGAAGAGCTGTTCTGCTAATATTTAGAGACTTGTCAGTCTGCAACGTCAACGCTGTATTGATAATACTAAGCTGCCATAATATTCCTGATCTCGGTTCTCTGTAAAGTCACTATAATTTTGCAGAATTACACAAGGAAGGTTGTTCCTTTGCACAGGAAACATATTTGCTTTTACCAAACTGATGCTTCTTTAGAATCCTCCTTAAATTCAACTGATCATTGGAACCATCTGCAATATCCCTAAGTTAAAATTTATACAGAGTGAAGTAGATATGGATATAAATTTGATATATACCTCTCAATCAGACCTCAACACAGTACTACACAGTGACTTTTGCAAGTTTTGTTTTTCAATTCTGTCAGCATTATAATAAGCTCTTTTACTGTTTTCTGTTTAATCTTTCTAAATACCCATTAAGAGGTATGATTACCCATATCTTGACTGCAAGGAATATTAGTTCTTCGAAAGGTAAAATGACCATTGAGATTACATAAGAGGGAAAAGACAAAGCCAATTTTTAAACCATAATAATTTAGTTTCTTTCATAATGCTGTTTTACTTTAATGCTTTACTCCAATGCTTGGAATGATACCTGACAAACAACATTCTTGTTAAAATGTACATAATTGATATAAGGTAGTATGACATGACATGACATGACATGACATGATGTGACATGACATAAAATGACATAGTGTAACTTCAAAGGGGAAGCAGGTAAAATAAAATTTTCCTTTCAGCAGCTGATATAAGAATGGATTTAGAGCTAGATCTTTTCTTACTTTAAGTTCATTTATTTTTTGAGAGAGAGAGAGAGATCATGAGCTGGGGAGAGGCAGAGAGAGAGAGGGAGAGAGAATACCAAGCAGCTCAGAGCCCCATGTGGAGCTCGAACCCATGAACCATGCGATCATGACCAGAACTGAAATCAAGAGTCGGACTCAGTTTAACTGACTGAGACACCCAGGCACCCCAAGCCATATCATTTCTTTAACCAAAAAAATATTTATTATATTCATATATAACATATTATAATATATAATGTATAGTTACATTATAAATGCATTTATATTTAAATATATATTTGAATAATTATTTATATTATATAATTACCTGTGTAAAATATTATAAATAATATTTACATATATGATATATTTATATGTAAAAATAATAATCAAAGAAACAGGGCTAATGGGATGGAATAGAATGAATTATATTCAATTTGTTGTTTGGAGCTGGAGTTATAGTAAAACAAGAAGCTTCTATGCTAGTAACTAAGATGCATTCATAACAGATACATGTATGTGAATGACTATGTTTATGTATGTGTAATTGCAGGATATTTTTATAATCAGATGTGTTATGTGTTTTTAGCCCACTGCTACCAGGGGCATTTCTCATTTATACATGTTTAAGATAGAGCCTTTAGTAAATCAAAGTGAAACTTTTTTAGAAATTTGTGTAAGAACATAGCTTTTGGTTGGACTTTGAAGGAAAAATACCCACACACACAGATACACACACATATATATATAACACACTCAATATCCGTATATTATTTTGGTGAATTAATATTTATATTAATTAGTTTGTTTTCTTATAGAAATTCAAGTACTAGGATCCAGGAAATGTATATTGACTTCACCACTAGTATTTGAAGATGGGCCAGGTATTAGCTATTCTTTAATTTTTTCTAGAATTCTCTTTCTTTTATTCTTTCCTCCCTCTCTTCCTCTTTTTCTCTTCCTTTCTTCTTTCCCTGTGTACCACTGTCTTTTTCTGCCTTTCCATATCTGTTTCTGTTGCTTCTTTTCTTTCTCCAACACATATTTAAGCTCCTCATTGACCTGGAATACTGGTTTGATCAACTTGACCTTACTTTTTTTGTTATAATGTATTCAAAAATATAAATAACACATGGGAGAGGTTTGATAGACAAACTAGATAGATACTCTGACCTATATGTATATATAACAGCTTATATATACATATCACTTCTCTCATATACTTTGATTTTTAATAAAATCCATTCATGGTTTTAATATGAAATCTTAGAGTAAAAGAATGTGAGAGTATATTATTTTGTAGAAATATTTTAATATTTCCTAACAATCAGTGTGTGTCCTAGCGAAGTTAATAAGGATTTTTATAATGTTTGCAATTCACTTAGACATACATTTGTATTGAATTGAGTATGATAAAGGCCAAGAAACAAATGTTGATTGGTAAGGTTTTAGGCAGTGAGTGTGCAGTGTGCTTTTGCTCTGTCTCATACATTTAATCCTCACAGAATTACTTAATAAAGTATCATTAATACAAATTTACTGAAAAAAAAAACCCTGAAATTTAGTGAAATCAAGCAATTTACCTCAATCCTTATTAATCAAGTCAGCCATTTACCTATACAAATTGTTTATCATAATATATAAGGTTTTTCAGGTAAAAAATCTCATTTAGAGAAATAACCTGTAATCTCAAGTACTTGTAGATTAGTCGACAGGGCAGAAAAATAATAAAAAATTCAAAAGTTTATGGGTGTAATGATAGAAGCATTAAAAGGTACCAAAGAAGGAAGTTTGTTCAATTATTTTGAAAGGGGTCAGGGAATACTTTTTGGACAAGATAAATTTGAGATTTATTTTTAAGACTGAAGAGAAGTTCATGAGGTATGTAAGAAAGAGGGATATTTCTGGAGAAAGCACAAGAAAAAGTTGTAAGCATCGATAAGGGTTAAATTAGCCCTTATACTTAGGGTACGCATTTGAATTTCCTTTGAAGCATATGGGTAGAGATATCTATGGGTCAGCTGAATATATATTCAGAAAAGGTATGTGGGTTGGATATGGAAATTTGGGAGTTAACTAAAGCCTTGAGAGTACTCAAGTTGCCCATAAATTTTATATAAATCTGAAAAGAAGAGAAGAAGATAAGTAAATCAATTTGAACTAGAGAAGCCATGACTTTTATTCAAAGCCACCTTTAGATTTCTAAGAGATAGGATGCATGTAGGGTGTTATAGTTCTTTAAAATGGAGAAAAAATGAAAGACACTGTTGACAAAAATACTAAAAGAGGACATAGAGATTTTTTTTTCAGCGTGGATGTGCACCATTTAGATCAGAGTCAAATAGGTAAATGTGTAAAAAATATAACTTGGCACTCATCCTAGATACAATAAATTTCTAGTAGTGGGGTCAAGTAATTTCACAGACTACAGTGACATTTTCTTTATGAATGAGTTGAAAGGAAGGATTTGCAGAAGATATCCTGAAGAGATACATTTTGATGAAGTACAGAATTAGAATAATTTAAAAGCTATTTCTTAGACAAAAATCTTGTATTTTTGGTTAGCTTTATGGAGGTGAAAACTACCTAGAATGAAATTTACCCATTTTAATAGTACAAGATGATGAATTAAAAAAAAAAATATATATATATATATATACACACACACACACCATTCAATCAGTACATTAGCCATGGTATGGGCATTTTCTTTAAAAAAATTTTTTTAAATGTTTATTCATTTTTGAGAGAGACAGACAGACAGACAGAGCAGGGGAGGGGCAAAGAGAGGAGACACAGAATCTGAAGCAGGATCCAGGCTCTGAGCTGTCAGCACAGAGCCCGACATGGGATTATGACCTGAGATGAAGTCGGACGCTCAACTGACTGAGCCACCCAGGCACCCCAGTATGGGACATTTTCATCTCCCAAAAAGACAGTTCTGCCTGTTTGCAGCCAATCTCTTCACACTCCCTGTTCATCTCTCAAACCTCTGAGCAAATATCACTATGACATTGTGTTTTCTAGAATTTCATATAAATGAGGTCATACATCTTTGATCTTTTATTTTTGCCTTCTTTCACATAGCATTAGTGACCCATTCATTCTGTTGCATCTATCAGTAATCTCTTCCTTTTTAAAAAAAAGTTTATTTATGTATTTATTTTGAGAGAGAGAGAAGGAGAGAGAGGGTGAGAGAGAATCCCAACTAAGCTCTGCACTGTCAGTGCAGAGCCTGACACAGGGCTCGAATTCACGAACCACAAGATCATGACCAAAATCAAGAGTCAGATACTCAACCAACTGAGCCACTCAGGCATCCCCCTCTTTGATTTAAATTGTGTGGATTTGTCACAGTTTGTTTATTCATTCAACAGTGGTTGTATATTTGGGTTTTTTTCTGGGTTTTTTGCTAGTATGAATAAAAATATTATGGATAAATGTGTACAAGTCTTTGTGTGAACATGAGTTTTCATTTCTCTTGGACCAACTTTTTTTTTTTAATTTAATTTTTTAAATTTACACCCAAATAAGTTAGCATATAGTGCAACAATGATTTCAAGAGTAGATTCCCTAATGCCCGCTACCCATTTAGCCCATCCCCCCTCCCCACAACCCTTCTAGTAACCCTCTGTTTGTTCCCATATTTAAGAGTCTCTTATGTTTTGTCCCCCTCCCTGTTTTTATATTATTTTTGCTTCCCTTCCCTTATGTTCATCTATTTTGTGTCTTAAAGCCCTCATACGAGTGAAGTCATATGATATTTGTCTTCTCTGACTAATTTCACTTAGCATAATACCCTCTAGTTCCATCCATGTTGTTGCAAATGGCAAGATTTCATTCATTTTGATTGCTGAATAATACTCCATTGTATATATGTACCACATCTTCTTTATCCACTCATCCATCAATGGACATTTGGGCTCTTTCCATACCTTGGCTATTGTTGATAGTGCTGCTATAAACATGGGGGTGCATGTGCCCCTTCGAAACAGCATACCTGTATCCCTTGGATAAGTACCTAGTAGTGTAATTGCTGGGTCATAGGGTAGTTCTATTTTTAATTTTTTGAGGAACCTCCATACTGTTTTCCAGAGTGGTTGCAGCAGTTTGCATTCCCACCAGCAGTGCAAAAGATCCTCTGTGTCTGCATCCTCGCCAAAATCTGTTGTTGCCTGAGTTGTTAATGTTAGCCATTCTGACAGGTGTGAGGTGGTATCTCACTGTGGTTTTGATTTGTATTTCCCTGATGATGAATGACGTTGAGAATTTTTTTCATGTGTTGGTTGGCCATCTGGATGTCTTCTTTGGAGAAGCGTCTATTCATGTCTTTTGACTCTTGGGCCAACTTTTAAGAGTGAAATTTCTGGGTAATGCTAACTGTATGATAAGTGTATGTATAACTTTATAAGAAACTGCCAAACTGTGTTCCAAAGAAGTTGTACCACTTACATTCCAGGAGAGAGAGTTCCAGCTGTTCATATCCTCATCAACACATGGCATTTTCAGTCTTTTTAATTCTAGCCATTCTAATGGTATCCTATTGTATTTATTTACATTCACCTAATAAATAATGATGTTCTACATCTTTTCATGTACTTAGTTGCCATCCACATATCAAAATAGTTATGAAGCTAAAAATAGAAACTCAATTTTTCAGTTCTCCATATTTTAATTTTATATTCTGTGCATCAATAACCTATTTACTTTAAATTTGGCTTTCACATTTCCTGACACATGGTTTCTCTGTTATAGGTTTGCAAGTATCCTGAACTACAGTCCTATGTGCATCTTACTATGTTGGCTTTTAATAACACTTTCTTTAATTGGCCCACTTTCTCCTTCATTGGTATTCCTGGTCTGGAAGCTGCACATATATGGATCTCCATCCCCTTCTGTGTCCTGTACCTCATAGCCCTTGTGGGTAATGCTGTTCTTCTTATCCTAGTTAGAGCAGAGAAGAACCTTCATGAACCTCAGTTCTATTTTTTGGCTATGCTAGCCCTTACTGATCTAGGCCTTTCATTGTCAACAATGCCTAGTGTTTTGGCTATCTTCTGGTTTGATGTCCATGACATTGGCCTTAACGCCTGCCTAACCCAGATGTTCTTCATCCACACCCTCTCCTCAGTAGAATCAGGTGTCTTGGTGGCCATGGCTTTTGACCGTTTGGTAGCTATCTGTGCTCCATTAAACTATACCAAGATCCTTACCCACTACACCGTTGCCTGCCTTAGTGGAGCTGCCCTCATACGAGGTGCCACTCTGCTGGCTCCTCTGCCTTTTTTCCTTAGGACTTTTCCTTTCTGTGGGGCCAATATCCTGTCACACTCCTATTGCTACTACCCAGATATGCTGAACTTAGCCTGTGGGGACATTACCTTCAGCAGTGCCTATGGATTGGTTTTTGTTCTCTGCACATTTGCAGTGGATGTTGTCTTCATCTTAGCTTCATACATGAAGATCTTGGACACCATTATGAAGCTGGAGACTCAAGACAGAAACTGGAGGTCACTGCACACCTGTGCCTGTCACCTATGCATGGTGCTTGTGTTCTACCTGCCCCTAATCAGCTTGGCAGTGCTGCATCGTTATACCCAGGACACTTCCCCAATTCTGTATACCACCATGAGTAATGCCTACCTCCTCATGACACCACTGCTCAACCCTCTCGTCTATAGTCTCAAATCCCGGCAGATCCAGGCTGCCCTGCGCAAGCGATTTTGGGTGCAACGTGTCATTGCTGGGGAATGATATTTTCTCTATATTAGAAGAGATAACCAATTTAAAAACTGCTATTCAGGATATGCTGTGTGCCAAGTAGTATGTTAGGCACCATGAATTCAAAACAATAAAATACTTAGGTCTTCTCAAGAAATATTTAATCTAACTAATGAGGGAAAGGGAAGCAAAACGCTTAGATAAAAGATCATAACTGTGATCATGAATGATGACTTTGGTAGTGGTAAGGAGAAATGACAACAGGAAGCCAAGCTCAATGTGTTTGGTGTGTGAGTTGGAGGAAAATCACATCGCTCCAGGTGCTAAACTGAGGAGTCCAACTCTGGATTGTAAAAGATCAATGAGGGATTAATTTTATAGAGAAAACAAAATGTTTCCTAATTCTTGAGTGGCAATGTTGTTTAAGCTGAAGCACGAAAATTCAAAATTGATGATAAATTTATGACGGTATGTTTATTATTTCTGACTACTTCTTGTAGTTGGATACTAGCTAATGTCTGAACCTTCTGACTTTTAACAAAAAGTAAAGGAGCTTTTTGGGGCGCCTGGGTGGCGCAGTCGGTTAAGCATCCGATTTCAGCCAGGTCACGATCTCGCAGTCCGTGAGTTCGAGCCCCGCGTCAGGCTCTGGGCTGATGGCTCAGAGCCTGGAGCCTGTTTCCGATTCTGTGTCTCCCTCTCTCTCTGCCCCTCCCCCGTTCATGCTCTGTCTCTCTCTGTCCCAAAAATAAATAAACGTTGAAAAAAAATTAAAAAAAAAAAGTAAAGGAGCTTTCTGAAAAGAATAATGTATAAGGATCTGAGAAATAGTTATTCTTACTCATTTTGCTACTTCATTCAGAATTCATGCTTTATTTGGATATTGTTTTATTTCACATTTCATACTGAGGGTAGATAGGGTTATATTCTGCCTGTTAAAGCAAGGCTACATCTTTTTTTTTTTCTCCTAACTTTCCAAGAGGAAAAACAAATTCATTTATTCTCTTCTAGGGTCAGCTCTTGAAGTTAGAGTAAGCAAAGGAAGAATTGTCCTGCTAGGATCAGCATAGGAAGCAAGTAAAAGAGAGAGACTTAATTGTCCATGGGAATGAATAAACATGCAGTTATCATTAGCAAGAATTTCAAACAACTTTAAGAGAGCTTTGAATGAATTTCTAAAGGATAGCTCAAGCAACAACTGGAAAATATTTTAATGTCTGACATATTCAGTAGACACCAGAATCATATAAAAGACATAGATTTAATATTCATATAGCTTACATTCTACCCATGGAAATCAGGAAATAGCAGCAAAACCATGTTACATAATGTAATTAGTAAGGCTGAGACTTGCTTTGAATTGTTAATATGAATTCAGAGGAAAGTAAGCTAGTGAGGACAGGGGTTGCCAAGAACTTCAGCCTGCAAAACAGAGAAGATCAAGAGAAGAAGTATTATGGAAGCTGGAAATGTATCTCAATTCCAAAAGCATTCAGTAAGCTCTATCTGTTAGGTATTAACAAGATAAAGGGAGTTATTTTTTTTTTAAGTATGGTCTTTACCTTTATGGAGAGATTATTTGAGAAGTATAATTAAGATGCTGAAAAAATTAAATAAAATTCTAATTCTTAAACTGTTTCTTCATCTTTTAAGGCCTGATTTAATCATCTTCTTTATTGTGAGTCTGGCCAAAAGCCTCCTAACTCTGACTTGAGTCAGAGCATGAGTAGAGGGAACTGGGGATCATTTTTCAGCAACTGTTTCATTGTCTTAAAACACTGCACAATTTTCCTTTGAGGAAATACTTACTTGTCTGTAGAGTTTGAATGAGACCAATAATAACAAAATTCTACCATATCCCTCCTCTGATCTTTCAGCTATAGATATTAAAAACTGAGGAAGGAAAATCTCCTTCATGTTTTATGCTAGAGTTGGCATGAAAGAGTCTCCTTTCTGGAAGGAGATCACATCACATGTGGTCATCATGTTCCATAGCTTTGTGGAAGCCATACCTGTCTACATTAGGAGAGCATGAGTATGGAGGAGAAAAGAAGCAGATATAAGAGGATGCCCCAGAGAGGAAAAGTGACATGACAGTGTTGAGTCCTTAAGGTTGAGTCCCTGAGATCCTTCCTTTGAATCTGTGACCTTTCCTGGTAATTTTGTTTTACATTTCTTCACTTATAAATTAAATGATGAGGTAACTTAATGGCATATTCTGTCTGTTATGAAGTGGATTGGACACTTTATTTGATTCTGTCTTAAAGTATGCCAATGTATTCCTGTCTTGTCTCACTTACTAAGTGGTACTTCCCTGAATGATGGCATTTTTGTCTGATTCATCTGTCCCATACAGTGTGGTATATAGTGAACCCCAGAATGGTTGTGTGAAGATGTATAATAAGGAGTCACAAAGGACAAAAGGTGAAAATAAAAGAATTAAATATTATTATTGAATCAATAAATTAATGAACCATGAATTCATGTCCACATAACTTGATTAAAAAAGGATGAAGTAATAGGGCACCTGGGTGGCTCAGTTGGTTAAGTGTCTGAATTGATTTTGGCTCAGGTCATGATCTCAAGGTTCATGACATAGAGTCTCACATTGGGCTCTGTGCTGACAGCATGGAGCCTGCTTGGGATTCTCTCTCTCCCTCTCTCTTGGCCCCTCCCCCTGTTCTCTCTCTCTCTCTCTCTCTCTCTCTCTCAAAGTAAATAAATAAACATGAAAAAAATTTTAAATGGATGAAGTAATAATGTCTAGCTCTGCTGTATTATAGTTAATTTAGAGGCATCACTAGTATATATAAAGAATTTGGTGCCTGTCTCTGATCTGCAATGATAATATTGGGCATATAAATATGATATACACAAATATGAAATATATAAACCTGGTCTGAATCATTTTACATATTTGCAAACAAACATTTTATAAAATATATATAAAAAGAGAACTCTAAATATGTCTTTGAACAAACTGTATTATCCTCTGGTCACCTTTGATATCACCATCTGAATGACAGAAGCCTTTATTCATTTGTATTTATCTTTAAATCCTGGCTTGGCCTTTGTCCTCTACCATATTTTTGGTTTATAATAAAATGATTCATATTCACTGAACATTTGCAATATACTTTTCATTTTTACAGACATATTATATAACTTATCACATTTCTTCTTACAGTGTCCTTACAGAGTAGATACCATTATTAACTCATTTTCACTGATAGAGACACTGAAGCACAGAAATCAGGGTCATCATGTTCCCTGGATACATAACAGATAAGTTTCAGAGTCTTGATTTTAGCTTAAGCAGTATATATTTATATCTTCAACTAAATATGAAATCTAAATTAATACAACCTGAGAAAATCAAGGATACATTACATAAATGGCAGATTTTAGGCACACTGCTTTGTTATATTTTCATTTTAATCTCTCACTGAATTTTCATGTTATATGAGGCTTAGATTGAGATGGTTTCAGCAAAGGAATCATAAAACATAAACATATTTAAATAAAAATTATGAAAATGAAAATAAGCCTTCTTTTCTCTCATTTGGAATATTCCCCTCTATAATATCTCAAACTCCCAAAAGATAGTATATGTCTGTATAACAATGTAAATATTTTATTTTAAATAATATTTCAGCTATATAGCTATACATGTGGGAGTCTCAGATAGAAGTATCTGTAGGACTCTTTAGATTGAAATGGGCTCATAGGTAAGTGCTGTAAACACCAGGAATGAAAAACATAAGTGAAGGTGAAAGGGGTTTTGGGCATCTTTCTTGATCAAATATTTAAAACCAGAGAGGAATACTATATTTATAGAAAATTACAATAAAACCATACAGAGATGTACTAAAGGAAGTACCTCAGCACACAGGAAAATAATGTCTGTTGGTTCTTCTTTTTTCAATATCCCTGGTAACTTTCAGTCAGTCCCTCAAAGGGATCCTACTCTGTTCCATCAACCTAGTTAAGTGCAAACAGTCTACATTTTGGACTTCTAATTTGTTTTCTTTTCACACTAGAAACAAAAGAGTTGAGGACAGGTGTGAGGAAAAGGATAATGTTGGACATAGTGATGTGGGGTAAAGGGGAGTTGTATCTGCCTGTCCTGTGGATCAGAACTAAGCCAATAAGTGGGTCCTAGACAATGAGGACCATGACAATGTGGTAGACATGTGTGTTGAGTTCCTTAAGTCATCCTTCCCCAGAAGCAATGCCAAGAACTGTCTTCAAGATCAAAGCATAAGACAGAAACAATAAAGACAGAGTCAACGCCAAAGGTGCAGAGAACCAATGCCAACCCATGGGTGATGTTCACATGAATGGACACACAAGCTAGCTTCATCACTTCAGGGTGGAAGCAGAATGAGTGGGATAGGATGATGTTCTTACAGAAGGAAAGCCATTTGAGCTGGATGAGGAAGAAGGCCATCAGTGCCACTCCTCGAGCCATAGCAGCCAATCCCACCTGAGTAATGCAGGAATGGGTCAGGACCACAGTGTAGCACAGCGGGTTGCATATGGCAACAAAGCAATCAAAAGCCATGGCTTACAGGAGGGCTGACTCCACAGAAGAGAAGTGTGGATGAAGAACGTCGGAGCTAGGCAACCATGGAACTCAATCCTGTGGTTAAGGAGAAACATATTAGGTACAGTAGGCAGTGTAGATGCTGACATGCCTGTGTCGGTGGCTGCCAACATGGATAAGAATGCATACTGAGGCTCATGAAGGCTGGGATTCTTGTGTATTATGGTAATTATGATGCGGTTCTCCAGGATGGCAATTATATATGTGATGCTCAGTTGGATGGAGACTCAGATATGAGTCTTCCTGAAATAAGGAAGAAGGGTGGCTGGTAGTAGGTGCCATTGAACATAAGCATGATGCTAAACCTAAAAAAGAGAATACGTGTAGGAAAATCAAATGGTAAATTAATTCAAGTTCATTCAGTGGTTGAAGAGAGAGTCTAGAGGCAGAAACAAACTAAATATCTGTTGCATGCCGAGCAAACTGAATAGGGTAGAATGTAGTTTAATTCAAAAAGCCTATATGAGTAATTTTTAGGTGATTTGTAACTGCTATCCTGTGGGCAATTTTGTGGATGCAATGGTAGCCTTCAAAAACACTACCAGATAAACTAAGGAAGTTTTGAACAGAAACATTCACAGAACAAAGTAATATTCACAAATCACATGATTAACTTAGTGAATTTAAAACACACAGTGAGGGGAGCCTGGGTGGCGCAGTCGGTTAAGCGTCCGACTTCAGCCAGGTCACGATCTCGCGGTCTGTGAGTTCGAGCCCCGCGTCGGGCTCTGGGCTGATGGCTCAGAGCCTGGAGCCTGTTTCCGATTCTGTGTCTCCCTCTCTCTCTGCCCCTCCCCCTTCATGCTCTGTCTCAAAAATAAATTTAAAAACGTTGAAAAAAAATTAAAAAAAATAAAACACACAGCGAGAAGCAGGAGGACAGAAATGGGGTTGTGTTAATACACATAGAATTGCATTCAAGTAGGAAGGAAGGCCCACAGTATCTGAATGCTAGATTATGAAATATTTCTCTGTTCTGTCTCTCTGCTGATCATGTTAGAAAGATCACCAGAGTTGAGGTTTGAGCAAAGGGAATCCTACAGATGAAAGGTACCTGGGGTCAACTCACACTTTATCAGGCACACAGCATCATGCATGCATGACCACAGCTGTAGCTCATCAATAAGACTACGGAATATCTATGAATTTTACCTGTATTTCTTATGCTGAGAGCATGTGGGACCAGGACAAAACCACAATGGATGTCATTAATAGGTGACTGATTTAGGTATCACACAGCTGCCATTCTAGACATGGCATTATCATGCCTTATGACTTTTTTTCTATTCTTCTTATCTATAAATAAAATTTTTGTTTATCATAGATTCCATGTTTTATCTTTAACATGTTGTTCAATAGCTCCTATACCTTACCTACTATCCATATTTACCATAATTGATGAATGATGCCTATATCTTAGTCATATGATATCTTCTAAGCTACTTATAAATTTACTCCCTATCTATGTTTAATGTATCTCATGAGCTTAATCTATACTTCATTTATCATCTCGTTTTTTGGACTCAAATTAAATATTCTTAAGTAATACAAAAAATATACATTACTACTTCTGGGGATACAAAATTTACTAAGATATGATTTCTGCCTACATATAGGCTACTGTTTGGTGGTGTGATATACAGATACGAACAAATAAGCAAATACATATGTAACACAGTAAGAGTGATATAAAATATATCTATAAATAAAACAAGAACTTAATACATGAATTATAATTATAATGAATTGATTGTGTGGGACAGACCACAATCAACACAGGACACGCTAGGCTAAAATAAACCACACGGGCGCGTGGGTGACTCAGTTGCTTGAGCATCCGACTTCGGCTCAGTTTATGATCTCATGGTTCATGAGTTCGAGCCTTGCATTCGGCTCTGTGCTGACAGCTCAGAGCCCAGAGCCTGCTTCAGATCCTGTGTCTCCCTCTCTCTCTGCCCCTCCCCCACTCTCACTTTGTCTCACTCTGTCTCTCAAAAATAAATAAATGTAAAAAAAATTTTTTTTAAATAAACCACACAAACTTGGCACCCAGAACACCAAGCTACCTTAACACATTTCTGTTGTAAGCACAGCCATGAGAATGCTTTCATAGCATTTTGGGGAAAAGTGTGTCTGTATAAAACCAACAGTTGCTGTGCAACGAGTTGCTGGGCAGGATTATCTGACATAAGTCTATTGCCTTAATGGCTATGGCCACTGGCTATTTATAGCTCCCAAACAAGCATTTATCTCCAGTACCTTAGAAGCAAAACAGAGTTCCCTGTCACTTTAGAGGCATAGAAAGTAGAAGTCACTTATTTAAGAATCAATTGCTAGCGGCTAAGAATCATTTTCAAACCATGTGTCCTACATCAATATATATTACATCAAACTTCCTGCTTAAAAATATAAGTAGAATGTTAAATAAAGGAAACAATAATAGAAGATTAATGTAATTAATAAAAGGAGTTAAAAAAGAGGAAATTTATTTTTTTCAATATATGAAATTTATTGTCAGATTGGTTTCCATACAACACCCAGTGCTCATCCCAAAAGGTGCCCTCCTCAATACCCATCACCCACCCTCCCCACCCTCCCACCCCCCATCAACCCTCAGTTTGTTTTCAGTTTTTAAGAGTCTCTTATGCTTTGGCTGTCTCCCACTCTAGCCTCTTTTTTTTTTTTTCCTTCCCCTCCCCCATGGGTTTCTGTTAAGTTTCTCAGGATCCACATAAGAGTGAAAACATATGGTATCTGTCTTTCACTGTATGACTTATTTCACTTAGCATCACACTCTCCAGTTCCATCCACGTTGCTACAAAGGGCCATATTTCATTCTTTCTCATTGCCATGTAGTACTCCATTGTGTATATAAACCACAATTTCTTTATCCACTCATCAGTTGATGGACATGTAGGCTCTTTCCATAATTTGGCTATTGTTGAGAGTGCTGCTATAAACATTGGGGTACAAGTGCCCCTATGCATCAGTACTAAAAAAGAGGAAATTTATAAAGGACAACTGAAGAATGGCAATTATTGTGACCCAGACTCTTGTACAAGTGCAATGAGAGACAGAACAATAGAAAACTGTGAGACACAGTTGCCAAATATTATTGAACCCTTAATATGTACCACATATTGTTCCATGATTTGCAGTTGATAACAGATGCTATGCAACTTATGATCCCTGTTCTAAAGTTCCTGATGGAGTACAATATATTTGGTGGAAAGCACATTAGTTCAAAACTATGAACGAGGAAAGGCATTGTATAATGAACTCTCACAATGAATAGAACTTCACTATCTTTTTCTCAAACATTGTTTTATTTGGTTATAATTTCACCCCAGCAAGGAGGAAGCCAGCCTTACTATATCCAAACCAAAATTGGGGCACCAGGGTGGCTCAGTTGGTTAAGTGTCTGACTTTAGCTCTGGTCATGACCTGCGGTTCATGAGTTTGACCCCCGCATCAGGCTCTGTGCTGACAGCTCAGAGCCTGGAGCCTGCTTCAGATTCTGTGTCTCCCTCTCTCTCTGCCCCTCCCCCACTCACTCTCTCTCTCTCAAAAATAAATAAACATTAAAAAAATTAAAAAAAAACACAATCAAAATAAACAAAACAAAGAAAACAAAGAGAAACAAAAACCAAAAGCACACTAAACCTTAAATTAGGCTTGGAAGGGTAAATAATTCCTAAGGTCACATGACTTTCAGTCAGCCCTTAGAAAAGCCTAATTTTTCTGTCCTATTGTGCTCTTTCAACAACCTCCTCTGTTAAATTATATAAAACAAATATGCAAATAGCAGGCATACATTGAAAGAGAAGTAAATGAGGACTTGAAAAGCCATAGAAGGATTCAAGGAGAGAATGAAATGTAACTTGTCATTGGCTGATGAAGAACTTTAATTGGAAGAGGCAAAATCAGAAATAATTGCAGGCTGATTGACTTCAAGAGCAAAGGTGTGGAAATCAGAATAAGGCTTATAAGGGAAGAGCACCGAGAATATCCTCCTGAATAGAATGAAGAGTTGTAAAAAGAGGGAAAGTTAAATAAGATAGAACAGGTAGAATGGAGTCTTGTTGGAAACCATAAGGTCGTGGTAAAGAGGATGCGGTATGCATAATGAGGCTTCTACCAAGTATCAGAACCCAAAACACATTAGTATGTAAGGCTGTGTGGTCTCAGGACAAATCCCTCGGCAATTCTTATAATCATTAAAAGGTCAAGTGGTAAAAACCTAAATAAGAATATTTGATTCACTAGGGAGAAATGGAGGCAAGGGTGTTTTGGGGGGGAAAAAAACAACCAAACAGGATTTAGTTAACTAGATGTGTAGCAAGAAGTCACCCACTCTCATTTTATGCTAAGATTTTGAGTCTGAGTTCTTGGCTTAGAGATTGACAGGAAAAGGTATTTCAGTTCGTTTATAGCTATACTTTGGAATAGATGATGTCTGTAATGGGAAGGATGGCCAAAAGGTGTAGAGCTAATGAGGTTTAGTTGATGTCCATACTCAGGAACTTGGAGGAAGGAAACAAGCAAGAAAGCACAGGATACACAAGAGTAGATTAAGAAAAAAAGAGAGCAGAAGAGTGGACTGTCCTAGAAATAAAATAATGAGAAGGTTTCAACAAATAGATAGACAAAGGAAGTAAATAAATGTTCTGTAACGGAAACACGAGAACTGAAAAATCCCCTATGTTGTTCTTGGTGATTAGAGAGGTTGTTGTTAAAAGTGGTTCTAGAAGAACAGAACGCCAAAGGTGTGTGGGTGGCTTAGGTGGTCAAACATCTGACTTCAGCTCAGGTCATGATCTCACAGTTTGTGAGTTCGAGCCCCACATCTGGCTCACTGCTGTCAGCACAGAGCCCACTTCAGATTCTCTGGCCCTCTCTCTCTGGCCCTCCCCCTCTCCCCCTATCTGTCTCAAAATCAATCAATCAATCAATCAATCACCAGAAAGCAAGACTGACAGGAAGCATCTAGGAGTCAATGGGTAATGAGAAACTGGTTGTGGAAAAATATAAACTATATGTTTATATTTATAAAATCTATAAAAATATAAGTTACACAAACATAGCATAAGATTTTTCACAAAATAACAGGTGAGAAAGATGATTTAAAATGGGGTTTAAGACCGGGGCGCCTGGGTGGTGTAGTCGGTTAAGCGTCCGACTTCAGCCAGGTCACAATCTCGCGGTCCGTGAGTTCGAGCCCCGCGTCAGGCTCTGGGCAGATGGCTCAGAGCCTGGAGCCTGTTTCCGAATCTGTGTCTCCCTCTCTCTCTGCCCCTCGCCCGTTCATGCTCTGTCTCTCTCTGTCCCAAAAATAAATAAACGTTGAAAAAAAAAAATTTTAAATGGGGTTTAGGACCTTACGCTCTGGAGTCAGAGAGACTCAAATCAGAATCCTGCTACCACCTCCCCTCCAATTTACTAGATTTGTGATCTTGGACCAATTGCTTAACCTTTCTGTTCGTCAATATTCTGTTCTGTAGAATGGATTAACTACCATCTATCACACTGCCTTTGATGGAGAAACTTCAAAATAAAAGGACAACAGAGTGTGCACCAGTGGAAGTAGGGAACTCTAAGAAAGGAGTGAGGTGGATAGGTCTTAAGAAAATCAGGTGGGGGGTGGGGGATTTGGAAAGAGAGCACCTACCTTTCAAAGATCAAAGTCTGCACATTCTTTCAACTGTAGAACAGCATTATTTTTTAAATGTTTGTTTATTTATTTATTTATTTATTTATTTATTTATTTATTTTTTTATTTTTTTATTTATTTGGGGGAGGGGTGGACAGAGAGAGAGAGAGAGAGAGAGAGTGAAAGACGGAGAGAGACAGAATCCCCAACAGGCTCCGCACTGTCAGCATAGAGCCTGAGGTAGGGCTGGATCCTGTTGAACCCTGAGATCCTGACCTGGGCCTAAATCAAGAGTTGGTCACTGGACTGACTGAAGCACCCAGGTGCCCTTGTAGAATTGCATTATTAAAGTTACACACTGTTTTTCATCACTCTGCATGATACATATACAAAGAACTTTCAGAAACTGCCAGGTGGATCATATGCTCACTGTGAGAGAGTCTTGCAAGGAAGGAGCTGCTCAGGTACGGAATCTTCTTTTTTGCAAGTCAGTTGAGGGCTGTGGAACAATAGTCTCTCTTAATTACTCCTGGGTTGAGGTGGGAGGATGCTTTGCTAGTTGTTAAAAGACTCCACAGATCAGGTGTGAGGAGGAATAAGAAAAAATTATCTAGTAACGCTCATCCCATATGTTCTCTTCAAATATTCCAACAAAATAAAGTAGGTTAGTTTCTGTTCTAGTTTCACAAAAGAGGATAAATCATACTATTGTAAACTATGTATGACATTGACCATTTAGATCATTTAGTAAAATGATTTAACTCAGTAAAGACTTAACTATCAGAAAAAATTGTTTGAGAAAGAGAAAATGGATAATGAGTATATGGAAAGGAATGAAAAGTAAAGGCTAACACTGATAAACAAAAGAGAGAATTAGCAGTCTTAATGGTTTGGTTGCCTTAAATTCAGCCACTATTAGAGTGTTTTCATTTCCAGTGTTAACCAACCTGTACCCATCTTGAGCTGTAGTAACTTGCTGCCTTCAGGTCTCCATACATAAAGTCTAGTCAGAAAAGTCCTTGGTCACATTTGGGACCAAGGCACCTAGGAAAGACAGTAGCATCTGTTGGACCATGCATAATACTTGGGGCATTTTTCCCTCTTTCAGGTGGAATAGCTAAAAGGCAGTAAAAGGTCTTCTGTCTCTTCCACTTCCTTTGAGGATTGACCAGGACTGTGATGTCCTAGATCACAGAATCCCTAAGGGAATAAGGTCAGGAAGTAAGTAGTGAAAAAACAAAACAAAAAAGCTCAGCAAAATGTCCCTTCATTGTCCTTGTACAGAGTCATTTGTAGCAAAAACCACTTTTGTGAGTAAATAATGGAAGTAGCTAGATCCATAGTGAGATTTTTGTGAAAGGTGAGATAAAATGGGGCAACTTATGTCAGGGGGTTTGAAAATTGAGGCAGGAGGCCATTGAGGAGGTAGGTGAACCTTATGCACGTTCTCACCCACTAGAACCTCGAACTTTTGAACTGGGCCAAACCAAAATAATCCAGTGCCACAGTAATGGACTTTTGCTTTCTGATAGCCTTAGCACCCAATTGTTTAGCAGAGATTAGTTTTCTCCTTCCAACAACAACAAAAATTCTTTAACAATGTATAAGGGCATTGCCTTTTGTCTTTAAAAAAAAAAACCTGGACTTTGGTTCCCTGAATTGGAATTCTGAGACCCCCAAATAAATGCTTTCATTTTATTTCAGTTCTGTGTCTTTTCTCTGTTGAAAATTTAGTGTCATGTCTGAGCGTGTTTGTGTGTGTGCGTGCGTGTGTGTGTGCGTGTGTGTGTGTGTGAATTATTAGAAGAATATAAGGACAAGGGATTGGAATTTATTATTTTTAGTTAAAAAATTGTTTTTTAACTTTCAAAATGTCAATCTGAATCATACTCATCATGGTTGCCTTAAATTCAACCACTATAAGAGTGTTTTTATTTCCAGTGTTAACCAACCTGTACCTATCTTGAGCTGTAGTAACTTACTGTTTTCAGGTCTCCATACATAATAAAGTCTTTGTTCACATTTGGGGCCAAGGCACCTAGGAAAGACAGAAAAATGCTGTCACCTATTTGAGAGAACACAAGTACACAGATGTTAGCCCAGCCAGACCAATTCTGAGACGAAATTTAAAGCATATTGTTATAGTTTTGGATACATTAAAAGACTGCAAGATTATTGAAAGAACACTTCCCCACAAAAACAAATAAATAATATGTCAATTCAGTTGTTGATGAGTCCCTTCCTCATAGATGCTGGAATGAAAAGGGATTATAAAGACCATCCTGATACATTATTTTATAGATGGGAGACACTGAGCAGGGGTGTGAATTGTCAAGGTTCATCCAAC
This sequence comes from Prionailurus bengalensis, assembly GCF_016509475.1. NCBI lineage: Eukaryota > Metazoa > Chordata > Mammalia > Carnivora > Felidae > Prionailurus > Prionailurus bengalensis. The sequence continues at coordinate 61,462,328 of NC_057346.1, forward strand.
ATGTTTATACAGAAATTAAACATGTAATTTCAGGGCGCCTGGGTGCCTCAGTCGGTTAGGCATCCAACTTCAGCTCAGGTCATGATCTCACGGTCCGTGAGTTTGAGCCCCAAGACGGGCTCTGTGCTGACAGTTTGGAGCCTGGAGCCTGCAGCCTGCTTCAGATTCTGTGTCTGTCTCTCTTTCTGCCCCTCCTCTGCTCGTGCTCTCTCTCTCTTCCTCTCTCCCTATCAAAAATAAATAAAACATCAAAAAAATTAAAAAATGTAATTCCAGGTTTTTTTTTTTACTGTATTTAAGCTTAAGGGTCACTGAATGTGAAGACTAAAAGGTTCTGCAGTCAGAATGCCTGGAGACAAAGCTCCACTGGACTTGGCCACTCACCTTTGGTGTCCTTTAACAAATGGCTGAAGCTCACTGTGCCTTTATTTGCATGCCTATGAAATGGGTATTTGTATTAATGCATCAAACATATAAAGAAAATAACACAATTGACAATGTTGAGCTGTACCTGAGCCCGTCATCCAGGAAAACAAATGATCAAGCTACCCCACACCCTTTGTATTTGGGAAAACTGCTTTCTGCAAACAACCTCCCTTCCCCATATGACAGAGATGAGACTCATGGATGCCCCCCTTTTTACCCATAACAAGACCAGACAAAGACCACTCATATTCCCCTTGTCCATTTTTTTTTGCCTCGTATATATTTAGCTAAACTGCTTTGTCCCCACCGAACAATCAGAGCATATTAATGCTTGTTCAACAAATGGTGGTTAAGCTGATCTCCTCCCCCAGGCCTCTGAGTTTTGATAGCCCCCCTGGAGAATACGTGGGCCTCAGGGTAAAACACTTTCTGATTCCCTATCCAATCACACCACATTTTCATCGGCACTTCCTCACACTTCGGTCTTCCTAGTCTAGCTCACTCCTCTCTATAAAAGAAGATGTATTGGGGCATCTGGGTGGCTCAGTCAGTTAAGCATCTGATGTGGGCACAGGTCATGACGTTATGGGTTCATGAGTTCCAGCCCAGCATCAGGCTCTGTGCTGACACCTCAGAGCCTGGAGCCTGCTTCGGATTCTGTGTCTCCTCTCTCTCTACCCCACCCCCAACTCGTGCTCTCTCTCTCCCTCTCTCTCTCTTTCTCAAATAAATAAACATAAAAAAAAAAGAAAAGAAAAGTAAATGTATTCTTGGGGCATTTGGGTGGCTCAGTCTGTTAAGTGAAGGACTCTTGATTTATGCTCAGGTCATGATCTCATGGTTCCTGAGATGGAGCCCAATGTCTGGCTCTGCTCTAACAGCATGGACCCTGCTTGGGATTCTGTGTCCCCCTCTCTCTCTGCCCTCCCTGACTCCTTCTCTCTCTTTCTCTCAAAATAAATAAATATTCATTTTTTTAAAAAAGAGAATATATTGACTAATCCTTGAGATGCTTGCAGTTTTAGTCACAGCCCTCTCCCTCTTGCAACAGTCTGCTCCTCCCTTTGCAATAATCCTTTAAAATAAATTCCTTACTAAGCTCGAATTTGTTTTGTATCTGAAAATTTCATTGCAGGTATTAAGCACTATAAAGTCATTACTTATTACAATTTTTACTATGTGATATTTTATTAGAAAAAATGAAACTTTGTAAACTAGTTTCATGGACCTAAGCTATTTAATGTAAAATAAGAAATTATATGGAATATTTAAATTATTTAAAATAGCATAACATAAAATTTTAGATAGAAAATAATGAAAAAATACACGGGCATATCTTGGAGATACTGTAGATTTGGTTCCAGAGCACTGCAATAAATTGAATATTGAAATAAGGTGAGTCAAGAGAATTTTTGGTTTCCCAGTGCACATACAGGTTATGTTTACACTGTACCTTAGTCTTTGTAGTATGCAATAGCATTGTGTCTAAAAAAATGTACACACATTATTTTAGAATATTTTATTATTAAAAAGTGCTGACCATTATCTGAGTGTCAGCAGGTCGTCATCTTTTTGCTGGTGGAGGATCTTGCAAATATTGATGACCTTTGTTGTAATTTTAGGTGTAGAATGTGGATATAGAATGAAATGGTACAAATTATAGCCTTTATAAATAAAGATATAAATTAGATAGTCATAATATACTATGCGTTCCCACTTCTTCCTTCACATGCGGTTTCAAACATCTTGAGAAGAAAACGGGGACAGATGAAGGATTCTTGGACAGTGTTCATGACAACCCCACTGTCACAGGCAAGTCTGGTATTCTTCCACTTCCAAATGCAGTTTCTAACTCAGCAAGTTTGTGAGAAGTCCAAAGAATTTGACAAATCCCCCACCCTATTCTCTAACTTTCTAGTTTATCTCTCTTCTTTCCACTATGTTTTATTAATTTCATTTTACTTTTTGTCGTCCTTGTCTCCTGCACTGAAATCTCCTTGAGAATATTTATATCTGCTACACTACTTTAACTGTGTCAAATTGCCAAGTTCCTGAATCATAGCAGTAAGTTCATAGATAATTTTTTTTTTATTGCTCATTTATCCAAGCATTGGCTCAATTCAAGAAAACTCTTCCCATTCCCCCTAATATGTGAAAATCCAGGCTCTGCAGAGAAGGACGTTTGTCCTGGTTTCCAATAGATTCTACTATTTTTAGTTTATATATTGCTTTTAACATAATTACTGAATACATTTTATTAATCATTTTGAGAAGTTTTCCACTTCTTTTCGATCTCCAGATAAGCGTATGTACGTCGATATGTTCATCATGACAGCAGTTTTCAAATTCATGAACTTCTGCTCCAAATGTTTCTTTCTTTTAAATTCCCTTTGTACATAAATTGGAAGTTTTATTTTGTTATAGAGAAGATAATGATCCTATTATCTCTCTATAGTCCTCTTACATTTACCCACATTTAATTTTCATTAATTTCATTCACTCTACCACCTAAATATATGTTAAATGGGTTTATATATCTATTATCTCTGTAGTTTTCACTAATTCAAGCTTTTTTATCTCTTTATTTATCTATTGCAATAGCTGAGTTTTCTTCATGTAATGTTACTCCATGCCTCAACTATTTACACTGCTGTATAAACTTTGTAAAGCAAATACTGTCATGCTGACTGTTTACTTAGAATTTTTGCAATACAATCCAGCTTTGATATGATAAACTTAATCTAATGTATATGATATGCTAGGCTTCCCTTGACTTGTCTACCTTTTCTGGTACCCTAGTCTTATGAAACAAGTTTCAATATTCTGAATACTATATGTTAGTTCAAAAATGCTTTTAACTTGCCAATACCTATACCTGATGTAAGCTTTTCATCCTTAACTGAGAAATCCTTGCTTATCTTTTAATAACTAGATAATGATTTCCTATATTATACATTCTATAACACCAAAAAATTCAATGAATCCAGTTTTTCTATTGGCTTATTGACTCCTAAGCTTAGCTCTGCTATGACATCCTCTCAGTCATCCAAGTGGGTTAATTTTGGTTCATGTTTTCTTCCTTATTATATAGGCTGCATCTCCCTTCTTTGTATGTCTGATATTTATTTAATTAAATGCTAAACATTTTAAATCTGGTTACTGTATATTTTTGCATTCCTAGGAATGTTTTTAGGGTTTGCTCTGGGATATAGTTTAGTTACTTGGTAAAGATCAACTCTAAGTTAAAGATTAAAAAGTCTTGCTCTGTTGCAATAGCAGAAGCAATAAAAAGAGATTTTATCATGAATGGGATGTGCAAGGTGAAAAATGGTGGAGTTTAATGATGAGTTTAGGAATGTGCAGTCTTCTTTACTCCAACTATTTTATTGTGTATGCATTTACCAGTAGTACAAGAGGGATCTGGAGTCTAAAACAGAGATATGTGCATGCAGTACTGATACACAAGCACGCACACAGGCAGCAACAAGAAATCATCATGTTTTGGCCTCTGAATTGTATGGATGGAACTGAGGGCTATCTCGTTAGAAGAAACTACGGAAAAATGAAATAGAGAAAACCTAAGGCAGGAATCAACTGATAGACTTCATATAAAAAAGCTCTATGTTGATGAAAGGAAATGCAATTGAAGAAATCACCTGTATAATACAAAGGAAAATTATCAGTTAAGTGCAGTGTGTAGATGAAATTAAGACACAGCTTCTCTCTCAAACTGTCTGAAATCACCCAGTCCAATTTTGCCAAAAAAAAAGGTGTTTTACATTTATTACTCACCACCTAACACTGTCTAAAACAAAGGGAGTGCAGAATATTGATATAAACATTTACAGTGTTCACCCACCTCCCATTTTGCATACATCTATTTTTCCAAATACAATGCATAGACATAAGCAGTAATAGGTCGTGGAATGCAGTGGTCATACTGAAACTAAAGAATTCCTATTTGGGAGCATGGCATCACGGGGGGTGTGTGTGTGTGTGTGTGTGTGTGTGTGTGTGTATGTGGAGGTGGGGGTTTATGAAAGATAACAGGAAAAAATAACTACATGAAATCCTATCCATTTCAAGGCAAGGGGCCTGACAGTGGGAACTCTAATAATTGTTAAATAATTTCAAAAAGATGTATGAGAAATTATTTCCTAACAGATCACCAGCGTGACCTTGGTTATTGTGAAAATAGTCTGAGGGCATCAGTCTATCCCAAGCAGAGCATTTCAATGCCCTGGAAAAATATAGAATCAGCTAATAAAAGATAGATAATCTTAATTAATTATTAGAATTAATATGTTAATATATCAGTTAACATTACATTGCCATATTGCCCTTTGTCACCCTTACTCCAGAGTATCTCCTTTGGTTACACTGTATTACTTGCATTTCCTGTAAGCAAAATGTTTTGTCTTACTACCATGTGTTTGTACATTCTGTGAACTTTTCCCAGTATACCTGATCTACTTTCCTCTGACTGAATGTTGTTTGTTGTCATTTATACCCGTTTTCTCATCTCAACCTCTGCAGTAACCTTCTCTTGACCCTTAAATCCTAGGCTAGTTGCTTTTTTTATATAATCCACAGGACTCTTACCTTACCCCTATCATGATATACACTATATCAATTTACATTTCTGTTTCTTCCCAATAGACTCTCTCCAAATCATAAGTAATTGGCTGGATTATCGTTATACTCTTAAATCCCTGAAAATGTGAAATATATTGATTAGAAGAACAAATAATACATGACTCCACTTATATCAGGAATCTAAAATACACTCAGAGAAGCAGAAAGTAGAATGGTAGTTTGTCAAGGGCTAAGGGAATCGCCTGCTTGGGATTTTATCTCTCTCTCTCTCTCTGAGAATGAATAAATAAACTCTAAAAAAAGAAAAAAAAGAAAAGAGAGCCAGGTGTTTGAAGGATATGTATTGACACATGATAATCACCCAAAACTCTCCGCTTCTCAGAACTATCTTCTTGTTTAGTCTATTCCAGTGAGCAAAATTCCATATTTTATCGTTCCATTCCTAAAATGATGGTTTTTTTTTCAAATATAAACACTTTTTTTTAAGGACACTGACCCAGACTCTCTTTGGACATTAACATATCAATCGTATTTGGTCTAGGGAATAATTTTTTCCTTTTTTCTTTTTATTGAAATGAAATTCACATACATAAAGTCAACCATTTAAAAGTGTACAACTCAATAGTATTTAGTACATTCATAATCTTGTACATTCATCACTTCCACCTGGTGCCAGAATATATTCATCACTCCAAAATAAAACCTCATATCCACTAAGCAGTTAATCAACATTCTCATCTTCCTCCAGCCCCTCACAAACACCAATCTACTTCATGTCTTTATGCTTTTACCTGTTCTGAATATGTCATGTAAATGAAATAATACAATATGTGACACTTTGTGTTTGGTTTCTTTCACCTAGAATAATGTTTCTGAGGAGCATCTGTGCTACAGTGTGTCAATACTTCATTTTTATGGCTGAATAATATTCCATTGTATGCATATACTACAATGCGTTTCATCCATTGATCAACTCTCAACAGAATGATCAACTTCTATACAAGAGACAACTTTCAAGTTCTGATGTCTAATGAACACTAAAAGAAGCCCTTCCTTAATTATCAGATGTTTCACTTGTGTTCGTGAATGATTCTTTTCATAGATAAGTAGAAATTCCTAAGAACAAGATAATTTTTCCATTGTGTTAGCTAATTGTAGTTAATTTATGTTTTACAGAAGATGATTGTTAATTGCCTCATCCATCTGTCTTTCAAATAGAATATCCCAATGTTTCTTTAAAAAGAGAGCAAATAAAAATATACACACATTGACCTCCACATACACTCACATTTCACAATGGGTAAGGCTATACATTTTGGCAATTTTCTTCTTAGACTTCAGTATGTGGTGAAGTTGAGAGCATGATGTTTGAAGGAACACGGACGTGAGTTTAAGTCCTACTGCTACAGTGGGCAGCTTTCTTGGGCACTGTATGCTTTATGCAGACATAGTGTGACAAGAAAAATAGTGTATTTTTGAACAAGACAGGGTTTACTGGAATCAGGAAATTTGTAGTGTCTGATGTAAGTGAACATTAATACAGATAAAATTAGGTTAACATACTGCAATTAAATACATGGGTCTCAATGACACCTATGTGTCTACATATCTTTAAATCTTATATAGGGCAAAAAAACACTAGGATATGGCAGGATTTATGTGTTATTTTACATAATATGTGGTGGTTTTTAATTCTGACTCCAATAATTTTTGATTGGGGAGATACTGAAATATTATTTAGTATCTTTTAACTGTCTCCTTTCCTTTAAAATGGAGCTAATAAAATTTACTTCCTTTGGTTTAAACGAGGCTAATTTTTGTAATGTAATTAAACGTTTGGAGTTTGAAGTAGACATCCAATAACTCAATTTCCTGTCTTCTTTCAATAATACATCATTTTAAAGATTTCCCTCACTTGTTTTCTAGTTACATTTTAATGTGTAAATGTCATACCTTTATAAGTACAACAAAATACCAATGACATCTCTAATTGACATATTTATTAGTTTATGTATTAGTATGCATTCATTGTATACAATATTACATATATTCCACTATGTACTGAAGATGCAATGACAGAAACAACAGACATGGCCCCTGACTATATAGAAGGGGAGGGTAATGAAACAGTAGTTATGTTAGCAGGTAAGAGTCATGATTGCCAAATGCAATTACTTATGCTCACAGACATTCATTCATTTATTAAAGAAAACAATTGAGATTTACTGGTATATACACTTGGTATATACACTGGTATATACACTAAATAGGTATATACCGGAGATTTAGAATAAAGCAACACAATGCCTTCCCACAACAATTCTTAATTAATTGGGGATGATAGACATGAAGATGTAAGTAAAATTGTACTGTATTATAATAAAATTATTAGTGGGTTATATTGAGAGGAAAAGAGAAATGACAATTCTACTAAAATGTTAGAAAAACTCATCACAGAAAAAAATTTAAGTTTATTTATTTATTTTGAGAGAGAGAGAGAGATCATGAACAGGGCAGCAGAGAGAGAGAGAGGAAGAGAGAGAATCCCAAGCAGGCCCCATGCTGCCAGCATGGAGTCCAATGTGGGGCTTGTGAGGTCATGACCCAAGCCAAAACCAAGAGTCAGATGTTCAACTGACTGGGCCACCCAGGTGCCCCAGAAAAATTTTTGTTTAATATTGGTGTTGCAATTTCAAGCCAAGGAATTGGTAAATGCTTAGCGTCTTGGGAAGGTTGGTGTATATGTATAAAAATACATTGAATCATCCAGTTTGAAAAAAAGTGACAATGTGTAGTCAGAGGCTGGAGAGAAAGGTGGGGATAAGAAAATGGAAAACTTTCTAAAATATGTTAATAACTTGACCTTTATTTTATACCTAATTGTAAATCACTTAATTATTTAAACTCAAATATTTAAGTAGAAGAGAGATATAAAAATTGTTTCAGTAAGATCTTTCACACAATACTTTTATGGATGATAAATTAGATAAAAAATGGTAAATAATAAATTATATCAAGACAATAACCAAAATAATACCATCCACTTGGCAGACAAAAAGAAAATACTTCCACTCTCACAAAACCATCCTTGAAATGATGATGTATTTCCCAGAGGGAAACAGACAGATGAAAGGTAAAGAGAGAGTCAGGATGTCACTTTCACTAAGCCAAACTTGACTACTTCAGCAAGTTTCTCCTGGCCCTGAGTACCTTGTGTACTGCAGACCTTATCTGTTTGGTTTTTAGGCTATAAACCAAGGGATTAAGGACTGGGGTCAAGAAGAGAAAGAGATTGGCCATGGTGACATGGAGAAGAGGAGATGTGAATGTACCAAACCTATGAATTAGAGCCAGGACAATGAGTGGCACATAAAAGATGCAGACAGTGAAAATGTGGGAAATGCAAGTATTAAGTGCTCTGAGCTGACCATCTTCTGAAGCAATACCCAGCACTGTTTTCAAAATAAGGATGTATGAAATGACAATGAACACAGAGTCAACTCCAAAGGAGCAGAGCACAAGAGACAGTCCATAGATGATGTTGACTCTGACAGGGCCACAGGCCAGCTTCATAACATCAGGGTGGTAGCAGTAACAATGTGATAGAATAACATCTCTGCAGAAGGACAATCGCTTGAGCAGGATTGGCAAGGGTACCATCAACACCACAGCCCTAACCATGGCTGCAATTCCCATCCCCATGATCCGAGGAGAGGTTAAGACCACAGTGTAGTGCAATGGGTTGCGAATAGCTACAAATCGGTCAAAGGCCATGGCCAACAGGATGGCTGACTCCCTGGAGGAGAAGGTATGGATGAAGAACATTTGTGTCAGACAAGAATGGAACTCAATTTCTCTGTGATTCAAGAGGAAGACACTGAGTACCGTAGGTAGAGTTGATAAAGACAGACCCACATCTGTGGTTGCCAACATCGATAGGAAGATGTATTGAGGGTCATGAAGGCTGGAGGTGTTTTTGATAACAAAGAGGATGATGCAGTTCCCCAGGAGAGCAATTAGATACATGACACACAGTGGGATAGAGATCCATATTTGTACAGCCTCCAGTCCAGGAATGCCTGTTAGGAGAAGAGTGGGTGACTGGAACCAGCTACTGTTTATAGGACCCCTAAGGATATTTCTTGGGATCCAGCCCAAATGAGCTTCTAGGCATTTCTCTTAGGAGAAAAACACAGATTTTAAGATAGGAGGACATAGCGTACCTAACTCCCCTGGGGCAGCACTAATCCTAGACATCCTTATCTACCAAAGAATTGATCCTTAAAATGTCTCCAAATTTATCTGAATAACTACCTGGAGTTAGGGCAATGGATCACTGCTAGTAAAAGGTAAGAGCTACTAGAGTTCCTTTGGCCTAGAACACTCCAACATGGATCAAGTGACAATGAAAATTTCTTGAAATTTCTTTAAAGAAAATAATTTTCTTTTTTATCTCAGTGCTTAGAAAAAATTATTGTGAGGAATCTATTTCTTAATTTATTTAATTATGCTTGCTTCCATTTTTATTTTCAATCACTTTAATTGAAACTCTGAAAGAAATTCCTGCACTTTCTCCACATCAACATCATACCTATTCAAGCATCTGGAAATCTGGTCATTTTTCCTGTTCGTTTTACCTATAGGGATAAAGCATAGGATATTTCAATAACCCACATAAACCTCAAACCATTAAAAAAATCCATGTGACATCCTGACATCCTTCATTTTTACAATTAATTCATATGTTGATTTTTCAAAATATGAGTGATAAAATCATTAAAGTGGATACTGTTATTATATCTTAGCTGATGCTAGAATAGTTTCAAATATTAACAAATAATTTATTTAATAAAATTTGAAATACATCTATTTAAAAACATAGATATCGTTTACTAGGAAGTAAATAACAATACTTCAGTAAGTATCTTAAAAATAGCGTAATTGATGTGGAATTTATAAAAGAAAGTAATAAACAAAAAAGCAGAATGAGACCTATAAATACAGAGAACAAACAAATGGCAGAGGGAGTTGGAGGTTTGGGAAACGTGGGTGAAGGGGAGGGGGAGATATAGGCTTCCAGTCATGGAATGAATAAGTCATGGGAATAAAAGGCATAACATAGGGAATCCAGTCAATGGTATTGTAATAGTGTTGTATGGTGACAGAGAGTAGCTACGCTTGTGGTGAGTGTAGAATAACGCATAGAATTGTTGAACCACTGTGTAGTATGCCTGAAACTAATGTAACACTGTCTGTCAACTATGCTCAAACAAAAAATAGCATAATTGGAGGAAATGAGGTTAGCACTTATGTATTTATCTTACAAAGAAGGGTAGGAAGAGATTACAAATAATTGGTTGAATACACTTAGATTCAAGTTTTTTGTTTACGATTGCAAGCGGAAACAAAACAGGGATGTAACTGCATTCGGATATGTGAGATTGGGAAAGAAGGGAGGTAATATAACTGACCTGGAAGAGCATGAAATCAAAACACAATGTCTTTTGTGAAATTATATCATTTAAAAGTATGCCCCAAAATTGAAAAACCAGAAGAAAAATTAAACAGAGATCGATGAAGGATTCCTTTTCAGGAAAAAAGCTAAAGATGGGGAATATTAGCATAAGAGACATTTTTTTTTTTTGCCCTCAGCCAAAACTGTGCTGTTTTAAAAGCATGTCAATGTAAGCAAAGTTATCTTTTTATAGATATAAACATATTTTCGAGGAGCAGATCCCAAATGAATCACAATATATACATTTCCATGCATTGATGTATAGACCTATGCTTGTTCAGTCCCCTACTCTCATATTCTTGGTAGTGAATGTCTACTCTATCCTACTATATTCTTTCATAGAGTGTCTATTAAAGAGTTTCACGAAGCATGTCGTTTTAGCTGAGGGAGTGAATCAGCACCTCATAAGGAGGGCCCCTAATAAGAAGACTGACTTTAGGCAATTAGAATACTGAGCTTTATATATTATAAATTATATATAAATATTATATTATACAGAAAAGATTAATATTAAAATATTATTTTTATTTATTTTTATTTATTTTTATTTTTAATTTTATTTATTTGTTTTATTTATTATTTTTTGTTATATATATATACATATATATATGTATATATATATATATATAAAAGCTGTATACATGAACTATCTCAGTCTTCCTTGACATGAGTCAAGAAGGAGAAGGAAGGAAAGGAGGAGGAACAGGAGGAGGGAGATGAAGAAAGTCATAGTCCATAATAGAGAGGGAATCTTAACATACCACACACCCACAGTTACTCAACACACTGCATCCCACCACAGTAAGAGCTGGAACAGACATAAAATTCTGACTCACCACAATACACAATGTACCTCATTTAAACACACAGAAATACATATACTACAGGTTCATATATACACATAACCGTCTTTCCTCCCTTTGCTTTATTTCCCAATATACCTTGGAATTCATTCTTCTCTCTTTTATACTCATTTCCCCCTTCTGTTTTGGTCACTGAGCCATGAAGCACTACCAGCACACGCATCCATACACCAGGGACATCACTGCACCAACAATGTGAAACTCAAGTATATATTCAGCCATATTGTTAGTGTTTCAATTTTTTTTAGCCGTTACAAGTTTAATACTTTTTGTGGTGTGCCTAACCCTGTTCCATGAGAATGTCTTTTATTTCAACTAATTTTATTTTTTTTCTTGTCACTCTCCACTCTAGTCTGATTGGTTGCTTAATTCTACCACATACGACTTTCTCATTCCAACATCAGAATATTTGTACACTTTCTGATGGGATCCCAAATGTGATCATGCTTTATCTCCACTGATGGTGATTAAGTTAATTGATTGAAAGCCATGGGGCACTTGGGTGGCTCAGTCAGTTAAGTGTCCGACTTCGGCTCAAGTCATGATCTCATGATTTGTGGGTTCCAACCCCGTGTTGGGCTCTGTGCTGACAGCTCAGACCCTGGAGCCTGCTTCAGATTCTGTGTCTCCCTCTCTCTCAACCCCTCCCCCACTCACACTCTGTCTCTCTCTCAAACATAAATAAACATTTTTAAAAAATTAAAATAAATAAAATAAAAAAATAAAAGCCAGTCTATATCCAGCATTCTATAAAATCCTCTCATGCTATTTCATATTATAAGAATTCCTCAAGCCATCAAATCCATACAGAATGTACTTTTCCCCCAATAGATGGCATTTATGACATATAATTTCATATTGTCTTCCAGCTGAAACCTAAAGGAGTTTTCCTTATGCAGTTTGATTTTAAATACCTTTAAGATTGGGATTGTACCCTTCACATATTGCAGTCCAATACTGTTTGGACACAGAAAGCTCATAGTAAATTTTGTTTAAACAAATAAATTACTTGTTTAGAGGTTCCTACTGTAGTATAAATTTGCTAACCCCTAGCAAAGATTTAAAACTCACAAGAAATCCAGGCTCCTTTTTACTTGTTATTATTTTTTAAGTGTTTATTTATTTTGAGAGAAAGACAGCATGTGTGGAGGAGGGGCAGAGAGAGAGGGAGAGAGAAAATCCCAAGCAGAGTCCATGCCTAGCATGGAGCCCAATGTGGGACTCCATTCCACAACCATGATACCTTGACCTGAACTGCAATCAAGAGTCTGATGCTCATCTGACTGAGCCACCCAGGTGTCCTGAGCTCCCTTTTAAAAACTGATGTAGAAAAAGGGTTTGGGGTCATCTTCCTCACTGAGGCTCGTTTAGAACTGAAGAGTAGATGCCACTAAATTAGAAGCAGAGAAGGAGGTGACAATCAGATGAAGAATATTCATTCTGGTATTTATCAACCTGCTCGATTTCCAGTTATCCTTGTGCTAGAGTTCCATTGAATTCTGGTAGATTGCTCATCCTAGCCAGAGAGATATCTTGCTGGCTGTTCCTGGAGAGCCAAAGACATTTAAATACCATCTCCATAAGCCCTCCTTCAAACCTCCTAAAAAATTCCTTTTAAGATGTATGTATCACTCCTGGAGTCTTCCTCCAGAGCCCACAACAAAACCCTGCTCTCTCACTTATGTACTATGAATCCCCATCTGTTAACTTTGAACTACAGAACACACTTCTTGGCTGCTCAATTAGGTGTCTTTATTCTCATCATTTCCCAACTCCCTTTTGGTTTCTTTTTTAAAGGCACTGATCTTCCATGACTTTCATTTTGAATCTATGGAAAACTTCAATGAAGCAGCTCCTAAAGAGGGTTCGCCATCTTCTTTCTTTTGTTTTTTTAAGATTTATTTTTTTAGGTAATCTCTATATCCCAGCTGGGGTTCGAACTCATGACCCTGAGATCAAGAGTAACATGCTCCTCTGACTGAGCAAGTCAGGTGCCCCTCATCTCTGTTCTTTTAAAGAATATACTTTCAACAGTTCTTTTTATGTGCCAGGCAACCTCCTTACTATGCAACCTGCATCCTCAGCATGGGTTGGCAGGTGAGCTCAGCAGCACAGTTCTCTTGGACTCACCTTCCTTGGCATAGATGGAGAATGGATGGGCTCTTAGAAGATGCTAGAAACCACTGATAGAGATATTTGCCCAGCAGCCAGAGTTATTTATTGCCACAAGTAGAAGATCTTAGACACAAGGTGCCAGAGGGAGATTATCAAAATATTCTCCTGAGATAGTGGTTTTATCGTGCTACATATGAGATGTCACAGAAAACAAAGTCTTTGGAAGCAAGGACATGCCAAGCCTGCTTTTCTCAATACTCCAGAGTCCCTGTAATTAATCACACATTCCAGCATGAAACCAGTTGTATCTCTACTGTTCACCACAAACATGTGATACACCTTTTTTTCAAGAAGTGATTTTTCCTGATAAGTGACCTTTAGGTATCCATACTTAGCTTGGATCATTTTCTGAGGTGAATAATTTTGAACTGTAATCTAATGTTTTTGAGAAGCTGAGGTTTGGACACTTTCTTTCACTATCATTGTTATAAATACCCATTATTATATTATTTCTCAACATTGTACTGTGATAGTTTTTTCTGAGAGGTATAGGACCACTTATATTAGTATGAGTTAGCAGGATTTTATTTAAACTTCTGGGTTTTCCTTCCTTTTCTTACTGCAAAGCTGTTAGTTGTTAGACACTTTCTCTCTTTTTAAAGTTTTATTATGTCTTTCCTGTGATTGTAACATTTTCCTCTCCTTTTAAAGTTCTAATCTTTATTTCCTACTTCATTCACAATGCTTAGAATGATACCTATCATATAGAGGCATTCAATATATTCTTGATCAATGAAAAATAAATGATGATGAGGACTACTTTTGGCAAAAATGGAGTAAGAGCAATTGAATTCATCTTCTACTCTCAACCAAAATAATTAGAAAAAATGTATGAAGTAACAGTTTTTAAGACAATGAATCTCTGGCAACAAAGGACTATAATCTATGAGAGTCAGGGAAACATACAAAATGAATCCCACAGGGATGCCTGGGTGGCCCAGTCTGTTAAACATCTGACTCTTGATTTTGGCTCTGGTCATGGCCTCATGTTTATGAGATCAAGCCCCGTGTCTTGCTCCCTGCTGTGCAGCTCAGACTCTGGTTGGGATTCTTTCTCTCCTCTCTTTCTGCCTTCCCCTCTCAAAATAAATAAATAAACATTTAAAAATAAATAAATAAATCCTACAATGGCCCTAGCTCACTGCTTTGAGAGAGTTTCCAGGCAGAAACCAAGACAGAGCCTATGAACTTCCTGAGTTGAGGAACCATTGCTGAGAATCCAAGAAGACAAAATTGTTTATAGAGTTCATGAGACAGAGTAACAAAGAGGAGACAACTACCAAAGGTAGATCCTTGAAGATCTGCAGAGGCTTCCCTCAAATACTTATCAGAGTCCTGATTGGTGCATATGTGTAAAGAAGTGGCCTTTACCTGAGGCCAAAGAAACAACTCTCTAAGAGGAAAATGAAATAGGTTTAATAACCCACACACAGCCTGAGTAAGTGCCTGTTCCCAGCCACACTGGAAGAACTCATAATCCACAGGTCATTGGGCAGAATACTTAGAAAAATAATGTCCAATTAGTGGGGGTAATGAACAATTCATTCTAGGTTAAAAGCTCACTTGTCATGCCTGATAAATCTTAAGCATAAGAACTTAAGGATCAAACTTAAATTCCAGATAATTTAAAAATCATATCAAAGCAAAGCTTAAGAATATTGATAAGTATATAAATAAATTTTAGGAATATAAACTTTAATATAAAATTTATATATAATTTTTAGTAAATATAAATTCTACTTACACCCAACAAGGTAAAATTCATAGTATCTGAAATCTAATTAAAACACGCTTGCAGGGGTGCCTGGGTGGTTAAGTTGGTTAAGTTGGTTAAGTGGTTAAGTTGGTTAAGTTGGTTAAGTTGGTTAAGTGTATGACTCTTGATTTTGGCTCAGGTCATGATCTCAGGGTTGTCAGATCCAGCCCTGCATTGGACTTTGCACTGAATGTGGAGCCCACTTAAGATTCTCTCTTTTCCCCTCTCTCTCTCTGCCCCTTCCCCACTTGCATGTACACACACCCTCTCTCTAAAAAAGTAAAAAAATAAAAAATTAAAAAAACATACATACAAAGAAGCAAGAAAATATGACTCACTAAGAAAGAGAAAAAAATTAATCTAAAGAAACTGATCCAGAATTGACAGATTTTGGAAATAGACAAGGGCATTAAAACAGTTGTTATAACTCTATTCCACATGTCAAAAAATAAAATAGAGACATGGAATTAATGCTCAGTCTGAAATATATATATATATATATATATATATATATATATATATATGAAGATAGATGGGGAAGTACATTTGGTAACTATATTTGTACTTAGCTTAGGAAAGATTTTGGTTGGAGGTATAGATACGAGTCATCAGATGGGAAATACATACAGAATGAGAATAATGTATCACACACAGAAAAAATCAATAAGAATTATCTTGAGTGAATATGTGTGTTGTGGATGTGGATGTGTATCTGTATATGTATATGTGCATACAGTAGGGGAGTCCGTAAAGGAGGAGCAGATTCAGAGCAGACAGAGTAGCACACTGAGTTGAGGTGACAAGGCACATTTACTCAAAGACATTGAAGACTTAATTCCATCAGAGATATAACGGCTGGGAATGAAACTTATCTACCATCAACACAGAAATCATAACTTGCAAAGGGTTGAAATTGCATTAGAGAGCGAGCAGATCCCTCAAAGACGTAGTATGGTGAAGGAAGTGAAGGAGCTGATGTTAGAACAAAGAGAAACATTTCCGTGTAAGAGACACGACAAAGAAGAAAATGCTTTAGAAATTGTTTGAAGGAAAAGATTCCTGACTGTTGGGAACAATATTGCTGAAAGCCCAATAATATATAGTCATTGAAAGAAATTTTTAAGGGTTAGATTAAGTGAGCAAATAAAATAAGGAAATAATACAAGACATCTGATTTTCTAATGCAGAAAGCAATTTTATGAAGATCATGGTACATTTCTGGGGATTAAGACAGGCTTGTGAAGAGAAATGAATGTTTTATAAGGTTAAAAAGAATTTTGCATTTATGAAAAGATCTATTTAGTATCTGTATTTGCTAACCAAAAGAAATATGAAAAAGGTTTTCACTTTTATGGAAAAAGGTGAAGAGTGAAGTAATGTTCAGTGTTTGTGTTGCAGCGAGTCATTGTAGAGGCAGCTCACACCCTGAGCAGCGAGAGCGGCCTGGCCAGGCTCCTTCCTCAGGAAGCACACTCAGCCTCTCAGCATCAAGACATTGTGGCTTCGAATTGTGCTTCTGAGTATCCGTGCAACCTAAGGTATCAGAATAGTTTAAATGGGGTTATTTTTTGGATGTGGGAATATTAAAATTTTTTCACATGAAATTAATAGTAATTGCTTTTTTTGCTTTATACCATTTGGCTTCCAAAAGTTTTCATGGGAATGCTCTAATTTTAATTTTTTTATGTTTATTTATTTTTGAGAAAGAGAGACAGAGTGTGAGCAGGTTAGGGGTGGAGAGAGAGGGAGACACAGAATCTGAAGCAGGCTTCAGGCTTTGAGCTATCAGTACAGTGCCCAATGTGGGGGCTCAGCCCCACGAGCCATGAGATCATGACCTGAGCCGAAGTCAGACACTTAACCAACTGAGCCACCAGGTGGCCCTCTAACTTTCAGATGGGAAGACACTTGTATTTGTCAAGAATGTAAGACAGAGCTTCAGAGCTTTCTCTATCCCTAACTAGACCTTAATCTGACTTCTCAACAGCCTTATCTCATTTCTGCAGGGCATGAACTAAGCATATTACATCATTGTATCTGACCTTACTGTATGGAAGAAGTATACTGTCCAGAGAATTTATGGTTTTCACTAGAGGCTGGTATGAACCCCGTAACTGTGGGTTCCCTAAGGGTCACTATCAAGATATGAAAGACCATTGAAAGTATATTTTATTGGTGTGGGGCCCTGTCCACATAAACAATTTGATTCTGCAATGCAATACAAATTCCATGGATCCATATGACGTACAGTGAAGATTTAGAATAATGGGTAGAGAAAAAACACACATATTATTTATCCTCCAAATCAGTGAATGTGGACATTCTCCATCGTGTTTAAGCTCTGTCTTTTTCTGTTCAGGTCCAAGAACTATCTCTTTACTGCCACATGAACTCTTCCTTGATAATTTCCTATCTTTCACTGTGACAGAAAGGAAAGGTAGCAACAAAATTAACTTGACATGTCATGACTCTTAAAGAGTCTCTTTGTATTGATGTACTCTAGCTTTTGTTGCCTTTTCCGCTCCCTAAAACCACTAGTAAATGTTGGTTGAATCATTGCTCATGACTGAATGATCCACTGTGTTGCTGGAGTGTATTGGATTCCTGGACAAACAGCATGTGGGCATCAGAAAGAATGAGGAGTAAGGTTATGGTATGGGGCAGGGACAATCTCTGTCCAATAATCCCTGAGTGATGCTACACAGTGTCACATAGCTATATGGGTGTACAGATAGATCCATTTTCACACTGATCTGCCCCATTCTTTTCTTTTTTAAACTGATTTTTTAAAAGTTTTTATGGGGGCGCCTGGGTGGCGCAGTCGGTTAAGCGTCCGACTTCAGCCAGGTCACGATCTCGCGGTCCGTGAGTTCGAGCCCCGCGTCGGGCTCTGGGCTGATGGCTCGGAGCCTGGAGCCTGTTTCCGATTCTGTGTCTCCCTCTCTCTCTGCCCCTCCCCCGTTCATGCTCTGTCTCTCTCTGTCCCAAAAATAAATAAACGTTGGAAAAAAAAAAAGTTTTTATGTATTTATTTTGAGAGGGAGAGAGAGAGAGAGAGAGAGAGAGCACAGACAGGAGAGGGCAGAAAAGAAGAGAGAGAAAATCCCAAGCAGGTTCCACATTTTCAGCACAGAGCCCTGTGTGGGGCTCAAACTCATGAACCACGAGATCATGACCTGAGCCAAAATCAAGAGTTGGACACAACCGACTAAGTCATCCAGGTGCCCCTATCCCACTCTTTTCAAATGGGGTGATTTTTAATCTTATAATTATTTATTAGGTGGGTGTATAATCTTTGCCATATAGTGTAAATATAATCCATACAAGACTATACTATTCACATAGTATTTCACATACAAAAAATAAATTACACTGAACACTTGTAGCTGCTAATGAATAGTTTTAATTCTGTTGGAGAAGTACTTCTTTTACTTGATCCCTTTAAATTTGTATTAATAACAGAGTGTTATCTAAGAAGAGCATGAGATTTGGCAAGGAGAGCCTGATTTAATTTTCAGTTTTATGTCTTACTATATGTGTAGGTAAACCAAGTGACTAAACTTTTTGGACTTCAATATCCTCATCTTGCCAACAGTAAAATAATACCAGATATTTTTGTGGTTTTAAAAGAATTTTTACAGAGGTGCCTGGGTGGTTCAGTCAGTCAGTTGAGCATCTTCCTCTTGATTTTGGCTCAGGTCATGATCCCAGGGTTGTGGGATCAAGCCCCACATCAGGCTCTGCACTGAAGCAGAGCCTGCTTAAGATTCTCTCTCACTCTGCCCCTTACCCCTGTTTGTGCACCCTCTCTCTCTTTCTAAAATTAATTTTAAAAACTAAAAACAAAAAAAACTACAAAACAAAAGAATTGTTATATCAGAAATTTGTGTTAAACTTGGCAAGTTTTATGGCAATGGTAGTGATATTAAAGACCATTTTTCCCCACATGCATATCTCCCTTCCTACACTAGACAGCAGGGGTTTCAGGTTTTATATTAATTTATATACTTGTGTTTGATACAGATGTAATATAGGACAAAAATGGTTTTCAAAATATTTCATGATAAATTGCTCAATCCCCCCCCCATATGGATCTTATGCTATTTTTCAGGAGGTGGAAGATTCCTAAGGAACACATTCTCATGACACTAAAAAATAGACCCTCTGCTCTGACAATCACACTCTCACAGAAATTCATGCATTTGACAAGTTGAAACCTCAACAACTTCTGTATTTCTATAACTTGTTCATGTCTATGAAGGCAATCTCACTGTGGACTACTGCCCCTGATAGAGCCATCATTAACTCCCCAAGATTGTCTAAGAAGGATGCTCTTCCTATAAGCCTACTTATTCCATCATTGGTTCTTTCTTAGCCTTACTAAAGGATAAAGAGCTCAGAAAACCACAGATGCTTTATTAGATTCCCCATGTCTCCTGGGTTTTAGGTCTCCCAGGATAGAGAAAGCTATAGAGCCAGGTTCCGAACCTCAGAGTGTTCAGAGGTTGGGACCTCGACCAAGAACATCCAGCCTATCTTGCAGGGCCTTGGAAGTCTGCAATTGCTGAACAAAGGAGGTAGTAAGCTTCTGATATCCCATATTAGACAGTAAGTGACTGCTACTGTCCTGTGAATCTCAGGTTTTAGATTAGGCATACTCCTGGTAGAGAAAAGGATATGCGACTTTTTTCTTGCCATATATGCCCATGTACAGCACCTGCCCCAGGGTCATGGCCTAAGAAGATCTATAGTAGTGATGGAGGCATGTCCAATACCTGTGAAATGATACTTGTCATTGATATGAATATCTGACTACCTGGCTGGACCATGCTCTTTCAAGCTAATGAAGAGTTCATTGAAGTGTGGTTTATGGCTCTTGAAACAGCCAATCTCTGTGAGGAAGAATTATTTCAGAATATGAAAGTTGGGTTAATTCCAAAACCTATTCTAAAATGGGTTTCTTCCAACAGAAGAAAAAGGCTTGGGGCTTTGTTGCCCCAGCTGTAGTCAGTCACAGATAAGATTCCTTTATAAGAGAGATCCCTAGATGTTTTTAGGTTCTATACCAAAGGCTTCTGTTTTGGTTCTTTATTTACTTTCAGCTTTCTGGTTAAAACTCTTTTGGAACAATTTAGTGCAGAAGGAGTTTGTCTCATTTCATCCAAAACAGAAAAGGAGTTGAGACACAAGTCTAGCTGTAGTGGGTGTGGAAGCCAGTTTCACAGGACAGTAAGAGCTCTAGCTCAGAAGGGTCTCTGATGGCAGCTTTTGCTTACTGGGTTTTATTGATATTTGTGTGTGTGGGGGGGGGAGAGGCTTATCTATATATTTGGGGTAAAGAAGAATTAAGGTGGTAAATAAAATGGAAATGCTAAAATATGACATAAATCAGAAGTCAAGGGTATGAGAAAGATATAGATGGTTTGGAAGAAGGAATGGAAAAAAAGGAGAACATTTACGAGAACCATCCTTCTTGGTAAATAACAAACCCATGAGCCCCATTGGACTGCATGCGTGTGATAAAGTTCTGGCTAGCTCTGAGAAAAGGGTTACAGGTTTCTCAGATCGATTGGCTCACTGTGGCCTCTCCTGCCATCGTCTGTGGGTATGTTCCTTCAACAACAGCAGTATGTTAGCTTTGAGTGAGGTAAGCAGTGAGTATTAGAAAGGGAAATTATGTGACTTATAATAGAAGATACTGGGTTTCTGGATGATTCTTGGAACATAACTGAATGGCTGAAAGTGATAAAGGAAGCCTCAGCCAAAGACTATGAGGGCCATGCCATCTCTGCTTATCTTATGAACTGTGGTTGAGTTGGTATCTAAGCTGGTTTTCAAAATAAGCACATTTCTGTGTATTTATAGGATTGATTTTAATCTATTAGTACACATTCATTTAAAATGTGGTATCCTAGAGGTGCCTGGGTGACTCAGTTAGTTAAGGACCTGACTCTTAGTTTCAGCTCAGGTCATGATCTAAGGCCTGAATCAGGCTCCACGCTGACATTGCAGAGCCTGCTTGGGATTCTCTCTCTCATCTCTCTCTTCACCTCTCCCCTGCTTGCATGCTTTGTCTATCTCTCTATCTCTAAAATAAATAAATAAACTTTAAAAAATGTTGTATCCTCAGTACTTCTGAAAGAAAAGTGATAGAATGGGAATAAGAGAAGAAGATATGAATGGGGAACGTCACTGCAGACCTGGGTTCAGAGAGGAAAGAGTTGGAAGGTTGACTAGCATCAGATGAAGCAGGCAACAATTCCCTCTGACCACACCTGATCTTTCTTTCTTGGTTCCTTGGCATGTCACCAGTCTTTGTGAACAACTTGTTCTTTCAGTCATCATTTCCTTCAACTGCTGGACAACTTTGCCCTTCCTGTCATTTGATCCCATGCCTCTGTTTGAGTATTCTTGATCATGAAATTTGAACTTTCCTGGTGAAAAATCAGTTGAGCCTCTGTTCCTGTATGGCTTCTTCTGCCAGGAGACCCTTAAATCTACTATAAAATCTTTCTTTATTCTCACCTCGCTAGCCTTCACTACTGTTGGGCAATTGTTTTTTCATTCTTATTTTCTGTTCTCCACATCTTTTTTAAATAGTATCTCTTCCAGATTTCTCCTTTTTTTCCCACATGAGCTTTGGCATTAACTCGAATAATTATTGCTTTTTATTTTATTGCAAAGATCTGGATCATGTGAGTCTTTTGAAAATCTTCCATATATCCCTTAATATTTTTCTGACTACTTTTGCCTCAGTGGAAGAAGCAGAACACCTATATAATAACTGATTGAATTATCTTTTGTAATCATGGGTACTTAATCCCCAAAATTGTTCACTTTCTTGCTTCAAATTCTTCTTTACTACCAAACTCCTCTGACATAAACTGCCATTTTCGTCTCTTATGTTCCAAAGAACATTTCCCAATACCTTTTGCTCCTTCCAGTTACTGTTTTCCTTTCCTTTAGTGCCTACCTTCTTAACAGTTGTTCAGAACTGGAATTCTCAGCTATTTTATACCCAGTGCCTTTCAATCTGGAATCAGACTTCACCCTCATCAATTCCTTGAAATTGTACTAGACACTAATGAAAGTCTAATATTTTTCACTAGATGCTAGTGAAGGTCTAACATTTTTTAATGTTTATTTTTATTGTTTTTAAGAGAAAGTAAGTGAGGTAGGGGCAGAGAGAGGGGACAGAGGATCTGAAGCAGGCTGTACACTGACAGGCTGAAAGCAGTGAGCCTGATGTGGGGCTCAAACTCACGAACCACGAGATCATGACCTGAGCCGAAGTTGGGCACTCAACCAACTGAGCCACCTAGGTGTCCCAAAGTCTAATACTTTTATTCTACATCCTACTCTCAACACAACAACTGGGAAGTGGCAATAAATCATGATCATGATCATCATCACCACCACCACCACCAAACTGGAAATAATAAAAAAAAAATAGCATTGAAAAAATGACTCAGAACTGTGAAAATTGTAGTAGGTAGACAGGACTGTAATGAAATCAAGGCAAATGAATGAGAAGAAAGCTTGAAGAAGGGATTGCTCACTAGTGGCAAATGAAACAATATGTTAAAAACATGGGTTTTTTAAGCAAGAGAATTTGAGTTTGAATCTCTAATTGGTTAGATACTAGCTTAGACAAATTATTCAAACCACTCATGCCATAGTGTCCTAAAGTGTGAAGTGGACCATACTAGCTGTCATTCTGTTGGTTCTTATTGCAATTGAATGGTATTTTGTGACCATTAAATTATAGATAAGTGGTTAACACAGGATATAACTCATGGTAAATACTCAAAATTAGTTGAACAGTATAAATAATGTGGGGACTAAAATGTGTTATTTGAGGGCTGTCACTGTGATTAAATAAACTACATGTTAGAGATACAGTTAGGGAAGAGATTTAATACCAGAACTTCTCTTCTTAGGTCTTTCTTTTTTAAAACTAATAGAATAACTTATAGTAAACTAAACTGAAATATACAGCTTGATATGTATGTATTTTTGCTTTGAGGTCTAGGTCCATGATTGGATGTTAGTCTTTTGTATCTAGAAGAGAAGTAGCTATGAGCTAGTTCCATTACAACCTATATGGACAGAGAATTTGGAGTGATGAAATGTTTCTACCAAGGTCCCAGTTGGTTCATGGCATAGCTGAGACTACAGTTCAGTTCAGGCTAGAACCTCATGCTTCGTCCACTTTTCTTTCCCTTGCACTATACAGGTTTGAGATAGTCTGCCAGATTTCTTTCCTTAGTGGTTCCATAGACATGCCATAAACTAATATAATTTAAAACAATTGTTTTAACTTTCTCTGAAAAATAAATCTCCTCCTTTATTCCTTATGTTGATTAGTGGCATCGCATTTTTCTAGACAGTGTGTCTCAAAATGTCCTATTGCCTTTCATTTTGCCTCATATAACCTATCACCTGGAATTCTCTATTTTATTTATTTATTTTTAAACACATTTTGTCAAGGTGCCTGGGTTGCTCAGTTGAGAGTCTGACTCTTGATTTCGGCTCAGGTCATGATCTCACAGTTCGTGGAATGGAACCTTAAGCTGGGCTCTGTGCTAACGGCATGAAGCCTGCTTGGGATTCTCTCTCTCTCTCTCTCTCTCTCTCTCTCTCTCTCTCTCTTTCTGCATCTCTCCTGCTCTTACTCACTTTCCCTTTCTCAAAATAAACAAATAAACATTTAAAAGCCCCACACTTCTTCTCTATCCCCTTTTTTCACTGTTTAAACTATGTTCCTAGTTCTACTTTGGTTTGTTGGAAAAGCTTCCTACAGTAAATCAGGTAAATCCTCCACCCTCGTCAATCTATCTTTCTGCCTTTTAAACCATATTTACTCAACAAAAATATATTATGTTAGATGTTGAATATATACTCATAGCCATCATGAAACTTAAGAAAGATTGGTGAAAAATATTACAAACTATTCATTAGGAATTGTATCGGTGTGCTATTGGGAAGTAGAGAATAAAAAATAAGCATATTGCCCATCAGCAAAGACCTCTCTGAAAGGGTAAATCTTAAATTTTGATCCCATTATGTTCTCCTTAAAACTGTGGTAAAATATTAGAGATTCAGTAAGTATTGTTGAATAAGAAATCAATTCTCAGTATAAGAGACCTAAACCTAAAGTCTTTAGCTTGACTTTTAAAACTTTGAATCTTCAAGACACAATTTATTTGTCCAGTCATATTTCTCATGTCTCTAAGCCTTTGATGCACTACATAATTTGATTTTTATAGTGACTTACAGTCCTTGTTTTAGGTTTTTACTTGTCTTGGTTCTTTTTTTCCAATGATAGTCTCTTGAAAGCCAAAGGCTTTCTGATAAACACATCTACTGACAACACTTCAATGAATCTTTGTATCATCCCCTAGTTAAAGTAATGTCTCTTTCACATTATACACACGTGACTGCATGTCTCCCATCATTCTTATCTTGATCTGCTTTGAGAGGATGCTTACTTGTGTCTATGTCCCATGATCCTCACAAGGGTAGGAGATCCTTGAAATAGAGGATATGTATAGTTTATATTTAATTCCTTCTTTAGCATAGTATTAATCACAGAATGTACTTAAAGAAATATTCATTAACTTATTTAAATCTTGCATGTGTCTGCAACTCATTTTTTATTATTGTGGTTATTTCATTACCTATGAGATGCCTTTCTCTTTTCTCCAGTAATGGTATGCAAGTTTGAGCAGAAAAAGAAAAAAAAGAAGGGAAGGAAAAGACAAATATTTGAACACAAGCTGGAAGGAATAAATTGGAGAAAAAGGCAGTGGAGACTAGAGAGAATGAAGGGAGGAATGTAACATATGTGGAAGATAGGACACATGGTCTGCTGAGTTAGAATGATGTTATATGAGTCCTTGCTTTGCACAGTGCTGTATTAATACTGTGCATGTTGGAAGAACATGTTTTTAATATGCACAGTATTAAGTGAATACAGCACTACGCAAAGCAAGGACTCCCTAGACTTCTATTTCTCTTTCTCTCCAAGTTATTTTCACTTGGTGATGAAAAGCTAAAGTCTTTAAATTACAGAAACAATGGTTGTTACAGATTTGAATTCTCAAAAGGTCATACCAATATTCTGGACACTTTGTTACTGGAGTGTGCAATTAATCACCAGAAAGAAACTGTGATTAACACTGGAAATGACCAGTCATATAAGAAGGAAAACCATGATGTGCAAGAGCATATAAGAGACTTTCATGTATGATGCTAAGTCAATAAGTACAATGTATCTGCCACAGTGTCTAGACAAAATTATAAACCTATAAAATGTTTATTGTCATTACTGTTGTTGTTCTTATAGTTAAAACCATTAGCATTACCAGTAGCATCAGTTCTATAAGATCATGGTAACTTTCATGTCAATGAAGCCTAGCTGGCTTGTCATCTTTGAACCATTACTTACTATCAATCCCTTCTTAAAGCAACAACTGTATTGCAATGCCAAGATTCATACTCAAACCAGATGAAATAACTATGATTTTTCACTCTGTCTCTCTCTTTTTCCATTCCAGTGTCCAGTGTCAGAGGACAGAGTAAAAGATGACAATCTCTTCAAACCACACCAACCTTAGAGATATTTGGTATACCATGACTGGGATCCCAGGACTGGAATATGCACACATATGGATCTCCATTCCCATCTGTTTCACGTACATAGTTTCTGTTTTAGGCAACACCTTCTTATTATTCCTGATCTTCACTGAACGCAGTCTTCATGAACCCATGTACCTTTTCTTGTCCATGTTAGCCCTGGCAGATATCTTTCTCTCCACAGTCACCACACCAAAGATGCTAGCAATCTTCTGGTTCCAAGATGGGGGTATTTCTTTCGGTTGCTGTGTGTCCCAAATGTTTTTTCTCCACTTCATCTTTGTGGCAGAGTCTGCCATATTGCTGGCCATGGCATTTGACCGCTATGTAGCCATCTGCCATCCACTAAGATATACTACAATTCTAACCCCCTCAGTCATTGGAAAAATGGGCATTGCCTCTGTGATCAGGAGTTTCTTCATCTGCTTCCCCTTGGTTTTTCTGGTTTATCGGCTTGCTTACTGTGGGAGGAATATTATTCATCACTCATATTGTGAACATATGGGCATTGCCAGGCTAGCCTGTGATAGCATCAAAATCAACATCTACTATGGGGTGATTGTGGCCCTATTTTCTACATGCCTGGATGTGGTGTTTATCATTGTCTCCTATGCCGTTATACTCTGTACTGTTTTTAGAATTCCTTCCCAAGATGCCCGACTCAAGACCCTGGGTACTTGTGGCTCCCATGTCTGTGTTATCCTACTGTTCTATACTCCAGCCTTTTTTTCATTCTTTGCTCACCGATTTGGGGGCCACCATATACCACTCCATGTACATATCCTCCTTGCCAATCTTTATGTGGTGGTACCACCCACTCTCAATCCCATCATTTATGGAGTTAAGACCAAGAAAGTTCAGGAGAAGTTTGTCCATGTCTTTTCTGTGAGCAATAAATTCTGCTGATGCAGACTATCCAGCTCAATTTTTCATTTTTCTATGTAACTAATTGAAGAGTACTTAAAATTATATCAGACATCTTATATCATGCCAGCATTAGGGTAGAATGAGAACAGTAAATTTTTGAGATAATTTTACATCATAATTAATTAATTAATTAATTGCTGCTTTTGTTCAGGACAGTATCAGACCAAGGGCATTTTAGATTCTGTGTAAATGTGAGCTCAGTTACAACAGACTTAAAACACAATAACTCAATAGTTATCTTCAATTTCATATTGATACAGAAAAACAGGAAAAGTAAGAACACAACCCACCCACTAAAAAAATAGAAAAAACAAATTGCTAAATCAACTTAACAGGTCTTCAGCCTATTTTCCTATATTATCTTTGTATTTCAGATAAAATAATACTTATATATTTAGCATTGTGATCTATCAGTTGAGTAGTTGGGCTCTAAGTTCAAGATTTGAATTTTAGATGTCTCATCTTTGTAAAGAGTATTTACCCTCTCTGGGTTTCTTTAGCTTTATATTGAGCTTAAAATATTTCATATTTTATAAGGTTGTTGAAAGTATTAAATAAGATGATTTACACAAAGCTTCTAAACTGTGCATAACACACATTGAAATATATCCCATATATATATATATATATATATATATATATATATATATGAAATACCACAAAAATTCCTTTTGAAAACTATAGGTTTTTATTTTCTTCCACTAGAGTCTACTGTCATTAAATGCTTCTGTTAAAAAGTACCAGTAGAACATGGTAAGGAAGAAGGTTTGACTGCAGAGGAAGTTCCTTTTGGAAACAAAAAAGGAGTAGCAGAACCCCTTACAGCATGAGATGGGGGAGAGACACAGATAGGAATGGAGAAAAAGGAAGATACAGTCCAAGTTTCAGCTGCACATTCTCGGTATTCATTCAAAGTATCAGGGCATACAAAATAAAAAGATAGAAACCCAATGAATTTAGAGAAGAAAGTGAAAAGCAGTGGAAGAGGAATACCTTATTTCCTACTTAAGTATCTGAGGGAGATTTCTTAACAAATTGTCTCATGCCACATGGGAGAACAGCATTAGAGTAAAAATGACCATGTGGCATGTTCAGTCAGTGAACTGGTTTCCTCTTGTTCCACAGAAGCAACAGATGAATGTAGGAGTTCTTTACGGCACTGTGGGAAACACAAAGATCATGGTGAATGCTGACTCATGAAGTTGAAAAGGGAGAGGCTTTGGCTAAGGGAAAAGTGGCTCCATAGCCAAGAGCCATAGACACAAATGTTAGAGTCAGCAAAGTAAGAGAAAATGGGTCAGGTTTCAAGGCTTGTTGATTAGATCCAACATTTCAGATGCCTCGTTAAGTGGGATCCAAGAGACAATAATCAAATTTCAGCAAAGGCTGCGGAAAGGATAGAGGCCTACACAGAGTGAAGAGGTAGGATAAGGTTCATTCAACAAGGCTCAGCTAAGTACACAGACATAGACCAGGGGCCCATCCAGTTCTCACATCCAGTCCCTCAGTGTTGTCTGGATTGTTGACTTCCCCTTGAAAACAGATGATAAGGGAATTGTGTGGGAGAATATCAATTTCAAATTGACAGAAAAATTACTGACAGATTACATGATGCCACAGAAAGCATATTTCTTAAACTCAAAAACTTTAATTGACCTGTAAGTGGGAAGTTGGAGTTTCAGATAACCATTGGACTTTTTGAGTATCAAGACAAAGCCTATTGCATAAGATTTTGTGTATCAAAACTGGCTGAGAAAGAACAGCCTATTAAATAATTGTTTTAACTGGTAAATTGTTTGAAAACCTAAATTTACATTGATGTACTATTTAGAATTCTTAACCCATGTCATGAACATGACCACCAACAAAAACAAGTTGAACAATGGAGATACAAGTGTGATGTCAAGAGGAGCCAAGATGGCAGAACAGCATGGAAGTTTTTTGTGTGTCTTGCATCCATGAAATAAAGCCAGACCAACACTAAACCATCCTACACATCTAGAAAACTGATTGGAAGATTGATATAACAATCTGCACAACCTGAACCACAGAATTCAGCAGGTATGTGGCAGGGAGAGGTGAACTTGGGGAGTGAGAAGCTGGCGGCAGGCAGGGAGCTGCTTTTGCAGGCAGAGAGAGGACGGAGACTAGGGGAAGGGGGCAGAATACGGGAAAAGCACCCCTCCCAAAAGCAGCTGGAGAGAAAGCAGAAAATTGGAAACAGCCACAGGGACTAAACTAAAAAGGGAGAAAGGAGAAAGGAGAGGGTTTAAATTCCATGCAGACTTTAAACAGGGGGCAGGCAGTGTCTGAAACCCTGCAGCTCGATACCTGGTGGTGCTCTGGCGAGAAGGGTGGAACCCCAGGAGCAGAGTGGTGTCCAGGAGGTTCTCAGGCCACACAGGGAAAAGCAGTTCCACTGCTGGAAGGACATTTGGTGGAGACTGTTGAAGCCACTTGGTCCCAGCAGACCCCAGAAAATGGCCATATTCACTGGTGCTGGAACAAGGTGGTTAAAGGTGAAGACTGGTGCCAGATGTGTGTTGTGATTTTTCTATAATCCCTGAAAAGCTGCTAGTATGCTATCTTGTGAACTTTTTCTGGGGTGGCCTGGCACCTGGCTGCAGTCTTGGGCACCGGCAGCAGCAGGGTCCAGCAAGCATTCCCGGGTGTAGCTGACATTCAGCCCTTGCTCATCCAGCCATTGCTCAGTGAGACCCTGAAGAACAGGTCAAAGCCACAGTCCCTCAGAAGTAAGGGGCCAGGGAAAGCAGCCACATCTGAGACAAAACTGGGGAAAGAGGTGCTGCCTGGGGCTTGGTCATGGACAGTGAAGAAGTGGAGTGGACGAAAGCTGAAGACAGAGGACAGTGCGTGATTGCTGATCCAGGAGAACTGAGTTCCGATACTAGAGACAGGGTACCTGGGTGACACCATTTTCAACAATCCCAGGCATGTGCATATGCACCTACAAGTGCCGCAACAATTCACCCCAGTAGGCTATCAGCACCATCTACTGGAGAACAGCCGTTACACTGAGCCCTGCCCAACTGAGCCAATCTCGCTCTTGAGCACAAGTCTCACCACCTACTTCGTTTATTAACTATAAAGCACTACATAGTCTGACTTCTAGGAGAAAACAGTAATTTCAGTTGTATTTCAATCTCTTAGCAGGTCCATCTATTCAATTTTCTATCTTTTTTTTTCCTTTTACACAACTTTTCTCTTTCTTGAATAAAGAATGAGAAAAATACATTTTTATTTTTAATTTTTATTAAAAACATTTTTCTTTAATTTTTTCTACTATATTCTTACTTTTGTGTAATTTTTTTTCAAATTCTATTTTACTCCCATCATCTCATTTTAGTCTAATTCAGTGTATTCATTTTTTCAAATTCTCAAATGATTTAATTCCCCCCCCCCTTTTTTTCCTCTACTCTGTCAAGCCATTCTCAACATGCAGACCAAAACACACCTAGGATCTAGCATCATTTATTAGATTTGTGTGTATATGTTTTAATTTTTTAATTTTAATATTTTTTTATTTTAATTTTTTTAACTTTAATTTTTCTACCTCATTAATTCCTTTTCTCCCTTCAAAATGACAAAACGAAGGAATTCACCCCAAAAGGAAGAGCACGAAGAAACAAGAGCCAGGGATTTAACCAACACAGGTACATGCAAGATGTCTGAACCAGAATTTAGAATAACAAAAATAAGAATACTAGCTGGAGTTGAAAATAGATTAGAATCCCTTTCTGCAGAGATAAAAGAAATAAAAAATAGCCAGAATGAAATTAAAAATGCTATAACTGAGCTGCAATTATGGGTGGATGCAGCAGCAGCAAGGATGGATGAGGCAGAACAGAGAATCAGCAATATAGAGGACGAACTTATAGAGAATAATGAAGCAGAAAAAAAGAGGGAGATTAAGGCAAAAGAGCACGATTTAAGAATTAGAGAAATCAGTGACTCATTCAAGAGGAACAACATCAGAATCATAGGGGTCCCAGAAGAGGAAGAGAGACAAATAGGGGTAGAAGGGTTATGTGAGCAAATCATAGCAGAAAACTTTCCTAACCTGAGGAAAGACACAGACATCAAAATCCAGGAAGCACAGAGGACCCCATGAGACTCAACAAAAACCGACCATCAACAAGGCATATCATAGTCAAATTCACAAAATACTCAGGCAAGGAGAGAATCGTAAAAGCAACAAGGGGGAGAAAAAGTCCTTAACCTACGAGAAAACACAGATCAGGTTTACAGCAGACCTATCCACAGAAACTTGGCAGGCCAGGAAGGAGTTGCAGGATATATTCAATGTGCTGAATCAGAAAAATATGCAGCCAAGAATTCTTTATCCAGCAAGGCTGTCATTCAAAAGAGAAAGAGAGATAAAAAGTCTCCCAGACAAACAAAAATTAAAGGAGTTTGTGACCACTAAACCAGCCCTGCAAGAAACTTTAAGGGGGGCTCTCTGAGGGGAGAAAGATGACATTATAAAAAAAAATGAATAAATAAAGACCAAGAGCAACAAAGATTAGAAAGGACCAGAGAAAACCACCAGAAACTCCAACCCCACAAGCATCATAAAGGCAATAAATCCATATCTTTCAGTACTCACTCTAAATGTCAATGGTCTCAATGCTCCAATCAAAAGACATAGGGTAACAGAATAGATAAGAAAACAAGACCCATCTATATGCTGTTTACAAGAGACCCACTTTAGACCTAAAGACACCTACAGATTGAAAATAAGGGGATGTAGAACCATCTATCAGGATAATTGTCAACAAAAGAAAGATAGAGTAGCCATACTTCTATCAGACAATCTAGACTTTAAAATAAAGACTGTATCAAGAGATGCAGAAGCACATTATATCATAATCAAGGGGTCTATCCACCAAGAAGACCTAGCAATTGTAAACACTTATGTGCCAAAGGTGGAAGCACCCAAATATACAAATCAATTAATCAAAAACATAAAAAAACTCATTGATAGTAATACCATAATAGTAGGAGACTTCAACACCCCACTCACAGCAATGGACAGATCATCTAACAAAAAAAACCACAAGGAAACAATGGCTTTGAATGACACACTGGACCAGATGGACTTAACAGGTATATTCAGAACATTTCATCCTAAAGCAGCAGAATATACATTCTTCTCCAGTGCACATTGAACATTCTCCAGAATAGAACATATACTGGGACACAAATCAGCCCTAAGTAAGTACAAAAAGATTGAGATCATACCATGCATATTTTCAGACCACAGTGCTATGAAACTCAAAATCAACCACAAGAAAAATTTGGAAAGGTAACAAATACTTGGAGACTAAAGAACATCTTACTAAAGAATGAATGGGCTAACCAAGCAGTTAAAGAGGAAATCAAAAAGTATATGGAAGTCACTGAAAATGATAACACCACAACCTAAAACCTCTGAGACACAGCAAAGGCAGTCATGAGAAGAAAGTATATAGCAATCCAGGACTTCCTAAAGAAGGAAGAAAGATCTCAGATACACCACCTAAACTTATGCCTTAAGGAGCTGGAAAAAAAATGGCAAATAAAACCCAAAACCAGCAGAAGACAGGAAATAATAAAGATTGGAGCAGAAATTAATGCTATTGAAACCAAAAAAACAGTAGAACGGATTAATGAAACCAGAAGCTGGTTCTCTGAAAGAATTAACAGAATTGATAAACCACTAGCCAGTTTGATCAAGAAGAAAAAGGAAAGGACCCAAATAAATAAAATCAGGAATGAAAGACGAGAGATCACAACCAACACAGCAGAAATAAAAACAATAATAAGAGAATATTATGAGCAATCATATGCCATCAAAATGGGTAATTGGGAAGAAATGGACAAATTCCTAGAAACATATACATTACCAAAATGGAAACAGGAAGAAATAGAAAATTTGAACAGACCCATAACCAGTAAGGAAATCGAAATAATAATCAAAAATCTGCCAAAAAAATAAGAGTCCAGGGCCAGATGGCTTTCCAGGGGAATTCTACCAAACATTTAAGGAAGAGTTAACACCTATTCTCTTGAAACTGTTCCAAAAAATAGAAATGGAAGGAAAACTTCCAAACTCTTTTTATGAGGGCAGCATTACCTGGGTTCCAAAACCAGACAGAGACTCCACTAAAAAGGAGAACTATAGACAAATTTCCCTGATGAACATGGATGCAAAAATCCTTAACAAGATATTAGCCAACTGGCTCCAACAATACATTAAAAAAATTATTCACCACAACCAAGTGGGATTTACACCTGGGATGAAGGGCTGGTTCAATATCTGCAAAACAGTTAACGTGATTCATCACATCAATAAAAGAAAGGACAAGAACCATATGATCCTCTCAATAGATGCAGAGAAAGCATTTGACAAAATACAGCATCCTTTCTTCATAAAAACCCTCAAAAAAGTAGGGATAGAAGGAGCATACCTCGAGATGATAAAAGCCATATACGAGCAACCCAATGATAATATCATCCTCAATGGAGAAAAACTGAGAGCTTTCCCCCTAAAGTCAGGAACAAGACAGGGATGTCCACTCTCACCACTGTTATTAAACATAGTGTTGGAAGTCTTAGCCTCTGCAATCAGACAACACAAAGAAATGCAAGGCATCCGAATCGTCCAGGAGGAGGTCAAACTTTCAGTCTTTGCAGATGACATGATACTCTATATGGAAAACCCAAAAGATTCTACAAAAAAACTTCTAGAATTGATTCATGAATTCAGCAAAGTTGAAGGATATAAAATCAATGCACAGAAATCAGTTGCATTCCTATACACCAACAATGAAATGAAAGAAGGAGAAATTAAGGAATTGATCCCATTTACAGTTGCACACAAAAACATACAATACCTAGGAATAAATCTAACCAAAGAGGTGAAAAATCTATATACTGAAAACTATAGAAAACTTGTGAAAGAGATTGAAGAAGACACAAAAAAAAATGGAAAAAGATTTCATGCTCCTGGATAGGAAGAACAAATATTGTTAAAATGTCGATACTACCCAAAGCAATCTACATATTCAATGCTATCCCTATCAAAATAACACCAGAATTTTTCACAGAGCTAGAACAAATAATACTAAAATTTGTATGGAAACAGAAAAGACTTTGAATAGCCAAAGCGATCTTGAAAAAGAAAACCAAAGCAGGAGACACCACAATTCCAGACTTCAAGCTATACTACCAAGCTGTAATCATCAAGACAGTATGGTACTGGTACAAGAGCAGACACTCAGATCAATGGAACAGAAGAGAGAACCCAGAAATGGACCCACAAACGTATGGCCAACTAATCTTTGACAAAGCAGGAAAGAATATCCAGTGGAGTAAAGACACTCTCTTTAGGAAGTGGTGCTGGGGAAACTGGACAGCAATACGCAGATGAATGAACCTGGACCACTTTCTTACCCCATTCAGAAAAATAAACTCAAAATGGATGAAAGACCTAAATGTGAGACAGGAAGCCATCAAAATCCTCAAGGAGAAAGCAGGCAAAAACCTCTTTGATCTTGGCCATAGAAACTTCTTACTCAACATGTCTCCAGAGGCAAGGGAAACAAAAGCAAAAATGAACTAGTGAGACCTCACCAAAATAAAAAGCTTCTGCACAGCAAAGGAAACAATCAGCAAAACTAAAAGACAACTGACAGAATGGGAGAAGATGTTTGCAAGTGACATATCAGATAAAGGGTTAGTATCCAAATTTTACAAAGAATTTACCAAACTCAACACCCAAGAAACAAATAATCCAGTGAAGAAATGGGCAAAAGACATGAATAGACATTTCTCTAAGGAAGACATCCAGATGGCCAACCGACACATGAAAAAATGCTCAACATCACTCATCATCAGGGAAATACAAGTCAAAACCACAATGAGATATCACCTTACATCTGTCAGAATGGCTCACATTAACAAGTCAGGCAAAAACAGATGTTGGTGAAGATGCAGAGAAAGAGGATCTCTTTTGCATTGTTGGTGGGAATGAAAGCTGGTGCAGCCTCTCTGGAAAACAGTATGAAAGTTCCTCAAAACCTTCAAGGTTTTGAAGGTTGCTCAAAAACCTAAAAATAGAACTACCCTATGACCCAGCAATTGCACTACTAGGCATTTATCCACGGGATACAGGTGGGCTGTTTCGAAGGGACACATGCACCCCCATGTTTATAGCAGCACTATTAACAATAGCCAAAGTATGTAAAGGGCCCAAATGTCCATTGATGGATGAATGGATATATATATATATATATATATATATATATATATACACATTGGAGTATTCCTCGGCAGTCAAAAAGAATGAAATCTTGCCATTTGCAACTATGTGGATGGAACTGAAGAGTATTATGCTAAGTGAAATTAGTCAGAGAAAGACAAAAATCTTATGATTTCACTCATATGAGTACTTTAAGAGACAAAATAGATGAACATAAGGGAAGGGAAACAAAAATAATATTAAAAACAGGGAGGGGGACAAAACAGAAGAGACTCATAAATATGGAGAATAAACTGAGGGTTATAGGAGGAGTTGGGGGAGGGAGGATGGGCTAAATGGGTAAGGGTCACTAAGGAATCTACTCCTGAAATCATCATTGCACTATATGCTAACTAATTTGGATGTAAATTAAAAAAAAATAAAAAATAAAACAAGTAAAAAAATAAGTGTGATGTCAAATGAAATTGAAATAATAGAGGTAAAAGTGGTGTGAAACTATTTCTCCCTACTGTTATCTCCTAGTAAATTAAAATGCCTTTATTTAAGTTGCTTATCTGCAAAATTGAATAATTATGGTCTACCCTGTAGATTGACTCTGAAGATCAATAATGAGAATGACTATGAAGGCAGTGTGTCCATGGTGCCCAGCATAAAATAGGCATCTGGTAAATATAAACTAAATATTATTTTTATGGTGATTATGATAACGATTATTACTGTGATGAGTGTTGTATTATTCAACGTAAAGATGCAAGCATCAAAAATAAAGTCTAACTTTGGGAAAATACATGTTCATAGTAGCTTTATTCAAAATCAAATCTGTAAAACACTAAAATGTCCATCTGCAAATAAATGAATAAACAGCTTATTATCTGTGATAAAATGGAGTAAGAATCAACAATAAAAGTAAACTGTGCATACAGATAACAAGAGGGAATCTCAAGAGGATTTTTGCAAGTGAAAGAATCCAGACATAAAGATTACATTGTTTATCATTAATTTACATGATCTTCTCTTAAAGACAAACTGAATGACAGATCAACTTAGTGATTTCCAGAACCTGGGGTTGTGGGTAAAGAGTGAACACAAAGAGATTAAAGGGAATTTTTGTGAGTGACAGTAATATTCCACATCTTGATTGTGGTGGTTACATGACTAGAAGTGTTTTTCAGAACTCCTCAAACTGCACATGCACATCAAAACAGCGAATTACTGTTTGTAAGTATACCTCAAAAAAACTTACCTTACATATATTAAGTAGATTGTATAAACACAATGGTAGCAACAATATTTTGGGGAAATGTACACATACCAACAGTCCAAATATGTACACTTTATTTACCATCCATGATTTACTTTGGTGATCTTTCTACTTTTATTATGAGATAAATATTTTTATGTTGGCTGCATAACCATTTAGTAAACTTCATATTAAAAAGTACAGAAAGAATATAAGAATAAAAATGTCATGTGTTTTGAACTAAAACAAGAGAATATATGCAAATCCCATCACCTACTACTTCCATATCATTTAACTTTTATATGTTTTAAACTATTCATATATGTAACAAAAATAGTGTCTACCATAGGTTCTTGATGGTGAGATACCTTAGAAACATATTTATATCACTTGGCCATAGTGACACTGTATGCTTTCCTTCTCTTTTTTTTTTTAACTAGTACAGGAAATTTAAATGAGATATGGACTCATAGGAATCATTTTCAAATGATTTTCAAATGGTACTTGTTTTATATTATATGATTAAAGAAACTAATCACAAAAGTCTATTTCTACCCTGGTATTTACTATTTGTCAGTATCCCTAGTTCAGTTACTGATTGTAGGAAGGGAGTAGGGAAAGACTGTTTGGCTGGCAGATAACCTGGCACCAAGATTAGTTTTTTTGCTGTTTGCCTCACTACTTTTCTACATGATCCAATTACATGACCATATATTGTACAGTGGCTAAACTGTATAGCAGGTAGAATGTCTAAATAATAAACAAGAATGTTGCCTAGAGTAGTGGAAGTGGACTAAGATCATTGTTGATCTTTTAGTAATTAAACTACTTAAGTAAAATTTATGTTTTCTGTAATGAGTGGATGCCAAACCATCTTCACTCAATTGGATATAGTGAGATATACATTTTAATAGTGAATCTGCCTTATTCATTAATATGATTCTCAGCCCATTTATATATACTTTCCAATTTATAAAACTGATCACAATATAACCCATATCAGTTTCACTGACTTACGATGGTTGTGGGGAAAATGGAGAGGGAGTAACATAGAAAACATACAAATAGAAGTCATTAAATATATTTATAATTATTTACTCACCCTTCCCCTTTTGATCTCCACTTGTCGACTTTTAAATAAATTCGCATTTGATCTCAAGACTTAAAATTTTTTGAAATTAAACAATCTCTGGACTCTTCTTCGTATTTGTTGGGTCTTGATACTGTAAATAATGGGGTTCATCAAGGGTGGGAAAAGGATATAGGTGTTGCCCAGGAGGACATGTACCCATGGTGAGAGGTGTTTCCCAAAGCGATGCACCATAGTCAGACCAATGATTGGGATGTAGAAAACAGAAACAGCACAGATGTGAGATACACAGGTCTGCAAGGACTTGATTCTCTCTTCCCGTGATGCAATAGCTAAGACTGCATGCAAGATCATAATATAGGAGATAAGTATGAGCACTGCATCCAACAACAGGTTGCTAATTACCAGGGCAAGACCATAAATGCTGTTGAAACGGATGTCTGAACAGGCCATTCTAATTAAGTCTTGGTGCAGGCAGAAAGAGTGAGAAAGGATGTGGGGGCGGCAATAATTTAAGAACTTTAGGCGAATGATGACTGGAGGTATGAGTAAAGAACTCCTACATAAGATTGTCACCCCAATTTTCATGATTTTGTCATTAGTTAGGATGGAAGAATAGCGTAGTGGGTTGCAAATGGCAATGTAACGGTCAAAAGCCATAGCAAGGAGGACAGAGGATTCCATGAAGGACAAACCATGGATGAAGTAGGACTGGGCAATGCAGGAATCTAGGCTGATCTCACGAACGAATCCCCACAGGATCCCCAGCACCGTGTACATGGTAGACAGCCCCATGCACAGATCAGTGAGGGCCAGCATGGCCAGGAAGTAGAACATGGGCTGGTGCAGGCTGGGCTCTGTCCGGATCACATGCAGCACCATGCAGTTTCCCAGGAAAACCGTGGCATAGATGGAGGAGAAAGGGATGGAGATCCAGAGATAGTGAACTTCCAGGCCAGGAAAACCAGTGAGAATAAATCTGGAACTATTAACATTAAAGATAGAGATAGGAGACATTAGTAGACGATTGAAAATATTTCTACAGAGATGTTACAATTAGATTAGTTTATGATCTCCTAACTTCTAGTAATGTTTGTCTGCTTTTGAGAAGAAAATAAAATAAAATATAATACAATTTCCTTAAGTGTCGTAAACTCAGAAAAATAGAGACCTATTTCTGTATTCTATAAGGCAAAAATCCATTGTCTAGTCATAGCTTTTCCAGGACTAGTGACTAGGTGTGTCAAGAGACTAGGGGGTTTTATGCAGAAGCAATGATGTTTCTGGGTCCATGGGGTTTGGATTTGGGCTGGACTTGTGGGACTCTCTGTTTATTCCTGAAGGAAGATAACATGTGACCTGTGTGTACTGTTACCATGGTTGTCATTATCCTCAGTAAAATGTGAAATGCATTGCTAAATTTTTCTCTTGGTTACCACAACTATTTCTTTCTCTACCCCCAAGGGGCCATAAGATCCCAGAGGAAGTA
Source organism: Prionailurus bengalensis (assembly GCF_016509475.1). Lineage (NCBI taxonomy): Eukaryota > Metazoa > Chordata > Mammalia > Carnivora > Felidae > Prionailurus > Prionailurus bengalensis. The sequence goes on from NC_057346.1 coordinate 61,501,306, forward strand.
GACTGAGTAAAGTAATCTGACTTTGCGGGAACATTACAATTTAGCCAAGAGAAACCTAACAAACTAAGGGGAATCAGAACTTTTTTTGCACATTGTAAATTGTTTAACCCCTCTCTAAATCATTTACCCTTTTAGTCATACTTCATTATATTTTTCTTTATTTTTAGGCATTTCATTATTCTGTATGAGATTTCTCCTTTTTCTGACCTTCACAATGTTTTTACATCTTATTTTTTATATAACATAAATGATATTTTAAACTGTAGAGTACCAAACCAATACTTTCTGTCAGGTAATAACTTGGAAGAGAATAGTTAAATCATATGGTACATATTTGTTTAACTCTTGACAATATTTGTCAGTGTGTCTTCCAGGCAACTGTACCATTTGACTTTCGGACCAGCAGTGTATGAGAAGTATAGTTCCTCTATATCTAGGCCAATACTTTGTACGATTTTTATTTGTTTTCTTTTGTTTTGCTATATTAGTAGATGTGTAGTGATGTATCATTTTGGTTTAAATTCGCACCTCCTTTATCATATTTTTTTTGCATCTTTTCTCATGATTATTTGTTGTATATACTTCTTGGTGAAGTGCTTCTTCAAATAATTTTCCCTTTGTGATCAAGTTCTGCTCTTCTTATTGAGTTTGGAGAGTTCTCTACACATTTAAATTACAAAATCCTTCACAGATACATGATTTGCAACTAGTTATTTTCAGGTTGTTAATTGTCCTTTATTTCTCTTAACAGTGACTTTTGCAAAACAAAGTTTTGCAAGAGTAGCAGAATTTTTTTTTTTTTTTTTAGTGTTGACAGACTCCAATTTATATGTTTTTTTTTTTTCTTTAAGGAATATGCTCTTGTTATTATATCTACAAAACGTCAAATCCAGGTCATGAGATTTTTCTCATGTTTTCTCCTAGAAGTTTTACATTTAACCTTTGGTTCTATAATCCATTTTAAGTTAATTTTTATACATGGTGTCAAGTTTATTTTTATCTTTCAGTACTTCCACTTTGGAAAAGATTATCCTTTCTTGATTGGTTTATCTTTGAACTTTTGCCAAAAGTCACTTGAATATGTGGTCTATCTGACCTCTCTATTCCGGTATTAATCTATGTGTTTATCCTTTTAAACACCACACTACTGTGATTATTATGGCTTTTAAAAGTCTTAAAATCCAGCAAAGTCCTCCAAATTTGTTCCGGCTACTATATAATTCCTTTACCTATACATACAAATATTGCAATACACTTGTAAATACGTGCATAAAACTCTCCGAGATATTGATTGAGATTATGTTGAACCAAACATAAAACTGGAGAAATTTGTCATGTCTTCCAATCCATGAAAATGAAATATATTTAAATTTGTGTATGTTTTTTATTTTTCCCATTACTATTATGAAGTTTTAATTCTAACATTTTGAGTGATTTTTTTTCAGATTTAATGCCAAATATTTGATGTGGGGGATGCAATTATAATGGCATTAATTTTTTTTTTACTTCAAAGTTAGATTGTTAGACTTCTGCTTTCTTTTCTGACATGTAAAGGCTTTGGAAGTTATCACTCCCATTTTTACAGCAACAACAATGAAAACAAAACAAACTGAAAACTGAAGGGTATGCTTCCTTTTTGTTTCAGATTTTATATTGTAAAAAACTGTCCTTTTCCTGGGGTATTTAGTGCCGTGTTTTAAACATTTTTGTTGCTTTGGGTGCCAATTTCACTTTTTGAAATGGCCTCCAAGCGTAGTACTGAAGTAAGGTCTTGTGTTCCTAAGTGCAAGGCTGTGATGTACCTATCTTGCAGAGAAAATACATGTGCGACATAAGCTTCCTTCAGACATGATTTGAGATGCTGTTGTACGTGAGTTCAATGTTGATGAATCAACAATATGGCACTTCCAGAAAAAAGAAAAGAAATTCCCTGGTGTGTCTGTATTATCGAGAAAGGGCTAAAGTAATGTGTGTAATGCATGGTGAAACAGGGGAAACAATGAAAAAGCAGCCACATTTGTGGATTCAGGAGATGACAGCCGACAAAAACTGCATAGCGGAGATCATTGTGAGATTTAGAAATTTAGGTTTAGGAAAATGTTAACCCCACTCAGCTAGCGCTGGCTGGCTTGTGTGCTTAAATGGCAACATGGCATGAAGAATGTGCAACTTCAGGCAGGGCAGAGACAATAGTTCAGGAAACTGTAGAAGAAAGTTAAAACATCTCATAAATGTTCTGCAGGTAAAGGGTTTTGTGCCTGAACAGGTTTTCAACACTGTTGAGACTGGCTTGTTTCACAGAGACACTGGTAAGGGAACAATTTTTAAAAGAGAACAGAATAAGTGAACCTATATAATACCACAGTGTTTCTGTTAAATCTATTAAATGCAAAACGCTGTTATACTCAAAAAACATTGTGACTAAGGGTTACCTTTTTCTTTACCTTTTATTTTTCTTGGCAGCAATACTTCAGTACTCATTAATTCAGTGTTTGTGGCAACTTTATAACCATGAAAAAAGAATTAACTTGTAAGTGTGCATTAAGGATTTCAATATATATATAGAGAGAAATACATATATATGCAAAACCCAACTCAATTCTCTGAGAGAGCCTGGAAACAGTGATTCCTCAATAGATATGACCCATTTGGGGAGACTGGGTGGCTCCGTTGGGTAAGTGTCTGACTTCAGCTCAGGTCATGATCTCACAGTTTGTGAGTTTGAGCCCCACGTCAGGCTCTGTGCCGACAGCTTACAGCCTGGAGCCTGCTTCGGACTCTGTCTCTCTCTCTATCTGCTCCTCCCCCATTCATGCTCTATCTCTCTCTGTCTCTCAAAAATAAATAAACATTTAAAAAAAGAAAATAGATATGACCCATCTAGCATGCAATTCTTAAACTTCTAGGTACTAATCTGTATGAAAAGGGGATCTGGGGGTGCCTGGATGATTCAGTCAGTTAAGCATCCATCTCTTAATTTTGACTCCACTCATGATCTCATGGTTGGTGAGATCAAGGCCCACATCGGGCTCTGTGCTGACAGTGCAGAGCCTGCTTGGGATTTTCTTTCTCTTACTCTCTCTCTTCCACTCCCCTGCCTGCTCTCTCTCTCTCTCTCTCTCTCTCTCAAATACACGTTAAAAAAAAGAAAGAAAGAAAAAAAATGGGCATGAGCACCTGGGTGGCTCAGTTGGTTAAGCTTCTGACTTTGGCTCAGGTTACGATCTTGCCATCCGTGGGTTTGAGCCCTGCATCGGGCTCTGTGCTGACAGCTAGGAACCTAGAGCCTGCTTTGGATTCTGTGTCTCCCTCTCTCTCTCTCTCTGCCTGTCCCCCACTCGCACTCTATCTCTCAAAAATAAACATTAAAAAACAAAAGAGAAAGAAAAGAGGATTTAGCTTTCTGTGGAAATGGATGTTTATAGGGCCATGGTAGTGAAAGTACACTGAATATACCAAATGTACCAAACATAATTGTACCAAAAATTAAGAAGTGCTAAAATATGTATAAAAAAGATACAAAAGCCAAATTATGGTGCTTTCACTGACTAAATCTGGAATATAAATTGAATACTAAAAAATTATAGTGGCTGATAATTACCTATTGAATAAAATATAAAACAATGACTATAAGATATTTATATAGTCTCAAATACTCTCCTACAAAATACTTATTAAAAGTGAATGGAATGGAGCACCTGGGTGGCTCAGTCAGTTAAGTGCCTAGCTCTTCTTTTCAGCTCTTCTTTTCAAGGTTTGTGAGTTCAAGCCCTGGGTCAGGCTCTACACTGACAGTGCAGAGCCTGCTTGAGGCTCTCTCTGGCCCTTTCTCTGTCCCTCCTCTGCTTGTGCTCTCACCTGCTCTCTCTCTCTCTCTCTTCCTATCTCTCCCCCTCTTTCTCTTTCAAAATAAATAAATAAACTTAAAAAACAAAGGGGAAAGGAAATATATATTAATTTATAGTAATGAATCCTGGAAGACACTACTTTAAAAAATAATTGATCATCATCAGTGTTTGGACAAATTCAAACCACACACAGCCTGAACATATGCATGAGAAGAATAAAACCTCATGTTCATTACATTCTTATATAATTTGAATCTAACCATGAGTATGAATCAAACACACTCAGATGAGAAGCATTCTATAATGACTTGTAACTTTCAAAAGTTTAAGAGTTATGCAAATCAAGGAAAATCTAAAGAAATTTCACAGGGAATAAAAGTAAAAATATAAGAATACTAATACACACATGATTCTGAACTGCATTTTATTTTACTATCAATTACATTGATGGTACAATTTGAGAAAGTTTATCTGGGGTCTGATAATTTGATGACAGCAATATGGCAGCATTGCCATAATTTCATGATGATGATTATATTATGGTTATGTAGAAGAATGACCTTCATTGTAGAAAACAACGGACTTTGGGTAGAAAATTTATCATTAAATCATTTGCAAAAATGCTCTTTATGCTCTACTCAAAACTTTTCCCCAAGGAAAAAAATTGAAAATATCTCAAAAGAAAAAATCAAATTTGAATGAAGTAGTTACCTATAATTTTACATACAGCACCAGTGAATGATACAAATATGAGGAGGAGAAAATATTTCAAGTATTTCACACATGAGTGCACAATTAACCTTATATTACTGACACATAAGGAAATATTTTAGCAATATGTTTTGTGTCATTTTTGAAGCACTTTTCCCTAACATATTTATATATGGTTCTTTATATTATACCTGTCAAAAAGTAGCTCAGGGGCTCAGAAAGGGAGACATGTGTACCGAGAAATTTAGTGAACAGTGAAAGTGACATTTAGGGAAAAACAATGAATAAGTCAAATGTAAGCCTTATGGAAATATTTTAGTTGATTTCAGACTGAAACTGAGACTAAAAATTCCTCATAATTGTGATATGATCTTTTCCCCTTGGGTGTTTACTTCTTGCCTCCTTCTAAGTGGGTATGAGATTTTCAGTTGACACACTGAGTCCCCTTCCCTCCAAGATAGAAAAGATCTGTGGACTCCGGGAAACACTACCAGTTGTCCTTTCCTCTCAATTCCAAGGAACTGCTAACCTGCAGTGACCAGGTGGAATCTTCCACTTGCATCAGCCACCAAGAGGGAAGAGTGCCTCCCAGGAGCCTGGGTCCACCTGGTCCACACAATCCTCTCATTCCTTCCTCATAAACCGGAGCTTTCTGACTCCTTGTGCCACAAGCACTGGCCACAGGACAGTGTGCAGAGGCTTCCTCGGGACAGCAGAGCAGGAGCAGCCCTATGCTCTCAATTGCTTTGCCACTGTCACCTGCTGTGTGTCCTGCAAGCAGCTCAGAGGGACTAAAAGCAAATGAAGGGCATGATCTGATTTGCCCACAACGGTCAGGACATTGATTTGCTCCCATAACCTGAGACCTGATACCAAGGAGCTTCCCTGTGAGACCGTCCTGTGCTGTAGCTCCTCCTGGAGAGGGGGCTTCCCTGGCGTCTACGTTAGCTTGACCTGTGCTACAGTGTGAGGACCTGTGTTAGACTCAACTGCTCCCACACAGCAGACACTTTGACAAAACTGTCAGTAAATATTGATCTCATCTTGAACATTACCTTCAAATAATCATGCCTGCTTCTTCTGCTTCCATTATCAATACCTCAATATTCATTCTCACAGGGTTCCCTGGCCTGGACCACTACTATCCCTGGTTTTCCATTCCCTTCTCCTCCATCTATGCCACGGTTTTCCTGGGAAACTGCATGGTGCTGCATGTGATCCGGACAGAGCCCAGCCTGCACCAGCCCATGTTCTACTTCCTGGCCATGCTGGCTCTCACTGACCTGTGCATGGGGCTGTCCACAGTGCACACGGTGCTGGGGGTCCTGTGGGGACTTAACCAAGAAATTAGTCGAGATGCTTGCATTGCCCAAACTTACTTTATCCATGGTCTGTCCTTCATAGAGTCTGGGGTCCTTCTTGCCATGGCCTTTGATCGCTTTACTGCAATCTGCAATCCTCTGAGATACACATCCCTCCTGACTAACAATAGAGTCATTCATTTCATGGTGGCCATTTTGATGAGGGCAGCTTTGTCCATTCTCCCTGTCATCATTCGCCTGAAGTTCTTCCATTACTGCCGCCCTCACATCCTCTCCCACTCTTTCTGCCTGCACCAGGACCTGCTCCGGCTCGCCTGCTCTGACATCCGCTTCAACAGCCTTTATGCCTTGGCTCTGGTGATCTGTACCTTGCTGTTAGACGCTGTGCTTATTCTCATCTCCTACGTTTTCATCTTGCACACAGTGCTGGCAATTGCATCCCACAAGGAGAGGCTCAAGTCCTTGCAGACCTGTGTGTCCCACATCTGTGCTGTGCTGGTCTTTTACATCCCCATCATTGGCCTCACCATGGTGCACCGCTTTGGAAAGCATCTCTCCCCTTCGGTCCATGTCCTCATGGGCAATATCTATATTCTCTTTCCACCCCTGATGAATCCAATCATCTACAGTGTAAAGACCCAGCAGATCCGAAGCAGGATGAAGAAGTGGTGTTCCCTGAAAATGTAGTAAAACCCTTGGGTTTGATCAGCAAGAATATTTTAAGGTCAGAAGAGTAATGCTACTTCCCATGTGTGCAACAACTTACAATTTGAATAACTTATTGGAGGGTTTGTTCTTTTATGAGGTCTTGGATATTAAGGAACTTAAGAGATGTTCTAATTCAAGAGAGAAAATAGAACTAACTTTTTCCAATACACATTCCAGAAAAGATTTCTGAATGTCTGCTATAGGATAATCATGGCCATTATAGATGTAATAATAAGTGTCTTTGCATTTTGTTGACATGTTCTTGAAGCATGTTTGCCATATGAAAATTGTGACCCTTAGTTCAATAATATTTTCATTCCACTTAGACACACCACTGTCTAAAATTTTGGAAACATGCCTATTTAGATTATTCAATTAATTGGGACTTCTATCAAAATATATAATATTGTGTAATTGGACTTGTTTTATTCCTAAAGGTGAAGTGCGGAACATATGAACCTACTATGCTAAGCCTTCCCCCACTTTTATTACTTTTTCCCCATTAGTGGTAATGCAAGTCTATTACAGGAATTTTGAAATAAAAAGATATCCCATCCCTCTATTCCAAAGACTTTATTCTTACCTCTTTCCATGCTATAAAGATGTGACTTCATTCCACATTAAATGTTCATTCTTCATTTTTTCACTAAATATAATGTCAAGAGACTCTGGCTGAGAGCACCTGGCAGTACCCTCCTTGTGATGAAGACTGGGATAAAGATCTGTGGGAACAGACCAGCAAGCACAAGCACCCCATTTGCCTGGGGCACAACCAACTACCGTGGCAACAATGGCCCTGCAAGCAACATAGTTACGGAACATAAGAATAACCTGTCTTCAGGCATGCGTGTTCCCAAGTCTCTGCCATGTGTTCCGCCATGGAAAAACAATGGGAATGCACAGTAACTGAATATCTATATCATCAAATGCCAGATCCTAGAAGACTCTTGCTTCTTCCTGCTACCAGTGAGTTCTTCATTTTTTTTCTCCTAGTCTAATTATAGAAAGATAAACTGTGACTTTCAAACTGACAAGTACCTTTTGCTTTTTTTCTCCCTGCTTTGAGTCTCATTTCATTTGATGCAGGAAAGAACCTTCAAACTCATAAGAACTGTTTCAAATAAAGCATCAACATAGATTTAAAAAAAAGTGGAAAAAAGTAGAATGAAACCCATTGTTGGAGGTTGACTTAACACATTTCAGGTTTTCGAGACACCTGAGTGGCTCACTCAGTTAAGCGTTTGACTCTTGATATCAGCTCAGGTCACAATCTCACATCTCACGGATGTCGAGCCCCACATCAGGCTCCATACCAAGCACAGAGCCTGCTTGGCATTCTCTCTCTCTATCTCGCTCTGCCCCTCTCTTGCTCTCTCTCAAAATAAATAAATAAACATTTTAAAAGAACACTTCAGGTTTTCAATATTTGTTTATTACTGGACCCCTAAAACCTGGTTGTTGAGTCTCAGTGTCATAGAAATGAACACTGAAAGGGAGAGAAAAAAATAGGTAGAGTTTATTAGAGAAAGCTTGTATACAAGGGAACCAACAAGAAAGAGGAATGTCGCTCTCAAAAGGGTAGTGTGCACAGCTTATAAAGGCACTTTTCCAAGGTTTGAAAGCCTTGGAGTAGGGAAGTGTCCTTCAGTCCCACGATCATTAGCTTATACACATTACTCTAATGGCCACGAGGCAATCAGGATGCCCTTCTTCACAGTCCAGATTTTTTTAGGGTGTCTGAAAAACAGGAAGGCAGGCAGGCTTAAAATAGTCATTTCTGTTTAAACTCTTTCTTTTGTTTTTGTTTAAACAACTGTTACTCCCTAATGCTCTTATCTCTTGTTTGTTCTCTTTCCTGGAAGGAGGTATTTGTCTCTAAGCCTATGGAAACTTTTAACACTTGCCACAGATCAGAGGCTTTACAGGAATTATGTTCCTCTTGTTTTCCCTATACTGCCTCATGTTGATAGAGAAGTAAATACAGATACAATGTATGTAATGAGTGTGATCTAAGTGGATAGGTGTGGATGTGTGGATGTGGGTGTATATCCCCCTCATTCCTTGTCCTCTGAGTGGTGCTTTGAGTAGTGATTCCCTAGTAGCAATGTGCCTAAATGATGCCTTCACTGTCTCTCTGCCAAGTGAACCCTAATCAACACAAAGTAGGAAAGACTTTGGCTTAATCAAAATCTAATTCTACAAGCCTATAGGGTTTTGAAATTCCATTCTGGTGATATGAGTTTATGTGAACTACTTTTATTAGATTTAGGGCCCTGATGTCATGTACCTTCTTTGTGTTTATATCACTCTTCTCCAAGTCAATAGAAACCACCTTAAAAATAGAGACAGAAAAAAAATAATGTAGGAAAAAAATGATGGAGGTCTTGCAGAAAAGCCCCCCAGCCTCAGCTACAGTGTGCTCTAATGAATGCTGCTGCACACCATCAATAGTCACTGCGAAGTCTTAAGGTCTTAAGGACACTAGACCATCTAAAGTCGACAGTGTCTTTGCTGATAGCACAAATCCTACCAGGAAAATCTTGCCAGCCTTGCAAATGTGCCTACTGCATCATCTGGGTTTTCATATGTATCATGAGGGACTTTAAGATAATATCAATTAGAAAATTATGGATTAAATTGTCATTTGGTGTTCTTAGTTTTACTCAACCATCTTTAAATATGATCTCACTTAAGTATTATGACTTATTATGTTTTATTTTTCACTTACACAAAATCTGCTTAACTGTAATGATCTACCCAAAACATAGCCTAAGTTTCCATCTTCTCATATGTCCAACAAGGTATCTCCTTGGCATTCTAAGAGAGTACGGATTATTCAGTGGTGCCTGGGTAGCTTAGTCGGTTAAGGGTCAACTCTTGATTTCAGCTCAGGTCATGATCTCATGGTTTGTGAGTTCGAACCCTGCATTCCACATTGCACATTGGCAATGTGGAACCTGCTTGGGATTCTCTTTCTCTCCCTCTCTCTGTCCCTCCCCTGCTCGCTCTTTCCCTAAAACAAATAAACTTAAAAAAAAAAGAGAGTATGGATTATTCAGTTAAATAATATGCAAATTGTTAAAATATGCTAAAAATAGACTGCATAAAATTAAGTTGAATATTCTAGAAGAACTCTAATATAACATTAATTTGGTTTAAACTTTGCAGTTGAATTTATTTCAAATACATTACTCAGATGGATTGGGAAAATCGTGAATAAACTCTGAGAATACACTTCACTCTGCTTCACGATGCTTTTTATTTTTATGACATTATAAAATATTGGAGACAAAAAATTTGAACAGTGTCTTTTAGCATATATTGGAAAGAAAGGTCATACTTGAAAATAGGTACATATTTCAAGAATTAGTGGTCACTGGCCTTAAGTGAAAAAAATGGATGTAATTTTTGTTTCTAGGGACAATAAAATTCATGTGTTACATGTAAGTTTTCAAATAACTCACTATATTAATTAAAACTTAAAAAAATACAAATTGTTGATTTTGTAGTTGACATTTTTAGAAAACCAGGATCAGAGGATAATATTTGAAAGACAAGAAGTGTGCACAAAATGAAAGATTTTGAATTCAATACACATATTTGCTACCATTTGTTTGATCTTATATTTCCTGCACCTTTCTACAGTATTCCTCATAGCTTAAATAATTTTAAGAATTATTTTCATAAAGGAGAGAAATGTTGTTACAGAAAAAAATAACATATTTTGGTATCACACAAAAACAGAAGAGACCTCTTATAAACCAGTTTCAACCGATTAAAACTCTGTAATATTCTTTTATTTTACCACATTTTCTCCTTTAGAAATCAAATACTATTATAGTTTAGAGTTTTCTTCTGCATTTTCCTTTAATTCCAAAGCTGTTTAGTTCAGACAGTCCTGCCTTCAACAATGAAAATAAGGAACTTTGCCTGAAGACTTCCACCCGTTTGCTGATAGAAGGCTCTTACTCAGGTTCTGTGTGTATGTGTGCATGTGTGTGTGTGTGTGTGTGTGTGTGTGTGCATGTGCGTGTGTGTGTGCGCACAAAGCATTCATGAGCAGCCCACATAGTTGTGGAAAGTTATGCCAAAGCAGGTGATGAGTTTCATGATCAAGAAGTCTAAATCCTACACTCTATAGATAAGGGAAGTAAGCCCCAAAGAGGTCACAAATAATGGCCATGAATAATGAGAAGTATATTTATCCAGGATTTTACTAGAAACTGTTCTGAATCCACAGACTAGATTAGTGCCCCTCAACCAACCAAGAAGCAAGAAACATAAGTAAAAATTAATTATATATTCATTAGGAATGTTCCTATAGAGTAAGAATTATGGTAGAATCAGAGTTCCCAACTTCATGCTGTGATTGATTTTGTAATGATAGTAATAACAACAATAATGATAATACACTTATGAGGAAGTTTTCCTTCCTTCAGAAACCAGAAGGTGCCTTCCTGAGGTCAACAACTCTTTGTTATGTAAAACAACAAAAGCTATATTAACCACTCATTAATGTTTCGGGATATCATAGGTAAAATAGTTCTACTGAGGCAGTATTAGGATTATGAATCAGTGTAACTCATTTTGTGTAAATGTGCACTTTTTTTGTGTAACCAAGGTGAAAATGCCTCTATGATCCAGCTTATTATGAAAGACCAGGTATTTGAGCCTATATTTGGTCATTTGGTTAGCACCAATCAGTTAAAATTAACCACCAAGGTGATTTCTAGAAGTAAGAGATTAATCTAAGTGAAAAAGAAAGTCCCCAAGGTTTTGTCTCACAAGTGTAAAAGCATCTTCCATGTGTTTAGATTAGCTCTTCCTGGGAAGACCTCTCAGTTTCCACTTCTCCCTTTCAGCTTCATGAAGTTAAATTATGAGTCCCTGAGTATACTTGCAATGGAGTCCTGGTTTCAGTGCTTACTTCTTTCTGATATTCATGAATTCAATTTTAGAGGCTATTTGAAAGCTGGAAAAAATATTCTATAGTATATGAAGGCAATATGTCACTAACTACATTCCTCAAGAGAATTGCATCACATAGCCTTTCCCACCTCTGATATTGTATTTTTCCTGTATTAGTCTCATTGGGAACATTTTTTTTTTTATAACTGTGTGTTTGGCTACATTAGCACGCCAGTGTGTGCACATGAGACGATTGGAGAACTGGGATTGTGAGTACACAGAGAAATGTCAGAAAGGGTCTAAAAGGACAGTGGGGAAGTGCCACTTGTAATTATGTATGAGGAATTACGAAATTCTAAAAGGAGCAGAACAATTGTCAGAATTTCATGTGGGACATGAGGAGCATAAAGAAGGGATACTGAGTTCATCCTGGTCTTGTTAGCATTTTTGACTAGTATTTCCCCCTCTCTTCCATGGTAAATCTCTTCATATCTTCAACCAAAGCAAATATACATCCTGACTTATGTGAGTGTTTGAAGAGAATACTGAAATAAAAACAGTGGAAACTTACATTCTTTCTAGATAAGATTCTTAACACTTTTCGTACACTGATTCTTCACTTTTCCTAATCTCTACCCTCTCTTCTCCATGCAGATATACATCTGGAAATAGTGTCAGTGAATTTGCATCTCCATTAAGTTTCATGCATTTCTGATGTTAAATAGATTGGGGGAGGGGGAAGTAAAATACTAATTAGTTCCTACTGTGATGTATTTAATAAATAGTCATATGTTGGGGGCATAAAAGAAGAATTTTGAATTTTGTTTATAACATCACACAATTCTTCACAGAGGAGGTGATGTTTGAGTTGAGAGTTTAATAATAAGTATTTGGCAGACAAGAAAGACCAGGAAGGGTAGGAGGAAACCTGAAGGAAATGATAGAAGCACAGGAATGAATTACTTTGCAGAATTCTAGCATACGTTTCAACGTGACTGATAAATTTGCAAGGGTGATTCAGTGAGAGTTAGCAATAATATTAATAGCACATATGGAAATAGTGAAATTAGGAAGTTGCCTATTCCTAAGCATTTCATCACTGAATATACCGCTGGATTTGAAAGATGGCTAGTTATTCTATTTTCTTCTACAGGAATTTAGGATTTCCCCCACCATCTCCAGCTATGCGCAATAAAAGCTCTAGTTACAAGAGTCCTGAACCTAGTGAGGTATATTGGCTAGGTGACTGGCAAGTCTGGATTAAATAAAGATGCATAAATCTAAAACCCAAATCAGATTTTTCACTAATTCTCCCTGCTCCCTGAAACAGAGGACCTTCACCACAGCTGGGACTGTTACACAGGGGATTTAATGAGTATGTCTTGTCTTTAGGTTAGATTTATGGAGAGGTGATAGTTATGTACTCTTAATCCGTGGTTATTGAAACTATGGATTCGGTAATATTTCTGGACAAGAAGGATATATACAATGAGTAGAAAGAGATCCATGGAGAGGAATACAGTTATTAATGGAAGTTGTGGCATCAACAATATAAAGGGAGTCAAACAAAGCAACAAGGAGAAGGTATTTTGAGATAGAAAGAAAAATAGGTTAGAATGTGACACAGAAATGAAAAACGCATTTCAAAGAGAAAATATAATGACTACCGAACAAATATCAACAGAGTCTTCTGAAAATTTATCATAATTTCATTGAAGTGCCATTTAAATTTTTTCTAGAAAAAATGGACTTCAAAGAGTTATGGATACAAAGGTTTATGAGAATGGTGTGGAAAATCACTTATTGATTTAAAAAATACAGCTCGTCATAGTGATTCATGGAAGGATTACAGTGGCAATTAGAATAAGATAGAGAACGTTAGCAGGAGGAAACCATGACACATATTATAACAAAATGTGTTTAAACCTGTAACATAAAAAAAAAACCCATATGTCAGAAGGAAAAGAAAATACAGGGTTTGGGGAGAAAGCTAATGAACAAACAAAAAAGCTAATTGTTTAGAAGAGAATATAATTAGGAATAGTAGCTGCCAGAGAAGAGCTTCCCTTTCTGCTGGAGTAAAGGATGCCAGAGGAAAAGAAGTGAGAGTTTGTAACATTGTAACCAACATCTTACCATCAAGAGAGAGGAGCTATTTATAGAGTTGAGGGGGGTGGGGGTGAATGAATAGAAATGGTTGGAAATCAGCCAGGGAATTAAAAGCTACAGGATTTTCATGGGAATCCTTCCAGAATTGTGATTTTTTCTCCAATATCATTAAGCTTCTCTGTTGGAAAAACAGAATATATAGATTATAATGTGAGACATTCAGGCACAGGGGGGCAGACAGTGAAAGGAGCAAGGATGTGGTGACAGGTAGCAAAGGAGCAGCTAATGCATTATAGCATGAATAAAACGTGAGAGAAATGTGAATCAGCAAGAGGTGGTAACGGCAGCAACGGTAACCAGTGAGAATATGGGTTTCACATTAAGGATTTCTGTGAGGTTCTGGGGCTTGAAAATGAGAATTAATGAAGGAGATCTATATGGTCAGAGATTGGTGTATTCCTTAGTCAGTAAAGAGGAGTGGTGATTTTAAGCAAACAAATACACAAAGCTTTTGAATTTATAGCCCTTAAAGGACTGAGGGAGTACTGTGGTGGATGGAATTTGGTTTCATTTACAATGGGGTTTCCATGATGCCCCCAAAATAATTTTGCACAAGCCTGTTGAAGGAAGAAAATCTCTATTCACCCAAATTGAGTAAAAAGTAAACATCACACTGGGTGGGATTGCAGGCTTCAAGAAGATAGTTGGAGAAACAGTCATTTAATATATCTATCTCTCTAAGTAATTTTATAAAAATATAAACTGACTCCTTAGACATTCACCTTTTGGTAGAATTAATAGTGCACTAAGAGGCCAAGTGGTCAGAAACAAATGTTCCATGAGGAATCATATAATCAATTGTGAAGCTTTATAGAGTACTTCCCAAAAATAAGATTCTAGGATGCTGGGGTGCAATATATCCCCATCAGAGGAGAAATCAACTTTCCCTTTGGCATTAAGTCATCCTCAGAGCAAAGCCTCCTTCAGGTACTGTTGACTCTTGTATGTTGTGGTCATAGCCCAACTGTGCTCTGTCACAGCTGACGGAGACACCAAAAGGCTCAGTAAGTGTGAAAAAGTAAAGATGGACTGGTGAGAAGACAGTTTCCTTGGAAACTAAGTTCTTCTTCTCACTTCAGAGAGAAAAAAAAAATCAGTACATCATATACTTATAATTAAAATGTGCCTGATTGAACAAATATTCTAGATAATGGTGTGTGTGTGTGTGTGTGTGTGTGTGATGAGGTGGGAATTGAATAGTCAGGATTAGGAAAGTAAGGGTGAGTAAGAGCAATACCAAATGTCAGGAACAGAATAATTAGATCAATCCAGAGAGTTTACAAGTGGTTCCTGTCTGTAGATTCTGGACATATCTGAGATCTAAACTGATTGAATGACCACATATCAGTGACTAAGGAGTTCTCTCAATCCTGGATTACCTAGTAATCACCTAAGCAAATGCTTAGAGCAGCACACAAGTGGGGTTTTCAATTAAATTGATTTTTCAATACAGAGATAATCTTGAAGAAGACCACCTAGCTTTTGCATATATATACACATTTTTTGTACCTTCCAAAGGAATATAAGTTAAGACTTAGCATTGTATTTTCATTGAAATTCAGCAAATGAGAGAATAAATTTTGTCAAAATGTTCATATATCTACATCTTGCCTCGGTGGACCCCTTGGAGTAGAGGCTCTTAGAGAAGAATTAAATTATTTAGAGGAATGGCCAGGAATAGCTATTGCAAATATCTATAAAGTGATTTTTTATCATTAAGCAAGAGGTTAGAAACCCAGGAACTGGATGCAGGGTATAGTTGAACCATAGGGCCAAATATCCCAGTGTGAAAACGGAACCCCAAGATAGTCAAACAAGTTCAGTCTCATGTTCTGATACAAGTGAGTTCTGTACCTTTGTTGTTTGGCCGTCCTGATCTTGGCACAGAACTTCATCTTCGTAAAAGGCATTCAGTAAAAAGATGTTGAAATTAACTTAATTCCAAATTAATATTGTGCCTACTTTCAGTATGTGAGAGGCAAATAAACTTTAAAAAAATTACACTAACGCTTAAATAGGGGAATTGCCTGCACACGTGAAATTTAAAACATGTTCTGCCACTTTCAGAGCAGAATGATGGCAGAGTACAGGGATCCTAGCTGGGTAACAGTTCCCAAAGGTGACTCATTAGAAATATGCTAAAACTGGTTATTTTAAAAAAATTTTTTGATGTTTATTTATTTTTGAGACACAGAGAGACAGAGCGTGAGTGTGGGGGGGGGTGCACAGAGAGTGGGAGACACAGAATCCGAAGCAGTTTCCAGGCTCTGACACGAACTAGAACCCATGAACTGTGAGATCGTGACCTGAGCCAAGTCAGACACTTAACTGAGCCATCCAGGTGCCAAAATTGGTTATTTTTTATTAGAAATAATATCATAACCTGAATCCCACTGAAAAAATATAATTACTTATTTACTATTGCATAGTATATATATTTGAAGTATAGATGTTCAATGGTTTTGATACTTCCTGATTTATTTTAATAAAATAATATTAAGATCAGTTTTCCTATATACATATGAAAATGGAAATGTTATTTTAATAATAGAAAAACTTCTTGATGAAATAGTCAGAGAAATATTTGATTTGGGGCTCTTATTCAATCAGAAAAAAATATCCCTAGTTCAATTTTCAAATGAGAAATAAATTTTCCAATGAGCAAATCTTGTAAAACACTTTAGTCTAACTTAAGTTTGTCTTATTTATGCTTTGTCATGGTAAATTTTATTTTTATTTAGAATTATTTATCAAATATCAAATTTTGTCTACATTTTTTTCAGAATATTTCCTTAGATTCCAACTTTGGGATAAAGGCAGATTCTAAATACACCATTGTAATCTTTTTTACATGCTCCATATGCATAATTTTACACTACAGCTTGTCATGTGGCATTGCCACAGGCAGATCATTGCTTCCTGAGGTCAAAGTCCCCACTTCATGACTTCTTGTTTGCCTAAGAGAGAGAATAGCTCCTCAAGAGTGAGTGTTTCATTATTATTATTGTTGTTATTGTTGTTATTTTACTCCTGACTGCCTGACTGAAAGATTTTAAACTTATTTGGTTAAAAAAACAAGAAAGAAGTTTAACATAGAACATCAGTTAAATTCCCCAATCCTATCTAAGATTAAGTCATCTAGGGAGCCTGTGTCTGCATTCCTGGATGCATTTAATTGTCCCATCAAGAAATGAGTATGTCTGACAAACTGCCATTGAAACCACACTCAGCCTCTGATTGTATGAATGCAAGTGAGAAGAGAAAACAGCAGACAGACACTCAATGCATACTGGCACTTTGAATCAGAAGCTCTAAACCAAGAGTCTCTAAAACCAACATGCTCAAGCTCAATGGCACAGTCTTCATGCCCTCAGTGCTGACACTGGTTGGGATCCCTGGCTTGGAATCTGTGCAGTTCTGGATTGGAATTCCTTTCTGTGCCATGTACATCACTGCTCTGTTTGGGAATTGCCTGCTCCTGGTCATCATCAAATTGGAACGCAGTCTCCATGAGCCCATGTACCTCTTTCTGGCAATGCTTGGAGCAACAGACATTGCTCTCAGTACCTGCATCCTACCCAAAATGCTAGGAATATTCTGGTTCCATTTACCAGACATATATTTTGATGCCTGTCTCTTTCAGATGTGGCTCATCCACACCTTCCAGTGTATCGAATCAGGAATTCTGCTGGCCATGGCCCTGGACCGCTATGTGGCCATCTGTGATCCCCTGAGACATGCAATCATCTTTACCCACCAACTTGTCACTCAGATTGGGGTTGCAGTGACACTCAGAGCAGTCATGTTTTCAGCTCCATGTCTCATCCTCATCAAATGTCGGCTGAAACACTTCCGGACCACTGTGGTCTCCCATTCATACTGTGAGCACATGGCCGTCGTGAAGTTGGCAGCAGAAGATATTCGAATCAACAAGATCTATGGCCTGTTTGTGGCTTTCATTATACTTGGATTTGACATAATCGTTATCATACTCTCCTACATCCGAATATTTATAACTGTCTTCAATCTGCCTCAGAGAGAATCTAGGCTCAAAGCCTTCAACACCTGCATTGCCCATATTTGTGTCTTCCTTGAGTTTTATCTCCTAGGTTTCTTCTCCTTCTTTACACACAGGTTCGGGTTCCACATTCCACCCTACATTCATATTCTTCTGTCCAATCTTTATCTGCTTGTCCCTCCTTTGCTCAATCCTATTGTGTATGGGGTGAAAACCAAACAGATTAGAGATCGGTTGTCCAAGATTTTTTCACTCTAAGGACCCATTTTGATTTCTCACTATCTTACTTTATTTCAAACAAAAACAACCACAAAACAGTGAAAAAAACATTGATGAAAGTCTATGTTTTCTCAAGTTCATTGTGCACAGGAATATAAAATTATAGTTTTGCATTCAAGAAAGTAAGGCTCTGACTCCTATTTCAAAATTTTCACTTGTTTTAGATACAAAATTAATTGAAACACACAGAGATAATCATATCTAGTCCACACATGACAGACAAAGTTATGAATACATTTTTGAAGCTCAATCTGCCCTCAGTCACTAAGACAGACATTTCTTAAAATCAAATTAAATATTAATATTTGGCCTCTGTTTACAAACATCAAATGGCCTTTTTGCTACTACATAAGAAATTCAGTCTAATATATTATCATACTAATGTATATGAAACTAAATCTATCATTTATTTACTATCATTTATGATCACACTTTGTCATCCTAAAGTTCTTTACTGAGTGATCATGAGTTAAGCATTAAGTGCAGATTGAGATTTTTAATTTATGTATCAAAATGTAATCATAATTTCTTCTTTCCCCCCATAGTATTTCACACAGCCTTCTATGGGGGCATATATAATATATTTATTAAATACATTACATTCCAATAGAGAAATTTGAACTGAAGACAAATGAAGTAAATGTGGAATGATTAGCAGTGAGCTTACTTGCTTGTTTTGTGGTAAGACCTTATAAATAAGCAAAATAATATTTTAAATAGCAAGTTTTATAACTTTATTATAGCAATCATAATAATAAAATAAATAAAAAAATTAAATGTAAAAGTCATCAGGCTGGTCACGACAACTATGTAAGGGAGATGCATGACGATGGCCTAATGATATAACAGTTTGAGATGTAGATTTCGACCCTCTCTCTCATTCTATATCCTAATTCTTGGGTAGTGCATGTTCACATCATGCTTTGATATAAACCTGATATGTTCACATTGTGTTTGGTTGATGAAGTATAGTATCAGAATTTATGAGGGCAAAAAGTAGCAACTTCATTGTATTAATGTGTTCAGATTTTGGAATAAATGTTTCACCTGGAGACTTGGTCATCTGTCACACACAAAATTGTATGGGGTTTTCACTATTAACGTTGCACTGCCCATTAATTTCAAAGATGATCAATAATCTGTATAGTGCCAGAAGTCAGGATTTATCCAATTGGACATTTTTTCTTGCTTTTAAGACATTAATCTCTTCAAGAGATATCTCCATCTCTGTTACTTTTGCGTCTCACACTCATTGTGATATACCCTCTACCTGGAGCCTCTGTCTCTAATTCCTTTATGGGTGGAATCTTCATTCTATAGGATTAGGCTCAGAAATTTCTTGGTATCTTCCCCAGGGTGACTTAATTGAGGTTTCCTTTTGGGCTCTGTGTTATTCTTTGCAATCCATAGCAGTGTGTACAGTTCAAACCATATCATTTTAAAATGCATCTATAGTTTGGGGGATTACAGTGGATGTCTAATAACTTAATATTTACCACTTAGTGTCACTTAACTTTTTGCCATATATATATATGACACTAAATAGTGACTTGCACTATCTTTTACTGGTTTCATTGACTTAGTATAGCATTCACTGACATAAGGAATTTTGAAGGATGGTCTAGGTGGAAAAAAACAGCCATAAAATCCATTTATTCTAATGTTTAATTTATGAAGTAAAACTCCCTAGTACAGATATCTACTTGGTGGCTATAAATATGATATAGAAAAATGTTGAGTAATTCATCTTCATATTTCCAATGCCTCATATGGTTCTGACCCTTGTATATAAGAAATACAATTTTACTGAATAAATGTAAGAATAAAATTTCATTCAATATCTAGTTTCATTCTTATATGAACCCTATAAAATATTTAATGCATGTTAGAGATGATGAGCATGTATTTCCTCAGCTTAAGTGGAAATTACAAGTACCAAGAAAGAGAAAAGTAGGATGAAATCTGTAGTTTTGGATTTCTACTGAAAACATCAGTGAACCTCAAGGTTTCCAATCTGGGTCGATATATAGAAAAATAAATACAGGTATAATTTATGTAACATGGGTGTGAGTGTGTATGTGTGCAGGAGTGTACGTGTTTGTACTCTCTAGCACTTTGTCCTCTGAGATGGCCTTTGAGCAGTAACTCATCAGTATCAATGAGCCTAAAAGATGCCTTCATCACAAGGTAGAACACTCAGTTTATGGGGTTGTGAAATTCCCTTCTGGTGACCTCGAGTTTATCATATGAACTAACCCTTTTTTAGACTGAAAGCCTTTCTTTGTGTCTAGATCTTTCTTCTGTAAGTAGATATAAACTGCTCTGAAGGTAGGGAAAGATCTGATTAATCCCTGGCTCACCAAAGCTGTAGAACCTGATGGTATAGGTTTCACTGAAACTTCCCACCTCTGAGCATGAGTTCTGTCAATGCTGCATATCGCTAGAGTTTGCTGCATACTCTCGCTCCCCAAACCTCACAGTATTTTCAAACAATATCCCAATTCCTCTAGAACTAATCTTTCTAGCCCTGAAAATTGCATGCCGTTCTTCAACTATTATTTTACATCTTTCTCTGAAGGCTTTAGGAAGACATCACTTTGCAAATTCTGGGTTATGTTTAGAATGCTTTTATTTATGCATTGTTAGTACTATACCATCTAAATATTACTACAAAGCTTTAATTTTCTATTATTTTCTGGTCACACAAGATTCTGTCTGAATATAATGAGTAACTGAAAACATGGCCTAAAGTTTCACTTTCTCAAATATCTAGCATAGTACTCAGAGAGTTACTGATTGTAAGATCAACAGGTATTTACTAAGTAACACATTGGTGGATTTGTGATGACACTGGTTACCTGTAAGATGCATCATTTAATGGGCTGAATTTTTCACATTTTACTTATTGGTAGTTTAGTATGACGGCAAAGGGAAAGAAACAAAGATATTAGGGGGCATTCTGTTGCAAGGTTAGGTCTAAGGGGAAGTGTAATTGTTACTCACGAAATAGAGGAATGTCATTTTACTTTTTACTTTTTTTTAAGGGAGAGAGAGAAAGTGAGTGGTGGAGAGGGGCGGAGGGAGAGAGAGAGAGAGAGAGAGAGAGAGAGAGAGAGAGAGAGAGAGAAAGAGAGAGAGAGAGATTGCCTCAAACAGGCGCCACACCCCGTGCAGAGCCCGATGTGGGGATCAATTCCATGACCCTGGGATCATGACCTGAGCCGAAATCAAGAGTCAGAAACTCAACTGACTGAGCCACCCTGGCACTCTGAAGACTGTCATTTTAGTTAGATAAACCATCCTGGGTAAAAGATAAACCATCCTGGGCAGAATTTCACAGTATGTTAACTTTGGGGGAAAATTAGTACAAAGATACTCTTTTAACTAATATCCATTTAATAGAAAAGGCAGATTCCTAAATGTCCATGTAACACTAATGACATATGGCTTTTAGTCTGTTTTCTGCTATACCAACATATTTTATTTCCTTTGGTTAAATTCTATGCTCATCAAGAATTATATAATATATACTTTGAGTAATTTATGAATTAATTCTTGTTTAACATATCTTTTAGGTAAATAGGATGTATAGTGTTGAAATATGTAAAAATAAATGTAATAGCATTATAAAAATTCCTATGAAAACACAAATATTTATTATTTTGAATATTATATATATATGAAAATATATTCAATATTTTAAAAGGTATAAGTACAGCATAACAATTTTTTAAATACTTTCAATTGAATTTGCTTATAATATATTAATGTGATTGGGGAGAATTTATTATGGTCTGAAAGGATTCTCCTTCACAATGTTTTTAATTCCTTATTGAATTATAAGGAAGGTGAGACAAAAAGTTTTGGGAAGTGCTTTTTTTTTGGTATTGTTAATGAAAGAAAAACACACCTAGAAATATAAAAACATTTTAGGAGTAGGTATCCACTGGTCTTATACTAAAAAACAATGGCATTGGGGGCCCTGGGTGGCTCAGTCGGTTAAGCGTCCAGCTTCGGCTCAGGTTGGGATATCTCGGTTTGTGGCTTCAAGCCCCGCCTTGGCTGTGTGCTGACAGCTCAGGGCCTGGAGCCTGCTTCGGATTCTGTCTCCCTCTCTCTCTGCCCCTCCCCCGCTCATTCTCTCTCTCTCTCTCTCTCTCTCTCTCTCTCTCTCAAAAATAAATAAAAATTAAAAACATTTAAAAACAATGGCAAATTATTATAATTTTGTCTCAAATTAAAATAAATTTTATAAGTTCCATATATGACTTTTCAATGATTCCTTAGATTTATAAAAGTTTATCATACTGTAGAAATTGCTGAAACCTATGGAGAAATGTTAAATCAGAGTATTATATAGCAGAAAGGTGAGACGTGTCCAATGATTAAAAATTTTGAATTCCGTACACATATTAGCTATCACTTATTTAGTCCTATATAATGTGTTATGTCCTTTTGTACATGGAGTTGTTTTGATAATTCTAAAAAGTATTGTTTCTATAAAGGAGAGAAATAGCACAGATTTAAATAATACGTTTAGTGTCCTACAAAATAATGTTTAATGTCTTACCAGTTTGACTAACAATTTATAACTTTCCCTTTATTTTATCATATCTTCCCTTTAACAGATAAAATAGATTATGTTTACATCACTAGGGGAGAAATTCAAGTCTTAGACTATTCTCTTTGCATTCATTATTTAATTCCAAAGCTGCTCTTCCTCTTCTTCCAATTCCATCACACCTCACACTTCACACCTCACACCTCATTCAAATAATTGAATGTAAGTGTATGATCCACCGCATTTGGAGAACTGTCCTCAGTTTACATTAATGTCTATGGACACTGGGAAAAAGTAATAAGATATTTATAAACTACATGAAGTATATATACATATACTATATTTTATATATAGTCATAAAGGATATATACGTATAAATGACAATTCATAAAGTATATACATATTTTTAATGTTTATTTACTTTGAAAGAGAAAGTGTGAGCGAGGGAGGTATAGAAAGAGAGGGAGAGAGAGAACTCCAAGCAGGTTCAACAATATGAGCACAGACGTGGGGCTAGATCTCAACACTGACTATGACCTGAGCCTAAATTAAAGTCGATGCTTAACCAACTGAGCCACACAGGTGCCGCAAGTATATACATATGTGTTTTATGTACTTATAACCTATTCTCTTCAATCGGGCTTCTACAGGAAAGATCAAGACCCTCTCATGAAGCCTTCCATCACATTTCCTGACCTGAATGTTCTTTGGGTTCTCCGTGTGTATGTGAAGTTCTTTGGTGAGCTCACATAGTTGTGGAAAGTTAAGGCAGGGCAGGTTAAGGGTTTCAAGATTAAGGCCTATGCCATCACTTCACAAATATGAGAAATCCCAAAGAAATCACAAAAAAATGGTCATAAGTAATAGGAAATATAGTTATCTAAGACTGTACTAGAAATGTCTCTGAATGTTCAAAATGTTCTATCCCCTCTCAGACTGGAAGCCCAAAGGGAAGTGTAAATGCATTATTTGTTTAATAAGATTATTTCTATTCAGAAAGTTATAACTGCAGCATTCCTAACTTTCTGGTTTGGTTGATTTTGTAATGATAAAAACAACAATGACAGCAATAACAATAATAATTATACATTTATGAGAAAATCTTGCTTCCCTCAGAAACCACAAAGTACTCTCTCCGAGTCAACAACTCTTTTTCTATTTAAAACAGCAAAGTCTATATTAATCACACTTTAATACCACAAGATATTCTAGGTAAAATAGTAAATACATGTACTAGAGACAGCGCAGGAATCAGGAACCAGCTTAGTTCATTTTTGTCTAAAATAACAGTTTCTGGGCACCTGGGTGGCTCAGTTGGTTAAGCATCTGACTCTTGGCTTTGACTCAGGTCTTGATCTCACAGTTTTATGAGTTTGAGCCCCACATCAGGCTCTGTGCAGCTGGCAGCACAGAGCCTACTTGGGATTCTCTCTCTTCCTCTCTCTCTCTCTGCCTCTCCCCAATTTGCACTGCCTCTGTCTCTCTCAAAAAAAATAAGCTTAAAAAATTAAAAAATAAATAAAATTACAGTTTTCTGATATAATAACAGTAAGATGCTTCTATGAGCCAACCCAAATGAAAGTCTGAGTAGCAGATTCTGGATATTTGGAGTTGCCTACCATTAGTTCATTAAAATTGACTGCCACCATTGTGGTGTCTCAAATTAAAGAACAGTCCTTTGTGGAAAAAAATCCATGGGTTCAAATAGATAGTTCAACACAATCAGCTATTGTTGGAAAGACTATTTCTACCTCTCTTTTTCAACTTCATGATATATTCAACTTTAAAGTTTATTTATTTATTTATTTTGAGAGAGAGACAGAGAGAGAGAGAGAACAAGCAAAAGAAGGGCAGAGAGACGGGGAGAAAGAGAGAATCCCAAGCAGTTTCCACACTGCCAGCAGTGCCCAGATTCAGACCTTGAACTTATGAACTGTGAGATCATAACCTGAGTCAAAACGAAGAGTCAGATGTTTAATTTACTGAGTCACCAAGGTGCCCTGATATATTCAACTTTAGAGTCCATTGAAAGCCTATATGTTATATGATGGCATTATTTGCCCCATTTGTTACTAACCTCAGTGTCAGACAAAGACTGAGATCTCTTCTGTAAAAACTTTGTGGGATAGGAACAGACACAGCTAAGATTCAGGGAATAGAGGCAAACATGTTTTGGATTTTTTAAATATATCTTTATGCCAAAAAAAATTAAGAAGCAAATAAATCTAATAGTGCTGACCACAGGGAACATAACTGATCACTTCTTCATTACTCGGGAGAATTGCATCACAGTCTTGCCTAGCTGCTAACACTATATTTCTCTCAGTGGAAATAATTTTTTACATTAAAAACTCTGTGTTGTTTTTTATCTAAAATAGTTTATAACTACACCATATGAGTAGGTAAGTGCACATAAGAAGGCAGAAGAATTAAACTTGTGAGTACGTGTTCTCATAAGTGGCTCTGAGATCTAGATAAATATTTAGAAAGGATCCAAAGGAAGTGTGGGGTAATTGCACCTTATAATTGTGCATAAGAAGTCACTCTGAGCAGAATCCTTGAAGGGAAATAAGTAATTCACTTATCAGATCTGACCCAAGATATATTTTGACCCAGAAAAATGTTCTTGGAAGAATATTCTTGGAAGAACATTTTTCACCTTTCTTTTCTTCTCTCATCCATACTTAATGTCTGTAGATCTTTCGTTAAAGCAGGTATGCATTCTGACTCAGGTGAATCTATAAAGATAATGCAGAAGTGGGAACAAAGAAAGCTTACACATAAAATAAAATTCCTAACATTTTTCTTAAACTGGTTCTTTGTGTTTTCTAATCCTTCTCTATGCAGATATACTCCTGGAAATAGAACAAATGGCTTTGCTTCCACATTAAATTTGATGTGTTTTTGATATTAAACATATCCAGGGAAATTAAACTGTTAAATTAATTAATTCCTACTAGGGTGCACTCAGTAACTAGTCATTGTCTTGCATTGGAGAGCATAAAGGAAGAATTTGGATTTCTGCTTAAGAACATCAGGAGATGAGGGGTGCCTGGGTGGCTCAGTCAGCTAAGCTTCTGACTCTTGATTTCAGCTCACGTCATTATCTTGAAGTTCATGGGGTCAAGCCTAGTGTCAGGCTTGCCCCTCCCTCATGCATGTTCTCTCTCTCTCTCTCTCTCTCTCTATATATATATATATATATAAACTTTAAGAAAAGAACATAATGAGATACTTCATAGAGGGGATGATTCTTGAGCTGAGAGTTGAATAATAATTACTTGTCATGTAATAAAGGTATTGGATACAGGAGGAAATCTAAAGAAAAATGTATTATAAGGAAAGGGAAGTATAATAAAATTGTAGAATCTAAAATGGTTTTTAAAATTCTAATATATGTTTTCTTATGGCAGTAAGTTTATAGCAGGGTTAAATTAAGTGTAACAAAAACAACACTGTTAATAGTATATACTAAAGTTCGCGTCCTATATGCTAACTATACATTTAGTCACTAAATGTATAAATGAGTTTGAAGAAATGGTAGGTTATCTATTTTTTTCTGGAGAAAATGAGATTTTTTATTGCATATACAATTATGCACAGTAATAGAACTCTTTATAGCTGTCTTGGTCTAATGAGATATGTTAGCTTCATGGTTGGTGAAGCTAGATTAAATGAGAATACTAGAATATCAGGCAAAAAAATAAGTGGTTTTTTTTCTATTTCTCACTGAAGTAGAGGGACTTTTCCATCCAACCTCAGCCAGTCAGCAATGAGGTTAACCACGATGTGGCATCAGAAATACGAAGATAAATACTGCTCTTGACTATATTGGAGACAGACAAAAATGATAGAAAGAGAGATACAGAGTCTTAGAAAAAGAGACTCAGAGAGAGCCCACCAAAGGTAAAAAAAAAAAAAATTACTCTCCTATAACTAATACTTTTCCCAATCTCAACAATCTTATGAGTCACTTTTCATCTTCACTTTGTTGGCAAGGTGAGTGATGAACTGGAATTAAGGGTAGGAATTATCTTCCCAAATATTTTAAGGTAGGTATTGTCTACTCAATAAGTCAACAAGAAGAAGGAGTATATGGAAGAAAGTCCTGTCAACAGCATTAAGAAAAGTGAATTCAATTAAAAAAAATCTTTAAATCTGTTCTATTTCTTTTCACCATGGTAGAACTGTTTAAAAGGCAGTTTGATGTTTGAGTTCTATTGTGAAGTTAAATTTATGGAAAAGCAATATGTATTTCTGCTTTTTCAGTGATTAGCGTAGCTGTGGGGCTGGGTAATATTGCCAGAAGAAGACACCTAGAATAATAAGGAGAGCCATGAATATAGCTGTCAATGGAATTCATGGTACCAACAGTGTAAACAGAGTCAGACAAAAGAACAAAGGAAGGGTATGTTGAGACAGAAGAAAAATCAAGATAGGTTATGATGGAAACAAAGTATGATCACATTTTGAGATTTTCAGACACAGACTGATGGTAATTAAAGAGGCAAAGGTTATTTTGTCACTTGACCGAGGAGTAGCTAATGTATCATATAATGAATAAAAAGTAAGAGAAGAATGTGAATTAGGAAGAGATAGTGAATAAGAGAGAAATATAAACATATGACCACAACATGCTGGAAATAAAAATGAGATATTTATCAGAATACAAAGTTATGAGAGAGAATAAGAGAGAAAAATAAATGAGAGAATAAGAGAATAAGAGAGAATAAGAGAGAAAATATAAGAGAGAAAATAAGAGAGAAAAATAAGAGAGAGAAAGAATAAGAGAGAAAAATAAACATGTGACCACAACATGCTGGAAATAAAAATGAGATGTTTATCAGAATACAAAGTTATGATGAGTAACTTGTGTATGAATAATGTCTTTTGTATACATTTCAAGATGATGTGCAAGTTTATGTGATAGTTTTATGAAGTTCTATGAATGTGAAACATGAGTGAAAGCTTTTATTCATGGGGATTTAAAAAATAGCAAAACAAAGTAGAAGACCTTATTTTCCTCATTCCTGATCATTAAAACATAATAAGTATATTATTGTTTCTGCCAGGACAGAAAAATAAAATCCAGATACAGGAATATTTGTCCCCTTTCACCTTTTATTTCTGTACTCTACATATAAAAATTCTGTGCCTTTTAGTCATTTACCTTTTTTTAATTTGGAAAATTTAGATGAATATAATTTGAAGCCAATAATCTCACTCAACAAGTTATATTCTATATATTACCAAGACAGAAAAATTCTAAATGAATTTGGTGGCTGATACATAGGCACAGATAAAAGAATGAGGTGGATAGACAATAATTTTAGGACTGTATTGACCAATGAGAATATAGGATAGATTGGTCTTAAGCACTGAGGGGTGGAAGGTGATGTACACGGGTGGTATTACCCAAAGGAGACCTTGATTGAAGGTGATTGAAGATGTAATGGTAGCAAACTAAGAATACTGACCTCCCACTAAGGACCTTTGTGAAGGTATGGGGAGTTAGTTAATCATGAGAATTAACGACAGGGAGATACTTAGGGATGTTGGCATGTTCCTTAGCCACGATGAGTTTGATTTAAACAACAAATCAAACAAAGAAACCCAACAAACAAAATGTGAATTTTAAAAACCCTTTGAAGACTAAGGGATTTAAACTGCGGATTTTTTTTTTTTTTGGCTCATTTACAATCAGAACTTCATACCTCTGAAATGAAGTTTATACAACCAACTAAAAGAAGAAAATCTATTATCATACAACAAAAGTAAGAAGTAGAAGTCCACCTTGAGTAGAATTAGAGTTCTTTTGGGTTTTAGTTTCTCTATTTATTTTGAGAGAGAGAGAGAGAGAGCGTGCACGAGCGCATGTGGGAGGGGCAAAGAGAGAGGGAGAGAGAGAATCCCAAGGAGGCTTTGCACTGTCAGTGCAGAGCCTGACACGGGCCCGATCTCAAGAGATCACAACTTTGAGATCACAATCTGAGCTGATATCAAGAGTTGGGTACTTAACTGACTAAGCCACCCAGGTACCCTGAATTAGAGTTTTAATGTCTATTTGAAAAGCATTCATTTCATACCTCTATCTCTCTATATTATTTTGTAAAAATTTAAACCGACTCCATAGATGTTTACCTGCTAACGAATTAATAGCATACAAAGTAGCAGAAAGGTCAAAGCTGAAGGTTTTTATGATGAATCATATAAGGAATACCAGGGGGTTGAGTCTTTTCCATGTACATATAAGATTCTTTGATTTTAGGATCCAATAAATCCTCATGTGAATAGAAATTAGCTTTCCCTTAGATATTAAGTCATCCTTAGAATAAAGCTTCCTTCAGGTGGTTGTGGGTGTAGCGTGGTGTGGTCACAGATGAACACTGGCTCCCTTAGAACTAATAGAGAATACCAAAGAAAGTGATTAGCAAGTGTGAAAAACTGGAGATGATGAAGGTGGGAAGAAAGTTTCTCTGGAGATTAATCATTTCCCTTCCCACGCTAGAAACAGAAAAGGAACTGTACACATTATCAATAACTGAAATGGACCTGCTTGGACAAATTTTTAAAGTGTCTCTGTGTGTGTGTGTGTGTGACAGAGTGAGAGAGAAAGAGAAAGAGAGAGAGATTGAGAGAGAGGGAGGAATATTGAGAGACACAGAGAGAGATAGGGTAGTAACAGAGTAGAGTAGATGTGTTTAGGGATGTAAGGGTATGTGAGAGGAATATGAAGAGCCAGGAACAGAACAATTAGATCGATCCAGAGAATCAACACAAGGTTCCTGACCATGGATTCCTAGAGCTAGACTAAAGGAATGGCTGCATATCAGTGATTTCAGATTCATCTGAGTCCTCAATTACCCAGTAATCACTGAGGCAAATTCTTAGAGAATCAGGAAGGTTGGAGTTTTCAATTAATTGATCCTTCAATACAGAGATTATCTTGGTAGAAACCACCTAAAGTTTGTATATATGCAAAATTTACATCCTTTCAAAGGAGAATGCATTTAGACTTAGTATTTTGCATGTGTTGAAATGAAACAAACAAGGGGGCAATTTGTGTAGAACGCACCATATATCTACATCCTGCCTGCAGCTTCTTGGGGCAGGATTAGCTTTGCCAGGGGAAGGGCCCAAAGAACCAGAAATTAATTGAGTCATTTCTACCAAACTTTGTCATTACAAATGATAACAATGAAGCTAATGTTTGACATCTATGTTAAAGATCAACAACCTTCTTATGTTGAAGACGTGGGGTCTGAATGCATGTTATAGTCTAAGCACAGGGCCGGATGTTCCACTGGGAAAATAGAGCTGCGACATAAAGGGGTCAACAGGGGTGCAGCCTCATTGTCTGCTGCAGGCAAATTCTGCAGTAGTATTGTGTTTACTCAGCCCCCGGCACAGTGTCTTTTATATAGGAAGTACTCAGTAAAGGGATATTGAACTTAACTGAATTCTATCGCAATAGTGTACCCAAGAGAAGGAAAACATCCAACTGAATGTGATAATGTCATAGTTATGTGATTTGCAAGCAAATATTTAAATTGGAACAAATACTAACACTCTCACAGCAGAATTAATGACAGTAAACAGACCACTCAACTGTGCATTAATTTCCAAGGGTGGGTTTTATAGGAGCAGGTAAAGAAATGGGAAAGGGGTGGGTTAGGGAAGTGGGGAAATACCTAGCTTTGATTAAAGAGGACAGTTCCACAAAATTTTAATTTTCTTGTTGAGCATTACCTAGTTTGGGACAATTTTAGCCTTTATTTCTGGCTTTATTAGATGCTATTTGTGTGTTCCAGGAATTTTATCCTACTCATGAAACCAAAGAAAAATTAGATTCTATGTAAAGAATATAATCACTTCAATAAGAAATATAAGAAAAGTATTTTTCATCAATAAATCATAGTAATTGCATTTCATTGAACAAATACATTTTCAATATTTTCTGTTATATTTTAAGCATTTATGTCATTTGATATTTTCAGATTTATTTTACAAAAATTATCTTGTTTAGAATCAGTAATTAGCATCTATTCTTTGAAAGAACATTATTTATCGATCAGATATTGATAGGAGGAAGTTTTCCAAGAGAAATATGATACATTATAACTTTTCATTTTAGGCCATTATTATTTCAATTACAATTTTCTGTACAAAATGTGTGTATCTGAATTTTGATAAAAAATTTTATCCCTGCATCGAGATTTATTTCAAAATCTGTCTAGTTTGTCATTTGATGTCATCAATTTTATTTGTGCTGTTTATTTCTAAAACATCTAATTTTATCTGGGATACTGGAGAATATTTCACTAGGGTCCATTTCTGGGGTTAATATTTGTTTAAAATACTATGATGTAAGCTCTGCTATAGACCCCTATATGTATATATTTAACTTTAATTTTAATAGGCTTTATTTTTAGATTAGTTTCAGGTTTACAGAAACACTGTACAGGAAGTATAGACTTTCTATATACCCTGTCTTCCTCTGCCATCCTACATTTTCTCTGGTAATTAACATATTGCAGTAGTATGATACATTTGTTACAAAAGATGAGCAAGTAGATAATTATTATTAAATAAAGTGCATAGTTTACATTAGGGCTCATTCTTTGTATTGTACATTTCTTTGTGTTTGGACAAATGTATATCATATCCATAATTACAGTATCATGTAGAATATTCTTCTGTCTTAAAAAGGCCCTGAGTTCCATCTATTCATCCTTCTCTTTTCTCTCTGAAACCCTGGTGACTGCTGATCTTGTTATTGTCTCTGTAGTTTCATTTTTCCAGAATACGATATAGCAGGGATCACATGTATGTAGCTTTTTTAGGAACTGCCTCATTGACTTAGCAATATGGATTTAAAGTTTCTACATATCTTTTGTAACTTGACAGTTCATTTCTTTTCATCACTGAGTATTTTATCATAGGCGTGTATCATGGCTTGTTTACATGCTCACCTACTGGTAGAGATATGGTTGCTTCCAAGTTTTGGCAATTGTGAATACAGATGCTATTAATATTCATGCACAAGTTTTGTGCTTACATAAATTTTCAATTCGCTTGGGTTAATACTTAGGAGCATAATTATTGGACTTTGTGATAAGCCTAGGCTTAGCTTTGTATGCTGTCTTCCAAAGTAGCTGTACCATTTTGCATCTTCACCATTAATGAATGAGAATTCTTGTTTCTCCACCTCCTTACTAGCATTTAATATATCAGACTCTTGAATTTTAGCCTTTCTAATAGGTGTGTGGTAGTATTATATTGTTATTTTAATTTGAAATTCCCCAGTGAACTAGGATGAGCATTTTTTCTATGCTTATCTGTCATCTATATATCCTCTTCAGTGAGGTTTCTGTTCAGATTTTTGCCCATTTTAAATTTGGTCATTTTCTTATTGTTGAGTTTTAAGAGTTCTTTGTATATTTTGGAGTAAAAGTCCTTATTTCAAATATGTGCTTTGCAAATATATTCTTCCTGCCTATGCTTTGTCATTTTATTCTCTTAACAATGTCTTTCACAGAGCAGATGATTTCCAAATGTAATGAAGATCAGTTTGTTAATTGCTTTTTTCATGGATCATACCTTTAATGTTAACTAAAAGGTGACTTTCAAAGCCAAGATCTCTTAGATTTTATCCTGTTGTCTCTTTTAAATTTTGTATAGCTTTGCATTCTCAATCTAAAAGTATTATGACCTGGAGTGCCTGGGTGGCACAGTTGCTTAAATGGCTAACTCTTGATTTTGAATCAGGTCATGATCTCACTGTCCTCAGATCAAGCCCCTCATGGGGCTCTGCACTGGGCATGGTGTCTGCTTCAGATTTTCTCTCCCTCTTCCTCTGCCTCTCCCCCACTCACATGCACTCTCTCTCACTCTCTTAAAAAAATCAATCAATCAATCAATTAATTAAGGTTTTTTGAGAGAGAGAATGCGAATGGGAGAAGGGCAGAGAGCAATGGAGAGGATCCCAAGCAGGCTCCACACTGTCAGCATAGAGCCCCACAAGGGGCTCAAACCCATAAACCATGAGATCATGACCTGAGCTGAAACCAGGAGTCCAATGCTTAACCAACTGAGCCATCTGGGGATGCCCCAAAATAAATAAATCAATAAAAATACTGTGATCCACTCTGAGTTAATTTTTGTGAAAGGTGTAAAGTCTGTGTCTACATTCCTTTATTTTTGTGTGTGGAATGTGCAGTGGCTTCAGCATGATTATTTGAAAAGACTATTTTTCTCCATTAAATTGCCTTTGTTCCTGTGTCAAAGATCAGCTGACTACAAGTACCTGTGTGTCTATGGGTGGGCTTCAGTTTTGTTCCCCTCATCAATTTCTCTATTCTTCTGCATGATCACACTGTTTTGATCACTGCCTCTTTAAGTTCAAAGCCCAGTAGTGTCAGTGCTCCAACTGTGCTCTTCTTCAGTGTGTGTTGCTATTCTGAGCCTTTTGCCTTTCCATATTAACTGAGGCAGAGATGTATGTATACACAAAATAACCTGCTGGGATTTTGACTGGGGTTACATTGCTTATATACATCAAGTCGACAATAAGTTACATCTTAATAATATTAAGTTTTCCTTTCCTAGGCACAGAGATATTTAATTTTTTATTACAATGATGCAAATATTGTTATCTCTAAGGTCAAAATCACTACTTTATAATTTCCTATTTTCCCATGGTACAGCATAATACTTGAAATGGTGAATGTTCCTCTTTTTTTCTTTGTCTTTGTGTTCACTGCACACTAAATGACTATCTATGAATTTCTCTTGGCTAAAACCAAATTGATATATGTAACATCATAAGTTCCTGAACCTATTATAAAACTAAACTAATATCCTTAACTTATAAATGCACACAAATGCACATACATCACCAGGTATGAGTGGGTCTGCTTTGCATATTGAATTGTTGTGTATATTTGTGTGCCTTTATTGAGAGGGAGAGAGAGAAAGAGAAAGAGAAAAAGAGAGAATTTAGGGAGCCTGTATGTGCATCCCTAGACTTACAGCATCAATAAACATGTATACGTGAAAAAATGCCCTTTAAAGACACATTCAATTTTTGTTTCTAGGAATGTCTACATGAGAACAAATAAAGAAGAGAGAAACACAAAACAAAACTTGAAGCATAAATCAGGCAACTCCAAGGCCACATGTTCGAGCTCAATGGCACAGTCTTCATGCCCTCAGTGCTGACACTGGTCGGGATCCCTGGCTTGGAATCTGTGCAGTTCTGGATTGCAATTCCTTTCTGTGCCATGTACATCACTGCTCTGTTTGGGAATACCCTGCTCTTGGTCATCATCAAATCGGAACGCAGTCTCCATGAACCCATGTACCTCTTCCTGGCAATGCTTGGAGCAACAGACATTGCTCTCAGTACCTGCATCCTACCCAAAATGCTAGGAATATTCTGGTTCCATTTACCAGACATATATTTCGATGCCTGTCTCTTTCAGATGTGGCTCATCCACACCTTCCAGTGTATCGAATCAGGAATTCTGCTGGCCATGGCCCTGGACCGCTATGTGGCCATCTGTGATCCCCTGAGACATGCAATCATCTTTACCCACCAACTCCTCACTCATATTGGGGTTGCAGTGACACTCAGAGCAGCCCTCCTTGTAGCTCCATGTCTCATCCTCATCAAATGTCGGCTGAAACACTTCCGGACCACTGTGGTCTCCCATTCATACTGTGAGCACATGGCCGTCGTGAAGTTGGCAGCAGAAGATATTCGAATCAACAAGATCTATGGTCTGTTTGTGGCTTTCACTATACTTGGATTTGACATAATCTTCATCACACTCTCCTACATCCGAATATTTATAACTGTCTTCAATCTGCCTCAGAGAGAATCTAGGCTCAAAGCCTTTAACACCTGCATTGCCCATATTTGTGTCTTCCTTGAGTTTTATCTCCTGGCTTTCTTCTCCTTCTTTACACACAGGTTCGGGTTCCACATTCCACCCTACATTCATATTCTTCTGTCCAACCTTTATCTGCTTGTCCCTCCTTTGCTCAATCCTATTGTGTATGGGGTGAAAACCAAACAGATTCGAGATCGAGTGTCTAAGATTTTCCACTTTAAATATCCATCTTAAGGGGTGCCTGGGTGACTCAGTTAAGCAGATGACTTCGGCTCAGGTCATGATCTCACAGCTCATGAATTTGAGCCCCGCATGGGGCTCTGTGCTGACAGCTCAGAGCCTGGAATCTGCTTCAAATTCTGTGTCTCCCTCTCTCTCTGCCCCTCCTCCACTCATGCTCGCTCTTTCTCTCTTTCTCTGTCTCTCAAAAATAAATAAAAACATTAAAAATTTTAAAAAATAGATTCATCTTGATATCTCATTTATCTTTTGTCAAATAATAAAAATTTATTTTGAGAAATACTAGTTTGAGTCACATTCTGTGCTGTTTCCAGTTTGTGCTGCTGACATAAAGTTTTAGGTTTTACATTGGAGACAGGCTCTGATTCCTATTTAAACAATTTCACTTTTTATGGATACAGAATTAATTAATCAATAGATGACATAAAAGGCAGAAAACATGAAGACTTGTTTCTGGTTTAGTCAGTGAAAAATTTTCTGCAATATTTCAGTGAGGAAGTTTCTCAAAAACAAGTAAATTTAAGTGGTTATCCTCTGACTGAAAATTTTAAGATCATGCAGTTCTTTAAAAACATAAGTTCATTTTAAAGTTGAAAACTTCGATGATCATGAACTAACTACTTCTTTGTCATCTAATTTTGATTTCAGTAATCTTTCTCCTCCACCTCATCTTCATCATCATTTTATTATCACCATGAAAATCTTTTAACTTATTTTCTGACTTACTTTCATCTGAGCGCTATGAAGGTTCAGATGTTTAATTCTGTATTGGAATTGTTATGATCAGTGAATCAATATGGGTACGTTATAATTTACTAAAGTTCATATTTTATTCATTTTTTAAATTTTTACCTAATTTCTTCCTCACCACCCGCCCCCCCACCACCACTGGGTCCCATCCTGGATGCCCCATTGCATTTAGGTATCAAGAGTCCTTAAGCTTCTCTTGGCTATACTTTCCTGTTTCCAATGACTTGGACAATATTGAAGAGTACTGTTCAGGTATTTCATAGGAATCCCTTCCACTGGAATTAATCTGATGTTATTCTAATGATTAGATTGTAATTGTATGCACCGGGGAAGAAAGTCATAGAAATTAAAGTCCCATTTTGATCGCATATCAGGAGTACATATTATCAACAATTTATTCACTGTGTGTATTGACTTTAATTACTTGTCCAAACTAGTATTTGTCAGATTTCTCAATTTTAATACCCATTTTATACTGTATTTTTGGAAGAAAAATCGCTATATGTAGCCTATACTTAAGGAGTGGGGATTTATGTTCTTCCTTTGAGGATGGAATAGGTGCACAATTTGTTGAATTATTTAGAATTCTTTTACATGGCAGACTGATTTATTCTCCCTACTTATTAATTTATTCAATCATTTATTTAGATCAGTATAGACTTACTGGTATTTTTGGTATAATTTGGGTTATAATCCAATGTTACTTTATTTTATTGCTCGTGTTGTCCCAGTTTGACCATTGGGTGCACTTTCATTTGGTTTTCACTCCATTTTGACTAACCCCTCATTTTGTGTGTGTGTGTGTGTGTGTGTGTGTGTGTATGTGTATGTGTGTGTGTAGCAATTCTTGCTTTATGGCATTGAAAGGTGCTCTAGGCTCATCTTGGGCATTTCCTCCCCAGTCCTAGAATTAGCCATTTTTCTAGGAATTTTCATTCCTTTTATTGGTGAATAGCATTAGAAACCAGTAACTGGGCCCCAGGTATGCTTGTTGCTGCCTGGGTATCTTTCTTTGAGTTCTTTCAGCTGACACAGCAATGAACTTTGTGTGTATGCTAGCCTATGTACGTACACATATATATAAATATTTCCATATGCAAACACTGTATCTAAATTAAGTTAATATAGGGTTCTTACTAATATCTGCAACATTAATTCAAGAGACAGAGCATGAGTGGGAGAGAGGTAGAGAGAGAGGGAGACACAGAATCCCATGAGCTGTGTGATCATGACCTGAGCTGAAGTCAGATGCTTAACTGACTGAGCCACCCAGGTGCCCCTTCCCCACCCCTGATGGATCCTTCTAACAACTTTCCCTTGCTTATCAGTAAATTACCACTCCAACAGTGAAAAATCTGTCTTCAACCATCTGTCACCAGCTGTTAATTTCCAGTATGCTTCTAAGATCATGTCAGAGTTGTAAATCCTTGCCCCTGTGGGAAACAACTCTATCAACTAAACTACAGCATTTATGGACAGTACCTTTGCTTTTATTCTTACACTCCACTCATTCCCAAAGGTACCTTAGTCAGTACCTTTTCCCACCATCCCCTTCTGTGAAGATATTTTGTGCATTTGCCTACAAGTACATTATGTTCTTACAATCTGCATTGCTTCTGGGAATCCTCCAAATTTCTAAATAATTAGTTTTAATTTCTATATGCTAATGTCTACTCTGTGCTGTAAATTTCTGTTGTTTTTTTTAAAAGGTACATAATATCATGTATTCACCATCACAGTATCATACAAAAGAATTTGATCTACCAAAAAATCACATGTACCTCACCTATTTATTTGTTGACAAGTGGTTTTATTCCTTCCTTCTAAATCCATATACCTTTTATTATTTTTTTTGTATTGCATTATTTCTCTAGCTAAGACTGACAATATGATGCTGAATGGGAATACTGAGTGGTGGTATATTTGCCTTGTTCTTGATTCTAGAGGTTTCTCACTGTTCAATATGATGTTAGATGTAAAGTTTTTGGAGATGTTCTTCACTGACTTGAAGAGTTACCCTCTAGTCTTAGGTTGATGAGAGTTTTCTCCCCAAGAAACAAGTGTTAGATTTTTGTCAAGGTTTTTAGTGCACCAATTGATATGATAACATGATTTTTCCTCTTCAGCTTGTTGATGCAGTGGATAACATTAATTGATATTTGAACATTGAATTTATTCCCATTAGTGGTGTGTGTATTTACTTTGAACTGACACCCAAGTATAATGGATTTTAAAATAAATTGTCCTAGCTATAGCTATTACTTAAAAAGAAAAACCATTAATTCTTCAAAGGAGATACTTTGTTTCTATATTATGTATGTCCATTTTGGCCACTGGAATTTTTGGTGTTCTTGGAACTAAACTATAGAATAAATTTCCCACATTGATGTGTATATATAGGAAATACTGAATGGTAAAGTAGACCTATGTATTTTCAAGAGTTTATCTGTAAATTTTTTGTGGCTTTTATAATGTGGTTCTTATATATAAAATTTTGATAGAAGGTTTAAAGCTTAAGGGCAGGTCAATAAAGACAAGTGGACAGGAATATAAGACATTATAATGGAATGAAATGTTGCTCTAAATTATATATTTATGTAGAAGGACAGATAGTAAATAATTTGAGGGTTTGGGGTCATGCGATTTCTGTCTTAATTATTTAGCTTTGCCACCATAGGGCAAAAGCTTCCGTAGACAATGCATAAATTAATGGATATGGTGATGCTCCAATAAGACTTTATTTACAGAAAGAAGCAGCAAGCTGCATTTCATCTCTGTGTGATTATTTGTCCCATATGCTGGACATATCTATATTCTGTGTGATTGATCAAGAGCAGTTTTAGGTTATGTAAGTGCAAACTATAGTGTAGCCATTTAATTTTTAAGTTCAGGGTTTGGACTAGATTTATTACCTGGATCCAGTGTCTTCCACTGTACATAAGATTGTATGGACCTTTCACCATCACTGTTGCATTGTCTTTTGTTTCCCAAGGTGACCTATGATTTTCATAGTGACACGCACCAGATCTTTTCTTATTGGATGTCCCAACTGATTTTCTAATTGTAGGTTTTTCCTTGAAGGTTTATCCTTCTTTCGTTTTTATGACACCGCTGTCCTCTGGGTGCATTTTCATGTTTCTTACTATGTGTATTCAGTTCTGTTGGGATATTACCTCTACTTGGAAACCCTCACCCAGTTACCTGGTGATATCATCACTCTTCAAGGCTCAACCATCCTTTTCTTGGAACCTCCTCCAATACGCCTCAATTAGAATTTTTTCTCAGACTCAGTGTTATTTTTGGTGTTTGATAATCATCTACACATTTTTAAATGTATTATATTTATTTTTTTTCTAAATTACCTGGGATGGCTGTTGGATTTTATTTTCTCTTTACTTAATTTTTTTTTACCATTTATTTTCTCATGTATCTTCCTTTGGCCTATATTTCACATTTAATCAACACTCTATAACATTAACTGATTTTCTGTTACTGATTTCAGTGACTTGACATGTTATTCACTGAAATAAGAAATTTTTTTAATATGGTTTAGGTGGGGGAATAAGTGCAAAATCTCCTCCTTGGGGCATTTTGAATGTGTGTTGACTATCATGATAATTATGTTTCATAAATTGTCTCATTTAATTCTTACTTTAACACTATAAAGTGTAACAACTATTTTCCACATTTATCAATGATGAAGCTTAGGATTTATAAAGTTAAAAATGACACTCATCCAGCAATTAGTGATGGAATCAGTGTTTAAACTTGATTTTCCCCCCAAAACCCAGCTTTAAAATATCTGATAAAGCCACTCAGAATATATTCAATGAATAAATGGAAAAACTACATGGTTATTATAAGAAAACATAGCTCTCTGCAATCTAAAACACACAAAAGTTGATGAGATACATATATAGTCAGCAACAAACAAGAATATGGCTGCAGATGAAACGCCTGAAAAGATAAAGTTTTGAGGAACTAATTCATTTGAGAACACAAAATTGTTCATGAAATGGACACAGAATATATACCAACCTTGGTCGAAAACAAATAATTTCCAATTCAATTAATGCTTCAGCCCATGATGATCTAAAGTAAAAGAGTGTTTTGAACAGAGCATTTTATGGATATGCCCAAAGTAGTGTTCTCTGTGTTCCATGTTTAATAAAATTAACATCTAAAATTAGGAAGTGAATTGTTTTCAATTTCAGCACTGAATGAATATGACCAAAACAAATTGAGATGCACTGAATCCATAAAAGAGGGGGGAGGCAGAGAGGGAATGCCATGTGGGTAAGTACTATTTTCAGAGTCTTGGAGTTTTATTCAAGCTTGGAAAGCATAGTACTAATGGTACCAGGCTACACTAATTGGACCTGTCTCTAGTAAAACACAAAAAATATGTGCTTGGGGTATTGCCAAAATATTGGAATATATTTAGCACTTATAAGTGGTTTGAAGGAGACTTAAGAGATCTACCACAATATTTAAAAGAAGAGTAGATGTAGAATGATAAAAAATAAAATGTTTACAGGAATAGGCTTCCATATTCATAAAGCAACTAAATATAATATTTCTGTCATGGTGGACAATGTTGCATGATAAGGAGCATGTATTTTGAAAGCCAGAGTCCCTGGGTTCAATTCTACATTGCCACGTCCTAGGTGAGTCACCGTTATGCAATTTACTTAACATTTCTCTGCCTCAGTCTCCTATTTGGTACAATGAGAACAACAATAACATCTACATCACAGTATAGTTTTGTGGACTAAAGGAGTAAATACATGTAAAGGGCTTAGTAAACAGCCAAACTCACAGTGATCATTATTTGAGTGTCAAGCCATTATTATAACTATTGTAATAAGTAGGATGAAACTTGACAATGATGATTTTTACTCAGGATTTTTAAAAAAAAATTTTATAATTTATTTATTTATTTTGGGAGAGAGAGAGCACACACATGCAGGAGCAACTGGGGGAGGGGGAAATAGAGGGAGAGAGAGAATCCCAAGCAGACTCTGCACTGTTAGTGCAGAGCCTGAAGCAGGGCTTGGGCCCATAAACTGTGAAATCATGACCTAAGCCGAAATCAAGAGTTGGACACTTACCCTACTGAGCCACCTAGGTGCCCCTAATCAGGAATTTTTAATTAGTGCATGTAACAGTGCAAATTGGAAAAAAGAATTTGTTTTTATAAAATGCAATGTTCAATGTACTGAGAATTTTAAAATTATTACAATAATTAGCCTAGTTGTTTCACATCTGTGAACATTATAAAATAGTATCCATAAATACAGAATATGGAATAATGTCAATACTAAATAAATAATAATTCTTGCAAATATTTACTGAAAGCTTCCCATAAAGGCAGAAAAATTCTAAAAAAATTTATTGGCTGATACATAGGTACAGATCTAAAGGAAACAAAATGTTTAAAGAATGAGTGGATGGAGAGAAAACAATTTAAGGACTGTATTGACCAAAGAAAATACAGGATAGATAAGTCTTAAGCACTGAGGGGTGGAAGGTGACTGACATGGATGGTATTACCCAAAGGTGACCTTGCACAACTGAAGATGTAATGATAGTAAACAAAGAATACTGACCTGGCACTAAGGACCTTTCCAAGGGAATCGGGAAATAATAATGAGAATTAATGACAGAGAGAAACTTAGTCATGGAGGTTGGCATGGTCCTCAGTCAGCCAGGATGAGTGGTGAATTAAACAAGAGAAAGACAAGGAAATATTACAAAATAAAAATAAGAGAAAAATACACAACATCAAATGTCCCTGCTAAAAGGTGTAACTGAATTGAAAAATATCATTTTGGGGACAAAGTTGCAACTACTGTTAACATACCATGACTTCATAAAACAGATTCTGCCAATATGGGTTTGTATTTACATGTTTTAGTTTCCAGAAATCTTCTTGCTTGGGAAGAAGAGACCAACCACTCGGTCACGAATCTGCTTGGTCTTGACGCCATACACCAGGGGATTGACTGCGGGAGGCACCAAAAGATACAAACTCGCAAAAATTATATGAATGCTTGGAGGTACCTTCTTGCCAATGCGGTGAGTTAGGAAACTAAACAGTGCAGGGGTGTAGGAGACAAGTATAGTGCACACATGGGCAGCACAGGTGCCCAGCGCTTTCGAGCGGGCATTCTGGGAAGACAGCCGGAAGACTGCCTGGAGGATTTTGGTATAGGATGCGGCTATGAGCCCTAGGTCCCACACCATCACTGAAAGGGCCACAGAGATTCCGTACACTCTGTTAATGAGGGTGTTGGCACTGGCCAACTTCACCACAGCCATGTGCTCACAGTAGGCATGATTGATAATATATTTAGTATAACATGGTAGCCTTTTAATAAGAAGAGGACAGGGCAAAACCATAAGGATAGCTCGGGTCATACCAGCTAGACCCATTTTAATGACCATTGGTGTTGTCAGGATGGTTGTATAACGCAATGGGATACAAATAGCTACATAGCGGTCAAAGGCCATGGCAACCAAGAAGGATGATTCAATTATGCAGAATGTATGAATGAAATACAACTGTGTCAGGCAGGTGTCAAAGTCAATCCAATGTGCATCCATCCAGAAGATACCAAGCATCTTGGGGGCCGTGGAAGAGGCAAGAGCCATGTCATTCACTGCCAGCATACAAAGGAAGAAATACATAGGCTGGTGGAGGCTTGGTTCTAGTTTGATGGTGATGATGATTACACTGTTCCCCAGCAGGGCCAGGGCAAACAGGAGGCAGACCGGGATGCCAATCCAGCAGTGAAAATCTTGCAAACCAGGAATACCAACCAGGAAAAAAGATGAGATGTAGCGATGTGTAGCATTGTCTGCCATGTTAGAACTGGAGACTTTGCATGCTCAGATACAAAGTAGCCAGACTAATCTCCTATGCGCAGAATGAAGGATGGCCAACTAACTCCACCATGGTCCTGCATGTGGGGAATCCAGACACAGTAGAAGGGTTAAGGCTCTAAATGTTCAGGTAAACCACTTCGCCATTCTGAATCTCAGTACCTTCATCTGCAAATGAGAAAATTGTGTTCATATTTCAGGAATTTTTTCCCAGTTTTTGAATTTTATTTAATTTATTCTGTAATTTTTATTTCTTAATAGATGATCAGATAGTAAAATAATGGTCTCATCATTGTGTCAAAGCTAGTGTTGCATTCTGTGATACAATCATTTTCAGGGACATTGAGATCAAGTATGGATACAAGTGAATAAACACACACAATAATTAACAAATACTTCAAAATGCAGTCATTATTTTAATGATATTCTTCTTCTCAGAGAGCATAACTTAATAATCAGTTCAGAGTAATATCTCCTAATCCTAATATATAAGAACAAAGCTTATAAAGTTAAAAACAATAAGGGCTTTATCATCCAAAGCAATTTATTCCTATTTTAGATGAACTCCTTAAGATGATCTGAAGGTGGACAGCATAACATAAGCATATAAACAGGAAAAAAGGGAAGATTTTATTTATTAGTGCTGTCATATGATTTAAAGTTGGTGCAAATAAGCACATGAGTTGGTTAGTCAGCCCAGTCTATTTTCTGCAAAGCCATTACTGCCATCTATAAACTCAGCCCTACTTCTGGTTGGCATCCAGACCTGCCTAATGACAGTGACGAGCAAATTATGTACAATTCATCCCTTTAGACTCAGCAGCAAAAGCATTTTCTTATGATTCTTGCCCTCACCTCTCTTTTTCTTCCTGCCATCCAGTTTCTACCCAATATTGTAGTTCTGGAACATGCACTCTACTCTTCTTAATCTGCTTCTTAAATTTATTTTTTTAAATGTTTAATTCTGAGAAAGAGTTGAGCAGGGGAGGGAGACAGAGGGAGGGAGAGAGACGGAGACACAGAATGTGAAGCAGGCTCCAGGCTCTGAGCTGTCAGCACAGAACCTGACACGGGGCTCAAACCCACAAACCGCGGGATCATGACCTGAGCCAAAGTCAAGGTTTAACCGACTGATCCACCCACGTGCCACCATTTTTTAAATTTATAATTGCTCATAGCATCTCCGTTTCTGTTCTGGAACTCCACTGATGTGAAGGCTCAAGATATATTGAGAAACTGGGGTGCCTGGGTGGTGCAGTCAGTTAAGCATCCAACTTCAACTCAGGTCATGATCTCACGGTTCATCGGTTGGAGCCCTGCGTTGGGCTCTGTGCTGAAAGCTCAGAGCCTGGAGCCTGCTTCGAATTCTGTGTCTCCTTCTCTCTCTACCCCTCCCCTGCTCATGCTCTGTCTCTCTCTCAAAACTAAATAAACATTAAAAAAATTTTTAAAGATATATTGAGAAATATTCCAAATGGCAATGTTTCCTTCCTTTCATGGAGGTCTAAATAATATCTGTGTACGGAAAAAAACTTTCTGGTTAGGGTAGCTGTGAAACATGGTATACTGGTACTATACGAGTAAGTATCTGAGATACTGCCTCGTAAGGAAATGAAAAATGTCAAACAAGTCATAAAATATTTCATAAAAAAAAATCAGTGCTTAAACTTTAGCCACAATGTAGAAACCCAGAATTGTAGAAATTACTATATATGGATGAAGCCTATAACTCCAGGCAGAGAGAAAAACTTGAGACAAAACCTACAGTAATCAAAAATTCCAAGTGTGAAAGGTTTCAAAGCATGTTAAATTTCTGCTCTTGTGAATTCTCACATAGTAGTTTTCTACGTGGAAACTTGTTTTGCCAGGTTTCATCCTTGTATCTTCTTCTGACAGAATCAAACACAAGAGATTAACCTACGCAGAAATATAGGAATACGTTTTAGCTAGGACACATTACTTATGATTGCAAAGGAGTGAGCATAATTACTTTTAGGAATCCTGCTGGTATATGTAAATATTTTACAATCATCTTTTAGTTTTCAATAAATCAACTTGTAAGAATAGTAACACATCTAATCTATACCGAGAGAAAATAAGTAAAGTCACTTCCCCTTAGACAAAAGGAGTTTCCTGTGCCATCCCTAGAAAATGGCACACAGGAAGTTACAGATAATGGCCCCCAAATGGCATTCTCCACTTCCACCTAGAAAGTCCTGTCTATCTTCTCTCAGGCTTAGTATGAAAGAAATATTGGAGACACCCATTTGTTTCCATAAGGTCATTCTTTACATTATCTTCAGCAGACAGTCTGCTAGGACAGCCAGAATGTCTGTTGGCACAACCATCCCATCTGTTTCTGAACCATGTACATACCATATACCTTCTGACAGCCTGGCCTTTGCCATTTTGCCTGTTTCTGGGTCAGTCCACATAGCCCTTGCCTGGAACCTGCCGCTTCAGAGTGGGGGACCTTATCCGAATACCACAGTATTTTCTACACAGTGCTTCTGAATGCATTATCTACTTATGTATTAGAAGAATAACACATAAATAGATCCCACATGAAAATCAGTAAGTTCTACCAATTCTTCCCCCATGGGATTGTATCTCACTTGCTGGCAGCCACCCAGAAATTAAATTAGGAAATCTCACCATATTCCTTACCTCCTCAATCTGT
This sequence comes from Prionailurus bengalensis, assembly GCF_016509475.1. Taxonomy (NCBI): domain Eukaryota; kingdom Metazoa; phylum Chordata; class Mammalia; order Carnivora; family Felidae; genus Prionailurus; species Prionailurus bengalensis. The sequence continues at coordinate 61,546,279 of NC_057346.1, forward strand.
TTATATCCAATCCTTCAGGTAAGCAACCACAAAGTCTTTGTTTCTGTTCGAGCTCTTACTATGTGCTTTGTAAGCGTTCATTTTCAGGTCATCCTCCTTCATCAAGAGTGTGAACTCCCAAAGGAAGTTACTGAATCTTAACTCTCAATAGATTCTGAGAGAAGATGGGATGTTTTCGTACTTTCTCGACAAGTCTCTTAAGAATTTCATAGATTTTGGGGCACCGGGGTGGCACGGTTGGTTAAGCGCCTGACTCTTGATCTCAGCTCAGGTCATGATCTCACAGTTCGTGAGTTTGAGTCTCACGTCAGGCTCTGCACTGATTGGTGCTGAGCCTGCTTAGGATTCTGTCTTTCCTTCTCTCTGCTCCTCCCCTGCCTATGCTTTCTCTCTCTCTAAATAAACAAATAAAACTTTTAAAAAGGCAGAAAAGAATTTCACAGATTTTTATCTTGCTTCCAAGGCTTCTGACCCACTAGAGATGGGCTGCATAACCAGAAAATTCCCTGTAGCAGATATTTCCAAGATTCTTCCATTAACAGATAGTGATCCAGTGGTGTGTGTGTGTGTGTGTGTGTGCAGGATTCTATTCAGCTCCTGTTCTCCACTACCAAATCATATTACTCACTATTCATTATGTCTCATAAACATGTAACATAAACCCATGATATATTGCAGATGAAATTAAAAAATAACTAATATTCTCTGAAAATCCTCAAATGTTCATTTTCCATTGTAGCATATAGGCCAATATGCTATCTGGGGTGTTTAAAAAGTATGACTGTCATTGCCATTGGAGCATTGAGGACTCTGTAGTTAAGTTGTCATTGTGGTTGCTTTGTAATGGGCTATTGTGATGCTCAGGAGACCCCTCTGTTTGGAAGACTGATGGGTCCCTGAGGAGAAATGAGGTCAAAGGGAAAAGAAGACTGGGCCAGGACAGAACACAAAACAGTAACAGTGTCTCTCTAGAACAGCTATGTGAATGTTACACTCTCCCCAGAGCTTGTACATAGGTGGTACTCATGTGTTTCTCCTTTGGAGGATATAGTCTTAAGAGACTCTCTCATGATATCCCGTCAAATGAGATGCCTGAGATGCCAATCAAATATAGTTCACTGAAGAAACCTGTGAGAAGACTAAGAGAAAATCAGTTGAGTGTGGGCAAAATATCTTAAAATTGAAAGAAGGAAATTTCTGCCCTTAATTCCAGTATGACTGACTGAATTCTCATTTATGTCTCAGGAAAAGACTAAGGTGGTCTGAAAGTATAAAGGTAGCTCAGGGTATTGCATGATCTCCAGTTGGTTTTTCTTTCTCTCTTGTATGATTTTACTGACATGATTCTCATACATCCAGTCACCTTATGTTTCCCCTTCCTATCAATATGTGCTCATATACATGCACAAGTTTGTGTAATTCAGTCCTTCAGGGTTGGTGAGTCAGGACTGCTCTCCACCATGGCCAAACTCATCTATCATCCCTCCCACTGTGCAGTAAGGGATCATTTTTATTTCCTCACATTTCTGGCAATGTGAAGCGTTCTATGTTCTCCTGATTTAATGTAGGGCTTAAAGAGGGTTCCTTTTAATTTCTACTTCCCTCATTACCAGAGAGTAAGAACATGGACTCACATGTTAGAGTGCGTTTTGCCCTTTTTTTCTCTACTGTAACTGTTGTTACTCTTCAGTTTTCTATTGGAGACTCGATTTTTCTTGCAGATTTCCCACCTAAGTCTTACCAAAAACATTGCAAACAACTTCTCCCAGTCGGTCTCTTACCTGTCGTGTTTTATTTTTTTCCACTTTTTTACTTTTAACCGATCTATAAATTTTTTATTTAAAAATTATCATAAAGATATTCGCTTTTTTTCTTTCAGCATACAATATGATAGGATTTAACATATATAGAGAGTCATCTAATCTTCATCATAATCATGATGCCGGAAAGCATCCCTTTATTCCAAAAATCTTCTCGATGCTCTCCCTTTATAGTCACATCTACCCTGACCCATAAGCACTGGTAGACACTGGCCCGTTCTGCACCACTAATACTGGATTTTCAAAATGGCGTATAAATATGAAAGCCTACACTATCTAATTTTTGATGTTAGATTATTTTACTTAATTTAGTGCCTTTGAGATTTATCCAAATTGTTTTCTAAATCAACATTTTCTGTAATGTAAAGTGAATTCCATTGTATAGATTTAGTACAATGTGTTTATCTAGTCACCTGTTGAAGAACATGTGGGTTATTTCTATTTCTGGGCAATTATGCTTATACATACTATATTCATCCACGTGCAGCTTTTGAATGAACATTTTTACAATTTTTCCAATGTTACTCATTATTAGAATTGGAAACTTCAACACTCCTGTTTCAGTAATTGATAGATCAGGCAAGCACAAAATCAAGTAAGACCTGAATGTAAATACAAATCACTGTGTTCTATTCAACAAAATCAATCATTCTGGAACATAAGACTCACTTTAATTTAAAATAATCAAAATCATACAAAGTATGTTCTCAGACAATAATGGAATTAACCTTGCTATCAACAATAGAAAGATAACTAGAAAATCTCCAAAGTATTTGGAAATTAAACACGTATGTCAAGAATGAGTTCTTGAGAGAAATTCATATGATATGCCCATGACTTCTGGTGCCCATTATCTTTCTGAGAAACCAGCTATAAATTTTATTGGGAATCTCTTGAATGTAATGAATCATTTTTTTTCTCTTTCTGCTTCAAGATACTTTTTTCCCCAAGTTTTTATTTAAATTCCAGTTGGTCAACATACATTTTAATATTAATTTCAGGTTTAGAGTTTAGTGATTAATCACTTACATATAATACCCGGTGCTCCTCATGAAAGATTCTATCTCTATCCTTGAAAATTTAACTATGATGTGTCTAGATATGGATATCTTTGAGTTTATCTTGCTTGTTAGTGCTTGTTTTTATACTTCATGATGTTTATTGAGGTCTTGAATATGTAGATTGATGTTTTCCATTAAATTTGGGGTTATTTTCTGTCATTATTTTTTCAAATAGTTTCCCTCCTTTCTCTCTCTCCTTTCCTCTTGGGAATGCCATTCGTATATGTTGGTATACTTTTTGGTATCCTTTATGTCCCTAAGGCTCTGTGAATTTTCTTCATTCTTTTCTCTTTCTTTTCTCATAGAAAATAATCTCAGTTGACCTCTCTTCATGTTACTTCTGCTAGCTCAGTCCTGCTGCCTACCTAGCAGAATAACTTTCAGTTATTCTTTGCAACCACAGATTTTTAATTTTTTTATAATTTTATTTTCTTTATTGATATTCTCCACTTGTTAAACATTGTTGCCATACTTTTTTAAAATTCTAAAATCATGAGGGCATCTGGGTGGCTCAGCCAGTAAAGCATCTGACTCTTGATCTCAGCTCAGGTCATGATCTCACAGTTCATGATTTTGAACCCCACGTCAGACTCTGCACTGATGGCAGAGAGCCTGCTTGGAATTCTCTTTCTCCCTCTTTCTCTGTCCCTACTCACACCCTCTTTTCTCCAAAAATAAGTAAATAAATTTAAAAATATTTTTTTAAATTTCAGAATCATGTTTCCCTTTATTATTTTGACATAAATGTGGGGGATGGGCTAAAAAGGTGATGGGCACTAAGGAGGGCCCTTGTGTTGATCACTGGGCTCTCCCTCTAATATGGGTTATAGTTGCTTATTTCTTTGTGGGGCTTGTATTTTTTTGTTGAAAACTCAACATTTTATATAATAAAACATGGAATTTGTGGAAATTGCATCCCTTTCTCTTCCCAGAAATAATTTAGTTGTGTTGTTGTTGTTGTTAGTGACCTTACTGGTTTAATACTATAAAGTGTTTATTCGCCGTAATGTGTGGCCACACAACATCAGTGATTTGGTAGCTTAGTGATCCACTACTGATTGTTCAGAGATTTACTTAAATTCTTTGAACCAATAATTTTTATATTCTCTGCCGAAAGGATCTGTGTATGGGTTGGGGTTCTTATTCAACATCTAAGCAGTTTATAATTCTATATTACACTTCATGTCCTTCTTGTACAGGGACTCAAGATAACCCAGACATGAGAGACTGAAGCCCTCACAGATCTTTCTTGGCTACATGCACAGCCCTGCACATGCTCATGGTCTTGTAGAGTCGCAATATGTCAGAGCTTTTCAAAATGTCCTGTAGACATTCCATTTTTCAAGTCCCCCTGTGAGGTTTTGGCCAGGCTCTTGTTTTCTGCAACTCGTGGAGAATATAGCTATTCAATAATGATGAAGAGAGTTAAACTACCTTTTATATTTGATTTCAAACTAGCTAAGATATGTGATGTTTTGGCAATCAAAAGAAAAGGAAAATTGTATCTATAGTATATGTGTCTATTAAATAAGAACTATTCGTATGCATACTTAACATACTTAACAAATATAGAACATTCACAAATAATGACTTTCTTCTGTACCTCCCAAGTACTTGTCACAACTACTACCGCTCTTACTGCTACTGCTAGTATGCATTCACCTTCTCCTCAAAGAAGTCACCCCCAAAGTCACTCCACGGTTTTGTTATCTTTCGCATATATTTCTTTAATCTGGTGGTTCCTGATGTTTGTCACTGTGTTGCTACTCCCATTGGTATTCTTTGTGCTTTTACTCATTATCCTGTCATGCCTACCTTCCTAATTCTTCTTAATAGTGGCATGTCACACCCACTAGATTTCACTCACAAGTTTGTTAAGCCTTTGTCACGTGTCTCAACAACTGGTAATTCCATTTGAATTCTTACTGGGTTTTTTTGGTGACTTCAAAGTTTGCATAGATTTTTTTCCCCATCATGCTAGCCTTTCAGTTTTTCTACTCACTTGCTCCTATTACTATTCTCACTACATTTTTGTGCATTTTTGTGATCACACTGTCTTCATGTCATCCAACAATCTTGTCTCATCCTCTTTTCTCATCTCTCATTAGTTCCTTGACCTGCCTAGTCTAACATACTATTTACTACAACTGCTGTGAAATTGCTCCTACAAAGGGAGTAATGCCTGCTGAATTAGAAAGACTTTCCCTTGTACTTGAAAAAAAAATACCTCTTACCTAATATTGCTTTGTAATCATTTATCTATTTGTATATCAGTTTATTCCTTTAGGTTATGAGCTCTCAAATTAATAAATTGATTATGAAAATATACCCTTACATTTTGAATGAATGTTGGCCTTCTTTAGTCCTTAGGAGAAGAACTTTTCAGATTCCCATTCTATTCCTCAAACTTACCTTATCTTCAGAAACAGGCAGTGTATCCTCACCCAACACTTGCAAAGTATTAATCTCTTCAAATGTTATAATATGCCATTTTAAAATCATCTTTTGCATGAAATTTAAGAGTGTGATCTCCAACATGTATTTTATTCTTTAATTTAGTTGTTTCCTTCTCTTTGCCCTTTAGTACTCTATTCCCTTATAAGTACGTATTAGAATTTGTTGAATCACACATCTACGTAGGGGAGAATTTAATACAATTGAATGTGTATTTGTCACTGAAAAGTGGATGGGATGCTATAAGCAATACGTCTCAGCCCTACCCTTCTTGAATTTTGCTATAACACTGAATGATTATCACCAATGGATTATGGGTAGAATTAATGTATGTTTCTCTCGGGTTATACCTTTTTAAAAGAGGATATGGAATAAGTATTTATTAACAGTAACTAATTTAACTTAATAAAATATTTATTCCAATGTTATTTTATCATTTTTTTATTAATCTCTTTAGCTGATACATTTTACCTTATGATAAAGTCTACAAATCCACCATCGCTTTATCATAGCCAGTGTCTGATTTCAGGCACTTTCCATCAGCATATATGAGGTTGCTGTACATAAAGCTGTAAACTGTCTATGGATAAAGCTGATGTGGAAGAATGCTTCGTAAAGAGGTTTTCTAACTTACAGAAGAAACCAAAGTGTATGGCTCACTTTTGGGACACAAGGGCAAGATGAAACAAGGTTGTGTTAAGGACATGTCCAGGTTTGCATCAGTGACTCCTAGAGCAGCTGCAGTATGTATGAGACACCTCCTGGGACACAGTGAACAGAGCTCATCTGTTTCTCTTTTGGAAAAACCAGCCTTTCAAAAAGCAGTTTCAAACCCATGGTGTCCATTAAACAGATTCCAAGGATATGCAGGCAATCAGAGGATGATTTGTGAGAAACCCAGGGGAAAAAATGGTATATTAACTGAAATTAAATGTTCATATTCAACAATTTCCAGCTTTTAGTTCCTGTTAGGACCCTGGACAGAATGAAGGGACAGGCTGTTTCAAATATCCTTTACTTTTCATTGTTCTATGCCCACGGTATACTCTATCAGGATGTGTAACTTTGTTTTTAGGCTTTTCATGCTTCTTTTCTCCATTTTTTAATTTCACCTGTTTTAAGTACTCCTCATCTTACACACACACACACACACACACACACACACAAACCAATGTGTATTAAGGGTTCCCTCATATTTAATGATGGACAATCATATCTGAATAAAAATCTCTTCAGTGATTAAAAATAAACACTTACCTATTTTGTAGTGTGTACTAAATTCCAAAAACTGGTCTAAGCACATTTTGTGCTGAATCATTTAATTCTTGCTTTACCCTCTGAATTAAATCCTCATAATATCTTACTTTTATAAATGAGAGAGCTGAGGCCAGTACTGATTTAAGAATATACCCAAAGACACACAGGTAAAAACTCATGGTGCTAGATTTTAAACCCAAGCATTCTGATGAAAGACTGAACTTTTCACCACAATGCGATGCTGTTTAATCCAGGTGAAGTTATCCCCCCTGGGAATAATTGCAAATGTCCTGTGTGATGAAAGATATAGGCCACAAGTCCTGTTAATGACCTGAGTATAAAATGAATGTAATTTTTACTTTTAAAGCCCATTTTGCTAATACTCAGTTGGATATGTTGTGTGGACATATTAAGGATTCATCGGAATCACAGTGTTTTGTTTAATTATTGGCTTGATTGAAAGAAATTTCTTTTGGTTATGATTATGACATAAATTATCATGTAATTATTCCAGAATATGTTGTGAGCCACAAAAGATTATTATTCCCCTTATCAGTAGTCTGGACTGCAGGCAGCTTGCTGCTGTTATGGCTCATATACACATATTTTAGGTCATAAATACTAGAATTAAAGTTTGCTTAAAGACTTATTAGTTAATAAAAATAAGAGCTTGTGGTTACTGTGAATTGGTAAGCGTATTTTTGAAAATTAACCTGACCAGACTGAGAAAGGCAAAAACCATATGATTTCACTCATGTGTGGAATCTGAAAAACAAAACAAATGGATAAACAAACAAAAAGTAGAATCAGACCTATAAATACAAAGAACACACTGGTGGTTGCCAGTGGGAAAGTGGATGAGGGGTTGGGCAAAATGGGTGAAGGGGAGCAGAAGATACAGGCTTCCAGGTGTGGAACAAATAAGTAATGGGAATAAAAGCTTCAGCGTAGGGAATATGGTCAATTATACTGTAAGAGCACTGTATGGTGACAGATGGTACCTACACTTGTGGTAAGCATAATATAACGTATAGAGAAGTTGAATCACTAAAACTACTGTGACATTGTGTGTCAACCATACTCAAAGAAAGACCTTAAAAAAATCAATGTGACCACATGATTTGAGAGTTTTTATATTCTGAAAATACTTATTTAATTATCTCACATTTGGAGATGTAACATAAATACTATAGGAACAATTTAATCTGAAAATACATAGAAAATAACAAAATTGGTAACATATATTAAATGTTTTCCATGTGTCACTCTTTGATAATATTCCCATTTGGTTTCATGTCAAATAGCTTGTACACTGAAAACATAAGTTTATATAAGGTAATTTTTTAAGTAAATGTACAGCAACAACTATGCCCACTGCAAGGCACAGGGGAGCCCAGAAAGAACAGTTGGACTACTTTCAGTTATTCATTATGGTAGCCGTAACTTTTGATAATCATGTTACACCAATTAGGACTGGCATTTACATATTTTAGTTTCCAGAAATCTTCTTGCTTGGGAAGAAGAGACCAACCACTCGGTCACGAATCTGCTTGGTCTTGACGCCATACACCAGGGGATTGACTGCGGGAGGCACCAAAAGATACAAACTCGCAAAAATTATATGAATGCTTGGAGGTACCTTCTCGCCAATGCGGTGAGTTAGGAAACTAAACAGTGCAGGGGTGTAGGAGACAAGTATAGTGCACACATGGGCAGCACAGGTGCCCAGCGCTTTCGAGCGGGCATTCTGGGAAGACAGCCGGAAGACTGCCTGGAGGATTTTGGTATAGGATGCGGCTATGAGCCCTAGGTCCCACACCATCACTGAAAGGGCCACAGAGATTCCGTACACTCTGTTAATGAGGGTGTTGGCACTGGCCAACTTCACCACAGCCATGTGCTCACAGTAGGCATGACTGATGACATATTTAGTATAATATGGTAGCCTTTTAATAAGAAGAGGACCTGGAAAAACCATAAGGATAGCTCGGGTCATACCAGCTAGACCCATTTTAATGACCATTGGTGTTGTCAGGATGGTTGTATAACGCAATGGGATACAAATAGCTACATAGCGGTCAAAGGCCATGGCAACCAAGAGGGATGATTCAATTATGCAGAATGTGTGAATGAAATACAACTGTGTCAGGCAGGTGTCAAAGTCAATCCAATGTGCATCCATCCAGAAGATACCAAGCATCTTGGGGGCCGTGGAAGAGGCAAGAGCCATGTCATTCACTGCCAGCATACAAAGGAAGAAATACATAGGCTGGTGGAGGCTTGGTTCTAGTTTGATGGTGACGATGATTACACTGTTCCCCAGCAGGGCCAGGGCAAACAGGAGGCAGACCGGGATGCCAATCCAGCAGTGAAAATCTTGCAAACCAGGAATACCAACCAGGAAAAAAGATGAGATGTAGCGATGTGTAGCATTGTCTGCCATGTTAGAACTGGAGACTTTGCATGCTCAGATACAAAATAGCCAGACTAATCCCTATGCACAGAAAGAAGGTTGACAGAATGATTGGTTCTGTGTATGGAGATTCCATGCATACTAAAATAGTGCATCTAAAGGGCTGACTTTTCTCTGAAACTTCTGTAAGCTGTTGGGTAAATCACTTCACCATTATCTTCATTTGCAAATAAGATCTATTTAAGTTCTTTCCAAATTTTCTCTTCTCTGTCCAATTTTATTCTATTCTACTCTTTCATTTTTATTATCTACTAAGTATACAGGTAGTGACAAAATTTCTGCTTCTTTGTGCCTAGGATTTTTCTGTGTTTGTGATATAAACAGCTTTAAGAAAGGCAAAGACCACTGTTCTTGGGAAATTTTCAATGACGTGTGGAAATGGATGCGGGAATACATAAGCACACACACAAGTGTCCATATTTGCAGTCATTTGCAGGTTATGTAAAATGCATTTATAATTTTAATGATATGGTAGTCCACAGACAACTTAATCAAATAATCAGGAATGTATAACGAGAAATTCAAGCAGTTTAAATATAACCAGAATTCTTGGGAACATTAAAAAGTAATAAACTCTTATTCTCACCCCCTGGTTAATGCTTTCTTATTTCAGAGAAGATCTTGAAGATAATCAGAAGGACAGGATATTAGAAGCATGTCTTGAAAGTGAGGACTATCAGCTGAATACAGTAGAAAAACACAAATCTGCCATTAGGGTTTTCACTGCATATTCTCCAGATATCAGGGTTTTTTGGTTTTTGCTTTTGTTTTTTGCAATGGCTATATTCCACAATTTTCTGTATAATTCAAAAACAAGAACTTATATGACTGCATTTATCAGCCCCTCCAAATTTATTCATATTGTAATGAATATGTTAATTCTATATTAACACTATATTAATAAGGAAAAAATGTTTTTACTGAGCCATCCAAGAAAAGTTAACTTTATTCAACATCTTATAAAGTACCATACTTAAGTTTTAAAAAGATTTACAAGGAAATTAATTTAACATTTTAAATTAGGGGAGAAAAGCTGTAAATCAGTTATGTGCCCTCCAATTTTTTTTTTGGGGGGGGATTTATTTCTTCACTCTTTCAGATAATGTAAATATTTCTATCAACACACATCTTCAGTTAATAGGAATAATGTAAGTCCATTTGGTGTTCTGCCCCTCTCCTAGCCTTGACCTTGGGTTTGCAACCTGCCTAATGGCAATGAATAGCAAATCAACATCAATCCAGTCCTCCTGGTGTCAGCGCCACAAGCATCTTTTCATGATCCTTTCCTGATCTTGTCTTTTCATTCAGATAACTGCCCTTAACCTTCCTCTGACGATCTAATTTCCTCCCAATATCATAATTTTCGAATGCACTTCCCAGTCTTCATAACATACCTTTTGAAATTTGTAATTGTCCTCAATGGCTGCTCCTCAACTCAACCGATATGAAAGGTCAATAAATATTAATAAATATTCCTATTGACAATGCCTCTATGTTTGCATTTCCACCTAATATCTGTGAGGGAAAAACTTTCTGGTTATAATATGGACATTCTCCTAGCAAGCGCATGCTACTCTGGACCTGAGTAAGTATCTGAGGTGTTTCTTTGTAAGGAAGTGAGAATTCAAATTTTAGTTAATTATTGTAAACATCTCAGAAGAATTTAGAATTTAAACATTATACAAACACCCAGATTTAGTGGATTGCCACATCGGATGTGAGGCCCACAAGTTCAGGTAGAGATAAGATACCCTGGGGCAAGAAACTGTGAGTATCGAACATTTAAACTATAAAAAGTAAGTTTAATAAAAAGAGTACTTAATACCTTTACAGGTTTGTCCATGTTCCATGATTTTTCCTCCTTAGTGTAGAACCAAAAATTCAAAAGGACGGTTGGCAGAGAACTAAGTATGCAGCAATCAAAATAATACACCTAGAAATATAGACATGATTTCTAGCTAGAAAAAATTACATAAAATAAAAAAATAAGCTTAATTGCTTTGTGATACGTACATACTTACTAACCAGAGTAGGTCTACAGGCATCAGTAAATTTTCTTATAAGACAATGCTAAGAGAAAGATGTTAAGTTGTTTCAATTTATAGACAGCCAGGCTCCCTTCAGGGCACTAGAATGAGTAACATAGGGAACCACAGAGAACAAACTCCAAGTACATGTCAGCCTATTCTGAATGAACTCAGCAAGGTTGTTCATTACCTTATATTTAGCAGATTGCCCCGGAGGTCAGAAAGTCCCCACACCCTCCTAGTTTCCTGTTAGTTCTGTTTTTGTATCTGTTTCTGAAACATACAGATACAATGTTCTTTCTGCCAGCTGGGTTCTGGCATTTTACCTGCATCTGGGTTAGTTAGCAGAATCCGTTGCCTTCCATCTGCTATTCCAGCGAGCACAGTGGTAGTGGCCATGTAATGCTTTCTGTATGATCTGTCATATATATAAATATGTCCCACACAACATTCACTATTTTCCTGAAAGCTCCCCTACCATCTGTCTGTATCTCATTTGCTGGTAACAGCAACCACACAGTCGTTGAAGCCAAAAATCTCAGAGTTATCCTTGACCCTTTGCCATTTGTAACCTTAATAGTACTATCAAGCAGCTATTACATCTTGACGAATTTAATTATTTGATACCTATCAAATACGGCATGTGCCATCATCTCCATCTCCTTTAGCTGTGACATTCATTAACTTCCATGTAGTCTGTGACCTGGCCTTCTAATTATTCTTCCTATTTCAGGTTTTTCCTTAGTCCATCTTCTCACATGATCAGCTATCTTTCAAGAGTTAGATATGATTAGTTTGCTCCAAATCTCGTCTTTGAAAGCATCATCTTATTAAAAAAAAATGTTAACTCACTTTGTCACTTGCGTTTACCTTTTTCAAGCCCCCGATCTTGCCACTGCTTCACTTCAATGTGTTCCAGAACTTCTAGTAGTTCTGGGATCATACTATACAGTTTTTACTTTTTTATGACTTTAAACTGACCCTACCCTTGGATTTGACTAATTTTTCCCTTATTAGCTTGATAAGCTTTTATCTATCTTTTTAATTCTCTGATTCTCTGAAGTGTTTGCAGTCTACTTCAAACAGTTAATGACTTCTCCTATGCAATACTCCTATATCTTTCACACACATTGATGAGCACAAGTGCTACATCTTTTGGTAGCTATTCATTTACATAATTGTTCTAAGTACTCCACTATCACATGAGACACGAAATAAAAGGACCACATATTAAGGACTTGGTGTCTCCAGTGTTTTGCTCACTTCCTGACACAGTGGAAGCAACTAGACTGTCAGTGATTTGATATTAACTGAGATATTCTTTCTGCCAGATAATGTCACATTATAATAGCGTAAAGGTGGTTTTGAATCATGGGAGCACCTTATGTTCTATGTTGGCAAATGGGAAAACTGGTGGTTCTAGACTTTCTAAATATCCCTTCATCAACAAATACAGTCCTCCTCCAGTCTAATCAAAGATAGTACATTCTTTTAGTTTTCATCAATACTGTGCTTCCTTTCAAAAAGCAGCACAGAGTGGAAGTGTAACATCACGTCCAAAGGACCCCTATGTGTTAAATTTTAAATGGGTACAGAAGGAATTATTTTGAGACATGGAGAATAGCATTTCATAATTGTTTTTAGTGACAGACATAAATTCAAAACCTACTTTTTTTCTCTTCGTAAAGGAATATATACATATATATAGTGTATTATGTGTATTACATGTATTATGTGTATATATATACATAATGTGTATATATGTATATGTATATATATATATATATATATATATATATATAATCTGCATTTTGCTTTCATTCTTTCCGGAAACTATTCAAAATTTGCGACCATTCAAGTAACAAATGTACTAAAATAGTTGAGAGCAGCATATATGTGCCAAATCTATATTTTCAGGACCTTAAATGGGGGTAAGGGCTTGAGGAAAAGACTTACGTGTATTTTGGAAGATAACAAAACCAATTTATCTTTTCCAGCAACAAAAGCCAAAGAAAAGAATGAAACTCAAGTCTTCATCCCATAAAATTCTATCCCATTTTCTATCTTAAAAAAAAAAAAGACAAAGAAGTGGGGAAAAATAAAAAGGTGTTTTTCTTATGTAGGTGATTCTCTTAAATTGTCATGATCTGGAGTGTTCATGAGACTCACCCTTGCACTGCTGTATTTCATTTCATGCACTTTCATACCTCCTACTCCAAACAAAGTTCATCATCAGAACTGATGTCTAATTGGATCTCACCCATATTCGCTGACTTTGCCATATGGCTTGTGTTTTATGTTTCTACTTGCATTGCTGCTATATTAATAGATGAATTTGAAATATATACGCAGAGACCCTTTATAACCCACTGGCCATTCATCATTCCCACTTTCCTTCCTCTAAAGACAAACTCACTACACTATACGTCATCCCACATGCATTTATCATCATCTACAACTGGACCTCCCCTGAAAACTTAAATTCCAAAAAAACTGCATCTATTCCTCTCTCATACTGTAGCACACAGCATTAATTCTTGCTGTCTAGATAAAAAGATTTTGTGACACATCACTTCAAACTTTTTTTCATCAGCATACCCAAATATCTCATTCCATTTGCTTTTTCAGGGACCAAGAACAGGCTGCCCCAAGATGGGCCACTTTGGCATGAAGACTACCCTGAGCTGAAGATTATCAAGACCCTACAGGCTCAAGAGAGCCTTCTGTCCCTCCATTAAGTACCTACAACAATCTAAACTGGGAGCCTCTCCCAGAATATGGGTTATTAGCAGGGAAGGATTTTATCTGAGCTATCTGTATGGCAGGGCAAATATCTAATTACAAAACATCTGTTCTTCTTCTTATTGTCCTGTGAACTGCATTCTTCCCTCTGAAGTCCCAGACCCCTAAGACCTTCTCTTTAGTTCAGGGTAGCTTTTAGACCTCATTGTACCTGACTGTCTCTGGAATTTCCATGTCTGTATGGATTCCCTCTATGCACACTATTATATTTGGTTTTCTCCTGTTAATCTGTCTCATGTCAATTAGATACTTATTCCAGCTAGAAGAACTCTTGAAGGGGACAGGAATCCTTCCTCCTGGACACTTTCCTTCTCATCCATTTTGCAGTTCTCCCACTTTGTTTCCAACTCTTTTGCTTCTGTGCCTGAGATATGGAGCACTACTGGGGGAAATTATAGCTGTAGGGATTAGTATTACTTAAACTGTATCTCAGTTTTCTAAACTCTAAAATGTGGGTAGTAAAAATATATTTCATTTTATTGTGTTGTTTTGAGGAGTATATAACCTAATTATAGGAAATGTTTAGTCAGCCACCTGGCGCATAGTAATCACCTAACAAGTGCTAGCTAATATTATGAGAAATGCTATTCAAAGAATAGCATTCCACAGGTAGAAACTCTGACTATGACACTTAATAGGTATTTGATTTCCACCTCATAAAAACTATGCCTTTGTTTCTTTAACAGTGTGACAGAATAACAATAGGAAGCACTCATTCTACTGGTTTCTACAAGAATTGAACAAGACTATTCACATAAATAAGACCATATTAACATAATTAAAAACTGGCATTTAGAAAAGTGGCTGGAACATAGTCAACACTCACAAATGTTACCTATTAATAAGTTTAATTGACTTACACTTACTGTGTTGTCCTTGTACCAGATTGGATACTTGCTGCTTAGAAGGGAAAAGTGTTAAGGATTATAAATTTCCCGAGAATTCCTATTCTACTTGCAAACTCTCTTAAATTATATTCACTTCCACCACTCCCATCCAAAGACATCAAAGACATGAGAGAAGGAATCCTTCTCCATGTCCTTGGTTAATGATCCACTCATCTATCCTCCAAACCAGTAATCTGCTCTTAGACAGATTCACTAAACCGATAACCTGTGTCCTCTTAAATTTGAACTTCCTCACCACTGTGTCCTCTTAGTTCATTGCATTAACTTTAAAACTCACTAATGTTTTGCTGTTCTCCATTTACTTCAGCTGATTTCTGACACATTTCTTGGAAGAAAATTGAAAATTCCTTATTTCTTAACATTAGTGTGGTGCCCCCTACAGATAAGAAAACTGCTCTTGCAAAGTTGGTTAACAATCGCTTAATAATGAATGAGACTATCCCTGACTTGTTTGTGACTACTTATTTTCATGTTCATCTCCTTCATGAGACTGAGCATCATACAAATAAAGATACTGAAACCCAGTAAACTGCTAATAAATTCTGAGTGCAAACAGTCTGTTTTCATACCTCCTCAGCAGTCTTAAGTAGTTCCCATATTTTTATCCTGTAATTCCTGCCTCTGACCCACTAGAGATGGCCAATAGCTCCACAGTCATCTACTACTTCTGCTCTTCACTTTCTTCAACTGCTTTCTGAAAATATAATCCTTTAACATTGTGACCACCATGAGTTACACAACCAGAAACCAGTATGTAGTAGGAAGTTCTTAGACCCTTGCGTAAAAAGAAAAAAGAATTAGTACTTTTTTAACATTGGAGAATATTCCCTCCTTATTCTCTAGTACCAGATCACATTACTCCTCCTGTCTCTTGCAAACATGTATTGTGATTTATCTGCCTAAATATCTTCTTTTCCCATTTGACTACCACCTGCTTGATCTAAAATAATACCGCATATAATGACATGAATTCTTGTTCTCTGCAAATCTTTAAATGATGATTTGCCATCGCCATGTCCAGAAAAAACCACTTACCTAGGAATGGTTAAAAGGTATGACAGTGGTGACTTCAGGGGCACTGAGGCCTCTGCGGGCAAGATGGTATCCATGGCTGCCTTGCGATGGGTTATTACGATGTTCAAGGGTCTCATAAGGTTTTGGAAAGCCAAGAAGTCCTCTGATTATATACACAGGAGACATCAAGATGGAGGGAAAATAAGACAGGCCAGAACTATGCACAGACATATTAACACTAGGGCAGACATAGAACACTGGGACTCCCCAGAGTTCATGTGTGGATAAAGCTCATATGTTTCTATTTTGTCTCTACAGAGACAGGCTTAAAAATGCCCAGTGTCCCTGGACTGTTAATCAAATGATTAGTCCATATAGAATGTTGTAAGAAGACCAAGAAATAAAAATGACCTTAGTGTAGACAGTCTGACAATTCCTATTGACTCGGGAAATAATAAGGTCTGAATTGGTTATGATCCAGGCTATTTCAAGATCCCCATTTTATTATTCTTTTCTCTTGTTCCATTTACTGTGACATGATATCCATATGTGTGGTTACTTTGTAATTCTTCTCACCATGTTCATGGGTCCTCATACACACTCACAGACTCGGGTATATTCTCTGTTCTCTTATCAGTTTTTCACAAATTATATTTTCATTGCTCGGGATTTTAAGCCTCTGATATTTTCTGGTTTAATATGGTAAAAATGATACTTCAAATATTCATAGATTTCAGACACTGCATTTCTTCTATTCCTAATGCAGCTGAGCATCCTTGCATATGCTGGAGGGTCACCGTAATGTCATTTGTGTTTTTTTCCTCATGTTAAGTAGTTGTTTTCACCTATTGACTAATTTTATTGTTCCTTTTGAGTTTTTCTTGTTGATTTTCAGGTTCTTCTTACATATTCTAACCTAAAACTAGTGATAAATTCTGCCAATGACTTCTAATTGGGTTTTATGTGTTAACATTGTCCATAATGCCTTTACCTGAAAAAGAAAATCCTTCACTTCAATGTAAAGTCATCCAAATTTTGCCTATTTTTTAAATAGTTCACCCTGATTTTAACATTTTCCCCACCTTTTCCCTTGGACTTTAACCCCTAAGATCTATTTTTGAACTCATTTCATGCTTAATCTCTGAAAATCTAGAATAACGACCCTATACCTGAGTGGTTGGCTGCTCACCCTCCTTCTTTCCCCACTTGGATTCTGAATGGTGTCTTACTCCTGGCTTTTTTCAGCCTGGCACATTTCACCCTCTGAACACTAGTTTTATCATTTTCCTTAAAAATTCACCGCAATTCATTCTTTCTTTCCATTTCTTGTTTTTGTTCTTTTCTATTTGTGAGCCAGTGCCATTAACTTCAAAATAACCTTGAAAGTGCATAAAAGTAATTATCTTTCATATTCTCCACAACATTCATATCATCTTGTCCATCTATCCCAGTGTGGTTATCCCTCCTGTGAATAATATGAATGTTCTCTGAAATGAAAGTAACAGGTCTCTGGGCAATGTTAATAAATTTTATTGCAAGAAAACAATCAACAAAACTAAAAGACAACCCTTGGAGTGGGAGCAGATATTTGCAAATGGCATCTGATAAAATCCATAAAGAACTTATCAAACTTAACACTCAAAAAACAAATAATCCAGTGAAGAAATGGGCAGAAGACATGATAGACATTTTCCCAAAGAAGACAGATAGCTAACAGACACATGAAAAGATGCTCAATATCACCGATCATTAGGGATATAGAAATCAAAACTGGTAAGATACTACCTCACACCTGTCAGAATGGCTAAAATTAACAACAAAAGAAACAACAGATGTTGGTCAGGATGTGGAAAAAAGGTGAACCCTCTTACACTGTTGGTAGGAATGCAAACTGGTGCAGCCACTCTGGAAAACAGTTAATAAACTTTTCTCAAAAAGTTAATAATAGAACTACCCTACGACCCAGCAAATGCACTACCAGGTATTTACCCAAAGGATACAAAAGTACTGATTCAAAAGGGCACATGCACCCCAATGTTTATAGCACCGCTATCAACAATAGCCAAATTATGGAAATAGCCCAAATGTCCATCAGCTGAATGGATAAAGAAGATGTGAGATATATATATAGATATAGGTATAGATATAGATATATGATTATTACAATATATGATTATAATTATATATACATATATTATATATATAATGGAATATTAGCCATAAAAATGAAATCTTTGACATCTACAACCACATGGATGGAGGTAGAGTGTATTATGCTAAGCAAAACAAGTCAGTCAGAGAAACGCAAATGTCATATGATTTCTCTCATATGTAGAATTTCAGAAACAAAACAGATGAACACAGAGGAAGGAGAAAAAGGAGAGGGAGGCAAACCATAAGTGACTCTTAACTATAGAGAAAAAACTGAGGGTTGCTTGGAGGAGAGGTAGGCAGGGGATGAGATAGATGGGTGATGGGTATTAAGGAGGGCAGTTGTGATGAGCGCTGGGTGTTACCTGTGATGAGTCACTAAATTCTATTCCTGAAACCAATTTTACACTATATGCTAAGTAGAATTTTAATAAAAACTTTAAGAAAAAAAAGAAAACATATGTACTTCAGTTGCATAAAGATGTAGTTTCTAGTCTATTTAAATATAAAGACATGCTTTGGGTAAGTTTTTTTATCGACTCACATAAGGAATAATTTTGCTTTCAGTAATTGTATATCGAAAAAACACATTATGAAAAATACAGTGGTAACAACGTAATAATGAATGAGCTGCATATTATCAATCATAGCATTTATATACCTTTAAAAACACTTATATGCATGTAAAATTGTATTCAAACAATCTGCAAAAGATGCTTGATAAATGCTTGGATTTATGCCTCATTTGCAGTGAGTTTATTGCTCTCTAGGCCTCAGGAGTCCGTAGGTTGGGAACCACTGTTATAATGGATTTTTTTTTTGTCTTCTTGATCTCTGCCTTTCATCACCCCCCAAATTTTATTTTCCTCCTTCTACTTAATTATCAATAAATCTATTTTAGCACTGTATTAAATAAATAAATAAATAAATAAATAAATATTATAGCAAAATAGATGTGCTAGCCTAATTTTATTCCCATAGAACCAAAATCATTTTGAATAAGTGATACGTGGTCTTAGGGTTTGAGAGGAATCAAGATGTTCTGTGACAATTATTGCTCTAAATGAAAGAAATTGGTCTTGATTATAATTACATCTGAGTTTGGTTTTACATAAGTTACCATATAACTCTACTAGGTTATGTTGCAAGCCACGTGGAGCTAGTATATTTCTTGACAGACATTTAGACCAAAATCAGCTTCTTCCATTTAGCTCACATGGACATAACTTTAATTAATGAAAATGGAGACTCACGTTTGCATCCAAAGACATATGAGCTAATCATATCTAAATACCCTGTGGTGTTTACCATGACAGAACATTTTGTCTCAATTTTTAAAGCTATTCTGTGACCAGTGTTCACTTGCCACAAATAAAGTGTTGACTATACCAGGGGCTCCTGGGTGACTCAGTCGGTCAAATGTCCAACTCTTGATTTCCACTCAGGTCATGATCTCACAGTTGGTGAGTTTGAGCCTTAGGTCAAGTTCTATGCTGAAAATGTGGAGCCTGCCTAGGAATCCCTCTCTCTCTCTTTCTCTGTCTCTCTTTCTCTGTCTCATTCTCTCTCAAAAGTAAATAAATATTCAAAAAAAATTTTTAATAAAAAATAAAAATATAGAGTGTTGGATGTCTTAGAGCCCAGAGGTAAATTTACTCCGAAAAAATATTCCATCAATTATTTACTAAAATTAAATATAAGCTAAGTTTCTTGAGAAATCTTATTGACAATGATTAACCTTAAATTTATTCAGCCAAGATTTAGTGATGTGTGGAACTGTTTCTGTAACAAACTAAAGCCTTATTCTGATTTCTTTCTGTTGTTCCATTTTGTCATCATGGAAATATAGAATATATTTAGAACAAGAATAGTGAATTTTAGAGTTCATTTAATTAAAACTTTTTGTTAATATTTTGGGAAATAACATGGAATGGCTCTTCAATACATTAAAATAAAGAGTATATCTTCACAATTTTATTGTCATAAAATTAATAAATATTAGCTACTGAAACACAAAGGTATACAAGTTATAGAATAGCATTTATTTTAACAGCTCCCCATCTACCCTAAATAAGAGATTTTGGTGTTCAAATATGTGATATTTATCTCCAAAAATCTTTTGCTGACTTACACTCATATTAAAAGCATAAACGAGCTTCTGTATCTTAACAAGTTCAGCAACACTAGATCCTGATAACCGTAATTTATTTTTCCAGTAGTGTATCAAATATTAAATTGTATTTGATCTATTATTTTAAATGTTGTAGTCATTTAATTTAATTTATTTGTATTTAATTTTATTTTTTATTTTTTAAAATTTACATCCAAATTAGTTAGCATATAGCGAAACAATGATTTCAGGAGTAGATTCCTTAATGCCCCTTACCCATTTAGCCCATCCCCCCTCCCACAACCCTTCCAGCAACCCTGTTTGTTCTCCATATTTAAGGGTCTCTTCTGTTTTGTCCCCCACCATATTTTTATATTATTTTTGTTTCCCTTCCCTGATGTTCATCTCTTTTGTCTCTTGATGTCCTCATATGAGAGAAGTCATATGATTTTTGTCTTTTGTCTGACTAATTTCACTTAGCATAATACCCTCCAGTTCTATCCACGAAGTTGCAAATGGCAAGATTTCATTCTTTTGGATTGCAGAGTAATACCCTATTGTGTGTGTGTGTGTATATATATATATATATATATATATATATACATATATACATATATATCTATATATATCACATTTTCTTAATCCATTCGTCCATCAATGGACATTGGGGCTCTTTCCGTACTTTGGCTATTGTTGATAGTGCTGCTATAAACTTGGGGGTGTCCCTTTGAAACAGCACATTTGTATCCCTTGGATAAATGCTTAGTAGTGCAATTTCTGGGTGGTAGGGTGGTTCTATTTTTAGTTTTTTGAGGAACCTTCATACTGTTTTCCAGAGAGGCTGCACCAGCTTGCATTCCCACCAACAATGCAAAAGAGATCATTGTTCTCTGCAACCTCGCCAACATCTATTGTTGCCTTAGTTGTTAATGTGAGCCATTCTGACAGGTGTGAGGTGATATCTCATTGTGGTTTTGATTTGTATTTCTTTGATGATAAGTGATGTTGAACATTTTTTCATGTGTTGGTTGGCCATCTGGATGTCTTCCTTGGAGAAGTGTCTATTCATGTCTTTTGCCCATTTCTTCACTGGATTATTTGTTTTTGGGTGTTGAGTTTCATAAGTGCTTTATAGATTTTGGATACTAACCCTTTAACTGATATGTCTTTTGCAAATATCTTCCCCCATTCTGTCAGTTGTCTTTTAGTTTTGCTGATTGTTTCCTTCGCTGTAGTCCCAGTAGTTCATTTTGGCATTTGTTTCCCTTGCCTTGGGAGACGTGTTGAGTAAGAAGTTGCTGTGGGCAAGATCAAAGAGGTTTTTGCCTGCTTTCTCCTTGAGAATTTTGATGGATTCCTGTCTTACATTTAGGTCTTTCATCCATTTTTAGTTTATTTTTGTGAATGGGGTAAGAAAGTGGTCCAGGTTCATTCTTCTGCATGTTGCTGTCCAGTTTTCCCAGCACCACTTGCTGGAGAGACTGTCTTTATTCCACTGGATATTCTTTCCTGCTTTGTCAAAGATAGGTTGGCCATACATTTGTGGGTCTATTTCTGAGTTCTCTATTCTGTTCCAGTGATCTGAGTGTCTGCTCTTTTGCTAGTACCATTGTCTTGATGATTACAGCTTTGGTAGTATAGCTTGAAGTCTGGGATTGTGATGCCTCCTGCTTTGGTTTTCTTTTTCAAGATCGCTTTGGCTATTCGGGGTCTTTTCTGGTTCCATACAAATTTTAGGATTATTTGTTCTAGCTCTGTGAAGAATGCTGGTGTTACTTTGGTAGGGATTTCATTGAATATGTAAATTGCTTTTGGTAGCATCAACAGTTTAACAATATTTGTTCTTCCTATCCAGGAACATGGAATCATTTTCCATTTTTTTGTGTCTTCTTCAATCTCTTTCATAAGCTTTCTATAGTTTTCAGTGTATAGATATTTCACCTCTTTGGTTAGATTTATTCCTAGGTATTTTAAGATTTTTTGTGCAACTGTAAATGGGATTGATTCCTTGATTTCTCTTTCTGTCACTTCATTGTGGGTATATAGGAATGCAACCGATTTCTGTGCACTGATTTGATATCCTTCAACTTTGCTGAATTCATGAATCAATTCCAGAAGTTTTTTGGTGGAATCTTTTGGGTTTTCCATATAGAGTGTCATGTCATCTGTGAAGAGTGAAAGTTTGACCTCCTCCTGGCCAATTTGGATGCCTTTTATTTCTTTGTGTTGTCTGATTGCAGAGGCTAAGACTTCCAATACTATGTTGAATAACAGTGGTGAGAGTGGACATCCCTGTCTCGTTCCTGACCTTAGGGAGAAAGCTCTCAGTTTTTCCAATTGAGGATGATATTGGTGTTGGGTCGCTCATATATGGCTTTTATGATCTGGAGGTATGCTCCTTCTATCCCTACTTTTTTGAGGGTTTTTATGAAGAAAGATGCTGTATTTTGTCAAATGCTTTCTCTGCATCTATTGAGAGGATCATATGGTTCTTGTCCTTTTTTTTATAGATGTGATGAATCACGTTAATTGTTTTGCAGATATTGAACCAGCCCTGCATCCCAGGTATAAATCCCAGTTGGTCGTGGTGAATAATTTTTTTAATGTATTGTTGGAGCCAGTTGGCTAATATCTTGTTAAGGATTTTTGCATCCATATTCATCAGGGAAATTGGTCTATTTTTCTCCTTTTTAGTGGGGTCTCTGTCTGGTTTTGGAACCCAGGTAATGCTGCCCTCAGACAAAGAGTTTGGAGGTTTTCCTTCCATTTCTATTTTTTGGAACAGCTTCAAGAGAATAGGTGTTAACTCTTCCTTAAATGTTTGGTAGAATTCCCCTGGAAAGCCATCTGGCCCTGGACTCTTGTTTTTTGGCAGATTTTTGATTACTAATTCGATTTCCGTACTGGTTATGGGTCTGTTCAAATTTTCTATTTCTTCCTGTTTCAGTTTTGGTAATGTATATGTTTCTAGGAATTTGTCCATTTCTTCCAAATTACCCATTTTATTGGCATATAATTGTCTTAATATTCTCTTATTATTGTTTTTATTTCTGTTGTGTTGGTTGTGATCTCTCCTCTTTCATTCCTGATTTTATTTGAGTTCTTTCCTTTTTCTTCTTGATCAAACTGGCTAATGGTTTATCAATTTTGTTAATTTTTTCAAACAACCAGCTTCTGGTTTCATTAATTTGTTCTACTGTTTTTTTGGTTTCAATAGCATTAATTTCTGCTCCAATCTTTATTATTTCCTGTCTTCTGCTGGTTTGGGGTTTTATTTGCTGTTCTTTTTCTAGCTCCTTAAGGCGTAAGGTTACGTTGTGTATTGAGATATTTCTTCCTTCTTTAGGAAGGCCTGGATTGCTATATACTTTCCTCTTATGACTGCTTTTGCTACATCCCAGAGGTTTGGGGTTGTGGTGTTATCGTTTTCAGTGACTTCCTTATACTTTTTAATTTCCTCTTTAACTGCTTGCTTATCCCATTCATTCTTTAGTAGGATGTTCTTCAGTCTCCAAGTATTTGTTACCTTTCCAAATTTTTCTTGTGGTTGATTTTGAGTTTCATAGCATTGTGGACTGAAAATATGCACGGTATGATAATCTTTTTGTACATACATAGGACTGATTTCTGTCCTGGTATATGTTCTATTCTGGAGAACGTTCCATGTACACTGGAGAAGAATGTATATTCTGCTGCTTTAGGATGAAATGTTCTGAATATATCTGTTAAGTCCATCTGGTCTAGTGTGTCATTCAAAGCCAATGTTTCCTTGTTGATTTTTTGATTAGATGATCTGTCCATTGCAGTGAGTGGGATGTTGAAGTCTCCTACTATTAAAGTATTACTACTGATGAGTTTCTTTATGTTTGTGACTAATTGATTTATATATTCTCACATTTGGCACATAAATGTTTACAATTGTTAGGTGTTCTTGGTCTATAGACCCCTTGATTATGATATAATGCCCTTCTGCATCCCTTGATGCAATCTTTATTTTAAAGTCTAGATTGTCTGATATAAGTATGGCTACTCTGGCTTTCTTTTGCTGACCATTAGCATGATAGATGGTTCTCTGTCCCCTTATTTTCAATCTGAAGGTGTCTTTAGGTCTAAAGTGGGTCTCTTGTAAACAGCCTATAGATGGGTCTTGTTTTCTTATCTATTCTGTCACCTTATGTCTTTTGATTGGAGCATTGAGTCCATTGATGTTTAGAGTGAGTACTGAAAGATATGAATTTATTGTCATTATGATCCTTGTAGAGTTGGAGTTTCTGGTGGTGTTCTCTGGTCTCTAATCTTTGTTGCTTTTGGTATATAAATATATATATATATATATATATATATATATATATATATTTTCTTCATCTTTTCTCCCCTCAGAGAGTCCCCCTTAAAATTTCTTGCAGGGCTAGTTTAGTGGTCACAAACTCCTTTAATTTTTGTCTGTGAACTTATCTCCTTCTATTTTGAATGACAGCTTGCTGGATAAAGAATTCTTGGCTGCATATTTTTCTGATTCAGCACACTGAATATATCCTGCAACTCCT
Organism: Prionailurus bengalensis; assembly: GCF_016509475.1. Taxonomy (NCBI): domain Eukaryota; kingdom Metazoa; phylum Chordata; class Mammalia; order Carnivora; family Felidae; genus Prionailurus; species Prionailurus bengalensis. The sequence continues at coordinate 61,570,903 of NC_057346.1, forward strand.
TCCTGGCCTGCCAAGTTTCTGTGGATAGGTCTGCTGTAAACCTGATCTGTCTTCCCTTGTAGGTTAAGGACTTTTTTCCCCCCTTGTTGCTTTTATGATTCTCTCCTTGCCTGAGTATTTTGTGAATTTGACTATGATATGCCTTGTTGATGGTCGGTTTTTGTTGAGTCTCATGGGGGTCCTCTGTGCTTCCTGGATTTTGATGTCTGTATCTTTCCCCAGGTTAGGAAAGTTTTCTGCTAAGATTTTCTCACATAACCCTTCTACCCCTATTTCTCTCTCTTCCTCTTCTGGGACCCCTATGATTCTGATGTTGTTCCTTTTGAATGAGTCACTGATTTCTCTAATTCTTAAATCGTGCTCTTTTGCCTTAATCTCCCTCTTTTTTTCTGCTTCATTATTCTCTATAAGTTTGTCCTCTATATCTCTGATTCTCTGTTCTGACTCATCCATCCTTGCTGCTGCTGCATCCATCCATAATTGCAGCTCAGATACAGCATTTTCAATTTCATTCTGGCTATTTTTTACTTCTTCTATCTCCACAGAAAGGGATTCTAATCTATTTTCGACTCCAGCTAGTATTCTTATTTTCATGATTCTAAATTCTGGTTCAGACATCTTGCTTGTATCTGTGTTGGTTAAATCCCTGGCTGTTGTTTCTTCGTGCTCTTTCTTTTGGGGTGAATTGCTTCGTTTTATCATTTTGAAGGGAGAAAAGGAATTAATGAGGGAGAAAAATTGAAATAAGAAAGTAAAATTTAAAAAGTACTGAAATTAAAAATTAAAAACAAACACACACAAAAATTGAATAGATGATGCTAGATCCTAGATGTGTTTTGGTGTGGGTGTTGAAAGTGGTATGACAGATTAGAGAAAAAAAAGGGTGGGGGGAAGAAAATCGTTTGAGAATTTGAAAAAATGAATACACTGACATAGACTAAAATGAGATGATGGGGTAAAATAGAATTTGAAAAAATATACACAAAGTAAAGAATGTAGTTGAAAAAAATTAAAGAAAAATATTTTGATAAAAATTAAAAATAAATATGATTTTTTAATTTTCTGTATAAAAAAGAAAAGAAATGAAAATAGAAATAAAAGATTAAAAAAGAAAAGAAAAAAATTGTTTGAAAATTTGAAAAAGTGAATACACTGTAGTAGAGTAAAATAAAATGAAGGAAGTAAAATCAAATTTGAAAAAATTTAGATAGCAGCAAAAAATATAGTAAAAAATTAAAGAAAAATATTCTTAATAGAAATTGAAAGTAAAAATGAATTTTTTCTCTCTCTGCATTCAAGAAAAAGAAAAGAAATGAGAAAGAGAAACAGAAAAATAAGGAAATTGTTTGAGAATTTGAAAAGGTGAGTACACGGAAGTGGACTAAAATAAAATGATGGAAGTAAAGTAGAATTTGAAAAAAATTACACAAAAGTAAAAAGTATACTAATAAAAATTAAATAAATATATTTTTAATAAATATTGAAATAAAAATGAATTTTTTCTCTTTCTCTATTCAAGAAAAAGAAAAGAATTGTAAAAGAGAAAAAGGAAAAAGAAAGAAAATTGAATAGATGAACCTGTTAACAGATTGAGTAGGACTGAAATTGCTTCGTTTTCCTCTAGAAATCAGTCCATGTAGCGCTTTATAGTCCATAAATTAAGCTGGTGGTGAGTCTTGTGTTCTTGAAGAGCAATGTTGGCCTAGTTGGGCGGGGCTCAGTGTAACAGCTCTGCGCTCCACTAGGTGGCGCAGCTAGCCTGCTGGTGTGGGTTGTTGTGGTGCTCTTTGGTGCGCATGCGCATAGGCTGGAGTGTTGAAAAATGGCTCCACCCAGCCACACAGTCTGTTCTCCCAGATCAGCAATCGCACACCAGTCCTCCGTCTTCAGCTCTTGTCCACTCCCTGCTTTTTCACTCTCTGTGACCAGGCCCCAAGCAGTACCTCTCTCCCAAGTTTTGTCTCAGATGCAGCTATTTTCCCTGGCCCCTTACTTCCTAAGGACTGCGCTTTGACCCACTCCGCCCCTCTATGGGAGGGTCTCACCCAGCAATGGCTGAATATCCGCTGCACCCAGGAATGCCTGCTGGATGCTGTTGTTGCTGGTGCCCCAAGACTGTGGCGAGGTGCCAGCCCACCCCAGAAAATGTTCGCGAGACAGTGTAGCAGCAGCACTTCAGGGATTATGGAAAATCACAACACGCATCTGGCACCAGGTTTCACCCTTAATGACCTTGTTACAGCACCAGCGAATGTGGCCATTTTCCTGGGTTTGCTGAGACCAGGTGACTTCAACAGTCTCTACCAAATGTCCTTCCAGCCATGGAACCGCTTTTCCCTGTGTGGCCCCAGAACCTCCCAGCTCCCACTCTGTTCCTGGGGATTCGCCCTTCCCACCAGAACACTGCCAGGTATTGAGCTGTGGAGTTGCAGCCTTGTGCTTCCCTAGTTTACAGTCTTAATAGAGTTTAAACCCTCTTCTTTCTCCTTTCTCCCTTTTTAGTTTAGTCCCTGCAGTTGATTCCAATTTTCTGCTTTCTCTCCAAGTGCTTTTGGGGAGGGGTGATTTTCCCATATTTTTCCCCCTCCCCAGTCTCTGTCCTCTCTCTGCGCAAAAAAGAGGTTCCCTACCTTTTGGGGCTTCTTGCTCCTCACGTTCAGCTCTCCACTCCATGTACCTGCTGAATTCTGTGGTTCAGGTTGTACAGATTGTTGTGCTAATCCTCCAATCAGTGTTCTGGGTGTGTAGGATGGTTCAGTGTTGGTCTGGCTGTATTTTATGGACACGAGACACAAAAAGCTTCCATGCTGTTCTGCCATCTTGGCTCCTCCCTCATATTTCTTATTGTATAAAATTTGTTGCTTTATATGTATTTTACTAATTATAGAAACTACTCCCAAGCATTACTTGAAGTGTTTTTTTAAATTTGTTTTTATTTATTTATTTTTTTTTGAGGGAGAGTGTGTGTATATGTGAGTAGAGTAGGGACAGACAGAGAAAGAGAGAGAATCCCAAACAGGAAACACGCTCATCACAGAGCCCTATGCAAGGCTCAATCCCAAGGAACCTTAAGATAATGACCTGAGCCAAAATCACGAACGGGATACTCATCCGACTGAGCCACCCAGGGGCCCCTTAATACTTTTATCTCTCTGACTTTTAATCTTCCCTAAGAAGCTTTAAAATATTTGTTAAGTTAAAAATATTGCCATTTGATTAGTCACAGTGCAACAATGGAAATGTTTTAGGAGAATAGATACAGTTACATAAAGAATATATTTCTATTTCAGGTGTATGCCGTTACAAGCCCCATCGGAGCGTTAATGATTTCTACATGTGTTTATGTACATTTATATCTACAGGTGCTGCATTTGTGAATGGGATTTGTCATTCTACTTTGCTTTCTATTGTATTTTTGAATATAAATAAATGGAAGGCTTATTTTTAGGGTGTGTTATTTGCTAAATGCTTATAATTTCAACAAATTGTTAGAAAAAATTATTGAATATCACATTTAGAATAAGTTTGGATATAAACATTAGGAAGATGGCGGCGAAGGAGAAAGCTGGGCTCACCACGCATCCTGCTGATCACCTAGATTCCACCTACACTGCCTAAATAACCCAGAAAACCGCCAGAGGATTAGCAGAATGGAGTCGCCAGACCCAAGCACAGACGAGAGGCCCACGGAAGAGGAGCAAACCTCCCGCAGCAGATCTGACTCCCTCCCGCTGCCACAGGGCCCCTCCTGAAGTGGATCACCTAAGGAGAAGCGAGCTAAGCCTGCCCCCCCTGCCACCGTGCACCTTGCCTACCCACCCCAGCTAATACGCCAGATCCCCAGCATCACAAGCCTGGCAGGGTTCAAGTAGCCCAGACGGGCCACGCCACCCCACAGTGAATCCCGCCCCTAGGAGAGGGGAAGAGAAGGCACACACCAGTCTGACTGTGGCCCCAGCGGTGGGCTGGGGGCAGACATCAGGTCGGACTGCGGCCCCGCCCACCAACTCCAGTTATACACCACAGCACAGGGGAAGTGCCCTGCAGGTCCTCACCATGCCAGGCACTATCCAAAATGACCAAGCGGAAGAATTCCCCTCAGAAGAATTTCCAGGAAATAACAACAGCTAATGAGCTGATCAAAAAGGATTTAAATAATATAACAGAAAGTGAATTTAGAATAATAGTCATAAAATTAATCGCTGGGCTTGAAAACAGTATACAGGACAGCAGAGAATCTCTTGCTACAGAGATCAAGGGACTAAGGAACAGTCACGAGGAGCTGAAAAACACTTTAAATGAAATGGAAAACAAAATGGAAACCACGACGGCTCAGCTTGAAGAGGCAGAGGAGAGAATAGGTGAACTAGAAGATAAAGTTATGGAAAAAGAGGAAGTTGAGAAAAAGAGAGATTAAAAAATCCAGGAGTATGAGGGGAAAATTCGAGAACTAAGTGATACACTGAAAAGAAATAATATATGCATAATTGGTATCCCAGAGGAGGAAGAGAGAGGGAAAGGTGCTGAAGGGGTACTTGAAGAAATAATAGCTGAGAACTTCCCTGAACTGGGGAAGGAAAAAGGCATTGAAATCCAAGAGGCACAGAGAACTCCCTTAGGCCGGAACTTGAATCGATCTTCTGCAAGACATATCATAGTGAAACTGGCAAAATACAAGGATAAAGAGAAAATTCTGAAAGCAGCAAGGGGTAAACGTGCCCTCACATATAAAGGGAGACCTATAAGACTCGTGACTGATCTCTCTTTTGAAACTTGGCAGGCCAGAAAGAATTGGCACGAGACTTTCAGTGTGCTAGACAGAAAAAATATGCAGCCGAGAATCCTTTATCCAGCAAGTCTGTCATTTAGAATAGAAGGAGAGATAAAGGTCTTCCCAAACAAACAAAAACTGAAGGAATTTGTCACCACTAAACCAGCCCTACAAGAGATCCTAAGGGGGACCCTGTGAGACAAAGTCCCAGAGACATCACTACAAGCATAAAACATACAGACATCACAATGACTCTAAACCTGTATCTTTCTATAATAACACTGAATGTAAATGGATTAAATGCGCCAACCAAAAGACATAGGGTATCAGAATGGATAAAAAAACAAGACCCATCTATTTGCTGTCTACAAGAGACTCATTTTAGACCTGAGGACACCTTTAGATTGAGAGTGAGGGGATGGAGAACTATTTATCATGCGACTGGAAGCCAAAAGAAAGCTGGAGTAGCCATACTTATATCAGACAAACTAGACTTTAAATTAAAGGCTGTAACAAGAGATGAAGAAGGACATTATATAATAGTTACAGGGTCTATCCATCAGGAAGAGCTAACCATTATAAATATCTATGCGCCGAATACCGGAGCCCCCAAATATATAAAACAATTACTCATAAACATAAGCAACCTTATCGATAAGAATGTGGTAATTGCAGGGGACTTTAACACCCCACTTACAGAAATGGATAGATCATCTAGACACACGGTCAATAAAGAAACAAGGGCCCTGAATGAGACATTGGATCAGATGGACTTGACAGATATATTTAGAACTCTGCATCCCAAAGCAACAGAATATACTTTCTTCTCGAGTGCACATGGAACATTCTCCAAGATAGATCATATACTGGGTCACAAAACAGCCCTTCATAAGTTTACAAGAATTGAAATTATACCATGCATACTTTCAGACCACAATGCTATGAAGCTTGAAATCAACCACAGGAAAAAGTCTGGAAAACCTCCAAAAGCATGGAGGTTAAAGAACACCCTACTAACGAATGAGTGGGTCAACCAGGCAATTAGAGAAGAAATTAAAAAATATATGGAAACAAACGAAAATGAAAATACAACAATCCAAACGCTTTGGGACGCAGCGAAGGCAGTCCTGAGAGGAAAATACATTGCAATCCAGGCCTATCTCAAGAAACAAGAAAAATCCCAAATACAAAATCTAACAGCACACCTAAAGGAAATAGAAGCAGAACAGCAAAGGCAGCCTAAATCCAGCAGAAGAAGAGAAATAATAAAGATCAGAGCAGAAATAAACAATATAGAATCTAAAAAAACTGTAGAGCAGATCAACGAAACCAAGAGTTGGTTTTTTGAAAAAATAAACAAAATTGACAAACCTCTAGCCAGGCTTCTCAAAAAGAAAAGGGAGATGACCCAAATAGATAAAATCATGAATGAAAATGGAATTATTACAACCAATCCCTCAGAGATACAAACAATTATCAGGGAATACTATGAAAAATTATATGCCAACAAATTGGACAACCTGGAAGAAATGGACAAATTCCTGAACACCCACACTCTTCCAAAACTCAATCAGGAGGAAATAGAAAGCTTGAACAGACCCATAACCAGCGAAGAAATTGAATCGGTTATCAAAAATCTCCCAACAAATAAGAGTCCAGGACCAGATGGCTTCCCAGGGGAGTTCTACCAGACGTTTAAAGCAGAGATAATACCTATCCTTCTCAAGCTATTCCAAGAAATAGAAAGGGAAGGAAAACTTCCAGACTCATTCTATGAAGCCAGTATTACTTTGATTCCTAAACCAGACAGAGACCCAGTAAAAAAAGAGAACTACAGGCCAATATCCCTGATGAATATGGATGCAAAAATTCTCAATAAGATACTAGCAAATCGAATTCAACGGCATATAAAAAGAATTATTCACCATGATCAAGTGGGATTCATTCCTGGGATGCAGGGCTGGTTCAACATTCGCAAATCAATCAACGTGATACATCACATTAACAAAAAAAAAAAAGAGAAGAACCATATGATCCTGTCAATCGATGCAGAAAAGGCCTTTGACAAAATCCAGAACCCTTTCTTAATAAAAACCCTTGAGAAAGTCGGGATAGAAGGAACATACTTAAAGATCATAAAAGCCATTTATGAAAAGCCCACAGCTAACATCATCCTCAACGGGGAAAAACTGAGAGCTTTTTCCCTGAGATCAGGAACACGACAGGGATGCCCACTCTCACCGCTGCTGTTTAACATAGTGCTGGAAGTTCTAGCATCAGCAATCAGACAACAAAAGGAAATCAAAGGCATCAAAATTGGCAAAGATGAAGTCAAGCTTTCGCTTTTTGCAGATGACATGATATTATACATGGAAAATCCGATAGACTCCACCAAAAGTCTGCTAGAACTGATACAGGAATTCAGCAAAGTTGCAGGATACAAAATCAATGTACAGAAATCAGTTGCATTCTTATACACTAACAATGAAGCAACAGAAAGACAAATAAAGAAACTGATCCCATTCACAATTGCACCAAGAAGCATAAAATACCTAGGAATAAATCTAACCAAAGATGTAAAGGATCTGTATGCTGAAAACTATAGAAAGCTTATGAAGGAAATTGAAGAAGATTTAAAGAAATGGAAAGACATTCCCTGCTCATGGATTGGAAAAATAAATATTGTCAAAATGTCAATACTACCCAAAGCTATCTACACATTCAATGCAATCCCAATCAAAATTGCACCAGCATTCTTCTCGAAACTAGAACAAGCAATCCTAAAATTCATATGGAACCACAAAAGGCCCCGAATAGCCAAAGGAATTTTGAAGAAGAAGACCAAAGCAGGAGGCATCACAATCCCAGACTTTAGCCTCTACTACAAAGCTGTCATCATCAAGACAGCATGGTATTGGCACAAAAACAGACACATAGACCAATGGAATAGAATAGAAACCCCAGAACTAGACCCACAAACGTATGGCCAACTCATCTTTGACAAAGCAGGAAAGAACATCCAATGGAAAAAAGACAGCCTCTTTAACAAATGGTGCTGGGAGAACTGGACAGCAACATGCAGAAGGTTGAAACTAGACCACTTTCTCACACCATTCACAAAAATAAACTCAAAATGGATAAAGGACCTATATGTGAGACAGGAAACCATCAAAACCTTAGAGGAGAAAGCAGGAAAAGACCTCTCTGACCTCAGCCGTAGCAATCTCTTACTCGACACATCCCCAAAGGCAAGGGAATTAAAAGCAAAAGTGAATTACTGGGACCTTATGAAGATAAAGAGCTTCTGCACAGCAAAGGAAACAACCAACAAAACTAAAAGGCGACCAACGGAATGGGAAAAGATATTCGTAAATGACATATCGGACAAAGGGCTAGTATCCAAAATCTATAAAGAGCTCACCAAACTCCACACCCGAAAAACAAATAACCCAGTGAAGAAATGGGCAGAAAACATGAATAGACACTTCTCTAAAGACATCTGGATGGCCAACAGGCACATGAAAAGATGTTCAGCGTCGCTCCTTATCAGGGAAATACAAATCAAAACCACACTCAGGTATCACCTCACGCCAGTCAGAGTGGCCAAAATGAACAAATCAGGAGACTATAGATGCTGGAGAGGATGTGGAGAAACGGGAACCCTCTTGCACTGTTGGTGGGAATGCAAACTGGTGCAGCCACTTTGGAAAGCAGTGTGGAGGTTCCTCAGAAAATTAAAAATAGACCTACCCTATGACCCAGCAATAGCACTGCTAGGAATTTACCCAAGGGATACAGGAGTACTGATGCATAGGGGCACTTGTACCCCAATGTTCATAGCAGCACTCTCAACAATAGCCAAATTATGGAAAGAGCCTAAATGTCCATCAACTGATGAATGGATAAAGAAATTGTGGTTTATATACACAATGGAATACTACGTGGCAATGAGAAAAAATGAAATATGGCCTTTTGTAGCAACATGGATGGAACTGGAGAGTGTGATGCTAAGTGAAATAAGCCATACAGAGAAAGACAGATACCATATGGTTTCACTCTTATGTGGATCCTGAGAAACTTAACAGGAACCCATGGGGGAGGGGAAGGAAAAAAAAAAAAAGAGATTAGAGTGGGAGACAGCCAAAGCATAAGAGACTGTTAAAAACTGAGAACAAACTGAGGGTTGATGGGGGGTGGGAGGGAGGAGAGTGTGGGTGATGGGTATTGAGGAGGGCACCTTTTGGGATGAGCACTGGGTGTTGTATGGAAACCAATTTGTCAATAAATTTCATATATTAAAAAATAAATAAATAAATAAATAAATAAATAAACATTAAAAAAAAAGAATAAGTTTGAAATAAATAAGAACATTGCCTTCTTCCATTTCATATGAACATTTAAATTAATGTCTGAATTCATTTCTTTGACTAATAAAGGAATACAACTAAATTATCATCCTATAGTGAAAATTCTTTATTTTTTCCATACTTTAAAGAAAATTGTGACATAATCTATGAAAAATCTGTTTTATACACATTGTTGTTTTAAACTCTCTCTCTTTGATTAGTAATTGAAAGGAAAAAATGTATTCCCTATTCTATTTGGATTGGTGATTCTGTTCATGTTTATAAAGTCAAGAGGCATGAATCATCAAGTGTATGTTTTGAACCAGATTCCTTTAGAGTATAGCCTCATTTACATTATAAAAATAACTTCCATGTTTTCAGTCATTTTACTATTTTTTCTTATTTTCAAGTTGTTGTGAACTTTTACCTTTTGATACACATGTAAATGCATGTTAGTTGGAAGTAGGAACAAAGGCCAATATGATATGCAAACCTGATGTCCTATTACCCTGGAAGATTGACAGTTATTTTTATTATCAGTCCATTATGTCATTAATGATTTGTTCAGATCTTGAGTTTCCAAAATAGTAAGGAATTCAAAGGAATTACTAACCAATATACATTTTCCTTAGGTAGATATTTTCACCAATTCTTCCATCTCTATACATTTTCTGAAAGACTGAAATTTAACAGCTATCAATTTATACATTTATGTATTTTATCTTTTTTTTAAAACAGCTCTTAGTTTTATTGACAATTTCCACATTTTTAAATCTCCATTTCATTTATTTCTAGTATGGCCTTTGTTCTTTCTTTCTCTTTGCCATCTTTGAGCTTAGTTTGTTCTGTTTCTAATTCCTTGAGATGAAAAGTGAGGTTTTTAAAAATGTTTTATTATTTATTTTTGAAGAAGAGACAGAGAGAGACAGAGTGTGAGCTGGGGAGGGGCAGAGAGAGAGAGGGAGACACAGAATCTGAAGTGGGCTCCAGGCTCTGAGCTGTCAGAACAGAGCCAGACACAGGTCTTGAACTCACAAGCTCTGAGATCATGGCCTGAGCCAAAGTCAGATGCTTAACTGACTGAGCCCCCCAGCACCCCAGAAGAGTGAGGGTTTTTATTTGAAATATTTCTTGTTTCTTAATGTTGGCATTTATGGCTATAGACTTCCTCTTAAAACTGCTATTGAATCATTGCATATGGGTTTTTTATATTTATTTATTTATTTTGACAGAGAAAGAGAGAGAGAGAGAGAGCAAGAGAGCATCAGCACAAGTGGAGGAGCAGAGAGAGAGGGAGAAAGAGAATCCGAAGCAGGTCCAGCACTGTCAGCGCAGAGCCAGATGCAGGGCTCCATTCCATGAACCTCGAGATCATGACCTGAGCTGAAATCAAAAGTTGGTGGCTCAACCAAATGAGCCACACAGATGCCCTTTATTGTCCCATTTAATTTTACTTTTAATTTTTAAATGTTTATTTTTGAAAGGGAGAGAGAAAAAGCACAAGTGGATAGGGACAGAGAGAGAGAAGGAGACACAGAATAAATAGGCTCCAGGCTCTGAGCTGTCAGCACAGAGCCCAACACAGGGCTTGATCCCAAGAGCCATGAGATCATGACCTGAGCCAAAGTCAGATGCTTAACCGACTGAGCCACCCAGGCATCCCAATTGTCCCCATTTTAGATGCGAAAATTGATATAAGGTTAAGTATGTTGCCCAAGGACACAGTACTCACAGGAGTTGGAGAAGGGTTTTCAACCCAGAAAGTCTGGCTTTGTAAGCACATTATTTATCTCTGTGGTCTACTGCCTATGAAAAGATATAATCCTTAAGTAATTCTAGAAATTAAATTAATAACAGAAGTACTCTAATTCTGAGAGTTAAATAATGCTAAGATTCCTAGTACACAGTAAATGCAAAAAAAAAAATGCTCAGTAACATTACTGTTATGAAAATAGAGACTCTAATTCAAGCAGTTTAAAAGGATTATCAACCGTATACAAATCTGTTATGACTTACAAAACAACGTTTTATTTGCCAGCACACAAACTCTTTGAATACTGATGGCATGAGTTCAAATAAAACGAGAAAAGTTATACTGAAATGAAGGGAAATAAAATGAAATTTTATGTCAAAAAGAATAACCTGTTTTATATAGGATGCATCTGCCGTCCTTCAAAAAAACATGTAAAGACCAGTGAGGGAGGAAGCAAACTACTACATGTTTCTGGAACTGTCTGTCCATTACTCATTTCAAAATCTCCCTGAATGAAGGAATTATTTTTATAAACTTGCACTTGTAAGAATATTCAAAATTTAGTGGAGTGGAACATTTGCTCTACAGATACTTCCCATGGGTTTTTTCTCACTCTCCCAAAGAAGCACAGCCTCTATATGTTGCATCATTCACTCTCAGAACCTCCCAGGGTTTGGGATTTACTCTAGTGACTCCTAGACCTACATAAATCTTGCTTCTTCTGGAATATCCATGCCACCGTGACAAAGAGAAAAGAACCAGATCCATTTTCAAGATTGGCAAGACCATCTCCGCTGTGAGCGATAGTTATTCTTTATTAAGTCCATGAAATGTCCAAGTACAAGTGGACAACATGACTGAGAGATGACTTCTATAAATGACTGAGTGTCTTATGTAATAAGCAGAGGTGAATCTTACACGCTACGGCAGTGAGTTGCAATTCATTTCACGAAGTTTTAAAGGCAAACACTCGAATGTGTTTTCCTTTTCTATTTGGTGTACTTAAACTTCATTATAATACCTTCACAAGTCGGGTATTTTCTCTGTTATTTGTAGTGCGTGAAGCACTGAGGTAGAAAGTGACAGTGAGATTATGGATATGGACACAATTCCTCTGATGTGGTCAGTGAACGAATAAGAAGGTTTCATATGGAGACATAGTCTCTGTTTCAGAGCAAATGAAGCTTCTTATAGAATACAAGCATTGGTATTACGTGTAGTGAGTTCTTGTGCTAAGTGCAATCATTCCTTTTACAGATGTTACTTCAAACTCTATATTAAGGCGATGGAAAACACATATGATTCTTAATAAGCTGTTTGGTATATTTTTTTTCTGAGAGGTACCCATCTTTAGAGATCCATGTCTGTTCAACCTGATTCCAAAATCAGTAACTCCACCTTTTTCCTTACGGGTTTCCCTGGCCTGGAACGGGAATATCCTTGGCTCTCCATTCCTTTCTCCTGTATCTATGCTATGGTACTCTTAGGGAATTGCCTGGTGCTGCATGTGATCCGGACGGAGCCCAGCCTACATGAGCCCATGTTCTACTTCCTGGCCATGTTGGCCCTCACTGACCTGTGCATGGGGCTGTCCACAGTGCACACAGTGCTTGGGATCTTGTGGGGCTTGAGCAGGGAAGTCAGCCTGGATGCCTGCATTGCCCAAACTTACTTCATCCATGGTCTGTCCCTCACAGAGTCTGGAGTCCTTCTTGCCATGGCCTTTGATCGCTTTACTGCCATCTGCAATCCTCTGAGATATACATCCATCCTCACCAATATGAGAATCATCACCATTGGTGTGGCCATTTTAGGGAGGAGTTTCCTGTTCATTACCGCTCCCATTGTCCGCCTAAAGTTCTTCGATTACTGCCATCCTCATATCCTCTCCCATTCCTTCTGCCTGCACCAAGACTTACTTCGGCTTGCCTGCTCCGACATCCACTTCAACAGCTTCTATGCCTTAGCCCTGGTGATCTGCACACTCTTGTTGGATTCGGTGCTCATTCTCATCTCCTACATCTCGATCCTGCATTCAGTCTTGACTATTGCATCCCGGGACGAGCGGCTCAAGTCCTTGAAGACCTGTGTCTCCCACATCTGTGCTGTTCTGGTTTTCTATATCCCAATTATTGGTTTGACTATGGTGCACCGCTTTGGAAAGCACCTCTCTCCTGTGGTCCACGTCCTCATGGGCAATATCTATATCCTTTTCCCACCCTTGATGAACCCTATCATCTACAGTGTCAAAACCCAACAAATACGTAGCAGGATCCAGAGATGGTTCACTAAACAAAACTGAGTACTAGAAGTTAGTGTGTTCTAAGGAAGGGAAGGTCGTATTTGCAAGAGGAATGACTGATAATGATGTGTAGCAGAAATAATAAATGTATATGTAATATTTAACAGATTAAAGGCATATTTATAGTCATTTCTTAATTTAGTTTTCCAGAGCCGGATAAATAAGCAGAGAAAGTGTTACTGATCTCATTTCCTAATTTTAAAATTAAGTATAACGTTAACTACACCGACTTGTGTTCCCCAGTGTATCAGTGAGCACTTGCCTGGGTAGTTACTAAGTTTACCGTACCATCCATGCTTTTTGAATTCTAGTTCAGCATGTGATTTTATTTTTCATAGAACTGGTATATCAGTACGTTTACTTGTATAGGACAAGTAGCCTTTACATATTATTCCCATGTGTCACAAGTTGACTCTGTTGAGTTTGTTGAGAAGGAAAATTTTACTCTACCCTTCAAGGTTCTTCTAAATTAGTCTAATAATTACATTGGCATGAGACAGATTAACAGGAGAAAAAAACAAAATTTAATTAATGGACACAGAGGTCCATAGTAAAATTAAGACCAAAGGAAATGACCAAGACATGAAGTTTTTATACATTTTCGACAAACATCCATCTGTGAGGAATTGACGGGACAAAGAAAACTTATGCTCAGGAGCTTCCATTGGTAAAGAATTCTAAATGGGGACTAGAATTTGGGCTGGGGTAATAAATCTGTAAAAATTACAAGATTTATTTACATAGGCTACTTTGGCCCTGATTCCCTATCTCTGATGATAAGGATGTCTCTTTACCTCTTGATGCAGAGAAGGTACCTTTCACATGGGAGATGTGCTTCCTGCTTTCTGGAGACAAAGAGTCAGTAGTCTTGCACTGGCTTTTTCTTAAATAAGTTTAATTCAGCATAATCTTTATGGTATTGTGGCATACTTCAGGGCAGCCTTCCCTAGGTCCCTGTAAGATCATTCACACCTCTTCTATATATGTTTAAGCAAAAGTGCCTAGAAAGCCTGTTCTGTCTCACCTAATAGAATGCAGGATTGGTAGATTAGATTACACAGTTTAATGTAAAGGATTTGGTGAATAGTGACTGAATCAGCTATCATATCTCTACATAGTCTACGATGTACCCCCAATTCTATATAGTTTACAATACTCATGAGAGTTGTCAATTGACTTTAATCTTGGTGTCAGTGTACATGAAATTTTAAAGACAGATCAACCTCTTTATCTTTAAGGTAGGATGCGAAGGCACATATATATTAAGTAAAACATCTGCACCTAAACTGGGGATAGAGTTATGGTTGTGAGAATATTTTGAATGTATACCCCATTTTTTAAATAATGTTTGTGTTTATTTTTGACACAGAGTGAGAGATAGCATTGAGTGGGGGAAGGGCAGAGAGAGAGGGAGACACAGAATCCGAAACAGGCTCTAGGCTCAAAGCTGTCAGCACAGAGCCTGACGCGGGGCTCGAACTCTCAACCATTAGATCATGATCTGAGCCGAAGTCAGACGCTCATCCAACTGAGCCACCCAGGTACTCCTGTATATCCCATTTCTATGTCTCACCCTCTTCATGGATAAAATTAGGAAATTCAAGTCAATAACAAAATGCAGATATTGTTATTTTTTGTTGTTTCTTGCTTTTTAAAAAACCTTGACCTCCTCCCAAATTAAAAATCAAAAAGTAAAAAAAAAAAAAAAAGAATCCCATAGTATCAGTCTCAAGATTGTTTTTCAAATTTCTTTAAATATTGTCTCCTCATCACAGCTATATCAAGCCATGACTGGGACAGCAGAGTTATTAGCAGAGACTAATTACAGTTAGGCTACAGAGATGGGAGGAAGCATATCGTTGCACATACATCTTCAGGTGTATGAAGTTCCATCATCGATATTCTCACAAACAGAGAAAAAAATCAATTTTGAAAACTAACGTTTGGTTTGTTACCTTTAATTTATCTTTTAGTGTTTTATTAGAAAAGTTATATGCTTTTTAGATTAAAAGATATCACATTGATGTTTGTTACTCTTGCCTTTGAGAACTGTCACTGTGTAAAGCCCACACATCTCTATATCTCAGTCTATCTAAACATCTCTGTCCATGTCAGACTACTTTTCCCTGATGGCTCCTTTCTGTTAGGCTCTCTGTGATGGTACTTTATTTCAGAATGCCTGCCTCTCCTATCAGTCCTATTTCTCTATGTGTAGCTCATTTCTGAAAGAAACTTCTGGCCAAACATTGGTAATTGACCTGTTCTAGTTATAGTGGGAAATAACAGAACTTATTTCTCCTCTTTGTTAGGGGGAATTTGAGAAAAAGGATGGAGAGGAACCTTCACATTATTATATTAAATATAATCAATATTATAATATTGATTGATGATGAAAATATAAGTGATCCCTAGTATATATGCATTAAGGTTTACATTAAACAAAATTTTGGGGGGCGCATAGGTGACCTAGTTGTTTAAGCATCCGACTTTGACTCAGGTTATGAGCCCCTGGTTCAAGAGTTCGAGCCCCATATCAGGGTCTCTGCTGTCAGCTCAGAGACCACTTTGGATTCTCTGTCTTCTCTCTGCCCCTCCCCCCCACAAAAAAACCAAAAATATATTTTTTTAATTTGTATGCATATTAGAAGTCAGATTTTGGAGTAAGAATAATTTGAGTTGTCCAAGGGAAATAATATTATCCCCTTAACATGACAATAAAATGGGTTTGGTGAACTTTACATTTTGCATAAGTTGAGCTTTTATTTTTCCCCATGAATATGTCTAAGAAAAGAAGTTTTCCTATAGTCTTCTATAAAATTTCAGTGTCTTAACTCTAAAAACTTAGCAGAAATATGATAGACTATAATTACCCCAAGTGAATAATAGTGAATAGGAAAAAGTTTCAATAAGCATTTCATAAGGTCAGAGTTAAAATTCCGTGCTTACATATTTATACTGTATTTTATTAAGTTGTACCTAAAATGATAACAGAATTAGAAGTTAGCTATTAATGCATTATATTTGTGTATGTGGATATATATCAACATATGTATGTTTGCCTTTATATATATATATATATATATGTGTGTGTGTGTGTGTATATTCAGGTGATACTTATTATTTACAGATTCTATATTTGGGAATTCATCTACTTGTTCAAATATATTTGAAACCCCAGAATCAATGCCCCCAGTGTTGTCACCATTAGTGGACATATGCCAGGCAGCAAAAAATTTGAGTTGCCTAACACACATGTCCTCAGCTGAGGTTGAACAGGCTTAAGCTCTGCCTTCTTGTTTCATCTCTAGTACGAATAAATGAGTATACATTTTTGTGGTCTATTTAATGCTCTATTTTACTCCTTTTTGTTGGTGGTGGTGATGGTGAAAATGGCCCCCAAGCATCCTACTGAAGTGCATCCAGTGTTCCTAAACCCAAGGCTGTGATCCATCTTACGGAGGTGACAGTGTGTCAGGTAAGCTCCCTGTAGGCAGAAGTTATAGTTGCCTGTGAGCTCAATGTTAATGAATCAAAAATACTGAACATCCAGAAAAAGGAAGAGGAGTTTTACCAATCTGTGCATGAGGTTGCTCTTCCAATTGCTAGGGCAACGTCTAGAGTGTGTGATGAAAACTATGGAGAGAATGGAAAGTTGACTAAGTTTGTGAATTCATGGTATTATGATCAATTAAATAAAATGTAGTGGATGGCACTGTTGCAAGTATGAAATCCAAAGGAATCTACAGATCCATTATCCAAGGCCAGAAAGGGTGAAATCCTTCTTGGTTAATGTTTATTACAGGGAAATGCCACATGAAATGTATTATTTATAAGAAATGTGTATTGAATGTGTTTGATATATATTAAAATGTGTCTTTAAATTGAAACACACACACACAGATTACGTATTAAATGGTTATTGAAAATGTGCTCAAAGCAACTTGATGCTTGTGGTTCTCCTAAAGAGAAATGGTTCAGAACTCAGTGACTTTACAGAACATAACTGCAGCAAATAATAAAAATAGACCATATATATATTTATACTGTAATTCTATGTTTATTAATATATACACCAAAATTGCTTACACAGCTATGAAAATACATACATGCATGCAAAGGTTCATTACATCATTAATATGCTTCAAAAATATTCATTTAGAGAGAAATATTAATTGAATTGTAGTACTTCTATAACATTCAACGTCATTGGCATTTTAAAAATAGAAAAAGTCCAAAAATTGTGATTTTAAAAGTTATCTGTGTTATTCATAAGTAGCTGAAAAACTATGCAGAAAAATATTCTTGATATAATCTAATTTTTATTTAAAATAATTCTACATATATTCTAGTATAAAAAAACCTGAATATCATACTTACTAACTAACTCTAATGAGAGAGTAGGGATAAAGGACGAAAAAAACATTTTAAATTGTTTGAGTTTTATACAATTAATGGTATTGTTTCAATTTAAAACATATATGTTTATCCAAGGAGAGAACTATAGGGATTTTTCATGGGGTATGGTATAAGTTTAACTTGTCCACTAAATTTTCATACACGTAGGCATCACAAACAATTTTGTTTATATTAAAAGCCATACATAAATTTTGTGATTGGCAAAGTTTTCTAAGCATACCAAAAAAGGTATTAAAAAAGGAAAAATAAGGTAAGTAAAACATATTTTGTGTAAAATAAAATCTAAATTATTATTCAGCTCAAGAGGAGCAAGAAGAAGAATTTAAAGGCAACATTTCACTCGATGAACAAGTAAATAAAGTACGTAAAAAGAAATTAAAATGCATCAGAGACATCTTGAAGAAATAGAATTTCAGAGAGGAGTCTTTCTGAGGACAGAGAGAGCTCTTTCTGAAGCCACATCTGCCAAGAGCCATCTGCTATGTCTGGTCAAAAAGGACGATTCTCCTGGCATACAGCCAGTTTTGAGGGTCAGAAAACAGATTTTTGGAATTCTGGCAGAGCCTAAAAGAAAAAAGTAGAAAACCAAAGGATCTCTCTCCAGGTGACAATGGAGGAACAGAGACCTGAGACTGGCAATGTGTTAGGTTTCAGACAAGATATTTGCTAAACTCTGAAACTGCATGGGACTGGAAAGCCAAAAGAGTGGGCAGGGAACATTTGAACAAGACAGAGCTGTTTTCGGTACTCTTGTCTTCCTTGGCGCACAAAGATTACAGTGCAAGGTGTGGATTGCACCCTAGCTCACAGTTGAAAGCCTGAACAGGCCAAGCCTTAGGTGCAAAAGTGAAACCAGCTAATACAGTGGTACAACCAGCTTCCACTCAGTCCAAATTTTGATTAGCTCAAGGTAAAGATCCTATATGGGGCTTACCACAGAGCAAGACTGTGCATTATCCCTGGAAGAAAATATCACTTTACCTGGCTTTCATGATTTTTATATATAATGTCAAACACCCAGTGAGAAACTGGTAGACATGGCAAGAGAGAAGAACATGAGTTCTTGAACAAGGAGAAAAACAGTAGAAACGGACCCCTCCACAGCTGTATTTATTGTAAATAGCAGTCAAGGATTTTTAAGGTAACAATGCTTAATATGTGCAAGGAAATAGAAGAACCAATGATAAATAATTTATTAATCCTTAAAAATGAAGAGTTGAAAATTTTTACCAGAAAATTAGAATATACCAGAAATTTAAAATAAAGAGAGAGAGAGAATGAATCAGATGCATATTAGAAAATGCTAAAGCACAGGAGTTAAACCTGATAATTCAGGAAAGCTGAATCAAAGAGCAGAAGACAGGATTACTGAGCTAAATGAGAGGTTAGTAGAAAATAACAAACATGAGACTTTAGTGCCGTATTAGGGAAAGGAAGTGTTTCACGGTGATAAAAAGGTCAATCAACAAGGAAGATCTCTTTAAAATCTTCATGCATCAATAAATGGAAGTGCCTACTTACCCATAGCTTAAAAGTACACAAATCAAAGACATCAGCAGCTGTAACAAGGGAAACAGACTAATCCACATTCATAATGGAACATTTTAACGCTCTTCTATCAAAAACTGAAAACACAAGCAAATAAATCTAAGGATAGAATCACATAAAATTAATAAACTTGATCACACACACATATATAAATACAGATATATGGATATAGATCCATAAATATGGGAATAGATATAGGTACAAGTAACGCTTCGATCAACAGGTACAGGTGAACAAAAAGTGACAGATTGGGTCATACATAAAGTTTTAATTTGTATGTTTACATTAATTTTAGTGTTATATTAACAACTGTTTCAAAACAGTGGCTCAGTATTTCAGCTCAAGCGCAAGAAGAATGATGCAGATTCTCACAAGGAAAATGAAGATAAGCATGATAACCAGAATAATCTCTACTGAGTACCTACCAGTTCCCAAACCCCATGTGAAGGGACTTACATAAACGTATCCATTAAATTACAGTGACAATCATGTCTCTAGTTCCCAATAAATGTATGTTATTCTTCCTTATTTATACTTTAGGCAGCTGAAAGTGTGATAGTAAATTGTACTCCAACGCCTGTAGTTAGGAACTGGCAAAATAAGAGTTTCGAACAAGGTCATTTTGACTCCAGAACTCAGTCACGTAACCAACTTCTTCAGCAGTTGTTTCTCTACCAAATTGAAATCTGCTTTTTGTATAAGATATTCTTGACAAATATTTGACTACCTGCCCTCATTTATGATGGACTTGCAAAATGCAGTTTCTCTATGAAATACTATTAGTGTATGGGCATCTTAATGCAGAATAAAATGTACTTTGCTTTATAAAAAGAAAAACATACTTTGGAAAACAAATATCGTGAGAATCCTAGCCTCCAGAATTTCTGTCCAGGTTTTTTAGGCCAAAGGGTTACTGTTGATTGAATCGGGAAAATAATTGAAAAGAGGTTTAGAATAACGTTGTCTGTAATCTAAATCTAAAACTTGTCTTCACGTTACTGAAAAAATAAATCACCAAATGCCAGAGCATTTCTCACGTTGCTTTTATTCAAGTGAGAAATTAAATGAACACTTAAAAACAATAAATATAAGCCATGGTGTAAGCATGGCCTTAGTCCTAGATTTGTTGGAGCAAACATATTTGATGTCATGAGAAGCACCAAGTTGATTATAGCATGAATTACTTGATGAGGATAGGCTTTGTGAAGAAGGAGATATTTATAGATACTTATTTCAAACAAAGTTCAGGTTATATATAAGGAAGAAATATTCAAGGGATAAATTTTTACTGGACAAAGTAAACGCTAAAGAAGATTTTAGAATAGTTGGAGAAAGAATGTAGTGGGACTTGTATATTATATAAAAGAATCTGATCTTGGAGCTCTAAGTACAAAAGAATCAGTATGTTCCACTACAACCTGCAGAAGGATCTTTGATTTGTATATTCCACACAGACCAGCTTCAGGTGGTAAGGAAAATCATGCATTCTGACTTTTCCTATAGCCAAGCATTTAGTTTTCCAGTATCTCATCTGATCTTCTATTTTCCTCAATTTCTTCTAATTTCCTTGTAACTCCAAGTCAATATCCTATGGGATTTTTAACATAATCATTTATATGTTTATTAATTTATTCATAAAACATGATGATACTCCAAACTATTGACTGGACTTTCAGATCATATGGGCCCATTAGGTGAGCCATTAAATCCATAGGAGGAAATATTTCCATCAAACGTCATGCCTGGTCTTTGGAACACAACATCTTTACCGCCTTATCTCGAATGTGTTTGGTCTTCACCCCATATACAAAGGGATTGAGGAAAGGTGGAACCAGTAGGTAAAGGTTAGACAAGGTGATATGGACATATGATGGAATAGAAGATCCAGATCTGTGAGTGAAAAAGGAAAAAAAGGCAAGGAGATAGAATTGGAAGAAGATACATATGTGGGGAATACATGTATTAAAGGCCTTAAGACGTGCCCCTTTCTGGGACAGGTGAAAGACAGTGATAAATATTTGTACATAGGAGAGGGTGATTAAAAGGAAGTCCAGGCCACCAACAACAAAAGCTCCAAGGAGACCGTAGAATTTACTGATGGAAACGTCTTCAGTGGCAAGCTTCACAAGGGCCATGTGTTCACAGTAAGTGTGGGATATTAACTTGGTTCGGTAAAGTTTCAGACGACACTTTATGAGCAAGAGGCATGGGATTACCAAAAGGGCAGGCCGCAAGGTCACTCCAATTCCAATATGTGTGACCAGTTGTCGAGTGAATATGATAGCATGCCTCAGTGGATAACAGATTGCTACATAGCGGTCCAGAGCCATAGCCAAAAGGACTCCCGATTCAATACCTTGAAATGTGTGGATAAGCCACATCTGAAAGAGGCAAGCATCAAAATAGATCTCTGGCAAGTGGAACCAAAAAATTCCAAGCATCTTGGGGACAATGCTGGTGCTAAGTACAATGTCTGTGGCTCCCAACATGGCCAGAAAGAAATACATAGGTTCATGGAGACTGGGTTCAGATTTGATGATGATCAAAAGCAGAGAATTTCCCACCAAAGCAATGATGTACATAACACAGAATGGAATCCCAATCCAACACTGAATAGTTTCCAGACCAGGGATCCCAATGAAAGTCAGCACAGAGGGTATGAACATGGTGCCATTTGCAATAGGCATGGTTATTCAGAGGTCTCCTTAGCAAAGGGGAAAAGTTTGCCAAACTATGATGCTGTGTTCTCTGATATGTCTTATTCTCATCCAGTTACAGAATTACTGAATGAGAAAAATAGGAGAAACAACTACATCAGCTTATTTATCATTTTTAAATGAATGAGAAAATTTCGAAGGAAAGGTTCACTCAGCAACATCATCCACCCATGCGCAGTGATATCCACAATGTGAAAACTGAGTATTTGCACACCATGCCTATGATGGGGTCAACGTGATCAGGCTGCTTAGTGGTGTTCTCCTTCCTCCCCCACTCCATCTTTGATTCCTTCTAACTTTGTCATGGAAATTAGAAAAAAAAAATTGAAACGATAACTTGAGACAGAGAAACATCAAAATCCGTGTGCCTTGAGCCTGACTTTTCTCTTGTTTTCTCTCTCCTCTCATTCCTCCATTCACTTTAGACTAGCAAAGCTGGGTATTTCTGCAGAACATACCAGCACTTCTTTGATTGCAGGTCTGTTTCCAAGGCTGTGACTCCGTTAATAAAATGACCTCTCCTCACCTTAAGCTTCCTTGTCACTGAAGAATTTGTCAATATGACATTGCTGTGGAACTCAGACTCCATCCAGACAGACATTGGCAGCTGCATAACTGTCAGTGGCAATTCTGATTCAGGACACAAGTGTTAAATATGAACCCTGTAGTTAGATAAGCACCCACAGCTCTTCACACTCTTTCTTCCACATATTAGAGAGGAAGGACAGTTTCACTATATAAATAAAATTAAAAGGGTTAAAGATTACCTGCTGTAAAAGAGAAACCTTGGCTGTCTCACCATGACAGCAATGTGCAAGATGCTGAGGTGATGTGAGGTAAGGTTGAGCGAACAAGTTTGGGAGCCCAGGTGTCCATACGGAGGCAATGTTGGCAGACACAATCCTTGTATATGAATTGGGGCTGCTTACCATTTAAGGGAAGAGAAAGTTCTAATATTTTACCTTCCACAGAAGCTGACACAAGACAAATATGAGGGGGTGGGGCTCTTTGAGAATTATCCCAGAGATTCCAAGGGAAATGATTGACAAACACATAGGTACATTCAGGTGGCAGTGCCTTGAGAGGCAGCAGAGACAGAAAGAGAAGCCTCCAAAACAGAATTCTCATTGCGGTAGAAAGACTGTTGCTGGGAACACTTCACACTTCCCAGTGACTGTATACCAGCAACGACCCATAGTTCATTTGTGGGGCTGACAGGATTATGCATGGATGAATTTTATTGTTTAAAGTGTGAGTAGAAAGGTGGCTTCAGTGATTAGTTTCCTCAATCTAAATCAGGCAACTAATTGCCTGACTTAGACAATGACTTGCACAAGTTGTCGCCTCCACACATAATCTGAGTTCTTCCCTGGTCCCCAACAACTAATTTCTCCTCAGAAATTTTAAACTTGGAATGATTTAGAGATTATTCTACAACATCACCCCCCAAAACCAGGGGGGTCCAGGCAGCTGACAATATGTGTGCTGAGGCCTTTTCATGCCCGTCTATCTACTGTGCAACGCTCACTTTCAAAAAGACCTCCTCATATAGGAGAAACTCATTCCCTATGACCACTGTCCCCCTGTTATATCTTCAGATGTAACAGCACAACATTCAAATAACTCATGATCCGCTCTCCTTCTAGTAAAACATCTGTTGGTCTAGCCATCTTGTCTGGTAGCATGCTGCTAACTTCCTCCACCTCCCAATTTCCTCAAGCAGATTCTCATTTTTATCATGACTGTTCTTGTATTGTGGTTCCTAAAACTTCAAAGTCATTCTCTATCAAAAACATATTTGCACTCTCTACTTTCATGGTTTGTAGTGTTGCAAGTGGAGTCTAGATTCATTGACTGTACTTGTACTCATACTTCAAGACGTGTAATTTCATCCCCAGTTAAGCTCGTACTCATTCCTAACTACCCACTTACTTAGTATCCAGAAGCAGCAGTGGGAAGTGACTGGAGCAAGAGAAGTTGCTCTTTGCTGGTCCCAGCAGTGGAATATTTCTGTTCTCTACCATAATTTTCCCTGATGACCAAACTTCATAAGCTTCTTGCAAATACTAAGATATTTTTTACTCCCTATGGTAAAGGAGGAGGAGAACAGTTGCCATTTCTCAAGACTAACTTCTTAGTCAAGTCCCAGGAGATGGATCTATTTAGTGCAGCCAGGAGAGGGCAATGTTGAAGTATCTTCTTTTGGTCAAACAAACAGTGCACTTGTGTTTCAAACTACCAGAGACTGGGATTCCTTGTGCTCACCTGGATGGCAGAGAAATGGAACACAAAATGAGGACTGCTTAGCACAGGACTCCACTTCTTGCCTGAGCGGAGTGGCCAGCTTTACCCATGGTTTTTGAGGAAAGGAAATTGGAAACAAAAGAAAGTATAGCCTCCTCTTATTTATTTCACTTATTTACTCTTGGCCATCCCATGGAGATTCAAAGGATTTCCAGACTCAGTTCAGTGGTCCCAGGGAGGATAGTGTTTGGAATTTGTAGGGAGGAAGTTTGGAAGCTGTAAGGAGCTTATTGTATAGTAAACTCTCTTGTTCACCTGTCTGATTCCTGGGCTGTGCCATTTTTGTGTTCATCTCTAACTGAAAGCAATCCCTTCTTGCTCTCATTTCAAGCCTTTTGGAGTAAGTCCCTCATTCCTTGCATCATAGATCAGGCATATGTCAGTGTGACATATATCTCAACCCATGCGCTGGTACATGCAGTCGCCTGTTACCCTGGCATCTGCATCTAATTATCTGGAACCCTCAGTTAAAGGGAATCTCAAACTTTGGAGTGAAGCAGCTCCTCAGTGACTGCATGCAGCACCACTTTGGGGTCGCATCTTCTTTATACTAACTTCAGAAGGTGATATATTCCCAAACGTGCAGCATGGGACAAGTGTGGTCTGGGAACAGGACTAAAAGGCACCCAAAATACCAAACAGATCCATGTGAGGACTGGGAGCATACCTGAAATCAGTTGGACCAAGCTATCGTGCTTCACATGGAAGTTCTCTCAATAAATGGACTGGGGTTCGTTCAACAAAGACAGCAGGAGGGATGGCATTGTGCTCTGAAAAACCATCTCTAGGGATAGCAAAAGGAGATTTAGATACCACTAAAATATAGGGCTCTCATGTCCTGAGAGGATCAAATACCTATCATTATTACCTTTGCTTGGAGTCTGAACCATGTGCTAACTGGTGCAGACATTCCTGCACCAATTCCAATTAGAAATGAAATGAAATTCATTTCCAATTAGAAATGAAATGCCAGAGGCAAAATGTACATGACATAATCCTGGCAGGTCATTTGAGCAGCATGTGGTGAGAAAGAGCCAACTTTGGGAAGGAAACAGCTTTGCCCCTTCTTAGCCAGGACCCAAATTCGGCCTATTTGTGCTTCTGGACACTTATTTTAACTCTTCTGAGCCTCATTTCCATCATCTGCAAAATAAGAATAAAATCACAGCTCTTAAGTGACTTCGGGTGTGAACTATGGGACTTGGCACCACCCTTGCCCTGCCAGGCACACACCACCTGATGCTCCAGGGAGCTGAGCTGGTCTCCCCTCAGCCTTTCTCTCCTTCCCTCCCCAGCTGAATTTTGAGCTGGTCGGCAGTCAGCTGTTTTCCTCTAAATCAAAATATGCACATGTTATGTTTGTTGTTATAATTGTATGTGTCAATTAAATATTAGATAAACAACAAAAAGGAAAATCAGTCAATATAACTCCCCATGTAAACAAAATAAATAAGTCATGATATCATTTCAATAGCTGCAGAGAAAGCACATTAAAATAGTGAATATACATGCAAAATAAAACCCTCCTCAAAATAGGAATAATAGAGAACTCATTAACCTAATTAAATGTACCATGAAATACTTATAGTTCATACTGTATTGAAGACCGTTAAACTAAAATTTCTCCATTAGATTGAGACACATGACAGGGTGCCCACTGTCAATAGCTTTATTCAGCATTGTACACAAAGTCTTAATCATAATGATATTATCATCGTATTCTATTAGTTTTTATTTCTTTTTCAGAAATATCACATAGTTATCCTCTTTCTTTATCCTTTTTGTATATAATCTCTCAAAAATTCATATATTTGTCATTTTATCCTCTTTGAGGGATAACGTCCTCATCAATTATTCCACAATAATTCCACAATAATGCCATAATAGGATGCAATTTCCTGAAATAACTAATGCTCTAATACAGGATTAAAATGAGTTACTTAAGTGCTTATTATGGCATTAAGCATCTCTTTTTGCCTGTCTGATGTGAACAAGTGTGTTTTATTCCTTCTGTCATGGTATTTGCCATTTCTTATTTTATATATTTCATGTTAACATAAATTTTATTAAACATTAAGAATATTATGACTCACACTTACTTATTTGATTCAACATGAATTTCCAAGAATATCCTCTACCTTTGCCTGTTGAACGCTAATGTCCCATCCAGTTTTGTAATTGTATGTTTTTTGAGTTATTTCTTCATTTGACTTTGTATAAGTCTGTAATTGGTGATTGAGAAGTTCTCTCTGTCTACTCATTTATTTTGTTTTCTTTTCTTTTCTTGCCTGCTTTTTTTTTTTTTTTGAGAGAGAGAGAGAGTGTACAAGCAGGGGGAAGCACAGAGGGAGAGGGAGAGATAGAATCTTAAGCAGGCTCCATGCTGGCATGGAGTCTGACGTGGGCTCAATGTCACAATTCTGAGATCATGACCTGAGCTGAAATTGAGAGTTGAATGCTTAACCAAATGAGCCACCCAACCACCCCCCCAACTCATTTCTTTTTAATAATCATCTTATTGGTTCCATCTTGAAGGTAGAATGAAGAAAATTAAACCAGATAACGTGTTGATGAAGCATTCTGAAAGAGGTTGAAAGTGTGTAGACACGGGAGCACCAAAGAGTAAAGATATGAAGTCACTATTTTGGGAGTCAGTTTCTCATATGCCAGTTTTGTGTTTGGCTCATACTTTATTTCAGCATTACATAAAGATCCATTCAAGTTTATCTTATTAGTTTATCTCATGAATATCAGAATAAACTCACTTCTGTGCAGATATTCCGTACAATGATTTTGCATATTACATTAAGCCTCTAGATTGGGTCCTTTTGAACCATTGATCCACACCCGGGAAATGTTTAAATTGTTCATTATTCAATCTACCGAGGTTCTAAGAAGTCTCAGGCATTGATTGCCCTATGTATTGTTGCTACAGATATAAAGAAGATACAGGTCTTCTACTGAAGATACTTGCAGTAGGCAATTACTACATGCAGTCGTTGAATGATTTTTCAATTTGGGTGAAACTCTGGGTAAAATTGTTAATATGTGTGCCTCTAGAAGAATTGATTCTATGTAGGTATTGATCACAGTTTCATTTCTGAAAATAGGGTATTAGTGAGTTAAAGAAGACAGACCAAAAAGGGTTATGCACTGTATGAGTCAACTTTTTAAACTTCTTGGGAATACAAACTACTCCATAGTGAAAAAAATACAGCAATGGTTCCTAGGGGTCTGCCAGGGGTGTGAGGAGTGTCAGGAGGGATTGGTCACAGGGGAGCATAAGGAAAATTTTGGGAATGATGGTTAAGTTCATTTTCTTAATTGTAGTGATGGATTCATACATGTGTATATGCCAAAATTTACCAAGTTTTATACTTTATGTATGTGAAAGTTTATTATATGTGGATTATACTTCAATAAACTGTTTTTAAAAACAAACAAAAACACAGTGGTGAATGTGCTTAACTTTTCTATAAATCTTTTTAGTGTATTTTTTTCCTATACAAATTTATCACTGTTTGTATTCTATGTCCATATAGTTTTGGAGTTGCTCATATTATTATCACTCTTTTACATTATTTCTTTATTTATCAGTATTGCAGACAGTGTAGACAAACATAGCGGGTAATTCCAAATTTGTCAAGATATGGATGCAAAAAAATATTACAAAATGATATATATCTAGAACTATAGTTATGGGTTAGGTTACCAGTTTTAGAATATTGATATGAGACACAGTCTTGGAAGTTACCTGTAATTGTGCTATTTTCTGCAATTTGTTTTTATGTAGGTCTAAGTGTTGCCAGAAGGGAAGCTCTAGGAGTAAACAACAGGAAAAAACCCCACAGGAATAAGAGAAAAAATTTGAAATCTCATCATAAGATAAGTTGGTTCTAACATGAATTGCAAATCATTTTTATTAAGTATAATATGGTTGCCGAACACCTCATATTTTGGAGCATTTAAATACTTTTTGAACATAGATATTTCTAGAAGATAAAATGTTTACTATACTGATGTTGCTACTTTGAATCAAACTAAAATATCTGTAGAAAGATCCACTAATGATCCAGATGTTTTTTGGAGAAAAACATTTTCAGGACATGGTCACAAATTTGTTTGGTCTTCACACCATAGACAATGGGGTTCAGAAAAGGTGGGACTAACAGGTAAAGGTTTGATAGGAGGATATGAACATATGGTGGTATGTGAGAACCAAACCGATGTGTGAAGAAAGAGAAGAAAGCAAGGAGGTAGAACTGGAGGAAGACACAGATGTGGGCAATGCAGGTATTAAAGGCCTTGAATCGTGCCTCCTTCTGGGGCAA
Source organism: Prionailurus bengalensis (assembly GCF_016509475.1). Lineage (NCBI taxonomy): Eukaryota > Metazoa > Chordata > Mammalia > Carnivora > Felidae > Prionailurus > Prionailurus bengalensis. The sequence goes on from NC_057346.1 coordinate 61,599,391, forward strand.
TTGAAACACAGTGAGAAAGATTTGAACATAAGACAAGGTGATGAAGATTATGTCAAAACCTAAGATACTGAAGGCAACAAATAGACCATATATCTTGTTGATTCGGACGTCTTCAATAGCTAGCTTCACAACGGCCATGTGCTCACAGTAAGAGTGAGAGATGACCGTAGTTCGGTAGAGTTTCAGACGACATTTGATGAGCATAATGGATGGTGCTGTAAGAATGGCAGCCCGGAGTGTCACCCCAACTCCAATGTGAGTCAAAAGTTGCTGGGAGAAGATGGTGGTGTGTCTCAAGGGGTCACAGATGGCCACATAGCGATCTAGAGCCATTGCCAGTAGGATGCCTGATTCGATTGCCTGGAACGAATGGATAAGCCACATTTGTAGCAGGCAGGCTGCAAAGGAAATCTCTGGCAAATGAAACCAGAAGATGCCTAACATTTTGGGAAGAATACAGGTGCTAAGTGCAATGTCTGTGGCCCCCAGCATGGCCAAAAATATGTACATGGGCTTATGGAGGCTGCGTTCATATCTGATGATACCCAAGATTAGGGAATTCCCAATCACAGCGATGACATACATGACACAGAATGGGATCCCAATCCAACACTGCACTGACTGTAGACCAGGAATCCCAATGAGTGTTAGTACAGAGGGCATAAAGACTGAGCCATTGAGGAGGAGCATGATGATTTGGTCAGCAGAATCAAGTAGTAGTTTTGCTGTTTCATCTTCTATACCCTGTCAAGACGACATGAATTAAAAATGAGAAGAAATTACGTTTGTTTTAGCAAAGTATATTTAGTTAGATAAAGTTAATACCAGAGTATCCATTCTCCTTTACTATTCAAATATAGTTGATATTTAATGTTTTCTAAGCTTAAGGTACACAACATGTTGACTTCATACACTCACATATTGTAATATCATTGTAGTGGTAGCTAGCGCTCTCTTATGTCATATGATTATATTTTCTTTTTGGGAATATTAAGGACCAATCTCTTAACAAGTTTGATGTTTTGAATACAATATTTTTGTTTATGATCACTACCTTGTGCATGAGATCTTCAGAAGGTATTTATCTACTAAGAAATATCTCCTCCATTTTGCTAATTCACAGCCCCTTGTACTCACAATTGTATCCGTTTTTATGAGTTGAGTTTTTTCAAGATTCCACTTATAAGTGATATCATACAGTATGGGTCTCTCTCTAGAAGATCTCACATGGCACAATGTACTCAAAGTCCATCACTCTAGTCACAAATGGCAAGATTTGCTTCTCTCACTGTTAAGTAAACTAATCATTAGAGAAACCCAACTAGAAACCACTGAGATATCACCTCACTCCTGTTAGAATGGCTGTCATGAATAAGACAGGAGGTAACAAATGTTGCAGAGGATGTGGAGAAAAGGGAGACATTGTAAATAGTTGGTAGGAATGTAAAGCAATATGGAAGTACATCAAAAATTTTAAAAAGGTCTACATATAATCCAGCAATTCCACCTGTGGATATATATTCAAAGGAGAGGAAAACAAAATATCAAAGAGAAATACCTGATCCCATGTTTATCGCAGCATTATTCACAATAGCCAATATATGGAAACAACTTTAGTCCCCATCAACATATGAATGGATACCGAAGATGTGGCATAGATGTGCAATAACATTTTATCCATCTTTTTGTTTCACTTTAACTACTGCTTTCAAATTTTCTCTTTTCACAAAACTAGATACCTGGGCAATTCTCCATATTGTAGGATGCTTAGCAGCAACTGCGACCCCAACCCAGTAGGTGCTAGTTGTTCTCTCTTCTCATGAAAATCAACACTGTCCTCTGCATTTCCAAATAACCTGCATGTGGGAAGATGGACACATCACATGTGGTTGCTAGCCATTGTTCTAGAGTTTTACTTTGGAGAAAAATAGTCTTTAATTAAATAACAATGTTTTGTAGGCTTAATCAAAATGGGCAGAATAAATCTGAATATCAAGAAGAATCATTCCTCCACTGATATTAGCCAGATAAAAGAGATGGAAAGGCATTCAGGGTCCCTGGGTGGCTCTGTCGGTTAAGCATCCGACTTCCACTCAGGTCATGATCTCACAGTTTGTGAGTTCGAGCCCAGTGTTTGGCTCTGTGCTGACAGCTCAGAGCCTGGCGCCTGCTTCGAATTTGTGACTCTCTATCTCTCTGTTCCTCCCCTGCTCATGCACTCTCTCTGTCTCTCAAAACTAAATAAACATTAAAAAATAATTTTTGAAAGAGATGGGAGGGCATTTCAAGAGGAAATACTTTGGACAAAATGAAAGTAGCATGAAACGTACAGTGAGATTGCCATTCAGTGATTTTCACATATGAATTTTTTAATAAGCAGAGATGATGGTTGTTAAGGCTAAGGAAAAGGGAATAATAACCAATGTAAAGTTACAGGTTTAAACGAAATAGTTTAAGCCTTAGGTAGAATAACAGATCTTTTGCCTTTAAAACTCCGCTCTGCCGACAGATGGATGAATGTCTTAAAAGGATGAGAGCTGGCATAGGGAGACGAAGTTAGAAAGACACGTGTGATAGTCCGGATGGGACATGATGAAGTGGCCTGGCCACATGGGAGGAGTCACAAGGGAACAATATCTGTGCTGCTTGCTGACTTGATGGAGGTGAATGGTGGGAGGACAGGCTAAGATGTTCTTGGGTTGAGAGTAACAGCACGGGGTGACAAGGACAAGCTGGAAACAGCTGTGTGTGCACACATATGTGCAAGTTTAGAAGATGGGGGAGACATATCATAAGTCCTTGAAATTCATGGGCCAGGAAAACAATCACGGGTCTCATTTACAGCATGAATCGTCAACCATTAATGTTACTGACAACTCCAATTCTCACTCGGGCTGACTCGTGGAACCTAAAAGAATCAAAGGATTTAGGTCTAAACCACACACCCTACAGTCTCAGGAAAGCTTTCCCCCTGCAAAGTCAGTGACATCCACCCTTTGTTCTCTGCCTCAAGCCCCCAGGGATAGACTCTCTTTGTTTCGGAGATAGCTTGTCCATCGCAAGACAGCTGCAAATGTCAGATTTGGCTTCTTTCTGGTGATTCCCAGACTGCTTCCCTCTTCAGTTCTCATAAAAGTCCTCAACCCACCTTCTGAAGATACACATCAGCCGTGGAACACGGTGGTTATGGCATGGATCTAAAATCAGTCAGACAGTTTAAATCCTTAAGAAACTGTTTAGCTTTGCATGTTCTTCAGGCAGTTGTAGAACTTATAATTGTCTCAATTCTTTCTTACTGAGAGAAAGTGAATGGATGAAACACTCTGCAGAGTGACTGTGAGGATTAAGTGATGTGATTCATTTAAAATTTTCAGGAGGAAACATACAATATATTATTCTGTCTAAATGCAGTGATTTCTTTCATATAAGTGACTCTCTTTCCCATGAATAACTTCAGATGTTTGATGAACATTTAACCAGATGAGGTTTCCCCTGAATTCCTTAAGGGCATAATTTCTACTGAATCTTTTCCAGACCAAATATGTATAATTTTCTTACCTTTTAACCAATTAGATTTTTATACAGATCCTTCTCTACTGTCCTCCTATCTGTCAGGCTCACTTTAAAATTTGTCATCCACTGTGTGATAATATAACTGACACAAAAATATTCTAAATAGAAGCATGAGAAAAAATCTTCTTCATGTTTAAACAGTCAACTACTGTAAGGGTCTATTGTTTTTTAATCACCGTAGCATCTTATTGGATCATAGCATTACGTGTTCTCTTCGAAAGCAATGCTCCATTTTCCCATCCTTAAGCCCACACATAAGCCCCAAGACTTACCAGGAATCATTTGTGATAATATATGTAGAAGCCACAGAGTGAAAATCTTTTGGTGTTTCAGATCATGAGGATGGCTCTTTTGTACTGTAAGAGCCACCTGGGGAATTCTCTTTCACCAATGGCTGGTGAGCTTTAAATTAACCTGGGACAAATGTGAAAAGGAGGGGCAATATGGTTCAAAACCTGGAAGAACTTGTCTAAAAGCAGATCTGCATATAATAAAAGCTCACAAATTGTGGTGTCCTTGGGGACTGGGAGCCAAAATGACTTCCTTTTAAAACTTAGAACAGAAAACAGTGCCCCAAGACAACACCAACAATCAATGACACTTATTTACCAAATAGTGAGCCAGAGAAGGGGAATAAAAACATCTGAAGGTATTCAGGCTGATCAGTGTAGACATGCTGACAGGGGAAGAAATGCAATATATCTATGTAATATAGAAATTGTCCCAGTCATGTTCATATGTCCCAGTCATATGATACATGTGCATTTTTACATGATAACGTGCATTTTCAAAAATTTTAGTGCCAGTCACAATATCTGTATCAGCTTCCCAGCTGTGAACGATCATTCACGCCTGATATTTACTTAGCTGAAAAAAGGGTTTGAACCTCAAAAGAGATTTTAATCTTTGGTATCATGAAGAAGAAAGGAAAAGACTCCCGTTCTCTGTGTGATACAAGAAATAGTCTAAAAAGACGGCATTACACGCATCTGCCTGAGAGACCTGGTGGCCTTACTTGGAGTCACACTGTGATATTGGGTCTGGGCCTATTTGGTAGAACGGTTCTTGTTGCATTGGAAAGACTCTGACTCCCCTCTTGTCATTAAACTGCCATAAAATTACATTCATCGTAGAAAAAAAAAATCAGTGGTGTAGGATTGGCTGTGTTGTGTGCCGGGTGAGCTCACGGTGGCTTAGGAGAGCATGTAGTGTTCATCTCTTCCAGTTCTGCCCCCAGTGATATCACGTTGCCCAGTTGTAATCAGCCATCCCCAGAACAGTCACACCAGAAAAAAAAGGAGCAAAGTACATCGGAGTATCAATCACCCAGCAGGATAACAACACATGAGCTCAATTAAAATAAAATACTTTTGGAGAGAATATGAAATAGGCTGAGGTGAGATCGGTAGGTTCTGAAATTTGTACACTACTCTTTGTATAGAGAATAATATTATGAACATATGGAATGACTCACAAGATACTTTTGGGAAATGCAAAATATATTTGAACTTCACAGACCGTAATGCTATTGAATGATAGAGACAAAATTACTCTTGGATACTGTTTAATTAAAACCCTTTAGAGCTAAAGGGTGACAAGATGTTTGAGAAACCATGTGGCTCCTTATTTGGTGACAGATGTAGTCCCTTAGAATCCCTAAGAATTTTATTTAACAGAGAAAATTACCTCTGAGAAATATAATAGGGAATATAGAATGCAAGTTTTGAGAAATGGCTCTTTATTCTGCATGTGTTCCAGAGAAACCCAGAAACAAAAGTGTAATTTTTAAATACAACAGTGTTACAAACGGAGTTGAATACCATCACTGCAATGCGTGATAAAATTCATCAGGTGCGAAAGTAAAAGTTTAAACGAATTATGAGAAATACAAAACAGAAGGGCCTGGCCACGCCTGTACTATTTGTGAAACTGTCTGAATTAAAATGGGGGTGCTTACGACACAGAGAGAAGGATCATGGAAAAGTTTATGTGGCCAGAGTATTGACTGCCAGTTTCAAAAGTAGACTTCAGTATATCCACACGGTGACATTTCATTCAGACATAAAAAGAATGAAGTTCTAGGTAATTATATTGTAATAGTGGTATATGGAACAGATGGTTTTTATATTTGTGATGAACATAGCATGATGTCAAATCACTATGCTGTACACCTAAAACTGTGATATTGTGTCAACAATAAGATAAAATAAAATAAAATAAAATAAAATAAAATAAAATAAAATCGTAAATAAAATAAAACTTCTGTTCATGTTCTGACATAGATGAAATAGTAAAATAAAAATTCTGTTCATGTTATGACATAGCTGAAATAGTAAAATAAAATAAAAGTTCTGTTCACGTTATGTCATAGATGAACCTCAAAAAACTTTATGCTAGGTGTGCCTTTGTGGCTTAGTTGGTTAAGTGTCCAACTCCTGATTCACTCAGGTCATGATCTCACAGTTCATGAGTTCGAGCCGTACATCAGGCTCCACTCTAACAGTGAGAGCCTGCTTGGTATTCTCTGTCTTCCTCTCTCTCTGCCCCTCCCCTGCTCATGCTCGCTCTCTCTCTCTCTCTCTCTCTGTCTCAAAAAAAAATAATTAAAATTTAAAAAAACCTCATGCTAAGTGCAAGAAGCCAGACATAAAAAGCCATGGATTGTATGATCTATTTCCTTGAAATGTCCAGACTAGTCAAATTCATAGAGAAAGAAAGTAGATGTACGGTTTCCATAAGCCGGGGGAAAGGAGTGGCAAATGCCTGTTAATAGAATGTGGTAACCTTATTGGGGTTATGAAAATGTTCTGGAATTAGAGAGTAGAGACAGTCCCACAACTTTTTAAATATACTAAAAAAACAGTGCCTTGTACACTTTATAAAAGGGTGAATTTCATGGCAACCCATGGGCACTTTTATACTAAGAAGAGGAAGGGGGGAAAGGAGCCAAATGTTGCAAGTTATTCTTTCCAAGTTGGACATTTAGATAAGGATGTGCAAATACCCAGAAGGTGCAGGCATCTCAGCCCCTCTGTCAAGTCTAGTAGTCTTTAAACATTAGCAAATGCTCTTAGCCTGTGTAATTGATTAATCTTTCTTTGTACTTGTATATATCATGCAATCTTCCTTGAAAGAACAGAGCACTCCTGCATGTCACAAAGCAGAGACCAGACACCCCTGCACAACCTCCAGGCACTAGGGAACCAGATCCCCCTTGCACAACCTCTGAGCACTGAGTTAACTTCTGTAGCTGGCACCATCGAGTCTGCACATAATCAAGAAATGTTACAGACCATGGCACTCCCTTTATTGATTCAGTGCCCTAACCCCCCCCTGCCAAAAGTGTCTGGGTCAGGCAGAAACCTTGTATTTGGCTTTTGGACAAGAGTCTACCTTCTCCCCAGGGATCCAGCTTCCTGAATAAAGCTCATAAACCTTTCCAATCAACACTCCTCTCTTGAGTATTGCCTTTTCCAGACAGGTAGCCAAACTTGGGTTTTTGCCACAAGGGTCAATGCATTATTGCTCCCTCACCTGAAAGCCAACATCAGGAGTGAGGAAAGTCAACTCCTGCACCCCATGGGTCGAAACTCACCATCATTAAGACCTCTTCCTTCATCTGCAATCACTCCTCCTAGGAAAAATCCATGGCCTTTTGGAAGCTCTCTCATGAAGTCTTGAGGAATACAACCCTTGAAAATATTTATCATATTTTAATCACACAAAGAAAATACTGGACCCAAATCAGAAAATGATTAAAGGAAACAAGAAAGTACTTCAAAGTAAGGATATACAAGTGGAAGAAAGAAGCAGAGGACTGATGCAGTCTTATAAATGTTAATTATGAAGACAAGCATCTTCCATCAATCAGCCTGTCAAAGCTTAAAAATCTCAGTCATAACCAGTGTTTTTGAAAATTCAGACATGAAAGTGCTATTAATCGTTGTAAATGATGCAATCTCTCTGTAGTATCATTTTGAAGTTTCCAGAAATCATTAAAATTACTCTTTAAAATGTATATATATTTTTCTTTTTCAGTCAGCTTTATGTTCAGGAATGTATTCTGGCCACCTGCGTGGCTCAGTTGGTTAAGCATTTGATTCTTGATTTTGGCTCAGATCACAATCTCACAGTTCGTGAGACTGAGCCCCATGTTGAGCTCTGATCTGTCAGCATGGAACCTGCTTGGGATTCTCTCTCTCCCTTTCTCTTGGCCCCTCCCCTGCTCGCTCTCTCTCACTCTCTTTCTCAAAAATAAACACATATTTAAACAAAGAATGTATCCTATAATTGTCCTGGCCAAGTGTGTGGGAGGATAGAGAGTCCTGGTTACCTTATGTCCTTGCAATAACCCATTTGTTTTTCTCTTCCATTTTTAGGTGTCAGGTTGGAGCTGGTCTTGAAAATTTGGAGGCCATAATAATGGCTAATCTGGACTCTAGGCCTGATTTTGTATTGAATACTGACACTTGAGGATGGTGCAACTAGGTTCCAGTTTCACATTCTATCTTCCTGTCGTTTTCATATTCCCGTATTTTTAGGATAACTGTCAGGACTAGTCATTGTTAGATATATTTCGAACTTCTCCAGATAAGTTTGGAATTCTAGTGGACCACCACAAGCTGCCTGCTGCGTGTTTTTGTATAGTCCAGTAGCTAAGAACAGTTTTTACGGAATTCTTTCAGTCAGTGTGGTGATAGGGAAATGTAAGGTTCAGCAGAATATTATCCCCCAGAAAAAATGAATTCCACTCTTCTACTTAGTAGACCTTAGCAAAAGAAAAACTATATAATTATGACTATTGCTAATATTAGATTTTGAATGTCATCAAAATTTTTGTGGAAATATGTTTTCTATCTTGCTACCTAAATACCTACTTAATAATCTTCAACTGTCTCTTTGTCCACAAAGCCTGAGCTATGTATTTGTCCCTTTCCATAAAGGTTGTTGAACCCTGGCTAAAGCACGAGGAAATTACTTCCGATGTTATTTCAGCTTTTTTCCTAAATAAATTATGTTACCTAAGAACAACAATTCCTACTGGCAACCTGTTCTAATCATAGGCAATAGATATTGATATTGAAAATATTTTCAAAACGTTCCCCAAGATGGCCTTTAGATTTATAAGTAACCATCCTCGGCAGTCATTGATATGTGATGAGGCTGATTCCATGAAACAAGCCAGAGTTTTCCTCATTTATGTGACATGCAATCTAGTATATTTTATAGATGCATTGATTTTAATGTCATAAATCAAATTATGGGCATTTGCACACATGTGCATATTTTCCGTGACCATTCATTAAATGATCTATTAGCTGAAATTTTCAGGAATGGTCTGCTATCCTTAAGTGCTCAAGTCTTTAATCTCAGATAAAAACTCCATCTCTTCACTAATTTAGTAGCCTTTACTGATTAAAAAGTGTGTTGTCTTATATTCACTGAGAAGTATGCTGTCACAAGCACACAAAAAAACATGTGCCCTTTTTACAGAGAAAAATTTATAATAACACATAGCTTTCATAATAAAGTTCAACATCTTTGCAGAGTGTCTATGGCTATTCCTTTTTTGTTCTTTTCAAGTATAACTGACACAAAATGTGACATTAGTTATTGGTGTACAACATGGTGATTTAGCACGTCTATACCTAATGCTATGCTCACAAGTGTATCTACCATCTGTCACCATACGAGCCTATTACTGTACCCCCGACTATACTCCTGATGCTGGACCTTTTATCTGCCTAACTTGTTCATTCCATAACTGGAAGCTGTATCTCCTGCTCGCCTTTCACCTATTTTGTCCTGTGGGGCCATTCTTGATATTCACATTGCCTTTGTCTCTGCAAATTGTATCTTACATTAAAACAAACAAACTAACCCTGTGCATTTACATGCCCATCGTTTGTACTATAAGTTTGATTTTCATCTACCTGACGTGGTGTGTCCCTACTTGGTCAATCATTCATGATTCCTTAAGAATCAGATTTCCTAACTAAATACCAAAAAGCACAATTTTCACTCTCCTGCTTACTACTTTCTGTTGGACTTCGGTATTTCATTCTCTCTGCTAATGGGCAATGTCCCTGAAAACCACCACAACTTCTCTCTCACTTGCCCTTCTCTTTCTTTCTCTCTGTTTCTCTTCCAGAAATATAAGGATATGTTAAGCAATGTGTCAAATCCCCAGTCTGTCAATATTCCCTAGTGTAATAATTACAATTTTGTGATTTTATTTTACTCTAAGATTTGTTTTTTAGTTGTCTATGTATTTATTTTGAGAGTGAGAGAAAGGGAGAGAGAATCTAAGCAGGCTCTGCGCTGTCAGCACAGAACCTGATGCAGGGTTCAAAGTCATGAACTGTGAGATCATGACCTGAGCTGAAATGAAGGGTCAGAAGATTAACCGATTGAGCCACAAAAGAGCCCCTGTAGTTTGATTTTAAATTGCTGAATCAATAAATAAGCAACAGAGCTGTACTGATGTGGGGGTTCCTCAGTGGCTCAGTTCGTTGAGTCTGACCCTTGTCAGCTCAGGTTGTGATCACATGGGTTCTTGGAATCGAACCCTACCTCAGTACTGTCAGTGTGGCACCAACTTAAGATACTCTCTCTCCCTCTCTCTCCACCTCGCTTTCTCTCCAAAAATGAATAAATAACATTTAATTAAATAAGAAAGAAAGAAATGTCTTGATGTGTAAAATGGAACACTTCACTTCTCATGATTTTTTTTTACCTGTAAATTCCTGAATGACTCTGGAGATGTACTGAAATTTTTGTATTATTATCTCATTGCATCCATAAGTGTTTGGTTTTTATTATTTACATGTTTGTTTGTTTGTTTGTTTGTTTTGACACAGCATGGTTTCAACACAGTTTCTCAAAAAACATTTTTTAGTTGACTAAGAAGTTTCAAGACAGATCAACAACTTGTTTTCACTGAGTACCTGGACACTATAGACAAATGGTTTTGGATGCATTTAAATTCAGCGATTGATGCATATATGTGAGTCTCTAGAAAATAATTCTTAGAGGAGGAGGCTCAACCAGGGACTAAAAAATAAAACAGAAAGGTGCCTGAGGGGCTCAGTCAGTTGAGCGCCCTACTCTTGGTTTCTGCTCAGGCAACAATCCAATGGTTTGTGGGTTTGAGCCCCACATTGGGCTCTTCACTGACAGCAAAGAGCCTACTTGGGACTCTCTCTCTCCCTCTGTCTCTGTGACCCTCTTCCACTCTCTCTCTTTCTCTCAAAAGGAATAAGTAACCTTTATGAATGAATGAATGAATGAATGAATGAATGAAATGATGAAAACAATGTATGTTCACTAATTTGGTCTTATGTTCCTTGTTCTCATGACCCAGTAGCATCCAAAAACACACTGACTGATATTTGTCATGGGGTATGATGAGGTGAAAACCATAAAATGCCGACAACTTTAAGAAAACAAATACGCAAAACTGAAGCATTGCAAATAATGTGGCCTTTTAACTATTATATTTAATTTTGAGAGATTGTTACTATTGCATAATGGAGAAGGCTGAAGATGTTAATCACAGTGCATTTTATGAAGAGAACATCTTTACCACATGAATGCGGATCTGCTTGGTCTTGGCACCGTAGACAAGTGGATTGAGAAATGGGGGGACCAGCAAATAGAGGCTAGAAAAGAGGATGTGGATATAAGGGGGAACATGAGCACCAAACCTATGTGTGAAGAAGGAGAAGAAGGCAAGGAGGTAGAACTGGAGGAAGACACACATGTGAGCGATGCACGTATTGAATGCTTTCAAACGAGCCTCCTTCTGGGGCAAACGAAAAACTGTGAAAAAGATCTGTGCATAAGACAAAGTGATGAATATGAGGTCGAACCCTGCAACTATAAATGCCACAAACAAACCATAGATTTTGTTGGCCCGCACATTTTCTGCAGCCAGTTTCACAATGGCCATATGCTCACAGTAGCAGTGGGAGATGATGGTTGTATGGTAAAACTGAAACCGACATTTTATCAGTACTAAAGATGGGGCTACGAGAAGGGCAGCCCTGAGTGTTACCAAAGCCCCTATTTGGGTGACTAGGCGGTGGGTGAAGATGGCAGAATGTCTTAGTGGATAACAGATGGCCACATAACGGTCCACAGCCATGGCCAGAAGGATGCCTGACTCTATGCCTTGAAATGTGTGGATGAGCCCCATTTGAAGCAAGCAAGAATCAAAATAAATCTCTGGAACATGAAACCAGAAGATTCCAAGCATCTTGGGCACAATGCTCGTGCCAAGGACAATATCTGTGACTCCCAGCATGCCTAGAAAAATGTACATGGGCTCATGGAGGCTGCGCTCTGACCTGATGATGATCAGAAGCAAGGAGTTTCCAATGATGGCAGTGAGATACATGACACAGAATGGAATCCCAATCCAGCACTGCACAGTCTCTAGGCCTGGGATCCCTATCAGTGTCAACACAGAAGGCCTGAAGACTGTGACGTTGGAAACGGACATAATGTCCTCCGGCCTCCAGATGAAAATGAAAGAAGGTTCTCAGTCAGTGGCACTCTTCTTTTCTACTCCTGTTTTTATCCTGTCATCATAGCAAGTATCTCTGATTTTGGCAGAAAACCTTAAGATCATATCATCCATCTCATTTACATTATTGAAGGGGAAAGATAGATCCATAGATACACATTGCTGTGTTCAGGAAGGACATCCACGAGTAGTGTAGCACAATAAGAAGTTATGTAGAAGGCAAGCCAACTGCATTAGATCCCTCAGATCATCTGCATAAGGGAATCGCCTGCTGATCTGTTTGTTATTTCCTTCTGGGCCTATGGACAAAAGAATTATACCTGTTTAATTTGCGTATAAAGGGCATTTCAATCAGAGTTTGATGAATCTCTCCTTATCCCATGTCCCTGCTACTCAACAGTACTATTATTTTCTGTTGTCTCTAGGTCTGTAACTGTCAGTGTGAACCAGAAAATCTCTGACCGGTACATTCATATTAAAGCTCCTTATTAAAGAACAGAGAGGAACAGCTGAAATCCTAGTGTGAAATATATATAGATATCTACATCTCTCTATAGTTTTTGTGTCTATGTAAGAGCATGTCCTTTCAAAAGAATGTGAAGGAAAAGCTTTGGAAAAGATGATCTAATTCAATGTACTTTGGTGAGTTCTGAGTCAAAGTTCCATGCAAGTTTTACATTTCTAATAAGACTGCATTATGTTTTGTCTATATTATTAACAACTGAAATCCTGGAAATTAGTTGTGTGCTTAAAATAACTGCCATTCTCTAATACACATCACTGAATACCTAGAAGTGAGGAATCCGTAGGAGGCAAGAGGGCTCATTCTTGCTGACTACAGAAGATAGGAAAATGGGTAAATGGGTAACTTGGAAGAATAGATACCAGTTTCCTGGGTCTAATAGTTCATAACTTCCATTAGCATGAGATTTGACCCATAGCTTCATTCATTCTTAATGTATGTCATGTAATGTATGTAATGTAATATAGACCATATGAATGACTGTATCACTTTGGGAGCTCAGACATAGGAAATGTATAGACAATAAAGTGGTGAAAGATAGGTTCCTTAAAAGTGGTCAAATAAAGAAGTAGAAATGCAAGACAAGGAGCAAACCTTGGAATACCACAAATGAGTCAAGACAAGGCTGTAGATTAATTGAGGAACACTTAGTCACCTCTCAATTCACTAATGACTGTCTGAAACCATGGGGTCTTTGTCCTTACATAAAGTAATTCTTGGATCAAGACCATTGTTTTTTTTTAAAAATTCAATATCTTGAATCAAGACCTTCTCAAGATAAAACAAACAAATTGTCATATCGTAAAGAAAAAATAGGACTCAGTTATTTCATTCTTTCCTAGACACCTCCACCTTTGGTGCCTTATGTCAGCAAGCTCAAGGTCTCTAATCACATACTTATTGTCACCAACTATGCCAGTAATGCAGGAAGAGTTGTGGTTTACATGGCTAACCCTAAAATGATGTAACCCAGTCAACAGGGGCCATTCTATGAAGAAAGTCTGTGTCGGCTGATATATATTTAGAATAGACTAATCAACTAAGTCCTTGATTTCCAAAGCTTTGCTCCCCAATGCTTAATTCTACAGATTCCTAGATCATGGATACTTTCATTAACTTTTTCATCCTAGACTTACTCAGAATCAGAATAGAAATCATTTAGTAACAATCACATTGTCTGACATATTCAAGAGTAGGGAGCTGACATGGGAGCATTACCTGACAGGTACAGATGGTGGGAAGGCAGGTGGGAGAGGACTTAAGTTAGTACAGGGCAGGAGGGATGAAGTGGCTAAGCTGGAAGTGAAACATTGTGGGGTGAACTTGGGGATAATGAGACTTCCTCACCCTTTGTTGTTGGGAGCCAGTTCTGCTCTTACCAGACACCTGAAGACCATGGCCAGTCTTCGTAGCACCATTACTCATTGTTTTCCTCCTCTCTCTTCCTCCTCGTAAGATTCTGGTCTCATTTACTTGCATCTTGTGATGGGCAATGCCTCTTTCTTCCATCTTCACCCTCTGTAACAGCTCTCTTCAACATCATGAACTGTAATCTATTTGCTGCTGGGGCCATCTGCCAATCTGTAGAGATCTGTGGGATAGTCCTTCCTCCTTTCTTCCGTCCCTGCAAAACAGGCATGCTCCCTATTCTGTAAATTTGTTTGAGATCATGTCGGTGTGTTCATCTCCAACAAAATTTGCAGCAAGGTCTGTGCTATTCTGAGACACAGCATAAATTTATTGAGGACAAATTGTAGGAGAAAGCAGTTGGCCGCCAATTGTAATGTTCCCCAGTGAATGTTAGGGAGCAGGAGGTCTGAACACAGACTAATAGATTTCCTAGCCACAAGCCCAAGCCACCAGGGACCCAGCAGCTCATAATAAAGCCCTCCTGGGTCTATCCACACCTAATGTCTCTGAAATCATTTCTACATTGGCAGAACCTCCTGTTCTCTTCTGTTTTCTCCTCAAAGTAAATGCAGAAAAATTAATATATATACATTATATTTTATGAGTTCATTTTCTTTCCCTCTGTCCTCATTATGAGAATATGTAAAGAACACTTAAAGGTAGGCATGATTCTATGCCATGAGTTAAATCAATATCCTTGTGACTCTTCTTTCACTGAGTCTCAAAAGAGAAAATGGTTTATAAAATTGCCTGAGGCTCTTTAAATTTCATGTTAAGTGGATTTTATTTTTCAGTTATGAGACCACTTGTGATATGATTGACTAAAAATGAGTTTCCAGGAGTGCCTGGGTGGCTCAGTCAGTTAAGTGTCTCAGTCAGGTCATTATCTCACAGTTTGTGGGTTCAAGCCCCATACTTGGTTGGTGCTGACAGTCTGGAGCCTGCTTCAGATTTTGTCTCCCTGTTTCTTTGCCCCTCCCCCACTCATGTGCGCACGCACACACTCTCCCAAAAATAAACATTAAAAAATAAATAAATAAAATCTTTTTAAAAACGAGTTTTGAGTAGGACTGTCTAGTTTTGAAACCAGATTCTACCATGATTTAACTCTGTACTGAAGGCATTTTAGTAGACTTCTCTATGTTTCTGTTTCCATATCTCTACCTTCATACATTTGTTCTATGGATTAAGACATCTTAGTCTATATAAATTACTTAATATGGTACACTATATACAGCTGTTGTGGAATAAATGCATGGCTTTAATTATGGATGCTTTTGAAGTTAGAATTAGGATACAAGGCTATTACTACCAGGCATTATAAATTTTGGGGGGGTTAATAAAATATTTCTTTAAGTTATTTGAGTTTAAGTTATTCCTATATTTGTTCTTCCAGTTGGAGAATATATAAATAATGCTATGGTAAAAAATTAATGCTTATATATTATGTAAGTTTTGGTTAAAAATTTAATGTGTATTTATTCTCTCATACCTTCATTCAATATACATTTATCATTAAATGTGTTATCCAGGTCATTAGCACAGATAAATCAGATGTGATCTATATGGAAGAAGCAGTTGCATAAAGAAAAAATGGAAGGGGAAGCTAATGTGATATATGCTGTGAAAAGTTTACAAGGGTTATAGGAAAAAAAAGAGAAATGGCCAATGTTCCTTAGTTAAAGAAACTCCTAACTAAATTCTAAAATCTGAATAGCAGTCAGGCTAGCAAAACTGTATATGTTTGCATATAGAATAGAAGAAACAGATGCATTGAGCAGTTTATTTTCTGGAAAAAATGCAAGCAATTCAGAGCATCTTGAAAAAAATATTACATAATATAGGGAGATATATCTGTTTTCAAATTTAGAAAGCTAATTGTCATAATTTTCATAAGTGGGATGTATAAATAAATACCAATAAGTGAA
The DNA here is from genome assembly GCF_016509475.1 of Prionailurus bengalensis. Lineage (NCBI taxonomy): Eukaryota > Metazoa > Chordata > Mammalia > Carnivora > Felidae > Prionailurus > Prionailurus bengalensis. Next base: position 61,615,352 of record NC_057346.1, read on the forward strand.
TGATGAAAAATATCATTCATTTCTCATGAGATTTCATGAAAGATTAAATTGGGAATAAGTACTGATATAAAAGAGAGATCGTATTTCAGAATTATTTACTAGATAATCACTAGGATTGGTGATGGAGTAGGCATACAGTGGAGCCCAACGTCAGAAGCAATGATTATATTTCTGGAATGGACAAGTAAGTGAGTGTTGCATCCTTTACTGAATTAAGAATACTTTCAAGAAAAGAGCTTTTAAAAAAGCTTTATATTGATATCATTCAAAGTGTACAGAATTGTGCAAGAATAGTCCAGATTCAGAAATTGTCTCTATTTTCCACATTTTGCTTTATTATTTGGTAACTAGATAGGTGATAGATGATAGATAGATAGATAGATAGAGAGATAGATAATAGATAGATGGATAGATAGATAGATAGATAGATAGATAGATAGATACATAGATAGATAATCTTTTTCTGCACTATTTATGAGTACTTTGAAGACATGGTTGCTCCTAAGTAATTCTGTTTCTTGACCAAGAACATAGATATTCTAGTGCATTAACTATACTATAACCAAGATCAGAGCACCTAATATTGCAATAAAACTATCACCAAATGTACTTGCCATATTCACATGTAGACAATACTCCAAAGAATGACTTCTCCTAGGTATATTTTTTATTCCCCAGAATCCAATCCAGAATCTCACACTGCATTTCATATTGATGTCTCTTCAGAATCCTTTGATGTACAACAGGTCATTAGCAGATCTTTTCCTTCTTTCTGATTGTTTTTTTCATATCTGAGCACTTACTTAGCTAACATTTTAAAAATCGTTTCTTGAATTCTAACATACATACAAAAATCATATGTTGTCCAGCTTAAATAACTGTCACAAGGTAGACGTAAATCAGTAAGTCCCCCATTGAGGAGTACCACATTACTTGCATCCTAGAATGAACCACCTTTCCCCTGTGCTCCTTAACACTCTCCATCGCAGTCGTCACTTCTTCAAGGGAAATGACTATCCTAACTTCTTTTCTTACTGTGGCTTAAAAACAAAAATAAAATGTCAACCCGTGTTTGTAGCTTATCTAATTTGTTGGCCTGTCATTTTTGATTAGGGTCTCTTATGATTTTTTTGTATTTATGTGATCTCAGTTGTAATGTCTCCTCTTTTACTTATGATTTACTTCTATCAGTCTTCTATCGCTCTTCAGGATTAAAGGTTTGTCAACTTTTCTAATCTCTTCAAAATAAACAACTTCTTATTTTTGTAATTTTTTTCCTATTGTTTTTCTATTCTCCACTATGTTTACTTTTGCTGTAATCTTATTTCACTTCTGCTAATTTTGGTTCACTTTGTTCTTCTCCTGCTAGCTGGGTGCAAAGTTAGATCATTTATTTGAGGTCTTTTATCTTTTCAATGCAGACATTTAATGCAGACTAAGACCTATAAACTTCGGTCTTAGTGCTACTTTTATTGTGTCCCCTAGGCTTTAGTTTGTTGTGTTTTAATTTCATTTGTCTCAAGAGATTTTCTACTTACCATTCTGGTTTCTTCTTTAAGCCATTACCCATCAGTTAGTTGTTCAAGACTGTGTTATTTAATTTATACATATTTATGAATATTCTGGTTGGCCTTCTGCTATTGATCTCTACTTTCATTATATGGTAATCAGAAAAGATACACTCATTATCATTGAATCTTCTTTAATATTTAAGACTTTCTCTGTGATCATACATGTAATCTATCCTGGAAAATGTTTCTTGTGTGCTAAGGGAAAATGTGTATTGATGCCATTGGGGGAAATAGTCTGTATGTGCATGTTAGGTCTATTTGGTCAATAGTGTTCAAGTCCTCAGTCGCTAATTGATCTTCTGTCTGGATGCTCTCATACTACTTTCATGTTGCTGTCTTTTTTCCCCTTAAGCTGTATTAACATTTGCTTCACCTACTTGGGTGCTCTGGTATTGAAAAAGAGAAATAGCCAGGAGCACATAGCTACGTGCTGGTTTGGCTATTGAAGAATATTGACGTGTGACATGGTCCTTGGATGTTACCAGGAATCAAGATTTGTCTTTCTCACATTTTATTTCTATGTAAGTCTAAGTGTTGCCAGACAGGAATTTCTAGGCTTAAACAGAACAAACACAAAAGAAAAATGAAAACAATTTGAAATCTCAGCCCAAGAGAACTTTGTTCTATATGTGAGTGACAAACCAAAGTTCCCAGGTATTTCATGAGTTTTTAAATGCCTCCTGCAGTTGTGAGCATCTGAGATTTAGACATTTTTTAAAAGTTTTATTTATTTATTTATTTATTTATTTATTTATTTATTTATTTATGTATTTATTATTTTGAGAGAGAGAGAGCACATGCACAAGCTGGGTAGGGGTAGAGAGACAATCCCCAATGTGCTCTGCACTGAAAGCACAGAACCAATGCCCACTTGAACTCACAAACCTTAAGATCATGGCCTGAGCCTAAATCAAGAGTTGAACACTCAACCGACTGAGCCATGCAGACGCTCCAAAGTTTGAACACAGACCTCTGTAGAAGATTTGACTTTTACCACATTCATGTTGTTACTTTGAATCAACCTAAAATGTCTGTAACGGGAGCCACTAATGATTAAGGTTTTTTAGGAAGAAACATTTTGAGGACATGGTCACGAATTTGTTTGGTCTTCACACCATAGACAATGGGGTTGAGAAAAGGTGGGACTAACAGGTAAAGGTTTGATAGGAGGATATGAACATATGGTGGTATGTGAGAACCAAACCGATGTGTGAAGAAAGAGAAGAAAGCAAGGAGGTAGAACTGGAGGAAGACACAGATGTGGGCAATGCAGGTATTAAAGGCCTTGAATCGTGCCTCCTTCTGGGGCAATTGAAACACAGTGAGAAAGATTTGAACATAAGACAAGGTGATGAAGATTATGTCAAAACCTAAGATACTGAAGGCAACAAATAGACCATATATCTTGTTGATCCGGACGTCTTCAATAGCTAGCTTCACAACGGCCATGTGCTCACAGTAAGAGTGAGAGATGACCGTAGTTCGGTAGAGTTTCAGACGACATTTGATGAGCATAATGGATGGTCCTATAAGAATGGCAGCCCGGAGTGTCACCCCAACTCCAATGTGAGTCAAAAGTTGCTGGGAGAAGATGGTGGTGTGTCTCAAGGGGTCACAGATGGCCACATAGCGATCTAGAGCCATTGCCAGTAGGATGCCTGATTCGATTGCCTGGAACGAATGGATAAGCCACATTTGTAGCAGGCAGGCTGCAAAGGAAATCTCTGGCAAATGAAACCAGAAGATGCCTAACATTTTGGGAAGAATACAGGTGCTAAGTGCAATGTCTGTGGCCCCCAGCATGGCCAAAAATATGTACATGGGCTTATGGAGGCTGCGTTCATATCTGATGATACCCAAGATTAGGGAATTCCCAATCACAGCGATGACATACATGACACAGAATGGGATCCCAATCCAACACTGCACTGACTGTAGACCAGGAATCCCAATGAGTGTTAGTACAGAGGGCATAAAGACTGAGCCATTGAGGAGGAGCATGATGATTTGGTCAGCAGAATCAAGTAGTGGTTTTGCTGTTTCATCTTCTATACCCTGTCAAGACGATATGAATTAAAAATGAGAAGAAATTACGTTTTTTTTAGCAAAGTATATTTAGTTAGATAAAACATACATGATCTTCTCTTTCCTTTAGTATTGAAATACTGTTACATCAAACATTTTCTAAGCTTACTTGCATACCATGTTGATTTGATACATTCACATATTGCAATATGAGTGCCATTGTAGTGCTAGCTAATACTCTAAAATGTCACATAATTATGTTTTCTTTTCTGTGATGGGAATAATTGAAGATCTGGTCTTTTAACAAGTTTGATGTTCTTATATAATATTTTTGTTTATACTTACTATACTGTATATTAGATTGCTAGGAAGATTTATTTATCTACTAAAAAACTATGTCCTCTATTTCCTCAGCCTCAGTCCCTAGTACCCACAATTATATCTGTTTTTATCAAGTTTATCTGTTTTTATGAGTTTGGCTTTTTGTCCTTGTTGCAGGGGAGTTGATACACAATATTACTTTAGTTTCAGAAATGCAGCATAGTAATTCAACAAGTCTGTACACTATGCTGTGCTCCCTACTAGTATAGCTATGGCATGTCACTGCACATGTTATTACAAACCATTGACTATATTCCCCATACTGTACCTTTTATCCACATAGCTTATTCATCCCATCATTGCAAGCCTCTGTCTCCCACTCCTCTTCACCAATTCGGCCAACCTGCAATCCCTGCCCCTCTGGCAACCATCAGTTTATTCTGTATTTTTGGATCTGTTTCTATTTTTATTTGTACATTTGTTTTGTTTTGTTTTGTTTTAGATTCCATATATGTTAAACCATATGGAGTTGGCTTTTTTTTAAGATTCCACTTACATATAAGTGATAACATGCAGTATTTTTCTTTTTCTCTTTAACTAATCTGACCACAATGTACTCAAAGGCCATTATTACTGTTGCAAATGAAAGAATTTCCTTCTTTCTCATGGCTAAATAAACAATCAGGAACATGTAAATCAAAGCCACAATGAGATATCACTTCACTCCTGTTAGAAGACTTGAAATCAATAAGTCAAAGATAATAAGGATTGGGGGATTTGGTGGAAAGGGTAACACTGCCCATTGATGGGGGGAATGTACACACTATGGAAAGAAATATGAAGGTTCAACAAAAAGTTTGAAAAAATGATCTACATATAATCCAGCAATTCGACTTCTGGGCATATATTCAAAGGAGAGGAAAACAGAATATTGAAGAGATATCTGTAATCCCATGTTTACTGCAGCTTTATTCATAACAGCCAAAATAGGGAAACAACCTTAGTCCTCATTTACGTATGAATGGATAAAGATTTGGCATATAAGTGCAATGGACTATTACCCTTATCTTATTGTTTCTTTTCAACGACTCCTTTCAAATTTTCTCTTTTCACAAAGCCATTGTAAGAACAACCATCAAGTTCTATGTTTCTACATGCTTTAATCATTTATAGTGAGAAAAATTAAATGAATCAGATGGCTGCTCTCTGGTTCCTCCGTATTTTATTTTATTTTATTTTTTAAATTTATTTATTTATTTTGAGAGAAACCGAGACAGTGAGAGTGGGGGAGGGGCAGAAAAAGAGGGAGACAGAGAATTCCAAGCAGGCTTCCTGTTGCCGACACAGAGCCCTACATGGGGCTTGAACTCATGAAACTGTGAGATCATAACCTGAGCTGAAACCAAGAGTCAGACGTTGGACTAACTGAGTCACCCAGGCATCCCTATTCCTAAGTACTGAGAATAATGTAGACCATCTATAGACTTAGACAATTTCTAATCATGTAGGATTGCCTAGAATACACCTCAGGTCAATTACAGGAGTATTTATTGCCTCATTTTCTCCAAATTTATTCAACTCCAAGGGAGGCTTTCCTTTTAGATATCCTTTGTTCACAAATTCTTCCTTTCAACAAACATACAGCATGCCAAACTAGATCTTTCTCATCTTCACAAATAACATTATGACCCACAAATCAGAAGTTTGTATTCTAATAATTTTCTTCAGTAAATACTCAATGCTTGAGTATTTACTATGTTCCAAGGATTTCTTGAAACAATTGGAGAATAAGTAAAATATATCTATTCAATTTTTTGAAGCATCTAAATTATGCTAAGTCTTGAAATTCAAAGTTACTATTCACCATTTGTTAAATAAGTACTACAGCATTCATCCTCATAAAATCTTTAGACATTTTAGGATATTTTATCTTCCTTAAATTTTATACCCACATTATTAACCTATATTATATTAATGAAAAACTAAGACTTATTGTTACAGGTAAATCTGCTTGGATCCAATTCCATGACATACAGACCTAGGAAGAACAAAAAATAATTTGTGTCTTCTGAGATTTTATAATTAAACCTCAGTAAGGATTTGGGATATACAACAGTGTGAAACTACGTGAGGCTGGGTGGTACAAATGTATAAAATAAATTTTAATCAGTAGTGCCTGTTTAGAATCTTATGGAAAAAACTCTAATATTCCTTTTTCATTTTTACCAAAAAAGTATTATACACACATTACATACACGTTACCATCTGGTGCACGTCTGATACAAAACCACATATCCATGCCATGTCAACCGTATACTGGATAACGCTCTCTGTGACTTGACTCAAAAGTGTGTGCTACTGCCTTTATCTGGAATTTTCACTGGGGAGATTTAAATGGCCACGTGGGTCAGAGTTGCCCTAGAGAATCTGTAAAAGATGCTGTGCAAACTGAAGCTCATCAGAAATATATATTGTGAATAACCAGAGGAAAGAGTAAAAAAGAGAGGAAAGAGAAATGTAAACAAAGTCGTGGGTAAATAAAATAGGAGATCATGCCTAAGGTCTCAAACACCACACATCTTATAAAGAAAGTAGTTACCTTCCTGATAGTTTTACATTTCCAACTTCACGAGGCCAACTGGATATTCTTCTAGACCAGGATTTTTCCTTCTCAGCACAACTGGCACTGTGGTGAGATAAATTTTGGGTTCTGCAGTAATTCTCTATATTGCAGGAGGGAGGTTCAGCAGCATCCCTGACTCCTGGCCATTAGATTCCAATTGTTCTCTCTTGTCATGACAATCAAAACCATCTCCTGCATTGCCAAATACCATCTGCATGTGCGGGGTGGGACACATCACACATGGTTGCTAACCATTGTTCTAGAATTTTACCCTGGAAAAAACAGAGTCTTCAACTAAATAAGAATTAATGTTTTATAGCTTTAATAAAAACCGGGCAGAATAAGTCTGGCTATCAAGGGAAATCATTCTTCTGTAGGTATTAGCCAGATAGAGGAGATGGAAGAGGATTCCAAGAGGAAATACTTCAGACAAAATGAAAGTAGCATGAAACGTACAGTGGGATTGCCATTCAGTAAGTGATTTTCACATATGGATTTTTTAATAAGCAGAGATGATGGTTGTTGAGGCTAAGGAAAGGGGAAGAATAACCAATGTAAAGTTACAGGTTTAAACGAAATAACTTAAGCCTTAGGTAGAATAACAGGTCTTTTGCCTTTAAAACTCCGCTCTGCCGGCAGATGGATGAATGTCTTAAAAGGATGAGAGCTGGCATAGGGAGACGAAGTTAGGACACGTGTGATAGTCCGGATGGGACATGATGAAGTGGCCTGGCCACATCGGAGGAGTCACAAGGGAACAATATCTGTGCTGCTCGCTGACTTGATGGAGGCGAATGGTGGGAGGACAGGCTAAGATGTTCTTGGGTTGAGAGTAACAGCACGGGGTGACAAGGACAAGCTGGAAACAGCTGTGTGTGCACACATATGTGCAAGTTTAGAAGATGGGGGAGACATATCATAAGTCCTTGAAATTCATGGGCCAGGAAAACAATCACGGGTCTCATTTACGGCATGAATCGTCAACCATTAATGTTACTGACAACTCCAATTCTCACTCGGGCTGACTCGCGGAACCTAAAAGAATCAAAGGATTTAGGTCTAAACCACACACCCTACAGTCTCAGGAAAGCTTTCCCCCTGCAAAGTCAGTGACATCCACCCTTTGTTCTCTGCCTCAAGCCCCCAGGGATAGACTCTCTTTGTTTCGGAGATAGCTTGTCCATCGCAAGACAGCTGCAAATGTCAGATTTGGCTTCTTTCTAGTGATTCCCAGACTGCTTCCCTCTTCAGTTCTCATAAAAGTCCTCAACCCACCTTCTAAAGATACACATCAGCCGTGGAACACAGTGGTTACCGCATGGATCTAAAGTCAGTCAAACAGTTTAAATCCTTAGGACACTCTAGCTTTGCATGTTCTTCAGGCAGTTGTAAAACTTATAATTGTCTCAATTCTTTCTTGCTGAAAGTTAACAGATAGAAACACACTGCAGGGTGACTGTGAGGATATAACGAGGTAATGTATTAACATATTTAGAAAGAAATATAAAATGTATTATTTTGTCTAAATGCAGTGACTCATTCATAGAGGTGTTTCTCCTTCCCATGAATAACTTTCGATGTTTAAAGATCATTTCACCAGATGAGGTTTTCCCTGAATGACTTGAGGGCACCGTTTCTACCGAAGGTTTTCCAGTCTAAACCTATATAATTCTCTGACCTTTTAACCAATAAGGTTTTTACACACTGAGCAGCCCAGATCCCTCTCTAGGGTCTTGTCAGGCTCACTTTAAAAATGATCACCCATTGTGTGATAAACTGATTGGGAAATATTCTGAACAGCATGAGACAAAATCTTCATGTTTAAACTGCCAACTAGTGTAAGAGTCTATTGTTTGTTAATCACCATAGCATCTTATTGGATCTTAGCGTTACGTGTTCTCTTTGAAACCAATGCTCCATTTTCCCACACTTAAGCTAAGACATAAGCCCAGAGACTTACCAGGAATCATCTGTGATATCATATGTAGTGAAAGGAACAATCCAAATGACAGCTCTGCCTTAGTTTAAAGCTAGGTTCTCTTTTCTGCTTATTATGGATCTTTGATAAGAAATACAATTGTTGAGAAGTCTGTTTTGCTTGCTGTTTGCTACGAGCATTGTGAGACCTTTCCTGAATGTAACCCGCTGTGTAGTAGAATGGGTTGTAAAACTTCCTAAATGTAGTCTGATATGTAATGGAATGAGTGATTGTACATAAACTAACCGGCATTTCTCGCTTCTGTAAACCTGCTTGCTTAGCACATTCCTCACCTACCCCCTTCCCCCTTCCCCCTTTTTCCTCCCGCCACAAGTAAGGGACAAAGCCTTAGGACCAAAGGACAAACAAAGCCAAAGGACAGACAAAGGATGCCCAATCAGAGAACAACAAATGTCCTTACTTTAAAATCAACTAATCAGGCCCCTCATAATTTGAAACCTCCCCTGTGCTATTTGTCTCTGTCTATAAAAACGCTGTACCAACCCTGATCGAGGCCTCTTAGCGTCACCGGCAATGAGTGCGCAGAGGTCCAGGTTCGAACCTGCAATAAATGGCCCTTGCCGCTTGGCTTTGACTTACGACTCTGGTGGTCTTTTGTGGGAGGTTTTGGAACTTCAGGCATTACAGTAGAAGCCACAGAGTGAAAATCTTTTGGTGTTTCAGATCATGAGGATGGCTCTTTTGTACTATAGAAGCCACCTGGGGGATTCTTTTTCACCAATGGCTGGTGAGCTTTAAATTAACCTGGGACAAATGTGAAAAGGAGGGGCAATATGGTTCAAAACCTGGAAGAACTTGTCTAATAGCAGATCTGCATCTAATAAAAACTCACAAATTTTGGTGTCCTTGGGGACTGGAAGCCAAAATGACTGTCTCTTTAGAAACTTCTAAGAGAACACAGTGCCCCAAGGTAACACAATCAATGACACTTATTTACCAAACAATGAGCCAGAGAAGGGGAATAAGAACCTCTCAAGATATTCAGACTAATTAGTATAGAATTGCTAACAGAGAAATAAAGGACTATTTCTATATGATATAGAAATTGTCCCATATGTTTAGAATTCTCATGAAATAATAATATGCTTTTTCAAGTTTTAGGGCCAGTCACCTTATATATATCAACTTTCCCTATTAAATATTATTTATGGCCAGTGTTGACTTAGTTACTTTAAAAAATGGGTGTTATGATTTAAAATGGATTTTAAGCTTTGGTATCAAAGAGGGAAAAGGAAAAGATCCAAATCTTTGTATGTACAAGAAAAAGTTTAACAAGGCTCCATTCCATATATCTGCCTGATGGCCTTATAGAGTTACATGATTTTTCTCCTGAGTCATTGAGTCTGGCCCTATTTAGGAAACCGTTTACATTGAAAAACTCTCTGAGTCTCCACTTGTCATTAAACTGCCATGGAATTCTATTCATCCTAGAAAAAAAAAAACAACGGTATAGGATTGGCTGCATTGTGTGTTCGATGAGCTCACACTGGCTTTGGAGTGCTGGCTGTGTGCATCTCTTTCCAGCTCTGACTGATAATGTTACATGGTAGCTTGAAATCAACAGAGCAGAAATCGGTAGACCAGAAGACAAACAATATATATCAGAATTCCAGTCATCCAACAGAGTAGAATCTGATGAACTCAAAGTAAAATATTTTCAGGTAAAACAAAAAGAATACTTTTCAGATAGAGTATGAAGTAGGCTGAGGTGAGGTCAGCGGGGTCTGAAATTTGTACACGACTCTTTGTATAGAGAATAATAATATTATAAACATACGTAATGACTCACAAGAGTGATACTTTTGGGAAATGTAAAAAGTATTTGAACCTCACAGAATCATAGTACTATTTAATGTTAGAGACAAAATTACTCTTGGATACTGTTTAGTTAAAACCCATTAGAGCTCAAGGGGAATAAGATGTTTTAACATGAGACTTCTGGAGCACCTGGGTAGCTCAGCTGGTTAAGCAGCTGACCTCGGGTCAGGTCATGATCTTGCAGTTCATGAATTTGAGTCCCATGTCAGGCTCTGTGCTGACAGCTCAGAGCCTGGAGCCTGCTTCAGATTCTGTGTCTCCCTCTCTTTCTGCCCCTCCCCTGCTGGCAATTTGTGTCTCTCAAAAATAAATAAACGTTAAAAAAATTTAAAAACCATGTGACTCCTTAAAATTCCTAATATTAAATAGAAATAATTACCTCTGAGTAATGTAATGGGAACTACAGAGTTCAAATTTTCATAAGCGGTTCTTCATTCCGCATGTATTTTTGAGAAAACCAGAAACAAAGGTTTAATTTTCCCATACAACAGTGTTAGAGGTGGAGTTGAATATTTGTCTCTTACTGCAATGGTTGATAAAATTCATCAAGTGAGAAGATATAAATTTAAATGAATTATGGGAAATACAAATTAGGAGGACTTGGACGTGCCTATACTTTTTGTGGTAATCTCTGAATTAAAATGGGGGTCCTTACCACACACAGAGGAGAAGGATCATGGATAAACTTATGTGGCTGGAGTGCCGCCTGCCACGTGCAAGAATAGACTCACATACATCCATGCAATGCCATTTCATCCACCAGAAAAGAGGAAGTTCTAATGTGCTACAACAGGTGTAAACTTGAAAACTTGACACTATGTGAAAGAAGCCGGATGTAAAAGGCCATGTGTTATATGACCTAGTTTCTTGAAATATCCACACTAGTCAAATCCATGGGGACAGAAAGTAGTAGTGTGGTTTCCATAAACTGGGGATAGGGTGAGAGGCAATGGCTGTTAATAGGAATGGGGTATCTTTTGGGGGTCATGAAAATGTTCTAGAATTAGAGAAGAGACTGTCACACACCTTTTTTAATATGCCAAAAACCAGTGGCTTGTACGCTTTAGAGGGTGAATTTTATAGCAGCCCATGGAGTTTTCTACCAAGATGACAAGAGTGGAGAGGGGCCAAATGTTGCATGTTATTCTGTACAAACTGAACGTTTAAATAAGGGTTTGAAAAATCCAAAGGGTCAATGCATTATTGCTCCCTCAACTGAACACCAGCACCAAGAGTGACAAGTGTCAACTCCCGCACCTGATATGTCAAAACTCACCATTATGAAGACCTCTTTCTTTTTCTGAAATCACTCCTGAGGAATAAAGCCCTTGAGAATATTAATTGATTATATAGCTGTTAGATTTCAAGCATACAAAGAAAAAAATGAACACAAATCAGAAAATAATCAAAGGACAAAATAAAGTACTTCAAAGAAAGGATATACAAGTGGAAAACAGCAGCAGAGTTATTGTACTCTTTGTTAATGCTACTTGTAAAGACAATCATATTTCACCAATCAGACTGCCAAAGATTAAAAATCTCAATCATAACCAGTGCTTTTGAGAACGCAGACATATAGAGTGCTATTAGTCACTTTTGTAATTGATGCACTCTTTTCGAAGGATCATTTTGAGTTTCTAGAAATCAGTAACATTACCCTTTACAAAATATGCCTTTTTCTTTTCCAGGCAATTTTATATTCAAGAATGTGTTCTATAATTTTCCTGGCCAAGTGTGTGGGAGGATAGAGAGTCCTGCTTGTCTTCTTGTGTTTGCAATGAGCCATTTGTTTTTTTCTTTTACATTTTTAGGTCTCAGGTTGGAGCTGGTCTTGATGATTGAAGGCTAAAATAGTGGAAACATCCACATCCTAGACCAGATATTGTATGACACATTGACAACTGAAGATGGTGCAAACAGTTTCCAGTTTCATGTCCTGTCTCATGTCTGTTTTAGACTCCCACTATTTTTAGTATAACTGTCAGGATTGGTCATTGTTACATGTATTTCAAAATTCTCCAGATAAGCTTGAAATTATAGTGAACCATCCTAAAATGGCTTGCTGCCTGCTTTTGGAAAACTCACTAGCCAAGAATTGTTTGTACAGATGAACTCTTTCAATCAATGTGGTGATAAGGAAAATCTAAATTGAGGCAATCTTAAACCAAATGTCACCACCCCCCAAAACAATTAAATCCCTCTACTTTACTTTTTTTGCAATTTTAATTTTATTTTTTATTTTTTTAAATTTACATCCAAATTAGTTAGCATATAGTACAACAATGATTTCAGGAGTAGACTCCTTAGGACCCCTTACCCATTAATCCCATTCCCCCCTCCCACAACGCCTCCTGTAACCCTCAGTTTGTTCTCCATATTTATGAGTCTCTTCTGTTTTGTCCCCCTCCTTGTTTTTATATTATTATTCTTTCCCTCCCCTTATGTTCATCTGTTTTGTCTCTTAAAGCCCTCATAAGAGTGAAGGCATATGATTTTTGTCTTTCTCTGACTAATTTCACTTAGCATAATACCCTCCAGTTCCATGCACGTAGTTGCAAATGGCAAGATTTCATTCTTTTTGATTGCCAAGTAATACTCCATTGTATATATATATACCACATCTTCTTTATCCATTCATCCAAGGATGGACATTGGGGCTCTATCCATATTTTGGCTATTGTTGATAGTGTTGCTATAAACATGGGGGTGCATGTGTCCCTTAAAAACAGCACACTGTATCCCTTGGATAAATGCCTAGTAGTGCAATTGCTGGGTCTTAGGGCAGTTCTATTTTTAGTTTTTTGAGGAACCCCCATACTGTTTTTCAGAGTGGCTGCACCAGCTTGCATTCCCACCAACAATGCAAAAGAGATAATTGTTCTCTGCATCCTCGCCAACATCTGTTGTTGCCTGAGATGTTAATGTTAGCCATTCTGACAGGTGTAAGGTGGTATCTCATTGTGGTTTATATTTGTATTTCCCTGATGACGAGTGATGTGGAGCATTTTTTCATGATGTGTCAGTTGGCCATCTGGATGTCTTCCTTGGAGAAATGTCTATTCATGTCTTTCGCCCATTTCTTCACTGGATTATTTGGTTTTGGGGAGTTGAGTTTCATAAGTGCTTTATAGATTTTGGATGCTAACCCTTTATCTGATATGTCATTTGCAAATATCTTCTCCCATTCTGTGAGTTGCCTTTTAGTTTTGCTGATTGTTTCCTTCACTGTGCAGAAGCTTTTTATTTTGATGAGGTCCCAGTAGTTCATTTTTGCTTTTGTTTCCCTTGCCTCGGGAGACATGTTGAGTAAGAAGTTGCTGCAGCCAAGGTCAAAGAGGTTTTGCCTGCTTTCTCCTTGAGAATTTTGATGGCTTCCTGTATTATGTTTAGGTCTTTCATCCATTTTGAGTTTATTTTTGTGAATGGGGTAAGAAAGTGGCCCAGGTTCATTCTTCTGCATGTCGCTGTCCAGTTTTCCCAGCACCACTTGCTGGAGAGACTGTCTTTATTCCACTGGATATTCTCTCCTGCTTTGTCAAAGATTAGTTGGCCATACGTTTGTGGGTCCATTTCTGGGTTCTCTATTCTGTTCCAGTGATCTGAGTTCTTGTGCCAGTACCATACTGTCTTGATGATTACAGCTTTGTAATATAGCTTGAAGTCTGGGATTGTGATGCCTCCTGCTTTGGTTTCCTTTTTCAAGATCGCTTTGGCTATTCGGGGTCTTTTCTGGTTCCGTACAAATTTTAGGATTATTTTTCTAGCTCTGTGAAAAATGCTGGTGTTATTTTGATAGGGATTGCCTTGAATATGTAGATTGCTTAGGGTAGTATTGACATTTTAACAATATTTGTTCTTCCTATCCAGAACCATGAAATCTTTTTCCATTTTTTTTGTGTCTTCTTCAATTTCTTTTATAAGCTTTCTATAGTTTTCAGTGTATAGATTTTTCACCTCTTTGGTTAGATTTATTCCTAGGTATTTTATGTTTTTGTGTGCAACTGTAAATGGGATCCATTCCTGGATTTCTCTTTCTGTCGCTTCACTGTGGGTGCATAGGAATGCAATCGATTTCTCTGCATTGATTTTATGTCCTGCAACTTTGCTGAATTCATGAATCAGTTCTAGCAGTTTCTTGGTGGAATCTTTTGGGTGTTCCATATAGAGTACCGTGTCACCTGAGAAGAGTGAAAGTTTGACCTCCTCCTGGCCGATTTGGATGCCTTTTATTTCTTTGTGCTGTCTGATTGCAGAGGCTAAGACTTTGAATACTATGTTGAATAACAGTGGTGAGAGTGGACATCCCTGTCTCGTTCCTGACCTTAGGGAGAAAGCTCTCAGTTTTTCCCATTGAGGATGATATTAGCGTTGGGTCATTCATATCTGGCTTTTATGATCTCGAGGTATGTTCCTTCTATCCCTACCCTCTTGAGGGTTTTTATCAAGAAAGGATGCTGTATTTTGTCAAACGCTTTCTCTGCATCTATTGAGCGGATCATATGGTTCTTGTCCTTTCTTTTATTGATGTGATCAATCACATTAATTGTTTTGTGGATATTGAACCAGTCCTGCATCCCAGGTATAAATCCCACTACGTCGTGGCGAATAATTTTTTTAATGGAGCCGTATGGCTAATATCTTGTTGATGATTTTTGCATCCATGTTCATCAGGGAAATTGGTCTATAGTTCTCCTTTTTAGTGGGTCTTTGTCTGGTTTTGGAATCGAGATAATGCTGGCCTCATAGAAAGAGTTTGGAAGTTTTCCTTCCATTTCTATTTTTTGGAACAGCTTCAAGAGAATAGGTATTAACTCTTCCTTAAATGTTTGGTAGAATTCCCCTGGAAAGCCATGTGGCCTGGACTCTTGTTTTTTGGCAGAGTTTGGATTACCAATTCGATTTCCTTACTGGTTATGGGTCTGTTCAAATTTTCTATTTCTTCCTCTTTCAGTTTTGATAGTGTATATGTTTCTAGGAATTTGTCCATTTCTTCCAGATTGCTCATTTTATTGGCATATAACTGCTTATAATATTCTCTTATTATCGTTTTTATTTCTGTTGTGTTGGTTGTGATCTCTCCTCTTTCATTCTAGATTTTACTTATTTGGGTCCTTTCCTTTTTCTTCTTAATTATATTGTCTAGTGGTTTATCAATTTTGTTAATTCTTTCAAAGAACCAGCTTCTGGTTTCATTGATCTGTTCTACTCATTTATTGGTTTTGGTAGCATTAATTTTTGCTCTAATCTTTGTTATTTCCTGTCTTCTGCTGGTTTTGGGTTTTATTTACTGTTCTTTTCCCAGCTCCTTAAGGCGTAAGGTTACGTTGTGTATGTGAGACCTTTCTTCCTTCTTTAGGAAGGCCTGGATTGCTATATACTTTCCTCTTATGACTGCCTTTGCTGCGTCCCAGAAGTTTTGGGTTGTGGTGTTACCATTTTCAGTGACTTCCATATACTTTTTAATTTACTCTTTAACTGTTTGCTTAGCCCATTCACTCCTTAGTAGGATGTTCTTCAGTCTCCAAGTATTTGTTACCTTTCCAAATGCTTTCTTGTGGTTGATTTTGAGTTTCATAGCATTGTGGACTGAAAATATGCACGGTATGATCTCAATCTTTTTGTACATACATAGGACTGATTTCTGTCCCGGTATATGTTCTATTCTGGAGAACGTTCCATGTACACTGGAGAAGAATGTATTTTCTGCTGCTTTAGGATGAAATGTTCTGAATATATCTGTTAAGTCCATCTGGTCTAGTGTGTCATTCAAAGCCATTGTTTCCTTGTTGATTTTTTGATTAGATGATCTGTCCATTGCAATGAGTGGGATGTTGAAGTCTCCTACTATTATGGTATTACTACTGATGAGTTTCTTTATGTTTGTGATTAATTGATTTATATATTTGCATCCCTCCACATTGGTACATAAATGTTTACAATTGTTAGGTCTTCTTGGTGGATAGACCCCTTGACTATGATATAATGCCCTTCTGCATCTCTTGATACAGTCTTTATTTTAAAGTCTAGATTGTCTGATATAAGTATGGCTACTCTGGCTTTCTTTTGTTGACCATTAGCATGATAGATGGTTCTCCATCCCCTTATTTTCAATCTGAAGGTGTCTTGAGGTCTAAAGTGGGTCTCTTGCAAACAGCATATAGATGGATTTTGTTTTCTTATGCATTCTGTTACCCTATGTCTTTGATTGGAGCATTGAGACCATTGACGTTTAGAGTGAGTACTGAAAGGTATGAATTTATTGCCATTATGATCTTCTAGAGTTGGAGTTTCTGGTGGTGTTCTCTGGTCCCTAATTTTTCTTGCTTTTGGTATATATATACGTGTATATATACATATATATATATATATATATATATATATATATATATACACACACATATATATATACATATATACATACGTATATACATACATATATACATATATCTTTTCTCCCTCTCCCCTCAGAGATGTCCTCTTAAAATTTCTTGCAAGGCTGGTTTAGTGGTCACAAACTCCTTTAATTTTTGTTTGTCTGCAAAACTTTTCATCTCTCCTTCTATTTTGAATGACAGCCTTGCTGGGTAAAGAATTCTTGGCTGAATATTTTTCGATTCAGGACACTGAATATATCCTGCCACTCCTTTCTGGCCTGCCAAGTTTCTGTGCATGGGTCTGCTGTGAACCTGATCTGTCTTCCCTTGTAGGTTAGGGACTTTTTTTTTTTCCCTTGCTGCTCTCATGATTCTCTTCTTGCCTGAGTATTTTGTGAATTTGACTATGATATGACTTGTTGATGGTCGGTTTTTGTTGAGTCTCATGGGGGTCCTCTGTCCTTCCTGGATTTTGATGTCTGTGTCTTTCCCCAGGTAAGAATGTTTTCAGCTATGATTTTCTCACATAACTCTTCTAGCCCTATTTCTCTCTCTTCCTCTTCTGGGACCCCTATGATTCTGATGTTGTTCCTTTTTAATGAGTCACTGATTTCTCTAATTCTTAAATCGTGCTCTTTGCCTCCATCTCCCTTTCTTTCTGCTTTGTTATTCTCTAAAGTTTCTCCTCTATTTCGCTGATTCTCTGTTCTGCCTTGTCCATCTTTGCCGCCGCTGCATCAATCCATGATTGCAGTTCAGTGATAGCATTTTTAATTTCATTCTATTTTTTACTTCTTTTATCCCTGCAGAAAGGGATTCTAATCTTTTTTTTGACTCTAGCTAGTATTATTTTCGTGATTCTAAATTCTGGTTCAGACATCTTGCTTGTATCTGTGTTGCTTACATTCCTGGCTCTCATTTCTTCGTGCTCTTTCTTTTGGGGTGAATTCCTTCGTTCTGTCATTTTAAGGGAGAAAAGGAATTAATGAGGTAGAAAAATTGAAGTTAAAAAAATTAAAATAAAAAATATTAAAATTAAACAATTAAACACAAACACATACACACACACACACACACACACACACATCGAATAGATGATGCTAGATCCTAGGTGTATTTTGGTCTGGGTGTTGAAAGTGGTTTGACAGATTAGAGAAAATAAAGGGAGGGAAGAAAATAATAAAAAATAAAAAAGTATAAATGAAATCACTTGAGAATTTGAAAAAACGAATACACTGAAGTAGACTAAAATGAGATAATATGAGTAAAATAGAATTTGAAAAAATATACAGAAAAGTAAAGAATAAAGTAGAAAAAAATCAATGAAAATTAATAAAAATTAAAAATTAATATGAATCTTTTGTCTTCCTGGATTCAAGAAAAAGAAAAGAAACAAAAAAGAGAAAAAAGATTTAAAAAATAATAAAAAAAGGAAATTGTTTGAGAATTTGAAAAGATGAATACACTGTAGTAGACTAAAATAAAATGATGGAAGTGAATAGAATTTGAAATAATTTACATAAAAGCAAAAAATATAGTGAAAAAATTAAAGGAAAACATTTTGAATAGAAATTTAAAGTAAAAATTAAGTTTTTGTCTATCTGCACTCAAGAAAAAGAAAAGAAATGAAAAAGAGAAAAAACTAAAGAAAAAATTAAAAAGGACATCGTTCGAAAATTTGAAAAGGTGAATACACTGAATTAGACTAAACTAAAATGAAAGTAAATAGAATTTACTAAACTAAACTAAAGTTACTAAACTAAAATGAAGTAAATAGAATTTGAAAAAATGTACATAACATCAAAAATATAGTAATAAAAATTAAAGAAAAATATTTTTAATTAAAATGGAAAATAAAAATGAGTCTTTTTCTGTATTCAAGAAACAGAAAAGAAGTATAAAAGAGGAAAAAAAAACGAAATAAAATTGAATAGATGAACCTGCTAACATATTGAAGTAGGACTGAAAGTGATTCGTTTTCCCCTAGAAGTCAGTCTATGCAGCTCTTTATAGTCGATAAATTAAGCTGGCGGTGAGTCTTGTGTTCTTGAAGAGCAATGTTGGCCTGGTTGGGCGAGGCTCAGTGTAACGGCTCCGCTCTTCACTAGGTGGCGCTGCTAGCCTACTGGGGTGGATTGTTGCCGGGCTCCTAGGTGCCTGCGTATGCGCATCCGCGGGAGTGGCAAAAATGGCATCACCCAGCTCTGTTCTCCCCGATCAGCAATCACACACTGGTCCTCTGTCTTCAGCTTTTGTCTACTCCCCGTGTTTTCACTCTCCGTGACCAGGCACCAGGCAGAACTTGTCTCCCGAGTTGTGTCTCAGATGTGGCTGTTTTCCCTGGCCCCTTGCTTCCGAAGGACTACGGCTTTGACCCGTTCCGCCCCTCTTCAGGAGGGTCTCAGCGAGCAATGGCCGAATGAGCAATGGCTGAATGTTGGCTGTACCCAGGAATACTTTCTGGACCCTGCTGCTGCTGGTGCCCCGAGACTGTGGCCAGGTACCAGCTCACCTGAGAAAAAGTTCAAAAGATAGTGTGGCAGCAACATTTCAGGGATTATGGAAAATCACAACACGCATCTGGCACCAGGTTTCACCCTTAACGACCTTGTTACAGCACCAGCGAATGTAGCCGTTTTCTAGGGTCTGCTGGGACCAGGTGGCTTCAACAGTCTCTACCAAATGTCCTTCCAGCAGTGGAACTGCTTTTTCCCGTGTGGCCTAAGAATCTCCTGGACCCCACTCTGTTCCTGGGGATTCGTCTTTCCGACCAGAGCACCGCCAGGTATCGAGCTGCAGAGTTGCAGACTCTGCTCCCCTTGTTTACAGTCTCAATAGAGTTTAAACCCTCTCCTTTCTCCTTTCTCCCTTTTTAGGTTAGTCCCTGCAGCTGTTTCCAATTTTCTGCTTTCTCTCCAGCTGCTTTTGGGGAGGGGTGATTTTCCCGTATTCTCCCCCCCTCCCCAATCTCCATCCTCTCTCTGCCCGCAAAAGAGATTCCCTACCTTTCGGGGCTTCTTGCTCCCCAAGTTCAGTTCTCCACTCCATGTACCTGCTGAATTCTGTGGTTCAGGTTGTACAGATTGTTGTGCTAATCCTCCAATCAGTTTTCTGGGTGTGTAGGATGGTTCAGTGTTGGTCTGGCTGTATTTTATGGACGCGAGACACAAAAAGCTTCCATGCTGTTCTGCCATCTTGGCTCCTCCTTCATATTTCTTATTGTATAAATATTGTTGCTTTATATGTATTTTATTAATTATAGAAACTACTGCCAAGCATTACTTGAAGTGTATTTTTAATTTTTATTTTTTGAGGGAGAGAGAGTGTGTACATGTGAGTAGAGTAGGGACATACAGAGAAAGAGAAAGAATCCCAAACAGGAAACACGTTCAGCGCAGAGCCCTATGCAAGGCTCAATCCCAAGGAACCTTAAGATCATGACCTGAGCCGAAATCAAGAAGGGGATACTCATCTGACTGAGCCACCCAGGGGCCCCTTAATTCTTTTATCTCTCTGACTTTTAATCTTCCCTAAGAAGCTTTAAAATATTTGTTAAGTTAAAAATATTGCCATTTGTTTAGTCACAGTGCAACTATGGAAATGTTTTAGGAGAATAGATAGAGTTACATAAAGAATATATTTCTATTTCAGGTGTATGCCGTTACAAGCCCCATTGGAGCGTTAATGATTTCTACATGTGTTTATGTACATTTATATCTACAGGTGCTGCATTTGTGAATGGGATTTGTCATTCTACTTTGCTTTCTATTGTATTTTTGAATATAAATAAATGGAAGGCTTATTTTTAGGGTGTGTTATTTGCTAAATGCTTATAATTTCAACAAATTGTTAGAAAAAATTATTGAATATCACATTTAGAATAAGTTTGAAGTAAATAAGAACATTGCCTTCTTCCATTTCATATGAACATTTAAATTAATGTCTGAACTCATTTCTTTGACTAATAAAGGAATACAATTAAATTATCATCCTATAGTGAAAATTCTTTATTTTTTCCATACTTTAAAGAAAATTGTGACATAATCTATGAAAAATCTGTTTTATACACATTGTTGTTTTAAACTCTCTCTCTTCGATTAGTAGTTGAAAGGAAAAAATGTATTCCCTATTCTATTTGGATTGGTGATTCTGTTCATGTTTATAAAGTCAAGAGGCATGAATCATCAAGTGTATGTTTTGAACCAGATTCCTTTAGAGTATAGCCTCATTTACATTATAAAAATAACTTCCATGTTTTCAGTCATTTTACTATTTTTTCGTATTTTCTTTTTTTTTTATGAAATTTATTGACAAATTGGTTTCCACACAACACCCAGTGCTCATCCCAAAAGGTGCCCTCCTCAATACCCATCACCCACCCTTCCCTCCCTCCCACCCCCCATCAACCCTCAGTTTGTTCTCAGTTTTCAACAGTCTCTTATGCTTTGGCTCTCTCCCATTCTAACCTCTTTTTTTTTTTTTCCTTCCCCTCCCCCATGGGTTCCTGTTAAGTTTCTCAGGATCCACATAAGAGTGAAACCATATGGTATCTGTCTTTCTCTGTATGGCTTATTTCACTTAGCATCACACTCTCCAGTTCCATCCACGTTGCTACAAAAGGCCATATTTCATTTTTTCTCATTGCCACGTAATATTCCATTGTGTATATAAACCACAATTTCTTTATCCATTCATCAGTTGATGGACATTTAGGCTCTTTCCATAATTTGGCTATTGTTGAGAGTGCTGCTATGAACGTTGGGGATACAAGTGCCCCTATGCATCAGTACTCCTGTATCCCTTGGATAAATTCCTAGCAGTGCTATTGCTGGGTCATAGGGTAGGTCTATTTTTAATTTTCTGAGGAACCTCCACACTGCTTTCCAGAGCGGCTGCACCAATTTGCATTCCCACCAACAGTGCAAGAGGGTTCCCGTTTCTCCACATCCTCTCCAGCATCTATAGTCTCCTGATTTGTTCATTTTGGCCACTCTGACTGGCGTGAGGTGATACCTGAGTGTGGTTTTGATTTGTATTTCCCTGATAAGGAGCGACGCTGAACATCTTTTCATGTGCCTGTTGGCCATCCGGATGTCTTCTTTAGAGAAGTGTCTATTCATGTTTTCTGCCCATTTCTTCACTGGGTTATTTGTTTTTCGGGTGTGGAGTTTGGTGAGCTCTTTATAGATTTTGGATACTAGCCCTTTGTCCGATATGTCATTTGCGAATATCTTTTCCCATTCCGTTGGTTGCCTTTTAGTTTTGTTGGTTGTTTCCTTTGCTGTGCAGAAGCTTTTTATCTTCATAAGGTCCCAGTAATTCACTTTTGCTTTTAATTCCCTTGCCTTTGGGGATGTGTCGAGTAAGAGATTGCTACGGCTGAGGTCAGAGAGGTCTTTTCCTGCTTTCTCCTCTAAGGTTTTGATGGTTTCCTGTCTCACATTTAGGTCCTTTATCCATTTTGAGTTTATTTTTGTGAATGGTGTGAGAAAGTGGTCTAGTTTCAACCTTCTGCATGTTGCTGTCCAGTTCTCCCAGCACCATTTGTTAAAGAGGCTGTCTTTTTTCCATTGGATGTTCTTTCCTGCTTTGTCAAAGATGAGTTGGCCATACGTTTGTGGGTCTAGTTCTGGGGTTTCTATTCTATTCCATTGGTCTATGTGTCTGTTTTGGTGCCAATACCATGCTGTCTTGATGATGACAGCTTTGTAGTAGAGGCTAAAGTCTGGGATTGTGATGCCTCCTGCTTTGGTCTTCTTCAAAATTCCTTTGGCTATTCGGGGCCTTTTGTGGTTCCATATGAATTTTAGGATTGCTTGTTCTAGTTTCGAGAAGAATGCTGGTGCAATTTTGATTGGGATTGCATTGAATGTGTAGATAGCTTTGGGTAGTATTGACATTTTGACAATATTTATTTTTCCAATCCATGAGCAGGGAATGTCTTTCCATTTCTTTAAATCTTCTTCAATTTCCTTCATAAGCTTTCTATAGTTTTCAGCATACAGATCCTTTACATCTTTGGTTAGATTTATTCCTAGGTATTTTATGCTTCTTGGTGCAATTGTGAATGGGATCAGTTTCTTTATTTGTCTTTCTGTTGCTTCATTGTTAGTGTATAAGAATGCAACTGATTTCTGTACATTGATTTTGTATCCTGCAACTTTGCTGAATTCCTGTATCAGTTCTAGCAGACTTTTGGTGGAGTCTATCGGATTTTCCATGTATAATATCATGTCATCTGCAAAAAGCGAAAGCTTGACTTCATCTTTGCCAATTTTGATGCCTTTGATTTCCTTTTGTTGTCTGATTGCTGATGCTAGAACTTCCAGCACTATGTTAAACAGCAGCGGTGAGAGTGGGCATCCCTGTCGTGTTCCTGATCTCAGGGAAAAAGCTCTCAGTTTTTCCCCGTTGAGGATGATGTTAGCTGTGGGCTTTTCATAAATGGCTTTTATGATCTTTAAGTATGTTCCTTCTATCCCGACTTTCTCAAGGGTTTTTATTAAGAAAGGGTGCTGGATTTTGTCAAAGGCCTTTTCTGCATCGATTGACAGGATCATATGGTTCTTCTCTTTTTTTTTGTTAATGTGATGTATCACGTTGATTGATTTGCGAATGTTGAACCAGCCCTGCATCCCAGGAATGAATCCCACTTGATCATGGTGAATAATTCTTTTTATATGCCGTTGAATTCGATTTGCTAGTATCTTATTGAGAATTTTTGCATCCATATTCATCAGGGATATTGGCCTGTAGTTCTCTTTTTTTACTGGGTCTCTGTCTGGTTTAGGAATCAAAGTAATACTGGCTTCATAGAATGAGTCTGGAAGTTTTCCTTCCCTTTCTATTTCTTGGAATAGCTTGAGAAGGATAGGTATTATCTCTGCTTTAAACGTCTGGTAGAACTCCCCTGGGAAGCCATCTGGTCCTGGACTCTTATTTGTTGGGAGATTTTTGATAACCGATTCAATTTCTTCGCTGGTTATGGGTCTGTTCAAGCTTTCTATTTCCTCCTGATTGAGTTTTGGAAGAGTGTGGGTGTTCAGGAATTTGTCCATTTCTTCCAGGTTGTCCAATTTGTTGGCATATAATTTTTCATAGTATTCCCTGATAATTGTTTGTATCTCTGAGGGATTGGTTGTAATAATTCCATTTTCATTCATGAAAAGGGTCATCTCCCTTTTCTTTTTGAGAAGCCTGGCTAGAGGTTTGTCAATTTTGTTTATTTTTTCAAAAAACCAACTCTTGGTTTCGTTGATCTGCTCTACAGTTTTTTTAGATTCTATATTGTTTATTTCTGCTCTGATCTTTATTATTTCTCTTCTTCTGCTGGGTTTAGGCTGCCTTTGCTGTTCTGCTTCTAGTTCCTTTAGGTGTGCTGTTAGATTTTGTATTTGGGATTTTTCTTGTTTCTTGAGATAGGCCTGGATTGCAATGTATTTTCCTCTCAGGACTGCCTTTGCTGCGTCCCAAAGCGTTTGGATTGTTGTATTTTCATTTTCGTTTGTTTCCATATATTTTTTAATTTCTTCTCTAATTGCCTGGTTGACCCACTCATTCGTTAGTAGGGTGTTCTTTAACCTCCATGCTTTTGGAGGTTTTCCAGACTTTTTTCCTGTGGTTGATTTCAAGCTTCATAGCATTGTGGTCTGAAAGTATGCATGGTATAATTTCAATTCTTGTAAACTTATGAAGGGCTGTTTTGTGACCCAGTATATGATCTATCTTGGAGAATGTTCCATGTGCACTCGAGAAGAAAGTATATTCTGTTGCTTTGGGATGCAGAGTTCTAAATATATCTGTCAAGTCCATCTGATCCAATGTCTCATTCAGGGCCCTTGTTTCTTTATTGACCGTGTGTCTAGATGATCTATCCATTTCTGTAAGTGGGGTGTTAAAGTCCCCTGCAATTACCACATTCTTATCAATAAGGTTGCTTATGTTTATGAGTAATTGTTTTATATATTTGGGGGCTCCGGTATTCGGCACATAGACATTTATAATTGTTAGCTCTTCCTGATGGATAGACCCTGTAACTATTATATAATGTCCTTCTTCATCTCTTGTTACAGCCTTTAATTTAAAGTCTAGTTTGTCTGATATAAGTATGGCTACTCCAGCTTTCTTTTGGCTTCCAGTCGCATGATAAATAGTTCTCCATCCCCTCACTCTCAATCTAAAGGTGTCCTCAGGTCTAAAATGAGTCTCTTGTAGACAGCAAATAGATGGGTCTTGTTTTTTTATCCATTCTGATACCCTATGTCTTTTGGTTGGCGCATTTAATCCATTTACATTCAGTGTTATTATAGAAAGATACGGGTTTAGAGTCATTGTGATGTCTGTATGTTTTATGCTTGTAGTGATGTCTCTGGGACTTTGTCTCACAGGGTCCCCCTTAGGATCTCTTGTAGGGCTGGTTTAGTGGTGACAAATTCCTTCAGTTTTTGTTTGTTTGGGAAGACCTTTATCTCTCCTTCTATTCTAAATGACAGACTTGCTGGATAAAGGATTCTTGGCTGCATATTTTTTCTGTCTAGCACCCTGAAAATCTCGTGCCAATTCTTTCTGGCCTGCCAAGTTTCAAAAGAGAGATCAGTCACGAGTCTTATAGGTCTCCCTTTATATGTGAGGGCACGTTTACCCCTTGCTGCTTTCAGAATTTTCTCTTTATCCTTGTATTTTGCCAGTTTCACTATGATATGTCGTGCAGAAGATCGATTCAAGTTACGTCTGAAGGGAGTTCTCTGTGCCTCTTGGATTTCAATGCCTTTTTCCTTCCCCAGTTCAGGGAAGTTCTCAGCTATTATTTCTTCAAGTACCCCTTCAGCACCTTTCCCTCTCTCTTCCTCCTCTGGGATACCAATTATGCGTATATTATTTCTTTTTAGTGTATCACTTAGTTCTCTAATTTTCCCCTCATACTCCTGGATTTTTTTATCTCTCTTTTTCTCAGCTTCCTCTTTTTCCATAACTTTATCTTCTAGTTCACCTATTCTCTCCTCTGCCTCTTCAAGCCGAGCTGTGGTGGTTTCCATTTTGTTATGCATTTCGTTTAAAGCGTTTTTCAGCTCCTCGTGACTGTTCCTTAGTCCCTTGATCTCTGTAGCAAGAGATTCTCTGCTGTCCTGTATACTGTTTTCAAGCCCAGCGATTAATTTTATGACTATTATTCTAAATTCACTTTCTGTTATATTATTTAAATCCTTTTTGATCAGCTCATTAGCTGTTGTTATTTCCTGGAGATTCTTCTGAGGGGAATTCTTCCGCTTGGTCATTTTGGATAG
Organism: Prionailurus bengalensis; assembly: GCF_016509475.1. Taxonomy (NCBI): domain Eukaryota; kingdom Metazoa; phylum Chordata; class Mammalia; order Carnivora; family Felidae; genus Prionailurus; species Prionailurus bengalensis. Next base: position 61,641,367 of record NC_057346.1, read on the forward strand.
TCCCTGGCGTGGTGAGGACCTGCAGGGCACTTCCCCTGTGCTGTGGTGTATAACTGGAGTTGGTGGGCGGGGCCGCAGTCCGACCTGATGTCTGCCCCCAGCCCACCGCTGGGGCCACAGTCAGACTGGTGTGTGCCTTCTCTTCCCTTCTCCTAGGGGTGGGATTCACTGTGGGGTGGTGTGGCTCGTCTGGGCTACTTGCACCCTGCCAGGCTTGTGATGCTGGGGATCTGGCGTATTAGCTGGGGTGGGTAGGCAAGGTGCACGGGGGCAGGAGGGGCAGGCTTAGATCGCTTCTCCTTAGGTGATCCACTTCAGGAGGGGCCCTGTGGCAGCGGGAGGGAGTCAGATCCGCTGCCAGAGGTTTGGCTCCGCAGAAGCGCAGAGTTGGGTGTTTGCGCGGAGAGAGCAAGTTCCCTGGCAGGAATGGGTTCTCTTTGGGATTTCGGCTGGGGGATGGGCGGGGGAGATGGCGCTGGCGAGCGCCTTTTTTCCCCACCAAACTGAGCTCTGTTGTCAGGGGGCTCAGCAGCTCTCCCTCCCTTTGTCCTCCAGCCTTCCCGCTTTCCGAGCAGAGCTGTTAACTTATGACCTCCCAGATGCTAAGTCACGCTTGCTGTTGGAACACAGTCCATCAGGCCCCTCCGCTTTTGCAAACCAGACTCGGGGGCTCTGCTTGGCCGGCAAGCCGCCCCTCCGCCCCGGCTCCCTCCCGCCAGTCCGTGGAGCGCGCACCGCCTCGCCGCCCTTCCTACCCTCTTCCGTGGGCCTCTTGCCTGCGTTTGGCTCCGGCGACTCAGTTCTGCTAATCCTCTGGCGGTTTTCTGGGTTATTTAGGCAGGTGTAGATGGAATCTAAGTGATCAGCAGGACGTGAGGTGAGCCCAGCATCCTCCTAAGCCGCCATCTTGCCTCCCTTCAAATCTTTTTTTTTTTTAAGTTTATTTATTTATTTTGAGAAAGAGAGAGAGCGCGCGATGCAGGGCTCAAACTCACCGTGAGATCATGACCTGCGCTGATGTTGGATGCTTAACCGCTATTTTTTCTTATTTTCAAGTTGTTGTGAACTTTTACCTTTTGATATACATGTAAATGCATGTTAGTTGGAAGTAGGAACAAAGGCCAATATGATATGCAAACCTGATGTCCTATTACCCTGGAAGATTGACAGTTATTTTTATTATCAGTCCATTATGTCATTAATGATTTGTTCAAATCTTGAGTTTCCAAAATAGAAGTAAGGACTTCAAAGGAATTACTAACAAACATACATTTTCCCTAGGTAGAGTTTTTCGCCAATTCTTCTATCTCTATACATTTTCTGAAAGACTGAAATTTAACAGCTATCAATTTATACATTTATGTATTTGCTATCAATCAGATGATCTCCTATACATCCACATGTCTTAATACATTTTTATGTATGTCAAAACAGGACTGCCTCTTCAGGGATCCATGCTATGGCGATTGAATCATGGGATTAATGATTCAGAATCTCCAATAATAGAAGAGGGGAGAGGACTGTGAATTAGCAAAGTTAGAGAAGTCCTTTAAGGAGATGAAATGTTTACCAGGTTTGCTCTCAGAAACTTACGCACAGGGTTCCACAAAGCAATAAAGCTCGGCTCTATCTACCAGCATATGCGTGAGTATTTTTCCTAATATGGTGAAGAGGATGAAAATGGTGAAGGTGAGTTGTTGCTAGAAAAAAAAAAGGTAACAGTGTCTTTTCTCTCTTCAGGATCCTCATGAATGACAATTGCACATGGCTTGCAGTACAGACTGGGCTTTTTTACTTTCCCAAATGGCTAGTTATCTGACCTCCCCTTAATTATTAAGTAACACATATTTGCCCCATCAATAGGAAATGTCACTATGGAAAAAATAAAAATAAAAAACTCATCTTGCTGATACTTATAAAGTCCATAGAGAAAAAAGAAGATCCAGTAAAGCAGATCAGTGAAGCATATATTCTACACAATAAAGGGCATCAATTTCTGTAAGACTCTAAGATAGTCACTTTAGTAGTCATTTAGAGATCTATAAAAAAAATGATAAAAGTTCTTCTGAGAAGCAGGAAACAGAGTTGTCTGTTGATGAATTAATAAGAAGAGAAGGGTGGGGTGCCTGAGTGGCTCAGTCGGTTAAGCATCCAACTTCGGCTCAGGTCATGATCTCGCAGTTCGTGAGTTTGAGCCCCGCGTCAGGTCCTGTGCTGAAAGCTCAGAGCCTGGAGTCTGCTTTGGGTTCTGTGTCTCCCTGTCTCTCCCTGCCCCTCCCCTGATCACACTCTGTCTCTCAAAAATGAATAAACATTTAAAAAGTTGAATAAGAAAGAAGGGTGATGATGCTTTGGAGTGACTTATGATCAAACTACTAACCGGCCTGAAAATATCACTTAAGGTTAGAGACCACCTGTAATGTCTATGTGGATCAAGGCAACCACACCAAGTGGTGATAAAATTGTGCCTCCACTGATGAATGTTCACTGTGTCTTTGGAGTACTTTTTTGTAGATATTCCTTGCAAGTTAAACTTTTCTGAACAAATGTGAGTGTTATTTTTTCCTGGTAAGAAATGATAATATTTGATGAATGACTCTACTATCAGAACTTACAACATTATAGTTAAATTGGGAAACCTTGGCTTAATTACTATTCTCGACACTCAGAAATCTTTCAAGACTTGGCATATCCTGTAAGTCTAAGGTTTCAGTTGCCTCAGTTTTAACTTCCTTAAATAAATAGATTCCTCCCCTCTCCCTGCCTGAAGTTTTCTACATGTAAATGATCTGTGTCTGTCTGTTTAACCTAAAATGGTATATTCCCTCTTCACGGAGAACCACGTCTGAATCCTGCCCTGGATCTGTTGGGTCTTCACAGAGAGAAAGGTTGAGGAATTGGTGTCATAAGCAGGGAAAGCAGGCATAGATAATTTGAGGTATTTTCTCTAGGAGTCAGCACTTATGTTCATTAGGTAGATAACTTTCACATAGCCTGTTATCTCATACAGGACCAATCTAAGCAAAAGTGGTATATGTATATAATACAGAATTCTTTCTTTTTTTTAATATGAAATTTATTGTCAAATTGGTTTCCATACAACACCTAGTGCTCATCTCAACAGGTGCCCTCCTCAATACCCATCACCTACCCGTCCCTCCCTCCCACCCCCCATCAACCCTCAGTTTATTCTCAATTTAAAAAAAAATTTTTTTTTCAACGTTTATTTATTTTTTGGGACAGAGAAAGACAGAGCATGAACGGGGGAGGAGCAGAGAGAGAGGGAGACACAGAATCGGAAACAGGCTCCAGGCTCTGAGCCATCAGCCCAGAGCCTGACATGGGGCTCGAACTCACAGACCGCGAGATCGTGACCTGGCTGAAGTCGGACACTTAACCGACTGTGCCACCCAGGCGCCCCGACCGTCAATTTTTAAGAGTCTCTTATGGTTTGGCTCCCTCCCTCTCTAACTTTTTTTCCTTCCCCTCCCCATGGTCTTCTGTTAATTTTCTCAGGATCCACATAAGAGTGAAAACATATGGTGTCTATCTTTCTCTGTATGACTTATTTCACTTAGCATAACACTCTCCAGTTCCATCCACGTTGCTACAAAGGGCCATATTTCATTCTTTCTCATTGCCAAGTAGTATTCCATTGTGTGCATAAACCACAATTTCTTTATCCATTCATCAGTTGATGGACATTTAGTCTCCTTCCATTATTTGGCTCTTTTTGAATTCTTTCAATTAAAAAGTCACATTCACTATTGTTCACATCTGTTATCCAAGTACATCTCCACACTTAAGAATCTACTATTTCTACTATTTCTACTACTATTTCTATTTACTAAAACATTGAGGGTAGACAAAGGAAAAAGTGATCTTACATCAGTTTTGTCTTTTCTCAAGAAACTAGAGATTATGATAAATTTTGACTTCCCACATGTATATTAATCTTCCAGAGTATTTGTGAAAAGTAGTTACCCTTCACCTTCAGAGTGTGATTCAGTATATCTCTTCATATATCCTGTGATTCCATCTGTCTCTTCTATCTGGCAATCCTGTTCAAGTCTTAACTCAGTTGACAAAATTCAGGTATATTTGTTTCTCTGCTTCCACGAAAGCAGATCATATCTTTGTAAATGTTTGCATGAAGAGAGAGCTAGAGGGCTGTGATGTACATCAGAAATGAGATTGGTATAAATGGACATCATGTCCCTAGGGATATTCTGTTCACATTTCAAAGAGAATGATCAAAACATCTATCATCTGACTGCAATCTGGAATTATCCATGGGGAGAGCATTTGTTCTATTTAACAAACACATATTTATTTGATGCTCTGAACTGTTCAAACACTGTTTCATGAATTTTAAAAAATATTAGGGAAACTAATATAACACTGTACATTAGTTATACTTAAAAAATAGGTAATATCACACAAACCCTAAGTAGCAGGTGCTCTTATGAGCCATGCTTTATAGATGAATAAGTTGAGTTCAAGAGAGGTTAAGCAGCGTGGTAAAGACACACAGTAAGTGAATATTTGAACCTTTGCAAGCTGGCTCCAAGGCCAATGCTCTTAACTGCTCTGCTCTGTTTTCAGTTTCACTGCAATCAACTTTCTCTGCCTGTTGCTTCTATGGCATGAGGGTTAAAGACTTCACACGTTGTCTCTATTCTTTAAAAGGTTATTAAAACTATCTCATGTATCAGTTCTATTTGCTTTCAACAAGATCATCTGCGAGCCTAAGATACTCTATCATATTCCCTTTCTTCACAAACCAGCCTTTCAACTCTCATCAGCTACCACAGAGTGGACACTCTTGTTTCATCTGTTGCCCCAGAGACTTTTCAACGTTGGTGAGCAACTGCTTTCCGTCAATAGAAAACTTTCTCAGTCTCTTCCCCAACCACAGCTTTAATGAGATATAACTGACTTATAACATTGTATAAAGTTTGAGGTGTATAACATGTTGACTTGATACATTTACATGCTGCAAAATTATTACCACCATAACATCAGCTAACATCTCTGTCCTGTCACATAATTATCATTTTTGTTTCTTGTGGTGAGACCATTTACGGTCTATTCTCTTAGCAACCTTCACCTATATGATACAGTATCATTAGCTATAATGGCCACGCTATACATTAGATACCCAGAAATTGTTAATTTTATAACTGGAAGTTTGTGCCCTTTGACTAATATGTCTCTATTTCTCTTACCCACCTGCCCCTGGGAACAACCACTCTACTCTGTTTTTGACTTTAACTTCAATAGATTCCACATATAAGATGTATTGTACAATATTTGCCTTTTTCTGTCTGACTTATTTCACTTAGTATTATGTTCTCAAGTTCTATCTAAGTTGTCACAATGGCAGGATTTTCTTCTTTCTTATGGATGAATAATATTTTATTATTAATATTTATTTATTTATTTATTTATTTATTATAATATTATTTATACATATATCATGTTTTTTATTCAATCATTTGTAGACACACAGGTTATTTCCATGTTGTGGATCATGCTGTGATGGACATGGGGGGTGTATATATTGTAAATTCTCAGTTAAATTTATTCCTAAGTATTTTATTGTTTTATGCTATTGTAAATGGATTGATTTCCTCACTTCTTTTTCAAATGTTTTGTTGTTAGTGTATAGATATACAACTGTTTTCTGTATGTTGATTTATATCCTGAAACTTTACTGAATTTTCTGATTAACTATAGCAGGGATTTTTTTGTTTTTTGTTTGTTTGTTTTTGTTTGTTTTTTGTTTGTTTCTTTGTTTGTTTTGGTGGAATCTTCAGGATTTTCTCTGTATAGGATCATATCTGCAAACAGAGATGGTTCTATTTCTTCTTTCTTATTTGGATGCCCTTTTTTTCTTGCCTGACTGCTCTGTCTAGGATTCTCAGTTTTGTCAAATAAAAGTGGGGAGCATTGACACACTTGTCTTATTCCTGATCTTTGATGAAAAACTCAACCTTTCACCTTTGAATATGAAGTTGACCATGGGTTTGTCTTATATGGCCCTTATTATGTTGAGGTATGTTTCTTCAATACTCAATTTCTTGAGAGTTTATACCATGCAAGGAAATGTACCTTGTTAAATTCTTTTTCCTGTATCTATTGAGATGATCACATCACTTTTTATTTTATTCCATTAATGTGGCATATCACATTTATTGATTGGCATAGGTTGACTCATCCTTACATCCCAGAGATAAATCACACTTAATCATGATTTATGATCATTTTAACATACTATTGTGTTGTGTGCTTTGTGTGTGCAGAGTGCTAATATATCACCTAGAATTTTTGCATCTGTATTCATCAAGATTATTGGTCTCTAATTTGTTTTCTTGTAGTGTCCTTATCTGGCTTTGGTATTAGGGTTATGTTGGCCTTGTAAAATGAGTTTGGATGTATTCCTTCCTCTTCAGTTTTTTTTGAAAGAGTTTGAGAAGTATTGGCATTAATTTACTTTAAATATTTATTGGGATTCCCCAGTGCAACCATCTTATCCTGGACTTTTCTGCTTGGAATGGTTTGGGTTACTGATTACATTTCCTTACTCATTGTTAGTCTGTTCAAATTTTCTGTTTCTTAATGATTCAGTCTTTGTAAGTTTTATGTTTTTAGGCATTTATCCATTTCTTCTACATTCTCCCATTTGTTGTTTCTGTGATATCAGTTGTAATGTCTCCTTACTCTTTTCTAATTTTATTTACTTGAGTCTTGTCTCTTTTTTTCATAGTAGCTAAAGTTTCGTAAACTCTTTTTATCTTTTCTAAAAAAACAACTCTTAGTTTTATTGATTATTTCCACATTTTTAAATCTCCATTTTATTTATTTCTAGTATGCCCATTGTTCTTTCTTTCTCTTTGCCATCTTTGGGCTTAGTTTGTTCTGTTTCTAATCCCTTGAGATGAAAAGTGAGGCTTTTTTTTTTAATGTTTTGTTATTTATTTTTGAATAAGAGAGAGAGACAGAGTGTGAGCTGGGGGGGCAAAGAGAGAGAGGGAGACACAGATCTGAAGCGGGCTACAGGCTCTGAGCTGTCAGAACAGAGCCAGACACAGGGCTTGAACTCACAAGCTCTGAGATCATGGCCTGAGCCAAAGTTAGATGCTTAACTTACTGAGCCCCCCAGAAAAGTAAGGGTTTTTATTTGAAATATTTCTTGTTTCTTAATGTTGGCATTTATGGCTATAGACTTCCCTCTTAAAACTGCTTTTGAATCATTGCATATGGGTTTTTTATGTTTATTTATTTATTTTGACAGAGAAAGAGAGAGAGAGAGAGAGCAAGAGAGCATCAGCACAAGTGGAGGAGCAGAGAGAGAGGGAGAAAGAGAATCCCAAGCAGGTCCAGCACTGTCAGTGCAGAGCCAGATGAAGGGCTCCATTCCATGAACCACGAGATCATGACCTGGGCTGAAATCAAAAGTTGGTGGCTCAACCAAATGAGCCACACAGGCTCATTTAATTTATTGTCCCATTTAATTTTATTTTCAATTTTTAAATGTTTATTTACTTTTGAAAGAGAGAGAGAAAGAGCACAAGTAGATAGGGACAGAGAGAGAGAAGGAGACACAGAATCTGAAATAGGCTTCAGGCTCTGAGCTGTCAGCACAGAGCCCAACACAGGGCTTGATCCCAAGAGCCATGAGATCATGACCTGAGCCAAAGTCAGATGCTTAACCGACTGAGCCACCCAAGCATCCCAATTGTCCCCATTTTAGATGCGAAAATTGATATAAGGTTAAGTATGTTGCCCAAGGACACAGTACTCACAGGAGTTGGAGAAGGGTTTTCAACCCAGAAAGTCTGGCTTTGTAAGCACATTATTTATCTCTGTGGTCTACTGCCTATGAAAAGATATAATCCTTAAGTAATTCTAGAAATTAAATTAATAACAGAAGTACTCTAATTCTGAGAGTTAAATAATGCTAAGATTCCTAGTACACAGTAAATGCAAAAAAAAAAAATGCTCAGTAACATTACTGTTATGAAAATAGAGACTCTAATTCAAGCAGTTTAAAAGGATTATCAACCGTATACAAATCTGTTATGACTTACAAAACAACGTTTTATTTGCCAGCACACAAACTCTTTGAATACTGATGGCATGAGTTCAAATAAAAAGAGAAAAGTTATACTGAAATGAAGGGAAATAAAATGAAATTTTATGTCAATAAGAATAACCTGTCTTATATAGGATGCATCTGCCGTCCTTCAAAAAAACATGTAAAGACCAGTGAGGGAGGAAGCAAACTACTACATGTTTCTGGAACTGTCTGTCCAGTACTCATTTCAAAATCTCCCTGAATGAAGGAATTATTTTTATAAACTTGCACTTGTAAGAATATTCAAAATTTAGTGGAGTGGAACATCTGCTCTACAGATACTTCCCATGGGTTTTTTCTCACTCTCCCAAAGAAGCACAGCCTCTATATGTTGCATCATTCACTCTCAGAACCTCCCAGGGTTTGGGATTTACTCCAGTGACTCCTAGACCTACATAAATCTTGCTTCTTCTGGAATATCCATGCCACCGTGACAAAGAGAAAAGAACCAGATCCATTTTCAAGATTGGCAAGACCATCTCCGCTGTGAGCGATAGTTATTCTTTATTAAGTCCATGAAATGTCCAAGTACAAGTGGACAACATGACTGAGAGATGACTTCTATAAATGACTGAGTGTCTTATATAATAAGCAGAGGTGAATCTTACACGCTACGGCAGTGAGTTGCAATTCATTTCACGAAGTTGTAAAGGCAAACACTCGAATGTGTTTTCCTTTTCTATTTGGTGTACTTAAACTTCATTATAATACCTTCACAAGTCGGGTATTTTCTCTGTTATTTGTAGTGCGTGAAGCACTGAGGTAGAAAGTGACAGTGAGATTATGGATATGGACACAATTCCTCTGATGTGGTCAGTGAACGAATAAGAAGGTTTCATATGGAGGCATAGTCTCTGTTTCAGAGCAAATGAAGCTTCTTATAGAATACAAGCATTGGTATTACGTGTAGTGAGTTCTTGTGCTAAGTGCAATCATTCCTTTTACAGCTGTTACCTCAAACTTTATATTACGGCAGTGGAGAACACATATGATTCTTAATAAGCTGTTTAGGTATATTTTTTTCTGAGAGGTATCCATCTTTAGAGATCCATGTCTGTTCAACCTGATTCCAAAATCAGTAACTCCACCTTTTTCCTTACGGGTTTCCCTGGCCTGGAACGGGAATATCCTTGGCTCTCCATTCCTTTCTCCTGTATCTATGCTATGGTACTCTTAGGGAATTGCCTGGTGCTGCATGTGATCCGGACGGAGCCCAGCCTACATGAGCCCATGTTCTACTTCCTGGCCATGTTGGCCCTCACTGACCTGTGCATGGGGCTGTCCACAGTGCACACAGTGCTCGGGATCCTGTGGGGGATCAGCCAAGAAATTGGTCTCGATGCCTGCATTGCTCAAACCTTCTTTGTTCATGGTCTATCATGCATGGAGTCTGGAGTCCTTCTTGCCATGGCCTTTGATCGCTTTACTGCCATCTGCAACCCTCTGAGATATACATCCATCCTCACCAATATGAGAATTATCACCATTGGTGTGGCCATTTTAGGGAGGAGTTTCCTGTTCATTACCGCTCCCATTGTCCGCCTAAAGTTCTTCGATTACTGCCATCCTCATATCCTCTCCCATTCCTTCTGCCTGCACCAAGACTTACTTCGGCTTGCCTGCTCCGACATCCGCTTCAACAGCTTCTATGCCTTAGCCCTGGTGATCTGCACACTCTTTTTGGATTCGGTGCTCATTCTCATCTCCTACATCTCGATCCTGTATTCAGTCTTGACTATTGCATCCCGGGACGAGCGGCTCAAGTCCTTGAAGACCTGTGTCTCCCATATCTGTGCTGTTCTGGTTTTCTATATCCCAATTATTGGTTTGACTATGGTGCACCGCTTTGGAAAGCACCTCTCTCCTGTGGTCCACGTCCTCATGGGCAATATCTATATCCTTTTCCCACCCTTGATGAACCCTATCATCTACAGTGTCAAAACCCAACAAATACGTAGCAGGATCCAGAGATGGTTCACTAAACAAAACTGAGTACTAGAAGTTAGTGTGTTCTAAGGAAGGGAAGGTCGTATTTGCAAGAGGAATGACTGATAATGATGTGTAGCAGAAATAATAAATGTATGTGTAATATTTAACAGATTAAAGGCATATTTATAGTCATTTCTTAATTTAGTTTTCCAGAGCCGGAGAAATAAGCAGAGAAAGTGTTACTGATCTCATTTCCTAATTTTAAAATTAAGTATAACGTTAACTACACCGACTTGTGTTCCCCAGTGTATCAGTGAGCACTTGCCTGGGTAGTTACTAAGTTTACCGTACCATCCATGCTTTTTGAATTCTAGTTCAGCATGTGATTTTATTTTTCATAGAACTAGTATATCAGTACGTTTACTTGTATAGGACAAGTAGCCTTTACATATTATTCCCATGTGTCACAAGTTGACTCTGTTGAGTTTGTTGAGAAGGAAAATTTTACTCTACCCTTCAAGGTTCTTCTAAATTAGTCTAATAATTACATTGGCATGAGACAGATTAACAGGAGAAAAAAACAAAATTTAATTAATGGACACAGAGGTCCATAGTAAAATTAAGACCAAAGGAAATGACCAAGACATGAAGTTTTTATACATTTTCGACAAACATCCATCTGTGAGGAATTGACGGGATAAAGAAAACTTATGCTCAGGAGCTTCCATTAGTAAAGAATTCTAAATGTGGACTAGAATTTGGGCTGGGGTAATAAATCTGTAAAAATTACAAGATTTATTTACATAGGCTACTTTGGCCCTGATTCCCTATCTCTGATGATAAGGATGTCTCTTTACCTCTTGATGCAGAGAAGGTACCTTTCACATGGGAGATGTGCTTCCTGCTTTCTTGAGACAAAGAATAAGCAGTCTTGCACTGGCTTTTTCTTAAATAAGTTTAATTCAGCATAATCTTTATGGTATTGTGGCATACTTTGGGGCAGCTTTCCCTAGGTACCTACAAGGTCATTCACACCTCTTCTACATATGTTTAAGCAAAAGTGCCTAGAAAGCCCATTCTGTCTCACCTAATAGAATGCGGGATTGGTAGATTAGATTACACGGTTTAATGTAAAAGATTTGGTGAACAGTGGCTGAATCAGCTATCATATCTCTACATAGTCTACGATGTACCCCCAATTCTATATAGTTTACAATACTCATGAGAGTTGTCAATTGACTTTAATCTTGGTGTCAGTGTACATGAAATTTTAAAGACAGATCAACCTCTTTATCTTTAAGGTAGGATGCGAAGGCACATATATATTAAGTGAAACATCAGTACCTAAACTGGGGATAGAATTATGGTTTTGAGAATCTTTTGAATGTATATCCCATTTTTTTAATAATGTTTGTATTTATTTTTGAGACAGAGCGAGACAGAGTATTGAGTGTGAAAAGGGTAGAGGAGAGGGAGACACAGAATCCGAAGCAGGCTCCAGGCTCCAAGCTGTCAGCTTGGACATAATGTCTTTGGGCTTCCAAGCAAATGAAAGAAACTTCCAGTCAGTGGTAGTCTTCTCCTCTACTCTTGTTTTTATAAAGTTATCATATTGGGTCTCTGATTTTGTCAGAACTCTAAGATCATATCATCCTTCTTATTTATATTATGGAAGGAAAAAGATCCACAGTTGCACATTATTGTTTTCAGAAAGGACATCCAGGAGTAGTGTAGCACAATAAGTTATGTAGAAGGCAAGTCATTTGCATTACAACCAGCCAGATCACATGGGTGACAGAGTAACTGCTGATCTCTCTGTTATGTCCCTCTGCACCTGGGGATACAATAATTATACATGTTAATCGCTTGGAAATGGCATTTCAAGCAGAGTTTGATGAATCTCCATATTCCACATTCCAACTACCTGATAATATTCTGTTATTTTCCATTGTGTCTAGGTCTGGAACTGACACTTTGGATCAACAAATCTGACTCTGACAAGTACATTAGAAGATAAATCTCCATAAGTTTTGTATTTTTAAGGTGTTTTTCTTTAATAGAGAGAGACAGAGATCACAGGAGGGACAAAGAGAAGGGAGAGAGAGAATCCGCACCATCAGCACACAACCTGACATGAGGCTTGAACTCACCAACCCCAAGATCTTTACCTGACCTGAAATCAAGAATGGCATGCTCAACTGAGTCACCCAGGAGCCTCTTTTTCTGTTTATTTCTCATTTTATTTATTTACTTTTTTAGTAAAAAAAACTCCCTATGAAAGAGAACAGAGAAACTGGTGACACCCAGGAGCACAATATAGTCCTCTATCTCAATCATTTGTATCTACATAAGACTGGATGTCTTTCTTTTCTTTGTTTTTTTTTTCCAATAACAATTTTAGTTTTTTAATTTAAGATCTATGCTTGTTAACATGTAGTGTAATAACGGTTTCAGGAGTAGAATTTAGTGATTCTTCGCTCAAAAATAGTACCCAGTACTCATCCCAACAAGTGCCCTCCTTAATGCCCATCACCCATTTAACCCATCCCCCACCCACCACCCTTACAGTAACCTCAGAGTGTTCTTTACACCCAGGAGACTCTTATGGTTTGTCCTCTTCCGTTTTTATCTTATTTTTCCTTCCCTTCCCCAGATGTCCTTTCAAAAGAAAGTAAAGGAAGTGCTTTGAAAAGATCATCAAACCCCATGCACTTTTGGTGAGTCTGGGTGAAAATTTCATGCCATTTTTACATGCCTAGTAAAACTCTATTTTGCCCACATAATAACAATTGAATTCCTGAAAATTAGTGGTGCTCTTAAAATCGCTGACATTTTAGAATACCCATTTCTGAATACCTAGATGGGAGGAATCTCTAGAAAACATGGAAACTCAGAGGCGACAATGTATAGAGGCAAGAGGACTCAATCTTGCTGATAACCAAGTGTGGGAAAATGGGTCCATGGGTAATTCATGGACTAGAGGCTAGGTTCTTGGGCTTAAACTGCTCACAGCTGCCAGTAACATGATATTTGGCCAATGTCAGCTCATTAATTCTTAATGAAATATATATCACTTGAACATTTGAATTTTTCATGAGCTCAGGCATGAGAAATGATGCAAAAATAAAGGGGTGAAAGGACATGTTTCCCAACAGGAGTCCAATATGGAAGTAGGAATGGAAGATAGGGAGCAGACTAGGGATACCAGAAATGATGGAGGAGAGGGCTCAACTAAAGAACATTTAATCACCTCGATTCACTGATGACTGACTTTTCTGAAAACTGGGCTCTTAGTCTAGTTCAGATACATTTGTATCTGAAAAGATCATTGCTTTTTAAAAAAATCACATATCTTAAATTAGAAAACCTCAAGCTACATTAGAAAGTTTCTCTTTGGTGAAAACAGGGTTCAGTTGTTTCATTCTTTCCTAGTTGGTCCAACATTGTTGCTTTCTGTCAGCAAGCCCATGATCATTTAATCATATACTTATTGTCACCAAAAATGCCAGTAATGCAGGAAGAGCTGTGGTTTATGTGGCTAAACCTCAAGTGAAGGAACCCACTCAACAGGTCCATTCTAGAAGCAAGTCTGTATCAGCTGATGCATATTTAGAATAGACTAGTTAGTCAACTAAGACATGATTTCCAAAGCTTTGCTCACCAATGTTTAATCCTAGAGATTCCTCGATCATGGATTTGTTTATTCACTTCTTCTTTCTAGAGTTAATCAGAATTAGAAGAGAAATCCTTTAGTACCATTCACATTGTCTGGCATATTTAACAGTAAGGAGCTGATGTGGCAGCATTACCTGACAGGTACAGGTGGTGGGAAGGCAAGTGGGAGAGAACCTAAGTGAGTACAGAGCAGGGGGGCTGGAGTGGTTATCACTGGAAAAGCTGGTATGAAACATTATTGGGTGAACTTGGGGAAAGGGACTTCATGCTTTGTTGTTGGAGGCCAGTTGTGTTTTTACAAGACACCTGAAAACCATGGTCTGTCTTCATAACACCATCACTCATCACTCATCACCCACCTGTCATTCACTCTTTTTCCTCCTGAGACTCTCATCTCATTCACTTGTGCTTATGCTGGCAGCATCTCTTTCTTCTCTCTGCACCCTCTAGAACAGCCCGCTGTAAATATCATGAACTCTTATCCATTTGCTGCTCGGCCATCTGCCAAACTGTGCACATCTCTGGAATAGACTTTCCTCTCTTCTTCTGTCCCTGCAAAACAGACGTGCACCCTCTTTTGTAAATTGTGTCTGAGCTCATGTTGGTGGGATCACACTCCAACAAAACTCACAGGAAGGTCTATATTTGCTAGACACAGCATAACTTTATTAAGCTTGAATTGGCAAGTATAACGTTCCCCAGTGTACATGGAGAAGGAGGTCTGAATATGAGATTTCCCGGCCACTAACCCAAGCCTCCAGGGACCCAGCAGCTCATAATGAAGCCCTCTTTTGTCCATCCGCATCTAATGTCCCTGAAGCCATTTCTGCAACTTGCAGAATCCCCTTGGTCTCTTCATTCCTTTTTCCCCACCGGGGAGATGTAGAGAAATTAATATATGCAATCTGTATTTTTTGACATTCCTTACAAAATAAAAAGTTTTCGGTAAAAATTAAGTAATTAAATTTACTTTTGTCAGTTTCTTTCTGCTGTCCTCATTTGGAAAAAGATCGAAAGGACACTTAAATGTACTTAAATGTATGTTCCTGTGCCAATGAGTTACATATAAATAAGTGATGTGACCCTTTCTTTCACTGAGACACTTCTGGAGACAAAATCTGTATCCACAATGGCTCTCTATCACACATTTGACACTCATTCTCTTGTAGTATCATTCTTTAGATCTTTGTTTTATTGAAGCTTTGTAAATTGAGTAGTATTCTCACAATGACCAGTTATGATGGACATTTCCACATTCCCCTGATTAGTAGACTTTCATTACAGAAACCTACACATCTGATTGTTATTATTATTATTGTAAATTGTAAATGATACATAATTATATATAATTATATGAAATTTTTTTTGGAAATATGAATGTCGCTTTTTATGTAAATACTTACAAAATAGTCTTTGTTTCCTTGCCCCCCGATAACCCAAACTATTTATTTGCATAAATGTTTGCTGAACTCTGACTAGAACATTAAAATTGCCTCCGATGTTTTTTTACTTTATTTCAAAGAAATTGTTATTAAAGCACCACAACCCCTATTGGTAATCCAAGCAAATCCTATCTGATAAATACTGACATTTCTTTTTTTTTCATATGAAATTTATTGTCAAATTGGTTTCCATACAACACCCAGTGCTCATCCCAACAGGTGCCCTCAATGACCATCACCCACCCTTCTCTCCCTCCCCCCCCCCATCAACTCTCAGTTTATTCTCAGTTTTTAAGAGTCTCTTATGGTTTGCCTCCCTCCCTCTCTAACTTTTTTTTTCCTTCCTCTCCCCCATGGTTTTCTGTTAACTTTCTCAGGATCCACATAAGAGTGAAAATATATGGTATCTCTCCCTCTCTTTATGACTTATTTCGCTTAGCATAACACTCGCCAGTTCCATCCACGTTGCTACAAAAGGCCATATTTCATTCATTCTCATTGCCAAGTAGTATTCCATTGTGTACATAAACCACAATTTCTTTATCCATTCATCAGTTGATGGAGATTTAGGCTCTTTCCATAATAAACACTGACATTTAAAACAGCCTCCAAAGATGCCTCAGGATAGCCTCTGGATTTACAAAGTGATCAAATTCAGTATTCATTCATAAGGCCCAGTCCATAAAACAAGCCAGAGTATCTACATCCATGTGACATGCAGTCTAATATTGCTTATGTATATAGTATTTTAAGTGTCCTAAATCAAAGTATGGACATCTGCACACATGTGAATATTTTCCATGCTCTTTTTAAAGTGATCCATGAGCTCAGGTTTTCAGGAACAGCTCACAAGCCTTAAGTTCTCGAGTCATTAATTTGGACAGAACATTTCATGTGTTCATTAGTACAATAACCTTGAGTGATTTAAAAGCATGATGTTTTAAGCGCACTGAGAAGATACGCTGCCACGTGTCAAATAGATACACACATTCACACACATGCGCATTTTTGGAGTGAAAACTGGCCAGTGACATATGATACCTTTCAGGATAAAGTTCAAAAATTTTGCATAGTGTCCATAACCATTCTTGATATTTGTAGTTTTCTTGTCTCTACAAGTTGTGCATTACATGTAGAAAAACTGTGCCATTTCTTGATTCTCTGTTTAAGCTGCAAGACCATCTACCTGGCATGGTATGTCCTTACCTACCAGCAATTCATCTGTCATTCGTTAAGACTCCATATAGGGAAAAACTAATACCACATGATTTCAAGCATATGTGGAATTTAAGAAACAAAACAAACAAGCAAAGGGAAAAAAATAAGAGACAGATAGAAATCAAGAAAGGACTCTTAACTGTAGAGAACACATTGATGGTTACCAGCATGGAGGTGGGTGGAGGGATGGGTTATATTGGTTGCGGGGATTAAGAAGTCCACTTGTCATGATGAACACAAGGTGTTGTATGGAAGTGTGGAATCACTATATTCCACATCTGAAACTAATATAACACTGTGTGTTAACTAACTGGAATTAACAAAAAACTTAAAACAGGAATCAAACTTTGTAATTAAAAACCAAAGAAAATAATAATAATTCTACAGGTGCTGCTTTCCTTTGGATTTCAATGCTTCACTCTCATGGCTAACCCCACATTCCAGAAGTACCTCTATTACTTCTTTCATTTTCATTCCCCTGTCTCTCTCTTTCTCCCAGTAATATTAAGCTCTAACTGCTATAAACCCAAAACACATAAACACTGTCAATTTGTCATTATGTTTCTATTCTTGAGTATAGCATTTATAATATTGTAGGGTTTTGATAACACTTGAGGAATTAATAAAGGCATAAATGGTGAGTGTGCCTAAAAAGTCCTGAATTGTAAAATAGAATGATGGATTGTTTATAATGTTTAAACCTTAATGCCCTGAATGACACCAGAAATGTTGAAGTTTGAGGATTATGTGTCTTTAGATTGCATACAGTTTTTTGTTTCTTTGGGTTTTTTGTTTGAATAAGAACAAAATGCTTCCTCTCATTAATTTTATATTTTAAGTTTATTTATTTATTTTAATAAATGGAAAGAAAGTGCACAAGTGAGGAGGAGCAGAGAGAGAGAAGGTAGGAGAGAATCTCAAGCTGGCTTTGTGCTCTCAGCAAAGAACACAGTGCAGGGCTTGAACTCATGAACCAGGAGATCATGACCTGAGCCAAGTTGGACACTTAATCAACTGAGCCATCCAGGAACCCCTCCTCTCATTTACTTTAAAGATGATGAGGATGATCCAGAAACAAATAGAATCAACAATGTGATTTCATCAAGTACCTGGACAATCCAAGACAATGATTCTTGGGTGCTTGGAAATTCATTGAGAAATAGATATTTATGGATCCTTGTGGAGAAGAATACTTAAAGGAGAAAATTCAATCAGGAACTGCAAAATAAGAAAAAAAAATGGAAATGATACATATTCACTATTGCTGTTTCTACCATTCCCAACTCATTACCTACTAGGATTTATTTTTTATTTTTATTTTTTTTTAATTTTTTTTTCAACGTTTATTTATTTTTGGGACAGAGAGAGACAGAGCATGAACGGGGGAGGGGCAGAGAGAGAGGGAGACACAGAATCGGAAACAGGCTCCAGGCTCTGAGCCATTAGCCCAGAGCCTGATGCGGGGCTCGAACTCACGGACCGCGAGATCGTGACCTGGCTGAAGTCGGCCGCTTAACCGACTGCGCCACCCAGGCGCCCCTACCTACTAGGATTTAAATGGCGCTGACTGATAGGTGTCATGGGCTGTGATGTGAAAACTGCCTAAAATGCAGGCAAATTTCACAAAACAATTAAGGAGACAATTCAAACATCATGAATAATATGCATCTTTCTGTTTTATTCTGTTTTGAGAGATTGTTATTTTGCATAAAGGAGAAGTTTAAAGACATTAATCACAGTACATTATATGAACACAACATCTTTACCAGGTGAATGCGGATCTGCGTGGTCTTGGCACCATAGACAAGTGGATTGAGAAACGGGGGGACCAGCAAGTAGAGGCTAGAAAAGAGGATGTGGATATAAGGGGGAACATGAGCACCAAACCTATGTGTGAAGAAGGAGAAGAAGGCAAGGAGGTAAAGCTGGAGAAAGACACAGATGTGAGCGATGCACGTATTGAATGCTTTCAACCGAGCCTCCTTCTGGGGCAGACGAAAAACGGTGATAAATACCTGTATGTAGGACAAAGTGATGAATATGAGGTCAAACCCTGCAATGGTGAATGCCACAAACAAGCCATAGATTTTGTTGACTCGTACATTTTCTGCAGCCAGTTTCACAATGGCCATATGTTCACAGTAGCAGTGGGAGATGATGATTGTATGGTAAAACTGAAACCGGCATTTTATCAGTACTAAAGATGGGGCTACAAGAAGGGCAGCCCTGAGTGTTACCACAGCTGCTATTTGGGTGACTAGGTGGTGGGTGAAGATGGCAGAATGTCTTAGTGGATAACAGATGGCCACATAACGGTCCAGAGCCATGGCCAACAGGATGCCTGACTCTATGCCTTGAAATGTGTGGATGAGCCCCATTTGAAGCAAGCAAGAATCAAAATAAATCTCTGGCACATGAAACCAGAAGATTCCAAGCATCTTGGGCACAATGCTCGTGCCAAGGACAATATCTGTGACTCCCAGCATGCCTAGAAAAATGTACATGGGCTCATGGAGGCTGCGTTCTGACCTGATGATGATCAGAAGCAAGGAGTTTCCAATCATAGCAATGAGATACATGACACAGAATGGAATCCCAATCCAGCACTGCACAGTCTCTAGGCCTGGGATCCCTATCAGCGTCAACACAGAAGGCCTGAAGACTGTGATGTTGGAAACGGACATAATGTCCTCCGGCCTCCAGATGAAAATGAAAGAAGGTTCTCAGTCAGTGGCACTCTTCTACTCCTGTTTTAATTCAAAATCATCATAGTGAGTCTCTGTGATTTTGGCAGAACTCTAAGATCTTCTCATTCATCTCGTTTATATTATCAAAGGAAAAGATCCATAGATACACATCACTGTTTTCAAGAAGGACATCCATAAGTGTGTACCACAGTAAGAAGTTATGTACAAGGCAGGCCAACTGCATTAGAACCACCCAGATCACGTGGTAAAGGAATAATTTGTTGATCTTTCTGTTATGTCCTTCTGGACCTGCGGATAAAATAGATATACTTGTTTATTTGCTTGGATATTGCACTTTAATCAGATTTTAATAAATCTCTCCCTATCCCACATTTCAGCTGACCTTAGTGTTCTAATTATTTTCCCCAAACCCTCTGAGTCAGAAACTGTCAGTTTGGACAATCACATAATCAGACTCTAACGAGTATTTTGCTTTAAAAAGTTTCCTATGAAAGAGAAGTGAGATAGAAATAGCTTCACCCATGAACATAATATATTTAGATACCTGTATCTATGTTTTATGTATTTATGTAGGACTGGCTGTCCTTTTTTAAAAATGTGAAATAGAGCTTGAGAAAAGATGATCAAATCCATGTAATTTTAATCTAAATCAAAGTTCCATGTTGATTTTTACATTATAAGTAAAACTTTATTTTATTTTCCCTATGTAAGTAATAGCAGAATTCTTTGACATGAGTTGTACACATAAAATAATGCAAATTGTGAAATAAACACTACAGAATGATTAGAAGGGAGGAATCTCTAGAAGGCAAAGAAATCTAGAGAAACAAGGCATAGGCAAGAGGACTCATTCTTGCTGACTAGGGGATATAGGTGAACAGGTAACTTAGCCAGAATAAAGGTTAGTTTCTGGGGTTGAAAGTGCTCGGGGTTACTATCGCCAAAAGATCGGCAAGTTTAGGCTCAATGATTCTTTTTTTTTTTTTTTTTTTTTTTTTTTTTTTTTTTAAATTTTTTTTTTCAACGTTTATTTATTTTTGGGACAGAGAGAGACAGAGCATGAACGGGGGAGGGGCAGAGAGAGAGGGAGACACAGAATCGGAAACAGGCTCCAGGCTCTGAGCCATCAGCCCAGAGCCCGACGCGGGGCTCGAACTCCCGGACCGCGAGATCGTGACCTGGCTGAAGTCGGACGCTTAACCGACTGCGCCACCCAGGCGCCCCGGGGCTCAATGATTCTTAATAATATGCAGACCATTTGATTGCTTCACTCATATTGTGAGCTCAAGCCTAAAAAATGAATAAAAATAAAGGGGTGAAAAGACAGTCTCCTTAAGAGGAGTCCAAGATAGAAGTAGAAATGGAAGACAGAAGGCAGACCTTGGGGTTCCAGAAATGATGCAGGAGAGAGGGCTGTAGAGCAACTAAGGAAACTTTAGTTGCTTCGATTCCCTGATGACTGAATTTCCTCAAAACTTGGGTTCTTAGTCCCTATATGAACGTTCTTTCCCGATAAAGATCATTGCTTTAAGAATTGCATATGTGGGGCGCCTGGGTGGCGCAGTCGGTTGGGCGTCCGACTTCAGCCAGGTCACGATCTTGCGCTCCGTGAGTTCGAGCCCCGTCGGGCTCTGGGCTGATGGCTCGGAGCCTGGAGCCTGTTTCCGATTCTGTGTCTCCCTCTCTCTCTGCCCCTCCCCCGTTCATGCTCTGTCTCTCTCTGTCCCAAAAATAAATAAATGTTGAAAAAAAAGAATTGCATATGTAAAATCATGAAATTCTCAAGTTATACAATAGAAAAATATCTGCTGGGTGCAAGGGTGGCTCAGTCAGTTAAGTATCCCATTCTGTGTTGTTGTTGTTATTGTTTTTAATGTTTATTTATTTTGAGAGAGAGAATGCAAGCAGGGGAGCGGGGAGTGGGGGGTGGGTGCAGAAGATCTACTCACAGCAGAGAGCTCCATGCAGGGCTCCAGCTCCTGAGCTGTGAGGTCATGACCTTAGCTGAGGTTGAGGCTTAAGGGACTGCAACTGCACCACTCAGGTGCCCCACACTTTCAACTTTTCATCTTGGCTCAGGTCATGATCTCATGGTTAAGGGACTGAGCTCCGAAACAGGCTGTGCATTCTCTCTCCTCTCTCTGCTCCTTATCATGCTCCTCTCTAAACAAACAAACAAACAACCATTTAAGAAAAAATAGTTGCTATCCTGTATAAAACAACGTTTAGTTATTTCATTCATTCCTACTGTCTCCAACACTGTTGCATTATGTCAGCAAGCTCATGATCATCTAAACATATACTGAATGTTAGGGCCACTGGGTGGCTCAGCAGGTAAAGCAATTGACTTTGGGTTCAGGTCATGATCTTGTGGTTCATGAGTTCAAGCCCTGTGTCGGGCTCTGTTCTGACACCTTGGAGGCTGGAGCCTGTTTCAGATTCTCTCTCTCTCTCTCTCTCTCTCTCTCAACCCCACTGCTCATGTGTGCTCTCTCTCTCTCTCTCTCTGTCTCTCACACACACACACACACACACACACACACACATAAAGTAAACATTAAAAAAATTTTAGGGGTGCCTGGCTGGCTCAGTCGGTTGAGCATTCGACTTCAGCTCTGGTCATGATCTCACAGATCGTGAGTTCAAACCCCGTGTTGGGCTCTGTGCTGACAGCTTGGAGCCTGGAGCCTGCTTCCGATTCTGTCTCCCCCTCTCTCTGCCCCTAACCCACTCGAATTCTTCCTCTGTCTCTCTCAAAACTAAACATTAAAAACATTATTTTTAAAAATTTAAACATATACCGAAAGTCACCAAATATACCAGTAATTCAGCAATAGCTGTGGTTTATGCTGCTAAAACTCTAGTGATGTATCATAGTCAGAAGGACCATTTATGAAGACAGGCTGTATCACCTGACATATATTTAGGATAGACTAGTCAGTCAGCAAAGTCCTTCATTTCCAAAGCATAGAAATCCTTTAGAAATGATCACCTTGGCTGACCTATTCAAGAGTTAGGAGCTGACATAGGAGCATTACCTGACAGGTGCAGACGGTGGGAAGGCAGGTGGGAGAGGATCTGCATGATTACAGAGCGGGAGGGGGGGGGTGGAGTGGTTATCATTGGAAAAGCTGGAAATGAAACATTATGGGGTGAATTTGGCCAGAGTGAGACTTCCTTGCCCTTTCCTGTTGGGAGCCAGTTCTGCTCTTACCGGACACTTGAAGACCAAGGTCACTCTTCATAATACAATCACTCAGCACTCACTTGTCATCCACTCTTTCCTATCCTGAGATTCTCATCTCATTCACTTCCATCTCATGCTGGCCATGCCTCTTCTTTCTATCTGCACACTCTGTAACAGCCCTCTTCAATGTCATGAACGCTGAGCCATTTGCTGCTGGGCTATCTGCCAATACGTGGGAAGTATCTCTGTGAGAACCTTTCTTGCTTTTCTTCTGTTGCTGCAGAACAGACATGCTCCCTGTTCTGTCAGTTTATCTGAGATCATGTTGCTGGGTTCATCTCCACCAAAACTCCCAGCAAGGTTTGTACTGTGCTGAGGCAGGAGCATAAATTTATTGAACTCAAACTGTAGAGGAAAGCCCCTGACCACCACTTGTAATGTTCCCCAGTGAATGTGAGAAGGACCAGGTCTGAACATGGACTGAGAGATTTCCTAGCCAGTAGCCCAAGCCACAGGAGGCCCAGCAGCTCATAATTAAGCCCCCTTGGGTCCAATCACATCTCATGTCTCTGAAATCATTTCTAAAACTTGCAGAATCTCCTTGCTCTCCTCTTTTCGCTTTCCCACGGGTAAATGCAGAGAAATTAAAGTACCCATGTTGTGTTTTTTAAGAGTTCAGTTCCTTTCCTGCTGTCCTCCTTTGGAAAAAGATCTAAAGCACCTTTAAATGTGGGCATGTTTCTATGCCATGAATTCTATAAGTATCCTTTTGACCATTCTTTCACTATAGGCACTTCTGGAAAGAAAAATCTGTATCCACCAGGGCTTTCTATCACATATTTCCCTCTAATTCTCTTGCAGTCTCCTTCCTCAGATTTTTATTTTATTGAAGCGATTTTTGTAAATTCAGTGATTTTCTCAGAATGACCAGTTATGATGGACATTTCTAAATCCTTCCATACTGAGCCGTGAATCAGTTGTTGCATATTGGACTGAACTTCTCCATCCTTCCTTTTCATAAATTTCTTTGCTTTTCTTGCACTTTTCCTTCGGATTGCAGGTGTTTTATGCTTCATAGATGTGAAGGAATCATGCCATTCTGAACTTGATGCAAATAAAAAGAAGATATGATATATGCTTTCAAATTTTTAGAAATGTGGTGAGAAGAATTAGCATATCTTTAATCATGTGAACAAATGATGAGTTCTAAAAGAACCAGACAAACTTATATACATTGTACCTTTCTCCTTGATATGATTTACCTGGTTTCCATACCTTTCTTGTATGTTGCTCACCTTAAGAGGTACTTAAAGTAATGTAGAGATGCTGGCAAATTTAGGAAGAATACCTTCAGTATGATGGAGGAAGACATTCATAATGGATTGCAAGGAGAATAAGAGGTGGAGGTCAAAGGGCAAGGGGGGCTTGCATGCTCTTTCCACAATTCAGTCTGTAAAGGAGACTGATACCATGGCATTGAGTCATGTTGACTGCAATTGATTCAGAGGTCAAACTGTCACATGTTGCCTAAGAATAGCTCATTGTTAAGTCATTAAGAAAATTTAGACTATTTTATACTTTTGTTTCCTTTTTTTTCCTCTCTTCTACTGACTTTACTTCGATAGATATACTTTCCTTTTTCCTAAAATTGTGAGGGTTGTGGGCAGTAGGCTAATGAATCATCTTTAAAGGATCATCATTTGAAAATGTTCTGGTTTGGGGGTGCCTGGTTGGCTCAGTCTGTTAAGTGTCCCTCTTCAGTTTAGGTCATGATCCAGTTCCTGGGTTTGAGCCCTGAGTCGGGCTCTGTCTTGACAGCTCAGAGCCTGGAGCCTGCTTTAGAGTCTGTGTCTCCCTCTCCCTGCCCCTCCCCCACTCTTTCTCTCCCCCTTGCTCTAGCTTTCTCACTCTCACTCTCACTCTAAAAATAAATAAACATTGACATTTTTTTAAACGTTCTGGTTTCTTCTACCAATTGTATAATTTTAGATATTTCATTTAGATTTATAATCCATTTCAAGTTAACTGTTGTATAGTAAAAAGGTTGATTTTGTCTGGATATAGATATCAGCATTATTTGTAGAGAAGACTTCTTTCTCTGTTGAACAGCCATGATATTATTTATGATCTCAATTGACCCCATATGTAGACCTTAATTTCTTGACTCTGTATTCCACATGATTTAGCAGTGATTTTGGCAATATGAGTCTCTTAATTACTGTAGCTTTCTTAAAATAAAGGATGGACAGGAAATTGATGTAATTGATTTTACTCTGCTAAAAACCTGGATTGCAAGATTGATGTATTATTCTTCATCGTGAATACGAATCAGTATTTTGGGGAAAAACTTGAGTGATGTTTTTGAACTTAAAATCCGTATACAGAGCTTTAGCAGGCAGCATGAAATTAGTGGGGTGATTTCACACATTTCTATGAGATTTCATGGGAAATGAATGACTAATAAAATCTAAGCAGTTATTGAGAAAATTTTACCATGAACAGTGTAGTTGCTTTATTTAGATCATTGCCTTTATTCTTCAAAGCATCAAAACTAAACTGCATTTCATCTCCTATTTACAAATGAGTAAATTTAATTCAAACAGGTCAGAACACAAAAAATGTCCCATACATATTAAAAGTAAAATAGCTAGAATTTGGATTTAAGTACACCTATTTAAAATTTTTTCCATGTTTCTTTTTGAGAGAGAGACACAGACAGACAGACAAAGCATGAGCAGGGGAGAGGCAGAGGGAGGGAGAGACACAGAACTCAAAAAAGGCTCCAGGCTCCATGCTGTCAGCATAGAGGCCAGCAAAGGGTTAGAACTCACAGAGTGGGAGATCATGACCTGAACTGAAGTCAGAGGTTTAATCAAATGAGCCACCCAGGTGCCCTGGGGGACTTAAGTATATTTAATTCAATCATCCAACATCACATTGCAGACTTACTTCTTGCAAGTACCACCTTTTCACTGTGTGACTTTAATAAACTTGCATAAGTTCTTTGAGTTTCTTCAATTATATAACGAGAATCATAATACTAACTAGTTAACAGGATTGTCATGGAGATTGCCACTAATTATTGCTGTGGGATGGCTTCTGAAACTATCTGGAAAAATTAAGAACTGGGTCCAAAAAATATCCTTGTCCATTTTGGTGATTGCAGTGAATTGAGCACTTTCAAAGACAGATGTATACAAAATGGAAGAAAACTCAATAAAGTGAATGAATTATATAAAAACAGAAAAAATTATATACATGATGCCACCCATCAACTTACATACTTATCACTTGTTCTAAGACAAAGACCTTGCTACTCAGTAATTCTTCAAGGCTCTGGTTTAAAAGAACATTCATTCTAGTTTGTGGAAAGTCGCAACCATGTAGGAAACAAAGGTGTGTCCTGCAGACCCTGTCTAGGAAGTTTATCTCAAATTGTTCCTTCCCTCCCTCCCTTCCTGTTGATCAAAAGCAGGTCTCCTAATGTCTACTACCGAAAGATTGGTGTCTACCAGAGCTATGACAAAAGTAGAGGCTTACATATTTTAGTCATTTCCTGCTGAAACCACTGTTTTCAGGTCACTGTTTTTTCTACCCACTAGCTAATTAAAAACAAAATGGTTTCTTAAAGTCAAATAGTTTTGACTGCAAATATTTGTTCTGTGTACTAAATTATTTTCACCTGTGTAAATCACTTCCTAAGGAACCAGTTGAAAGGTATGTCTTCTTCAGGGCACACACTCAAAGAATATTTAGTATCAGCACAATTAGTATGTTTCCAAATTGTTTAATTACAAAACTTTAAACAGGCACAAAACAAGCATTATAATGAGCTTCCATCTACCCGTCACCGGGTTCAATAATTATCAACATTATACCATTCTTTTATCTTCCATACTCACAGCCAGTATCTACCTCAATAGTTATTGTTATTACTATTATCGTCATCATTATTATTATTTAGAGGGTTAGAAGTAAAATTGACATTCATGGAAGTGTGCAAATCTTCGCTGTACCATTTTGACAAATGAATACAACTATGTAGCTTACAATCTTAACATACGTATGGCATTTCCATCTTCTGGCAAATGTTCTCATGTGGTTCCCCAGTCATTCGGTCCCCTCTACATCCATCAGAAGTAACCACTTTCGCAATACACCCATTATAATAATAACACACACTCTTTTGTGTCCTGCTTTTTTTCCACTCACAAATATCTATCCCTGAGTTGCATGTACTTGGAAACAAAAACATCCCCAGGACCCAATCTGCCTATCCCTCGGGGAATAAAAACAAAGGAATCAAGTATTTAAGTATTGAATGGTCAAATGATGTCCTCACCAGGAAAAATCTCATGGCCCATGCCTCCTTCTAAAAGCTTACATCAAAGTAATGACATTCTCTATTTTCAGGGAGAAAGGTGAGGCTACTTCTCCTTCTCCATCTACTAAACCTTGTAGCTTATTCATAAGCAATAATAAACTATGGAATTTTTCCATTTGCAGGGCTCATATCCAGCCAATAAGACCTGATGTAAGTTCCTATGTTCTTAGTGGATTATCTGTCTTGATTAGACCTCATCCCAGTTTCTAGTCAGTGTACGGACAATGCTGTTGCAAATTTCCTGGGTATAATACTATGGACAATCCGATTGACCACAGGGGGGAAGAAAAGGTAGGCATTGGCCATGACAGATTGGAGAAGTGGAGGTAATTGCCACCCAAAAGGAAGCAGCAAGGAGAAGCTGATCATGGGCACATAGTACACAAGAACAGCACAGACGTGTGACACACTTGTTGAGTGCCCTCCACTTCCCAACCCCAGAAGCTACTCCCAGTACCCTATGAAGAATCAACACCTAAGGAACAATGAAGAAAGAGTCCAGCCCAAATGTGGAGGTAATGACAAACAGACCCAGGATGCTATTGGGGCGGATGTCTCCACAGGGCAATTTGATTAGATCTGAATGCAGACAGTAAGAGTGTGTGAGGGTATTGTAGCCCCAGAAAAGCAGACCTTTCACGGGGAAGAGCAGTGGGAACATGAGTACCGCACTTCATAGAGACACCAAGCTCAACAACGGCCAGCATGGCCAGAAAGAGGTACATGGGTTGGTGCAAAGCAGGGTCAATCCGGATGATGGAAAGAATGGTGCCATTTCCTAGGAAAACGATGATGTACACCAGGCAGAAAGGGATAGATATCCAGATGTGCTCTGCCTCTTCCCTGGAGTGCCAACAAGGCTGAAGGTTGCAGGTGTGCACTCAGTGGAACTGTCGAAAATGTCATGGCAAGACTTCATTTGAAGATACAGGGAAACACGTGGGGACTGGCGAATATCAGTCTCTGGTCAGTTATTGTATGTCAAATGTCAAGCTCTTGATATCATATTTAAGATATTCCCTTACAAAAGAGACGGAAAATGTATTTCTGAAAGAAGGACACATGTAAAGCACACTGTGTGGGAGAGAAATGTGTTTAGCTGCAGGGCAGAGTGTTTCTACATGGGCCACATGCCAAACAAAAAAGGCATTGACAGAAATCTCCACAGGGTCATTTAGGGCAGTGAAGGTGGTGATAATAAGCATAGAAATGACAGCTTCCTGTGGAAATGGAAGACTGAAGGATCTGGTAACTTTCTGCAGTTTGTACAAGAGTGATGGAAGTAGCAACAGTAATTTAGCACAGTGATAAAGATAGTTCATGGTTCTAACACTTAATGACTTGTGATCTTGGAGAACCACTTAAGTTATCTGAGATCCAAGTATTTACATAAACAAATAATACTTATATAAGATAATGTATGTAAATTGTTTACCGTTATATTTGGAACAGTAAATACTCAACACAGGAAATAAAAGGAACAATTAAGTCTCTTAGAAAAGGGGAGTAGTTTCTCCCAGTTTTTAGAATTTTCCAATGCCCTTATTTAACTTACCAGTTCACTCTTTCTCCCCCTACTCTCCATGGATGATGCTGAAACCTTCTCTATATTTTGTAGGAGGGTAAATGTCTCCTGCTGGAACCTGGGGCCAAAGCTGAGAGCAACACCAAAGCCATTAGGGTCTCACAGGCTGAATATGATGGCGAGGATGGAGTTTAAGGCGAGGGTTCTTTATCTGGGAACAAGTTCATGAACACTAAAATTCTACTCATCAGTAGCAGAGCCTTGGGTGTTAAGGTTAGGAGCCAGAGGTGGAATTCAAGATCAGGCTTGAGATAGAGATGGTGAGTGAAAATGGGACAGAGATTTTAATAGAGTTGACAGAAAGAACAAGGAGAAAGGAGAGAAATTTAACTCCATCTGGAATTTGTTTTGGGGACTTGGGTGACTAAGGATTTCATTTAGTTATTCACACACGTAGGAACCATTTTTAACACATGTGTTAATAGATAGCCTGGTGTTTCCTCAACTATTTTGAGCAACTATAGGTCTCATTTTAAATCTTTATGTAAATGTAGATCTATATCTTGATTCTGTATCCTGCTTTTGGATCCAATGCCTATTTTGTCAGAGTCACAGTGCTGCAAGTATCTGATTTTATAATACATAAGTCCATATCTAATTGGTCAAATATTTTTTTTAATTTTTCTGTCTAATTTTTATGTTTCTTCTTTTACACAAACACTACAACTCAGAATGCATAAAACTAGAGCAATGACACAAATATAAAAGTTACAATCATAAAATTCTTGGGAAAAAACATAGAGGTAAATTTTCATGACCTTGGATTGCACAACAGATTCTCAAATGTCACACCAAAGCATGAGGAAAAAAATAAACAACATAGATAAATGGACTTCATCAAAATTAAAATTTCAACACCATCAAATAACATTAACAAAAAGTGAAATGATAACCTACTAAATGGGATTTGCAAATTATATATCTAATAAGGGATTAATACCCAGAATATACAGAGAATTCAAACAACTCAAATCCAGAAATATAAACAACCAAATTTAAAAATAGGCAAAGGACTTAAATAATTATTCGTCTAAAGAAAATATGCAAATGCTAATAGCACATGAAATAAAAATCAAAACCACAATAAGACACCACTTCACATTTACTAAAATGTCTATAATTTTTTAAAAAATTTAAACACTAGGGGTGCCTGGGTGGGTCGGTTGGTTGAGCGTCCAACTTCAGCTCAGATTATCATCTCGCGGTTTGTGAGTTCCAGCCCCAGGTCAGGCTCTGTGCTGTTGCCTTGGAGCCTGGAGCCTGCTTTGGATTCTGTGTCTCCTTCTCTCTCTGCCCCCCACCCCCCGCTTGTGCTCTGTCTCTGCCCCTCAAAAATAAATAAGTAAATGTAAAACACAGTTAAAAAATTAAAACACTAACAAGTTTTGACACAATAGGGAAAATTTGGAACCATCATACATTGGCGGAGGAAATGAAAAATGGTGCACATTCTGTGGAAAACAGTTTGGCAGTTTCTTAAAAATGCAGGCACAGAATTACATGTAATGCAGTAATTACACTCCTGAGTGTGTACCCCCCCAAATTAAAAACAGGTATTCAAAGACATGCTTGTACATGGACGTTCATTGGAGAATTATTTACAGTAGCCAAATGTTGGAAGCAATCAAACTGCACATCCACAGATGAATGTACAAGACGATGTACACACACACACAGATATATATATACATATACATATATATACGTATATATATGTGTATATATATATATACACACATATATATACGTATATATATATACACACACACGCACAGGGAACATCACGCATCAGTATAAAGGAATGGAGGGTAAAAACATGCTACAATATTCATGACCTTTGAAAACTTATATTCAGTGAAATAAGCCAGACACAAAACAAATATTATATGATGCCACCTCTACAAGTAAACAAACTCCTAGAAATATAAAGTAGATTAGAGGTTAGCAGGGGAGTGGGGAATTATTGCTTCTGAGACATAGGGTTTCTGTTATGGGTGATGAAAGCTTCTGCAACTGGTGGCAATAGTAACACAACATTGCAAATATGATTAATTGCTCTGAATCATACACTTAAAAATCATTGTTATCACAAACTTTATGGTAAGATATTTTGCCACAATAAAAATTTGAAAAAAAACAGCATGGAAATGATAAAATATATTAGCATTTATTGGGATTATGTGGAATTTGTAGATCACTGTGGATGCCATATTATCATTACAATGAATAATATGCAGTAAACATTTCCTATATGTATTTCAGACACATGTACAGTTTTGTTTACCATTTTAAATGATGTCATTTTCCATTTCATTTTTCTTATCATTCTAGCTACAATAAAACACTAATGTCTTCTCCCCCACCCCTGCCCCAGGTTTACTGAAGTATAATTGACAATCAGAAATTTCATATAACGGATGTGTGTAACTGATGACCCAATATATGTATACATTATGAAATACTCACAAAAACGAAGCCAATCAACATATCCATCACTTCACACCTGTACCATTTTCCTATGTTTTTTCTCTTTTGTGATGAGACTACCCAAGGTCTACCCCTCAACAAATTTTAAGTACACAATACAGGATAAGTAAATATGGATTAGTATGCCATTCTTGTGGAACTCTGTTGGCTTTACAAAGTATAGGAAAATAAATACAGAAACAAGGAAAAATAAATTAGGACACAAAACCTAGGATTTGTCTTCTTCTTTCCCCACTTCTTACACTTCTTTAACTTATATTAGCTAAAACCCAATTATAACACGATATGATTCTGCAACAGTTTTGACATGGCAAACTAGTATCTTTAGGCTCTTCCCACTTTTGGATACATTTTCCTAATACCCTCTGCTTCATGTCACAGCGTTTCACCATGTCTGAGACCACTTAGGGCAGAGTAGAAACCATCGGGAGAAAGATTTGTTCTGACTCCATAGTATCTCTATATCTGCTACTGCTCAGCTACCCAGATAATGTATTCTTTAACTCGCTGGGTCTCAGAGTCTGATATTAAATGACCCGGCGTCTTCCTCTCATGAAACACGGTTCTCACTTTAGCAATCTCTTAGTGCTTTTTTTCTTCCACTTCTTTTTCTTTTTTGATTGTACCTGGAAGAGTAGGTCAGTTTTCTCTAAGCCCCTCCAGGGCTCTCCGTTTCTATCGTGCATGGTATACCGTTTTTCTTACTCACTGTTACCCAGCGGGGGACTTTGTGGTCAAGAAGATGGTAGAATGGTAGGATACGGAGCATCCCCTTCAAAATTTCCAGGGCAACGACTCAGTGATTGTGCTTCTAGCAGCTAAGAACACACAGTGTACTCCTGACTCCTTCAGCATCTACCAATCCCTGAGCCCTCACCCTGAAAGCTTCTCTACAATTAAGGCTGACGACTCAATCATTGTTTATTCCTGTCATATTTCATACATTCTGGGTGGAAATTGGTATTTTCTTAGTTCCTCACTGCCAAAACTCAAGCCTTAAAAACTCTTCTTTTTTATTATTTTTAATGTTTATCTATTTTTGAGAGAGAGAGAGAGAGAGAGAGAGAGAGAGCGAGCCTGAGTGGGGGAGGAGCAGTGAGAGAGGGAGACACAATCTGAAGCAGGCTCCAGCCTCCTAGCTGTCAGCACAGAGCCCGACACAGGGCTCAAACCTCAAACCATGAGATCAGACCTGAGCTGAAGTCAGATGCTTCACCACCTGAGCCACCCAGGCACCCCCTTAAAAAGTTTTCTCCTTGAAGGCTCATTTACACCGCTCATTTAATCTAATATTTTGTTATCATTCTGTACTCTATTTCCTCTCTGACTCCCTTTCAATCCTTGGAGAATTTACTTCTGATCCAGAATCCTATTTGCTACAACTTTTAGCAACATTTTATGTGACTTCCGTATCTATGATAATGACCCATTCCAACCATTTTTCTATGAATTATTGCTAGCAGGGCTATGTTGAGTTTGGTGGGATCAGTTCTTTCATGTTTCTGTTCATAAAAGTTACCCACACCATCAAAATAAAATTTGCTTTTATTAAATTACAAATACATCATGTGACATATTTCACTTAATTGTCAAGCCAATAAAGAAGGTACTAAAATAATTCCATTTTATTGGTCAAGAACCAATAGTTACATAACAGGACAATTTTATACAGTTAGTGTGGGACTGGCAAACCAGGATTTCTCATATCAAAGGTTTTTTTTTTTTTAACTCTTAAAATAGATTTCCTTGCTTAAATTCAAGTGAATATAACATATATTTCAAACAAAAGTAGTTATCCAGGATTCCAAGGATCAAGGCAACATGCTTTCATTTTCCACACTGATTGTTTTATATGTATATATATCTGATACAAATGTATATATATATACATTTGTATGTATTTATATGTAATACACATGATGTATATATACATATATATCATATATATATCATGAACATGCATGTGTATATTTGTGTGTTTTTATAATGTGTATATAACATTGTACATATATTAATGCGTCTAGTGTATACAAACACACATCACATATACATAATAGAAAACAAAGAAAAGAGGCTAACCCGGAAAAGGTTGCACGTGTTCAAGGTAATGCTTGAAAGTTCATTGTTTGTCTATCTTCAAGTGTATATAAGGTCAGATTGCACATTCTCAGAGCATGTGCTAAGGCCTGCTGAAGGAGAGGTTGTAAAAATACTATCTTGAATGAAGAAATTAAGGTACAATCTGGAGACAAGCTTCTATAAAGTAATATTTGGTGTGAATAGAGCCTCTTTAAATACAACTATGTGTAAACATCCTATTTAGTCTTTCACTGCCTTTTCATTTTGGACCTGGGTATGGTATTTTTCATCTGTTAGTCGCTCCCGTGGTGAAGTCTGTTGACACCAGGATGCTTCATTAATGATTTGGCCCAAAGGTCTTCACTATGTAGGGAACAAAGTGTTAACTTTAAAGTTGTCTATGTGGTCTCAGGTGGATTGATTTCACTTATTACTTGTTTTCATTCAGTATTATCTGTTCATTAATAAACCTATACGATGTGCCTTTTCTATACATAGACTTTGTATCAGTAATTCATAAAATATCCTTTTAGAACTCACATTTTAATTGCCATAAAAGGTACATATAGAAATAATTATTGTTTGTTGTTTATTGTGGCTTTATGTTCCTGGCCCAAGTATTTACTGACTGCAGTAGGAATGTTTTATACTTCAGCAGAATTTCAACTGTCTATACAAACACTCAGTGAATCACTATTTTCACTTCCCAGATCTACCCAACACAATTCCATCTGGGTTTAACCCTAAAATATGTTTTTCTTAGTGTTATCTTATGTATGCTTAAGAATAAGTTAAATTGCAAGAAAATAGGATATCTAGGAGAATTGAGAATATCATTAATTTATTTTTCTCAAAAATTTTAACTGCTTTAGGAAAATACATTGGAAACTTGGCATTTATTATCCTTCTGGGTTTATTGAGAGTTACTTATGAATTCTGTTTATTCCCATTGCTCATTCAGTGTGTGTGTATGTGTGTGTGTGCGTGTGCGTGTGTGTGTGTGTGAGAGAGAGAGAGAGAGAGAGAGAGAGAGAGAGAAGTGGGGCGGGGGGGTATTCAGAAATAGCCAGCATTTCATATTATTCTTCATTTTAACAATGCGTACTAATGGGGGAGCAAAGCAAAATTACTCGGTCTTGAATCTGTTTGGTCTTCACCCCATAAATGATGGGGTTTAGCATAGGGGGCACTACCACATAGAGGTTGGCTACCAGGATGTGGATATGCTGAGGGATGGTTTTACCCCCAAAACGATGGGAAAAAAAGGAAAAGAATGCTGGGGCATAGAACATAAGTATGACACAGATGTGGGAACCACATGTGTTGAGGGCCTTGAATCTAGCAGACCAGGAAGGTATCTGAAACACTGTGCAAAGGATCATCGCGTAGGACATAATGATGAACACAATGTCTAGTCCCGTAGACAGTAGGGCCACAGTCAGGCCATAAATGATGTTGACACTGATATTGTCACATGCCAATCTGGCAATGCCCATGTGCTCACAGTAAGAATGGGGAATGATGTTTCTCCCACAATATGTAAGTCGGTGTACCAGGAAGATGAATGGAAAGCAGATGATAAAGCTCCTGACAACAGCTGCGATGCCAATTTTCCCAGTGGCTGAGGAGGTTAAGATTATGGTATATCTCAGTGGGTGACAGATGGCCACATAGCGGTCAAATGCCATGGCCAGGAGAATAGCAGATTCTGCCACAAAGAGGAAATGGATGAAGAACATCTGAGATACACAACTACCAAAGGATATATCCATGGAATGGAACCAGAAGATGGCCAGCATCTTGGGGGCTGTGGCTGTGGAGAGCAGGATATCTGATAAGGCCAGCATGGAAAGGAAGACATACATAGGCTCATGGAGACGGCGCTCAGTTACAATCAGGAAGATCAAGAAGATGTTGCCTATGACAGCCAAAATGTACATAGAACAGATAGGGATGGAGATCCAGGTATGAGAATCTTCCAGTCCTGGGATTCCAGTCAGGACATACCACATATCCTGGGGATGGGTGTGATTGTAAGAGAAAGGGGCCATCTGGGGCAGTATATTCCAGACCTAGTATCTGGATTAAAGACCAAAGGGCTGACTGAGGATTGAGGAGCAGCACCACTTTCAGTTGAATGATATCTGATTAGATTGTTTGGCAATATTTTCTTCTCTGTGAAAAGATAGTGAGATGTATTAATGCGCCTAAAATTGTACTCTGACTCCTTCCATGGAAGAATTAAGTCGTATCTTGGGAAAAAATGCTTCACATTAATAAGTGCTTAATATATGCCATAGCACTTTATAAATATCACCTTATTAAATGTTCACAATAGCCTGTTGAAAAGACCTTTACAATGATCCTCAACATGGATACTGTTGTTATTCCAACAGATGCAAAAATATTCCACAGACGTTCAGCTTCTTGTCCCAGGTCCCGTTGGATTCAGGGTCAGACAGCATAGATTTGAAAGCTCTTATCACTGCCACCACCCAATACTCCCTATAAAGATAAAACTAGACACAAAAACATGTCATCAAAATGATCATTGCTTGTATCCCTGAAGTATTATACTGCTTAAGGAAGCAGGAGGGAATTCATTTTGCCAAGATAGGTTTCGGGCAATACAGTACATATGCTCTTCTCAACCTTGATGTGCCGCTGGAATGATGCTAAGGGCCATGATAGGCACTAAAGATCCACAGGTGACTTCACCGATTCTTGTCAGCTAATCAACATATTTCTTAAAATTATACGATGAATATTAAAAAACCTAAAGAATATGCAGCCTCAAACTGAGTTGGACTCTTAAATGGATGGATATGCCTGACAAGTTGTGAAGGAAAAATACACTGTCCCATTTGCCTCCCTGCTTGAAAATTAGACAGTATATTATTTTAAAATACTGCCAAGCAGGAAGTAACAGGGTTTCACATTAGCAAGGGGGGTCCCCAGGCCTTCAATAAAAGGGAGGGAGGGTAATCTATTGGGTGCTACTTATCTGTAGTTGCAACAGAATGGATAAAAGCAAGGGATGTGTTGGGTGAAATGCCAGCGAGGAGATAGCCCATTTGAGTGGGATGTGTGTGTGAGAGGGCGTGTTCCTATAAACACATAGCTATGAGGGAGGGTATAGATATGGATACAAAGCAGGTGGATGACAAGTGGCTTCCATCCTCCCCCTGTCCCCATTCTCAAATCAAAGGGGGCTGAATGTATTTGCTTAAGAGGAACATGGGCTTAAGAGATGTCTGCCTTTTTACCTCTTGATTGCATTAGAGTCAGTATCATTGTGCAGCATAGTTTTACCACCTTTACTTTCAGTTTTTATTAGGTGTTCAGTATTCTAGTACTTCATATTATATGATTGAAATGTTTGGAATCCATTTCTTTCTTTTTCTTTTTTTTTAACTGAAGTATAGTTGAAACAAATGTAGCATTAGTTTCAAGTGTACCACACTGTGTTTCCACAAGTCTATAAGTTATAGTATGTTATATACTTGCCAAGAGTTGGCTCCCATATGTCACCATACAATGCTATTACAGTCCCACTGACTAGATTCCCCATGCTTGGCTTTTATTCCCATGACTGCAAGCTCTATCTCTCTCTCCCTTCACCCATGTTGCCCGTCCTCCAACCTGCAGCCCCTTTGGCAAGCATTAGTTTCTTCTCTATATTCATTTGGACGCCATTATTTGAGTTAAAGTTTAGAGGACATAATACTCAAAGGGTCACCCCATTAGGACTTTCATTAAGTTGGTATATGATACTTTCAAAATACTGTAATAAAATGTTGAGATGCTTAAGACTATCGATCTACTTTAGTTGCATACATCAACTGTGAAACCATTTAACATAGAGTTAAATTAATTGCTGGACATTCATTTTCCATGGGATTATGGTGTTTCGGAGACAGAAAGAAAAGATTAATCTGTGAGTGAAGTGCAGTTATGGGGAGGGGATATTTAGTGAGTGGGGCTTCATCAGGACATCCGAGATGGGGAAGAGGAGAGTCTAAATGATGGAGGAAACAGAAACGGAGGTAGAAGAGACATAAGACAAATTTTACAGATTTCCTTCTAACTTTCCCAGTGATCTTTTGGGACATCAGTGAGTGATCTGTTTTAATGTATTCCTTTTTGTTGTGATATAGCATTATCACCTACAGCTCCCCAACTTATACCTCTGGGGCTCACGGAAGCATTTTTTATAATATTACTAATGGCAGAATCCATGATTCTGACTGAATCATGAATATATGCATAGAGGCAGTGTGTGGTTAATAGGGATTGTGTACA
Organism: Prionailurus bengalensis; assembly: GCF_016509475.1. Classification (NCBI taxonomy): domain Eukaryota; kingdom Metazoa; phylum Chordata; class Mammalia; order Carnivora; family Felidae; genus Prionailurus; species Prionailurus bengalensis. The sequence continues at coordinate 61,678,503 of NC_057346.1, forward strand.
TCTGGGGACCATAGAATTGTATTTAAGTGCTGGTTACATCCTATTCTGACTGTATTTACCACTAAAAACTACTTAATGGGAAGCATAGTTTCCAGTTGTAAAACAACTAAAAGTAAACATCAATTACAAATGTGGGTCAATTCTGAAGTTAGTATTTTAGGGTGGTTGCGACATAACTCAGATACATTTTTATCTCAGCAACAGATGAAATTTGTGCACTTGCAAAATTACCATCATTAAGATCAAAATAATTATTACATTGAACAAGTTCATATTTTTGGACTTCAAGCTTTGGATCTGCTAGCAGAGATTGAGCTAATTTAGAGTATCCATAAAGGCCTAGACTTACTTTTGTATGCTAGACATAAATGTGAATTAGTAATTTTCACCCCCAATCTGTCATTTCAGTCTTATAAGGTGCAGGTGGTACAGCATGGTGAACTTGGCTTAGAAATGGAGTTTTAGGAGCACTTGGGTGGCTCAGTCGGTTAAGCGTCCGAATTTGGCTCAGGTCATGATCTCATGGTCTGTCAGTTGGAGCCCTGCATCAGACTCTGTGCTGACAGCTCAGGCTCAGAGCCTGGAGCCTACTTTGGATTCTGTATCTCCCTCTCTTTCTGCCCCTCCCCTGCTTTCACCCTGTCTGCCTCTCAAATATAAATAAACATTAACAAAAAGAAATGGGGTTCTATTCTATCCTTGTGTTGAGTGTGTCATCTTTGTCATATAGGGAAAGGAGTTGAAATTTCTGAGTTTCAGTTTTTCAATCTGTGTTTGGCCCAGCACCTGATGTATAGTGAATAGTCATTAAATTTTAGGGGGAAATGCGTGCATGTATTTGCATACATACATATATATGCGCTGTCTTTAACTACTAGACTTGTTTAGCTACGAAGCCTTGCTTTTACTACTGGAACTGGAATCCAAATTCATTGCATCTATGCACAGCATTCAGGGCCACATTTCAAAGAAAAAGAACCATTGTGTATAATGGAAACCATTTGTGTCTAAAGGAAAAACACCCATTTGTGCCCTTTGCAGATGGCCCATTTATTAAAAGAGCACAAAGAGATAATACAATTGCCCATGAGTCCCATTACAGCCACATCCAATGCCTCATAGGGCAAGGCTGAGAGAAATACAAGATGATTAGGTACTAGGAAGATGGAGCAGGCTCTGGAGTTCCCTATATTTTCTTTCTTTTTTTTCCCCCTGTACTTTCAGGTGCCTTGCTCTATATGACTTTGCTGAGCAAAACTCAGCTTACTTACCTATACTTTCTTGGATCCTGAAGGTATTTAACTGGTTGAGAGGGAAAAATAAAAGCAAGATGGTGTTCAGAAGACAAACAGCAAATGTGGAGCTATTTATACCTCCTCTAGGCATCTCTCAGGCCCCAGACCTTCAGTCCCCAGAGGACTGAACTTTACACACTGGTGGAAGGAGATGGCCCAGAGTCGGCTCCTGGGAGAAACACGCCCACTGTCTCTCCCTCTACAGCATGTGCAGGGTTTCCTTGGTCCAGCACTCTGGGACATCCAAGTTAGCACACACTTGCATTGAGTACCCAGATCTCCTTTGCATGGCAGAGATTCTTGCTAGTGCAATACTGTCTTGTTCCCATGGAGGCATCTGCAAATGTAGACTGTGAATGCCACATGTGGAAGGATTGTACACTTTTTAGAGGGCACCTAAGACTAGATTCTGTCACCTTACTTACCTTGAAATTTTAAGGCTCTTTGGCTTTCTCTCTCTTCCATTGGTCACATGGTAGAATTCGCATCAGAAGGGTCCAGAAATGCCATTAGCTACCATAGAGATTTTTATTTGGATTTTGATGTGGATTTTTATTTTCTCAGGCTGAGCTGCTCTTCTTCTTTTCTTTCTCCCTTTCCTCCTCCTCCTCCTCCTCCTCCTCTTCCTCCTCCTCCTCCTCCTCCTTGTCTTCCTCCTCCTCCTCCTTCTTTCAGAGACAAAGAGAGTGGACGAGGGACATAGGAAGAGGGAGAGAAAGAATCCCGATTCAGTGCTCAGTGCTCAGCGTGGAGCCTGACATGAGTCTTGATCTTACAACCTGGGATCATGACCTGATCAAGAGTCGAAGGCTTAACTGACTGAGCCACCCAGGTGCCTCTCTTCTCCTTTTCCTTTTTCTTTTTAAACTTTCTCTGTCCTGGTAACTTTTCTCTAAATGCATTGGGACGGTCTGGGGGGTTGGGCTAAGGTTCTAATTATAATCATAATCTTAATTTCACATTTCTTTTATTGTTTGATTTTCCTTTCTAAAAAAAATTGGAGAATCCTTTCATATATGTAGTAAACCTTTTTTGTCTTTTCTATATCTATCACAGACCCTCACACGAATTTTGTCTCTCCTGGTTATTATTCTTTCTCAATTCCTATTACAATAGGTTCGCTTTTCCCTTCTGCACACTGTGGAAGGTAATCTGAGAAGCTGACTGCAATCATTCCCTTCTCTATCTCTCTGTGTGTGCTGCTAACTATCTTTTGTGGTGGAGCCCAATCCTCCTCCCCTTGAACAGGGATGACAGTTCTTGTGACCACATAATGTAGCAGGAATGATGGTGATGTTCTCGGGTGTCTGAGCCAATGTAATATGAAGTCTGGCAACTTCTACCTTGTTTTTCATTCAAAGGCAGGCACCCATATTAGGAATAGAACTCCACTGAAATCATACCAAAAATATGAAGAAGCTATCCCCATGGAGAGAGGGTGACTATGAAGATGAGCCCAAAGGCACCAGGCATGGGAATGAAGTCTGTTTACTTTTCAACTCAGCTGAAGCTGAATTTTTAGTTGAATGCTGCCTATTGAGGTACCACAGCCCACTCCTTATGGAAACAGGACCATATGGTCAAGCCTTACCTGGATTGTTGACCCACAGAATTGTGAGAAACAACAAGTGATTGTTGTTTGGAGACACTAAGTTTGGGGATGGTTTGTTACATAAGAGATAACAATTATAACATAGCAAACATTTTAAAATGATTTCATAGTTTTCTTTTGGTCCTGACTTCAAACAATTTGTTAAATATAACTATTTTTTTAAGTTTATTCATTTTAGAGAGAGAGCAAGCATGAACGGGGGAGGGCCAGAGAAAGAGGGAGAGAGGGAGAGAATCCCAAGCAGACTCTGTGCTATCAGCACGGAGCCTGATGTGGGGTTTGATCCCACTAACTGCAAGATCACAACCTGAGATGAAATCAAGAGTCGGCAGCTTAACCAACTGAGCCACCCAAGCACCCCAACTTTAAACGATTCTTATATGATCTATTTCTTGTCTATTTCTCGACTGTCTTTATTTTCTTATTTTTTTCCCATATCTACCAATTATTCATAGAGAGAATCACTTCAGATCGAAGCAATATAATGTAGTTTGTCTAGGACACACCAGTGTGTGAGTGTGTCTGTGTGTGTTGTGTGGGTGTTCTTGCAGGGGAGACAGAGCATTTATCACAAGAAACATTTTTATTTTTATTTTTATTTTCTATTTTCGACAGAAGCTCTTCACTGGAAATGCTTCCTGTTTTCCAGGAATATTGATAACAGTTGTATACAGGAGAGTGAGGGGGTTCTTTCAGAGTAAGGTGGTTACTAGTTTTTCGTCAGTTTTAACTGACAGCCATTTCTGTCATGGTTTTTCCTTCCACAAAATCAACCCTTGCTCAAGAGTATTTTCAAGCCTATTTCCATGCACTTACAAATACTCCTATTAAATCCCATTTGAGGAATGTCTGACTCAAAAGGCCTCACCCTGTTCTCACTACTTTCCATCACAGGGTGGACTCTCTTTTTTGGCATTTGTGTTGGGGTTTGTGGTATGTCCAGTGTTTTTGCTAACAGTAGGCTACTGTCCCCCAACCCTCTCTCTCTAGACAGTCTTTTGTGGTGTGGCTTGGGGGCTGGCTCAGAAAGTAAGAGATTGTTTTTTTCCCTATCTGTGAAAATATGGGTTGGCTCTTCTTCTGCCCTTTATCGATTGAGAGAGGGTAAGGAACGTGTAAACATACTGAGATACAAGTGTCTACTGTTATCCTCAGGATCCCAGTAGCTTTCCTCAACATTTCACAGGGATTTTATGCTATCTTCTAGATCCTGTATTACTGTGGAAATCGGCAAGGCTGTTCTGGTTTCCAATCCTATAGGTAACAGCTGTTTGTTTACTAACTTATTCGTTTCCCTTTTGAAGCTACTAGTGTGTCCTTTTTACTACTCCCATTTTATATAAAAACTTAATGATTGCCTATCTGATTTGTAAACAACTGAGCCAATATTGATGCATTACTATTAACCAAAGCCCACAGTTTACATCAAGATTCACTTTCTCTCTTACAGTTCTGTGGTTCTGATAAGCACAGATCTATCCAAAATTGAACTTTCCTATGGAACTATTCCTGAGCCTAAATGGCATAAAACAAAGAAGCAATTACCTTTAATTCATTTGAAAAATTGTTTTAGCATTTCCAGTCCCTCAAAATAACCTCTGTTAAGGTTTTCTGGCACCTTTAGACGTGTCTTGCTAACAGATGCACAAAATTAATCAGGATAAAGCACAGATGCTCAGAGACACGGTTCAGAACTCTGGGGGGTTGATGCTGTGATGTTGAGTGTGGGTCCCCATGGAAGGCTGGCCTCCTCTCGCTCCCTCTGTAATGGCTCAATGCAAAACACACACTGAACGCTTGTTTTGCTTTTGTTGTAAAAGTGAAAATACTCTTCAGAGTTCTTTCAAGTAGTGACAACAGGTACTGAGGTAGGTCTTTCCAAAGAGCTAAGGGGCATAACGTGAACTTTCAAAAAGTGGGGGATACCTGTGCATAATGTCATGTACCCTCCATCACAGTATCATACCGATCACTTTCACTACTCTACAATTCCCTGTGCTCCACCCATTCAACCTTCCCTCTCTCTTCCTACACTCCTGGCTACACTCATCTTTATGCTATTTCTAATTTCTATAGTTTTGCCTTTTCCAGAATGTCACATATTTGGAATCATATGCAGATGTAACCTTCTCTGGATGGCTTCTTTCACTCAAAACTGTGCATTAAAGGCTCTTCCATGTCTTTTCATAGCTTGATAGCTCTCTTCTTTTTATATTTTTTTAAATGTTTATTTGCTTTTGAGACAGAGAGAGACAGATGTTAGCAGGGGCCGGGCAGAGAGAGAGAGGGAGACATGGAATTCGAAGCAGGCTCCAGGCTCCAAGCTGTAGCGCTGAGCCCGGCGTGGGGCTCGAACCCACAAATGGCAAGATCATGACCTAGGCCGAAGTCAGATGCTCAGCCCACTGAGCCTCTCGGGCACCCCTAGCTCTCTCTTTTTTTTAATCAAATACTCACATTACGTTTTAAAGAGGTGCCACGGTCTGTTTTTCCCTTCATCTTAGTTGCCTCCAATTTTTGGCAATTAAAAACAAACCTGCTCTCAACATTTATGTGCATGTCTTTGTGTGGACATAAGTTTTTAACCCATTTGGTACCATATCTAGGAGTGCAAGGCCGACCACATAGTAAGACTATGTTTCGTTTGGTGAGAAATGCAAAACTCTCTTTCAGCGTGGCTGTACTATTTTGTATTTTCACCAGAAATGAAAAAGAGTCCCTATTATTCTATATCCTCACCAGCATTTGGTTTTGTCAGTATTTCAGGTTTTACCCATTCTAACAGGTGTGTATGCTATCCCATTGTTTTACTTTGCAATTCCTTAATGACAAATGATATTGAGCATCTTAAAACATGCTTATTGTTCTTTGTTATGTCTTCTTGGGGTGAAATATGTTTTCAGATTTTTTCCTGCTTTTTAAGCAACTTGTTTATTTCCTTATTGTTGAGATGTAAAAGTTCTTTGTATATTTTGGATATAAGTCCTTTGTTAAACATCTATTTTGCACATACTTTCTGCCAGTCTGTAGCCATAGGCTTTTCATTTTCTTAACTTACTATGAAATTGTATTCTTTTCTCCATGGGTTCATGGTGGATACTCCCAATTTGGATTTGTGTCCTTTAGTTTTTGTAATAGTTTTGAATAATTTTCTAATATGTTCCTGGTCTACTACAGTCCACCTATAATTTTATCTTCCCTGACTTTCTAGAACTCCTGTTTAGTGATGTGTTGGTGTTCTTGGATTGACCCTAGATAGTTTTTAATCACAGCTCCCATAGTTAACATGTGTCCTTTTGTTCTTGTTTCTTATATCTATCTTCTGGGAGTTTCATTGTTTTTTTTCTTTTATTTCTAATATTGTTGTTTAATTTACAAGTTACCTTTTTGTAAACATGTTTGTTTTTTGTTTGTTTTAGTACAATATGCTTAAAATACACCTCCTCAAAAAAAAAACCTTTTGGTGACTAAAAAGCCACATGAATACCTTATTTTCTTTGAGTACCTGCACGTTCTAAAACAAAGAGTTTGGCAGTATTTGATTTCACTGATAGATCCATATTTATGAATTCTTCTGGAGAAGAATCCATAGAGAAGAAATTCAACCAGGAAATAAAAAATAAAAGAGGAAAGGTAACAATATATTTTCACTATTTTGATCTGTATGTTTACTCCTCTTATTAGGCGGTAGCATCCCAAAACCGACCGAATAATAGTTGACAAGGGGTATAATGATATGAAAACAATAAAATGCAGACAAATTAAACAAAACAAATATACAAAACTGAAGAATTGCAGACAGTGTGGATTCTTAAATGTTATATTTAATTTTGAGAGATTGCTACTAAGGCGGAAGGTTGAAGGAGTTAATCACAGTGCATTTTATGAAGAGAACAACTTTACCACATGAATGCGTATCTGCTTGGTCTTGGCACCATAGACAAGTGGATTGAGAAATGGGGGGACCAGCAAGTAGAGGCTAGAAAAGAGGATATGGATATAAGGGGGCACATGAGCACCAAACCTATGTGTGAAGAAGGAGAAGAAGGCAAGGAGGTAGAACTGGAGGAAGACACACATGTGAGCGATGCACGTATTGAATGCTTTCAACCGAGCCTCCTTCTGGGGCAAACGAAAAACAGTGGAAAAGATCTGTGCATAAGACAAAGTAATGAATGTGAGGTCGAACCCTGCAACTGTAAATGCCACAAACAAGCCATAGATTTTGTTGACCCGTATATTTTCTGCAGCCATTTTCACAATGGCCATATGCTCACAGTAGCAGTGGGAGATGATGGTTGTATGGTAAAACTGAAACCGGAACTTTATCAGTATTAGGCATGGGGCTACTAGGAAAGCGGCCCTGAGTGTTACCACTGCCCCTATCTGGGTGACTAGGCGGTGCGTGACGATGGCAGCATGTCTTAGTGGATAACAGATGGCCACATAACGGTCCAGAGCCATGGCCAACAGGATGCCTGACTCTATGCCCTGAAATGTGTGGATGAGCCACATTTGAAGCAAACAGGAATCAAAATAAATGTCTGGCACACGAAACCAGAAAATTCCAAGCATCTTGGGCATAATGGTGGTAGCAAGCGCAATATCTGTGACTCCCAGCATGCCTACGAAAATGTACATGGGCTCATGGAGGCTGCGCTCTGACCTGATGATGATCAGAAGCAAGGAGTTTCCAATCATAGCAATGAGATACATGACACAGAATGGAATCCCAATCCAGCACTGCACAGTCTCTAGGCCTGGGATCCCTATCAGCGTCAACACAGAAGGCATGAAGACTGTGATGTTGGAAATGGACATAATGTCTTTGGGCTTCCAGAAGCAAATGAAAGAAGCTTCTCAGTCAGTGGTACTCTTCTCTACTCTTGTTTGTATAAAGTCATCATAGTGGGTCTCTGATTTTGTCAGAACTCTAAGATCATATAATCCTTTTTACTTATATTATTGAAGGAAAAAAATCCTCAGATACACATTATTCTTTTCAGAAAGACATCCACGAGTAGTGTAGCACAATAAGTTATGTAGAAGGCAAGTTAATTGCATTACAACCAGCCAGATCACGTGGGTAACAGAGTAACTGCTGATCTCTCTGTTATGTCCCTCTGCACCTGGGGTTACAATAATTATACCTGTTAAACTTGCTTGGAAATGACATTACAAGCAGAGTTTGATAAATCTCCGTATTCCACATTCCAACTACCTGATAATATTCTGTTATTTCCATTGTGTCTAGGTCTGCAACTGACACTTTGGATCAACAAATCTGACTCTGACAAGTACATTAGTAGATAAATCTCCATAAGTTTTATATTTTAAGGTATCTTTTAATAGAGGCAGAGATCACAGGAGGGGCAAAGAGGAGGGAAAGAGAGAGTAAATAAAACAGACTCCATACCATCAGCACACAGCCTGACATGAGGTTTGAACTCACCAACCCCAAGATCTTGACCTGACCTGAAATCAAGAATGGCATGCTCAACTGAGACACACAGGAGCCTCTTTTTCTCTTTATTTCTTGATTTTTTTTAATTGAAAAAACTCCCTATGAAAGAGAACAGAGAAACTGGTGACACCCAAGAGCACAATATATTCATCTATCTATATCATTTGTATCTACGTAAGGCAGGATGTCTCTTTTTTCTTTGTTTTTTTCTTTTCCAATAACAATTTCACTTTTTAAATTTAAATCCACGTTAGTTAACATATAGTGTAAGAAGGGTTTCGGGCGTAGAATTTAGTGATTCGTCGCTTAAATATAATACCCAGAACTCATCCCAACAAGTGCACTACTTAATGTCCATCACCCATTTAACCCATCCCCCACCACCACCCTTCCAGTAACCCTCAGAGTGTTCTTTATTCCCAGGAATCTCTCATGATTTGTCCCCCTCTGTTTTTATCTTTTATTTCCTTCCCTTCCCCAGAAGTCCGTTCAAAAGAAAGTAAAGGAAGCACTTTGAAAAGATCATCTAACCCCATGCACTTTTGGTGAGTCTGGGTGAAAATTCCATGCCATTTTTACATGCCTCAAAAAACTCTATTTTATTTTTCCCACATACTAAAAATTGAATTCCTGAAAATTAGTGGTGTGCTTAAAATTGCTGACATTTTGGAATACCCATTTCTGAATACCTAGATGGAAGGAATCTCTAGAAAACATGGAAACTCAGAGGCGACAATGTATAGAGGCAAGGGGACTCAATCTTGCTGACAACAGATTATGGGAAAATGCATGGGTACTTCATGGACTAGAGGCTAGGTTCTTGGGCTTAAACTGCTCACAGCTGCCAGTAGCATGAGATTTGGCCAATGTCAGCTCATTAATTCTTAATGAAATATATATCACTTGAACATTTGAATTTTTCATGAGCTCAGGCATAAGAAATGATGCGAAAATAAAGGGGTGAAAGGACACGTTTCCCAACAAGAGTCTAATATGGAAGTAGGAATGGAAGATAGGGAGCAGACTTGGGATACCAGAAATGATGGAGGAGAGGGCTCAACTAACAAACATTGAATCACCTCGATTCACTGATGACTGACTTTTCTGAAAACTGGGCTCTTAGTCTAGTTCAGATACATTTGTATCTGAAAAGATCATTGCTTTTTAAAAATCACATATCTTAAATTAGAAAACCTCAAGCTACATTAGAGAGTTTCTATTTGGTGAAAAGCAAGGTTCAGTTGTTTCACTCTTTCCTAGTTGGTCCAACATTGTTGCTTTCTGTCAGCAAGCCCATGATCATTTAATCATATACTTATTGTCACCAAAAATGCCAGTAATGCAAGAAGAGCTGTGGTCTATGTAGCTAAACCTCAGTGAAGGAACCCACTCAACAGGGGCCATTCTAGAAGCAAGTCTGGATCAGCTGATGTATATTTAGAATACACTAGTCAACTATCTCCTTGATTTTCCGAAGCTTTGCTCCCCAATGCTTAATCCTAGAGATTCCTCGATCATGGATTCGTTTATTCACTTCTTCTTTCTAGAGTTAATCAGAATTAGAAGAGAAATCCTTCAGTACCATTCACATTGTCTGGCATATTTAACGGTAAGGAGCTGATGTGGCAGCATTACCTGACAGGTACAGATGGTGGGAAGGCAGGTGGGAGAGGACCTAAGTGAGTACAGAGCAGGGGGGCTGGAGTGGTTATCACTGGAAAAGCTGGTAGTGAAACATTATTGGGTGAAATTGAGGAAAGGGACTTCATGCTTTGCTGTTGGGGACCAGTTGTGTTTTTACAAGACTCCTGAAAACCATGGTCTGTCTTCATAACACCATCACTCATCACTCATCACCCACCTGTCATTCACTCTTTTTCCTCCTGAGACTCTCATCTCATTCACTTGTGCTTATGCTGGCAGCATCTCTTTCTTCTCTCTGCACCCTCTAGAACAGCCCGCTGTAAATATCATGAACTCTTATCCATTTGCTGCTCGGCCATCTGCCAAACTGTGCACATCTCTGGAATAGACTTTCCTCTCTTCTTCTGTCCCTGCAAAACAGACGTGCACCCTCTTTTGTAAATTGTGTCTGAGCTCATGTTGGTGGGATCACACTCCAACAAAACTCACAGGAAGGTCTATATTTGCTAGACACAGCATAACTTTATTAAGCTTGAATTGGCAAATGTAACGTTCCCCAGTGTACATGGAGAAGGAGGAGGTCTGAATATGAGATTTCCCAGCCACTAACCCAAGCCTCTAGGGACCCAGCAGCTCATAATGAAGCCCTCTTTTGTCCATCTGCATCTAATGTCCCTGAAACCATTTCTGCAACTTGCAGAATCCCCTTAGTCTCTTCATTCCTTTTTCCCCACAGTGGAGATGTAGAGAAATTAATATATGCAATCTTTTTTTTGACATTCCTTACAAAATAAAAAGATTTTTGTAAAAATTAAGTAATTAAATTTACTTTTGTCAGTTTCTTTCTGTTGTCCTCATTTGGAAAAAGATCGAAAGGACACTTAAACGTACTTAAATGTATGTTCCTGTGCCAATGAGTTACGTATAAATAAGTATTCTGTGACCCTTCTTTCACTGAGACACTTCTGGAGACAAAATCTGTATCCACAATGGCTCTCTATCACACATTTGACACTCATTCTCTTGTAGTATCATTCTTTAGATCTTTATTTATTGAAGCTTTGTAAATTCAGTAGTATTCTCACAATGACCACTTATGACAGACATTTCCACCTTCCCTTGATTAGTAGACTTTCATCACAGAAAACTACACATCTGATTGTTATTATTGTCAATTATAAATGATTCATAATTATATATAATTTCATCGAAATGTTTGTGGAAATATGCTTTGTCGTTTTTTATAAAAATACTTACAAAATAGTCTTTAAATGTTTCTTTGCCCACGAAACCCAAACTTTATTTGCATAAATGTTCGCTGAACTCTGATTAGAATATTAAAATTACTTCCGATGTTTTTTTTTTACTTTTATTTCAAAGAAATTGTTATTAAAGAACCACATGCCTATCGGTTATCCAAGGAAATCCTATATGATAAATACTGACATTTCTTTTTTTTTCATATGAAATTTATTGTCAAATTGGTTTCCATGCAACACCCAATTCATCTCAACAGGTGCCCTCCTCATTGCCCATCACCCACCCTCCCCTCCCTCCTACCTCCCATCAACCCTCAGTTTATTCTCAGTTTTTAAGAGTCTCTTATGGTTTGTCTCCCTCCCTCTCTAACTTGTTTTTTTCCTTCCCCTCCCCCGTGGTCTTCTGTTAAGTTTCTCAGGATCCACATAAGAGTGAAAACATATGGTATCTGTCTTTCTCTGTATGACTTATTTCACTTAGCATAACACTCTCCAGTTCTATCCATGTTGCTACAAAAGGCCACATTCCTTTCTTTCTCATTGCCAAGTAGTATTCCATTGTGTATATAAACCACAATTTCTTTATCTTTTCATCAGTTGATGGATATTTAGGCTCATTCCATAATACATACTGACATTTAAAACAGCCTCAAAAGATGCTTCAAGATAGCCACTAGATTTACAAAGTGATCAAATTCAGTATTCATTGATAAGGCCCAGTCCATAAAACAAGCCAGAGTATCTACATCCATGTGACATGCAGTCTAATAAATTCTTATGTATGCATTGATTTAAGTGTCATAAATAAAAGTATGGACACCTGCACATATGGGAATATTTTCCATGCTCTTTTTAAAAATGATCCATGATATCAGGTTTTTGGAACAGCCCACAAGCCCTAAGTTCTCAAGTCATTAATTTGGACAGAACACTTTAGGTGTTCATTACTGCAATAACCTTAAGTGATTTAAAAGCATAATGTTTTAAGTCCACTGAGAGGATATGCTGCCATTTGTCAAATAGATACACACATTCACACACATGCGCATTTTTGGAGTGAAAACTGGCCAGTGACATATGATAGCTTTCAGAATAGTTCACCCATTTTGCATAGTGTCCATAGCCATTCTTGACATTTGTAGTTTTCTTGTCTCTACAAGTTGTGCATTACATGTAGAAAAACTGTGCCATTTCTTGATTCTCTATTTAAGCTCCAAGATCATCTACCTGGCATGGTATGTCCTTACATACCAGCAATTCATCTGTCATTCCTTAAGAATCAGCCCCCATGTAGGGGAAAACAAATACCACATGAGTTCAAGCATATGTGTAATTTAAGAAACAAAACAAACAAGCAAAGGGAAAAAAAATAAGAGCCAGATAGAAATCAAGAAAGGACTCTTAACTGCAGAGAACACATTGATGGTTACCAACATGGAGGTGGGTGGAGGGATGGGTTATATTGGTGATGGGGATTAAGAAGTCCACTTGTCATGATGAGCACAAGGTGTTGTATGGAAGTGTGGAATCACTATATTGCACATCTGAAACTAATATAACACAATTGAATATGCTTCTATTCTTGAGGGTACATTTATAATATTGTAGGGTTTTGATAACACTTTAGGAATTAATAAAGACGTAAATGGTGACTGGGCATAAAAAGTACTGAATTGTGAAATAGAATACTGCATTGGTCATACCGTTTAAACCTTAATGCCCTGAATGACACCAGAAATGTTGAAATTTGATGACTATGTGTCATTAGATTGCATACAGTTTTTTGTTTCTTTAGGTTTTTTGTTTGAATAAGAACAAAATGCTTCCTCTCATTAATTTTATGTTTTAAGTTTATTTATTTATTTTAAAAGAGGGAAAGGAAGTGCACAAGTGGGGAGGGGCAGAGAGAGAGAAGAGGAGAGAATTTCAAGCTGGCTTCGTGCTCTCAGCAAAGAACCCAGTGCAGGGCTTGAACTCATGAACCAGGAGATCATGACCAGAGCCAAGTTGGACACTTAATCAACTGAGCCATCCAGGAACCCCTCCTCTCATTTACTTTAAAGGCGATGAAGATGATCCAGAAACAAATAGAATCAATAACGTGATTTCATAAAGTACCTGGACAATCCAAGACAATGAGTCTTGGGTGCTTGGAAATTCATTGAGAAATAGATATTATCGTACCTTGTGGAGAAGAATATTTAAATGAGAGAATTCAATCAGGAATTGCAAAATAAGAAAAAAAAAGGGAAATGATACATATTCACTATTGCTGTTTCTACCATCCCATTCTCATTACCTAGTAGGATCTAAATCCCACTGACTGATAGGTGTCATGGGCTGTGATGTGACAACTGCCTAAAATGCAGGCAAATTTCACAAAACAATTAAGGAGACAAGTCAAGCATCATGAATAATATGCATTTTTCTGTTTTATTCTGTTTTGAGAGATTGTTATTTTGCATAAAGGAGAAGGCTGAAGATGTTAATCACAGTGCATTTTATGATTACAACATCTTTATCAGGTGAATGCGGATCTGCTTGGTCTTGGCACCGTAGACAAGTGGATTGAAAAACGGGGGGACCAGCAAGTAGAGGCTAGAAAAGAGGATGTGGATATAAGGGGGAACATGAGCACCAAAGCTATGTGTGAAGAAGAAGAAGGCAAGGATGTAGAGCTGGAGAAAGACACAGATGTGAGCGATGCACGTATTGAATGCTTTCAACCGAGCCTCCTTCTGGGGCAGACGAAAAACGGTGATAAATATCTGTATGTAGGACAAAGTGATGAATATGAGGTCAAACCCTGCAACGGTGAATGCCACAAACAAGCCATAGATTTTGTTGACCCGTACATTTTCTGCAGCCAGTTTCACAATGGCCATATGTTCACAGTAGCAGTGGGAGATGATGGTTGTATGGTAAAACTGAAACCGGAACTTTATCAGTATTAGGCATGGGGCTCCTAGGAAAGCGGCCCTAGTGTTACCACTGCCCCTATCTGGGTGACTAGGCGGTGGGTGAAGATGGCAGAATGTCTAGGTGGATAACAGATGACCACATAACAGTCCAGAGCCATGGCCAACAGGATGCCTGACTCTATGCCCTGAAATGTGTGGATGAGCCACATTTGAAGCAAGCAAGAATCAAAATAAATCTCTGGCACACGAAACCAGAAGATTCCAAGCATCTTGGGCACAATGCTCATGCCAAGTACAATATCTGTGACTCCCAGCATGCCTACGAAAATGTACATGGGCTCATGGAGGCTGCGCTCTGACCTGATGATGATCAGAAGCAAGGAGTTTCCAATCATAGCAATGAGATACATGACACAGAATGGAATCCCAATCCAGCACTGCACAGTCTCTAGGCCTGGGATCCCTATCAGCGTCAACACAGAAGGCCTGAAGACTGTGATGTTGGAAACGGACATAATGTCCTCCGGCCTCCAGATGAAAATGAAAGAAGATTCTCAGTCAGTGGCACTCTTCTCTTCTACTCCTGTTTTAATTCAAAGTCATCATAGTGAGTCTCTGTGATTTTGTCAGAATTCAAAGACCATCTCATCCATCTCGTTTATATTATCAAAGGAAAAGATCCATACTTACACATCACTGTTTTCAAGAAGGACATCCATAAGTAGTGTACCACAGTAAGAAGTTATGTACAAGGCAGGCCAACTGCATTAGAACCACCCAGATGACGTGGATAAAGGAGTAAATTGCTGATCTTTCGGTTATGTCCTTCTGGACCTGTGGATAAAATAATTATACTTGTTTATTTGCTTGGATATTGCACTTTAATCAGATTTTAATAAATCTCTCCCTATCCCACATTTCAGCTGTCCTTAGTGTTCTATTTTTTCCCCCAAACTCTCGGTGTCAGAAACCATCAGTTTGGACAATGACATAATCAGACTCTAAACAGTATTTTGGTTTAAAAGGCTTCCTATGGGGGCGCCTGGGTGGCGCAGTCGGTTAAGCGTCTGACTTCAGCCAGGTGGCGATCTCGCGGTCCGGGAGTTCGAGCCCCGCCTCGGGCTCTGGGCTGATGGCTCAGAGCCTGGAGCCTGTTTCCGATTCTGTGTCTCCCTCTCTCTCTGCCCCTCCCCCGTTCATGCTCTGTCTCTCTCTGTCCCAAAAATAAATAAACGTTGAAAAAAAAATTTTAAAAAAAAAGGAGGGTAGTTTCTCCCAGTTTTTAGAATTTTCCAATGCCCTTATTTAACTTACCAGTTCACTCTTTCTCCCCCTACTCTCCATGGATGATGCTGAAACCTTCTCTATATTTTGTAGGAGGGTAAGTGTCTCCTGCTGGAACCTGGGGCCAAAGCTGAGAGCAACACCAAAGCCAGTAGGGTCTCACAGGCTGAATATGATGGCGAGGATGGAGTTTAAGGCGAGGGTTCTTTATCTGGGAACAAGTTCATGAACACTAAAATTCTACTCATCAGTAGCAGAGCCTTGGGTGTTAAGGTTAGGAGCCAGAGGTGGAATTCAAGATCAGGCTTGAGATAGAGTTGGTGAGTGAAAATGGGACAGAGATTTTAATAGAGTTGACAGAAAGAACAAGGAGAAAGGAGAGAAATTTAACTCCATCTGGAATTTGTTTTGGGGACTTGGGTGACTAAGGATTTCATTTAGTTATTCACACATGTAGAAACCACTTTTAACACATGTGTTAATGGATAGCCTGGTGTTTCCTCAACTATTTTGAGCAACTACAGGTCTCATTTTAAATCTTTATGTAAATGTAGATCTATATCTTGATTCTGTATCCTGCTTGTGGATCTAATGCCTATTTTGTCAGAGTCACAGTGCTGCAATTATCTGATTTTATAATACATAAGTCCATATCTAATTGGTCAAGTAATTTTTTTAATTTTTCTGACTACTTTCTATGTTTTTCTTTTACATAAACACTACAATTCAGAATGCATAAAAATAGAGCAATGAC
Organism: Prionailurus bengalensis; assembly: GCF_016509475.1. Lineage (NCBI taxonomy): Eukaryota > Metazoa > Chordata > Mammalia > Carnivora > Felidae > Prionailurus > Prionailurus bengalensis. The sequence goes on from NC_057346.1 coordinate 61,694,736, forward strand.
ACAAATATAAAAGTTAAAATCATAAAATTCTTGGGAAAAAACATAGAGGTACATTTTCATGACCTTGGATTGAACAATAGATTCTCAAAAGCCACACCAAAGCCTGAGGAGAAAAATAAACAACATAGAAAAATGGATTTCATCAAAATTAAAATTTCAACATTATCAAATGACATTAACAAAAAGTGAAATGATAACCTACAAAACGAAATTTGCAAATTATATATTAATAAGGGATTAATTCCCAGAATATACAGAGAACTCAAACAACTCAAAACCAAAAAGATAAACAACCGAATTTAAAAATAGGCAAAGGAATTAAATAATTAATCCTCTAAAGAAAATATGCAAATGCTAATAGCACATGAAATAAAAATCAAAACCACAACACGACACCACTTCACATCTACTAAAATGTGTATAATTTTTTTAAAAAGTTAAAAACTAGGGGTGCCTGGGTGGCTCGGTCGGTTGAGCATCTGAGTTCGGTTCAGATTATGATCTCGCGGTTTGTGAGTTCCAGCCCCAGGTCAGGCTCTGTGCTGTTGCCTTGGAGCCTGGAGCCTGCTTTGGAGCCTTCTGTATCTCCTTCTCTCTCTGCCCATCCCCCGCTTGTGCTCTGTCTCTCTCTGTCTCTCAAAAATAAATAAGTAAATGTAAAACACAGTTAAAAAATTAAAATACTAACAAGGTTTGACAAAATAGGGAACATTGGAACCATCATACATTGCTGGAGGAAATGAAAACTGGTGCACATTCTGTGGAAAACAGTTTGGCTGTTTCTTAAAAACTCAGGCACAGAATTACATGTAATGCAGTAATTCCACTCCTGAGTATGTACCGCCCAAATTAAATACAGGTATTCAAAGACATACTTGTACATGGATGTTCATTGCAACATTATTTACAGTAGGCAAGGGGTGGAAGCAGCCAAACTGCACATCCATAGATGAATGTTAAAAACGATGTATATACACACACACACAAACACACACACACACACACACACACACACACACATATACACACACACACACACACACATATATATATATATATATATATATATATATATATATAAAGGGAACATTATGCATCAGTATAAAGGAATGAAGGATAAAAACATGCTACAACATGGATGAGCTTTGAAAATCTTATGTTCAGTGAAATAAGCCAGACACAAAGCATAAATATTATGTGATTCCACCTCTACAAGTAAACAAATTCATAGAAATATAAAGTAGTTTAGAGGTTACCGGGGGAGTGGGGAATTATTGCTTCACAGACATAGGGTTTCTGTTTTGGTGATGAAAGCTTTTGCAACTGGTTGAAGTAGTAACACAACATTGAAAATATGATTAATTGCTCTGAATCATACACTTAAAAATCATTATTATAACAAACTTTATGGTATAGATCTTTTGTTATAATAAAATTTAAAAAAATATCAGCATGCAAATGATAAAATATATTAGCATTTATTGGGATTATGGGGAATTTGTAGATCATTCTGGATGCCATATTATCATTACAATGAATAATATGCAATAAACATTTCCTACATGTATTTCAGACACATGTACATTTTTGTTTACCATTTTAAATGATGTCATTTTTCATTTCATGTTTCTAATCATTCTAGCTACAATAAAACACTAATGTCTTCTCCCTCACCCCTGCCCCATGTTTACTGAAGTATAATTGACAATCAGAAATTGCTTATATCGGATTGTGCAACTGATGACCCGATATATGTATACATTAAAAATACTCAGTAAGGGGCGCCTGGGTGGCTCGGTCGGTTAAGCATCCGACTTCGGCTCAGGTCATGATCTCATGGTCTGTGAGTTCGAGCCCTGCATCGGGTTCTGTGCTGACAGCTCAGAGCCTGGAGCCTGCTTCAGATTCTGTGTCTGCCTCTCTCTCTGCCCCTCCCCTGCTCATGCTCTGTCTCTGTCCATCTCAAAAATAAATAAATGTTAAAAAAAAATACTCACTAAAACAAAGCCAATCAACATACCCATTACTTCACACCTGCACCATTTTCCTATGTTTTTTCTCTTTTGTGATGAGACTACCCAAGGTCTACCCCTCAACAAATTTCAAGTACACAATACAGGATAAGAAAATATGGATTTCTATGCCGTTCTTATGGAACTCTGTTGGCTTTACAAAGACTAGGAAAATAATTTAATACAGAAATAAGGAAAAATAAGTTAGGACACAAAACCTAGGATTTGCTTCTTTAACTTATATTAGCTAAAACCCAATTATAACACGATATGATTCTGCAACACTTTTGACATGGCAAACTAGTATCTTTAGGCTCTTCCCACTTTTGGATACATTTTCCTAATACCCTCTGCTTCATGTCACAGCGTTTCACCATGTCTGAGACCACTTAGGGCAGAGTAGAAACCATCGGGAGAAAGATTTGTTCTGACTCCATAGTATCTCTATATCTGCTACTGCTCAGCTACCCAGATAATGTATTCTTTGACTCTCTAGGTCTAAGAGTCTGATATTAAATGATCCGGCATCTTCCTCTCATGAAACATGGTTCTCACCTTAACAATCTCTTAGTGCTTTTTCTTCTTCTACTTCTTCTTCTTTTTTTTAATTGTACCTGGAAGAGTAGGTCAGTTTTCTCTAAGCCCCTCCAGGGCTCTCCGTTTCTATCGTGGATGGTATACTGTTTTTCTTACTCACTGTTACCCAGCGGGGGACTTTGTGGTCAAGAAGATGGTAGGATGGTAGGATATGGAGCATCCCCTTCAAAATTTCCAGGGCAACGACTCAGTGATTGTGCTTCTAGCAGCTCAGCACACACAATGTACTCCTGACTCCTTCAGCATCTACCAATCCCTGAGCCCTCAACCTGAAAGCTTCTCTACAACTGAGGCTGACAACTCAATCATCGTTTATTCCTGTCATATTTCATACATTCTGGGTGGGAAATTGGTATTTTCTTAGTCCCTCACTGCCATAAATCAAGCCTTAAAAAGGCTTATTTTTTATTATTTTTTAATGTTTATTTATTTTTGAGAGAGAGAGAGAGAGAGAGAGTTAGAGAGTTCTCTCTCGCCTGAGTGGGGAGGAGCAGTGAGAGAGGGAGACACAATCTGAAGCAGGCTCCAGCCTCCTAGCTGTCAGCACAGAGCCCGACACAGGGCTCAAACCTCAAACCATAAGATCATGACCTGAGCCAAAGTCAGATGCTTCACCACCTGAGCCACCCAGGCACCCCCTTAAAAAGTTTTCTCCTTGAAGGCTCATTTACACCGCTCATTTAATCAAATATTTTGTTATCATTCTGTACTCTATTTCCTCTCTGACTCCCTTTCAACCCTTGGAGAATTTACTTCTGATCCAGAATCCTATTTGCTACAACTTTTAGCAACATTTTATGTGACTTCCGTATCTATGATGATGACCCATTCCAACCATTTTTCTATGAATTATTGTTAGCAGGGCTATGTTGAGTTTGGTGAGATCAGTTCTTTGATGTTTCTGTTCATAAAAGTTACCCACACCATCAAAATAAAATTTGCTTTTATTAAATTACAAATACATCAGGGGCACCTGGGTGGCTCAGTCGGTTAAGCGGCCGACTTCGGCCCAGGTCATGATCTCGCGGATCCGTGAGTTCGAGCCCCGCGTCGGGCGATGTGCTGACAGCTCAGAGCCTGGAGCCTGTTTCGGATTCTGTGTCTCCCTCTCTCTGACCCTCCCCCGTTCATGCTTTGTTTCTCTCTGTCTCAAAAATAAATAAACGTTAAAAAAAATTAAAAAAATTACAAATACATCATGTGACATATTTCACTTAATTGTCAAGCCAATAAAGAAGGTACTAAAATAATTCCATTTTATTGGTCAAGAACCAATAGTTACATAACAGGACAATTTTATACAGTTAGTGTGGGACTGGCAAACCAGGATTTCTCATATCAAAGGGTTTTTTTTTTAACTCTTAAAATAGATTTCCTTGATCAAATTCAAGTGAATATAACATATATTTCAAACCAAAGTAGTTGTCCAGGATTCCAAGGGTCAAGGCAACACTCTTTCATTTCCCACATTGATTGTTTTATATATATATCTGATATTATATATATATATATATTGATTTATGTATACATATATATCATATATATATCATGAACATGCATGTGTATATTTGTGTGTTTTTATAATGTGTATATAACATTGTACATATATTAATGTGTCTAGTGTATACAAACACACATCATATATACATAATAGAAAAAAAAGAAAAGAGGCTAACCCGGAAAAGGTTGCACGTGTTCAAGGTAATGCTTGAAATTTCATTGTTTGTCTATCTTCAAGGGTATATAAGGTCAGATTGCACATTCTCAGAGCATGTGCTAAGGCCTGCTGAAGGAGAAATTGTAAAAATACTATCTTGAATGGAGAAATTAAGGTACAATCTGGAGACAAGCTTCTATAAAATAATATTTGGTGTGAATAGAACCTTTTTAAATACAAATATGTGCAAACATCCTATTCAGTCTTTCACTGCCTTTTAATTTTGGACCTGGGTATGGTATTTTTCATCTGTTAGTCCCTCCCTTGGTGAAGACTCTGTTGATACCAGGATGCTTCATTAATGATTGGGCCAAACGTCTTCACTATGTAGGGAACAAAGCGTTAACTTTTAAGTAGTCTATGTGGTCTCAGGTGGGTTGATTTCACTTATTTGTTTTCATTCAGTATTATCTGTACATTCAATAAACGTATACGATGTGCCTTTTCTATACATAGGCTTTATATCAGTGATTCAGAAAATATCTCATTTTAGAACTCACATTTTAATTGCCATAAAAGGTACAATAGAAATAATTATTGTTTATTGTTTATTGTTTATTGTGGCTTCATGCTCCTGGCCCAAGTATTTACTGACTGTGGTGGGAGTGTTTTATATTTCAGCAGAACTTCAACTGTCTCTACAAACACTCAATGACTCACTATTTTCGCTTCCCAGGTCTACCCAAGACAATTCCATCTGGGTTTAACCCTAAAATATGTTTTTCTTAGTGTTAGATTGTGTATGCTTAAGAATAAGTTAAAATGCAAGATAATAGGATACCTAGGAGAATTGAGAATATCATTCACTTATGTTTCTCAAAAATTTTAAGAGCTTCGGGAAAATATATTGGAAACTTTGGCATTTATTATCCTTCTAGGTTTATTGAGAGTTACTTATGGATTCTCTTTATTCCCATTGCTCATTCAGTGTGTGTGGGCATGTGTGTGTGTGTGTGTGTGTGTGTGTGTGTGTGTGTGTGACAGAGAGAGAGAGAGCGAGAGAGAGAGAAAAGTGTGTGGGGGGGTGGCTATTCAGAAATAGCCAGCATTTCGCATTATTCTTCATTTTAACAACGTGTGCTGATGGGGGAGAAAAGCAAAATTACTCGGTCTTGAATCTGTTTGGTCTTCACCCCATAAATGATGGGGTTTAGCATAGGGGACACTACCACATGGAGGTTGGCTACCAGGATGTGGATGTGGTGAGGGACGGTTTTACCCCCAAAGCGATGGGCAAAAAGGAAAAGAATGCTGGGGCATAGATGACACAGATGTGGGAACCACATGAGTTGAGGGCCTTGAAGCGGGCAGACCAGGAAGGTAACTAAAACACTGTACAAAGGATCATCGCATAGGACATAATGACGAACAAAATATCTAGTCCTGTAGACAGTAGGGCCACAGTCAGGCTATAAATGATGTTGACACTGATATTGTCACATGCCAATCTGGCAATGCCCATGTGCTCACAATAGGAATGGGGAATAATGTTTCTCCCACAATACTTAAGTCGGTGTACCAAGAAGGTGAATGGGAAGCAGATGATAAAGCTCCTGACAACAGCTGCGATGCCAATTTTCCCAGTGGCTGAGGAGGTTAAGATTGTGGTATATCTCAGTGGGTGACAGACGGCCACATAGCGGTCAAATGCCATGGCCAGAAGAATAGCAGATTCTACCGCAAAGAAGAAATGGATGAAGAACATCTGAGATACACAACTACTAAAGGATATATCCATGGAATGGAACCAGAAGATGGCCAGCATCTTGAGGGCTGTGGCTGTGGAGAGCAGGACATCTGATGAGGCCAGTATGGAAAGGAAGACATACATAGGCTCATGGAGATGGTGCTCAGTTACAATCAGGAAGATCAAGAAGATGTTGCCTGTGACAGCCAAAATGTACATAGAACAGATAGGGATGGAGATCCAGGTATGAGAATCTTCCAGTCCTGGGATTCCAGTCAGGACATACCACATATCCTGGGGATGGGTGTGATTGTAAGAGAAAGGGGCCATCTGGGGCAGTATATTCCAGACCTAGTATCTGGATTAAAGACCACAGGGCTGACTGAGGATTGAGGAGCAGCACTTTAGGTTGAATGATATCTGATTAGATTGTTTTGCAATATTTTCTTCTCTGTGAAAAGATAATGAGATGTATTAATGAGCCTAAAACTGCACTCTGATTCCTTCCATGGAAGAATTAAGTCATATCTTGGGAAAAAAATGCTTCACGTTAATAAGTGCTTAATATGTGCCATAGCACTTTATAAATATCACCTTATTAAATCTTCACAATAGCCTGTGGAAAAGACCTTTACAATGATCCTCAACATGGATACTGTTGTTATTCCAACAGATGCAAAAATATTCCACAGACTTTCAGCTTCTGTGAGTGAAGTGCAGTTATGGGGAGGGGATGTTTAGTGAGTGGGGCTTCATCAGGATATCCGAGATGGGGGAGTAGAGAGTCTAAATGATGGAGGAAACAGAAACAGAGGTAGAAGTGACATAAGACAAATTTTACAGATTTTCTTCTAACTTTCCCAGTGATCTTTTGGGACACCAGTGAGTGATTTATTTTATTGTATTCCTTTTTGTTGTGATATAGCATTATCACCACAGCTCCCCAACTTATAACTCTGGACCTCCGGGAAGCATTTTTTATAATATTACTTATGGCAGATTCTGACCGAATCATGCATATATGCATAGAGGCAGTGTGGTTAATAGGGATTGTGTACATCTGGGGCCCATAGAATTATATTTAAGTGATGGCAACATCCTATTCTGACTGTATTACCACTAAAAACTACTTAATGGGAAGCTTGGTTTCCAGTTGTGAAACACCTAAAAGTAAACATCAATTACAAATGTGGGTCAGTGGTTAGGGTGGTTGCCACTTAAGTCAGATACATTTTTAGCTCAGCAACAGATGAGATTAGGGAATTGACAAAATTACCATCATTAAGATCAAAATAATTATTACATTGAACAAGTTCAAAGTTTTGAACTTCAAGCTTCGGATCCTCTAGACAGAGATTGAGCTAATTTAGAGTATCCATAAAGGCCAAGACTTACTTTCGTATGCTAGACACAAATGTGAATTGGTAATTTTCACCCCCAATCTGTCATTTCTGTTTTATAAGGTGCAGACGGTTCAGCATGGTGAACTTGGCTTAGAAATGGAGTTTTAGGAGCACTTGGGTGCTGAGTTGGTTAAGCGTCCAACTTCAGCTCAAGTCATGATCTCATGGTCTGTAACTTGGAGCCCTTGGAGCCCTGGGTCAGACTCTGTGCTGACACCTCAGGCTCAGAGCCTGGAGCCTACTTTGGATTCTGTATCTCCCTCCCCTGCTTTCACTCTGTCTCTCAAATATAAATAAACATTAACAAAAAGAAATGGGGTTCTATTCTAGCCTCATGTTCAGTGTAACATCTTTGTTATATAGGGAAGGGAGCTGAAATCTCTGAGGTTCAGTTTTTTAATCTGTGCTTAGCCCAGCACCTGATGTATAATGAATAGTCAGCAAATTTTAGGGGGAAATGCGTGCATGTATTTACATACATACATATATATGCATTGTCTTTAACTACTAGACTTGTTTAGTTATGAAGCCTAGCTTTTACTACTGGAACTTGAATCCAAATTCATTGCTTCTATGCACAGAATTCAGGCCCATATTTCAAAGAAAAAGAACTATTGCGTAACATATTCTAAAAGGAAAAACGCCTATTTGTGCCCTTTGCAGATGGCCCATTTAGGAAAAGAGCACAAAGAGATACTACAATTGCCCATGAGTCCTATTACAGCCACATCCAATGCCTCATAGGGCAAGGCTGAGAGAAATACAAGATGATCAGGTGCTAGGAAGACGGAGCAGCCTCTGGAGTTCCCTAAGATTTTCTTTCTTTCTTTCTTTTTCCTGTGTTTCCAGGTGTCTTTTTCTACATGTCTTTGCTGAGCAAAACTCAGCTTACTTACCTATACTTTCTTGGATCCTGAAGGTATTTAACTGGTTGAGAGAGAAAAATGAAAGCAAGATGATGTTCAGAAGACAAACAGCAAATGTGGAGCTATTTATACCTCCTCTAGGCATCTCTCAGGCCCCAGACCTTCAGTCCCCAGGGACTGAACTTTACACACTGGTGGAAGGAGATGGCCCAGAGTTGGCTCCTGGGAGAAACACACCCACTGTCTCTCCCTCTACAGCATGTGCAGGGTTTCCTTGGTCCAGCACTCTGGGACATCCAAGTTAGCACACACTTGCATTGAGTACCCAGATCTCCTTTGCGTGGCAGAGATTCTTGCTAGTGCAATACTATGTTGTTCCCATGGAGGCATCTGCAAATGTAGACTGTGAATACCACATGTGGAAGGATTGTATGCTTTTTAGCGGGCACCTAAGACTAGATTCTGTCACCTTACTTACCTTGAAATTTTCAGGCTCTTTGGCTTTCTCTCTCTTCCATTGGTCACATGGTAGAATTCGCATCAGAAGGGTCCAGAAATGCCATTAGCTACCATAGAGAGTTTTATTTGGATTTTGATGTGGATTTTTATTTTCTCAGGCTGAGATGCTCTGCTTCTCTTCTTTCTCCCTTTCCTCCACCTCCTCCTCCTCTTCCTCCTTCTTCCTTCAGAGACAAAGAGAGTGGACGAGGGACATAGGAAGAAGGAGAGAAAGAATCCTGATTCAGTGCTCAGTGCTCAGTGCTCAGCGTGGAGCCTGACATGAGTCTTGATCTTACAACCTGGGATCATGACCTGATCAGGAGTCGAAGGCTTAACTGACTGAGCCACCCAGGTGCCTCTCTTCTCCTTTTCCTTTTTCTTTTTAAACTTTCTCTATCCTGGTAACTTTTCTCTAAATGCATTGGGATTGTCTGGGGGGTTGGGCTAAGGTTCTAATTATAATCATAATCTTAATTTCACATTTCTTTTATTGTTTGATTTTCCTTTCTAAAAAAAAATTGGAGAATCCTTTCATATATGTAGTAAACCTTTTTTGTCTTTTCTATATCTATCACAGACCCTCACATGAATTTTGTCTCTCCTGGTTATTATTCTTTCTCAATTCCTATTATAATAGGTTCGCTTTTCCCTTCTGCACACTGTGGAAGGTAATCTGAGAAGCTGACTGCAATCATGCCCTTCTCTATCTCTCTGTGTGTGCTGCTAACTATCTTCTGTGGTGGAGCCCAATCCTCCTCCCCTTGAACAGAGATGACAGTTCTTGTGACCACATAATGTAGCAGGAATGATGGTGCTGTTCTTGGGTGACTGAGCCAATGTAATACGAAGTCTGGCAACTTCTACCTTGTTTTTCATTCAAAGGCAGGCACCCATATTAGGAATAGAACTCCACTGAAATCATACCAATAATATGAAGAAGCTATCCCCATGGAGAGAGGGTGACTATGGAGTGAGCCCAAAGGCACCAGGCATAGGAATGAAGTCCGTGGACTTTTCAACTCAGCTGAAGCTGAATTCTTAGTTGAATGCTGCCTATTGAGGTACCACAGCCCACTCCTTATGGAAACAGGACCATATGGTCAAGCCTTACCTGGATTGCTGACCCACAGAATTGTGAGAAACAACAAGTGATTGTAGTTTGGAGACACTACGTTTGGGGATGGTTTGTTACACAAGAGATAACAATTATAACATAGCAAACATTTTGAAATGATTTCATAGTTTTCTTTTGGTCCTGACTTCAAACAATTTGTTAAATTTAACTTTTTTTTAGGTTTATTTACTTTAGAGAGAGAGCAAGCATGAACGGGGGAGGGCCAGAGAAAGAGGGAGAGAGGGAGAGAATCCCAAGCAGACTCTGTGCTATTAGCACGAAGCCTGATGTGGGGTTTGATCCCACTAACTGCAAGATCACAACCTGAGATGAAATCAAGAGTCGGCAGCTTAACCAACTGAGCCACCAAAGCACCCCAACTTTAAACGATTCTTATATCATATGATCTATTTCTTGTCTATTTCTCGACTGTCTTTATTTTCTTATTTTTTTCCCATATCTACCAATTATTCATAGAGAGAATCACTCTAGATCGAAGTCATTGTAGTTTGTCTAGGACACACCGGTGTGTGAGTGTGTCTGTGTGTGTTGTGTGGGTGTTCATGCAGGGGAGACAGAGCATTTATCACAAGAAACATTTTTATTTTTATTTTTATTTTCTATTTTCGATTTTCCATAGAAGCTCTTCACTGGAAATGCTTTCTGTTTTCCAGGAATATTGATAACAGTTGTATACAGGAGAATGAGGGGGTTCTTTCAGAGTAAGGTGGTTACTAGTTTTTCGTCAGTTTTAACTGACAACCATTTCTGTCATGGTTTTTCCTCCCACAAAATCAACACTTGCTCAAGAGTATTTTCAAGCCTATTTCCATGCACTTACAAATACTCCTATTAAATCCCATTTGAGGAATGTCTGACACAAAAGGCCTCACCCTGTTCTCACTACTTTCCATCACAGGGTGGACTCTCTTTTTTGGCATTTGTGTCGGGGTTTGTGGTATGTCCAGTGTTTTTGCTAACAGTAGGCTACTGTCCCCCAACCCTCTCTCCCTAGACAGTCTTTTGTGGTGTGGCTTGGGGGCTGGCTCAGAAAGTAGGAGATTGTTTTTTTCCCTATCTGTGAAAATATGGGTTGGCTCTTCTTCTGCCCTTTATCGATTGAGAAAGGGTAAGGAACGTGTAAACTTACTGAGATACAAGTGTCTAATGTTATCCTCAGGATCCCAGTAGCTTTCCTCAACATTTCGCAGGGATTTTATGCTATCTTATAGATCTTGTGTTACTGTGGAAATCGGCAAGGCCGTTCTGCTTTCCAGTCCTATAGGTATCAGCTCTTTGTTTACTAACTTATTCGTTTCCCTTTTGAAGCTACTAGTGTGTCCTTTTTACTACTCCCATTTTATATAAAACCTTAATGATTGCGTGTCTGATTTTTGAACAGTTGAGCCAATATTGATGCATTACTATTAATCGAAGCCCACAGTTTACATCAAGATTCATCTTCTCTGTTACAGTTCTGTGGTTCTGATAAGTACAGATCCATCCAAAAGTAGAACTTTCCTATGGAATGATTCTTGAGCTGAAATGGCCTAAAACAAAGAAGCAATTACCATTAATTCATATGGAAAATGGTTTTAGCATTTCCAGTCCCCCAAAATAACCTCTGTTAAGGTTTCCTGGCACCTTCAGACATGTCTTGCTAACAGATGTACAAAATTAATCTGGATAAAGCACAAATGCTCAGAGACACAGTTCAAAACTCTGGGGGGTTGATGCTGTGATGTTGAGTGTGGGTCCCCAGGAAGGCTGGCCTCCTCTCACTCCCTCTGTAATGGCTCAATGCAAAACAAACACTGAATACTTGTTTTGCTTTTTTTGTAAAAGTGAAAATACTCTTCAGAGTTCTTTCAAGTAGTGACAACAGGTACTGATGTAGGTCTTTCCGAAGAGTAAGGGGCATAACATGAACTTTCAGAAAGTGGGGGATACCTGTACATAATGTCATGTACCCACCATCACAGTATCATACCGATCACTTTAACTACTCTACAATTCCCTGTGCTCCACCCATTCAACCCTCCCTCTCTCTTCCTACACTCCTGGCTACACTCGTCTTTATGCTATTTCTAATTTCTATAGTTTTGCCTTTTCCAGAATGTCATATATTTGGATCATATACAGATGTAACCTTCTCTGGATGGCTTCTTTCACTCAAAACTGTGCATTAAAGGCTCTTCCATGTCTTTTCATAGCTTGATAGCTTTCTTCTTTTTATATATTTTTTAATGTTTATCTGCTTTTGAGACAGAGAGAGACAGATGTTAGCAGGGGCGGGGCAGAGAGAGAGAGGGAGACATGGAATTCAAAGCAGGCTCCAGGCTCCAAGCTGTAGTGCTGAGCCCGGCGTGGGGCTCGAACCCACAAATGGCAAGATCATGACCTAGGCCGAAGTCAGAGGCTCAGCCCACTGAGCCTCTCGGACACCCCTAGCTCTCTCTTTTTTTTAATCAAATACTCACATTACGTTTTAAAGAGGTGCCACGGTCTGTTTTTCCCTTCTCCTTAGTTGCCTCCAATTTTTGGCAATTAAAAACAAACCTGCTCTCAACATTTATGTGCATGTCTTTGTGTGGACATAAGTTTTTAACCCATTTGGTACCATATCTAGGAGTGCAAGGCCGACCACATGGTAAGACTATGTTTCGTTTGGTGAGAAATGCAAAACTCTCTTTCAGCGTGGCTGTACTATTTTGTATTTTCACCAGCAATGAACGAGAGTCCCTATTATTCTATATCCTCACCAGCATTTGGTTTTGTCAGTATTTCAGGTTTTACCCATTCTGACAGGTGTGTATGCTATCCCATTGTTTTACTTTGCAATTCCTTAATGACAAATGATATTGAGCATCTTAAAACATGCTTAATGCTATTTGTTATGTCTTCTTGGGGTGAAATATGTTTTCAGATTTTTGCCTACTTTTTAAGCGACTTGTTTATTTTTCTTATTGTTGAGATTTAAAAATTCTTTGTATATTTTGGATACAAGTCCTTTGTCAAACATGTATTTTGCAAATACTTTCTGCTAGTCTGTAGCCACAGGCTTTCATTTTCTTAACTTACTGTGAAATTGTATTCTTTTTTCCATGGGTTCATGGTGGATACTCCCAATTTGGATTTGTGGGTTTGGTTTTTGGAATAGTCTTGTATAATTTCTAATATGTTCCTAGTCTACAGTGGTCCACCTATGTATTGTTTTAACTTCCCTGACTTTCTAGAACTCCTGTTTAGTGATATGTTGGTGTTCTTGGATTGACCCTATATACTTTTTCATACCAGCCCCCATAGTTAACACTTGTCCTTTTGTTCTGCTTTCTTATATCTATCATCTGAGAGTTTCACTGTTTTTTCTTATTTCTCATATTGTTGTTTAATTTACAAACTATCTTTTTGTTCGATAATTATTTCTTATAATAGTGTTCTGTTCTTTTTTTTAAAAAAAAATTGAGGTTTATTTTTGAGAGACAGAGTGAGACAGATCAAAGCAGGGAAGGAGCACAGAGAGGGAGACACAGAATTTGAGCAGGCTCCAGGCTCTGAGCTGTCACACACAACCCTACTGGTGGCTCAAACCCATGAATTGAGAGATCATGACCTGAGCCTTAGTTGGAGGCTTAACGGAATGGGCCACCTAGGTGCCCCTTAGATATTTTTATCTCATTACACCCTTAAAGATTTGGCTTCTATGTACATGATTGTTTTTTTGTTTGTTTCTTAGCACAATATGCTTAAAATACACCTTCTCAAAAAAAACTTGTTTAGGTGACTAAAAAGTTCAAGCCACATGAAAACCTTGTTTTCTTTGAGTACCTACACATTCTAAAACAAAGAGGTTGGCAGTATTTGATTTCACTGATAGATCCATATTTATGAATCCTTCTGAAGAAGAATCCATAGAGAAGAAATTCAACCAGGAAATAAACAATAAAAGAGGAAAGGAAACAATATATTTTCACTATTTTGATCTTTATGTTTATTTGTCTTATTAGAGGGTATCATCCCTAAACTGACTGAATAATAGTTGTCATGGGGTATAATGATGTGAAAACCATAAAATGCAGACAAATTAAACAAAACAAATATACAAAACTGAAGAATTGCAGACAGTGTGGATTCTTAAATGTTATATTTAATTTTGAGAGATTGCTACTAAGGCGGAAGGTTGAAGGAGTTAATCACAGTGAATTTGAGGAAGAGAACATCTTTACCACATGAATGCGGATCTGCTTGGTCTTGGCACCATAGACAAGTGGATTGAGAAATGGGGGGACCAGCAAGTACAGGCTAGAAAAGAGGATATGGATATAAGGGGGCACATGAGCACCAAACCTATGTGTGAAGAAGGAGAAGAAGGCAAGGAGGTAGAACTGGAGGAAGACGCATATGTGAGCAATGCATGTATTGAATGCTTTCAACCGAGCCTCTTTCTGGGGTAAATGAAAAACTGTAGAAAAGATCTGTGCATAAGACAAAGTGATGAATGTGAGGTCGAACCCTGCAACTGTAAATGCCACAAACAAGCCATAGATTTTGTTGACCCGTACATTTTCTGCAGCCAGTTTCACAATGGCCATATGCTCACAGTAGCAGTGGGAGATGATGGTTGTATGGTAAAACTGAAACCGGAACTTTATCAGTATTAGGCATGGGGCTACTAGGAAAGCGGCCCTGAGTGTTACCACTACCCCTATCTGGGTGACTAGGCGGTGCGTGACGATGGCAGCATGTCTTAGTGGATAACAGATGGCCACATAACGGTCCAGAGCCATGGCCAACAGAAGGCCTGACTCTATGCACTGAAATGTGTGGATGAGCCACATTTGAAGCAAACAGGAATCAAAATAAATGTCTGGCACATGAAACCAGAAAATTCCAAGCATCTTGGGCATAATGGTGGTAGCAAGCGCAATATCTGTGACTCCCAGCATGCCTACGAAAATGTACATGGGCTCATGGAGGCTGCGCTCTGACCTGATGATGATCAGAAGCAAGGAGTTTCCAATCATAGCAATGAGATACATGACACAGAATGGAATCCCAATCCAGCACTGCACAGTCTCTAGGCCTGGGATCCCTATCAGCATCAACACAGAAGGCATGAAGACTGTGATGTTGGAAATGGACATAATGTCTTTGGGCTTCCAGAAGCAAATGAAAGAAGCTTCTCAGTCAGTGGCACTCTTCCCCGCTACTCTTGTTTGTATAAAGTCATCATAGTGGGTCTCTGATTTTGTCAGAACTCTAAGATCATATCATCCTTCTTATTTATATTATGGAAGGAAAATGATCCACCGATACTCATTGTGTTTTCAGAATGGACATCCACGAGTAGTGTAGCACAATGAGAAGTTATGTAGAAGGCAAGTCATTTACATTACAACCAGCCAGATCACGTGGGTAACAGAGTAACTGCTGATCTCTCTGTTATGTCCCTCTGCACCTGGGGATACAATAATTATACCTGTTAAACTTGCTTGGATATGGCATTTCAAGCAGAGTTTGATGAATCTCCATATTCCACATTCCAACTACCTGATAATATTCTGTTATTTTCCATTGTGTCTAGGTCTGCAACTGACACTTTGGATCAACAAATCTGACTCTGACCAGTATATTAGTAGACAAATCTCCATAAGTTTTATATTTTAAAGGTGTTTTTTTTTAATGGAGAGAGACAGACATCACAGGAGGGGCAAAGAGAAGGGAGAGAGAGAGCATCCCAAACAGACTCCATACCATCAGCACACAGCCTGACATGAGGTTTGAACTCACCAACCCCAAGATCTTGACCTGACCTGAAATCAAGAATGGCATGCTCAACTGAGACACACAGGAGCCTCTTTTTCTGTTTATTTCTTGATTTTTTTTAAGTGAAAAACTCCCTATGAAAGAGAACAGAGAAACTGGTGACACCCATGAGCACAGTATATTCATATATCTGTATCATTTGTATCTACGTAAGGCTGGATGTCTCTCTTTTCTTTGTTTTTTTCTTTTCCAATAACAATTTCACTTTTTAAATTTGAATCCACGTTAGTTAACATGTAGTGTAAGAAGGGTTTCAGGAGTAGAATTTAGTGATTCTTTGCTTAAATATAGTACCCAGTACTCATCCCAAAAAGTACCCTCCTTAATGCCCATCACCCATTTAACCCATCCCCCATCCACCACCCTTCCAGTAACCTCAGAGTGTTCTTTATACCCAGGAAGTTCATATGGTTTGTCCCCCTCTGTTTTTGTAGTATTTTTCCTTCCCTTCCCTAGATGTCCTTTCAAAACAAAGTAAATGAAGCGCTTTGCAAAGATCATCCAACCCCATGCACTTTTGGTGAGTCTGGGTGAAATTTCATGCCATTTTTACATGCCTAGTAAAACTCTATTTTATTTTGCCCACATACTAACAATTGAATTCCTGAAAATTAGTGGTGTGCTTAAATTCACTGACATTTTGGAATACCCATTTCTGAATACCTACATGGGAGGAATCTCTAGAAAACTTGGAAACTCAGAGGCGACAATGTATTGAAGCAAGAGGACTCAATCTTGCTGACAACAGAGTGTGGGAAAATGGGTACAGGGGTAATTCATTTGGCCAATGTAAGCTCATTAATTCTTAATGAAATATATATCACTTGAACATTTGAATTTTTCATGAGCTCAGGCATAAGAAATGATGCGAAAATAAAGGGGTGAAAGGACACGTTTCCCAACAGGAGTCCAATATGGAAGTAGGAATGGAAGACAGGGAGCAGACTTGGGATACCAGAAATGATGGAGGAGAGGGCTCAACTAACAAACATTGAATCACCTCGATTCACTGATGACTGACTTTTCTGAAAACTGGGCTCTTAGTCTAGTTCAGATACATTTGTATCTGAAAAGATCATTGCTTTTTAAAAATCACATATCTTAAATTAGAAAACCTCAAGCTACATTAGAAAGTTTCTCTTTGGTGAAAACAGGGTTCAGTTGTTTCATTCTTTCCTAGTTGGTCCAACACTGTTACTTTCTGTCAGCAAGCCCATGATCATTTAATCATATACTTATTGTCACCAAAAATGCCAGTAATGCAGGAAGAGCTGTGGTTTATGTGGCTAAACCTCAAGTGAAGGAACCCACTCAACAGGTCCATTCTAGAAGCAAGTCTGTATCAGCTGATGCATATTTAGAATAGACTAGTTAGTCAACTAAGACATGATTTCCAAAGTTTTGCTCACCAATGTTTAATCCTAGAGATTCCTCGATCATGGATTCATTTATTCACTTCTTCTTTCTAGAGTTAATCAGAATTAGAAGAGAAATCCTTTAGTACCATTCACATTGTCTGGCATATTTAACAGTAAGGAGCTGATGTGGCAGCATTACCTGACAGGTACAGGTGGTGGGAAGGCAAGTGGGAGAGGACCTAAGTGAGTACAGGGCAGGGGGGCTGGAGTGGTTATCACTGGAAAAGCTGGTATGAAACATTATTGGGTGAACTTGGGGAAAGGGACTTCATGCTTTGTTGTTGAGGGCCAGTTGTGTTTTTACAAGACTCCTGAAAACCATGGTCTGTCTTCATAACACCATCACTCATCACTCATCACCCACCTGTCATTCACTCTTTTTTCCCCTGAGACTCTCATCTCATTCACTTGTGCTTACGCTGGCAGCATCTCTTTCTTCTCTCTGCACCCTCTGGAACAGCCCGCTGTAAATATCATGAACTCTTATCCATTTGCTGCTCGGCCATCTGCCAAACTGTGCACATCTTTGGAATAGACTTTCCTCTCTTCGTTTGTCCCTGCAAAACGGACTTGCACCCTCTTTTGTAAATGTCTGAGCTCATGTTGATGGGATCACACTCCAACAAAACTCACAGGAAGGTCTATATTTGCTAGACACAGCATAACTTTATTAATCTTGAATTGGCAAGTATAACGTTCCCCAGTGTACATGGAGAAGGAGGAGGTCTGAATATGAGATTTCCCAGCCACTAACCCAAGCCTCCAGGGACCCAGCAGCTCATAATGAAGCCCTCTTGCGTCCATCCACATCTAATGTCTCTGAAGCCATTTCTGCAACTTGCAGAATCCCCTTGGTCTCTTCATTTCTTTTTCCCCACCGGGGAGATGTAGAGAAATTAATATATGCAATCTGTATTTTTTGACATTCCTTACAAAATAAAAAGTTTTCGGTAAAAATTAAGTAATTAAATTTACTTTTGTCAGTTTCTTTCTGCTGTCCTCATTTGGAAAAAGATTGAAAGGACACTTAAGTGTACTTAAATGTATGTTCCTGTGCCAATGAGTTACGTATAAATAAGTATTCTGTGACCCTTCTTTCACTGAGACACTTCTGGAGACAAAATCTGTAACCACAATGGCTCTCTATCACACATTTGACGCTCATTCTCTTGTAGTATCATTCTTTAGATCTTTATTTTATTGAAGCTTTGTAAATTGAGTAGTATTCTCACAATGACCAGTTATGATGGACATTTCCACATTCCCCTGATTAGTAGACTTTCTTTACAGAAAACTATACATCTGTTTTTTATTATTATTATTGTCAGTTATTAATGATTCATAATTATATATATTATATCAAAATATTTGTGGAAATATGCTTTGTTGCTTTTTATATAAATACTTACAAAATAGTCTTTAAATGTTTCTTTGCCCATGATGACCCATTTATTTGCATAAATGTTTGCTGAACTCTGATTAGAATATTAAAATTACCTCTGATTTTTTTTTTTTTACTTTTATTTCAAGGAAATTGTTATTAAAGAACCACAACCCCTATTGGTAACCCAAGCAAATCCTATCTGTAAATACTGACATTTCTTTTCTTTTTTATATGAAAATTATAGTCAAAATTCTTTCCATGCAACACCCAATACTCATCCCAACAGGTGCCGTCCTCAATACCCACCACCCACCCTCCCCTCCCTCCTACCTCCCATCAACCCTCAGTTTATTCTCAGTTTTTAAGAGTCTCTTATGGTTTGCCTCCCTCCCTCTCTAACTTGTTTTTTTCCTTCCCCTCCCCTGTGGTCTTCTGTTAAGTTTCTCAGGATCCGTATAAGAGTGAAAACATATGGTATCTCTCTTTCTCTCTATGACTTATTTCGCTTAGCATAACACTCTCCAGGTCCATCCACGTTGCTACAAAAGGCCATATTTCATTCATTCTCATTGCCAAGTAGTATTCCATTGTGTACATAAACCACAATTTCTTTATCCATTCATCAGTTTATGGACATTTAGGCTCATTCCATAATACAAACTGACATTTAAAACAGCCTCAAAAGATGCTTCAGGGTAGCCTCTAGATTTACAAAGTGATCAAATTCAGTATTCATTGATAAGGCCTAGTCCATAAAACAAGCCAGAGTATCTACATCCATGTGACATGCAGTCTAATAAGTTCTTATGTATACATTGATTTAAGTGTCATAAATCAAAGTATGGACATATGCACACACGGGAATATTTTCCATGCTCTTTTTAAAAATGATCATGATGTTTGCAACAGCCCACAAGCCAGGTTTTTGGAACTGCCCACAAGCCTTAAGTTATCAAGTCATTAATTTGGACAGAACACTTTAGGTGTTCATTACTGCAATAACCTTAAGTGATTTAAAAGCATAATGTTTTAAGTCCACTGAGAGGATATGCTGCCATTTGTCAAATAGATACACACATTCACACACATGCGCATTTTTGGAGTGAAAACTGGCCAGTGACATATGATAGCTTTCAGAATAAAGTTCACCCATTTTGCATAGTGTCCATAGCCATTCTTGACATTTGTAGTTTTCTTGTCTCTACAAGTTGTGCATTACATTGAGAAAAACTGTGCCATTTCTTGATTCTCTATTTAAGCTCCAAATTCATCTACCTGGCATGGTATGTCCTTACCTACCAGCAATTCATCTGTCATTCCTTAAGAATCAGACTCCCTACAGGGGAAAACAAATACCACATGATTTCAAGCATATGTGGAATTTAAGAAACCAAACAAACAAGCAAAGGGAAAAAAATAAGAGAGAGAGAAAGAAATCAAAAAAGGACTCTTAACTGTAGAGAACACATTGATGATTACCAGCAGGGAGGTGGGTGGAGGGATGGGTTATATTGGTGATGGGGATTAAGAAGTCCACTTGTCATGATGAGCACAAGGTGTTGTATGGAAGTGTGGAATCACTATATCGCACATCTGAAACTAATATAACACTGTGTGTTAAGTAACTGGAATTAACAAAAAACTTAAAAGAGGAATCAGACTTTGTTATTAAAAACCAAAGAAAATAAGAATAATTCTATAGATGCTGCTTTCCTCTGGATTTCAATGCTTCACTCTCTTGGCTAACCCCACAGTCCAGACTAACCTCTATTACTTCTGTCATTTTCATCTCCCTGTCTCTCTCTTTCTCCCAGTAATATTAAGCTATAATGGCTATAAACCCAAAACACATTAACACTGTCAAATTTGTCATTAAGCTTCTATTCTTGAGTATAGCATTTATAATATTGTAGGGTTTTGATAACACTTGAGGAATTAATAAAGACATAAATGGTGAGTGGGCATAAAAAGTACTGAATTGTGAAATAGAATACTGGATTGTTCATAACGTTTAAACGTTAATGCCCTGAATGACACCAGCAATGTTGAAATTTGAAGACTATGTGTCATTAGAATGCATACGGTTTTTTGGTTCTTTGGGGTTTTGTTTGAATAAGAACAAAAAAGCTTCCTCTCATTAATTTATTTATATTTTAAGTTTATTTTTAATTATTTTAAGATTATTCTTTAATTATTTTATTTAATTTTCAGTTTATTTATTTATTTTAAAAGTAGGAAAGAAAGTGCACAAGTGGGGAGGGGCAGAGAGAGAGAAGGTGAGAGAATCTCAAGCTGGCTTGGAACTCTCAGCAAAGAACCCAGTGCAGGGCTTGAACTCATGAACCATGAGATCATGACTGGAGCTGAAATTGGACACTTAATCAACAGAGCCATCCAGGAACCCCTCCTCTCATTTACTTTAAAGATGATGAGGATCTGCCTCTCTCTCTGCCCCTCCCCCATTCATGCTCTGTCTCTCTCTGTCCCAAAAATAAATAAACGTTGAAAAAAAAATTAAAAAAAAAAAGGGGGCGCCTGGGTGGCGCAGTCGGTTAAGCGTCCGACTTCAGCCAGGTCACGATCTCGCGGTCCGTGAGTTCGAGCCCTGCGTCAGGCTCTGGGCTGATAGCTCAGAGCCTGGAGCCTGTTTCCGATGCTGTGTCTCCCTCTCTCTCTGCCCCTCCCCCGTTCATGCTCTGTCTCTCTCTGTCCCAAAAAAAAATAAACGTTGAAAAAAAAATTAAAAAAAAAAATAAAGATGATGAGGATGATCCAGAAAAAAATAGAATCAATAACATGATTTCATCATGTACCTGGACAATCCAAGACAATGAGTATTGGGTGCTTTGAAATTCATTGAGAAATAGATATTTATGGATCATTGTGGAGAAGAATACTTAAACGAGAAAATTCAATCAGGAATTGCAAAATAAGAAAAAAAAGGGAAATGATACATATTCACTATTGCTGTTTCTACCATCCCATTCTCATTACCTAGTAGGATCTAAATCGCACTGACCGATAGGTGTCATGGGCTGTGATGTGAAAACTGCCTAAAATGCATGCAAATTTCATGAAACAATTAAGGAGACAAGTCAAGCATCATGAATCATATGCATTTTTCTGTTTTATTCTGTTTTGAGAGATTGTTATTTTGCATAAAGGAGAAGTTTTATGTAGTACATTTTATGAACACAACATCTTTACCAAGTGAATGCGGATCTGCTTGGTCTTGGCACCATAGACAAGTGGATTGAAAAACGGGGGGACCAGCAAGTAGAGGCTAGAAAAGAGGATGTGGATATAAGGGGGAACATGAGCACCAAACCTATGTGTGAAGAAGGAGAAGAAGGCAAGGATGTAGAACTGGAGAAAGACACAGATGTGAGCGATGCACGTATTGAATGCTTTCAACCGAGCCTCCTTCTGGGGCAGACGAAAAACGGTGATAAATATCTGTATGTAGGACAAAGTGATGAATATGAGGTCAAACCCTGCAACAGTGAATGCCACAAACAAGCCATAGATTTTGTTGACCCGTGCATTTTCTGCAGCCAGTTTCACAATGGCCATATGCTCACAGTAGCAGTGGGAGATGATGGTTGTATGGTAAAACTGAAACCGGAACTTTATCAGTATTAGGCACGGGGCTCCTAGGAAAGCGGCCCTGAGTGTTACCACAGCCGCTATTTGGGTGACTAGGCGGTGGGTGAAGATGGCAGCATGTCTTAGTGGATAACAGATGGCCACATAACGGTCCAAAGCCATGGCCAACAGGATGCCTGACTCTATGCACTGAAATGTGTGGATGAGCCCCATTTGAAGCAAGCAAGAATCAAAATAAATCTCTGGCACATGAAACCAGAAGATTCCAAGCATCTTGGGCACAATGCTCGTGCCAAGTACAATATCTGTGACTCCCAGCATGCCTACGAAAATGTACATGGGCTCATGGAGGCTGCGCTCTGACCTGATGATGATCAGAAGCAAGGAGTTTCCAATCATAGCAATGAGATACATGACACAGAATGGAATCCCAATCCAGCACTGCACAGTCTCTAGGCCTGGGATCCCTATCAGCGTCAACACAGAAGGCCTGAAGACTGTGATGTTGGAAACGGACATAATGTCCTCCGGCCTCCAGATGAAAATGAAAGAAGATTCTCAGTCAGTGGCACTCTTCTCTTCTACTCCTGTTTTAATTCAAAGTCATCATAGTGAGTCTCTGTGATTTTGTCAGAATTCAAAGACCATCTCATCCATCTCGTTTATATTATCAAAGGAAAAGATCCATACTTACACATCACTGTTTTCAAGAAGGACATCCATAAGTAGTGTACCACAGTAAGAAGTTATGTACAAGGCAGGCCAACTGCATTAGAACCACCCAGATGACGTGGATAAAGGAGTAAATTACTGATCTTTCGGTTATGTCCTTCTGGACCTGCGGATGAAATAATTATACTTGTTTATTTGCTTGGATATTGCACTTTAATCAGATTTTAACAAATCTCTCCCTATCCCACCTTTCAGCTGTCCTTAGTGTTCTATTTTTCCCCCCAAATCTCGGTGTCAGAAACCATCAGTTTGGACAATCACATAATCAGACTCTAACCAGTATTTTGGTTTAAAAGGCTTCCTATGAAAGAGAAGTGAGATAGAAATAACTTCACCCATTAACATAATATATTTAGATACCTGTATCTATGTATTATATATTTATGTAGGACTGGATGTCCTTTTAAAAAAATGTGAAATAGAGCTTGAGAAAAGATGATCAAATCCATGTAATTTTAATCTAAATCAAAGTTCCATGCTGATTTTTACATTATAAGTAAAACTTTATTTTATTTTGCCTATATAAGTAATGGCAGAATTCGTTGACATGAATTGTACACTTTAAATAATGGAAATTCTGAAATACACGCTTCGGAATGACTAGAAGGGAGGAATCTCTAGAAGGCAAAAAAATCTAGAGAAACAGCGCATAGGCAAGAGGACTCATTCTTGCTGACTAGGGGATATAGGTGAACAGGTAACTTAGCCAGAATAAAGGTTAGTTTCTGGGGTTGAAAGTGCTCGGGGTTACTATCGCCAAAAGATCGGCAAGTTTAGGCTCATTGATTCTTAATAATATGCAGACCATTTGATTGCTTCACTCATATTGTGAGCTCAAGCCTAAAAAATGAATAAAAATAAAGGGGTGAAAAGACAGTCTCCTTAAGAGGAGTCCAAGATAGAAGTAGAAATGGAAGACAGAAGGCAGATGCAGGAGAGAGGGCTGTAGAGCAACTAAGGAATCTTTAGTTGCTTCAATTCCCTGAGGACTGAATTTCCTCAAAACTTGGGTTCTTAGTGCTGTATGAAAGTTCTTTTCTGATAAAGATCATTGCTTTTAAGAATTGCATATCTCAAATCATGAAATTCTCAAGTTGTACAATAGAAAAATATCTGCTGGGTGCAAGGGTGGCTCAGTCAGTTAAGTATCCCATTCTGTGTTGTTGTTGTTGTTGTTTTTAATGTTTATTTATTTTGAGAGAGAGAATGCAAGCAGGGGAGCGGGGATGGGGGGTGGGGAAGATCCACTCACAGCAGAGAGCTCCATGCAGGGCTCCAGTTCATGAGCTGTGAGGTCATGACCTTGGCCACGGTCTGAGGCTTAAGGGACTGCAACTGCGCCACTCAGGTGCCCCACACTTCCAACTTTTCATCTTGGCTCAGGTCATGATCTCATGGTTAATGAGATTGAGCTCCATGTCAGGCTCTGCATTCTCTCTCCTTCTCTCTCTGCTCCTTCCCATGCTGTTCTCTAAACAAACAAACAACCATTTATGAAAAAAAAATAGTTGCTATCCTGTATAAAACAGCTTTTAGTTATTTCATTCATTCCTATCTCTCCAACAGTGTTACATTATGTCAGCAAGCTCATAATCATCTAAACATATACTGAATGTTAGGGCCCCTGGGTGGCTCAGTAGGTAAAGCAACTGACTTTGACTCAGGTCATGATTTTGTGGTTCATGAGTTCAAGCCCTGTGTTGGGCTCTGTGCTGACACCAGGGAGCCTGAAGCCTATTTCAAACTCTTTGTTTCTCTCTCACTCTCTCTCTCTCTCTGCCCCTCATCTGCTCATTATCTCTCTCTCTCTCTCTCTCTCTCTCTCTCTCTCATACATAAAATGAACATTTAAAAAATTTAGGGGAGCCTGTGTTGCTCAGTGGGTTGAGCGTCTGACTTCAGCTCAGCTCATGATCTCACAGCTTCATGATTCCAAACCCCGTGTCGGGTTCTGGGCTGACAGCTTGGAGCCTGGAGCCTGCTTCCGATTCTGTCTCCATCTCTCTCTGCCCCTAACCCACTCATATTCTGTCTCTGTCTCTCTCAAAACTAAACATTAAAAACATTATTTTTAAAAATTTAAACATATACCGAAAGTCACCAAATATACCAGTAGTTCAGCAATAGCTGTGGTTTATGCTGCTAAAACTCTAGTGACGTATCATAGTCAGAAGGACCATTTATGAAGACAGGCTGTATCACCTGACATATATTTAGGATAGACTAGTCAGTCAGCAAAGTCCTTCATTTCCAAAGCATAGAAATCCTTTAGAAATGATCACCTTGGCTGACCTATTCAAGAGTTAGGAGCTGACATAGGAGCATTACCTGACAGGTGCAGACGGTGGGAAGGCAGGTGGGAGAGGATCTGCATGATTACAGAGCGGGAGGTGGGGGTGGAGTGGTTATCATTGGAAAAGCTGGAAATGAAACATTATGGGGTGAATTTGGCCAGAGTGAGACTTCCTTGCCCTTTCCTGTTGGGAGCCAGTTCTGCTCTTACCAGACACTTGAAGACCAAGGTCACTCTTCATAATACAATCACTCAGCACTCACTTGTCATCCACTCTTTCCTATCCTGAGATTCTCATCTCATTCACTTCCATCTCATGCTGGCCATGCCTCTTCTTTCTATCTGCACCCTCTGTAACAGCCCTCTTCAATGTCATGAACGCTGAGCCATTTGCTGCTGGGCTATCTGCCAATACGTGGGAAGTATCTCTGTGAGAACCTTTCTTGCTTTTCTTCTGTTGCTGCAGAACAGACATGCTCCCTGTTCTGTCAGTTTATCTGAGATCATGTTGCTGGGTTCATCTCCACCAAAACTCCCAGCAAGGTTTGTACTGTGCTGAGGCAGGAGCATAAATTTATTGAACTCAAACTGTAGAGGAAAGCCCCTGACCACCACTTGTAATGTTCCCCAGTGAATGTGAGAAGGACCAGGTCTGAACATGGACTGAGAGATTTCCTAGCCAGTAGCCCAAGCCACAGGAGGCCCAGCAGCTCATAATTAAGCCCCCTTGGGTCCAATCACATCTCATGTCTCTGAAATCATTTCTAAAACTTGCAGAATCTCCTTGCTCTCCTCTTTTCGCTTTCCCACGGGTAAATGCAGAGAAATTAAAGTACCCATGTTGTGTTTTTTAAGAGTTCAGTTCCTTTCCTGCTGTCCTCCTTTGGAAAAAGATCTAAAGAACCTTTAAATGTGGGCATGTTTCTATGCCATGAGTTCTATTAGTATCCTTTTGACCCATCTTTCACTTAGGCACTTCTGGAAAGAAAAATCTGTATCCACCAGGGCTTTCTATCACATATTTCCCTCTAATTCTCTTGCAGTCTCCTTCCTCAGATTTTTATTTTATTGAAGCGATTTTTGTAAATTCAGTGATTTTCTCAGAATGACCAGTTATGATGGACATTTCTAAATCCTTCCATACTGAGCCGTGAATCAGTTGTTGCATATTGGACTGAACTTCTCCATCCTTCCTTTTCATAAATTTCTTTGCTTTTCTTGCACTTTTCCTTCGGATTGCAGGTGTTTTATGCCTCATAGATGTGAAGGAATCATGCCATTCTGAACTTGATGCAAATAAAAAGAAGATATGATATATGCTTTCAAATTTTTAGAAATGTGGTGAGAAGAATTAGCATATCTTTAATCATGTGAACAAATGATGAGTTCTAAAAGAACCAGACAAACTTATATACATTGTACCTTTCTCCTTGATATGATTTACCTGGTTTCCATACCTTTCTTGTATGTTGCTCACCTTAAGAGGTACTTAAAGTAATGTAGAGATGCTGGCAAATTTAGGAAGAATACCTTCAGTATGATGGAGGAAGACATTCATAATGGATTGCAAGGAGAATAAGAGGTGGAGGTCAAAGGGCAAGGGGGGCTTGCATGCTCTTTCCACAATTCAGTCTGTAAAGGAGACTGATACCATGGCATTGAGTCATGTTGAGTGCATGTTGAGTGCATGAGTGAATCATGTTGAGTGATTCAGAGGTCAGACTGCCACATGTTGGCTAACAATATCTTATTGTTAAGTCACCGAGAAAACTTAGACTATTTTATACTTTTGTTTCCTTTTTCTTCCTCTCTTCTACTGACTTTACTTCAAAAGATTTTCTTTCCTTTTACCTAAAATTGTGAGGGTTGTGGGGGTAGGCGAATGAATCATCTTTAAAGGATCATCATTCGAAAATGATCTGGTTTGGGGGTGCCTGAGTGGCTCAGTCTGTTAAGTGTCCGTCTTCAGTTTAGATCATGATCCAGTTCCTGGGTTCGAGCCCTGAGTCGGGCTCTGTCTTGACAGCTCAGAGCCTGGAGCCTGCTTTAGAGTCTGTGTCTCCCTCTCCCTGCCCCTCCCCCTCTCTTTCTCTCCCCCTCGCTCTAGTTTTCTCACTCTTGCTCTCATCTAAAAATAAATAAACATTAGAAATTTTTTTAAACGTTCTGGTTTCTTCTACCAATTGTATAATTTTAGATATTTCATTTAGATTTATAATCCATTTCAAGTTAACTGTTGTATAGTAAAAAGGTTGATTTTGTCTGGATATAGATATCAGCATTATTTGTAGAGAAGACTTCTTTCTCTGTTGAACAGCCATGATATTATTTATGATCTCAATTGACCCCATATGTAGACCTTAATTTCTTGACTCTGTATTCCACATGATTTAGCAGTGATTTTGGCAATATGAGTCTCTTAATTACTGTAGCTTTCTTAAAATAAAGGATGGACAGGAAATTGATGTAATTGATTTTACTCTGCTAAAAACCTGGATTGCAAGATTGATGTATTATTCTTCATCGTGAATACGAATCAGTATTTTGGGGAAAAACTTGAGTGATGTTTTTGAACTTAAAATCCGTATACAGAGCTTTAGCAGGCAGCATGAAATTAGTGGGGTGATTTCACACATTTCTATGAGATTTCATGGGAAATGAATGACTAATAAAATCTAAGCAGTTATTGAGAAAATTCTACCATGAACAGTGTAGTTGCTTTATTTAGATCATTGCCTTTAATCTTCAAAGCATCAAAACTAAACTGCATTTCATCTCCTATTTACAAATGAGTAAATTTAATTCAAACAGGTCAGAACACAAAAGATGTCCCATACATATTAAAAGTAAAATAGCTAGAATTTGGATTTAAGTATACCTATTTAAAATTTTTTCCATGTTTCTTTTTGAGAGAGAGACACAGACAGACAGACAAAGCATGAGCAGGGGAGAGGCAGAGGGAGGGAGAGACACAGAACTCAAAAAAGGCTCCAGGCTCCATGCTGTCAGCATAGAGGCCAGCAAAGGGTTAGAACTCACAGAGTGGGAGATCATGACCTGAACTGAAGTCAGAGGTTTAATCAAATGAGCCACCCAGGTGCCCTGGGGGACTTAAGTATATTTAATTCAATCATCCAACATCACATTGCAGACTTACTTCTTGCAAGTACCACCTTTTCACTGTGTGACTTTAATAAACTTGCATAAGTTCTTTGAGTTTCTTCAATTATATAATGAGAATCATAATACTAACTAGTTAACAGGATTGTCATGGAGATTGCCACTAATTATTGCTGTGGGATGGCTTCTGAAACTATCTGGAAAAATTAAGAACTGGGTCCAAAAAATATCCTTGTCCATTTTGGTGATTGCAGTGAATTGAGCACTTTCAAAGACAGATGTATACAAAATGGAAGAAAACTCAATAAAGTGAATGAATTATATAAAAACAGAAAAAATTATATACATGATGCCACCCATCAACTTACATACTTATCACTTGTTCTAAGACAAAGACCTTGCTACTCAGTAATTCTTCAAGGCTCTGGTTTAAAAGAACATTCATTCTAGTTTGTGGAAAGTCGCAACCATGTAGGAAACAAAGGTGTGTCCTGCAGACCCTGTCTAGGAAGTTTATCTCAAATTGTTCCTTCCCTCCCTCCCTTCCTGTTGATCAAAAGCAGGTCTCCTAATGTCTACTACCGGAAGATTGGTGTCTACCAGAGCTATGACAAAAGTAGAGGCTTACATATTTTAGTCATTTCCTGCTGAAACCACTGTTTTCAGGTCACTGTTTTTTCTACCCACTAGCTAATTAAAAACAAAATGGTTTCTTAAAGTCAAATAGTTTTGACTGAAAATATTTGTTCTGTGTACTAAATTATTTTCACCTGTGTAAATCACTTCGTAAGGAGCCAGTTGAAAGGTATGTCTTCTTCAGGGCACACACTCAAAGAATATTTAGTATCAGCACAATTAGTATGTTTCCAAATTGTTTAATTACAAAACTTTAAACAGGCACAAAACAAGCATTATAATGAGATTCCATCTACCTGTCACCGGGTTCAATAATTATCAACATTATACCATTCTTTTATCTTCCATACTCACAGCCAGTATCTACCTCAATAGTTATTGTTATTACTATTATCGTCATCATTATTATTATTTAGAGGGTTAGAAGTAAAATTGACATTCATGGAAGTGTGCAAATCTTAGCTGTACCATTTGACAAATGAATACAACTATGTAGCTTACAATCTTAACATACGTATGGCATTTCCATCTTCTGGCAAATGTTCTCATGTGGTTCCCCAGTCATTCGGTCCCCTCTACATCCATCAGAAGTAACCACTTTCGCAATACACCCATTATAATAATAACACACACTCTTTTGTGTCCTGCTTTTTTTCCACTCACAAATATCTATCCCTGAGTTGCATGTACTTGGAAACAAAAACATCCCCAGGACCCAATCTGCCTATCCCTCGGGGAATAAAAACAAAGGAATCAAGTATTTAAGTATTGAATGGTCAAATGATGTCCTCACCAGGAAAAATCTCATGGCCCATGCCTCCTTCTAAAAGCTTACATCAAAGTAATGACATTCTCTATTTTCAGGGAGAAAGGTGAGGCTACTTCTCCTTCTCCATCTACTAAACCTTGTAGCTTATTCATAAGCAATAATAAACTATGGAATTTTTCCATTTGCAGGGCTCATATCCAGCCAATAAGACCTGATGTAAGTTCCTATGTTCTTAGTGGATTATCTGTCTTGATTAGACCTCATCCCAGTTTCTAGTCAGTGTACGGACAATGCTGTTGCAAATTTCCTGGGTATAATACTATGGACAATCCGATTGACCACAGGGGGGAAGAAAAGGTAGGCATTGGCCATGACAGATTGGAGAAGTGGAGGTAATTGCCACCCAAAAGGAAGCAGCAAGGGGAAGCTGATCATGGGCACATAGTACACAAGAACAGCACAGACGTGTGACACACTTGTTGAGTGCCCTCCACTTCCCAACCCCAGAAGCTACTCCCAGTACCCTATGAAGAATCAACACCTAAGGAACAATGAAGAAAGAGTCCAGCCCAAATGTGGAGGTAATGACAAACAGACCCAGGATGCTATTGGGGCGGATGTCTCCACAGGGCAATTTGATTAGATCTGAATGCAGACAGTAAGAGTGTGTGAGGGTATTGTAGCCCCAGAAAAGCAGACCTTTCACGGGGAAGAGCAGTGGGAACATGAGTACCGCACTTCATAGAGACACCAAGCTCAACAACGGCCAGCATGGCCAGAAAGAGGTACATGGGTTGGTGCAAAGCAGGGTCAATCCGGATGATGGAAAGAATGGTGCCATTTCCTAGGAAAACGATGATGTACACCAGGCAGAAAGGGATAGATATCCAGATGTGCTCTGCCTCTTCCCTGGAGTGCCAACAAGGCTGACGGTTGCAGGTGTGCACTCAGTGGAACTGTCGAAAATGTCATGGCAAGACTTCATTTGAAGATACAGGGAAACACGTGGGGACTGGCGAATATCAGTCTCTGGTCAGTTATTGTATGTCAAATGTCAAGCTCTTGATATCATATTTAAGATATTCCCTTACAAAAGAGATGGAAAATGTATTTCTGAAAGAAGGACACATGTAAAGCACACTGTGTGGGAGAGAAATGTGTTTAGCTGCAGGGCAGAGTGTTTCTACATGGGCCACATGCCAAACAAAAAAGGCATTGACAGAAATCTCCACAGGGTCATTTAGGGCAGTGAAGGTGGTGATAATAAGCATAGAAATGACAACTTCCTGTGGAAATGGAAGACTGAAGGATCTGGTAACTTTCTGCAGTTTGTACAAGAGTGATGGAAGTAGCAACAGTAATTTAGCACAGTGATAAAGATAGTTCATGGTTCTAACACTTAATGACTTGTGATCTTGGAGAACCACTTAAGTTATCTGAGATCCAAGTATTTACATAAACAAATAATACTTATATAAGATAATGTATGTAAATTGTTTACCATTATATTTGGAACAGTAAATACTCAACACAGGAAATAAAAGGAACAATTAAGTCTCTTAGAAAAGGGGAGTAGTTTCTCCCAGTTTTTAGAATTTTCCAATGCCCTTATTTAACTTACCAGTTCACTCTTTCTCCCCCTACTCTCCATGGATGATGCTGAAACCTTCTCTATATTTTGTAGGAGGGTAAGTGTCTCCTGCTGGAACCTGGGGCCAAAGCTGAGAGCAACACCAAAGCCATTAGGGTCTCACAGGCTGAATATGATGGCGAGGATGGAGTTTAAGGCGAGGGTTCTTTACCTGGGAACAAGTTCATGAACACTAAAATTCTACTCATCACTGGCAGAGCCTTGGGTGTTAAGGTTAGGAGCTAGAGGTGGAATTCAAGATCAGGCTTGAGATAGAGTTGGTGAGTGAAAATGGGACAGAGATTTTAATAGAGTTGACAGAAAGAACAAGGAGAAAGGAGAGAAGTTTAACTCCATCTGGAATTTGTTTTGGTGACTTGGATGACTAAGGATTTCATTTAGTTATTCACAAATGTAGAAACCACTTTTAACACATGTGTTAATGGATAGGCTGGTGTTTCCTCAACTATTTTGAGCAACTATAGGTCTCATTTTAAATCTTTATGTAAATGTAGATCTATATCTTGATTCTGTATCCTGCTTTTAGATCCAATGCCTATTTTGTCAGAGTCACAGTGCTGCAAGTATCTGATTTTATAATACATAAGTTCATATCTAATTGGTCAAGTAAATTTTTAAATTTTTCTGACTACTTTCTATGTTTTTCTTTTACATAAACACTACAACTCAGAATGCATAAAAATAGAGCTATGACACAAATATAAAAGTTAAAATCTTAAAATTCTTGGGAAAAAGCATAGAGGTACATTTTCATGACCCTGGATTGCACAACAGATTCTCAAATGTCACACCAAAGCATGAGGAAAAAAATAAACAACATAGATAAATGGACTTCATCAAAATTAAAATTTCAACATTATCAAATGACATTAACAAAAAGTGAAATGATAACCTACAAAACGAAATTTGTAAATTGTATATCTAATAAGGGATTAATTCCCAGAATATACAGAGAACTCAAACAACTCAAAACCAAAAAGATAAACAACTGAATTTAAAAATAGGCAAAGGAATTAAATAATTATTCCTCTAAAGAAAATATGCAAATGCCAATAGCACATGAGATAAAATTCAAAACCACAATAAGACACCACTTCACATCTACTAAAATGTGTATAATTTTTTTAAAAATTTAAAAGCTAGGTGTGCCTGGGTTGCTCGGTTGGTTGAGCGTCTGAGTTCGGCTCAGATTATGATCTCGCGGTTTGTGAGTTCCAGCCCCAGGTCAGGCTCTGCGCTGTTGGCTTGGAGTCTGGAGCCTGCTTTGGATTCTGTGTCTCCTTCTCTCTCTGCCCACCCCCCGCTTGTGCTCTGTCTCTGCCCCTCAAAAATAAATAAGTAAATGTAAAACACAGTTAAAAAATTAAAACACTAAGAAGTTTTGACAAAATAGGGAAAAATTGGAACCATCATACATTGACAGTGGAAATAAAAACTGGTGCACATTCTGTGGAAAACAGTTTGGCAGTTTCTTAAAAACTCAGGCACAGAATTACATGTAATGCAGTAATTCCACTCCTGAGTATGTACCGCCCAAATTAAATACAGGTATTCAAAGACATACTTGTACATGGATGTTCATTGCAACATTATTTAGAGTAGGCAAGGGGTGAAAGCAGCCAAACTGCACATCATAGATGAATGTAAAAAACTATGTATACACACACACACACACACACACACACACACACACACATACATATACACACACACACACACACACACACACACACACACACACACACATATATATATATATATATATATAAAGGGAACATTATGCATCAGTATAAAGGAATGAAGGATAAAAACATGCTACAACATGGATGAACTTTGAAAATCTTATGTTCAGTGAAATAAGGCAGACACAAAGCATAAATATTAGGTGATTCCACCTCTACAAGTAAACAAATTCATAGAAATATAAAGTAGTTTAGAGGTTACCGGGGGAGTGGGGAATTATTGCTTCAGAGACATAGGGTTTCTGTTTTGCTGATGAAAGCTTTTGCAACTGGTTGAAGTAGTAGCACAACATTGCAAATATGATTAATTGCTCTGAATCATACACTTAAAAATCATTATTATAACAAACTTTATGGTACAGATCTTTTGCCATAATAAAATTAAAAAAAATATATCAGCATGCAAATGATAAAATATGTTAGAATTTATTGGGATTGTGGGGAATTTGTAGATCATTGTGGATGCCATATTATCATTACAATGAATAATATGCAATAAACATTTCCTACATGTATTTCAGACACATGTACATTTTTGTTTACCATTTTAAATGATGTCATTTTCCATTTCATGTCTCTAATCATTCTAGCTACAATAAAACACTAATGTCTTCTCCGCCACCCCTGCCCCAAGTTTACTGAAGTATAATTGACAATCAGAAATTGCTTATATCAGATTGTGTAACTGATGACCCGATGTATGTATACATTATGAAATACTCACTAAAACGAAGCCAATAAACATATCCATTACTTCACACCTGCACCATTTTCCTATGTTTCTTCTCTTTTGTGATGAGACTACCCAAGGTCTACCCCTCAACAAATTTCAAGTACACAATACAGGATAAGAAAATATGGATTTCTATGCCGTTCTTATGGAACTCTGTTGGCTTTACAAAGACTAGGAAAATAATTTAATACAGAAATAAGGAAAAATAAGTTAGGACACAAAAACTAGGATTTGCTTCTTTAACTTATATTAGCTAAAACCCAATTATAACACGATATGATTCTGCAACACTTTTGACATGGCAAACTAGTATCTTTAGGCTCTTCCCACTTTTGGATACATTTTCCTAATACCCTCTGCTTCATGTCACAGCGTTTCACCATGTCTGAGACCACTTAGGGCAGAGTAGAAACCATCGGGAGAAAGATTTGTTCTGACTCCATAGTATCTCTATATCTGCTACTGCTCAGCTACCCAGATAATGTATTCTTTGACTCTCTAGGTCTAAGAGTCTGATATTAAATGATCCGGCATCTTCCTCTCATGAAACATGGTTCTCACCTTAACAATCTCTTAGTGCTTTTTCTTCTTCTACTTCTTCTTCTTCTTTTTGATTGTACCTGGAAGAGTAGGTCAGTTTTCTCTAAGCCCCTCCAGGGCTCTCCGTTTCTATCGTACATGGTATACCGTTTTTCTTACTCACTGTTACCCAGTGGGGGACTTTGTGGTCAAGAAGATGGTAGGATGGTAGGATACGGAGCATCCCTTCAAAATTTCCAGGGCAACAACTCAGTGATTGTGCTTCTAGCAGCTCAGCACACACAGTGATATCCTGACTCCATCAGCATGTACCAATCCCTGAGCCCTCACCCTGAAAGCTCCTCTACAATTAAGGCTGACGACTGAATCATTGTTTATTCCTGTCATATTTCATACATTCTGGGTGGGAAATTGGTATTTTCTTAGTTCCTCACTGCCAAAACTCAAGCCTTAAAAACTCTTCTTTTTTTATATTATTTTTTAATGCTTATCTATTTTTGAGAGAGACACAGAGAAAGAGAGAGAGAGAGAGAGAGAGAGAGAGAGCGAGCCTGAGTGGGGGAGGAGCAGTGAGAGAGGGAGACACAATCTGAAGCAGGCTCCAGCCTCCTAGCTGTCAGCACAGAGCCCGACACAGGGCTCAAACCTCAAACCATGAGATCAGACCTGAGCTGAAGTCAGATGCTTCACCACCTGAGCCACCCAGGCACCCCCTTAAAAAGTTTTCTCCTTGAAGGCTCACTTACACCACTCATTAAATATATTTTGTTATCATTCTGTACTCTATTTCCTCTCTGACTCCCCTTCAATCCTTGGAGAATCTAATTCTGAACCAGAATCCTATTTGCTGCAACTTTTAGCAACATTTTATGTGACTTCCGTATCTATGAAGATGACCCATTCCAACCATTTTTCTATGAATTATTGTTAGCAGGGCTATGTTGAGTTTGGTGGATCAGTTCTTTAATGTTTCTGTTCATAAAAGTTACCAACACCATCAAAATAAAATTTGCTTTTATTAAATTCCAACTACATCATATCACATATTTCATTTAATTGTCACGCCATTAAAGATGGTACTAAAATAATTCCATTTTATCAGTCAAGAACCAATAGTTACATAACAGGACAATTTTATACAGTTAGTGTGTGAATGGCAAACCAGGATTTCTCATATCAAAGGGTTTATTCTAACTCTTAAAATAGATTTCCTTGCTCAAATTCAAGTGAATATAACATATATTTCAAACTAAAGAAGTTATCCAGGATTCCAAGGGTCAAGGCAACACGCTTTCATTTCCCACATTGATTGTTTTATATAAATATATATATGTGATTTATGTGATATATATATGATGTATACTACATCATGTGTATATATACATCCTATATCATATATATCATATATATATATCATTAACATGCATGTGTATATATGTGTGTTTTTATAATGTGTATGCATATACTACATTGTACATATATTAATGTGTGTAGTGTATACAAACACACATCATATATACATAATAGAAAAACAAAGAAAAGAGGCTAACCCGGAAAAGGTTGCACGTGTTCAAGGTAATGCTTGAAAGTTCATTGTTTGTCTATCTTCAAGTGTATATAAGGTCAGATTGCACATTCTCAGAACATGTGCTAAGGCCTGCTGAAGGAGAGATTGTAAAAATACTATCTTGAATGGAGAAATTACGGTACAATCTGGAGACAAGCTTCTATAAAATAATATTTGGTGTGAATAGAACCTTTTTAAATAGAAATATGTGCAAACATCCTATTTAGTCTTTCACTGCCTTTTAATTTTGGACCTGGGTATGGTATTTTTCATCTGTTAGTCCCTCCCTTGGTGAAGTCTGTTGACACCAGGATGCTTCATTAATGATTTGGGCCCAAAGTCTTCACTATGTAGGGAACAAAGTGTTAACTTTTAAGTTGTCTATGTGGTCTCAGGTGGGTTGATTTCACTTATTATTTGTTTTCATTCAGTATTATCTGTTCATTCAATAAACCTATACGATGTGCCTTTTCTGTACAGCAGACTTTCTATCAGTGATTCAGAAAATATCTCATTTTAGAACTCGCATTTTAATTGCAGTAAAAGGTACAGATAGAAATAATTATTGTTTATTGTTTATTGTGGCTTCAAGCTCCTGGCCCAAGTATTTACTGACTGTGGTGGGAGTGTTTTATTTCAGCAGAATTTCAACTGTCTCTACAAACACTCAATGACTCACTATTTTCGCTTCCCAGATATACCCAACACAATTCCATCTGGGTTTAACCCTAAAATATGTTTTTCTTAGTGTTATCTTGTGTATGCTTAAGAATAAGTTAAAATGCAAGATAATAGGATATCTAGGAGAGTTGAGAATATAATTAATTTATTTTTCTCAACAATTTTAAGTGCTTTAGGAAAATACATTGGAAACTTTGGCATTTATTATCCTTCTAAGTTTATTGAGAGTTACTTATGGATTCTGTTTATTCCCATTGCTCATTCAGTGTGTGTGTGTGCGTGTGTGTGTGTGTGTGTGTATAGCTGAGAGAGGGGGAGAGAGAGAGAGAGAGACAGAGGGAGAGAGAGAAAAGTAGGGGGGTTATTCAGAAACACCCAGCATTTAGCATTATTCTTCATTTTAACAATGCGTGCTGATGGGGGACAAAAGCAAAATTACTCGGTCTTGAATCTGTTTGGTCTTCACCCTGTAAATGATAGGGTTTAGCATAGGGGGCACTACCACATAGAGGTTGGCTACCAGGAGGTGGATGTGGTGAGAGACGGTTTTACCCCCAAAGCAATGAGCGAAAGAGGAAAAGAATGCTGCGGCATAGAACATAAGTATGACACGATGTGGGAACCACATGAGTTGAGGGCCTTGAATCGGGCAGACAAGAAAGATATCTGAAAAACTGCAAAGGATCATCGCGTAGGACATAATGATGAACACAATGTCTAGTCCTGTAGACAGTAGGGCCACAGTCAGGCCATAAATGATGTTGACACTGATATTGTCACATGCCAATCTGGCAATGCCCATGTGCTCACAGTAAGAATGGGGAATGATGTTTCTCCCACAATATGTAAGTCGGTGTACCAGGAAGATGAATGGGAAGCAGATGATAAAGCTCCTGACAACAGCTGCGATGCCAATTTTCCCAGTGGCTGAGGAGGTTAAGATTATGGTATATCTCAGTGGGTGACAGATGGCCACATAGCGGTCAAATGCCACGGCCA
This sequence comes from Prionailurus bengalensis, assembly GCF_016509475.1. Classification (NCBI taxonomy): domain Eukaryota; kingdom Metazoa; phylum Chordata; class Mammalia; order Carnivora; family Felidae; genus Prionailurus; species Prionailurus bengalensis. The sequence goes on from NC_057346.1 coordinate 61,732,330, forward strand.
GGAGAATAGCAGATTCTGCCACAAAGAGGAAATGGATGAAGAACATCTGAGATACACAACTACCAAAGGATATATCCATGGAATGGAACCAGAAGATGGCCAGCATCTTGGGGGCTGTGGCTGTGAGAGCAGGATATCTGATAAGGCCAGCATGGAAAGGAAGACATACATAGGCTCACGGAGATGGCGCTCAGTTACATTCAGGAAGAACAAGAACATGTTACCTATGACAGCTAAAATGTGCATAGAACAGATAGGGATGGAGATCCAGGTATGAGAATCTTCTGGTCCTGGGATTCCAGTGAGGACATACCACATATCCTGGGGATGGGTGTGATGGTAAGAGAAAGGGGCCATCTGGGGCAGTATATTCCAGACCTAGAATCTGGATTAAAGACCACAGGGCTGACTGAGGATTGAGGAGCAGCACCACTTTCGGTTGAATGACATCTGATTAGATTGTTTGGCAATATTTTCTTCTCTGTGAAAAGATAGTGAGATGTATTAATGAGCCTAAAACTGCAATCTGACTCCTTCCATGGAGGAATTAAGTCGTATCTTGGGAAAAAAATGCTTCACGTTAATAAGTGCTTAATATGTGCCATAGCACTTTATAAATATCACCTTATTAAATCTTCACAATAGCCTGTGGAAAAGACCTTTACAATGATCCTCAACATGGATACTGTTGTTATTGCAACAGATGCAAAAATATTCCACAGACTTTCAGCTTCTTGTCCCAGGTCCCATTGGATTCAGGGTCAGACAGCGTAGATTTGAAAGCTCTGAGATCAGCCACCACCCAATACTCCCTATAAAAATAAAACTAGACACAGAAACATGTCATCAAATTGTTCACCGATCGTATCCCTGAAGTATTATACTGCGTAAGGAAGAGGGAGGGAATTCGTTTTTACCAAAATACATTTTGGGCAATACAGTACATATGCTCTTCTCAACCTTGATGGGCCGCTGGAAGATGCTAAGGCCCATGATAGGCACTAAACATCCACAGGTGACTTCATTGATTCTTGTCAGCTAATCAACATATTTCTTAAAATTATATGATGAATATTATAAAACCTAAAGAATATGCAGCCTCAAACTGAGTTGGACTCTTAAATGGATGGATATGCCTGACAAGTGGTGAAGGAAAAATACACTGTCTCATTTGGGTCCCTGCTTGAAAATTAGACAATGTATTACTTCAAAATATCCCCGAGCAGGAGTAACAGAGTTTCACATTAGGAAGTGGGGTCCCCAGGCTTTCAATAAAAGAGAGGGAGGGTCATCTACTGGTTACTACTTTTCTGTAGTTGCAACAGAATGGATAAAAGCAAGGGATGTGTTGGGTGAAATGCCAGCGAGGAGATAGCCCATTTGAGTGGGATGTGTGTTTGAGGGGACGTATTCCTATGAATACATAGCTATAAGTGAGGGTATAAACATGGATACAAAGCAGGTGGATGACAAGTGCCTCCATCCTCCCCCAGTCCCCATTTTCAAATCAGAGGGGGCTGAATGTATTTGCTTAAGAGGAACATGGGCTTAAAATATGTCTGCCTTTTTACCTCTTGATTGCATTGGAGTCAGTATCATTGTGCAGCATAGTTTTACCACATTTACTTTCAGTTTTTATTAGGTGTTCAATATTCCAGTACTTCATATCATATGATTGAAATATTTGGAATCCATTTATTTCTTTTTCTTTTTTTTTAACTGAAGTATAGTTGATATGCAATGTAGCATTAGTTTCAAGTGTACCACACTGTGATTCCACAAGTCTATATGTTATAGTGTGTTCTATACTTGCCATAAGTGTCCCATATGTCACCATGCAATTCTATTACAATCCCACTGACCATATTCCCCATGCCTGGCATTTATTCCCATGACTGCAAGCTTCTATCCCTCTCCTCCTTCCTCATGTTGCCCATCCTCCGACCTGCAGCCTGTTTGGCAGCCTGTTTGGCAAGCATTAGTTTGTTTTCTATCTTCATTTGGACGCCATTTTTTTAGTTAAAGTTTAGCGGACATAATACTCAAAGGGTCACCCCATTAGGACTTTCCTTAAGTTGGTATATGATTCTTTCAAAATAATGTAATAAAATGTTGAGATGCTTAAGTCTATTGATCTACTTTAGTTCCATAAACCAACTGTGTAGCCATTTAACATGAAGCTAAAATTAATTGCTGAAAATTTATTTTCAATGGGATTACGGTGTTTTGGAGACAGAAAAAAAAGATTAATCTGTGAGTGAAGTGCAGTTATGGGGAGGGGATGTTTAGCGAGTGGGGCTTCATCAGGACATCTGAGATGGGGAAGAGGAGAGTCTAAATGATGGAAGAAAAAGAAACGGAGGTAAAAGAGACATAAGACAAATTTTACAGACTTCCTTCTAACTTCCCTGGTGATCTTTTGGGACACCAGTGAGTGATCTGTTTTATTGTATTCCTTTTTGTCGTGATAAAGCATTATTACCAGAGAGAGCAAGCATGAACAGGGGAGGGCCAGAGAAAGAGGGAGAGAGGGAGAGAATCCCAAGCCGACTCTGCGCTATCAGCACAGAGCCTGATGTGGGGCTTGAACCCACTAACCGCAAGATCACGACCTGAGATGAAATCAAGAGTCGGCAGCTTAACCAACTCAGCCACCCAGACACCCCAACTTTAAACGATTCTTATATCATACGATCTATTTCTTGTCTATTTCTGTACTTTCTTTTCTTATTTTATTCCCATATCTACCAATTATTCATAGAGAGAATGACTTCAGATCGAAGCAATATAATGTAGTTTCTCTAGGACACACCGGTGTGTGAATGTGTCTGTGTGTATTGTGTGGGTGTTCTTGCAGGGGAGACAGAGCATTTATCACCAGGAACATTTTTATTTTCATTTTTATTTTATTTGTATTTTTATTTTCTATTTTCGACAGAAGCTCTTCGCTGGAAATGCTTCCTGTTTTCCAGGAATATTGATAACAGTTGTATACAGAAGAGTGAGGGGGTTCTTTCAGAGGAAGGCAGTTACTAGTTTCTTGTCAGTTTTAACTGACAACCATTTCTGTCATGGTTTTTCCTCCCACAAAATCAATACTTGCTCAAGAGTGTTTTCCACGCACTTTCCTATTTCCATGCACTTTCAACTACTCCTATTAATTCCCCATTTGAGGAATGTCTGACTCAAAAGGCCTCAGATGTGTTCTCACTACTTTCCATTACAGGGTGGACTCTCTTTTTTGGCATTTGTGTCGGGGTTTGTGGTATGTCCAGTGTTTTCGCTAACAGTAGGCTACTGTCCCCCAACACTCTCTCCCTAGACAGTCTTTTATGGTGTGGCTTGGGGGCTGGCTCAGAAAGTAGGAGATTGTTTTTCTCCCTATACATGAAAATATGGGTTGGCTCTTCTTCTGCGCTTTATTGATTGAGTGAGGGCAAGGAACATGTAAACATACTGAGAAACAAGTGTCTACTGTTATCATCAGGATCCCAGTAGCTTTCCTCAACATTTCACAGGGATTTTATGCTATCTTCTAGATCCTGTATTACTGTGGAAATCGGCAAGGCCATTCTGGTTTCCAATCCTATAGGTATCACCTCTTGTTTACTAACTTATTCATTTCCCTTTTGAAGCTACTAGTGTGTCCTTCTTACTACTCCCATTTTACATAAAAACTTAATGATTGCATGTCTGATTTTTAAACTATTGAGCCAATATTGATGCATTACTATTAACCAAAGCCCACAGTTTACATCAAGATTCACCTCCTCTGTTACAGTTCTGTGGTTCTGATAAGTACAGATCTATCCAAGAGTAGAACCTCCCTATGGAATGATTCCTGAGCTGAAATGGCATAAACAAAGAAGCAATTACCATTAATACATATGAAAAATTGTTTTAGCATTTCCAGTCCCCCAAAATAACCTCTGTTAAGGTTTTCTGGCACCTTTAGACGTGTCTTGCTAACAGATGCACAAAATTAATCCAGATAAAGCACAGATGCTCAGAGACACAGTTCAAAACTCTGGGGGGTTGATGCTGTGATGTTGAGTGTGGGTCCCCAGGAAGGCTGGCCTCCTCTCACTCCCTCTGTTATGGCTCAATGCAAAACACACACTGGACTCTTGTTTTGATTTTTTTGTAAAAGTGAAAATACTCTCCAGAGTTCTTTCAAGTAGTGACAACAGGTACTGATGTAGGTCTTTCCGAAGAGCTAAGGGGCATAACGTGAACTTTCAAAAAGTGAGGGATACCTGTACATAATGTCATGTACCCTCCATCACAGTATCATACAGATCACTTTCACTACTCTACAATTCCCTGTGCTCCACCCATTCAACCCTCCCTCTCTCTTCCTACACTCCTGGCTACACTCATCTTTATGCTATTTCTAATTTGTATAGTTTTGCCTTTTCCAGAATGTCATATATTTGGAATCATATACAGATGTAACCTTCTCTGGATGGCTTCTTTCACTCAAAACTGTGCATTAAAGGCTCTTCCATGTCTTTTCATAGCTTGATAGCTTTCTTCTTTTTATATATTTTTTAATGTTTATCTGCTTTTGAGACAGAGAGAGACAGATGTTAGCAGGGGCGGGGCAGAGAGAGAGAGGGAGACATGGAATTCAAAGCAGGCTCCAGGCTCCAAGCTGTAGTGCTGAGCCCGGCGTGGGGCTCGAACCCACAAATGGCAAGATCATGACCTAGGCCGAAGTCAGAGGCTCAGCCCACTGAGCCTCTCGGACACCCCTAGCTCTCTCTTTTTTTTAATCAAATACTCACATTACATTTTAAAGAGGTGCCACGGTCTGTTTTTCCCTTCATCTTAGTTGCCTCCAATTTTTGGCAATTAAAAACAAACCTGCTCTCAACATTTATGTGCATGTCTTTGTGTGGACATAAGTTTTTAACCCATTTGGTACCATATCTAGGAGTGCAAGGCCGACCACATGGTAAGACTATGTTTCGTTTGGTGAGAAATGCAAAACTCTCTTTCAGCGTGGCTGTACTATTTTGTATTTTCACCAGCAATGAACGAGAGTCCCTATTATTCTATATCCTCACCAGCATTTGGTTTTGTCAGTATTTCAGGTTTTACCCATTCTGACAGGTGTGTATGCTATCCCATTGTTTTACTTTGCAATTCCTTAATGACAAATGATATTGAGCATCTTAAAACATGCTTAATGCTATTTGTTATGTCTTTTTGGGGTGAAATATGTTTTCAGATTTTTGCCTGCTTTTTAAGCGACTTGTTTATTTTCTTATTGTTGAGATTTAAAAATTCTTTGTATATTTTGGATACAAGTGCTTTGTCAAACATGTATTTTGCAAATACTTTCTGCCACTGTAGCCATGGCTTTTCATTTTCTTAACTTACTATGAAATTGTGTTCTTTTTTCCCTGGGTACATGGTGGATTCTCCCAATTTGGATTTGTGTCCTTTGGTTTTTGGAATAGTCTTGCATAATTTTCTAAAATGTTCCTGGTCTACGACAGTCCACCTATAATTTTATCTTCCCTGACTTTCTAGAACTCCTGTTTAGTGAAATGTTGGTGTTCTTGGATTGGCCCTATATAGTTATTCATCCCAGCCCCCATACTTAACACTTGTCCTTCTGTTCTACTTTCTTATATCTAACTTCTGAGAATTTCATTGTTTTTTCTTTTATTTCTCATATGGCTGTTTAATTTAAAAATTATCTTTTTGTTCTCTATTTCTTTTAGTAGTATTCTGTTCTATTTTTTGAAAAAAATAAGGTTTATTTATTTTTGAGAGACAGAGAAAGACAGAGCACAAGCAGGGAAGGAGCACAGAGAGGGAGTTGCAGAATTTGAGCAGGCTCCAGGCTCTGAGCTGTAGCACAGAGTCCTACAGGTGGCTCAAACCCATGAATTGAGAGATGACCTGAGACTTAGTTGGAGGCTTAACTGACTAGGCCACCCAGGTGCCCCTTAGATATTTTTATCTCATTACATCCTTAAAGATTTGGCTTCTATGTACATGATTGTTTTTTTGTTTGTTTCTTAGCACAATATGCTTAAAATACACCTTCTCAAAAAAAAAACTGTTTAGATGACAAAAAGTTCAACCCACATGAACACCTTGTTTTCTTTGAGTACCTGCACATTCTAAAACAAAGAGGTTGGCGGCATTTGATTTCAGTGATAGATGCATATTTATGAATCCTTCTGGAGAAGAATCCATAGAGCAGAAACTCAACCAGGAAATAAAAAATAAAAGAGGAAAGGAAACAATATATTTTCACTATTTTAATCTTCATGTTTATTCCTCTTATTAGGTGGTAGCATCCCAAAACCGACCAAATAATAGTTTTCATGGGGTAAAATGATGTGAAAACCATAAAATGCAGACAAATTACACAAAACAAATATACAAAATTGAAGCATTGCAGATAATGTGGCTTTTTAAATGTTATATTTAATTTTGAGAGATTGTTGGGGCGCCTGGGTGGCGCAGTCGGTTAAACATCCGACTTCAACCAGGTCATGATCTCACGGTCCGTGAGTTCGAGCCCCGCGTCAGGCTCTGGGCTGATGCCTCAGAGCCTGGAGCCTGTTTCCGATTCTGTGTCTCCCTCTCTCTCTGCCCCTGCCCCGTTCATGCTCTGTCTCTCTCTGTCCCAAAATAAATAAAAAACGTTGAAAAAAAAATTAAAAAAAATTTTTTTGAGAGATTGTTACTAATGCGGAGGTTGAAGGAGTTAATCACAGTGAATTTTATGAATAGAGCATCTTTACCAGGTGAATCCGGATCTGCTTGGTCTTGGCACCATAGACAAGTGGATTGAGAAACGGGGGGACCAGCAAGTAGAGGCTAGAAAAGAGGATGTGGATATAAGGGGGAACATGAGCACCAAACCTATGTGTGAAGAAGGAGAAGAAGGCAAGGAGGTAGAACGGGAGGAAGACGCATATGTGAGTGATGCACGTATTGAATGCTTTCAACCGAGCCTCCTTCTGGGGTAAATGAAAAACTGTGGAAAAGATCTGTGCATAAGACAAAGTGATGAATGTGAGGTCAAACACTGCAACGGTGAATGCTGCAAACAAGCCATAAATTTTGTTGACCCGCACATCTGATGCAGCCAGTTTCACAATGGCCATATGCTCACAGTAAGAGTGGGAGATGATGGTTGTATGGTAAAACTGAAACCGGAACTTTATCAGTATTAGGCACGGGGCTACTAGGAAAGCTGCCCTGAGTGTTATCACTGCCCCTATCTGGGTGACAAGGCGATGCGTGACGATGGCAGCATGTCTTAGTGGATAACAGATGGCCACATAACGGTCCACAGCCATGGCCAACAGAAGGCCTGACTCTATGCCCTGAAATGTGTGGATGAGCCACATTTGAAGCAAACAGGAATCAAAATAAATGTCTGGCACATGAAACCAGAAAATTCCAAGCATCTTGGGCATAATGGTGGTAGCAAGCGCAATATCTGTGACTCCCAGCATGCCTACGAAAATGTACATGGGCTCATGGAGGCTGCGCTCTGACCTGATGATGATCAGAAGCAAGGAGTTTCCAATCATAGCAATGAGATACATGACACAGAATGGAATCCCAATCCAGCACTGCACAGTCTCTAGGCCTGGGATCCCTATCAGCGTCAACACAGAAGGCCTGAAGACTGTGATGTTGGAAATGGACATAATGTCTTTGGGCTTCCAGAAGCAAATGAAAGAAGCTTCTCAGTCAGTGGCACTCTTCCCCGCTACTCTTGTTTGTATAAAGTCATCATAGTGGGTCTCTGATTTTGTCAGAACTCTAAGATCATATCATCCTTCTTATTTATATTATGGAAGGAAAATGATCCACCGATACTCATTGTGTTTTCAGAATGGACATCCACTAGTAGTGTAGCACAATGAGAAGTTATGTAGAAGGCAAGTCATTTGCATTACAACCAGCCAGATCACGTGGGTAACAGAGTAACTGCTGATCTCTCTGTTATGTCCCTCTGCACCTGGGGATACAATAATTATACCTGTTAAACTTGCTTGGATATGGCATTTCAAGCAGAGTTTGATGAATCTCCATATTCCACATTCCAACTACCTGATAATATTCTGTTATTTTCCATTGTGTCTAGGTCTGCAACTGACACTTTGGATCAACAAATATGACTCTGACCAGTACATTAGTAGATAAATCTCCATAAGTTTTATATTTTAAGGTTTTTTTTTAATAGAGAGAGACAGAGATGACAGGAGGGGCAAAAAGAAGGGAGAGAGAGAGTATCCCAAACAGACTCCATACCATCAGCACACAGCCTGACATGAGGTTTGAACTCACCAACCCCAAGATCTTGACCTGACCTGAAATCAAGAATGGCACGCTCAGTGAGTCACCCAGGAGCCTCTTTTTCTGTTTAATTCTCTTTTTTTCAATGAAATAACTCCCTATGAAAGAGAATAGAGAAACTGGTCACAACCATGAGCACAATATATTCATCTATCTATATCATTTGTATCTACGTAAGACTGGATGTCTCTCTTTTCCTTGTTTGTTTTTTTTTTCCATTAACAATTTCACTTTTTAAATTTAAATCCATGTTAGTTAACATGTAGTGTAAGAAGGGTTTCAGGAGTAGAATTTAGTGATTCATCATTAAATATAATACCCAGTGCTCATCCCAACAAGTGCCCTCCTTAATGCCCATCACCCATTTAACCCATCCCCCCCAACACCACCCTTCCAGTAGCCCTCAGAGTGACTTTATACCCAGGAGGCTCTTATGGTTTGTCACCCTCTGTTTTTATCTTATTTTTTCTTCCCTTCCCCAGAAGTCCTTTCAAAAGAAAGTAATGGAAGCGCTTTGAAAAGATCATCCAACCCCATGCACTTTTGGTGAGTCTGGGTGAAAATTTCATGCCATTTTTACATGCCTAGTAAAACTCTATTTTATTTCGCCCACATACTAACAATTTAATTCCTGAAAATTAGTGCTGTGCTTAAAATCGCTGACATTTTGGAATACCCATTTCTGAATACCTAGATGGAAGGAATCTCTAGAAAACATGGAAACTCAGAGGCAACAATGTATAGAGGCAAGGGGACTCAATCTTGCTGACAACAAAGTGTGGGAAAATGGGTACATGGGTAATTCATGGACTAGAGGCTAGGTTCTTGGGTTTAAACTGCTCACAGCTGCCAGTAACATGAGATTTGGCCAATGTCAGCTCATTAATTCTTAATGAAATATATATCACTTGAACATTTGAATTTTTCATCAGTTCACGCATGAGAAAAGAGTCAAAAATAAAGGGGTGGAAGGACACGTTTCCCAACAGGAGTCCAATATGGAAATAGGAATGGAAGACATGGAGCAGACTGGGATACCAGAAATGATGGAGGAGATGGCTCAACTAAAGAACATTTAATCACCTCGATTCATGATGACTGACTTTTCTGAAAACTGGGCTCTTAGTCTAGTTCAGATACATTTGTATCTGAAAAGATCATTGCGGGGCGCCTGGGTGGCGCAGTCGGTTAAGCGTCCGACTTCAGCCAGGTCACGATCTCGCGGTCTGTGAGTTCGAGCCCCGCGTCGGGCTCTGGGCTGATGGCTCAGAGCCTGGAGCCTGTTTCCGATTCTGTGTCTTCCTCTCTCTCTGCCCCTCCCCCATTCATGCTCTCTCTCTGTCCCAAAAATAAAAAAAACAAAAACAAAAAAAAAAACCAAAAAAAAAAAACGTTGAAAAGATCATTGCTTTTTAAAAATCACATATCTTAAATTAGAAAGCCTCAAACTACATTAGAAAGTTTCTATTTGGTGAAAACAGGATTCAGCTGTTTCATTCTTTCCTAGTTGGTCCAACATTGTTGCTTTCTGTCAGCAAGCCCATGATCATTTAATCATATATTTATTGTCACTAAAAATGCCAGTAATGCAGGAAGAGCTGTGGTTTATGTGGCTAAACCTCAAGTGAAGGAACCCACTCAACAGGTCCTTTCTAGAAGCAAGTCTGTATCAGCTGATGCATGTTTAGAATAGACTAGTCAACTAAGACATGATTTCCAAAGCTTTGTTCACCAGTGTTTAATCCTAGAGATTCCTCGATCATGGATTCGTTTATTCACTTCTTCTTTCTAGAGTTAATCAGAATTAGAGAAATCCTTCAGTGCCATTCACATTGTCTGGCATATTTAACAGTAAGGAGCTGATGTGGCAGCATTACCTGACAGGTACAGGTGGTGGGAAGGCAAGTGGGAGAGGACCTAAGTGAGTACAGGGCAGGGGGGCTGGAGTGGTTATCACTGGAAAAGCTGGTATGAAACATTATTGGGTGAACGTGGGCAAGGAGACTTCATGCTTTGTTATTGGGGGGCAGTTGTGTTTTTACAAGACACCTGAAAACCATGGTCTGTCTTCATAACACCATCACTCATCACTCACCTGTCATTCACTCTTTTTCCCCCTGAGACTCTCATCTCATTCACTTGTGTTTACGCTGGCAGCATCTCTTTCTTGTCTCTGCACCCTCTAGAACAGCCCGCTGTAAATATCATGAACTCTTATCCATTTGCTGCTCGGCCATCTGCCAAACTGTGCACATCTCTGGAATAGACTTTCCTCTCTTCGTTTGTCCCTGCAAAACGGACTTGCACCCTCTTTTGTAAATGTCTGAGCTCATGTTGATGGGATCACACTCCAACAAAACTCACAGGAAGGTCTATAATTTGCTAGACACAGCATAACTTTATTAATCTTGAATTGGCAAGTATAACGTTCCCCAGTGTACATGGAGAGGGAGGAGGTCTGAATATGAGATTTCCTAGCCACTAACCCAAGCCCCCAGGGACCCAGCAGCTCATAATGAAGCCCTCTTGCGTCCATCCACATCTAATGTCTCTGAAGCCATTTCTGCAACTTGCAGAATCCCCTTGGTCTCTTCATTTCTTTTTCCCCACCGGGGAGATGTAGAGAAATTAATATATACAATCTGTATTTTTTGACATTCCTTACAAAATAAAAAGTTTTCGGTAAAAATTAAGTAATTAAATTTACTTTTGTCAGTTTCTTTCTGCTGTCCTCATTAGTAAAAGATCGAGAGGACACTTAAATGTACTTAAATGTATGTTCCTGTGCCAATGAGTTACGTATAAATAAGTATTCTGTGACCCTTCTTTCACTGAGACATTTCTGGAGACAAAATCTGTATCCACAATGGCTCTCTATCACACATTTGACACTCATTCTCTTGTAGTATCATTCTTTAGGTCTTTATTTTATTGAAGCTTTGTAAATTGAGTAGTATTCTCACAATGACCAGTTATGATGGACATGTCCACTTTCCACTGATTAGTAGACTTTCATTACAGAAAACTACACATCTGACTATTATCATTATCACCATTGTCAATTATACATGATAAATAATTATACATAATTTCATCTAAATGTTTTTGGAAATATGCTTTGTTGCTTTTTATATAAATACTTACAAAATACTCTTTAATTGTTTCTTTGCCCACGATGACTCAAACTGTTTATTTGCATAAATGTTTGCTGAACTTTGACTAGAACATTAAAATTTCCTCTGTTTTTTTTCTTTTATTCCAAAGAAATTGTTATTAAAGAACCACAACCCCTATTGGTAATCCAAGCAAACCCTATCACATAAATACTGACATTTATTTTTTTTCATATGTAATTTACTGTCAAATTAGTTTCCATGCAACACCCAATGCTCATCCCTTCAGGTGCCCTCCTCAATGCCTATCACCCACCCTCCCCTCCTTCCCACCTCCCATCAACCCTCAGTTCATTCTCAGTTTTTAAGAGTCTCTTATGCTTTGGCTCCCTCCCTCTGTAACTTTTTTTCCTTCCCCTCCCCCATGGTCTTCTGGTAAGTTTCTCCAGATCCACATAAGACTGAAAACATATGGTATATGTCTTTCTCTGTATGACTTATTTTACTTAGCATAACACTCTCCAGTTCCATCCATGTTGCTACAAAAGGCCATATTTCATTCTTTCTCACTGCCAACTAGAATTCCATTGTGTATATAAACCACAATTTCTTTATCCATTCTTTAGTTGATGAACATTAAGGCTCTTTAATACTCTTTGCAGTATTAAATGCAAATACTGGCATTTAAAACAGCCTCAAAAGATGCTTCAGGATAGCCTCTAGATTTACAAAGTGATCAAATTCAGTATTCATTGATAAAGCCCAGTGTATAAAACAAGCCAGAGTATCTACATCCATGTGACATGCAGTCTAATAAATTCTTATGTATACATTGATTTAAGTGTCACAAATCAAAGTATGGACGTCTGCACACATGTGAATATTTTCCATACTCTTTTTAAAAATGACCCATGAGCTCAGGTTTTCAGGAATGGCCCATAAGCCTTAAGTTCTCAAGTTATTAATTTGGACAGAACACTTTATGTGTTCATTAGTACAATAACCTTGAGTGATTTAAAAGCATGATGTTTTAAGCCCACTGAGAAGATACCCTGACATATGTCAAATAGATACACACATTCACACACATGCGCATTTTTGGAGTGAAAACTGGCCAATGACATATGATAGCTTTAAGAATAAAGTTCAAAAATTTTGCATAGTGTCCATAACCATTCCTGACATTTGTAGTTTTCTTGTCTCTACAAGTTGTGCATTACATTGAGAAAAACTGTGCCATTTCTTGATTCTCTATTTAAGCTCCAAGATCATCTACCTGGCATGGTATGTCCTTACCAAAGTCAGATGCTTCACAACCTGAGCCACCCAGGCACCCCCTCAAAAAGATTTCTTTTTGAAGTCTCACTTACACCACTCATTTAACCAAATATTTTGTTATCATTCTATACTCTATTTCCTCCCTGACTCCCTTCCAATCCTTGGAAAATTTACTTCTGATCCAGAATCCTATTTGCTACAACTTTTAGCAACATTTTATGTGACTTCCATATCTATGATGATGACCCATTCCAACCATTTTTCTATGAATTATTGTTAGCAGGGCTATGTTGAGTTTGGTGGGAACAGTTCTTTAATGTTTCTATTCATAAAAGTTACCAACACCATCAAAATAAAATTTGCTTTTATTAAAATCCAAATACATCATATGACATATTTCATTTAATTGTCAACCAATAAAGAAGGTACTAAAATAATTCCTTTTTAAGGGCAAGAACCAATAGTTACATAACAGGACAATTTTATTTATTTTTTTTAATTAAAAAAAATTTTTTTAACGTTTATTTTTGAGACAGAGAGAGACAGAGCATGATCAGGGGATGGGCAGAGAGAGGGAGACACAGAATCTGTAACAGGCTCCGGGCTCTGAGCTGTCAGCACAGAGCCCGACGAGGGCTCGAACTCAAGAACTGTGAGATCATGACCTGAGCAGAAGTCAGTCGCTTAACCGACCGAGCCACCCAGGTGCCCAACAGGACAATTTTATACAGTTAGTGTGGGACTGGCAAACCAGGATTTCTCATATCAAAGGGTTTTTTTTTAACTCTTAAAATAGATTTCCTTGCTCAAATTCAAGTGAATATACCATATATTTCAAACTAAAGAAGTTATCCAGGATTCCAAGGGTCAAGGCAACACACTTTCATTTACCACATTGATTGTTTTATATATATACATATATATATACATATATACATATTATATACATATAATATATATGTGATGTATATTACATCATGTGTATATATACATCCTATATCATATATATATCATATATATATATATATATCATTAACATGCATGTATATATATGTGTGTTTTTATAATGTGTATATACATATTACATTGTCCATATATTAATGTGTCTAGTGTATACAAACACACATCACATATACATAATAGAAAAACAAAGAAAAGAGGCTAACCCTGAAAAGGTTGCACGTGTTCAAGGTAATGCTTGAAAGTTCATTGTTTATCTATCTTCAAGTGTATATAAGGTCCGATTGCACATTCTCGGAGCATGTGCTAAGGCCTGCTGAAGGAGAGATTGTAAGAATACTATCTTGAATGAAGAAATTAAGGTACAATCTGGAGACAAGCTTCTATAAAATAATATTTGGTGTGAATAGAGCCTCTTTAAATACAACTATGTGTACACATCCTATTTAGTCTTTCACTGCCTTTTTTTTGGACCTGGGTATGGTATTTTTCATCTGTTAGTCCCTCCCTTGGTGAAGTCTGTTGACACCAGCATGCTTCATTAATAACTTGGGCACAAAGTCTTCACTATGTAGGGAACAACGTGTTAACTTTTAAGTTGTCTATGTGGTCTCAGGTGGGTTGATTTCACTTATTATTTGTTTTCATTCAGTATTATCTGTTCATTCAATAAACCTATATGATGTGCCTTTTCTATACAGTAGACTTTCTATCAGTGATTCAGAAAATATCTCATTTTAGAACTCGCATTTTAATTGCTGTAAAAGGTACAGATAGAAATAATTATTGCTTATTGTTTATTGTTTATTGTGGCTTCAAGCTCCTGGCCCAAGTATTTACTGACTGTGGTGGGAGTGTTTTATATTTCAGCAGAATTTCAACTGTTTCTACAAACACTCAATGACTCACTATTTTCGCTTTCCAAATATACCCAACACAACTCCATCTGGGTTTAACCCTAAAATATGTTTTTCTTAGTGTTATCTTGTGTATGCTTAAGAATAAGTTAAAATGCAAGATAATAGGATATCTAGGAGAATTGAGAATATCATTAATTTATTTTTCTCAACAATTTTAAGTGCTTTAGGAAAATACATTGGAAACTTTCACATTTATTATCCTTCTAAGTTTATTGAGAGTTACTTATGGATTCTGTTTATTCCCATTGCTCATTCAGTGTGTGTGTGTGTGTGTGTGTGTGTGTGTGTGTGTATGTGAGTGAGAAACAGAGAGAGGAAAGTTGGGGGGTGGTTATTCAGAAATAGCCAGCATTTCGCATTATTCTTCATTTTAACAATGTGTGCTGATGGGGGACAAAAGCAAAATTACTCGGTCTTGAATCTGTTTGGTCTTCACCCCATAAATGAGGGGGTTTAGCATAGGGGGCACTACCACATAGTGGTTGGCTACCAGGATGTAGATGTGCTGAGGGACAGTTTTACCCCCAAATCTATGGGCAAAAAAGGAAAAGAATGCTGGGGCATAGAACGTAAGTATGACACAGATGTGGGAACCACATGTGTTGAGGGCGTTGAATCAGGCAGAGTCGAAGGTAACTAAAACACTGCAAAGGATCATTGCGTAGAACATAATGATGAACACAATGTCTAGTCCTGTAGACAGTAGGGTCACAGTCAGGCCATAAATGATGTTGACACTGATATTGTCACATGCCAATCTGGCAATGCCCATGTGCTCACAGTAGGAGTGGGGAATGATGTTTCTCCCACAATACGTAAGTCGGTGTACCAGGAAGATGAATGGAAAGCAGATGATAAAGCTCCTGACAACAGCTGCGATGCCAATTTTCCCAGTGGCTGAGGAGGTTAAGATTGTGGTATATCTCAGTGGGTGACAGATGGCCACATAGCGGTCAAATGCCATGGCCAGGAGAATAGCAGATTCTGCCACAAAGAGGAAATGGATGAAGAACATCTGAGATACACAACTACCAAAGGATATATTCATGGAATGGAACCAGAAGATGGCCAGCATCTTGGGGGCTGTGGCTGTGGAGAGCAGGATATCTGATAAGGCCAGCATGGAAAGGAAGACATACATAGGCTCATGGAGATGGCGCTCAGTTACATTCAGGAAGAACAAGAATATTTGCCTATGACAGCTAAAATGTGCATAGAACAGATAGGGATGGAGATCCAGGTATGAGAATCTTCTGGTCCTGGGATTCCAGTGAGGACATACCACATATCCTGGGGATGGGTGTGATGGTAAGAGAAAGGGACCATCTGGGGCAGTATATTCCAGACCTAGTATCTGGATTAAAGACCACAGGGCTGACTGAGGATTGAGGAGCAGCACCACTTTCGGTTGAATGACATATGGTTAGATTGTTTGGCAATATTTTCTCCTCTGTGAAAAGATAGTGAGACGTATTAATGTGCTTAAAATTGCACTCTGACTCCTTCCATGGAAGAATTAAATCATATCTTGGGAAAAAAAGCTTCACGTTAGTAAGTGTTTAATATGTGCCATAGGACTTTATAAATATCACCTTATTAAATGTTCACAATAGCCTGTTGAAAAGACCTTTACAATGATCCTCAACATGGATACTGTTGTTATTGCAACAGATGCAAAAATATTCCACAGACTTTCAGCTTCTTGTCCCAGGTCCCATTGGATTCAGGGTCAGACAGCATAGATTTGAAAGCTCTGAGATCAGCCACCACCCAATACTCCCTATAAAAATAAAACTAGACACAAAAACATGTCATCAAATTGTTCACTGATCATATCCCTGAAGTATTATACTTCTTAAGGAAGAGGGAGTGAATTCATTTTTAACTAAATACATTTTGGGCAATACAGTACATATGCTCTTCTCAACCTTGATGTGCCGCTGGAATGATGCTAAGGGCCATGATAGGCACTAAACATCTACAGGTGACTTCATTGATTCTTGTCAGCTAATCAACATATTTCTTAAAATTATACGATGAATATTAAAAACCTAAAGAATATGCAGCCTCAAACTGAGTTGGACTCTTAAATGGATGGATATGCCTGACAAGTGGTGAAGGAAAAATACACTGTCTCATTTGGGTCCCTGCTTGAAAATTAGACAATATATTTCTTTAAAATACCCCCAAGCAGGAAGTAACAGGGTTTCACATTAGGAAGTGGGGTCCCCAGGCCTTCAGTAAAAGGGAGGGAGGGTAATCTACTGGTTACTACTTTTCTGTAGTTGCAACAGAATGGATAAAAGCAAGGGATGTGTTGGGTGAAATGCCAGCGAGGAGATAGCCCATTTCAGTGGGATGTGTATGTGAGGGGGCGTGTTCCTATAAACACATAGCTATGAGGGAGGGTATAGATATGGATACAAAGCAGGTGGATGACAAGTGGCTTCCATCCTCCCCCAGTCCCCATTTTCAAATCAAAGAGGGCTGAATGTATTTGCTTAAGAGGAACATGGGCTTAAAATATGTCTGCCTTTTTACCTCTTGATTGCATTGGAGTCAGTATCATTGTGCAACATAGTTTTACCACATTTACTTTCAGTTTTTATTAGGTGTTCAATATTCCAGTACTTCATATCATATGATTGAAATATTTGGAATCCATTTATTTCTTTTTCTTTTTTTTTAACTGAAGTATAGTTGATATGCAATGTAGCATTAGTTTCAAGTGTACCACACTGTGATTCCACAAGTCTATATGTTATAGTATGTTCTATACTTGCCATGAGTGTCCCGTATGTCACCATGAAATTCTATTACAATCCCACTGACCAGATTCCCCATGCTTGGCATTTATTCCCATAACTGCAAGCTTCTATCCCTCTCTCCCTTCCTCATGTTGCCCGTCCTCCGACCTGCAGCCTGTTTGGTAAGCATTAGTTTGTTCTCTATATTCATTTGGACGCCATTTTTTTAGCCGACATAATACTCAAAGGGTCACCCCATTAGGACTTTCCTTAAGTTGGTATATGATTCTTTCAAAATAATGTAATAAAATGTTGAGATGCTTAAGTCTATCGATCTACTTTAGTTACATAAACCAACTGTGTAGCCATTTAACATAGAGCTAAAATTAATTGCTGGAAATTTATTTCCAATTGGATTACAGTGTTTCGGGGACAGAAAGAAAAGATTAATCTGTGAGTGAAGTGCAGTTATGGGGAGGGGATGTTTAGTGAGTGGGGCTTCATCAGGACATCCGAGTTGGGGAAGAGGAGAGTCTAAATGATGGAAGAAAAAGAAACAGAGATAGAAGAGACATAAGACAAATTTTACAGATTTTCTTCTAACTTTCCCGGCGATCTTTTGGGGCACCAGTGAGTGATCTGTTTCATTGTATTCCTTTTTGTTGTGATATAGCATTATCACCTGCAGCTCCCCAACTTATAACTCTGGGGCTCTAGGAAGCATATTTTATAATATTACTAATGGCAGATTCTGACTGAACCATGAATATATGCATAGAGGCAGGGTGTGGTTAATAGGGATTGCATACATCTGGGACCCATAGAAATATATTTAAGTGATAGCTACATCCTATTCTGACTGTATTACCACTAAAACCTACTTAATGGGAGGCTTAGTTTCCAGTTGTAAAACACCTAAAAGTAAACATCAATTACAAATGTGGGCCAGTATGTTAGGGTAGTTGCCACGTAAGTCAGATACATTTTTAGCTCAACATCAGATGAGATTAGGGCACTTGCAAAATTACCATCATTAAGATCAAAATAATTATTACATTGAACAAGTTCAAATTTTTGGACTTCAAGCTTCGGATCCTCTACACAGAGATTGAGCTAATATACAGTATCCATAAGGCCTAGACTTACTTTCGTATGCTAGACACAAATGTGAATTGGTAATTTTCACCCCCAATCTGTCATTTCTGTTTTATAAGGTGCAGACGGTTCAGCATGGTGAACTTGGCTTAGAAATGGAGTTTTAGGAGCACTTGGGTGGCTCAGTCAGTTACGCATCCAACTTCAGCTCAAGTCATGATCTCATGGTTTGTGAGCTGGAGCCCTACATCAGACTCTGTGCTGACAGCTCAGGCTCAGAGCCTGGAGCCTACTTTGGATTCTGTATCTCCCTCTCTCTCTGCCCCTCGACTGCTTTCACTCTGTCAGTCTCTCATATATAAATAAACATTAAAAAAAAAGAAATGGGGTTCTATTCTATCCTCATGTTCAGTGTATCATCTTTGTTATATAGGGAAGGGAGTTGAAATCTCTGAGTTTAGGTTTTTTAATCTGTGTTTAGCCCAGCACCTGATGTATAGTGAATAGTCTGTAAATTTTAGGGGGAAATGCATGCATGTATTTGCATACATACACACATATGCATTGTCTTTAACTACTAGACTTGTTTAGCTACAAAGCCTTGCTTTTACTACTGGAACTGGAATCCAAATTCATTGCATCTATGCACAGCATTCAGGCCCACATTTCAAAGAAAAAGAACCATTGAGCAAAATGGAAACCAAGTGCGTCTAAAAGGAAAAACCTCTATTTGTGCCTTTGCAGATGGCCCATTTAGGAAAAGAGCACAAAGAGATACTACAATTGCCCATGAGTCCCATTACAGCCACATCCAATGCCTCATAGGTCAAGACTGAGAGAAATGCAAGATGATTAGTTGCTAGGAAGACGGAGCTGCCTCTGGAGTTCCCTATATTTTCTTTCTTTTTTTTTCCCCTGTGTTTCCAGGTGTCTTTTTCTACATGTCTTTGCTGAGCAAAACTCAGCTTACTTACCTATACTTTCTTGGATCCTGAAGGTATTTAACTGGTTGAGAGGGAAAAGTGAAAGCAAGATGATGTTCAGAAGACAAACAGCAAATGTGGAGCTATATATACCTCCTCTAGGCATCTCTCAGGCCCTAGACCTTCAGTCCCCAGAGGACTGAACTTTACACACTGGTGGAAGGAGATGGCCCAGAGTTGGCTCCTGGGAGAAACACGCCCACTGTCTCTCCCTCTACAGCATGTGCAGGGTTTCCTTGGTCCAGCACTCTGGGACATCCAAGTTAGCACACACTTGCATTGAGTACCCAGATCTCCTTTGCATGGCAGAGATTCTTGCTAGTGAAATACTATCTTGTTCCCATGGAGGCATCTGCAAATGTAGACTGTGAATGCCACATGTGGAAGGATTGTATGCTTTTGAGAGGGTACCTAAGACTAGATTCTGTCACCTTACTTACCTTGAAATTTTCAGGCTCTTTGGCTTTCTCTCTCTTCCATTGGTCACATGGTAGAATTCGCATCAGAAGGGTCCAGAAATGCCATTAGCTACCATAGAGAGTTTTATTTGGATTTTGATGTGGATTTTTATTTTCTCAGCCTAAGCTGCTCTTCTTCTCTTCTTTCTCCCTTTCCTCCACCTCCTCCTCCTCTTCCTCCTTCTTCTTTCAGAGACAAAGAGAGTGGACGAGGGACATAGGAAGAAGGAGAGAAAGAATCCCGATTCAGTGCTCAGTGCTCAGTGCTCAGCGTGGAGCCTGGCGTGAGTCTTGATCTTACAACCTGGGATCATGACCTGATCACGAGTCGAACGCTTAACTGACTGAGTCACCCAGGTGCCTCTCTTTTCCTTTTCGTTTTTCTTTTTAAACTTTCTCTGTCCTGGTAACTTTTCTCTAAATGGATTGGGACGGTCTGGGGGGTTGGGCTAAGGTTCTAATTATAATCATAATCTTAATTTCACATTTCTTTTATTGTTTAATTTTGCTTTTTAAAAAAAAATAGAGAATCCTTTCATATATGTAGTAAACCTTTTTTGTCTTTTCTGTATCTATCACGGACCCTCACACAAGTTTTGTCTCTCTTGGTTATTATTCTTTCTCAATTCCTATTACAATATGTTTGCTCTTCCCTTCTGCACACTGTGGAAGGTAATCTGAGAAGCTGACTGCAATCATGCCCTTCTCTATCTCTCTGTGTGTGCTGCTGCTGTCATCTGTAGTGGAGCCCATTTCTCCTCCCCTTGAACCTGGGATGACAGTTCTTGTGACCACATAATGTAGCAGGAATGATGGTGCTGTTCTTGGGTGACTGAGCCAATGTAATACGAAGTCTGGCAACTTCTACCTTGTTTTTTATTCAAAGCCAGGCACCCATATTAGGAATAGAACTCCACTGAAATCATACCAATAATATGAAGAAGCTATCCCCATGGAGAGAGGGTGACTATGGAAATGAGCCCAAAGGCACCAGGCATGGGACTGAAGTCCGTGGACTTTTCAACTCAGCTGAGGCTGAATTCTTAGTTGAATGCTGCCTATTGAGGTACCACAGCCCACTCCTTATGGAAACAGAACCATACGGTCAAGCCTTACCTGGATTGTTGACCCACAGAATTGTGAGAAACAATAAGTCATTGTTGTTTGGAGACACTACGTTTGGGGATGGTTTGTTACACAAGAGATAACAATTATAACATAGCAAATATTTTGAAATGATTTCATAATTTTCTTTTGGTCCTGACTTCAATTTGCTAAATTTAACTTTTTTTTAAGTTTATTTATTTTAGAGAGAGAGCAAGCATGAATGGGGGAGGGCCAGAGAAAGAGAGAGAGGGGGAGAGAATCCCAAGCAGACTCTGTGCTATCAGCATGGAGCCTGATGTGGGGTTTGAACCCACTAACCACAAGATCACGACCTGAGATGAAATCAAGAGTCGGCAGCTTAACCAACTGAGCCACGCAAGCACCCCAACTTTAAACGATTCTTATATCATATGATCTATTTCTTGTCTATTTCTCGACTGTCTTTATTTTCTTATTTTATTCCCATATCTACCAATTATTCATAGAGAGAATGACTTCAGATCGAAGCAATATAATGTAGTTTGTCTAGGACACACCGATGTGTGAGTGTGTCTGTGTGTGTTGTGTGGGTGTTCTTGCAGGGGAGACAGAGCATTTATCACAAGAAACATTTTTATTTTTATTTTTATTTTTATTTTTATTTTTATTTTTACTTTTATTTTCTGTTTTCGACAGAAGCTCTTCACTGAAAATGCTTCCTGTTTTCCAGGAATATTGATAACAGTTGTATAAGGAAGAGTGAGGGGGTTCTTTCAGAGTAAGGTGGTTACTAGTTTTTTTCCAGTTTTAACTGGCAACCATTTCTGTCATGGTTTCTCTCCTCCCACAAAATCAACACTTACTCAAGAGTGCTTTCAAGCCTATGTCCATGCACTTTCAACTACTCTTATTAATTCCCCATTTGAGGAATGTCTGACTCAAAAGGCCTCAGACCTGTTGTCACTAATTTCCATCACAGGGTGGACTCTCTTTTTTGGCATTTGTGTCGGGGTTTGTGGTATGTCCAGTGTTTTCGCTAACAGTAGGCTACTGTCCCCCAACACTCTCTCCCTAGACAGTCTTTTATGGTGTGGCTTGGGGGCTGGCTCAGAAAGTAGGAGATTGTTTTTCTCCCTATACATGAAAATATGGGTTGGCTCTTCTTCTGCGCTTTATTGATTGAGTGAGGGCAAGGAACATGTAAACATACTGAGATACAAGTGTCTACTGTTGTCGTCAGGATCCCAGTAGCTTTCCTCAACATTTCACAGGGATTTTATGCTATCTTCTAGATCCTGTGTTACTGTGGAAATCGGCAAGGCCATTCTGTTTTCCAATCCTACAGGTGTCAGCTGTTTGTTTACTAACTTATTCATTTCCCTTTTGAAGCTACTAGTGTGTCCTTTTTACTACTCCCATTTTATATAAAAACTTAATGATTGCATGTCTGATTTTTAAACAATTGAGCCAATATTGATGCATTACTATTAATCAAAGCCCACTGTTTACATCAAGATTCACTTTCTCTGTTACAGTTCTATGGTTCTGATAAGTACAGATCTATCCAAGAGTAGAACCTCCCTATGGAATGATTCCTGAGCTGAAATGGCATAAACAAAGAAGCAATTACCATTAATACATATGAAAAATTGTTTTAGCATTTCCAGTCCCCCAAAATAACCTCTGTTAAGGTTTTCTGGAGCCTTTAGATATGTCTTGCTAACAGATGCACAAAATTAATCTGGATAAAGCACAGATGCTCAGAGACACGTTTCAAAACTCTGGGGGGTTGATGCTGTGATGTTGAGTGTGGGTCCCCAGGAAGGCTGGCCTCCTCTCGCTCCCTCTGTTATGGCTCAATGCAAAACACACACTGAATGCTTGTTTTGCTTTTCGCTTATTTTGTAAAAGTGAAAATACTCTCCAGAGTTCTTTCAAGTAGTGACAACAGGTACTGATGTAGGTCTTTCCGAAGAGCTAATGGGCATAACGTGAACTTTCAAAAAGTGAGGGATACCTGTACATAATGTCATGTACCCTCCATCACAGTATCATACAGATCACTTTCACTACTCTACAATTCCCTGTGCTCCACCCATTCAACTCTCCCTCTCTCTTCCTACACTCCTGGCTACACTCATCTTTATGCTATTTCTAATTTGTATAGTTTTGCCTTTTCCAGAATGTCATATATTTGGAATCATATACAGATGTAACCTTCTCTGGATGGCTTCTTTCACTCCAAACTGTGCATTAAAGGCTCTTCCATGTCTTTTCATAGCTTGATAGCTCTCTTTTTTTTTAATTTTTTTTAATGTTTATTTGCTTTTGAGACGGAGAGAGACAGAGTGTGAGCAAGGGAGGGGCAGAGAGAAAGAGGGAGACAGAATCCGAAGCAGGCTCCAGGCTCCACGCTGTCAGCATAGAGCCCGATGCGGGGCTCAAGCTCACAAGCTGTGAGATCATGACCTGAGTCAAAGTCAGACTCCTAGCCGACCGAGCCACCCAGGCCCCCCCCAGATGGTATTTTTAATACCTGTGGTAGGTCTGTCAATTCTCAATGTGAGGACCCTAGCTGATGGCTCTAAAATTGCCATCCTCCCTAGGAAGGGGTTTAGTTATTTTATGTTAGTGCTCCAAGATAGAGAGGCCTATGTAAAGCATACAATCCAAAGCACAAACTTTCGTAACTTGTTCCTTTCTGTGTAAAACCCAGTAATCAGGAAGTGTATTTTCATCAGCTTCCTTCCTTCATTTTCCTTCCTTTGACCCCTTCCACTGGGTCATGGATTTTAAGACAATCTGAAGTTCTTCACAAGTCTCATCATTATAGTCCAATTACCCACTTCTAGAACCAGCTGTGATTTCTGAGTATGTACCAGATATTTTCAAGCCCATTGTCCACATCCATTGGTTCCAACTATTTTGGCTCATATTCCTACAAGTTGTCATAATCTGAGGTACAGATACTCAGAGCCTTGATGAATAGAGTCTTCAAATGGACCTTCCCACTCCTCATATTAAACATGACTCTCCAACCAACGACTCAGGTGTGTTAGGCATATGTCTCTGTTCCGTTAACTCCATATAAGTTCACATCAGTCCTCCCAGCATGCCTGGCAGGGCAGAACATGTCCTGCAGCTGCAGAGGCCCCTGCTTCCCCCAAACGGAGTCAGTGCTGAGCAAAGGTGATTATGTAGCATCAAAACATTGAAGGGAAGCTTGTCTAGCCGCTGAGCGATGTGTGCCCAAAGATGATCCGTGAGACACAACATCACCTCTGCCGACTCAGTAGCTAACTCTCCTTTCATTCTAAAACTGGGTCATACGGATCTTGTGAAATTGACACATGCCAAGGTGCTTTGCTCTGTCCAGGAACTATTTATTTCCCCACTTTTAAGCGGTTGGAAACTAAAGTGTGTCTTTTTGCTTTCTACACTGACTACTTAATTGAATGGAACAACAACAAGGAGAGAAATATATAAACACAAGTCTGAAATAAAAATTTTAAGTACAGGGGCACCTCTGGGTGGCTCAGTTCGTTAAGCATCTGACTTCGGCTCAGGTCATGATTTTGCAGTTCGTGGGTTGAAGCCCCGTCTCCGGCTCTGTGCTGACAGCTCAGAGCCTGGAGCCTGCTTTGGAGTCTGTGTCTCCCTCTCTCTCTCTGCCCCTCCCCTGCTCATGCTCTGTCTCTCTCTGTCTCAAAAATAAATAGAAATAACATTAAAAAATTAAAAATAAAATTTAAGTACATAGATTTAGGTTTATATCTAAAAATATTAAGAAATACTTGCTTCCTTGGTGTAAGATTACTCTGATGCATTAATCTGCTGAGTATTAGCTAACACTTTCCTCCTTAGGTACCTAAGAGATTTTAATAATATTAAACCAATTATTTTCTCTTTATCTCTGCACAGATACCTTTTTCCTTTCTTTCTTCCCTTCTTTTGAAAATTGAACTATATTACTTAGAAGGGAACCTATTTATGTTTTTTATATATATATTTTTTAAATAAGAATCAATCAGGGGCACCTGGGTGGCTCAGTCAGTTAAGCGTCCAACTTCAGCTCAGGTCATGATCTCACAGTCTGTGAGTTGGAGCCCCGCGTCGGGCTCTGTGCTGACAGCTCAGAGCCCGGAGCCTGTTTCAGATTCTGTGTCTCCCTCTTTCTCCCTCCTCCCTCACTCATGCTCTGTCTCTCTCTTCTCAAAAATAAATATATGTTAAAAAATTAAAAAAAAAATAAATCAGAATCAATCATAAGCCTAAAGTTTCATCTGCTCAGATTATTCCCTTATTTAGATTTAAAAGTGAAGGATTTGGAGCCAAATCCACTCCCATATATGGAGTCTGCATATAAAATATAACAAGTGAGGATTCCAATTTAAGGTAGATGTGACGGATGCCTGACTGGCTCAGTTGGTGGAACATTCAACTCTTGATTTGGGGTTGTAAGTTCAAGCCCATGTTAAGTATAGAAATTACTTTAAAACATTTTTAAATCTTTAAAAAATAAATAAAGTAGATGTGGGGAAAATTGAATCCATATTCATATTCCATTTTATGTGCTCTTTATACTTGCAGTGTCCAATAAAGCAGCCACTGCATTGTCCAAAGCAACCTTCTTTTAACATTTAAATATAAATTAACTACAGTTAACCAGATCAAAAATGTACTTGCCCAGTTATATTATTTACATTTCAAGGGCTCAATAGCCACATGGAGCTATTGTTATATGTTTGTCTATATTATTCTATATTAGAAACGTCTCCATCCTTTTAGAAAAATTCTACTGCACAATTCTGGTCCATCTAGTTATCACAACATCCTTGTGAGTTGGGCACTTTCCCCATTTTGAAGATTAATTGAGTCTCAGAATTAAAGAAGCTTCAAGGTATCCACCTTTGAAACCAGAAGACCTAGGATTTGAATCCAGCTCTGTTTCAATGCAAAGAAAATACTTGAATATCCATTTGGGGCACAATAACTAGTTTTATCCTTTCTTGAATATGATCATACTTATGGCATGAACATACTGTCTTGTTTTACACAAATTGACAGTTGGTAGAAAATTTATGGAATGTTTCAGATGGAGCCTCCCACCTCTAGCCCTAAGAACAGTTGACTTCCAAAACATAGCCTAAAATGGGACTTGTTTCTGCATTTATGTTTAAAATGTATT
Source organism: Prionailurus bengalensis (assembly GCF_016509475.1). NCBI lineage: Eukaryota > Metazoa > Chordata > Mammalia > Carnivora > Felidae > Prionailurus > Prionailurus bengalensis. The sequence goes on from NC_057346.1 coordinate 61,758,495, forward strand.
TTAAAATCAAGAATCATAGTCCCTGCGCTAAATCTCTAATTCTAATAAAATTCATTTTTTGGTATTGAATTTTGTGTGTTAGTTATTGTTGCTGTTTTGTTTTTTTAAAGACCTGAGCACCTCAATATATTTTCAGAGAAAAGAGTCTGAGTATTCTGCTACGAATCTGCTGGGTCTTGACACTGTAGATGATGGGGTTCATCAAAGGTGGAAAAAGGATGTAGATGTTGCCCATAAGTACATGGACCACAGGGGAGAGATGCTTGCCAAAACGGTGCATCATTGTGAGGCTAATGATAGGGATGTAGAACACGAGAACAGCACAAATGTGGGAGACACAAGTCTGAAATGATTTATGCCGCTCCTCCTGAGAGGCAATTACCAGCACTGACCTAAGAATCAGGAAATAGGAGTAAAGGATCAGAATAGCATCCAACAATAGTGTGAAAATGACCAGCATCAGGGCATAGTAGCTATTGAATCTTATGTCTGAGCAAGCGAGGCGGAGAAGATCCTGGTGTAGACAGAATGAGTGAGAGAGGATGTGGGAATGGCAGTAATGGAAAAATTTCAGATTGATGATGGGGGGTGTAATAAAGAAGAAACTCCTACCTACTATGGCGAGCCCAATTTTGAAAATCCTGGAATTAGTCAGAATGGAGGAATAACGCAATGGATTACAAATAGCAACATACCTATCAAAGGCCATCGTAAGGAGAACAGAGGACTCCATGAAGGAAAGACCATGGATAAAATAGGACTGGGCAATGCAGGAATCCAGGCTGATTTCTCGAATGAACCCCCACAGGATCCCCAGCACTGTGTGGAACGTGGACAGCCCCATGCACAGGTCAGTGAGGGCCAGCATGGCCAGGAAGTAGAACATGGGCTGGTGCAGGCTGGGCTCTGTCCGGATCACATGTAGCACCATGCAATTGCCCGAAAGCACCATGGCATAGATGGTCAAAAAGGGAATGGAGATCCAGGGATACTGCTGCTCCAGGCCAGAAAATCCAGTGAGAAGAAAGGAGGAAGAATTCATGATAGGGCTTACCAAACCGGTAATTCTGGAACTGAGATACTTCTTCCGAGCAGAAAGGAAGTATTTTTCAAAAGAAATCCTCCAATTTCAGATGAGTAAAGTGAAATTTCTAAGTAAATGAAAATATACTTAAAGTTAATTAAGTTTACAAAGTATTAGATGAGTAACTCTCTTCTTTAGCCATGTATTATCTGATACCTGGAAGAGAATAGTGTTCTCCTGATGTCATTTAAGAGCCATTATTCATCCACTGGCAAGATGCATAGATGTCCTTAGAAGCCACAAGCGAAAGCGAATAGACTAGAGGAAGCTAATTTTCAGAAAAGATATGTTACCTGGAATATTTTCCCAGAGGTTCTGGTAAAAGGTGTACCTGTAAAATTGAGAGCTGAGGTTTTTAAAGTAATTATTAGTTTCTTCCCTCTTATTCATTAAGCATTGAAAATAAAGAGTAAGAATTGGCAGGGCAACTGGGTCATTCAGTCAGTTGAGTGTCAACTTCAGCTTAGGTCATCATCTTGCCGTTGGCGAGTTCGAGCCCTGTGTTGGCGAGTTCGAGCCCTGTGTTGGGCTCTGTGCTGACAGCTCAGAGCCTGGAGCCTGCTTCAGATTCTGTGTCTCCCTCTCTCTCTGCCCCTCCCCCACTCATGCTCTGTCTCTCTTTGTCTCAAAAATAAATATAAACGTTAAAAAAAATTTTTTAAAGAGTAAGATTTAGCTTTTAAGTATCCAAAATCTGTTTAAATAGTCACTGTGTACCCATAGTTTTCCATTTTCTGCTGCTCTCCAAGTACATTTTTCTTCCAAATAGTACTTAGGGAAAGACGCTCCTGTTTTATTCCACTTCAGATAACATAGCCAAGAAGTACTCTTTGTTCTCCTGTGGTGATAAGTAGAGAGTAATATTTATGCAAGAGGCCTTTGGTGAGTGATTTCCCAGTAGAATTCTCACCCCCTGAGATGTTCAACTTATCTGTGCCCTTGTGATATGGAGACTTAGGTTGAAGACAGTCTCAGACACCAGCCCACTTAGTCATTTATTGAATCAGTAGGTTAAGTATTCATTTAATATACATTTATTGAACGTATGAGCAGGGTTTTTTTTTCTCTTCCCGAGAACCTACCATTCTAAAGATTCGAAAGAGGGCCAATGTCAGTTAAGTCCGGAATTTTAAAAAGCCTCATTGCAACAGAATTGACTTGCTTCTTCCTCACATTGAGTTCTGCCCCTGGGAGTCATGATAAAAGGTTTAAGCCTCTTATAATGTAGGCAGATGTTTAAAAGTCCATACTGGCTTTTGTGTTTGATTTAATTGTTCCAACATGTTAAATTAGCCTCAGATTCTGACTTCATCTTGTGACCTATTTCCCATCTTTGTCATACTAGCCCACCAGGCAGCTCCTCAGGCTAACCTTCTTCTGAATGCACCCTGTTTCCCTGTGAGACCTTTTCTAGAATCCTGTCTATTGTTATTGCTTGCCCTGAACCCCTCTCCGCATTAGATAACTTAGCCTGCTATTTTTAATTGTCTCCTTCGTTGAATGATTGGAGTGTTTGCTCTTGGAAGACAAATCTGTTAGCCTCAGCCTCAAGCACTTACCTTCTTTTATTTCTCAAACATCATTTTTATTCTTTCATGAGATTTTCTTCCAAATATTCTTTCTGCCTAAGATGCTCTTTTCACAGAGATGGTCTTTCCCATCTTCTCCCCAACCTCTCCTCCACCTTTAAAACCAGCCTGTCCCTTTCATCTTCAATTCAACTATTACTTCTCAGGAAGCCCCTTAACTAAGACAGATTTCCCCCGCATATCTATTATTTGGGTAATCATATTTATCTTTATATAACTTATTGAATTTACAATTTGATATTCATTAGCCTACATAAGAGACTAAGGTCTCTACTAAGTTCCCTGAGAGGGGGCATAGTGTTAATTTTTATTCACCATTGTAGCCTGAAATTTACACCTCAAAGTCCTCACCTCTCCTGTGAGCTCATACTCATGGATACAGCTGCCTACTTTGATATCTTCATCTGGATATTTCATCTCAAAACTCAAGTTATAACAAAAAATATTTGGTTTTCCTCATAAAATGCCTTCACCAATCACAATATTGCTTAAGAAAACTCTCAAGAATCTTTCTCAATTCTTCCCTTTCCTTTCCTTTCCTTTCCTGGATATCAAATCCTTCATCTATTTCTATAGTGTCCACCCTAAAACATACCCAGAATGTGTCCACTTCTTACCTATACATTACACACTGTCACTGTACTGGTAAACAACATCATCAACTGTTCCTTGGCTATTGTAATTGGCTAATTTACCAGCTAGATTTATTGTTTTTGCACTTGCCCCCTAAAGTTGTATTCTCCCCAAAGAAACCAGATTGCTCTTCTGCAAACATCTACTGGATCACATGAGCTTATGTTAAACAAAACAAAACAAAGCAAAACAAAACAAATGCCACTGATGGATTTTCATTGCTCTTAAAATAAAAAATAATTTATTTCTCATAGTCAGAAAACTTTAAATGATCTGACCCTCACACACCTCTCCATCTACATCATAGACCACTGTTATTTTAGCTCCCTAATATCCAGGAATCTTTAATTCCTCAAAACAAATTAAGAGTATTCCTGCCTCAGAGTCTTTGTTCTTAATCTTCTCTCTGCTTAGAATTATCTGTTTCAAGTATTTGCACAAAACCTCTTTTCTTCATTTAGGATTCTCCCGCTCCAGATGACATAGCCAACAATTACTTTTTCTTCTTTGGTAAAGTTCATTGTGGCTTCCTCAGAGGGATTTTTGTAACCCACCAACATTTCTTCTTTCTCTCAAATAAGTTACTCTTGGCACAATACCCTGCTTTGTGTTTATACCACTTATCGTATGCTGATTTTCCGTTAGATCTATTGGAAGTTCTGGAAGACCAGGAGCCATGTCTGGTTTATGCTCACTGAAAGGCAAAATGAAGTTTAGCACCAAGTGGGCATTTAGCAATTAATTATTGAATTATTTGAATTAATTTATGAGTTAAGAGCTGCACAATTACAAAGGTATAAAAACAAGTTAGGGTTGCCTGGGTGGATCAGTCAGCTAAGCATCTAATTCTTGATTTCAACTCAGGTCATGATCTCACAGTTTATGGGTTCAAGCTACATAGCCTGCTTGGGATTTCTCTCTCTCCCTCTCTCTCTATCCCTCCCTTGCTTGCATGCCTTCTCTCAAATAAATAAACACCAACATCAAAAAAAAAAAAAAAAAAAAACAAGCTAAATTCAAATACATTGTAAAAATGTTGTGAAATCTAAACACTCATATCTTGAAGTACACATCTGGCCCTTGCTGGCCATGTGCTACAAAATATGTGTCATCCTATGAAAGTTTTATATAATATGTAAAACAGATGCAGCCCTAGGCATTCCTGCTGACCCTGAACACAATACTCAGAACCCAAATATGATTCTTATCATTCACAACCTGACCCAGACATGGAAGCTTGGCCATGGGATTGGTATCAAACGATTGAAACATTCTGTGAGTATAGGCATACATTAAAAGCCATACTCTCATTCAAGCTTCTTCAGACTAGCCACGAAGGTTAATGGTGCTGCCTCAATGTTGAAGAATTTTTTTTAATTCTATTTTGAGATAAGGTGGAAATTAGGAGAAGGTAGGGCTGACGAGATGAATAAATGAAGATTTCAAGAAGAAAGTGGTTAGATATGTCAGATGCACTGTATGCTCCATCTGTATCAACAAGGGAAAAAAGAATATCATTTCCCCAAACATCATGCTATGCTATGGTACCTCAAAGTCAGTGTGTGTAATATTTCTTTCCGAATTTCTAGCAACCAGAACAATGCCAGGCACAAAATAAATAATTAGTGAGGACAACCAGCAGTGAAGTTGAGTCGAGGGCAGTGGTAGGAGATTATGGGGCTGGCTCTGTACGCTTTGTCTGGAATGTTGATTTGGAAACCCTATCTGTGATCAAATTAAACAGACCGTTCTTTCAGAAGAGTCTTTTCTTACATCCTCCAATTCAAACTTACCTACATGTTCAGTTACCTCTGCATTTCTTTTATTTATTTTTTTTTCTGTTCTTTGGAAATGATCCTCTATTTGATTACTTGCTGCCTTTTTCTCAGATTAGGAAGGGTAATGACCAACAGTCTGTATTTACCCTAAAGGAATAAAGGAAGACTGTTGGATCTAAAAGTCAGAGCCTTTTCAGTATATTGAATAAAAAACATCTGTTTGCCAGGATAGTCCAGGTTTCTGCTTGTTTACTCATAGGATTATTTAATGACACTCATACACAACCTGCTTTGGACAATAAATTAAATGGTCTCATTCTTTGAGTAATCCCTTTAATGGTCCCATTTGGACACCAGAAGAGGGTAGAAGCAGCCCATTGAATTGTCCCCTCTTCAGGGATGCATAAAGCAAGTTTGCTTTAGAACGGGTAAGTGTAAGTGAGGCCAAGCCCTTCAGAGTCTTGGCATGGCTGAAGAAGTAAGAACCTTCTATAACACTGATCCAAAAAACTGGGCGTTCAGGAGTTCTCAGTATGTTAGCGTTGGAGGTGACTTATTTACCACAAACCCACAATAGGCTTAAAATCCCAGTTTACAGGGATGGTTAGTTACTATTATTCATTTTGTGAATATTCTCTTTATTATGTATTATTTATTTATCTATTCTTATTATATATTTCTTACTAATTGTATTATATAAGATGTCTATAAATAATAATCTCATTATAGTTAAAATATTGAAAAATGATTATCCATAATTTAGAACCATGATAAAAATTTAACTGTGGTCATTCTGGTGTTTGAGAAGTTTCTGTCAGGATTTTTATAGTTTGATTGTACTATGATTCAAATGATCTGTATCAAGGAAATTTATCTGTTTTAACGCTTATTCTATATTTAAGACAATGTAAGAAAACTGAAATAAAAACCAGACATAATAAGATATCAAACACTGAATGAAAGACAAAAACCAAGCGGAAGTGGTTGTAAGTGGCAACTAAATCTATCTTTAATCATACTAAAATAAGCAATTAATTTTTTTACGGGGGGAGACTGTGTGCACAAGTGGGAGAGAGGGGCAGAGGGAGAGAGACAGAGAGAGACACAGAGAGAGAGAGAGAGAGAGAGAGAGAGAAAGATTCTTAAGTAGGCTCCATGCTCAGCACCAAGCCTAATGAGGGACTCAATCTCAAAACACTGGGATTATGACCTGAGTTGAAATCAAGAGTCAGATACTCAACCCACTGAGCAACCGAGCCCCAGCAGTTAAATTTTTTAGTATAAACACTGCAAGTGTTACAAATGTTTTTTTAAATTTTTTTTATTTACATCCAAGTTAGTTAGCATATAGCGCAACAATGATTTCAGGAGTAGATTCCTCAATGCCCCTTACCCATTTAGCCCATCCCCCCCCGCCACAAACCCTCCAGTAACCCTCTATTTGTTCTCCATATTTAAGAGTCTCTTATGTTTTGTCCACCCCCTGTTTTTATATTATTTTTGTTTCCCTTCCCTTATGTTCATCTAGTTTGTCTCTTAAAGTTCTCATATGAGTGAAGTCATATGATGTTTGTCTTTCGCTGACTAATTTCACTTAGCATAATACCCTCCAGTTCTATCCATGTAGTTGCCAATGGCAAGATTTCATTCTTTTTGATTGCCAAGTAATACTCTATTATATATATATATATATATATATATATATATATATATATATGTATATATGTATATATATACACTACATCTTCTTTATCCATTCATCCATCGATGGACATTGGGGTTCTTTCCATACTTTGGCTATTGTTGATAGTGCTACTATAAACATGGGGGTGCATGTGTCCCTTCGAAACAGCCCACCTATATTCCTTGGATAAATACCTAGTAGTGCAATTGCTGGGTCATAAGGTAGTCCTATTTTTAATTTTTTGAGGAACCTCCATACTGTTTTCCAGAGTGGCTGCACCAGCTTGCATTGCCACCAACAATGCAAAAGAGATTCTCTTTCTCCAATCCTCACCAAAGTCTGTTGTTGCCTGAGTTGTTAATGTTAATGATTCTGACATATGTATGGAGGTATCTCATAGTGGTTTTGATTTGTATTTCCCTGATGATGAGTGATGTTGAGCATTTTTTCATGCATCAGTTGGCCATCTGGATGTCTTCTTTGGAGAAGTGTCTATTCATGTCTTTTGCCCATTTCTTTGCTGGATTCTTTGTTTTGTGGGTGTTGAGTTTGATAAGTTCTTTATAGATTTTGGATACTAACCCTTTATCTGATATGTCATTTGCAAATATCTTCTCCCATTCTGTCAGTTGCCTTTTAGTTTTGCTGATCATTTCCATTGCTGTGCAGAAGCTTTTTATTTTGATGAGGTCCCAGTAGTTCATTTTGGCATTTGTTTCCCTTGCCTCCAGAGATGTGTTGAGTAAGAAGTTGCTGCAGCCAAGATCAAAGATGTTTTTGACTGGTTTTTCCTGGAGGATTTTGATGGCTTTCTGTCTTACATGTAGGTCTTTCATCCTTTTGAGTTTATTTTTGTGTATGGTGTAAGAAAGTAGTCCAGGTTCAGTCTTCTTCATGTTGCTATCCAGTTTTCCCAGCACCACTTGCTGGAGAGACTGTCTTTATTCCACTGGATATTCTTTCCTGCTTTGTCAAAGATTAGTTGGCCATACGTTTGTGGATCCATTACTGGGTTCTGTATTCTGCTCCACTGATCTGAGTGTCTGTTCTTATGCCAGTACCATACTGTCTTGATGATTACAGTTTTGTAGTATAGCTTGAAGTCCGGGATTGTGATGCCTCCTGCTATGGTTTTCTTTTTAAAGATCGCTTTGGCTATTCAGGGTCTTTGCTGTTTCCATACAAATTTTAGGATTATTTGTTCTAGCTCTGTGAAGAATGCTGGTGGTACTTTGATAGGGATTGCATTGAATATGTAGATTGCTTTGGGTACTATCAACATTTTAACAATATTTGTTCTTCCTATCCAGGAGCATGGAATCTTTTTCCATTTTTTGATGTCTTCTTCGATTTCTTTCATAAGCTTTCTATAGTTTTCAGTGTATAGATTTTTCACCTCTCTGGTTAGATTTATTCCTAGGTATTTTATGGTTTTTGGTGCAATTTTGAATGGGATTGATTCCTTGATTTCTCCTTTTGTTGCTTCATTTTTGGTGAATAGAAATGCAACCGATTTCTGTGCCTTGATTTTATATCCTGCAATTTTGCTGAATTCATGAATCAATTCTAGCAGTTTTTTGGTGGAATCCTTTGGGTTTTCCATATAGAATATCATGTCATCTATAAAGAGTGAAAGTTTGACCTCCTCCTGGCCGATTTGGATGCCTTTTATTTCTTTGTGCTGTCCAGTTGCAGAGGCTATTCAATACTATGTTGAATAAGAGTGGCAAGAGTGGACATCCCTGTCTTGTTCCTGACCTTAGAGGGAAAGCTCTCAGTTTTTCCCCATTGAGGATGATATTAGCTTTGGATCATTCTATATGAATGGCTTCTATGATCTCAAGGTATGATCCTTCTATCCCTACTTTCTTTTTTTTCCCTTTTTAAAAAATGAAATTTATTGTCAAATTGGTTTCCATACAACACCCAGGGCTCATCCCAACAGGTGCCCTCCTCAATGCCCATCACCCACTTTCCCCTCCCTCCCAACCCCCATCATCCCTCAGTTTATTCTCAGTTTTTTTTAATTTTTTTTCAACGTTTATTTATTTTTGGGACAGAGAGAGACAGAGCATGAACGGGGGAGGGGCAGAGAGAGAGGGAGACACAGAATAGGAAACAGGCTCCAGGCTCTGAGCCATCAGTCCAGAGCCCAACGCGGGGCTCGAACTCACGGACCGCGAGATTGTGACCTGGCTGAAGTCGGACGCTTAACCGACTGCGCCACCCAAGCGCCCCTATTCTCAGTTTTTAAGAGTATCTTATGATTTGGCTCCCTCCCTCTCTTTTTTTTTCCTTCCCCTCCCCCATGGTCTTCTGTTAAGTTTCTTAGGATCCACATAAGAGTGAAAATATATGGTATCTGTCTTTCTCTGTATGACTTATTTCACTTAGCATAACACTCTCCTGTTCCATCCATGTTTCTACAAAAGGCCATATTTCATTCTTCTCATTGCCACGTAGTATTCCGTTGTGTATATAAACCACAATTTCTTTATCCATTCATCAGTTGGTGGACATTTACTCTCCTTCCATAATTTGGCTATTGTTGAAAGTGCTGCTATAAACATTGGGGTACAAGGGCCCCTATCCCTCAGGACTCCTGTATCCCTTGGGTAAATTTCTAGTAGTGCTATTACTGGGTCCTAGGGCAGATCTATTTTTAATTTTTTGAGGAACCTCCACACTGTTTTCCAGAGTGGCTGCACCAGTTTGCATTCCTATCAACAGGGTAAGAGGGTTCCCATTTCTCCACATCCACTCCACACCTATAGTCTCCTGTTTTATTCATTTTACCCACTCTGACTGGTGAGAGGTATTATCTCAGTGTGGCTTTGATTTGTATTTCCCTGATGAGGAGTGACATTGAGCATCTTTTCATGTGCCTTTTGGCCATCTGGATGTCTTCTTTAGAGAAGTGCCTATTCATGTTTTCTGCCCATTTCTTCATTGGATTATTTGTTTTTCAGGTGTGTAGTTTGGTGAGTTCTTCATAGATTTTGGATACTAGCCCTTTGTCTGATATGTCATTTGCAAATATCTTTTCCCATTCTGTTGGCTGCCTTTTAGTTTTGTTTTTTCCTTTTCAGTGCAGAAGATGTTTATCTTCATGAGGTCCCAAGAGTTCATTTTGCTTTTAATTCCCTTGCTTTTGGAGATGTGTCAAGTAAGAAATTGCTGCAGCTGAGGTCAGAGAGGTTTTTTTCCTGCTTTCTCCTCTAGGGTTTTGATGGTTTCCTGTCTCACATTCAGGTCCTTTATCCATTTTGAGTTTATTCTTGTGAGTGGTGTTAGAAAGTGGTCTAGTTTCATCCTTGTGCATGTTGCTGTCCAGTTCTCCCAGTACCATTTGTTAAAGAGACTGTCTTTTTTCCATTGGATATTCTTTCCTGCTTTGTCAAAGATTAGTTGGCCATACGTTCGTGGGTCTAGTTCTGGGGTTTCTATTCTATTCCATTGGTCTATGTGTCTGTTTTTGTGCCAATACCATGCTGTCTTGATGATTACAGCTTTGTAGTAAAGGCTAAAGTATGGGATTGTGATGTCTCCTGCTTTGGTCTTCTTCAATATTACTTTGGCTATTCAGGATCTTTTGTGGTTCCATACAAATCTTAGGATTGCTTGTTCTAGATTTGAGAAGAATGTTGGTGCAATGTTGATTGTTGTTTGATTGTTGCATTGAATGTGTAGATAGCTTTGGGTAGTATTGACATTTTAACAATATTTATTCTTCCAAAGCATGAGCACGGAATGTTCTTCCATTTCTTTGTATGTTCTTCAATTTCCTTCATAAGCTTTCTATAGTTTTCAGCATACAGATCTTTTACGTCTTTGGTTAGGTTTATTCCTAGGTATTTTATGCTTCTTGGTGCAATTGTGAATAGGATCAGTTTCTTTATTTGTATTTCTGTTGCTTCATTATTAGTGTATAAGAATGCAACTGATTTCCGTACATTGATTTTGTATCCTGCAATTTTGCTGAATTCATGTATCAGTTCTAGCAGACTTTTGATGGAGTCTATTGGGTTTTCCATGTATAATATCATGTCACCTGCAAAAAGTGAAAGCTTGACTTCATCTTTGCCAGTTTTGATGCCTTTGATTTTGTTTTGTTTTCTGATTGCTGATACTAGAACTTCCAACACTGTGTTAAACAACAGTGGTGAGACTGGACATCCCTGTCGTGTTTCTGATCTCAGGGGGAAAGCTCTCAGTTTTTCCACATTGAGGATGATATTAGCTGTGGGCTTTTCATAAATGGCTTCTATGATGTTTAAGTATGTTCCTTCTGTCCCGGCTTTCTCAAGGGTTTTTATTAAGAAAGGATGCTGAATTTTGTAAAAGGCCTTTTCTGCATTGATTGAGAGGATCATGTGGTTCTTATCTTTTCTTTTATTAATGTGATGTATCACATTGATTGATTTGCGAATGTTGAACCAGCTCTGCATCCCAGGAATGAATCCCACTTGATCATGGTGAATAATTCGTTTTATATGCTATTGAATTCGATTTGCTAGTATCTTGTTGAGAATTTTTACATCCATGTTCATCAGGAATATTGGCCTGTAGTTCTCTTTTTTTACTGGGTCTCTGTCCGGTTTAGGAATCTAAGTAATGCTGGCTTCATAGAATGAGTCTGGAAGTTTTCCTTCCCTTTCTATTTTTTGGAGCAGCTTCAGAAGGATAGGTATTATCTCTGCTTTAAATGTCTGGTAGAATTCCCCAGGGAAGCCGTCTGGTCCAGGACTCTTATTTGTTGGGAGATTTTTGATAACTGATTCAATTTCTTCACTGGTTATGGGTCTGTTCAAGTTTTCTATTTCATCCTGTTTGAGTTTTGGAAGTGTGTGGGTCCTAAGAATTTGTCCCATTTCTTCCAGGTTGTCCAGTTTGTTGGCATATAATTTTTCATAGCATTCCCTGATAATTGCTTTTATTTCTGAGGGATTGGTTGTAATAATTCCATTTTCATTCATGATTTTATCTATTTGGGTCATCTCCCTTTTCTCTTTTAGAAGCCTGGCTAGAGATTTATCAATTTTGTTTATTTTTTTCAAAAAACCAACTCTGGTGTCATTTATCTGCTCTACAGTCTTTTTTAGATACTATATTGTTTATTTCTGCTCCGATCTTTATTATTTCTCTTCTTCTGCTGGGTTTGGGGTGTCTTTTCTGTTCTGCTTCTAGTTTCTTATGTGTGCTGTTAGTTTTTGTATTTTGGATTTTTCTTGTTTGTTGAGATAGGCCTGGATTGCAATGTATTTTCCTCTCAGAAGTGCCTTTGCTGCATCCCAAAGCGTTTGGATTGTTGTATTTTCATCTTCATTTGTTTCCACATATTTTTAAATTTCTTCTCTAATTGCCTGGTTGACCCATTCATTCTTTAGTAGGGTGTTCTTTAACTCCATGCTTTTGGAGGTTTTCCAGACTTCTTCCTGTTATTGATTTCAAGTTTCATAGCACTGTGGTCTGAAAGTGTGCATGGTATGATCTCAATTTTTGTATACTTATTAAGGGCTGTTTTGTGACCCAGTATGTGGTCTATCTTGGAGAATGTTCCATGTGCATTCGAGAAGAAAGTATATTCTGGTGCCCTAGGATGCAGAGTTTTGTATATACATCTGTCAAGTCCATCTGATCCAATGTCTCATTCAGGGCCCTTGTTTCTTTATTGACCGTGTGTCTAGATGATTGATGCATTGTTGTTAGTGGGGTATTAAAGTCCCCTACAATTACCACAATCTTATCAATAAGGTTGCTTATGTTTGTGATTAATTGTTTTACATATTTGAGGGCTGCTGATATCAGTGCATAGATATTTATAATAGTTACCTCTTCCTGATGGATAGACCCTGTAATTATTATATAATGCCCTTCTTCATGTCTTGTTACAGGCTTTAATTTAAAGTCTATTTTGTCTGATCTAAGTATGGCTATTCCAGCTTTCCTTTGACTTCCAGTAGCATGATAGATAGTTTTCCATCCCCTCACTTTCAATCTGAAGGTGTCCTCAGGTCTAAAATGAGTCTCCTGTAGACAGCAAATAGATGGGTCTTGTTTTTTTTTTTATCCATTCTGATACCCTTTGTCTTTTGGTTGGAGCATTTAGTCCATTTACATTCAGTGTTATTACTGAAAGATGTGGATTTAGAGTCATTGTGATGTCTGTAGGTTTCATGCTTGTAGTGATGTCTCTGGTACTTTGCAGTCCTTGAACATTTCACTCACAGAATCCCCCTTAGGATCTCTTTTCAGATGGTTTATTGGTGATGAATCCCTTCAGTTTTTGTTTGTTTGGGAAAACCTTTATCTCTCCTATTCTGAATGACAGACTTGCTGGATAAAGGATTCTCAGCTGCATTTTTTTTCTGTTCAGCACATTGAAGATTTCCTGCTATTCATTTCTGGCCTGCCAAGTTTCAGTAGATAGGTCTGCCACTACTCTTATATGTCTACCTTTGTAAGTTAGAGCCTGTTTATCCCTAGCTGCTTTCAGAATTTTCTCTTTATCCGTGTATTTTGCCAGTTTCACTATATGTCGTGCAGAAGATCGATTCAAGTTACGTGTGAAGGGAGTTCTCTGTGCCTCTTGGATTTCAATGCTTTTTCCTTCCCCAGATCAAGGAAGTTCTCAGTATGATTTGTTCAAGTACACCTTCAGCCCCTTTCTCTCTCCTTCCTCTGGAATTCCTATGGTATGGATATTGTTCTGTGTGATTGCACCACTTAGTTCTTTAATTCTCCCCTTATACTCCTGGATTGTTTTATCTCTCTTTTTCTCAGCTTCCTCTTTTTCCATAATTTTAACTTCTAATTCACCTATTCTCTCCTCTGCTTCTTCAATCCTGGCTCTAACTGCTTCAAGTTTATTTTATGCCTCATTTAAATAGCATTTTTTAGCTCCTCATGACTATTTCTTAGTCCCTTGATCTCTGTAGCAATAGATTCTCTGCTGTCCTCTATGCTTTTTTCAAGCCCAGTGATTAATTTTATCACTATTATTCTAAATTCTTGTTCTATTATATTGCTTAAATCGTTTTTGATCAATTCGTTAGCTGTCACTACTTCCTGGATTCTCTTTTGAGGAGAATTCTTCCGTTTTGTCATTTTGGGTAGTCCCTGCAGTGGCGTGGAACTGCAGGGCACTTCCCCTGTGCTGTCCTGAGTAACTTGTGTTGGTGGGGGGGCCACAGTCAGACCTGATGTCTGCCCCCAGCCCACCGCTGGGGCCACAGTCAAACTGGTGTGTACCTTATCTTCCCTTCTCCCAGGGGCAGGACTCACTGTGGAGTGGTGTGGCCCTGTCTGGGCTACTTGCACACTGCCAGGCTTGCGGTGCTGCTTCCATGGGATCTGGCCTAGGGCGTATTAGCCAGTTTGGATCCTTAAGGTGCACAGGGGTGGGAGAGGCAGGGTTAGCTCGCTTTGCCATCAGTGGTCCCCTGCAGGAGGGGACCTGCAGCACCAGAGGGAGGCAGGTCCAGAGGAGGGATGGATCCACAGAAGCACAGCATTGGGCGCTTGCACGGTGCAAGCAAGTTCAGTGATGGGAACTGGCTCCCTTTGGAATTTCGGCTGGGGGATGGGAGAGGGAGATGATGCTTGCCAGTGCCTTTGTTCCACCACCGAGCTGAGCTCTGTCTTCCAGGGCTCAACAACTCTCCCTCCCATTGTCCTCTCACCCTCTCCACTCTCCGAGAGCAGAGCTGTTGACTTTTAACATTCCAGATGTTAAGTCCCCCTGGCTGTCAGAGCTCATGGAGTCTGACCCCTGCGCTTTTGCAAGCCAGACTTCAGGGGGTCTGCCTTGCCAGGCGGGCTGCCCTTCCACTGCCCCAGCTCCCTCCCACCAGTCCGTGTAGCATGCACTGCATCTCCTTCCTTGCTACCCTCTTCCATGGGCCTCTTGTCTATGCTTGGCTCTGGAGAGTCTGTTCTGCTAGTCTTCTGCCAGTTTTCTGGGTTATTTATGCAGATGTGGGTGGAATCTAAGTGATCAGCAGGATGAGGTGAGCCCAGCATCCTCCTATGCCGCCATCTTCCCAGGTCTCCTATCCTTACTTTCTAGAGGGTTTTTATCAAGAAAGGATGCTGTATTTTGTCAAATGCTTCCTCTGCATCTATTGAGAGGATCATATGGTTCTTGTTCTTTCTTTTATTGATGTGATGAATCACATTAATTGTTTTGTGGATATTGAACCAGCCCTGCATTCCAGGTATAAATCCCGCTTGGTAGTGGTGAATAATTGTTTTAATGTATTGTTGGATCCAGTTGGCTAATACCTTGTTGAGGATTTTTGCATCCATGTTCATCAGGGAAAATGGTCTATAGTTCTCCTTTTCAGTGGGGTCTCTGTCTGGTTTTGGGATCAAGGTAATGCTGGCCTCAGAGAAAGTTTGGAAGTTTTCCTTCCATTTCTATTTTTTGGAACAGCTTCAAGAGAATAGGTGTTAACTCTTCCTTAAATGTTTGGTAGAATTCCCCTGGAAGGCCATCTGGCCCTGGACTCTTGTTTTTTGGGAAATTTTTGATTACTAATTTGATTTCTTTACTGGTTATGGGTCTGTTCAAATTTTCTATTTCTTTCTGTTTCAGTTTTCATAGTGTATATGTTTCTAGGGAAAAAAAATTGAATAAATGATGCGAGATCCTAGATGTGTTTGGGTCTGCATGTTGAAAGTGGCTTGTTCGATTAGAGAAAAAAGGGGGAAAAAGAAATCATTTGAAAATTTGAAAAAAATGAACACACTAAAGTAGACTAAAATGAAATGATAGAAGTAAAATAAAATTTACAAAAAAGTAAAAAATATAGTAGAAAAAATTTAGAAAAATATTTTTAATTAAAATTGAAAATAAAAATGAAGTTTTTCTCTTTCTGTATTCAAGAAAAATAAAAGAAACAGAAGAGAGAAAAAATAAATAAAAATTAAAATCAAGAAAAGAATGAAAATTGAATAGATGGACCAGATAACAACTGAAATATGACTGAAATTGCTTCATTTTCCCCTAGAAGTCAAACTATGAAGCGCTTTATAGTCCATAAACTAAGCAGGCGGTGAGACTTGTGTTCTTGAAGAGGAAGGTTGGCCCAGTTGGCTGGGGCTTAGTGTAATGGCTCTGTTCTCCACTAGATGGTGCTGCTAGCCTACTGGGATGCATTGTTGTGATGGTGGTAGGTGCTTAGTAGCATGCGCTGGAGTAGTGAAAATGGCGACACCCAGCTACCCAGTCTCTAGTATTGGAACTCTATTCTCCCCGATCAGCAATTGTGTACCCGTCCTTCATCTTCGGCTTCCGTCCACTCCCTGCTTCCACATTGTCTGTGACCAAGCCCCAGGCAGCACCTCCCTCCCTAGTTTTGTCTCAGATGCCACTACTTTCCCCGGCCCCCCACTTCTGAGGCACTGCGGCCTTGACCCATTCTTCCCCTTTGCAGAGGGTCTCACCGAGGAATGGCCAGGTGCCAGCCACATCCAGGAGCGCTTGCAGGACTGTGCTGCTGCTGATACCCAGATACTGCAGCCATGTGCCAGCGCGCCCCAGAAAAAGTTCGGGAGACAGTGTAGCAGCAGTGTTTCACGGATTATGGAAAATCACAACACACAGCTGACACCACGCTTCACCCCCAATGACCTTGTTCCAGCACCAGTGAATGTGGCCATTCTCTGGGGTCTGCTGGGCCCAGGTGGCCTCACAGCCTCTATCAAATGTCCTTCCAGCAGTGGAACCGCTTCTCCCCATGTGGCCTGAGAACCTCTCACACGCTACTCTGCTCCTGGGGATCCAGCCTTCTTACCAGAGCACCTCCAGGTATCGAGTTTCAGACTCTGCGTGCCCCCTGTTTACAGTCTTAATGGAATTTAAACCCTCTCCTTTCTCCTTTCTCCTTTCTCCCTTCTCCCTTCTCCCTTTTTAGCTCAGTCCCTGCAGCTGTTTCCCATTTTCCACTTTTTCTTCAGCTGCCTTTGGGGAGGGGTGCTTTTCCTGTATTCTACCCCCCCACCCCGCAGCTGTCTCCATCCTCTCTCCTCATGCAAAAGTGGCTCCCTGCCAGCTGCTGCTTCTCTTTCCTCAAATTCATCTCTCCACGCCATGTACTTGCTGAATTCTGTGGTTCAGGTTATACAGATTGTTGTGTTAATCCTCAGACCCGTTTTCTAGGTGGGAAGGATGGTTTAGTGTTGGTCTGGCTGTATTTCATGGATGTGAGACACACAAAAAACTTCCATGCTGTTCCACCATCTTGGCTCCTCCCAAGTGTTCCACATATTTTAAATTCTCCCCTAAAGTTTACAGAATAGGCCAAGACTATCTTATTCATCCCCCATGTTTTCAAGATAAAAAAAAACTTGCAGGGTCTTTCTAGGAAATTGAGTACCAGAATACACACTGCTAGACTCCTGCTGTTGTCCAAGTCATTTCTATGACTTTAGTGTAGGCACCAACAATCACCATTTTCATTACTTCTCTTGTTCTGTAATCCTCACACAGTGGAGAAGAATAGCTTGGCCAGCAATAAAAAAATGTATTGTCATATTAAATCAGTAAGGTCTTCAGAAAGACCTAGAAAACTGGTGGATATTATAGAAATTAATAGTCACATCTAGAGAGGTATCAGGATGGTTTAGTTGATTAGGCATCCAACTCTTGATTTTGGCTCAGGTCATGATCTCATGGTTTATGGGTTCAAGTCCCACATCAGGCTCCTCAATGACACTGAAGAGCCTGCTTGGGATTCTCTCTCTCTCTCTCTGCCCTTCCTGTGCTGGCTCTCACTCTCTCTTTCTGTCTCTGTCTCTCAAAAATAAATAAGTTTTAAAAACAGTTACATCTAGAATTATGATTTATTCATGTAAATTTTATTACCATGATCATGTTTATGTGCTTGACAGAAATGCTATTAATAATGAAATTTTGAATTCACATACTGGCATTAATTTCCAGTTCCACCCTCCTTTACAGGAAGAGGATATAAGAAGAAATAAATTAGCTCCTTTGTTCCTGTTTCATCCCCAACAGAGAGAGCACTACTTTGCTGAGAGTGGAACCTAGGCCCAGATAACTGGTTATTGTGTCTCCAGAGCATGGGAGAGACAGATACCATAGACAAGACTAGAACTGGGGGATTCTCAGATGACTGTTCAAACTCCTTCACAATCAGTGGGAACCCAAACTCCCAAGGGCAAAAAGGGCTTCCAGGGCACCCCTAGATAACATGCCTTGCCTGCTAGCCCTACTACTGCCACAGAGATGAGGCTCTTAGCTGCAATACCTTGTGCAGAGAGTAATGCTGGCCATATCTTAGGATGGTAAGCTTGTGGAGGGGCAAAAGTTAACTCACCCAGTGCAACTCTAACCTTAGCCAGATGAGGGAAGGGTGAGAATATAGCCACAGTATCTCAGGGAAGGGAGTTACTCAAAGCAATTTACCAGGATGTTATTGCTAGGATGTGTTATTTCTGGGGGAAAAAAGATGGTGGGTAGACTTCCCTCTAGGGCTTATGTGAAGCCATGGGTGACTAACATGGCCTTTGCTTACCCTATCCAAGATTCTTCTGCTCTGATGATGCAGTGCTGGGAGACTGCTCTTGCTGTGGCCTTTGATAATGTTTTTTTTTTGCATTATGTGAGAATAGATCACTTTTTATTTATGGGAACCAAATTTCAGTGCTTCTCAGCCATTGTTATATTGTGACATTACAGAAAATGTCAAATTTTAATTGCTTAAATTCCTACAATTCCTAGATCCTTGAATTTCTGAACGCTTCAAAGATGATAAAGGCTCATTACCTGAGATGCTAGTGTCTCAGGTTCTATAGACTTACAAATCAGGTATGAGGCCTGATTTTCAGAATAGAAAGGCCATGTCTTTCAGAATAGAAAGAGCAACTATTTGGAAGGTGCTATTGTCCTCGAATGGGACAAAATTCCCAGGGAAAGCACTGGTAGCATAGAAGTGGTTCATTCATTTAATCCTTCATAGACTTTATAATTTTTGTCTTTCTTTTTAGCTTTTTTTGGGGAGTGGGAGTTTGTTTTATTTCATTTTGTTTTTGAAAATACACTGTATACAGGCACTGAGGTCCAGGTCCTATGGTTAAAAAAAAACCACAAAGACCATAGTCACAAAGTTTGTAGGTTAGTGAGTAATAGAGTTTGGCGTGATACCTACTGTACCACTTTTAATGCATCTCTATGGAAATATAAATGAAGGTCACAGTTAAAGACTTTCAGAAAGAGAAAAGGTCAGAAAAAAATATATTGTAGGAAGTAACACCCAACACTGGAAATACCTTATATATCAGTAAAAATAGTGGCAGTGACGATCCAGGAAGGGATGGTAGCATGTGTAAATGTCTAAGAATAAAAGAATATGTATGGTATATGTGCTATCTCTCTATTGTTAATCTTATCCTGATTTTTCTCATTTTATCTATCATGATTGATTCATTTTCCTCTTTTTAAAATGTATATATATTGAGCTCTATCATTTTCTTAATATCTGACTTATTTATGCAACATAATATTTGTGAATTGGATTCATATTGCTGACATAACTATAGTTGACTCTTTTCCATTGCTGGATGGTATTCCATTTTATGTATATACCACAAATACATTTATTGCTACTACTCTGGATGGACATTTGAGTCCTTTCTAGCTTTTGACTGCAATAAATAATCTTGCTATGAAGATTATTGTAGATATTTTGTACACACACAAGAATTTCTGGAAACTACTGGGTCATAGGGTATGTATATGTTCATCTTTAGCATATGCTGCTGAACAGTTTATCTTTCCATTGAAGAAGCTGAGTTCCAGCAAGTTTAAATTGTTCATGGCTACATCCAGGAACAATAATAACAAGTACACATATTTTTGACCATATTTGACTAGAAATTGTATGAGAAGAACAATTGTGGGAAGCAACGTGGTGCCAAATAGGCACAAAATGAGAGAAATACAAGGGTCTCTCCTCTCAAGGTCATCTCCCAGAAATATCTGATTAAACTTTGAAGAAGGCTATAAGTCATCTTGGTAAGGTAGAAAATCTCTTCCCTGCAGACAGTAGATCATTCTTTTTCCATAGCTGGGTCTAATGTGTAAAGTGATAGCAAGGAAGAAATGCTTATTTTTAATACTTATTTATTTATCTTAGAGAGAGAGAGGCCAGAGAGAGGGAGAGAATCCCAAGTAGGCTCTGTGCTGTCAGTGCAGAGCCGGATGCGGGGCTCAATCTCGTGAACCATGAGATCATGACCTGAGCTGATATCAAAACTCAGAGAGAGGCTTAACTGAGAGAGCCACCCAGGTGCCCCGAGAAATGCTTATTCTAAATTTTCTATTATTTTAGTTTACTTATGGTAAATAAACAATTAAATTAATGTCCAGGTTTCCTTCAGAATTGTTCTGCTTTTTCCCTTTCATATTTTTTTTTACCTTTTAGATATTTTTTGTTACTTTTATTTCCTCTCTCCTCTTCATGGCTAGCCTTAGTTTAGGTGAAAAAGCTGATATTATGGTGAAGTTTAAGGCTTAGCCCTACCACCTATCTGAGCAGGCAGGCAGACAGGGAGCTGAGAAAGGAGGGGACCAGTCTCCTACTTCCCTCATGTGCTCTCCACTTCATGAAGAAACTCCCCAGCTCAGGGCTTATCATAGACTGAGAAAGTCAACTTTCTTATGCATTCCACTCCCTTACCAACAAAACAAAGCTACCTTCATCTCTTTTTTCCCCTTTTAATAATTCCTCCATGAACTTCTTTGTGGTATTTCTTAGTCTTTTTGATGTCCTCTGATTTCCTTTCAGAGATAGGACTTGAGTTAGTTTAAGGACTACAAATTAATATTAATGATTCAGGTTGGCCAAGAAGACCAAGGGGTGCATCAAAACTCTGTGTAGAAATATTTATTGTCCCATGCATCTGAGAAGATAAGGGTAGAGGTAATTTAATATATTGAAAGAACAGGAATCATCTTGGACTAAATTGTTTATACTGTCTACGTTATTTTTTTAAATTCCTATGTGTAATTAATGTACTGTGTTATATTAGTTTCAGGGGTACAATATAGTGATTCAACAATTCTATACATTACACAATGCTTTTCATGGTAAGTGTACTCTTAATACCCATCACCTATTTCCCCATACCCCCCACTTACCTCCCTTCTGGTAACCACCAGTTTCTTCTCTATAGTTAAGAGTCTACTTTTCTTATTGTTTGTTTATTTTTTCTTTGTTTGTATCTTAAATTTCACCTATGAGTGAAATCATAAGGTATTTTCCTTTATCTGACTAATTTCACTTAGCATTATACCCTCTAGATCCATCCATGTTGTTGCAAATGGCAAGATTTCATTCTTTTTATGGCTGAGTAATATTCCATCATATATACATACCACATCTTCTTTATCTGTTAATCTATCGATGGATACTTGGGTTGCTTCAATAGTTTGGCTATTGTAAATACTGCTGCAATAAACATAGGAGTGCATATATCTTTTTGAATTAGTGTTTTCAAATTCATTGGGTAACACTCAGTAGTGAATTTATTGGATCATAAGGTATATCTACTTCTTTGAGGAACCTCCATACTGTTTTCTATGGTGACTATGCCAGTTTGCACTCCCACCAATAGTGCATGAAGGTTCCTATGTTTCCACATCCTCGTCAACACTTGTTGTTTCTTGTGCTTTTGATTTAAGCCATTCTGACAGGTGTGAGGTGATATATCAT
The DNA here is from genome assembly GCF_016509475.1 of Prionailurus bengalensis. Classification (NCBI taxonomy): domain Eukaryota; kingdom Metazoa; phylum Chordata; class Mammalia; order Carnivora; family Felidae; genus Prionailurus; species Prionailurus bengalensis. The sequence continues at coordinate 61,780,001 of NC_057346.1, forward strand.
TGTGGTTTTAATTTACATTTGCTGATAATTAGTGATGTGGATCATCTTTTCATGTGTCTGTTGGGAATCTGTATGTCTTCTTTTCAGAAATGTCTGTTCATGTCTTCTGTCCATTTTTAATAAGATTATTTGGGGGGGGGGGTTGGTTTTGAGCTATCCCTCAGTGCTCATCAGCTCCCAGGTAGTGAAGATTAGAGTGCTTGGTGGATTCATAGTGCATCCTTCCCCATCCCTCATGGCCTTCACCTCCTTGGTTTCTCTTACTGTCTTACTGTGATAACAATATCCTTTCTCACTCCTACTGTCTACACCAGGATATGATCCAACTCTCCTCCTCTGGCTCATAGATCAACAGCCTCTGTGCTTGATTGGTCATCTTGCTTGCCATGGGCCCATATTTCTTTTTAATAGTGCTTTCTTCTATTCTGATTCTCATATCTGAAGTGCCCATTGCCTCCTGAAGGGAGTAACTCAAAGCTTTCACAGCCGTGTGTATGTCACATTCTGATATACTTTATGTTACTTTATGTCCCTCTGCTAGGCCCTTCCATTGCAGGCCATTCCTCCTTCCTCATCCATTTCATCATGGGCAAAGTGTACATCTTCTTTCTATTGTGGATGAACCCAGTCATTCCTAGCATCAAGACCGACTGGATCCACTGAGCCATTATCAAGGTATTCTCTCTGAAATGGATGGAAATCCTGTGTGTTCCCAGTAACAAAGTGATTAGTTGTGACAAAATTTCAGGCCTTGTTCAGCTCTAACGCCAGGCCCTCACATAAATCTGAGAATCCCCTTTCTCATTTAGTTGTAAGAATTTAGTAAATGCATTCATTTTAATACATTGCCTGGAGACAATCAGAAAATAAAAATCAGTCCTAGAAGAAAAAATAAGTAACTTTATAAAGAAATTTGCAGAAGCAAGAGTAATTTTGGAACATCTCTGGCCCTTTCTTGTTTTATGAATGTGAATAATTGAGATTGTTCTGTACTGCTTGATACCTATTGAAGTGAGAGACTCCTTCCCATGAGAAGCACAAGTGCTAAGCGGCTTTCAAACAAGAATAGTAATCTCTATACATGAAATACACACCCTATGTACTCTGTTTCTCTCTTTCATCCTTCTCTGCCTCCAACTAATGCTTGTACTGGAGTAGAACAGCAGCCAGATGGTACCTAGTCTTGTCAAAATGGGGCATTTGTCATTTGGAGACACTATACCTTTGGCCAAATAAGTGTCAATAAAGCCATCTTTGGCTTAAATAATTTTGCACAATTCTGCTTAAAAAGAGTGCTCTCTAATATAATCATCACCAAATTGCACACCCTGGGCCACTTAATATTATTAGTGTTTCCCATCCACTGTCAGGCCCTTCTTTTGACCTCCTAGACTCTTCACCTTCCTCCCTGCCACACCTTGCCACTCCATTCTGATGCTTATGTGGGCATGTGTAGTCCTGTTTCTTGTAGATACTTGCATGACTCTTCGTTCCACTTTGCTTGTATCAAAGATCTATCTAGATCTACAGGAGCTCTGCTCTTCCATGCTCTCTCTGTATGCAAATTCATTAATACTCAGGTCAATAACAAATGTGAAGATTCCTTCAGCAGACGAACAAAGTTGTCAGCAAGGCATACTTTTAACTCCCTTCTGATCCTGAAAGTTTAGAGAATCATCAGTTATGCATTTAGAAGGACAGCTTGTATTAATCTCCATTCTGTGTCTGAATGAAGCCTGAATATTAATTTAATTAATTGATTAATTTACTTGTTGGTTGCAATACTTTCAGAGTCTTCCTAGCTATATTCAGAATGGGAATGTGGGAAAGGACAAGGACCACTTCAAAGTCATTTGATTTCCAGAATCTAGGATCCACATAAGTGGCTATTGACCAGGAAATGAAATCAGGGCGTGTTGCTGGTGGTAACACTATACTAATAACTAGAAAGGCAGAGATGTCATCAGAGGCATCAGAGAGAGACGGAGGAGGGAACAGGCTTCCAATCACTTCCTGGGTATGCATGCTGAAGCATCTTGAGGAGAATAGTATTCCATTTGGTGTGAGCCCACAAAACGATTGCAAGACATTAGTGAATATCAAGACATGAAAAGTCCCTTTTCACATTCTCCTTAGTCATATATTTCTCAAAATATTACTTGTTCCTTCCTTCCAATGCAGACTGTGAAATTCTCAAGGCCAGGAGCAGTGAAACTACCTCCCCCGCTTTGGGTCCTTCATATGGAGTCTCTGTTATAAGATGATAGAGGGAACCAGGATAAGAGTGATGAGGAGGGCAAGTAACGGTACAGCAAAAGATGAAGGGAAATCTTAGAGGAACAGTGGAACCTTCAGGAAGAAAAACTTGGTGGATTTAGGACTGTGAGGCTCTGGACAACTGGAGAAAGGGAAGACATTTATAAGGAAGGCTATATAAAATAAATGACTTAAATAAAGCATAGGAAAAATCCAAACCCCAAATCAAGCCTCCACTTGAATCCTTCTCTAAGGGAAAGTAAAATAGGCAGCAGGATCTGTTTCCCACATATGTAGCTATTTACGACCTCTCCTGTCATGGAGGCTAAGATATTAGATATATTTTCCCAAGGTCTGAACTAGCCCCTCATTTCTTTATGTTTTAAATGCTTTGCTATCCCATACCACGTACCCATTCGAGTGAGAGATGCAGAAATAATTTAAATACACCAGTGCAATGAAAATAAATATTCTTTATTAGGCAGGAGCCAGATGTTCAAAGAATTTCATGATTTAGACATGTCCAGGTATTAAGGTCTGGGGACCAAGGGACTTTCCCTGGAAAGCAAGAAAGGGAGCTCAGTGGTATCTGTGGGCCAAGGCACTGGCCACACCAGCCACCACCTTCTGAAAGGCAGCCTGCACCTGGGGGTTGAATTCATGGCCAAAGTGGTGGGCCAGCACACACACCAGCACATTGCCCAGGAGCTGTGGGGAAGAGACAAGAGGTATGTACATGGTTAGCAGAGGGATCCAGCTTAGGCTCAGAGTACCCCAGCCCCATCCACAGATGCAAGTTGTGCACATAGAATATAAGCAGAAACGTACTGGATTTCAGATGCTGCTATTGATGTGACTCTAACCATATCAGCCTGATTTTACATTTAGAAATGTTTCTTTCCTTCTGACCTAAACTGGAACTTAAATATCACGGTTATTCTTTCAAACTATGTAAAGAAGCAATCATATTTTACCCTCCTTGCTTTCAAAGGAAGAGATAAGGGAAAAAATCATTAGACTAAAAAATTTTAGGTGGATTAAGAGAAGTGTTTAAATTAAACACTCAAAGTTTAATTGAAACAATCAAGGAAAGTCATTACAGAGAACAAAAAGAGGACAAGCAAAGAGGGTGAAATAAAATAGTCCTGAATAGTCCATATTGGTGCAACTAGAATACCTCTTTCCCATTTTAAACAACATCCAGATATCCATAACCTTTACGGACAACATGAGCTTGTCCAGAAAAGGGAAGAGAAGGAGACTACCTCATAGACTCACCCTGAAGTTCTCGGGATCCACGTGCAGCTTGTCACAGTGCAGCTCGCTGAGCTTAGCAAAGGCGCCCTTGAGGTCGTCGATGTTTTTCAGGCCATCACTGAAGGAGTTCAGCACCTTCTTGCCATGGGCCTTCACCTTACTGTTGCTCATAATGGCATCAGCAGAAGACAGGTCCCCAAAGGACTGAAAGAACCTCTGAGTCCAGGGGTAGACAACCAGCAGCCTGAGAGGTGAAAACAGCACAGAGGGACAGAGGGAGTCAGTGCCTGTCAGAAGCCCCAGGGACTTAGCCTTCTCCACCTGCCCAGCATCCATTCACTCTCCTTAGGCTTGCCTTGCAACCTGGATACCAACCTGCCCAGGGCCTCACCGCCAACTTCATCCACGTTCACCTTGCCCCACAGGCCATTGACCAGACCCTTCTCCTCAGCACTCAGAAACGACATGGTGTCTGTGTGGTTGCTAGCGAACACAGTTGTGCCAGAAACAAGTGTAAGCTGGTAGCTATCCCTGCTCTTCCTTTTATGCCCAGGCCTGATCTTACCCTCCCTGCTCCCGTGAGCAGATTGGCCCAGGCCTAGGTGTGGTCCTGCAGGGGGAGGTCTGAATGATGACAGCCATAGCCGTCCTTCAAATGTTCTAAATGTTTCAAAAGCAAATACACACACACACACACACACACACACATTTTGTTTGACCTGTAGGCTTTGAGTTTCATTTTACTAAATTTAAACCTCCATTAGCTTTACCATTGCTTTACATTCAGACTGTTTCCAAGACTCTATTTCACACTCCTGATATCAGAGTTCAGGTGTAAGTGTGCAAAGGGAGGTCTGGACATATCTTTTGTAGATATGTCATGAGAAATTCAGAGGCCTTACTAAATAACAATATGGAGTATGTTTATATTTTAAATGTAACGTACCAAATTGTCAAAGCCATAGCTTTGCTATCTTGACTGACAGAAAGTAGCACCTACTTAGACTTCCCCTACCATTACTTGTACTCAGAAATGGCTCCCCTAAGTTCTGTTATATCTTCTTCCTTCAGTCTTCTTTGGCCATTAATGTATGGACCACTCTTTTGTGCTGACAACTGCTAGAGCCACCATCTTCCTGGCTTCCGGACAAGAACTGCTGTTCTATCTTACCGTTGCTACTTAGCATGACTGAAGAGGGAAATGGACTTCTCCTTTTCTTACTCATGACTCTGCAGTGACAAGGCTGAAAGTTGTAATAAGACATCAAAAGCTCAGACTTATCAGAGAAAAATAAGAATATATGTGGCTATGTTCTGAGCCTCGGGCTCAAATCCTGATCAATATTTGAAGATTCTAGAAAGCTTCTAGACCCAGTGCCCTCTTTTCCTTTTAAACTTATTTCTACCCTGTGAAGGGGAACCACAGGATGTCTGCTTTATCTTGATTCCAGCTCCATTGGGCACTAACATACACACTTACACATATGCACACATGTGCACACATGTGCACACACACACACATGCACACACACACAGAGTCCCCGAGAGAGATAATTTTTTAAATTTTATTTTTCTCCAGTATGTCAAGTTTGCACAGTTCTTAATGTTTTGAACCAGGATGGGCCTAGTCTGAGTGTAATGAAGAGTATGACTTCAAGATTCTCTTCATGACTATCCATCCTGAAGAAGATTCTCTTGATTGTCATCCAGAGGTATGTTGTTTTACGTGTTTCAAAAATGCCACTGAACCAAAACACTTTTGTACATGCAGTAGTGTTCAATTTTAAATCCCCTTCAGTCATCTAGGCATTTCAACAATCTAATACATATTTTCCTGGGTCAAGAAAGTTATCTTTTACACTTCTCTTCCAGATGCACAATCTCTCAATTACCTCAGTTTAGTATCCTTTCAAAAATTAAATTAAATTAAATTCATAAAATTAAATAAAGCAAAAATACCCTAAGAAGAGCAGAACTCAGAAAAGTTATGGACATACAGTTTTTAAAAGTCGTAGCCTTATATGAAAAGCATTAAGTCAACCTAGCCATAACTTTGATAAAGTATGTGGTAATTATTACAAGATACTTAATGTTTCAGTTTATAATTGCCACTGGCATTTCCTCCACTGGGCTCAAGCTTTTATTGACATCGCTAAGTTGGCCATGGTGTTGACTAATGAAAAGCAATGGGGCAATTTTTTCCCAAGTTAAATATGAAACTGTATATCTCCAGGGGCAGAATCTTGACTTCATTCTGGGAACTTTTACAAATATGTAAGGCATTAGTTCATAAGGCCCAATGTCCAGCAAACAAGGAACAGAAAGCAAATCTCTGATCGGTGTTTTACTTCCCTATGTGCTTCCTCATTGCATATTGTAGCATCAATACCAGAGGAACTCTATGCAATGGTCCCTTGCTCAGATTGTTCTCTAGTTCCACAGTTCAAAGATGGGGAATAATCACTTATTCATCCACTGACTATTTCATTTAGTACATATTCACTCACTGCCTATGGAGGAACTTAACAGAGCACAGTAGTCATATAGGACAGTATAAAATGGTCAGACACATTTATACAGCATAGAATGTGAGTGTGATGGATAAGAAGAAATGTTAAAAATAAGTAGAAGGGATGGGTTTGGAAGGATTTCCTTAGGCAATATTGGAAAGTTTATTAAGGCCAGGGTCCAAAGGCCTCACAAGTAATAAACAAGCATTGAATTTTGTCTAAAATGGGAGGGTGGGAGCAGGAATTATTTATGAGGGTTTTTGGGGCAAGTAAAAGATGGAAGTTATTCCTTAAAGCAGGAGCACTTGAGAAAGTGTGGTATTGAAAGCTACACTGCAAGCAAGGCATGTAGGCAAAAAAAGAAACAGGACAGTGTCTTGATCATTCATTATGTCTCCAGCTGAGCACAGTATTTTTTTAGTAAATGTTGGAAATAGATCAAAGCATTAGCCTGAAGGCTATGTCTTTTGTGTGAAGCCTTCCACAGAGGCCCTGTAATGCCAGTATTCTCTATGTATTTAAAACTGTCTGGACAATGCAAATGCTCAGGAGGGAGAAGTGTCCTACATTAGTGACTATGTATGGTGCCCCTCCTTTTCTCATTTTCCTTGACCTCTTTGAATAAAACATAAGAGCTTCCTATCTGTAGATCTTAAGGGATTTAGCATACCTCCAGACAAAAATAAAATAAAATAAAATAATAAAATAAAATAAAAGTGAAATGACTCAGGAAGTTGAGTTAAAGTTCTTTATTAGACAGAAGTCATACCCTTGAAGGTGGACATTATTTCATCAAGTTCAGAAGATCGAATTTAGGGAACTAGGTTCTTCCAGTGGTCACCAGAAAATAGGCCATGACCTCAATGGTACTTGTGGGCCAAGGCACTGGCCACACCAGCCACCACCTTCTGAAAGGCAGCCTGCACCTGGGGGTTGAATTCATGGCCAAAGTGGTGGGCCAGCACACACACCAGCACGTTGCCCAGGAGCTGTGGGGAAGACATAGATAGAAAAATATACATGATTAACAGAGAAATCAAGCTTGGCTTCTGAGAAACTGAGCCAACAATCTTTTTTTTTCCTGCCCATGCTCTAGCCCAAATTGATCTTCAGGTTATCTCCATAGGCAGAAATGAGTAACCATATATGTATGTATACTGTATAGTTTTATTATATATGTTTTATATAATAAGGAACGGATTAATTAGTCTGATGATGGCTGTTTTAGCAACTACTGCTTCCCTACTTCCCTACTTCTGGTCTACCATCCTAAGATATTCACTTTCCTTTCCTTTCCATTGAGTCTTGATTCCATAAAATTCCAATTATTCTTTAATTCTGAACTGATTTTTGGACTCTAGATGACATCTTGAGCCTCTCCCCTTTGAGGAGCCCTTCCAATCCCCATTTGGAGAGATAGAAAGACTATTCCAAGTGTAGAAGTAGAAGATGAGAGCTAGTATGTATAATTTGGGTACTGAGTAGGGAAAAAAATTAGGGAGAAAAAGAGAGAAGCAAAAGATAAACTATTAAGTAAGAGCTTGATTAAAAAAAAACAAGAATGTGAGAAAGGAAACGACGTGGAATACTGAATGAAAAATATGAAACTACATACATTTTGAAAAGCATTCAATGATGATATATTCTAAAGTAAAAAGGAAGCTGGAGGATGAACAGGTAGGTAAAGGAACCAGAGTAGAAGACTAGAAAGTGAAAAGAAAAAACAAACGGAAGATATCCTAGACTCACCCTGAAGTTCTCGGGATCCACGTGCAGCTTGTCACAGTGCAGCTCGCTGAGCTTAGCAAAGGCGCCCTTGAGGTCGTCGATGTTTTTCAGGCCATCACTGAAGGAGTTCAGCACCTTCTTGCCATGGGCTTTCACCTTACTGTTGCTCATAATGGCATCAGCAGAAGACAGGTCCCCAAAGGACTGAAAGAACCTCTGAGTCCAGGGGTAGACAACCAGCAGCCTGAGAGGTGAAAACAGCACAGAGGGACAGAGGGAGTCAGTGCCTGTCAGAAGCCCCAGGGACTTAGCCTTCTCCACCTGCCCAGCATCCATTCACTCTCCTTAGGCTTGCCTTGCAACCTGGATACCAACCTGCCCAGGGCCTCACCACCAACTTCATCCACGTTCACCTTGCCCCACAGGCCATTGACCAGACCCTTCTCCTCAGCACTCAGAAATCCCATGTTGTCTGTTTGTGTGGTTGCTAGCGAACACAGTTGTGTCAGAAGCAAATGTAAGCTGGTACTATCCCTGTTCTTCCTTTTATGCCCAGGCCTGATCTTACCCTCCCTGCTCCCGTGAGCAGATTGGCCCAGGCCTAGGTGTGGTCCTGCAGGGGGAGGTCTGAATGATGACAGCCATAGCCGTCCTTCAAATGTTCTAAATGTTTCAAAAGCAAATACACACACACACACACACACACACACACACACACACACTGGAATATTACTCCGCCATCAGAAAAGAGTGAAATGTTGCCATTTGCAACAATGTGGATGGAACTAGAGTGTATTACACTAAGCAAAACGAATCAGAGAAAGACAAATACTATATGATTTCACTCACATGTGGAATTTAAGAAGCAAAGTAGATGGAATGGAAGAAAAAATGAAAGAAGATAGAAACAGAGAGGGGGACAAACCACAAGAGACTCTTAACTGTAGAGAACAAACTGAGGGTTGCTGGAGGAGAGGTTGGGGGGATGGGCTAAATGGGTGATGGGCATTAAGGATGGCACTTGTGTTGAACACTGGGTGTTACATGTAAGTGATGAATCACTGAATTCTACTCTTGAAACCAATACTACGCTATATATTAACTAAGTTAAATTTGAATAAAATCTTGGAAGAAAAACAAAAACAGAAAACTTTGTAATATATTTGTGAGGTAGGAATTATTATTCCACTTTACAAACAAGGAAATTCATTCTGGGAAATGTTGACTAAACTTTTCGAGGTGATGGGGATGTAATTTGATCTTTTCCTGCTATTCCCAAAGCCCAGGCTTTTTGCTTCTATGCCAGGGGCTTGGGTATTGGAATTTGAAGTGATGGCCACAAAAATGGCTGTGCTCAACTGCCAGCTCCATACAAGAGACTCTCGGCATTTTCTGTTCTGAGAATAGGTTTTCCTCTTTTCATTCACCAGACAAGGAACCTGGCTATCATCTGTGACTTCACTACTCTCTACTGACTCTCTTCCAAGTCCTGCGGTATCTTTGCCACAATGATACTTTACTTTTTTCTTAGTTTAATTGCCCCTGTGAAGTTCGGTCCTTTGCCCTCATTCTAATCACAGCACATTCCTATGGATAGATCCACGTTAGACCCTGTCTTGTCAGTTCTATATCCATACATGGATTAGGTTCCCTAAAATTCCCTATTCACTATGTTACTCGTGTGTGCAAGAAATTTCACTGGTACTTTGCTTATAATGATAGTTTCTTTTCTGCTTTTTCCTGGCAGGAGTGTCCCTAATTTTATGCCGCTGTGCTGCTTTCAAGGGACTGATTTCTCCTCTGTCACTTAGACCCTGCATTTGTCATTTTCCCACATTAATGGCCTTTTGTCTCCACCAAAGGAATTGGAAACATGTTCCAGGTCACAGAACTAGCAGGTGAGGTACAGATTCAAATCAAAGCAGTTACTTCCTATGCCTTAGAGACAGTTCCTCCATTAATACCACTGAAGACACTAGGGAAAGTTTAGAGCATGGTCCTTGCCTAGGTCTCTGGGTAGTCCCATCTGAACTCTATTACAGTTGATAAAAACATGTTTCTTATATTAAATGGAAGCAAAATATAGCACCAAAGAGCTCTGAGCCTATACAGTCCCCTCTGTGAACCCCAACTCACCACAACATTCTTCTTACATTTCTCTAGAGTATCTCCATTCACTCCCTTTTGCTGAAGACATTATTCAACTACTTTCCTTCCTAGAAGTACCTTCGTTTGAAGCTACTCTTTTTTTAAGTTTATTGATTTATTTTGAGAGGGAGAGAGAGAGAGAGAGAGAGAGAGAGAGAACAAGTGGGGGAGGGGCAGAGAAGGAAGGGGAGAGAGAGAATCTAAAGCAGGCTCCACGACTTCAGTGTAGAGCCCAATGCAGGACTTGAACGCACATGACCTGAGCTGAAACCAAGAGTTGGATGCTTAACTGACTGAGCCACCCAGGTGCCCAAAGCCACTCTTATCTTGAAGAATCTTATAAGGGTCTCTTCTCTATCCTCCCCAAACTCCTTATTTCAAATAACCCCATTCCTTATAGGATTGCTTTCTTTTAGCTGAATCAACATAAGAGATAAAGACAGAGAGAGAAGACAAGGATGTTTCTTATAGAGCACAATGTTTATTTTATTTTTATCATATAGCACTTAAGTAAGGGGGCAGGACACTGCCCATCTGCAGGAGATGGACTCTTGGAACACAGGGCCATCCAGTAGGTGCCAACATGGTTATATAAGCACCTCAGTGGTACCTGTGGGCCAGGGCATTAGCCACAGCAGTGGTCAGCTTCTGCCAAGCAGCTTGCACCTGTGGAGAAAACTCCTTGCTGAAGTGAGTTGCCAAGACAATCAAAATCATGTTGCCTAGAAGCTGGGGAGAGAGTGGGGATAAAAAGAAAATGGTACCTAGTGAACAGAAAGCCTCAAGCTGGTCACATCCATTATCTTCCTGATAAGAGATTGAGTAACTTTCAGGGTCATGATCCCACAGAAGTTTACCATAATATGCTTGACATCGGCATCAATATGACTCCTAGCCCTGAACTTTCCATTGTGTCTGGCCTTCTCTCATTTGCCCTGCCAGCTTCCACATTAGAATATTGCTATGGATGGCTTCTCTTTTGTAGAGACTCTGTCGTTTTTTTAAGTAGGATTATAGTACTGCGAGTATAGTCTAAGTCCCCAGATAATATGTACATTCAAATTGTTTGGTCACTCACATGACAAAGAATCTTCTGCCATGTATATGAGAGCATTCCATCACTGCTAAAGGGGGCAGGGTTCACAATCATCCATTGAAAAGATTGCTGTTATTTTGTCTTGCTTAGTCCAGGTTCTAAACTCAAGAATCATGCATAAATGTATTCATCATTTTTAGACAAAATTTCAATTACCAAAGGTAAGGCATTCTTCTTCCTGTAATTGTATGCTCAGGCCAAAACCATTTAACTCAGTTGTGGCCAGTGTTCTTCCCTGGTCATAATAATTGTTTCAGAAATATAAGATGGCCAGTGGTCTCCACTGGTCACAATAATTATCCTACTCCATCTTAACTATGACGTTTGGAACAACTTAACTACCAAAATCAAGCTCTTCCTTAAATATTACATCCCAACAATTACCTTCATAGAATCAGACTTAAGTACCTGTGTTTCCTAATGTACCCACAATGCAAATATCTGGGGTGAAGGAACAGAGCATAAGCATGCCTAGAACTCACCTTGAAGTTCTCAGGATCCACATGCATCTTGTCACAATGCAGCTCACTCAGCTCAGCAAAGGTGTCCTTGAGGTCATCCATATGTTTAACAGCGTTTCCAAAGGAAGTCAGTACCTTCTTGCCATGGGCCTTGACCTTGGGGTTGCCCATTATGGCAGTCTCAGAGGATAAGTTGCCAAAATTGTCAAAGAACCTCTGGGTCCATGGATAAACAACCAGGAGCCTGTGGGATGATCATAGTCACAGACCAGATGCGAAGTCACAGTATGTAAGAAACCTGACCAGTTCCCCTTTCAGGAACACTTTCTGCCTTCCTGCCCCCCTCCAGTGCCTACCTTCCGAGGACCTCGCCTCCAACCAACTCCACGTTCACCTTGGCCCACAGGCTAACAACGGCAGCCTTCTCCTCAGCCGTAAAATGCACCATGGTATCTGGGAGCTTACTGGTGATCACTAAGGTGCCAAAAGCAAGTCTGTGCTGCTGCTTCTCCGTGTGGCCTTTTATTCATCACTTCTAGTTTCCAGGCCCTTGCTTCTCCCAATGAGGTGAGACTATTGGTCAAGTGTGGGTTGTCACCACCAGGGTGGGGTTTGGACAAGGGAGGGTCAGCAGGATGGACATTTGTGTCTCTGATAGTGTTGGGTGGCTCTATCAGGAGGATTCTGCTGCCCTTCCCCACCATCCACTATGCATGTCGTATCTCAGTCTTCCCACCCCATCAGCCCTGAGATGACCTGCAGGCTGACCATGAGGCATGACTAGAATTCAGAGGCGTAAGAATTAGAGATCTTCTGGGCATTGTGTCAGGTGTTTACAAGACATCACTCTGATGTTTTCTTTGGGTATAAAAGAAGCCATAGCTTTTCTTGGTCACCAGTTTTCCTAAAGCTTAGATGAGGCTTATACTTTTATAAGTGAAGAAGAAAAGATCCCAATCCAGCTTCAGTTCAGAAATAGGACAGGTAAAAACTAAGTAATTTGGAGAACTGAGTACTGCCTGATTGTTGGTGAGTTCTATTAAAATATATGTGCATCTCCTTGTCTGAACAATTTTGTTCACTCTGATTATACACACAGTGTCTCTGGCCAATAGGAACTATTAACTCAGTTGTTTCAAAAAGATACAGAATTGAGTATTGGAGAAAACGGAGTGTTCCACAGAAAATATTAGACTCTGTGGCCACAGCTAGGGATTAGGGGAGTTGTCTCTGGCATTTATTGTATCTACACTCCTTTGTTGTGGTTAACCATTCCTCATTTCTAATCAGGCAGAGGCAATCCTCACTGACAGTGTTTCACACACTACTATCCTGTAGCCTAATGTGCTTTGGTCTCATGCGTCTCACACAAGCATTTATAGGTCTAGATGGGGCACACTTCCAGGGATAGAGGAAATGGTTTATATTATATATATATATTTAAATATAATATATAATTATATATATTTTTATATTATATATGTATTTATATTTATATATGTATATATATAATAAAATATAAATATATATATCATATTATATAAAATATAAAAAATATATATGTATTTTTTTCCTCTCTCTCTCTATCTCAGAGTTTATTGTTCCCATGTTTTAAGCTCCAGGAAGCTGGTTTGTTTGTTTCTCCCGGAGATGACTCTTACAAAAAATTTTTTTTTCTCAATTTAAGAAATAATCTCCATGTGTATTTACAAAGGTACTCTAACATGTAAAGAGTTCAGCCCAATATATTAGTGTTGGATTTCTGCTAGTATAAAAGAAATCCTTTGTCTGTTTGATATAGTGAAGGCTTTTATCAATTTATCTTGGGAAAAAACTTACATTTACACTGTGGATAAGAATTGTTAAGGTTCTGGAAGCTACTTTATCATGACAGACTTGATTATCTGTGAGCTCTCAAGTCCAAGCTGTGCTGATGTGAACACTTTGGTACAGAGATATAAAGAAAAAATGTGTGAATCAATCCCAAAAAGATTTCTTCAAGGGAAGAAGTCAATGACATAAAAGAAACCCAAGGAAATGTTGACCACAGCCAGGAATCCCACCTACCCTTAGCCATGTGCATGGTCGGAGGGAAAGGCTCAGGGCCCTTGTTCCCTGATGGCCCTGGTGCTTGTTTGGCCCACTGTGTGCACACTGGGACCCCACAGACTTGGGGATATCTGCATCTCTGAATGTTGGCAAATAGCCTCCCACATTTCCAGCAAACCAACAATGACTCTGGTAGTTACCTCTAACTCCTGCTTTTCTCTCACCTTCTTTAGACAATTACTTTGCAAGAATTTTTTACTTCTCCCGTTCACACTTCCATAAAGTGGAAGTTCACACTTCCACTTTATTTCCATGCTCACTGTTCCCACTGCTGTCTGGAAGCTTATCGCATCGATGCTAGATCATCATCACAGTCATCTATCAGTTTTCTGGTCATTCATCCATCACGTATTTAAAAAACACATATTGACCGAGGCCAATAATGCCATGCATTGTTTTAAAAACTGAGAATCTTGGGGATCCTGGGTGGCTCAGTTGGTTAAGCATCTGACTTCAGCTCAGATCATAATCTCACCGGTCTTGAGTTCCAGCCTGCTTGGACTTTTCCCTCTTCCTGCTCCTCCCCTTCTCTCAAAAATAAATAAACATTAAAAAATAAAAAAAAAAAACAACTGGAAATCCTGGAAAAAACAAAACAATGTATCTAGTCTCATCGTGCTCACATTCTAGTGGGTAGAGGATACTGACACTAATAATTAAATCAGCAAAGAAGTTCAGATGGTGTTTGTTATATGATGAGGAACAAAATGCATCTGATGACATGGTGGCAAGTGACTAGACAAAAATAATGTAAGGACAGAGGTCTGAAAGGAAGATACATTTGAACTGGGACCTTGATGACAATATGGAGCCAGGCATAAGTAGTTTCCTTGAAGCCAGGAAAGGCAAGTGTGAAACTTGGAGGCTGGACAGAAAAGGAGAAAGAAAGAAAGAAAGAAAGAAAGAAAGAAAGAAAGAAAGAAAGAAAGAAAGAAAGAAAGAAAGAAAGAAAGAAAAAAAGAAAGAAAGAAAGAAAGAAAGAAAGAAAGAAAGAAAGAAAGAAAGAAAAGCCTAACACGACAAGCTTAAGGCATGACAAGATCTGAGAGAGAGAGATGTTAAGGGAAGAGTGGGAAGGAGCAAAGTTGGAGTGACGGCCCCAGGCCTCACCATTTGGGCACCTGAGGGTAGAGTGTGGGTATTTTACACTAAGGCGTGGGAAATGAGCAGAGATTTGTAAACCTGGCATCAGCGTGATTGCTAATCTACTCAACACCCACAGCGAGGCTAACTTTCTCACTGTCCTGTCCATCACATTACAGCTTTGTCTATAACTCGAAATTAACTTCTGGTCAGAGGAATACTCCTGTGATCCTCCCCAACTATTCTGTGCAATATCTTTCCTTTCCCTTTTGATCTCTCAGTGCTCATCTGCTTGGCTGAGCTGCCTTCTCAGCCTCTTCTGGTTCATCTCCCCCCACCTAAATCCCCACCTCTCTGAGTAGTTTATAGGGATCTCCCTTCTTTGAAACACTGTAGCAAATCTCCCGCATGCTGTCTCCTGATGGTATGCAGTCAATTTAATGTCCCCAGCGGCTCTCACCACTTAAGCCACAAAGTTCTTTCCTAAAGCCCAGGGCCGGTTCTTTGGAGGTGATTTCAAAGAGTTATCCCCCTGCTCAGACCTCCAACCCCTCCCATCCCTAATCTATCCTCACAAGAGCTTGTGACAAACCAGCTGCTTTTAGAAAACATGTTCCCCCCTGTTAGCAGAATGGAATTGCAGCCCTTGCCTGGACCTTGACCTTTTGAGAACTGGGTTAATTTTCCCTAGAAGAATCCCCACTGGTACTCTATCTCCATCCTTTGTCTTTACCAGAGTCCTCACTCAGACCCATGTAATCATCTGGTTCAGAGGAGTTCTTGTCCCATGACACCCATCCTCTCTCATCACAGCCTCCCCCATGCCCCCAGCCACATGTCATTAGCTTTAACTTGAAGAGCCCCTAAGTGTATGTTTTCCCCAAATGTATGTCCCAAGCATATATTCCTTTCATTGCCCTATTGTTTTTTATTTTCTTGCCAAAATCTTTACTGCATACAAATATTGAATGGGGAGATTGCATGCACACACACGCGTGCGCACACACACACACACACACACACATACTCACAGTGCAACAAATAATTCCTGGGATTGTCACAAGTGTAACAGCACATGGGAAAAGTAGAACTGAAGACAATCAGTAAAGAATTCTTAGCAAAGCACTATTATTACCATTGCTATTATTATTATTATTATTATTATTATTATTATTATCATTACTACTACTGCTACCACTCCTATTGCTATTGTTTGAAAATAAAGCTCTTCTTTGCTGACTCTACAATACTAAACAGGGGACTCAGTGATCCCAGTTTCCCAGGAGCTGTGGAGGTGGCAAGAGGTAACAGATATGTACAAGGGACAGAGTGTTCCAGGTGGGCCTCCAGGTATCTGGCCAGCCAACTTCCATTTAGAACCACACCAATGTCAATTTCCCGCAAAACCTGGGGTCTTGCCCAGTGACTAAACACAAGTGTGTTCTCCTTGCTGGACTAACCCCTGGCCATGATTCCACTTTTTCTTTCTTCTCCCCACGACCAACCTCCTATTTTGTGGGCTGAAAAACAAGGACCCACAGGTTTCTTTCCATACCCACTCCAGAACACATGTTCTTGCCATTTCCCTCCCTCAGAGACGATCTGCCCACCTTAGGATTTATAGGATTTAAGTTTGAAATGGGTCTCTAGGAGCAATTTTGTACAAGTGTCCAGCCTATATATGAATAACCTTAGCAATGTATTTGTGAACCGTAGGTTCCTTCCTTATATAGAGCCAACATTTGCCTGCGTAGATATTTCTCCTTGGCCTTGTTTTTTCTGCCTCCAGGAGAGAAAAAAAGTAAAGTTCAAGTTACCAATAGTCATTTTTCTTCACCTCTATACAAGTCTCTTCTAAAAACAAAGAATTCAAACAGGTCCCTCTAGATTTCGAGAAGTGCTCCTTAGGCCCTTTGATCTTAGTTCAGTTCTCTCAACTCCAATGTTTCCAAATATTCCCCTTCTCACAGCCATCCTAGATTGCAGTCAGGTCAGTACTCAGTTGTCTAAGCTGTCCTAAAGCTAAAAGAGGGTGTGAACATCTCCTAGATTTACCTGAAGTTCTTAGGGTCTACTTGTGACATATCACAGCATTGCTTACTCAAATGGACAAAAGTGGCCTTAAGATCATCCAGGTGCTATGAGGACAATTTATATCTCATTGCGAGTGGGACACAATTATATTAGCAATGATCTCTTTAAGGGGGCAATATTTGAGCTGAGGCCACAATGGCATGAAGTTGCTGCCATGGGAAGATACTAAGAAAGAAAGGTTCTGGAAGTTGGAATAGCAAATGTAAAACTCTAAGGCTGGAAAACGCACACCCTCCCACACATACGCAATGTTCCCGTATATGCAGAGTGACAAATAGTGGGTCAATGGTGTTGATATGGAAATAGCAAAGAAAAGAGTGGTCGGAGATGATAGTAGAGGTAACACATGCTTACAGCTCTTCAGGATTAGCTTCATTATCTTGAGTAGGAAGCCATTAGAGAATTTTAATCATGATACTGATACCATTTCTAATCTGTTTGTACTCTTGTCTAGATTAATATTGCAAGAATATCTTGTTCCTTCCCAAACTGTTTTGCTCAAGTGGCTTTTATAGACTATTGAGAAATATGAGAGCCCATTCAAATATTAAATACTCTGATGTTGAAGGCATGCATTTTGTGTGTGTGTGCGTGTGTGTGTGTGTGTGTGTGTGTGTGTGTACGTGTTCACAATCCACGAGGACAGCAAGGAAAAAGGGCTGATGGAGGGAAGATGTGCTCAGGGGAGAAATAAGAAAAACACAGGAAAAGAATAAATCCTGCCATTTTAATTTAGAAAATAGAGCGATGTTTAAAATAGAGAATAAGACAAATGCAGGATTCAAAAGTGTTAGAGACTGTAAGTGTTTGCAGAAGGTGCTCTATACATGTGTTTTAAGTGTGTGAGTGACTGCAAGCGAATGGTGCATCAGTGACTCCTGTCTATTCTGCTCTGTTGTTATATAAGACTGTGGGACTCCTGAAAATGCCAAAGAAACTCCAGAGGCTGTTGAATTGGAGCCGCCATGACCTCATGTGCCCCATCCAAGAAGCCTACATTTGGGGAACTCTTCGGGGTGGGTGCATGCGGGAAAGATTCTGGGGAAGAAGCAGTAGTAAAGATCAGTGAAATGGGAGTAGAAAGGAGATTCAGTCTTTTGAAACTTATTAATTATTTGTTGAGTCACTTTGAGCTTTCTAGAGACTTCTTCAACACGCTGAGGTTTGAAATGATTGCCATGAGAGCAGTTGTGTTCTTTCCAGCTTCAAAGTAAGAGGCATCTGGGCATTTTTTTCCGTGTCAATAGAGACAGAGAAAGAGTCCTTCTTTCTTACTCACCAGACAAGAAACTGGCTATCATCTGTGACTTCCTCACTGTCAATCAATTTCCAAGTCCCGCTGAATCTTTGTCCTGCCTGTTCTTTTCCCAGTCACTTTGTCATCACACCAAGTTGCTACGGCCAGTCCCAAGTCTATACTTCTTCTCTGATCGGATATGCACCCACATATGTATCAATTTTATTAAAACTTATTATTCATATTCCCCTCCTGAACAATAATTTTGACTGTTTCCCTGAACATAAAATAATACTAACTCCCTTCTCTTCATTACCTGGTCTCTCTAAATGCTTTCCAAAATGATTATATCATTCCTTTGTTTTGAAAAAACACCCATCTCCGGGGAGCCTGGGTGGCTCAGTCCGTTAAGATCACGATCTCGTGGTCTCTGACTTTAAGGCCCACAGCAGGCTCTGTGCTGACAGCTCAGAGCCTGGAGCCTGCTTTGGATTCTGTGTCTCCCTCTCTCTGCCCACCTCCCCCCGCCCCTCACCCCCCCCCCATACCTATGTATCTTTCTCTCAAAAGTAAATAAACATTGGGGCGCCTGGGTGGCGCAGTCGGTTAAGCGTCCGACTTCAGCCAGGTCACGATCTCGCGGTCCGGGAGTTCGAGCCCCGCGTCGGGCTCTGGGCTGATGACTCAGAGCCTGGAGCCTGTTTCCGATTCTGTGTCTCCCTCTCTCTGCCCCTCCCCCGTTCATGCTCTGTCTCTCTCTGTCCCAAAAATAAACTAAACGTTGAAAAAAAAAATTAAAAAAAAAAAAAGTAAATAAACATTAAAAAGAAAATTTTAAAAAAATACCCGTTCCTCAGAGGGACTCTGCTGTTCATGCACAATTTGATACTTCATCCCCGCCCCCCCCACCTCGCTTCCCTCCTGCACCTATCCCTACTGGCTCCAACCAGTATGCAATTCACATCTCAAGCCCCTCCCTGGCCCCCACCAGCAGCCTGCAATGACTTGAAGATGGTTGATGAGGCTTGGGTTAAAACAGTAAAAAGGAAGAATTGTAAATATCCTCCACATTAAGTGAAGAGTTGCGATAATGTATCATTCTGTTGTTCAGCCAATCTTTACAAGAAGAGGCCACCACCCTTCTTGGTTTTCAAATCTCTTAAGATTATATTGGGCACACAATTTAATACTTCTTAAAATAGGAATAATGTCTCTATCTAACATCAAAAGGAAGCAGAATAGGAAAAAAATATGTAGATTAGGGCAGGATTGGATGTTACTCCAGTGTTTTTTAATCCATTTTATATAGTCTTTTAATCCATTTAAGCATTTTCCTTACTTACCTAAGTAACAGAATATTCCCTTGGAGTCATCTGGCAGCAGTCTGGAAGATTCCATGTATTTTCCAATTTGTCTCTGAGCACACAGGTGTTCAGGCTGGTTGGGGGAGAAGGGTGCCAGTGTTTGTTCAATGCAGAGAGTAGTTGAAGATTCCGTGGGATGGGCTGCAGATTAAGACAGTTGTCTCTGGCATGTGCTGGATCTACCCTTGCTTGCTATGTTTAACTTCTCTTTATTTCTAGTAAGCAGAAGCAATCTTCACTGACAGGATGCCACACACTACTGTCCCTGTAACCTATGGTACTTTGGTCTCAAGCATCTCAAGCAAGCATTTATAGGACCAGACAGTGCTCACTTTCAGCGGGAAAGGGAATGGTTCATTTTATTTTATTTTTTCTCTCAGGGTCTATTACTCCTGCCTGTAGAGTTCTAGGAAACTGGCTTGTTTGTTTCTCCCTAGGATTGCTCTTTAAACGAATAACACTAGAAAATCCACTTCCATGTTACTTACAGGATACTCTAAATTTTAAAGAACTCAACCTACTACATGAAAGCTGAATTTCTGCTACTAGAGAATTACTCTTTTCAAACACTCATTCTCTTGTGTTCTGAGACCCTCATTTAATATCTGTTTGTTGAATAACTGTCATCATTGCTCTAAGTACTGGAGACTTAAGATAAATGAGGAAGAGAAAAAAACTTTCCTCTTAACATTTATAACATGGCATGGAAGATATAGAAAATGGATAATTAAGCCAATCTACAAAATAATTTCAGTTAATATCACTTGCTATGAAAAAATTAATATCTGAACTTAATGAGGGAGAGCCATGATTACACCAGGCAGGATGAGTCCCTCTGAGGAGGTAGTATTTGAGCTGGATCCAGAATAAAAAGAAGGAATTTGCCATGGGGAAATATTGGGATAAAAGATCTGAAAACTGGAATAGGGAATCCAAACCTCTGAGTTAGGTACAACAAACCCTTGGGATGCTGGAGATAAGAATAATCGGCTGGTGCAGGTAATATGTAAAGGTAAGAAGAAGCAGGAAATGTTGCAGAGGAAGCATTAAACCTAATAACTTAGGACTTGTCTTCAGTGGTAGAGTGTAAGAAGCCATTACGGGATTTTAATCATGGCAATGACATAACCTCCTAACCTCTGTACTCATAGCCAGATTAATATTTCAAGAATATCTGGTCCATCACAACATTGTTTTGCTCACATGGCTTTTATTGCCTATTGACAACAATTAGTCCTTTTTTCATCTATTAAAAATCTGAGTCATCCAGACCTGTGTGCCTATGTGTGCACATGCACGTGTGTGTGTTAATTATGAAGTTGTTATCATGTAAATAGTCCTGGACTGGCAACTTCAAGATCAAAATCTAGACCCTTAAAGGGTAAAGAATGTATCTTCTGCCCACCACTCCATCATCACCATCCTTGACCCCGAGACATGCAGAATTAGCGTAAAAGTTGAGGGCAAGAAAGAGAAAATGAGGCTGATTAAAAATGAACATTTGTTGTTGACTGAGACACTGACTGACAGACTAAGTAAAAGGCTTAGTACCACTAACAGCTCCTGTTTACTTTGCTGAAGGGCATAAAGAGAGGCTACTGAGGCTCAGAGACCACTGTTGTTGACAACCTGCAACTATGTAATCATTGGTCTCTCATCTAAATCGTGGAGACATAAACCCAAATTAGAAGGTAATTCAGAGGACAAATTCTGATCAACGTGCAGGGGCAATGAAATACCTAACAGATATGAAAGTTTGACTCAAGGCCTGGAGGTCTAGACTCCCTAAGTAAAATAACAACGACTCCCTCAAGAGTCATTCAGTTCTTGCCATTCCCACACAGGGGTCCCCAAGGTAGTGCACAGCCTCTTGTTAGATCCCCCAGGGCTGGGAGATTTCAGTCATTCCCTACCACCTCCTTCCTTCTCATCCACCCCAGCCAATCAGACACCGTTTCTTCCTCACTCAACCTCTGCTCCTCCTTCATGTTTTGCAGATCTCTCTGCTCTTCTTGGGTTTAGGCCATTATGTTTGTTCTTCTGAATTAGCATCTACATCTAATCTGCAATTTGGAATTCATTTTGTGTTCATTAAGCTGATAACTTCCCCCCACCCCAACTCCTATTCCTTGAGTCATTATAGTTCTAAGGATATTTATTGTTTACTCTTGCCAAAAACATAGTAATAGTTTTTATTTTTATAATCAAAGCCTTGGATTATCTAGTCTTTACTAATACTCTATTTTACTGTCTCCTCTACTTCCAGAAAGCCTTTTCCTGCAAGAAATTAGCTCAAGCCCTAATTTACTGGTTTTAGACTATGAACCTTTGTTATTATCTCATCTGCTACATGAAGCCTTGGTCATTCTTCTCTCCCCCGAATTCATATAATATCCTAATGCCAGCTTTATTTTAGCATATGTTATGTTTGATTATAAAATAATGCACAGTGATTTCCCACTGTGGCTCCCCACTGAGACCATGCAACCCTTTGGGAAAGAACAGACTTTTGTTGGTTAATGGACATTTTTCTGGAAAACTCTGAGCCATCCCTCAATTCATCCTCTTATGTCCAATTCAGGCTCACATGACATATGATAAGTTAGCTGATTCAAAATGTACATTAAAGCAAATTGAAAAAGTAACCCTAGCCGAGACCTTAGACCCATGCAAAGCTTTTACAGCTGAACCCTGACACACACCACAAATCTATCTTGATTTCTTCTGAGGCACTTCTTAGCATCGCCTTTATTCCCCTCTACTGTAAGTTTATGCCACACTGTCCTGTAAATCCCTGTTCGCTTAATTAACCCTTTCCCCAACCCAGAAAATATCTTCCCCATCCTAGCATACACCCAAACCTTCTAGAATTCTCCCATAATACCCATCTTCCTTTGATGAGTCCCTACACACTTCCCAAATGAGCTCTCATTTCTCCCTATGTCTCACCTCACCCCTCAGCCAATGAGTGAAAGATGCAGAAAACACAGTATTCATTTATGATGACTGAATAGAATGAACTTTATTAAACAGAAGCTGTGCTCTCAAGGCCAAACGCAAGTCCCCATATGCAGAAGGAGGGCCCTGTGGACACAAAAGAGCACTGTTGAACTGGAAGGAAGACTCAGTGGTACTTGTGGGCCAGAGCAGTGGCAACACCAGCCACCAGCTTCTGCCACATGGCCTGCATATCAGGGGTGAATTCCTTGCCAAAATGAGAAGCCAGAATGATCACCAGTACGTTGCCCAGGAGCTTGTAGGTGAAAGACAAAATGAAAAAGAGGCACATTGAGTACAATTTTTTGAAAAGAATTGCAGAAAAAGTGGTTCAATACCTACAGTCCCTGCCAACTCCATACCTTAAACTACTTCAAGGCTTGTGTCTGCACGAAATCAGGTAAGCTAGTCCCTAAATTCAATTTAATGTGTATGAGCTCTCCATTCAACACCCTACCCACCTCTATATCCATCCTCTTGCATCTCACCATCTTTATTTGCATCTCTCCCTCCCTCTTATCTACAAGTTGTCTAATTCCTATAACAACAGGATTTTAGGGTGGCATGGGTTCTCACAGTGAGTTTATTTAAAGTCTCCAATCAGGACAGGGACAAGTCTCCACTTAGTAATAATATTGACAGGTAATAGGATATATTTTAGAGAAGTTGTTGTATTTTCCTGTGACAATCTGTCCAAAACTCCCCCCACCCCAAATCTCTCCCCACGCTTCAGTCATCAGAAACCATGTAAAATAAGACTTTCTTCCTTCCTTGAGACAGAACTTTATCAAATGCCAAATTCCATTCCTCCTTGAACAAGTCTTCTTTTCTCTGATGTCGTTTCAATTCTGACAAAAGTTCTTGAGAAGTTTTAAGCAAACCCTGGCTGCTAGTAGGCCTTTACTGTCACTAGTCCTGAATCAAGGTAGTCCTGGTCATGCCCTTTGGCGGTCTGTCCTTCTAACACCAAGTTTGACCCATTATTTTTGAAATTCTTGTTAGTCTATCTCAAAGTAGAAAGTATAAAAAGAGCACATGAACATTTCCTGAACTCACCCTGAAGTTCTCGGGATCCACGTGCAGCTTGTCACAGTGCAGCTCACTAAGCTTAGCGAAGGCGCCCTTGAGGTTGTCCATGTTCTTAATAGCATCACCAAAGGAGGTCAGCACCTTCTTGCCATGGGCCTTGACCTTGGGGTTACCCATTATGGCAGAAGTAGAGGACAGGTTGCCGAAGTTGTCAAAGAATCTCTGGGTCCAGGGGTAAACAACCAGGAGCCTATGTGATGGGACCATAGCAGGTGGAAAATCAGAGACTTTCAAAGCTCTTGAGGAATTTCCCAGGCAAGTGGCCAGGCTCATATTCACCATCCTTTCCCATGCATTGAAACCCAGTGCCTACCTGCCCAGGGCCTCGCCTCCAGCCTCTTCCACATTCACTTTGCCCCACAGGCTAGTGATGGCAGCCTTCTCCTCAGCTGTAAAATGCACCATGATGTCAGATCTGGGAACTTACAGGCGATCAGAGAGAGAAGCGGGTATGTGCTGCTGTTGGAAAGGGTCACCTTTTATTCTTTACTGCTGACCTTCTGGCCCCTTGTTCCTCCTAGTTCTTTGAAATCATTGGTCAAGGCTGAGCTGTGTCCCTCAGGGGTGGAGTCAGATCAGGAAAGGGTCAGCAGTGAAGAATGCACACTGAACTTGTGATAATGTGTGTTGTTCCTGAGGCATTGGTTCCTCCTCTGTCCTCAACACAATTTTCCATTTCCTTTTCACCCTCTTCTCTCTCCATGTGATCCTCCAAAATGACATCCACCTCTCCCTTTCTTCTTCTTCAAGAAAGACATGTAGAGAGGAGCTAAGCCCAAGATAGGGAAATGATTCTAGCCAGACAGTTTTAATATTTGGGTTAAAGATGGTGACAGGGACAAGAACAGAGTGAGGAAAAAAATACAACTGTTGACACAGAATCTCAGCCAGTTTTAACTCAGTTGAGGAGTGGATTATAACAAAGCCTCTGGTTCTTAGTTTTCTAAAGCTGACAAAACATACACATGGTTACTTCATGAAGCTGAATGGAGTAACAAGGGATCCACAATATGACTAAGACTTCAATCCCAAAGTACAATACCCAAGGGTAATTTCATAGAAAGAATAGACAGAATGAACTTACATCCTGGGCTTCCCGGGAACCTTCTCTCTGTCCTTTTCTCTGTGACTTCAGGAGAAACTGGCTATTTTGAGATTTCCCTGAACTCTCGTTTTCATTTTCTGCCCTACTTACACTTCTTTAATTGGTGAGACAGATAAGGAGTCTGCAATGATTTAAAACCAGGGCTTGTGATCAAACTGACGAATGAATAGATTAATCAGGCTAGGATTTGGAGTAGGTTTAATGTTTGCTGCGGCCATAGGTGCCAGAGGCTTCAGATGCCTCTAGTGTCCTTTTGTTTGCCTGTTTGTTTGCTGATGCCACTCTTATCTTTGGGCTTCCCTAAACTCTCATCATGAAACAGAGTGTGCACCTTGCAACTTCTTTGGCTGCAATCCACGGTTGTTATTCTGGAGTCCTGTTGATAAGGTGGTAAAGAATGTTGGAGAAGAAGCATTCTCTAATTGCCTAATCCAGTTTCAATCTTTAATGGACCAGTGTGCTTGGGCTGTGATTTTTACAGCTTTCCCCTCTGAAAAAAGTCAGGAAAACCTCCCTGGGCTAGACTATATGGCTTAGGATGACAAGATTCTAGGTCAAGAGAGAAGATATTTTATCACTAAAGGAGAAGACCAGTGAATGGACAAGAAAGAGCTACTCAGTGAAGAATAGCCCTGGGTGAATAAGAAATTCATTATCAACAGAGATAGGGCTCTAGGTTCCCAAGGCAAATTTTTTACAGATCTAGTGTGAGGACAGTGACCCTTTCCTTAGACCTTGGGTATGAGGATTATACATTGCCATAGCCCAGGGAATAAGAACTAGGCCTCTTAATACCAAGAGTTTGGGAAACATGCCTTTCTCTGAAGCAAACAGTATGAGTACGTTCACCCTCCTCCTGATTCAGTGTAGACACCAGTCTTTTCTTAAATTCAGAGTATGGGATTGATCTTCACCCTCTTGCCTCGTGCTCACTGCAGGACCCATATCTCATCCTCTATGAGGGCCTTTGGGAAAGATCTGGCTTGCCTCCAGGGATCTGGCCCACCTGTGCTCTCTTACTACTAACAGCTGTGGGGAAAGGTTTCAGGAAAGATGACAGGATTGAAAGAGGAGATATCTGTAGTTCAGTGCAAGGCTTATAAATTCTGATTCTGGAGTCAGGTAGGCTGAATGTAGTCTCATTACTGCTTGGGTGTTGGTTGATTCAAACTAAATTACCTCAGCTGCTCATTTTGAAGCATTTTACTCATTTCTCCTATGAAACATGATTATTATCTCCCTTTCCTGGAAAAAAAAAGTATAGAGATAAGTGATATTATTATCCAGATAGATCAGAAAGATTAAATCATCAAAAAGCAAACAATATTTATTTATTACATATAAAATTAAAGTTAATAAAGTAAAAAAAAAACATGTTATGTCTTAAGGTATTTAAGTTTAAAGGATTTTTAAAAAGAAATTCCAAAATTTGACCAACATTAATTCCTGCCTCTTATGTGTTCTGTAGCACTTTTGTTTTTAGAAGCTTTGTGCAGGATTTTAAGACATTTAAGATGCCTCTTTTCAGGAAGGAAAAGTAAAATATTTTCTTAAGTCTTGGTAATTAATTTATCACATGTATAAATCCTATGAGTCAAATATTATATGTGTAGGTGCTATTAATGTGAATTGTATAAATTACGCTGTTGGTAGGTAAACTAGGTCTTTGTCCTCACTGCATGTTTTTTCATAGTATTATCTGAGAAAAATTACTTCAAACGTTATTCTTCACCACAAATATTTTTTTTATTTTTAATTTTAAAAGTGGAGAATCATAGGGTTTATAAACCACTGAAGGCATAAAAAGCTATGTACAATTCTTTTTTTTTTAATGTTTATTTATTTATTTTGAAAAAGAGAGAGAGATAGAGCGTGAGCAGGGGACGGGCAGAGACAGAAGGAGAGAGAATCCCAAGTAGGCTCTGCACTGTTAGCATAAAGCCAGAAGTGGGGCTTGAGCCCATGAACCATGAGATCATGATCTGAGCTGAAACCAAGAGGTAGATGCTTAGCCAACTGAGCCACCCAGGCCCCTTGTGTAGGACTCTTTATTAAAGAAGTTATCAGTTAGTCTGCTTCCATTAGGCATCTGAATTTGTATTCTCATAACATAAGTAGAAGGTTTCCATCAAAGGCTCTAGGAGGTGTTGCATCAGCCTAGAATACACTGGTTACCATGAGTAGCAGCAGATTCTTGTGGCTGCCATGAAGGATGCCAGTGAACAGTTTTTAGTCACTGAAAGAATGAGAGAAAAGACCACACTGACATCAGGCAACACTGCTGGTTTCTAAGTCCCTTGCCTCCTTGGCACCTCTCTCACAAAGCCTGTGGGTGAGTCAACCAGAGCTGGGTTGCATTTTCAGAGTGATTTCTCCCCATTGGCAGCTTACAACATGGACTGACGAGGGAGCATAAGGCCGCAACCAATCCCCCTCCCACCCCCACCAGGTGGGATATGTGTGGTATTCCTCAGGTACTTCTGGCTGCCCAAGAACAAAGGAAAGGGGAAAAACAAATGGTTTGCAGATAGAGATCATCGTCCTGCAGGACCTAAGTCTCCATCATCTCTCCATAGCGATGTGGAAAACAAAGGCAGAACATGGCAGATAGAACTAAATTTCCTTATAACCTGCAGCCCATTGACAAGTACTTGAGACAGGCTGAGTTAAATGTTTCCCCAGGAACTCCTTACTGTCTTAATGTTAATGCTTTGCTAGAGAGAAAAACAACCCTAGCTTGACAATAGCCAGGCCTCCAGTATCCTGTGAGTCTTCTTTAGCATATGAAAATCTCACTGGAAATTTCCCCGGAACTTTACTTCCCCTGACCCCATAGTATATAACCAGTCTCTCCTCTTGGTCCCAGGGCACCTCTTCCTGCCATGGGTCCTGTCCCTGTGCTTCAATAAAATCATCTTTTTGCACCAAAGATGTCTTCAAGAATTCTTTCTTAGTCATTGGCTCCGGACCCCATGAACCCCACTATTACCCACTATTACAAAACCTCATCACGGACATCGGTGGCTTGCTTGACTGGCCTCTGGGATCACTGTGCCTCGGGCATAGCCAGAGATATGTGTGGATGTTAAATAAGCAAGAGGAAGAGGAAATGGAAACCAGAACCAGCCAGTTATTGCACACTTTTCTACATGATGGACCTTGAAGGTTAAAGCTGGAATCTGACAGTTTAGATAAGTCATAAATTTCCCATTTCCTCTGAAATGTAGCTTTATTTTCCTGCTTTCCTTGATGCTTTCGACCTTGAGTAAAGTTCCTTCATTTATTTTCGTGATTTATTTTCAAAAGCAGGAAATCCCTGTTCTTTTTCTTGTTTATCACAAATAATATTGCCTAATGGATTCTATGAACTAAGAAAAACAAAGAAAAAAATACTCTGAAGGAATAACACTCTGATTAGAACCAGTGTTTTCTAATCTTTTTTCCCTTCAGTTTATTGCACCACATGGGTTATTGGTTCATAGTCCAAGGCTCTGACCCAAGACCTAAGTCAAGTGGTGGTTTATAAACTTTCTCAAGTATAGTACCTCTGAAGCACGCATAGACCCAGTATTTAGGTTCTACCTAGGGTTGATTCAAATGTGGCTCTTCTAGGTATAAGGCTTAGTATCTTATATACAGAAGTGATGGAAAAGATCCAGTACTATGGTAAGATTCCATGTCTGCTGCTAGAAGATTGGGAAGTTCCTGACTTGGTGACTTTTGAATTCTAAAAAACAGTTAATGATTGTTTAAGTTAGACATGCTATCTTCAGTACTTTGGATATTCAGTATTAAAGCTGCAGCATAGCATGTGTCCTGAACAAAAAATTTACATCTCTCTGGAAGAGGATACATTTAGGGTTTGATAAGTAAGCAGGGCTTAAATGGAAGCAGTAATGGTTATGGTTAGACCCCATCTATTAACAAGATCATCTACCATGCAGAATTAGGAGAAACTTGGGCACTTTCCTTTCTTTTGTAGACCTAGTGGGACAGTTAGTGATTGCTCCTCCCCTGAACCCCTTGTAGCCCTTGCTAACTCTCGCTTCAGAAGAGTTCTTTCTGAAACCAAATTCCTACAGCCTGTATCTTACTGAGTTTGAGGCACCTGTGAGGGAAAAGAATGTATTTTTAGATTCCTAGACCAACAGGCTAATGTAGCTCTTCTCTTTACTCCAGCCTCATTCGGGCCCTAATGTCACCAATCTTTTCCTGTCTTTGTTTGATTGATTGATTTTGTTTTTATTTTGTTTCTCTTCCTCTCCTCTTTCTTCTCCTTCCTTCTCCTTCTCCTTCTTCTTATTCCTTAGGTTTGTTAGTGTATTTGTTTTCTGGGATTGGAGGAGGGCTTTTATTTCATTTTGTTTTATTTTTAATCAACAGAGACCGATCCAGTGTTTTTCTCCTTCTAGGGACTTGTGCTGGTGATAGCTGGGTGGGGTCAGAAACTGTGGGCATAGATAAGAGCTCAGGACCACACAGAGCTGTGGCAAGGGAGGGAAGTAACTAAAGACAGTGAGAGCCAGAGTGCTTCTTTTCCTGCCTTCAAAGACCCCATCCTTGGTTCCTACACAAGTTGATAAATGCAAAAAAATGTGGGCTAGGGTTTGAAGGTCCTGCATGGTTAACTGCTCAGAAATGCCTGATAAATATGTTCTGTGTAATGTGTGTGTGTGTGTGTGTGTGTGTGTGTGTGTATGTGTAGTTACAAATATGTGAGTATTGTCAGAATACAAAGGCTGCAGGGACTAAGTAATGCACAAGGCCTAGGTAACCAGGGGAATAAACTGCATTCTCTAAATTTAACTGAGATTAACAAATAAATTTAATGACAAAAAGAGAGACTCAAAGCCACCTTAAAAAGACAGAATGACTCCCAGACCAGAAGCTCTTACCTATAATCTTATGAGATATTCTGATGTATAAAGAAAAAAGATGCTACTCATTACAGAATTGACCACTAAAGAAAGTATAGAAAACAGGAAGACCTTTTTTGTTGGCTTAGATTCTAGAGATGTTCTGAACATGTCTAGAATGTTCATAACATTTATGTCCAGGCCATGGATATCCTTGCCATGCTGATGGGTGAAGAAGGCATTCTGACCCCACTGGCAACAGGATTACTTGGCATGACTGCCCCCAACTACCCGCCTTGGCATCATTTATTTCTTTTCCTTTTGCTTGATTGATATAAGGAAAGGATTTATCGTTCACAGAGACATGAGTGTTCCAGTTACCAATCTCAACATAGATTAGTAAGTACCCTGGTTTCTATTTCGGCCTGCGTGCCTTTTATTTTGGCCAGAATCAGCCTTCAAGAGCCTATGTCAACCTACATATTCTGCAACTCAAGAATCTGACCGAGGTCTTGCCTGCTGGGGTCTGACTAGCTCTCGCTGGCCTTCCTACTGCCAGCATTACTCTGCCGATTGCTTTGTACGTGTGCAGCAGTGGGTGTATGTGCATATTCTTTGCACTTCTAGTTGTGTGTGTGTTTGGCTATTCATTCATTCAACACTGCAGAAGTGCTAAGGGTACAGAAGTGAGAAAAGCAAAGTCCCTGTTTTCATGAAATGGAAAGCAGGGAGGAGTTTGATGAAAGTAACTAAACAAGTAAAATACAGGGAATATGCCAGTGATGGTAAGTGCATGGAGGAAGAGAACCCCAAAATGAAGGGCAGACTGTGATGGGGACAAGTGTGGAATGATATTGCTACTTTAAATAGTGTGGTAGGAATTTTCTCATATGAGGGGACACTTGAGAGGATACCAATGGATGATGAAGCAATTCATACAGAATCATCATTAAATGTTTAAGGCACAAGGAATTGCCCATATGAAGATTTCTTTCTTTTTTATTTTTATGTTTATTTATTTTGAGGAGAGACAAAGCATGAGTGGGGAAGGGGCAGAGAGAGGGAGACACAGAATCTGAAGCAGGCTCCAGGCTCTAAGCTGTCTGCACAGAGCCCAATGCGGGGCTTGAACCCACACACTGTGAGATCATGACCAGAGCTGAAGTCGGATGCTTAACCAACTGAGCTAACCAGGTGCCCCAGGCCATATGAAGATTTCTTAAGTTAGTAGATGCTTAGAATTTTCAGGGAATGACAATAAGGTCAATGCAGGAACAGATTAAGTGAGGGAGAGAGTAGAAGGTGTGGTCATAGCCTAATCTATAAAATTTGGAACAATAACAATATCTCTATCATAGAGTTGCAAGAAAAAACATATATATATATATATATATATATATATATATATATATATATATATATATGACTCTCCTGGGTGGCTCAGTGGGTTGAGAACCCAACTCTTAGTTTCAGCTCAGGTCATGATCTCACGGTTCGTGAGTTCAAGCCCCACATTGGGCTCTGTGCTGACAGCTCAGAGCCTGGAGCCTCCTTCTGGTTCTGTGTCTTCCCTCTCTCTCTCTGCCCCTCCCCTGCTCACACTCCATCTCTCTCCCTCAAAAATAAACATCAAAAGAATTTTAAATGAAAAAATGTATATCTAAAACATACAGATTTGTACACATATACATATATGTTTATGAATAATGCACACATTATAATTATATCTGCAGATACACACAGCTATATGTGTATACTTGTTCCTTCTTATTGACAAAGTATGTGTTCCAAGCTGCATAGTGGATGCCTGAAACTGCAGAGAGTACTGACCCCTATATCTACTATGTCTTTTCCTATACATACATACTTATGATAAAGTTTATAAATTAGGCACATTGAGAGATTAACTCTATTTTAACAATAATAATATGGAACATTTATAATAATGTACTGTAATAAAAATTATGTGACCTCCAAAGGATATGAGGTTTCTTTTTGGTATGAGTAAATGTTCTAAAATTGATTGTAGGGATAACTGCACAATTGCAGGTATACTAAAATCATAAAAATGTACACTTTAAATGAATGTGTAGGTGATTATATCCCAATAAAGTTGATGTACTTAAAAAGTTTTCAGACCGATAAACTTAGACACTTTCTCGAAGGCAGTAGGAAAATTTTGACTGGCCCTCACCACCCCAAAGGGATATTGCAGGATGGTGTTTGAGGAAGAGAATTCTGGGGGATGTTGGTAGGGACAAACAGTGTGGGCAGAAATAATAATCAGGAGACAATGGCGGCAGTTCCATAGTCTGTGAACCAGCTCAGAGGCCTGGGGCTGGAGAGCTGGCC
This sequence comes from Prionailurus bengalensis, assembly GCF_016509475.1. Classification (NCBI taxonomy): domain Eukaryota; kingdom Metazoa; phylum Chordata; class Mammalia; order Carnivora; family Felidae; genus Prionailurus; species Prionailurus bengalensis. The sequence goes on from NC_057346.1 coordinate 61,811,743, forward strand.
TAGAGAAGGAGGAACCCATTTCAGAGGCACAACGGAAGTGTCACATTGAAAGTGTAAGCAAATTGCTCACCCGATGGGCCAGGTCAAAACACCAAAAAAACATTTCCTAAAACAGGGAAGAATCAAGAACGATTACACATGTTTGCCCACCACTTCCTCTTTGGGGGTCTTCCCTTTTCCAGGCCCCTAAAAAGTGAGTGACCTCTTCTTCTTCCACTTACTATGGTTCCATGTTTGTGTCCTAAATAAATTTCACCTCTGCAACATGCTGTAAATCGCAGTCCTCTGACAATTCTGGAGATCTTTAATAAGATCTCCTAGGGGATTGTATAGAACTTTGATCAGAGCCTTTAAGTAAAAATCCAGCTGTTCTGGGCTGCACTGAGACAGACAACATGGTCAAGATGAAAGAAGGGTCAAAAGTGAACAGAATTTGACCCAGTGGTTCGGCTGCAAGCACTGATATCTGCCAAAAGAGGCAGGCAAGTAAAAACGTATGGGCACTGGTTAAAGGGGCGGGCAGAGTTCTAGGAAAGTTCCTGCATCTCTTTCCTTTGCTAAGAAAATGAATGAGGACTGTATTTCCTCAGACTGCGATGCAGCTTCTGCCACAACTGGCCAAAGCTTACCTTTTATTTATTTATATATATTTTAATGTTTATTTATTTGTTTTGAGATGGGAGAGGCAGGGAGAGGGAGAGAGAGAATCCCAAGGAGGCTCTGCGCTGTCAGCACAGAGTCCGATGCAGGGCTCAGTCACGATTCTGAGAACAGGACCTGAGCCAAAATCGGAATTTCGAGGCTTAACCAACTGAGCCACCCAGGCGCCCCAAAAGCTTACTTTTAGACAGCAGCCTTCAGAGTCTCTCTCTAATAATATGCCTTCTGCACAGCTCATTTGTTTAACAAATATTTGTTGATCACCTATTGTGAACCACTGTTCAAGGGTGTAGGGATACACAGATAAACATAGAGAACAGAAACAAATACAAAAATGCTGCCAATCCTTTTTTACCAAAAGGAACCAAAAGGGAAGGAAGGGGAGAAATGTCACCAGTTCCTTGGGAAATATGGAATTCATTTATTCTTAGACGGATAAATTTTAGGATCTGGGTTATGTACAGGTTGAGTAATTTCTTTATAAATTTTAGAGTCTAAAGTCCACACAGGTTGAGTGATTTCTGTGAGAAAGACCAGCTTTGCCTGACTCAGAATCATCAGTGTTGAGGAACTCCTCATCTCTGAATCTTGAATTTCCACGAGCCCTGAACTTTCTGCCCATGACTGAATTCTAGCTGGCATCCCAAGCGCCTGTATTCTCATCCGATTTTCCACCAGACTATAGCAGACCACGCTGGGCCTTGATGAAACAGGCACTCACTCCTTCTCCTGGTACTGGCTCAGAACCCCGTCATTTCAAACAACTACTATAGCAATGACCTGCTAACCTCAGCTTCTTGTTGTCCCAGTTCTTCACTCATGTATTTATCCCTTTGGTCAATAAATATTGACAGAATGATTTGCTTCCATGTCAATTTCCCCATCACAACCCTTGTTATTTTGCAGGAAAAATCAACTGTTTATCTGAATGACTAGATACCACCAGAACATATGAATTCCTTGAGCCCAGTGACATTGCCCCATCTACATTTATTCACATTAATAAACTAGAGTCTAACACAGAGCTTATTATAGAGCAGTACTCTGGATATGTTTGCTGAATGAATAAATGACTGACTCTTGTCCAACTCTCTTGTCTCAAACCCGAATTATTTCATTTCCACAGATGTGATCTTATTCTTCGGCTTCGAATCTCTAATCCTCGTGTCCTCACTCTTCACCTGAAGGGTAATACTGAAGTACCTTGGCATGGAATGAAAATGTCTTCTCAGGTTGGCTTCTCATCAATCTGTAGACTCTTTCGTTCTGATTCTATTCCCATGATTCACTTGATTCCCGTAAGGGGATACACAGAATTTCTGGCCTTGTGTTATTTCTCTCTGCATCTCTATCTCCTACTGTATTGCTTGCCACAGACCCATGATGAGAACAAAAATGTTAGCAATAATAATAACAGTGGTCATTTCTTCAGTATGTGACCTCTTTCAGGCACTTCTTAGGAGTTTATATGTAACATCCCAAAGCCATCAAAACAAACAGATGATTAATTACTACTCACATGTTATATATGATAAAGATGATAAGTGAATCTTTAATTTTCCCAAGAAGAACACAAACCAAAAATGTCTGACTCCTAAACTCTTTGCTCTCAACTACTGAGCCTCCTTACTCATACTATGAGGAATGAGTGATTCTCTGATTCTTCAATTAACTTTCAAGTTTCATACAATACCACTCTTTAAAGCATGTCTTTCAACTTAAATTATACTAGTCTCTCCATGCCCCAATTTTTTTCTATGTCACTTTTTTTAGGTAATTTTTATTTAAATGGTTCGTATTTCAGCCCTTCTCTTGGTTATTACACACATAACCCACTCCCTGTATTCCACAGTCTTTGTAAACATTCTTTAGTTAGATCTCCTTTCTTTTTTTTAAAGTTTATTTATTTATTTTGAGAGACAGCACAATAAGGGGAAGGGCAAAGAGAGAGGAGAGAGAGGATCCCAAGCAGTCTCCACGCTATAATAGTGTGGAACCTGACATGAGGCTTGAACCCATGAACTGTGAGATTGTGACCTGACCCAAAATCAAGAGCTGGACACTTAACTGACTGAGCCACCCAGGTACCCCAGGTAGATTTCCTTTCTCAATGTCTGCACTTACATTAGACAGGTTTCATGTAGCTTGTCTATTCCTGTACTTAAGAAAGAAGTCTTAACATCACTAAATCTTCTCTCTGTGCTCCTATAAGAGCCAACTAGACTGACAAAGGGTCACTCATTCACCAACACCGAACAGAAGCTATGCCAAGTATGTACCAGGACCAGTAATGGACCCTGGACATCCAAAACCAACACAGCTCAAGACCTCAAGAAGCTCAATGTCATAAATGAACCAAATGTTCATCTGAAAATTCTTCATGAGTCAGTTGAACTAATCTGTCTCTCATTTAAAATTTTTTCCCAATTGTGTAATTCCTCAAGTCATTTCACATTTCTGAAACATCGTTTTGCCTCCACTTACTTCTACAGAAACCCACTTCAACATCGTTCTTCTGGATACCTTGACTGGTCCTTTACCTCCTGCTTTTTCTCTCCCCAGCCACTGTCTCAGGGTTTTTATTCCTCTGTAACCCTTGACAGTTACTGGCACATGGGAGCTCTTTTGGCTTTTTTCAAGGAATATTTCTTCCCTATTGGGCTTGGAGTTGTCTGTATTTTCCAAATAAGTGTAGTAGCACAAAGACTGGCTTGAGATGTGTCCATAAATTGAGGGCTCCTAAGGGGTATTCCCAGTTGGATCAGACCCAGCACATAACCATGTGCCCTTTAAGAGTACAGGCTCTTTGCCACCTGGATGTCTGGAGGTGCCCTAAGATGGTGAGTAATGATTTCCTTTTCCTCTGTTTCATTCCTTCCTCTTTCATACCCACACGGCAACCCATGTCTACAGGACTTTGCAAAGTAGGTGTTCAGTATGAGGGACCCTAGAAAGGTGAGAGCTGGAAAAATCCTCACCAGCCAGCCCTGCCACATCTTAATTACAGGAGGAAACTAAGATGTTGCCCTGGATCATATGGCTGTGGGAAAGAATTGACAAGCCCACTAGCAAAGGTGCGATACTTCAGATTACTCTAATAGCATTAGATTAATGACTATACATTTGATTGTCAATGATTATATATTTGATGAACTAAAAATCCATATGCATGTACTAATAAGGATTTTTTTTATACTTCTAGGTATGAGGGACAATCTACAAGATTAATATTTGATGAGCAATGACTGCTCATTCTATGGCATCTATTGAGACAACCAGAAATGATCTTTTAAATCAGAAGGGAATATATTCTGGAACATGTCACATTCTTCCTCATCCATCCCTTTCCCTTCATGATGCTGGTTAGGGTGGAGTTACAGTCACACAGTCAACTTCTCCTTTTCTTGCCATCTGTCCTGTAAGTCTCCTGCTGGGGACCCAGATAGCAGTCATCACTCAAGGCTGAAAACATCTGTCTACACACCCTAAGCCTCAGTGTGACTCAGCATGATTCAGCATGGCTGTCCTGGGGCCAGATCCTGTTCTAGAAGACTGTGCAGACCAAGAAGATAGGGACCAGAGCATTGACTCAGACTGGGGCCCTAGCAGAAATGTCTATGCTTGCACTATAGGAAGGCAGCAGTGGAGGCTTAGACAAAAAATGGAATATGAATTAATGGAGAATTGAAGCTTATTCAATCAGAGACAAGGAGGCTGAAGGGGATAGAGAAGGCTAGGCTTAGAGAAAGTACGGCCATCCAGTAAATGATTTGGGAGTGCCTATTATGTGCTAGACACTAATTTCAGTCCTTGAATCATACATAACACATGCATCTTGCTTCTAGGAGTCCTAGACAAAAATAATAGCTAAATGCAATACAGTATTTTCTATACTTAATAGAGTTATATATGTGGGCATTATGACTCTCTAGGTGTGGTTCTTTTCGGGAAGCAATAGACTGAAAGATTTTATAGAATTAAGGAAATGTAAGATGGGTCTTGAGAGATGAACATGGGTTTTTCATGATGGTGAATACCTGTTCCCCATCTCCCTTCCAGCAGGGTGCATGGAATTGGCTAAAAGGTAGTGAGACAGAGTAATTTAGCCTGAGAGAGGAGCCCCCCTGGTGCATCGTCTGGGAACGAGACTTCGTCACTCATTTACAATAGTTCTCCCTTCCACCTCTCTTCTACATCACAGGTTTCATAAGCTTACTGGAGTCAGGAAATCACATAAAGGAATAGGGTGTCAGGTGGGGTGTGCATCCTTAATAAAATAAGGCGGTCGGTGTTTTAGCCAAATGTTGCCATGCAGGATTGAGAAGAACTCAGTGACACCAATACCACCCACTTCTTAGGTAACTTTGGTCAATGTGCTTAATGTCTCCATGTCTCTTAACTATACATTGATAATATGACTTTGCTCATAAGGCTGTTATGAGGAGTAATTTAGTTTATGGTGTAGAGATAGGAACATAGTATATGCTCACTTAGTATTATCCGTTATTATAATGTTATAAGTATGTACATAAAACTATTAGGGTCACACCATACTTTCAAAAGATAATTGAAAATATAACTTTCTTCTCCTTTACTTTTATTTTTTAAATAAAATTGTGTATACTTATTATCAAATTGTGTGTATATATATATATATATACACACACACATACATATATATGATGATTTGATATACAAATACATAGTGAAACAATTACTACAGTCAAGCTAATTAACATAACTTTTCCTCAGAGTTACCTTTTTTGTTTTGTTTTGTTTGGTTTGGTGTGTGATGAGAACACCTGAAATCTATTCTCTCAGCAAATGGCCAGTATTCAATACTGTATCACTAACTGTATACACCATGCTGCACATTAGATCTCCAGGCTTATTCATCCTATATAAATGCAACATTGTACCCTTTGACCAACATCTCCCCATTTCCCCAACCTCCCCAGCCCAGTAACCACTGTTCTACTCTGCTTCTACATACTCAAATTTTTTTAGATTCCATATACAAGTGAGATCATACAATTTGTCTCTTTGTGTCTGGCATTTCTTGATTTTCAATGTTGGCAGCAGATTCAGCTTATTTTGAAACCCTATTCAGACCTCCCCCAAACAATCCTATTAGAGTTATTTAGACAATTGGCCATCACGTTGCAACTTCTGGTCTACCTTCTCCCTCTCTGACACTCACATTTGCCCATTCCCTTTACTTTTTGTCCTTGCCATACTTCCCTCCCCCTAGTCCTTGGACCAGTGAGTGTCTCCCCAGGCAGTGTGAGACCTTATGTTCTGGATTAGAAGAAAAAACCCTGATGGCTGATTTTTGAGACAGAAAAAGTAGGAGAACATAGCCCAACACAGATGCTACAGGGACTTCTAAAGGACTGATGCTGAGTTCTTCTAGTCTGCGTGCAGATGAGAAAGACACTGTGAAGCCAAAACTGATTTTGGAGAAGTTCATATATGAGCAGGGTCTGGCTCTGGTAACATTTGGGAGGACTCTTGTCATGTTCTGTAAAAGGACGTTCAGGGACCATGCAGAACTTCTTCTCATGTTTTGTATTCCCAACTCATCACTACAACACTACCCCTAGCACAGTCTAGTGTTCTCAGTGCTTGGCAGTAGTTAGAATGTCACACAGACTTATTTGGGGCAGTGAGGTTCCAGGTTACTGCAGGATAAAGAGAGAGGCAGCGGGTTATGCCCAAGGAGTAATGGAAGAATATAATGCATGAACTCTGTCTTCCTTAACCACACTTGCAGATTGGCCAATGGCTCAAGGGGTCACTTGGGCAGTTATGGGTCTCCAGTCCTCTTGGGGACCTACCAGTAACCTGTAATCTGACAATCACTGTAATCCAAGCAAGGGCCTCTTTTCATTATGAACTTTTTTCCCCCAAATTTTTTTTCTTTCTTTCTCTCCCAAGTTTTCCTAAGGAGGTCCAACCATGTTGAGGAAGTATGGTATGCAACTGTGGTCTAACCCCTGATCTCCAATATCCTGGGTGTGTGAGTGGGAAGCAGGGGGAAGGAGGATTCATTTGTGTCTACTGGCTCCACAGGGCATAGTCGTCTACAGCAGCAGAATGGACCTGCACCCTAGCCTCTTACTGGCTCTGTGAGCTAGGACAGCTTCTTTTACTGCTTTGACCATTAGGCCCCACCTCTAAAGAGAGGCAGTGTAATGTAGACAGTAGGAGAGCCCAGACCACCTGGGTTCAAATCACAAATTAGCTACTTATTAGCTAAGTACCTTCAAGACATACATTTTTTCTGTGCCTTTTAATTAAGGGATATTAATCCAATTCTGATATTCGTGTAAGGATAAACTAAGTTAATTCATGTCACAAACTTCAATTATATCTTAGTATACACTAAATACTCAAGAAATATTATTTATCACTAGCATTAATTGTAATATGTTTAATAATATACACTTTGCAGAACTATATTGAATGAGATTATTTAAATTGAATATTATTGAATGGCACCTGACATATAGAAATATTTCAAGGAAGTGTTAATTCCCATTCTCTTTTCATTTTCCTCTAGTCTAAATGTTCTCCATTTCTTTCAGTGTCTCTCCTGTGGTTGCTGGTTCCTTAATCATCCCATGTCCTGCTCACCTTCTGGTCAGATTCTTAGCAAACCTCTAATGCTTCAGAATTACATGCTCCCAGTGAAGTAAAGTTGTTGTCAGCTGGTTTCCTATGTTCCTTGTGGCTTTGGGTGCTTAATCCCTTAAAGCTAAGCTCTGGACTTTGACTGTGGTATCTGGGAGGATGGTCTTATTGGGGAAGGGGTGAGCTTCTATTGCACAACATCTCAGGCCATTGCTAAAGTAAATATTGGATCTTGAGGTCATCTCTACATCTTTAAGAGTGAGTGGTGTTATTTTCTAGAACTTCTCCTTTGTTTTGAGACATCTGGTCCCTGGGGAACCCATCTCTGTTACTGGTCCAGACTGTGTGTATCTCTTTTGATCTTCGTAATAACCTCGTAAGATACATACAATTATTACCCTTATTGTATAGATGTCAAAACTGAGCTCAGAAGAGTCAAAGCATTTGCCCCTAGTTGAAACAATGTTTCCTAGTTGGAAAGATGGGGAATCTCATGTGGTAGTAGAAAACCAAATTTTGCCATGCTGTGCCTCCCTACCCTTTCCATGCTCGACTGTGAACTCACGGTCTATCTCCCCTGAGTGTCCTGGGCTCCACCCAGAGGCGCCAACCTGAGCTAGCCACCTATCTAAACCCACAGACCTGTAGCCCTTTTGGTCCCTGATAGCTGGCTGCTAGCCCTGCCCTCTCTGCGACCTCTGATAGACACATCTTGCACACCACCTCGCCAAGTCCCTATGGGGACCTCGAGTTTGCTGAGTCAAAGTTCACTGAATTCTAAACCCTAAGAGACTCCTGCTCCCAAAGTTATAGTCATTGACCTCTCCATCCTGCTCCTTCAGCCACAGGCCAGTTCCCTGCTTTCCCGGGGTCGTCTATCCACAGAACACTCCTCAGCAGCGTGGCAAAGGTCTTATGAGCAGTGCGTTGAGTCTGACTTGGGTCCAAGAACCAGCATTGCCCATTACATGTCTGACCTCAGGCAAAATGCCTTGACTCTTTTGAGCTTAGTCTTGCCATCTAAAATCAGAGATGATAATTGTATTACCTTAGACAGTTGACATGAGGATGGAAGGAAATATGACACACTGTCTGCAAAGCACTTACTTCATCGATTAGACTTTAGAACATAAAGGATCTCAATAAATAATAGTGGATTTTATCTTCCGCTAATCCTGCCTTTCTTCTCCCATGACTTTCCTACCTACTCTCCATCTCCTAACTCATCTCCATTCCCCTTCACGCTGTTAATTATAGTCATTCCTTTTATTACTTAGAGTGTTTCCAGATATTTAGAGTGATACTTGGGGATAAGCAATTAGCAGAAGAGGGATTTCTTGGAGAGCCATGCTCACCAAATGGATCGTCTTAGTAAGTTTGAGGGAGGGGAGGGAGAGTCAAGGTCAATGACAGGAGCTGAGGAAGGAATACCAAACAACTGGATTCAGGACCTCCTGGATGCTGAGACTACGAAATTGCTGATGAACCCCTAGGTCCTGGGAGGGGGCCCTCAGGGGGGAACTCCTTGAGCTAACAGGGGCACAGACTGTGGAAAACAGTCTTTGGATGGAGGTCAGGAGATTCTGACAGGACAGAGTGAAGAGAAGGTCTCTGGAGGTTGGGCCTGGGGGCTTGCTGTCACATGAATGTACCTTGCTTAGGGTGGACACTGGTCTCTTTCCTCTTCACATCCTTTAGGGCCCCTGATTTTAGACCAGGCTTCACAAAGCCCTAAAGTCCCATCTGCCAGAGTCCTGAATGGGGAAGGAGCAGAGTGGTTTTCACTTCACTCAAAATTCCTTCTTGCTCTGCTTCTCCAGGTGCCTCAACACATACACTTGATCATTTGATTCATCCGATCATGAAGTATGGGGAGATTTTTCTTTCATGTGTGTTCATCACTGTATATGTGACAGGGGAGTGGAGAATAAAATGTAATGGCATAGGCCTTCGCAGGGCTATGTGAGTGTAGGAATTCATCAAGACCAACCTTCTGCTTAGGGTGGGAATCCACTCTGAAACACCTCTTTCACATCCATACAGTCACAGATGAAACACTCTCTGCCATGGGGAAGAACCCATGGCTTTTCCACTGAGCCCTTGTTCTTCTTAGATGATTTAATATCTCTGAAGTTCTTACCTAGATAAAAATCCTTTAATCTGATGTCACATAGTATAACTCAAATCTGTGTTCCAAAAGGTAATTTTTTCATACTGGAATGTTCATACATTTGTCAAGTTGGGAGGCATAACAGTGAACCAGAGAGCCACAGTCCTTGAATTCACAAAGCCAATAATTTAACTGAAGACAATCACCGTAAACACCACTTCTCCACTAAGTCTACTCATCCCTGACCTCAGGGAAATAAGCTAAATGATATTCGTGCCCCGTATCTACAATAGTGCCTGGCCTGTAAATAAGCCTTTCGTTAATGTCAGTTTTTTTTATCGTTCTATTGTTATAAATGAACTGATGTAAAGTGAAGAATAAAATAGTTTTTGGCTGTAGCAAGAATGATTATAGTTAGGGGCGCCTGGGTGGCTCAGTCGGCTCAGCGTCTGACTTCAGCTCAGGTCATGATCTCACAGTTCATGAGTTTGAGTCCTGCCTCGGGCTCTGTGCTGACAGCTCAGAGCCTGGAACCTGCTTCGGATTCTGTGTCTCCCACTCTCTCTGCCCCTTCCCCTCACTCTCTCTCTCTCTCTCTCTCTCTGTCCTTCAAAATAAATAAAATAACACTTAAAAAAACAACAAACATTTGGAGTACTTAGCATATATAAGACACCACTTGGAACTCTTTGCATATATTTACCCAATGTCACAACAATCTTAAGAAGATGTTAAAACCCCATCTTACGTGGGGCACCTGGGTGGCTCAGTTGGTTAAACGTCCCACTCGATTTCAGTTCACGTCATGATCTCACAGTTTGTGAGTTCAAGCCCTGAGTCGGGCTCTGCACTGACAGTGTGCGGACTGCTTGAGATCCTCTCTCTCTCTGCCCCTCTCCTCTCTCTCTCTCTCTCTCAAAACAAATATATAAACTTATAAAAACCCATTTTACAGAAAGAGAACTGAGTCCCACAGCCAGTGCAAGGTGCTGAGTTGCCAGCAGCTCACAAATTCTGGCCCTGGAGTCTGTGCTCTCATCCTCTGCTCCCCACTGCCTAAGGCTTCCCTGCAGCAACGGGTCTGAATCTCTGAAATGAGGCCGTGGGGAAGGCTATGTAGGAAGTGTGTCGCATTCCTTTGGGGAGATGTAGACCACCAGAAAGAAGAGGAGCCTCCGCTCTTGTTCACACAGGAGCCAGCACACACACACACCTCATACCCAGTGGGCCTGGTTAAAAAAGAGAATTTCACTGCTGAGTGGGAGGACATGAGGCCGTCCTGCTAGGTGAACAGCACTGGGTTCAATAACATACCTGGTTGAGAAGTTAAAGGAGCTTGTGAATTTAATCAACAAAAATTCTGAGTTATGAGAAGGGTCATTACAGAGAAAACTGAAGTTCAGAGAAGGATGGAACTTTTCCACTGTGATTTAATTCATCATGGGTCTGCCCAGGCCAGGACTCAAAGCTCCTGACTTGCTGTACAGGGTGCTTGCATCTTTTGCTCATTCAGAGAGAAGGAATAAATGGAACCTAAAATATCCTAGGTGGTTTCCATGCGAGAGCCAGGGCAGGGCGAGCTTCTGGTTGTTTCTTTAAAAATAAATATGTAATTGGGGCGCCTGGGTGGCTCAGTCAGTTAAGTGTCTGACTTCGGCTCAGGTCATGATCTCACGGTTTGTGGGTTCCAGCCCCGCGTTGGGCCCTGTGCTGACAGCTCAGAGCCTGGAGCCTGCTTCCAATGCTGTATCTCCCTCTCTCTCTGCCCCTTCTCAGCTTACTCTCTCTCTCTCTCTCTCTCTCTCTCTGTCTCTGTCTCTGTCTCTCTCTCTCAAAACTAAAATAAACGTTAATTTTTTTAAATAAAAATAAATATGTAATTTAAATACACAAATAAGCAAACTGTACTTAGAGACTGGGAGGGAGAGGCAGCTCCTTCTGGGTCCTGGTTCTACAGATAGGGCTATCAGAGCCTTGGCAGGCTCCCTCCCATGGCTGGGCGTTGGAGCCAGTCAGCCCGGCACAGGGGAGAACAAGCCATGTCATTCTGACCTGGATGCTGAGCGGAGGAAAGGACAAAGGGCTCATAGTCCATCAAGTCAGGCTAAGACTGTTCTCCCCTGAGCAAAGAAGCAACCCTCAGAGGTCTGTGTATACCCTGCATCCCCTTTTGTGTGCCTGAGCCCAAAGAGCCTTCTTGCTCTGAAGGTGATGGCAAGGTCATCGCACTGTATGCCATCCCATCCAAGCCTCAGGTTACCCCCACACAGCCGTCTCATGTCCACATGGTGTGTTTGCCTGAAAGTCAGGACTCATGGAGAAATTTACACTTTCCATTTTTAACACTTTCTCTTGCTTCAATGGCTCATTTGGGGAAAATGTATATGTTGGTTTTTTTTCCCCCATAAAGTGGTGATGGGTTTAATTTCACAACTTTGCTGTGTTTGTGTAAATTCACAGTTGCTTTTAATTGTTTGTGTCTGGAAAATGACCTTATGGTGAATCAAAGAGAAAGCCACTACGAGTTCGGAAAATAAAAGCTATTATCTCTAAGCTTCAGCATTTTATCAATAAGAAAAAACATTATAAAACTAACAAAATATCATGATATATATGTGTGTATACACCCACAGATACACATATGTCATCTAGCCCTACACCTGACACATGGGAGAAAATCAAGGAAAGGCATTGCAGAGTATTTTTTTAAATTTATTCATTTATTTTGAGAGATATAGAGAACACAAGCAGGTGAGGAGCAGAGAGAAGGAGAGACAGAATTCCAAGCAGGTTCCACACCATCAGCACAGAGACCAATGCGGGGTGTGAACACGTGAACTGTGAGATCATGACCTGAGATGAGATCAAACTGAACACCTGAGCACCCACTGAACCACCCAGGTGCCCCAGCTTTGCTGAGTATTCTGATGAACAATTCCTGAGCCTGCCTGAGGGAGGTAGACAATAGACAATACATAGGTAATGTTCCAAAAGAGTGACGAGTGTAGGGTTGGGATGGAGGTGAGAATTCAATTTTTTTTTTATAACCAATTCTTTTTATAATCACAAACAAGGGCTTGGATCTTCCCAACAATGGGGACTGAGTTGAGAGAGCATAGTCAGAGGCCCTCTCATTCCTGGTTAGCTGTCCTCAGGTAGAAATCTCTGCAAAGAACTAGTGCCTCCAAATGAAAGTGCAGACAAGTCCTCATCCTATTCCCTGAAGCTCTCAGAGAAGTGACCCTTGCCTACCTTCAGGGTTAGTGAAGATGTGAGAAGTCTGGGGCAGTGTCTTTTGGGGTTGTCATAATTTTCTCCTTGGCCTACCTGTGCAGCTCTCCTGTCTCTTTGCCAGTAGAAGTGGGTCTGAAAGGGTTGAGAAGCTGGGATCAGATTCAGGGAAAAGAGAAGATATTAGTGTCCATTCCCTATTAAAATGCTCCTGAAACTTTTTAGTCCACTCATCTAAGAAACATGAGTTGTGGGTCAGAAAATGATTTTTACCTCTTGTGACTGCTTTTGACATCAGTATCTAACCTATGCACTGAGCGATTAAACAAAGCCAGTTATCTCACCTGGGACATGTGCATTTCAAACAGCGTGCACAAACAATCATGAAGGGAAGCATTTACTTTATCTATTCATCTATTGATCAATCGATCTATTCATTCATTCATTCATTCATTCATAAATATAAGCTAAAAGGTTAGACTGTAGTAGTTTTTAAAAGCTCAGTTGTGTGTGTTTGTGTGTGTGTGTGTGTGCGTGTGTGTGAGAGAGAGAGAGAGAAAGAGAGACAGACAGAGAGAGAGAGGAAGTAAAGTGGAAGTACAGTTCTGACACTCCCTAAGGTCCCAAAACTAGCTTGTAAATCTCTGTCAGCTGCTTCACTAATTTTGAGACTGTTGGGGGAGAGTAGACCCTGCCTTCCCTGTGTTTCAATATCCTCACAATAACCAGAGAATAATAATGTTTAAATATAAGAATAGTGCCATGTGTAGGAGGGTGGTATCTAAAATGAGGCTGTGGTATTTAAAATTAGACTGTGAGTTTAGTCTTTGGAAAATATATAGGACATTGGACAATTTCATTAACTTCTAGGAGTCTTGAGGTCTTGAGTGCAAAACTGAGATAGTAGAGTCTGCCTTCTAGTGTTTAAATTAGACTTCAATGATCTAATGCATCAATTGACTTACTATAGTGTGTAGCATAAACTAAGAGTCTTATAAATCTCACTTTAAAAAAAAGTTTATTTTGAAAGATAGAGAGTGCACATGGGGGAAAGGGCAAAGGGAGAGGGAGGAGGGAAGAGAGAGAGAAAGAGAAAGAGAGAGAGAGAGAGAAAGAGAATCCCAAGCAGGCTCTGTGCTGTGAGTGCAGAGCCCAGTGATGTGGGGCTTGATCTCATAACTGCAAGATCATGACCTGAGGTGAATTCAAAAGTTGGATGCTTCCAAGAAGCATAAAATACCTAGGAATAAATCTAACCAAAGATGTAAAATATCTGTATGCTGAAAACTATAGAAAGCTTATGAAGGAAATTGAAGAAGATATAAAGCAATGGAAAAACATTCTGTGCTCATGGATTGGAAGAATAAATACTGTCAAAATGTCAATACTACCCAAAGCTATCTACACATTCAATGCAATCCCAATCAAAATTGCACCAGCATTCTTCTCGAAACTAGAGCAAGCAATCCTAAAATTCATATGGAACCACAAAAGGCCCCAAATAGCCAAAGTAATTTTGAAGAAGACCAAAGCAAGAGGCATCGCAATGCCAGACTTTAGCCTCTACTACAAAGCTGTAATCAGCAAGACAACATGGTATTGGCAAAAAACAGACACATAGACCAATGGAATAGAATAGAAACCCCAGAACTAGACCCACTAGTTAGTATGGCCAACTAATCTTTGACAAAGCAGGAAAGAACATCCAATGGAAAAAAGACAGCCTCTTTAACAAATGGTGCTGGGAGAACCGGACAGCAACATGCAGAAGGTTGAAACTAGACCACTTTCTCACACCACTCACAAAAATAAACTCAAAATGGATAAAGGACCTGAATATGAGACAGGAAACCATCAAAACCCTGGAGGAGAAAGCAGGAAAAGACCTCTCTGACCTCAGCCACAGCAATTTCTTACTTGACAAATCCCCAAAGGAAAGGGAATTAAAAGCAAAAATGAACTACTGGGACCTTATGAAGATAAAAAGCTTCTGCACAGCAAAGGAAACAACCAACAAAACTAAAAGGCAACCAACGGAATGGGAAAAGATATTTGCAAATGACGTATCAGACAAAGAGCTAGTATCCAAAATCTATAAAGAGCTCACCAAACTCCACACCCGAAAAACAAATAATCCAGTGAAGAAATGGGCAGAAAACATGAATAGACACTTCTCTAAAGAAGACATCCGGATGGCCAACAGGCACATGAAAAGATGCTCAACGTCGCTCCTCATCAGGGAAATACAAATCAAAACCACACTGAGACATCACCTCATGCCAGTCAGAGTGGCCAAAATGAACAAATCAGGAGACTATAGATGCTGGCGAGGATGTGGAGAAACAGGAACTCTCTTGCACTGTTGGTGGGAATGCAAACTGGTGCAGCCACTCTGGAAAACAGTGTGGAGGTTTCCTCAAAAAATTAAAAATAGATCTACCCTATGACCCAGCAATAGCACTGTTAGGAATTTACCCAAGGGATACAGAAGTACTGGTGCATAGGGGCACTTGTACCCCAATGTTTATAGCAGCACTCTCAACAATAGCCAAATTATGGAAAGAACCTAAATGCCAATCAACTGATGAATGGATAAAGAAACTGTGGTTTATATACACAATGGAGTACTACATGGCAATGAGAAGGAATGAAATATGGCCCTTTGTAGCAACGTGGATGGAACTGGAGAGTGTGATGCTAAGTGAAATAAGCCATACAGAGGAAGACAGATACCTTATGTTTTCACTCTTATGTGGATCCTGAGAAACCTAACAGAAGACCATGGAGGAGGGGAAGGAAAAGAAAAGAAGTTAGAGTGGGAGAGAGTCAAAGCATAAGAGACTCTTAAAAACTGAGAACAAACTGAGGGTTGATGGGGGGAGGGAGGGAGGAGAGGGTGGGGGATGGGTATTGAGGAGCACTGGGTGTTGTATGGAAACCAATTTGACAATAAATTTCATATATTGAAAAAAAAAACAAAACAAAAGTTGGATGGTTAACCGACTGAGCCACCCAGACATCCCTTAAATGTAATTTTTTAATAAATATTTTTAAGCACTTCTGGGTGTCAGTCTGACACTGGGTTTTAAACACAGTATCTTATTTAATCATTAATACACTATACAGCAAGTATTTATCTCCCTTTTCCAGGTGAGTAAAGTATAAGTCATATTATATAAGGAAATATCTGAATATTATATAGCTAGAATATAATTTTATTTGTATTATAGAATACTCTAACAATACAAATACATATAAACTAAGAATTAAAAGGTCTCATGCAACCCTTTCTTCTTAATATCATTACTTTCCCCTAAAGGTAACCAGCTTTAGCTGTCTGGTGTGAATCCTTCCAGAAAATATTTCTGATATGGGGGAGGAAGGTGGTGGGTGGGAGGCAGGGAGTGAAGGAAAGGGAGAAGGGGTGGAGGGGTGGGGAAAGAGATTTAATATTTGTTTCTTTATCTCATGAAAAAGCTATTTCCATTACATTATTACTCTTTCTGAAATGCTAGGATAAAGACAGACAGACTAATATCTAAAATCATTTTGAAAGACTGTGACATTTTGAGAATCCAAGCTGATTTTACTATCCTTTGCTTTATTATTTGGTATGGAAAATGAAGTGTTGACATTTTTCTCAGGAGATACAACTGGGGAAAAGGGGAAGTGGAAGGGGTATCCAGATGTCCCATCTCTGCAAGGTGGGGGCTCCCACATTCAATCAAGAGACCCCTTCAATACTTTCTCAAGTGATGCTCCACTCATCTTGGCATATTCACTTCATGGGTGTCTCCTTCCCTCTAGTGGTCAAAGTAACAGGTGCAGCCTTCTTTTCCACAGAGTTCTTCCAGATACATTAGGGAATACGTTAGTACAAGAAAAACAATATTTTCATTGAAATTATCCCTTTTTTCTCATTGTGATTACCTGTGACATTCTCAATCTTCACAGTAATCACTCAGAGTCTACAGCAAGTGTGGACCACCAGGCCGTGAGACATTAAATCCGAGAAGGTGCACTGGTGCTCACTGGGGTATGCTGAAATGGCTTTCAAAGAGTGAACTTGAAAGTTTACTGATATTTTCCACAGAGAGTGAAATGATTGGTTGCTTTTCCAGATCAGTGCATGGGAACAGATAATGGACAATGGGTCCCATATTACGATAAGCCACACTAGCATAAAGCCATACCAGTTATTAGTCCAGACAAAAGTACAGGTGCAATAGGTCATGTCAGGCTGGAGGCAAGAAGGATGAGAGAAATGGTGGGGGCAAGACATGAAAAGTCATTTGATGACAATGATATAAAGACATACGGCACCCAACAGCAAGTGGGGGTGATGCCAACACTGCTGACGACTCTGTGAATAAAGGCAGAGGCATAACACACATAGTAGGAGACAGCCACATGGCAGTCAGAGGATGGACCATCAGTGGAGACGATTTCATAAAGACAATCTAAAGCAGAAGGATACTTGAACATAAGCTTAAAAGTTAAACTCTGAGGCATTGCAACACAGGCTCCCCATGACAGTGGGAAGGATGTAAGAAGGTAAAGACCATCTGAGCCAACATGGGGAGGAGCATGGGCTCATCAAGCAAGGGTTCTGTCCTGATGTTGGCCAGGATGGCAATGCTGCCCACGGGGACAGTGTGGAGATAACAGAAAGGATAGAGACCTGGGTGGGGAGGACTAGGGAGGCTGTGAGGATGAAGTAGAAGATTGTTGATGTTAGTCACCACAGGCATGCTGGCAGAGGCTATGTCATGTTAGCAGAGGCTAACATCTTTTTTCTTAAATCCACTTGGAAATCTGGGTTATAGCTAAAATGACAGATGCATAATGATGCAATAATGGATTTAGGAAACATTTGGCGATTCTTTACAATTCATGAAGGATGATCAATCTAGGAGAACTTGAGGAAATGGGCAAATATGGGAGAGTGAACTATGAAAATATTCATCATTTTTGGAGGTCTGGAACTGATGGTCATTTTATCTCAGCCCATGAAGTGAGAATTTGAAATGGCATGTAACAGAAACCAGAAGCAAGGTAATAAGCCACAAGTACAAAGGTACAACAGAAATATGACTTGCCTCGTTCATTTTAGGCAGTCTCTCATACAATTCAGGTTTATTTATGGCTCACATCACAGTCACATGTGAATTATCTGTCAGTTCTACTGGGTGCTCACCTCCAAGCAGGGGCACAGAAATGCAAGCTCTTTCCAACATTTGGATTCACCATCCCAGAATCCTTTTTGCCACATGGAAGAATGGAAAGCATGATGAGAAGACACCCCTGGCTTGGCCAGGAATGTATTACCATCTTCACATTCCAGGACCAGCCACATGGCCAATAGCAAGGGCTGGTAGAAAAGACAGAGGAGCACATAGCTTCCAGTGATCTGTACTGTTTCCACCATTCCAGTCATGAGTGGACTCACACGTCCAAAAGCAATAGGAATATTGATGGTAAAATCAAAGGCATAAGAAAGCGCGTATGTATTATGCGTAAACAGGGAGGATAAGACCTGGCGTGCCAAAAGATCACCAAACTCCATAATATTGGCTAAATCTAGCTTCTCTCACCTCAAAGTGGATCTTATTCCAGGACAAATAACTGAGGCTTTGAAAAATGTTTTGCAGGAATTATTATTTGTATAATAGTTAAGAGCACATATTCTGGAGCCTAAGAACCTGAGTTGAATTTTCCCCTCTGCTATTCACTAACTCCTTGACCTTGGGACAACACTTTGTGTCTCTGTGTGTCAGTCTCCTCGTCTGTAGAAATGTGGTTACTACAGATCCTGACCCACAGAGTCATTGTGAATAGTGAATGAGTTAATGTAGGAGCAGTGCCTTGGGCATCCTGTCAGCCACAATAACTGTATTGTTACTACTGTGATCCGTAGTGTTAAGTAGTATTACCTTTGAGTTATTCTTGTGTGTATGTTGAGAAGATGGGATCTGAAGCAAGGACATGAAGATCACATGTGGATGGGGGTGGGAATCAAAGAATGAGATTATATCACCAAGGGCTAAACATGGGTGTTTTGCTGAAAAGGGAGAGAGATTAGTCCCTTCTAGAGAGCAACATGGCAGAAATAACACTTTCGTTCCGGAGAAGCCATTTGTCCTACATGTATTCAGTGACCAGTAGCATGCCAAGGAGAGCTCTGACTCAGAGCTTGTGGGAACCAGGAGCCATGGACAGACGCACTGCTCTTCTGGTTCCCCCATCTGTGGACATGAGACAAACCTCTCTCCTTCCCACAAATACTAAAATATAGTTAGTCTAAAAGTGCTTAGAAGACTAGGTCCTCATTTTCATGGATAAGTACTCTATATAATGATCACTTTGGAAAGGGATGTGATTTTTATCAGGTAGATCATAACCAGGGGCTATTTCCTAATAGAAGCAGCAAGAACAAAATTATAAATGGGAAATTTTCAGTAATGTATAGAGCTTTTTGACCGGAGTATGATGTAAGCCTTTGTATCAAAAATATTTAGAGGTAAGTTAGGTGATGAATAATTTGAGAGTGTTAGAATTCATAAAAAATTTAGAGGCTTTGTACAATCTTCTATATGGTGCCCAGATACGTAATATGGTAGTAAATATTTTCCAACTTCCGCTGGGGCCTTCATAGTGGTGGATAATATAAGACGTAACCTGTGCCATTATTATGCAACTCTGATTGTTAAAAATGTCTTTCCTATACTGATCTAAAAGTTTACCTCCTTATAATCTAACACAACAGACTTTATTTTATATACAGAAACTCTGAATATAGAGATTTACTTTTTCCTCCCAACAGCACTTTCATACCCATACGTTATCTACCTATCTCAGTTTTCCTAAACATGTTTTTTTAATCCCTTTTAAATTTCTATTTGTGATTATAAGGTCTTTGTCATCCTTATTCTGTTTTCTTCTTTACATTCTTCTCTGTGTATAGATTCCTACCGCAATTCATATTTAACAACGGGCTAACAGCTGCATTTCAGCATGCAAAGTCAGATTTCAGTTAAAACACTTAACATCACCATTACTCATTAGGCATGAATATTAATTATTAAAATTGATTTGTTGCATTCATCTCTTCCATCATGAGAACATCATGAAGACATATGGAAAGGGAATTCCTGGCACATTTTCTACTTTAAGGTAACTTCATATCAGTTAGCTCTCTCTTGTCTGCTCCTCGCCATGTGAGCTGATCATCTTTTCTGTGATCCCAAAGCCTCCTGGTAAATATGCTGCATTTCCTTAGAGCTCATTTCCACATATATAAATTCTGTGTTTGTGTGTCTTTCTCCCTAACGAGACCACACAGCTCTTTAAATTAAGGATTATATTTGGGATGCCCAGGTGCCTCAGTGGGTTAAGTGTCCAACTCTTGATTTTGGCTCAGATCATGACCTCAGGATAGTGGGGTTGAGCCCCATTTCAAGCTCTGCTCTGAGCATGGATCCTCCTTGGGATTCTCTCTCCCTCTCTCTCTCTCTCTCTGCCCTCCCCTTCTCGCTCACTCTCTCTCTCTAAAAATAAATAAATAAAACATTTTTGAAAATTAAAAAATGAATAAATTAAGGATTATATTTTATTCACCTTCATTTCTTTCGTACTCACTGTAAGACCTGGTACATATTAGGCACTTGATGATTTTTGGTGAATGGACAAATATCAAATGATTCCTCAGATATTTATTAGATATTTACTATGATACACACTTGTCATTGGGATTTAAGAAAGTAAAGAGATATCCAGGCATGGTGGGGAGGTATAGATACCGACCAAGTCAAAGTTGTAGCACCTGTAGGCACACTGAAGCACTTACAAGCAAACAGCCCACTTTCTTACACATATTATTCATAAATATAGCCCACTGACACACAGAAGCATGATGTGGATTTTACATATACTCTTGTGAATGTAGCTTTGCCAACCTCCTTCTCCTTTCTCTTAGGGTGACCCACCCTCATTCATCTCTCATGTGATAGCTTAAGTTCTCTACCCCTTCCCAAGTCTTTAGCAGATATACGGGTCCCATGTAAGTCATGACTGATGGGATGAATATTCTATTTGTTTTCATCTGATGAGAACATGAGGATGGAAAACTTTTCCCTCACTTGGACCACCAAATCTGTTTGTATGGATATATCTGATTAAATTCCACATTGTGTGATTTTTGGATACTACACTCAACCTACATAGAAAATATGTCTATGTCTCAGTCTCTTCATTGGACAGTTAGGAGTTATAATGAAAAGTAACTCAAAGAATTCTCATAAGGAGCGTGAAGCTCTCACGGCATCAAGTAGCAATAATAAGATCTGAATACATAATTGATTTTATTATCTTTGTATTCCTTGCAGCATCCCAGTTCTACATCTAAGCTCTCAAGCCACTTTAGAAAAAATACCTGCATCTCCCACTTATAGTTATAGAGTTGAACCTTAATCTTAAATGTAGTACCTGTGATTATCCCTACTATAACTCATTTTGCTAGTTTCGTTCCCTGGCCCATCTGCCAACAATATTTTTTGGATCCAGCTGTTCAGTAGTGATAGCATTTGATAATGATGCTAAGAGGATTGAGTGAACTATCAGAGGAGGGAGGGCCAATGAATGAAGCAAGGGGAATCAGCAAGAAGTCAGATAAAGGGACTGGTTGGGGAAGATGTCTCATGATGGAACACTCACAACATGGACAGAGAATAAATAGAGAAAGGAGAATGACAGACATAATATGGAGATACCAAGGCATATGTGATTTCTATACATGCATGAGTAAGAGAGATGGCAAGATAGGGAGATCTGGCATTTAATCTTTAAATGTGATAGAATTTTATGTGAGCAAAATGTCTTAGGAATGGACATGAGAAAGGATGGTCAGAGTGGAACATAACTGGAGGCTAATAACAACTGAAAATTATTAAGAAATGCCAGGAGAAGAGCGTCCAAGTAATGGAATATCCATATGAGAGCCACTACTCAACGGTTAAAGAAAATTGAACTGTTGATAACCACAACTTACATGAATCTCAAAGGCATTATTCTAAGTGAAAGAAACTAATCTTAAAATGTTACACACACACTGTATGATTTCTGTTATATGACATTCTTGAAAAGACAAAACAGTGGTGATAGGAAACAGATTAGCGATTGTGGGTGGGATGTATAACTCTACAAGGTAGTGTGAGAAAGTGACTTTTGGGGTGTTCACAGTTCTGCATCCTCAACAGCTCAATTTTTCAGTCTGCTAATTAAGACACCAAAAGAAAAACAGGTCCAATAATACCTGTGTCTTAAAAATGGAGGAAATAAGACTGAAGTGAGGCCTGGAGAGAATTACGTGGCTACAGAGTGTTTCTAGAGACCTCCCCCTTCCACCCTCCCACACCTGTGTGCAGGGTCATGCCTGTGCCCACAAACCACCCATGAAGGAAGGGGAAAAGGACAAGACCCAGAAAAAGGAGATTTTAGAGGTTTAGTAAAATGTTTGAAAATATCAGAGTGAAAAAATATTTTTCAGATTTCAGGCAAGAAAAAAGAGTCAAAGAAAGAAAACTACATCTTCATTATTATGTTAAATTAAGTGTCTAAAACCCTCACCTTTTATTCGTGAATCAAAATTGTTAAATAAGTGTTGAATTCTGTGTCCCTAAAGAGGATGTTTGAAAGCTGTGTGTTGCTTAGATTGCTTTGTCCCTTCATGAATATGCCACAAACTGATTCACGTAAAGCTCTTAGAATAACACCTGAAACAGGGTATTTTCTGTGACTGATACACTGACGTCTGCAGTAGAGTAATACAGCAGCCCCAGCCACACCATGCAAATAAGACTGTTTATCTTTTTCTGAAGAGCTGCATTAAGAGTTTTGGAGGTTTACAGAAGAGCAAGCAGTCATCCTCAGGAAGCTCACAAGCCGATGGGGAAACAGAATTACTGCCCTTGCTGAATACTGAATGTCACCCCAATATTCTTTCAATAAATTCCCTTTATTAACTTAAGAGAGTTGGGGTCAATTTCTGTAACTTGCAATTTTTGTTGCTTATAAGGAATTATAAACAGTACAGTAAGTATAATGGTATTTTTCACATTGGATATCCTCTGGTTCTTCACTACTAAAAAATGCATCTCCAGATATACTGCATTTACGAAAAAGACGAAGAAAGTGTAAGAATGGAGGCAATTGATACAGGCTTCTTCCAGTGAAAATGACAGACAAGGTTTTTCCATGTTGAATGAAGTTCCTGGAATATTCTTAGAGAGCTTACTCCTCTCCCTGGATATGACATCAGTATAGAAAGTTTCTTAGGTGAGGCAGACAGAACCTAGACTGCACTGATTATTTCGTAGGTTCCTGGTACATAAAGTTTCAATAAGAAAATAGGGTGTTGGGAGGAGATCCAACTAGAAGAACCAACTTAAGAAAAACCAGAAGCCTTCAGAATGTATAAATATTTAGGTCACACGTATTATTATTATTATTTTCGTCTTTGTAATGTTTATTTTTGAAAAAGAGAGAGAGAGACAGAGACAGAGCGCAAGTGAGGGAGGGGCAGAGAGAAAGAGGGAGACATAGAATCCAAAGCAGGCTCTGGGCTCTTAGCTGTTGGCACAGAGCTGATGTGGGGCTCAAACTCACAAGCCATGAGATCACGACCTGATGCCAAGTCGGACGTTCAACCCACTAAGCCACCCAGACACCCCTAGGTCATAAGCATTATTACCTATAACATAAACAACAGACAGTACATGATGGCTCACCAAAATGAACAGCATAAAACCTTACAAGATTTTGAGAAATTGAAAGAAAAAACTTCTCCATCAGTGCTACCATTACTTTTGCCAGGCTTTCAGACTTGATTATCAACAGGAAAAGTTCATGAAGTGAAAAAGCCCTGAGTTCTTTTAAGCAAAGGGAGATGGAAACAGGAGATTCTTAAATCTATACTCAATTTTTATAGAAGAAAAATATTAGTAAGTAAAGGATAAAGCCAAAAAGAAAAAAAAATAGTATGTTGGTGTTCAGCAGCCATGGGCAGAGAACACGGGGTGCTAGGGGATCTGGCTTCAGCTGGCTGATAGGATATTGGTTGTGATTAGACTTTTAATCTGTATTAGTTTCCATTCAATAATAAAATCCACTGATATACTGAAGGAAACTGAGGGTTCAGGGTAAGCTTTCTAGAGTTCTGTACGTTTGCTAGTTTTCCTTACCAAAATGTGTTTACTTTCAGACCAACATGATTTCCAGTAGAGTTAGATTCAAAACACAGAGACGAGGAAATAATATATCACTCTAATTATCCTTTATATAACACACAAAATGTACTATCAGCTGCACGTCTTCATTCGGATGAACTGTCTTTGATCCAGGCTGTTTTTTCCCTCATCTGACATTTTCTGAAGTACTACTTATTCTTCCTTCACTTACAGGATCTGGAATGCCTCATCTCACCTGTTTCCTATAACCCTTTTCCCCCCAAATCACCAGAATTTTCTCTTCAATATATATTATATCTTCTAATAAAATATTCTATACATCCTATTCCAATATACATTCTAATACATATATTATATATATTCCAATAAAACATTCTATACATATTCTAGTCTAAAATATATATTCTAATACAGGTGAAATATTAGAATATATATCTACTCAAGTCAACTTGTAGCTTTATATGATAAGTAAAATCTCATCTAACTCTGAAAAAAAGAGATGGAGTATAAAATCAAACTTCTCTTCCAATAATGGGAGATGAAAAAAATCTCAGAGATCTCAAGATTCTGAAATACAAGCTCAAGCCCTTCTGTGCACAGAAAATAGGCAAATGATACTTCTCTGAATTTGCTTGGTCTTGATGCTATATATAATGGGGTTCATGAATGGAGGAAAGAGAAAGTAGACATAGCTCATAGTAATGTGGATCACATGTGTTGCATGTTTCCCAAACCTGTGGATGAAGGTCAGGCCAATCACAGTAATATAAAAGACCAGAACACAGCTAATATGGGAGACACAGGTGTTAAGGGCCTTAGCTCGCTCTTCTCCAGAGGCGATGCCCATAGCTGTCTTCAAGATTAAAATACAAGAGAAGAGAATAATCTGAGCATCTAGGAAGAAAGTCAAAGCAACCAGAATAACTGGATATACACGATTAAATGTAATATCAGCACAAGCGAGTTTCATGACATCTTGGTGGAGGCAAAAGGCATGGGAAAGAACATGGGAACGGCAATATGGGAACCAATAGAGTGACACAATTGGGGGCACAATGGACACAAAGTCCCTCGTTGGTACTCCAAGTCCTATTTTCATCACCTGGGAATTGGTAAGAATGGAGTTATACCTCAGAGGGGTGCAGATGGCAATGAATCCGTCATAGGCCATGGCAAGCAAGACACCTGATTCCACAATGGACAGGGTGTGAATGAAGTAGGATTGAGTGAAACAGTCACCCTGGGAAATTTCCCTCTGGAAAATTGGACACCCAGGACTGTGGGCACTGTGGTTAGTGTCATCCCAAGGTCTGTACCTGCCAGCATAGCTAGGAAGTAGTACATGGACTCATGAAGACTGGAGTCATTCCAAATGAGAAAGAGAAGTGTGCCATTGACCAAAAGGATGGAGAGGTAGATGATAAAGAAGGGAATAGAGATCCAGTGCTGAATTCCCTCTGAGCCCAGGAAGCCAGTCAGCAAGAAGGGAGCAGCACTGTTGTTGGACCACATGGTAGGGTTTTCAAGTGAAGAACCTTCTCAGGAGTTATGACCTCTAAAAAGGCAGTATTCTTTCTTTCTCTTCATCTTTCTGTAGCACAACATCAGTCCATTTTTCACCTCAAACCTTACAAGTTTTTGTGGATTTTCTCAGCCTTAATTAATCCACAAAACCTTTGCCTAGAACAGGAAATAACAATAATGCTGATCGTATTAAGAACATTAACAATTTACTCTTCAGAATCCAATTTGTATTCCTTGCATTACACTTTTTACTCTGAGTCCCCCAGATCATTCCCTTGGGCTCTATTTTTCTTCTCTTTGCTTTTTCATTCCTCCTTATATTTCTTTAATGTAGACACTTTATGTATTTATTTCCAGTTTGGGCCAGTTCAGATATTTTTCTCTTGAAACCAACTATCTGTTTGGCTCACTGATTAATCACTGAGAAAAATAGTTAATTAATGGAAATGAGTCTATTGCCATGAAATGTTTGGGAAACATGGTCATCAATATCACCATCTCAAATGGACTGTGAACAAGATGACTCGTGTAGGGGTCTAGAGAATCTGAACAAGTAGGCACAAGTGGTAAACTCAGGCTAGAAGAGCGGAATTACTCAGCGGATGGCACTCGGGAAATTTTCAGTGCTGCCAAGGATCTGATGCCTGCAACACCAGGGACAAACTTTAAAATAGGAAGAGACAGGAGCTGAGAATTCCCAAAGGAAGTGAGAAGACGGGGTCCTGGAACAAAGGCCTCTTCAGAAACCAGAAGCCTAATACTTTTACTGAGCCACAGATTAAAATTAAAAAAAAAAGCATGAGTATTAGAAAGGCAAAAGCAGTATCAGAAGTTAATGGTTGAATCCAACTTTACACAGCCAGTTCTAGGAGGAAGATAAGGGCTCTCAGAGGAAAGGGATGAGGACTATAATGCTGGTGAAGAAAATCAGATAGAACTGATATTTGTGAATCTAGAAAGCCATGTCTGGAAAAATTAAGAATGGGCTTCTATAGGGAACTTTGAAATATTTTTATAATTTATTTATAATTATACTCTTATCAAATCAAGTTAGATTTGTTTGCATAAAACCAAGAAATTCTGTGACCAGTTGATTACTATAATGATTAAAGAAGGGGCACCTGGGTGGCTCAGTCAGTTAAGCATCTGACTTAGTCCCAGGTCATGATCTCACAGTTCATAAGTTCAGGCCCGGCTAACAGCACAGAGCCTGGTTCAGATCCTCTGTCCCCTTCTCTCTCTGCCCTGCTCACGCTCACTCTCTCTCTCTCAATCAATCAATCAATCAAGAAACAAACAAACATTTAAAAAAATGATTAAAGAGAACCACAAGAGAAACATAAGTTTCTCCCAAATCAATTGAATCAATATGTGTCCAGGATCTTTTTAAATATTGTTTTCTCTTATAAACATCATCACTGATAGCTCTAAAGAGGAACTGAGGAAGAATGAGGTGATAGTGATCTTTGGACTACCTCCATTTCACAAAAACCTATAAAAACGAGAACAGATTTTTTTTTTTTTTTTTTTTTAGAATTTGGCACACGGTGATATCTGTGACTGGGGCACCTGGGTCGCTCAGTCGGTTGTTGAGCATCTGACTTCGCGGTTCATGAGTTCGAGTCCTGCTTTGGGCTCTGTGCTGACAGCTCAGAGCCTGGAGCCTGCTTCACATTCTGTGTGTCTCTTTCTCTCTCTGCCCCTCCCTCACTTACACTCTGCCTCTCTCTCTCTCTCTGTCTAAAATAAATAAACATTAAAAAAATAAAAAATAATATCTGTGATAATGAGCAGTGGATGGTGGAGGGAGATAAATAAAGAAAAGATGAATGTGCTGTGGAAGTGACCATCCCATCTGGGGGATACTGTCAGTGACAGAAAGATTAATCTGGGCACCAAAGTGGCAGGTACTCTGTTAATGTGAATACTGATAAGATTGCTTAATAACTTGATCCACTGAACTATAACCAATGTGGGGCTCACTTTGCACTTATCTACCTCCACACAGGATGAGTGTGTATATCATTATAAATCATAATTCCTACCAGCCATATACCCTTAACCTTCCAGCACTGCCTTTCTAATAATGGGGAGATGGAGACTGGATAAATGGTACAATTTATTGTATGGTATAGGGACAAACGACCTCTTTGGACCAGCTGTCACCTAGAGAGTGGACCAGAGGGAGGAAGCAGGAGAAAATTCAAAGTTGTTTAAAATATATGGTGTTGTAAAAGTCTGAGTTTGGATTTTGAGTGGGTTTTGGGAATTTGGGCTCAGCAGGCTTTAGATTCCAAAATTATGTGGTAATCCTTTTATAAATGACTATTACAATTTACTAATATTTTTTATTAACCCAATTTAAAAGTGTACCTTATTCATTATCTGTACTCCCTAGTGGTAGCCACAATGGCATTTAATTATGGCAAATTTCGCAGTGCCAGGAACCATCCACATCTCCCAAATATTCCAGGAAAAGAGCTGTCCAGTTAAAGGATTCTCTTGATATGCGCTATATGACATTAGTGCCAGTGGTAACTTCAGTGGAAATTCTCATCACCATCAGGTGAGCCTACAAGCTCAATCAGGAATGCAGAGATGGCTGGGGTTCACTGTCTCCTCACCCCACTCTGAAGGTCTTCTTTGGATTGTTGCTCTGAAAGCAGCTAATCCTGAATCCTCAGCAGTTTCCAAGGGTCACACAGATATATCACTCAGTGTCTTCAACTTGCCATACTGACAAGGGGCTGGGAACTGTTCCAGAAAACAACTATAAAGAACTTTTGAGAAGGGGAAGAAGAGAGCACATTAGGATCATATTGACAAAACAGGAAAATCTTCTCTTTTCTTCTGGATAACCTGCAAGCACCCCATACAATCAGTATCTCCTAATTCCATTTCTTCACACTTAACTATTGCCTGAGAATTTGTGCACATATGCTATGTGCTTATATATATGTATATGTGTCACATATACACACACATATATATATAGTATATTATACACAGTGTATATAGTATATTACTATACTTATAATGGGAAGCCATGGGCTGGAGACAGCACTCAGAAAGGTTTTAGATTTTAAGTGATTGTTTAAATCTTACCTGAGGTATGAATTACTATATGAAAATAGATATGGAGAGAAAAATTGTGAACCTAGAAAAGCCTCCATTTTAGGATAAAATAAAAAAGAAGATCTCAAAGGATATGGACAAAGAAGTAAGCAGATATATAAGAGGACAATAAAGGTGATCTGTAATTATAAAAGCCAGTAACAAAGAAATTTTATAGAAGTAAGTAGTGCTGTAGTTTAATAGTGCAAAATGTCATAGAATTTCCAGGTAAGATAAAAATGGAAAATACCCATTGTTTTTGACAAATAGGCCCTTGATGCTCCTAACAATTTCAGTACAATGGTAGGAATCGATGCCTAATGACTGTGAAATGGAAAGTAAATAACCAGAAAGTAAAAAAATATATTTTTTACATTCTTTGGATGAGAGTACCAGGCCTTCACGAGGTTAAATACTTTGTCTAAGGTTATACAATTAATATGTGACATATAGGAATTCAAACTCAGATTTATCTGACCTCCAACCTCAAGTCCTCAACTGACATCCGTTGACTATAAACGGTAGTTCTCCTGTCCAAGACTGTCTTTCCATAAGGTATCCCCTCTCGTTAATTTTTCATTTCATTAACAACAATGAAAACAATGAAAATTAAATGCTTTCTTGTTCTTTACAGAACTGCATAAGCCAGGTAGAAGAGATAGTTTTAAAGCATCCCTGCTGTGTTTGAATCCCTGTGCTTCCTCACCTGAGCCACAGCTTTGACTTTATGGGTCCTGAGCACCATTGAGGAGGGGTTTGTGGCTGCTTCCTCAGTGTGTATTCAGAGTCCCAAGGAGAGATACATTTGTTAAAGAATCAACTCCCATGGGAGACATTCTAGCTCATTTCCCTGTCCATTTGGGAATACCAAATAATCCTCTTTTCTTTACTAATCTGAGAAAGTTCTGGGCCACGGATGTTGTTCCCAGTGCACTCCATTTCCTCCCTGGATGGAAACTCTCTTAAGAGAATCACTGTCTCCAATGCCAGATGAAGCACGGCCTATCTAAGTCACTCTCAAGTGTTCTATGGGTCCCTGAATAGAAGGATCGGCCCCTGGTTCTTCTTAAATGTTGGCATTTGGGGAACAACATTCCATTCCTCTCTTTTTAAACTGTTCATGAATTATATTGTCACACAGCATAATGTTTTTAGAAATAACAATCTGAAAAGGCCATCCAATCCACCTTTTTACCAAATCCTTGAGCCAACATCTAATAATTTCATTAGACATTTATTTGTTGTTTCCATGATTGTAATGGAAATAATTATATAAAAATAAATATATACATTTATTTATTATTATTTACTTATGTATTTTATATGATATATATTTATATATGAAATGTAAATCTACTTTTCTGAAATATCTACCCCTTATTTCTAGTCCTGATCTCCACAATCTGACTGATCAGATCTAAACAAACATATTCATATATTCTCTCTAAATGCTGTAAATACACCGTAGGGGCCCAGGGCAGACTGCCCCCAAATGCACCATTTTGGCATTGCGATTATTTTAAATAAAGTTATTTAAGAAACAGCCAGTACAAGGACACTCAGACCCTCCTCTGTGTCCCTGAGAGCAGAAAATGAAACTCCCCCGGGAAAAAATACTGTCCCTATACTAAGAAGAAAACACACATCCTTATCACTAGAGATAGAGATAGAACTCTAAGGTGGAGAAAACTGTAGAAACACAGTTACTTTTTTCTAATCTACTATTTCAGCCCAAATTCTGCTTACGATTCCATAGTTTAATTAAAGCATCTGTTTCCTTTATTCTATCAGTTTCTAACAATTTATTGTCTTTGTATAAAACGTATAAAAACTGCCTTTCCTCAGTCATTTCTTTAGGTTTAAATTTCATTATTGGGTCTCTGTGTGAATTTAATAAAGCTCTGTTTTTTTGCTATTAGCCTGTGGGATCTCAATTTAATTCTTAGTCTAGCTGGAAGAAAAAGGGTAAAGGAAGACTTTTTCCTTCCCTTCCACATCTACATTAGTATTTCTGAGACTTTTTTCTTGATGGCTAAACACCCACTAGTATGTTAACCATTTACCACATAATGGCTCCTAGTCCTGATTTATTTCCAATCATCCTGCTCCTAATTAGACATCATAATCCAGGTGTTGACACATAAACCTCATAACACATAACAGAATTCAGCCTTCCAGTTTTAAAAAAGTAATAAAATGTACATTCTATATAATATATATGTCCTTCCCACCAGGTTGTACTTTGTAACACTCTATAAACTACCACCTGCTTATATTAAGAGAGTAAAGAAAGACTAAATAACCTCTCATGTGTTCAGGTCAGATTTGACCACATTGTGATTTTAGGTCATATCAGATTTTGCCAATAAATACATTTCATAATTAATTTTCTAGAACCTTTTGGTTTCAGAATTATAGTTAAAGGGTTGTGACTTTTTAATAACTTTATTATCAAATCAATCCATATTGCACCCATAATAAACTAAAATCTCTGAAAGATATTTTTAAGTTATTTATTTATTTATTTATTTTTGAGAGAGAGAAAGAATGCGGAAGGGGCAGAGATACAGGGAGAAAGACAGAATCCCAAGCAGGTTCTGCATTGCCAGTGCAGAGCCTAATGTGGGGCTCAAACTCACAAACCATGAGATCACGATCTGAGTGTAAACCAAGTGTCAGACATTTAATGGACTAAACCATCCAGGTGCCCCATAAAATCTCTGAAAGATTTTTAAAGGATTTGCATTTTCAGTGCATACCAGAGAGATGAGCACGGTTGGTGCTCAGTTAAGTATTAGTCTAGTGAATGAATGCAAAATCATGTTATCAAGCATTAAGTTTTATGGCCAAATTATAGAGTTTTTACTCTTATTTGAAATAAGATAAAGAGTTTTAGATTCAGTCCCTTACTCCAGCATGTCAAATCATGATATCTCCTTTCCTTTATTGGTTATCATTTATGTATCTTCAATTTTTATATCAACCAAACTGCAGAAAAAAATGCATAACATGACAGGATCAAGAAGTCTGTGTCTTTTTCCTTCTGAGTTCTTTGATCAGTGAGGCTTAAGGTAAGAATTTTCAACCACCTGTTCTAGAACTTGTATTTCCATCCTGACTGAAAGTCTGCTTTGAAAAATGTTATGTGTAAATACTCTAAGTCTGTAAGCCTACCTATTCATATAATCTACACAATTAAGTGACCGGACCAATACCCATGAAAGAGAGTTTTAGTTTCAATAAAGCACTCTACCCAGCTGATATTATGCCACACATTAAACTTACTTTCTTTCTCTTTCTATAATCTCTGTCACTGTCACCATATAGGTATAGTCATAAAGCCATAATTGAAATCACGAGTAGAGCCTCACATATGGGCTAGGTAACTGAGCCTAATGGTTCAGGGCCAGGGCTGAAAAGAGACATATCAGTGAGCTGAGGATCTAGTGTGTGGAGGATTTGTAAAGGTGATTTTCCTCTGGAGACAATGGTGAAAGATGGGGTTACAGTACGTCTGATCTGACTAGATTATGGAAGGTAGAACAAATAAACACTGCTCCTGCTGTTGGGATGATGTCCGGGAAACCTATCTCCATCATCTTATTTGTACCCAAGCTGAATAAGAATTTGTGTCAACTAAACACAATGCTAAGGAATTGTAATCTCAAAGAATCATTTTGAAAAAGTTCTTCTTCAGCACTAATCGTAGCACCTGAAACTAAGTACCTGAAACACAAAGTTTGGGGACAGCTTCACCAAAGAAATACACCTTCCTACAATCCTCTTCCTCCATCTTTCCCCTGTTTTGTCCAACAGTGAGAAGCCTTCTTTAACCTCTTCAGCAGCAAATACTGTCAGATAAACACAAGCCACTGTGTGCCCAACAAGCATACTAATGATGCTGGTCCACTATAGCTTGAGTCTTCCATTTTTCTCGGACGTAAGTTATAGGTGATTGAATAAATTTTAAGTTGAAAGTCCATGCCAGGTGGTTGAGATCTTTCTCACATAGCATGAGGGAACTAATAGTGTTTTAACTTGAAGGGCCTTGGCCAGTTTTACTGGGGTTCCTTTGATCAAATGTAACATTCTAAAAGAGGTAGCCCATTCCTAAAATTTAACTATCAGAGTGGGGTACAATATCACAGTAACTGGCTCACAGGAGGCATAGATTTCCCACAGTTTCTGTGCTTCAAACATGACTTGCAAAGCCAGCCTTTGCTCAGCCATAAAAACCTCTGCACCAAGGTCATCAAGTCAAGATGGGAACAATCTGGAGTGGGGTTTTCTAGTAAGACACTTATAAACGCTAAACGAGATTTAGGAGTTTGGTTTATATTCGACATACATAAATGGCTCGAGCAGGGCACTCAGGGGCACACGACTCATGGAAACTGCGGAGGAATAATTCAGTTTCATAATTAAATAAGAAAACAGTTTTCTTACATAGCCATACAGAAAACTTCTTCCCCAAACTATTTCTTACATGTTTCAAGGATTGGATTCTACTCCTCTCCACATTTTCCTATCTTCTCAAGATAGAGTTTTACCCAGAGTAGGCCAGAGCCAATATTGGTTGCATAGAAATCACCAGTTGTAACCTTTCTTCCTGACGATGAGCCTATAAAATGTGGAGGTATTATATTTCTAGTTCTGGAATAGTTGTATTTTCTTTTTTCTATGTTGCCTTGCCACACCATTCTGAGTCAAGTGAAAAGTTTATTTAAATAATCTCGGGGCGCCTGGGTGGCGCAGTCGGTTAAGCGTCCGACTTCAGCCAGGTCACGATCTCGCGGTCCGTGAGTTCGAGCCCCGCGTCAGGCTCTGGGTTGATGGCTCAGAGCCTGGAGCCTGTTTCCGATTCTGTGTCTCCTTCTCTCTCTGCCCCTCCCCCGTTCATGCTCTGTCTCTCTCTGTCCCAAAAATAAAATAAACGTTGAAAAAAAAATTTAAATAATCTGAAATGCAAACATCTTTCTTCCAGGAAGCTTGTCTAGTTTTCTCAGTCGAGGGATGAGTTTGGACAGTATAATATTCAAAGTGAGAGGAGGTGGAGATGTACATTTAGGTAAGTTTAGGGCATAAGTAAGGGAAAGCATGAGTAATTTACTAATGATTTTATGAAATAATCTGTGAGGGATTTATGTCTTCTTCAGGAAAACATGAAATGCAAAGTAGGGGTTCAAGGAGTCTCTAGACTCAGACTAGAGAAGTATTTGAAAGAACATTTGGAAACTCTGATTTAAAAATACTTCAGTAGACAGTTCTCCAAAAAAGATACATAGGTGGTCAATACACTTATGAAAAGATGTTAAATATGATTAGTCATTAGGAAAAAAGCAAATCAAAACTACAATGAGATACCATATCATACCTCTAAGACAGCTATAATCAAAATAACAGAAAACAACAAGTATTGGTGAGGATGTGAGAAATCGGAGCCCTTGTGCATCGCTGCTGGGAATGTAAAATGGTGCCAGTGCTGAGGACAACAGTTTGACAGTTCCTCAAAAAATTAAATCTAAAGTGATAATATGGCCTTAGCAATTCCATTCCTAGCTATAAATCCAAAATCAGTACAAGCAAATATTCAAACTGATTCTTACAGTCCAATATCCATTGCAGCTGTATTTGTAGTAGCCGAAAGATAGAAAGGATCCACCCCTTTCCTGCCCCAGGTGTTCTCGGCTATAGAGCTGATCTTAACTGCCCGGGGTCCTGGGGCACATCCTCCCGTCTCTGCACCCGGTCCTCTCTGCCCGCTCCCTGCAGGCGCCCCTGCCCTCTCCTCCCTCCTTGCCTCCATCTTGTCCACTACCTGGTTGGACTCACACTGCTCGCGGGGTCGAGTACCCATGCCCCTTACCCTTCCCATCCTCCTCCAACCTCGATCACTTCTCCCCTTGGCCTTCCCTGTGGCCCACCATCAGGGAGATGGTGGAGCCCACAGGGGTTTCTGAGCCAGGGGGTGGTGGAGGGGTCTATGGGCTTCCCAGGTAGTGAGCTGCTCAGTGTGTCCAACGGGGGACTGGGCTGCCCCTGGACTGCCCTGGTGGGGTGTTTAGGAAGGAGGCTGTTGGGGTGGAATACACAACGCTGTAGGTCTGCCAGAATTTTTTTTTTTAATACAGGAATAATCCAGCGTCCCTCAGCAGGTGAATAAACATAATGTACTATATTAATATATGTAGAACAGAATATCATTCGGCCATAAAATAAATGAATTTCTGGTACCTGCCATGACATGGGCAAACCTTGAAAACATTGTGCTAAGAGAAAGAAGCCAGACACAGAAGGGCAAATATTATATAGCATTGAACTCTATGTGATAGGTATATTCATAGAGACATAAAGTAGATTAGACATTATCGGGGCTAGAAGGATGGTAGAATGGGGAGTTATCAATGAATGGATGAGGAGTTTCTGTTGGGATAATGAAAAATTTTGGAAATAGTGGTGTTGGCTGCGCAACATTGTGAATGTAATTAATTTCACAGAACTGTATACTTAAAAATGGTAAAATGGCGAATTTTCATAAGATAGATGTATCATAATACATGTAAGCCATATATAAACCACAAAAAAATAATTCAGTACACTTATTTTACTTCATTAAATTTATTGAGACAATTACAACAGGCAAGTTTTGAGGTCAGAAATAATAATATAAAACACTAAAAGATTTATCATTGTTTTATACGCATGTGCACACACACAAGTACGCAAGTTCACAGCTGTAGAAAGTCTCCC
Organism: Prionailurus bengalensis; assembly: GCF_016509475.1. Lineage (NCBI taxonomy): Eukaryota > Metazoa > Chordata > Mammalia > Carnivora > Felidae > Prionailurus > Prionailurus bengalensis. The sequence continues at coordinate 61,847,008 of NC_057346.1, forward strand.
ATCCTAGAGATGACTTGAGTTCACCAAAAAGAGGCGGAGCTAACATAAAACAAGCATTTGTTTGGGGTCTCAGAATTGCAGTTCAGGGAACAAAGATCTGGGCAGCAACCCAGTGTCCCTCCAGGGGAACAAAAGTCAAGGATTTTTAAAGACAAAAGGGAATGCTTGTAAATGTTGTTTAGAAAGAAATCTGATTGTTGATGGTGGCAGAAAACTAATCTTGGCTGAACATAATTGGTTGTCAAGGCTATCTCGTACCGTAGCAAGTTACAGGTATTCAGGCTGAGTCCTTGGAATACTTTGGTTTGGCCCAGTTCAGAAGTGCTTGGTTCCACCTGGTGAGGACCTTTCACAGTTAACTTTGCTTTTATACATTGAAAAGGGTGATTCAGTCAACAAGTTCATTTGAGAGAAAGAATTAAGTGTAGCCTTTTTAAAACTGTACATGTTTCTTCTCAGAGACTGGTGGCTGGGAATCTGTGAAGCTATGGTGTAACTGTGCAGTAATTTACATAACCCATTATGGAAGAACTTCATTTTCTAATATATAATTATTTGCTCAGAGAGTAATCCAGGTTTCAGTTCTCCACGCCATCTTCACATTTAAAGTCGTATCAGACATTCTGTCTCTAACCCATTGTATCACCTCATAATTTATGTACATCTCATATCTGGAAGTATGTTTTCACTGCTTTGTTAGAATTGGCTCCACTCCAGTAAAAATCCCCATGAAAGTTCTGGTCTGTCCTGTTTTCTCCCTGGATAGGAACCAGGTCTTCATTTGGCATCATTAGCTTCAGTCTGTTTCTCGCATATTCTCACACATGCCTGGCTTTCACCATGACTCTTAATGATTGGGCAAAATGAACAGTGTACTAAATGTGACATCAGTGAATGACTATTTAATTAATGTTTTGTTTTAAAAAGTCCAGTCCTACAGCCTGGCGTATTTCCTTTGGTCATTTTATTGAATCACAACCTCATCATTTGGGTTCATTCCCCAAATCCCAGATTTTTAAAAAACATATTACTATTCTTATTTATAAACTGTAACAGAACCAAAACTTGCTTTCCCATTGGTACTGCCATTCTTCAGATAGCATAAGACAGAACTTAAGGTTATCTTTGCTTGCTCCCAAGCCTTCCTTCTTTCTGCTTTTCTAAAAAACCTATTAATCTTATTAAATGTAGATTACAAATATGTCTCATATCATTCCATTACCTTACATCTCCACTTTCTTAAAATGAACTATTATCTCTTCCTCAAACTCCTCCAATATCCTCCTGTTGGTTCTTCTGTTTGTCTCCTGCTACTTCAAATCCATTTCATACATAATGCTGCAATGATGACTTTAAAACCTCAATGAAATCATGCTACTTCCTTAAGTAGATTTCCACATCTCTTTGAGTAGCTACTCAAACCCTCACTATGGGCAACAGGTGCTTTGAGATCTGGCCTCCTCTTCTATCTTCAACTTTCCTTCAAAGTAATCACCCTCTTCAAATAGCCATGCTATCAATCTGGTTTATTCCATAATCTATCCCACCAGAAGTCTCCACACATACTATCATCTTCTTAGAATATTCTCACTCCTGTTTTCACTAGTCATTTTCTAACTTTTTTTTTTTTTTGAGATCTCAACTGATGGCTACTTTCCCAGGGAAACTTACTTTGACCTCAAGCCTGAATGTGGTCTCTTTTGAGACCCACAGTTTCAAAGCGCTTTCTTATTAGTCACAAAATTTATTTCCAATTTGGGTTTATTTGAATTTTGACTCTCCAATTGTTTAAAAATTCTAGAAGTGAAAGTGTTTTAGATGTCTATTTTGTTGCTATTACATCAGTTTTGCTTAGCAAAGTTCCTGTCCCATAGTCATGCCTTTAAAAAACCAGCCAAATAAGTAATTCAATATTACCGTTACTCCCGTGAAAACAGACAAATGAGGACTGATTTAAATTCTGTACCCTCCTCCAAACACAGATCTTTCATATAAGATCTGTGAAAATAAATTATGTAAAAGTATAAGAACAGATATAAGTAAACCTGGAAACAGGAAGACTTCTGGAAGTATGGCCCTTATATTTCAAGAGATAAAGTAAGTTATAGAATTATTTACACATAAGCTTTTAAATTATGTACCTGAAAGACAAACAAAACTGGAAAAATATTTATAATATAAATAAAACATTGGGGGATAATACACAATGAACTCCTACAAATCAATGAGAAAAAGTGAAAATTAGCCAAAAAAAAAATTTGGATCTGACAAGTCTAAAATGAGACTCGCAAATGGCTGCAGCAAACCAAAAATTTTTGTGTTTTATAACAATAAAAAAACTAATTGAAAACAAAATCTATAATACCAGACTATATTAAGATTATCAGACTGATCAAAAGTGTTTTCACTTATCCAGCATTTAAAGAAAACACTAGATAAAAAGAAAACAGATCATTTCATGAAATTATTTAATGGTAAATTCATGAACTCAGGGAGAGTCTAGGGCAAAGCTTCATAAATGACACATTATCACTGGAAAAGCAAATCATGCTCTGCAATATAGTAATTATGAGGTATAGTAGAGTTCTATGGTCCTCAATCCATATGTCTAGTTCAATTTTGTGTCAGGCCACAAAATGGAGCTCCAAATGAAGACCTTCCTTGTATAGGCTATGGTTGATCCAGGCTGGACATTTAATTTGACCTTGCCTGAAATACAACTTGTACTTGTTATTGGTATAGAATTGGAGTTACCCTATATTCTCTGCTTATTAGAGTATTTGTCTAAATTTTCACTTACAAATTATACTACCTTATATTCTTTCTCCATATCTATACCTGTACAGATATAGGTATATAGATTAGATATATAGATACAGATGTAGATATACAGATATATAAATATATAGATATATAGATATATATAGGTATACGTATATACATATACGTATATACTTTTATTACTCTCTTTATATATATATTCATTGCATTCCTGCTCAACTAAGTTTGTTGCTTTATGTAATAATTAAAATTTCATCTAACACTGATAAAAGAAGATTAGGTATAAAATTCAGGTCCCTTCCAATTATGAAAAGGTCCAGGAGTCCTGGAGTTCCCAAGATTCTGAAATAAAACCTCAAGCTCTCCTATGCATAGAAAATAGGCAAATGATGTTTCTCTGAATTTGCTTGGTCTTGATGCTATATATAATGGGGTTCATGAATGGAGGAAAGAGAAAGTAGACATAGCTCATGGTAATGTGGATCACACGTGGTGCATGTTTCCCAAACCTGTGGATGAAGGTCAGGCCAATCACAGTAATATAAAAGACCAGAACACAGCTAATATGGGAGACACAGGTGTTAAGGGCCTTAGCTCGCTCTTCTCCAGAGGCGATGCCCATAACTGTCTTCAAGATTAAAATATAAGAGAAGAGAATAATCAGAGCATCTAGGAAGAAAGTCAAAGCAACCAGAATAACTGGATATACACGATTAAATGTAATATCAGCACAAGCAAGTTTCATGACATCTTGGTGGAGGCAAAAGGCATGGGAAAGAACATGGGAACGGCAATATGGGAACCAATAGAGTGGCACGATTGGGGGCACAAGGGATAAAAAGCCCCTCATTAGTACCCCCAGGCCTACCTTCATCACCCGGGAATTGGTAAGAATGGAGTTATACCTCAGAGGGGTGCGGATGGCGATGAATCGGTCATAGGCCATGGCAAGCAAGACACCAGATTCCACAATGGAAAGGGAGTGAATGAAGTAGGCCTGCAAGAAGCAGGCTCCATGGCTTATCTGCCGGTGATTCATCCACAAGACACCCATCACAGTTGGCATCGTGGTCAATGTCACCATCAGATCTGTGCCTGCCAGCATGGCAAGGAAATAATACATGGGTTCATGGAGACTGTGGTCATCCTTGATGAGGTAGAGGAGAGTACCATTGCCAAGAAGCACAGAGATGTAGACAGCAAAGAAGGGGATGGAGATCCAGTGATGAGCAGCTTCCAGACCTGGGAAGCCAGTCAGCAAAAAGTGGGCAGCACTAATATTGGGCCACATAGTATGTCCACAGTTAGAGAGAAAATTTATGGAAGCTATGAACACAGAATTCAAGATTTTTTAGTTTTCACTACCTCCTTATGGGAATATATTACAGCAGCCTCAATCACAATCTTTACACTTAGGATAATTAATTTGTATATATATGTTTTTACAATGATTTTCTCTTAGCAGAGCACTAGAGATTTCTAGGCTATACTAAAGGAGAAGAATCTACTTTTTTCTTAACTTATATATAATAGTAGGTTAACGCTTAACATTTTCTCAATTAAAAAATGTTTACAACATTAGGCCACACCATATGTATATGCTAGAAAATGTTTGAAGCAATAAAGGTTAAAAAAAAGGAAGAAGAAGCAGAAGGCAAATGTATACACACGGATAATCACATTGCTTAGTTACACTGCCTCTTGGTTTGATTGTAAATACATTGATATACTTGATATATTTAAACTTGATTTAATTTTATATTTGCAATTATGATAGAGTCTTTTTTTGTTATTAGAAAACTTTGTTCTGTTTTGAAATTGAAATTCAGCATTCTATGGAATTCTTACAAAAGTCAGAAGCCCTTGTTGGAAAAAAATGGCCAAGAGCAGACAATGTCACACTTTCTCTAAATACATTCAGTTTCCTGCAGCCCATCCATGGGTCCCCCATTAAAAACTTCAAACCTGCTGTGATACATTTGTCCAAAGGGAGTCTCTGCTATTCTGTTGCTCACCCCAGGTGGGATATGTCCTTGATGCAGGCCCCTGCAAATTCTTTCTGTCTTCTCTGGACCGCATTTAACATCAGAAGGGCAAGAATTCATTCCATATTTCTGTTCCTGGCACTCACGCACTACACACTCTAATTGCTGGAATGGTTACTTCTTTCTGTCTTATTTGAGGACTTATTCCAGACCTACCTTCTCAAAAAACCTTTGAAGAGTCCAGGTTAAAGACTTTCTGTTTGTAGAAATCACCTCCCCAGAGTTTCACCTTTTCAGCCCCTTGGGAGATTCTTTGATTTTCCCTTGTTCCTTTCTTCTTTTTTTTTTTGATAGTAGCTGGGCCATTCTACTTGTCCCCAGCCAGGCTTTTCATGAATTTCCCTAAGGATGTGTTAGGAAAACTGGAAACTTAAATACCGCCCTTGTGGGGATGCCAGGGCTTGGTTATATGACCCCAACATCCCCAACACCAGCATTTATGCATGTCCTCCTATTGTCTATCTCAAAGGTCAAAGGAGTCATAAGTGCCTTTGTTACTCCTAGAATTTGTGAATTCCAATTGCATTTTTCTCTTTTTTTTTTTTGTTTCTTTGGAGAAATCAGTTCTAATTCACAGGAACCTCAACAGATTTGGGAACAGCAAGGTGAATGAAAGATGTTTTATAGTGTATTTTAAAATTACTTCACTTACCATTGCTCATTTTGTGATGGGGCCAAGGTGACAAACACGTTCTTTTCATTAACAGAACCTAAAAATCTAGCGGGGACAAGAAAGAAAATATGTGCCACAAATTTACAAAACACTATCATTACCGTATCAATGTAACTGTGCTAGGGAGAGCACACAGAAGGCTATCTTAAGGATCTGGGGAAAGTTCTTAGAAGTGGTATTTAAGCTGAGAATTGAATAATAAAAGAGTAAGGAATATAGTACTTTTTATAAGATAGGACACTAATTCCATGCAGAGAAAAAAACAAAAACCAAACCAACCAAAGAAAAACATGAGCACTAGTCATGGGCTAAGAAAAAATATGATGAATTTAAGCAAAAAAATTATATTAAATTTATACTAAGAATTATAGCACCTCTGGAACAATTCATGAAAGAAAGCTTAACACAGAATGAATCTGTGGTAGCAGGTTCTGATCACATAAGGTCTTACAATTCATGTAAGGCGTTTCGACTTTACCCAAATGACATGAGTATGAAATAAGTGATAGGGCCACACTTATAATCAGGTAATCTGGTTAAAGGTATGAGGAGCACATTAGAAAAGAGGTAGAACAAGTAAGGAGAATCAAGCTACAGTAATCCATGTGATAAATGTGTTGGTGTGGATGTTATGGGGTGTTATCAGTAGAGTTGGATAAAAGTGGATGAAAGAGAGATTCTGTGACTTAGAAGGAATAGAGGGGCACCTGGATGACTCAGTCAGTTGATGGTCCAACTTCGGCTCTGGTCATGATCTTGCGGTTCATGGGTTTGAGCCCCACATCAGGCTTGGTGCTGACAGTTCAGAGCCTGGAGCCTGCTTCACAATCTGTGCCTCCCTCTCCCTCTCCCTCTGCCCCTCCCCTGCTCATGCTCTCTCTCTCTCTCTCTCTCTCTCTCTCTCTCTCTCAAAAATAAATAAACATTAAAAAAAAAAGACTAGAACTTAGTGATCGGTTGTATGTGGTATACTGTATGTGGTAGATTAAAGAGAAAGAATAGTGAATAATGACCTCTGCATTTCTGATTTTAGCTGATAAAGGGTGATTTCATTTACTAACAGGGATCACAGAAATAGAATGATTCTGTTCATTAATCAACAGTTGTTTTTTGATTGATTCTTTTGTGCTAAACAATGTTTTACACACTAGATTTGGAAAAGGGATAAAAGGAACCCATCCAGTTTAGGGTATTCTGTGTCTGTAAGCAGTGAGGCAGAGATGTCTCCTAGGCAGTTATACATGTCTCTACTCAGGACCTTAGCTTCCTCACTGTAGAATGAGGATGATAGGTCTGTGAAAAGAATTGTTGTGAAAATTTAATAAATACACCTAAGAATGATATTAAATGAGTTACCTTACATTGATGTTTAGCACAAATCATGGCATATATTAAGACCCTGATAAAAGGTAGTTTTATTTTTTTTCCCTTTCCAGAAGGGTGAAGAGCCTTGCCTGGATTGAAAATGAGGCAAAAGAATATACAATATTGACAAGAGAGTCTCTGAAGAGCCAGATCATAGACTCAAGCTATGGTACGAAGTCAATGAAAATAGAAGGTATGGGAAAAGAAAAGATAATGTTCTGGAGGTCTCAACTTTTTCAGGGGAATGCTATATTGGTAATAATCCAAGGAGAAAGCTGGAAGGAGTGTCATCATTTTCAAAGGTATTTCACATTCTTTGTAATAATCTCCTTATTAGCTACATACTGTATCACATAACAGAATCATATTTGATAATCTCCCACTTTCTGATTATTCTTCTTCCTAAATTTTGAGTAATAATTGTCCAAATATTGTTATTCATTTTTGTTAATGTCAATAATGTTAATAGTAATAAAACTGTCTTATATTTATTATATATGATAAAATTAAAATACATATACATATGCATGCCAGTAGCATGATATACTCTCTGAAATCCTTGGAGAAAAACTCTTAGGAGGTGCATTTTGTTATTCCTAATGGCTAAATGACGTAACCATGGCTCAGAGATTCAGTGATCAGCTCAAGGTCACAAACATTGTCAAAGAAGGAGACAGGAGTAAAGCTGCTGTTTTATCAAAGGCCACGCTATCTACCATAGCATACCATTTTTTAAATAAGTTTTCTCTATTCTTTTTGTTTGTTTATTTTTGAGAGAGAGACAGAGACAGAGAGATAGAGGTTGAGCAGGAGAGGGGAAGAGAGACAGAATCCGAAGCAGGCTCCAGGCTCCGAGCTGTCAGCACAGAGCCTGACATGGGGCTCAAACTCTTGAACTGTGAGATCATGACCCGAGCTGAAGTTGAATGCTTAACTGACTGAGCCACCCAGATGCCCCGTTTTCTTTATTCTTAAAGATAAAATGGCATAAGTATCGGTATCAAAAAGAATGATAATGGTTAAACTTTTAGCCTTTTTTAAAAAGTTTTTTTTAACATTTATTTATTTTTGAAAGAGAGAGAGAGAGAGAGAAAGTGAACAGGGAGAGGGGCAGAGACAGGGGCATCTGAAGAGACAGAGAATCTGAAGCAGGTTCTGCACTGACAGCAGACAGCCTGATGCAAGGCTTGAACTCAGGAACCATGAGACTATGACTTGAGCCAAAATCAGATGCTCAAACTGGTTTATATATACACAGTGGAATATTATTCAGCCATTAAAAAAGAATAAAATCTTTCCATTTGCAACAACACGGATGGATCTAGAAAGTATAAAGCTAAGTGCAATAAGCCAGTAGGATAAAGACAAATACCCTACCATCTCATTCTTATATGGAATTTAAGAAACTAAACAAATGAGCAAAGGGAAAAAAAGAGAAAAATGAAGAAACGGGCTCTTAACTATAAGGAACAAAGTGATGGTTACCAGAGGGGAGGTGGGTGGGAAGATGAGGGTAATAGGGGATGGGGATTAAAGAGTACACTTATCATGATGAAAAAAATAATAGGGCACCTGTGTGGCCCATTCAGTTGAGCTTCCAACACTTGATTTCGGCTCAGGCCTCACGGTCTCATGGTTTGTGGGATCGAGCCCCACATCAAGCCCTATGCTGACTGCTTGGGATTCAACCTCTCTCTCTCTCTCTTTCTCTCTGCTCCTCCCTTGCTCGTGCTCTGCCTCTCTCAAAATAAACTTAAAAAAAGGAAAAAAATAAAGAAATGATAAAAAATTAAAAAATAAAGTTAGAAAAAAATGATTTTTTGCACTTGTTCTTAAAATCTAACTCGAGGAGCTAATCTCCAGGTGCATGTAAGTGTCAACATTTTCAGTTCCAGTGGTCCCCTAAAGAAATCTGTGGCCAGAAATATGAGAAACTATGCCCCAGTCCTATGGTAACTTATTTAAACCCTTGTAAAAACAAAACCAAACAAACAAACTTTTCATTTTCTAATGTATCCTTGCTGTTTGCTCCCAGAGGTATCAACTCTTGATTTTCATGTTTGTATCTGCATCTGATTGTCCATCTCTAACCCACTGTTTCCTATCATAACTTATGTATTACCTCATCTTGATTATTTTGTCTGGGCTACTGATTTGGAAATGGCTTGCATTTTTCTTCTTGGGCACACTCCAGTGAACATCACTGGGTAGAAATGCTGATCTATCTTTTTTTTTCTCCCTGGGTGAGAATGCAAAGACCCATGTGTTCTATGAGCTTCTTCTATGTGTCAACTGCTTCGGTTTGTTTTTATTGTCCTATATCTTCTTACCTTTCAGCAAATGCTCATACAGGCCTACCTTTTAGTGTGATAATTTGCAATTAGGCAAAAAGATACACATATTAAAAATTGTTTTTGGGCACCTGGGTGGCTCAGTCGGTTGAGTGTCCGACTTTGGCTCAGGTCATGATCTCACAGTTTATGGGTTTGAACCCCTTGTGGGGCTCTGTGCTGACAGCTCAGAGCCTGGAGCCTGTTTCAGGTTCTGTGTCTCCCTCTCTCTCTGTGTGTGTCTCCTACTGTCCTCTCTTAAAAGCTCAGTGCTACAACATAGAATATTTCCTTTGGTTGTTTTAATAGGTCAAACTTCATTATTTGGATTCCTACTCATCCTCAAATTCCCACAATATTTTTCAAAGATGGATTTTATGCAGAATCAGCAATCATTTTGGGAGTTCATGACACAGATTTTATATTTGTTTCTTCCCAAACTTTTCTTTCATATGTTTTTCTAAAATTCTACTAATTTTAGATCCTAAATATATCTTATATTTATCCACTAAATTTATCTTCACTTTAATAATTTTAACTGCTGGTATCTCTCCCTCTCTGAAATTGTCACAGTATCTTTTTTATTTTCTTGTGCACCTCTTGCCTTACTGAAATCTACATCATACCTGAGTATATAAGTTGCAAACATCACTGAAATCATGTCACACTCTCACTTAGATATATTCAGTAGCTTCTTGTAACTCTCTGAGTAGACACCCAAATCCTAGCCATTGCCAACAGGATGCTACTGATTTGACCTTTTCCCTGTCTGCCCTCTCGCTAGAGCTATTGCTCTCTTTGAGTCAGCCACATTCCCAGAAGTTTCCATGATCCATTCCAATGACAGCCTCCTCACATACTATTTCCTGTCTATTTTCACAAGGTAATTTCTAACCCACCCTCAAGTCTCAGTTGAAGACACACTCCTCAGGGAACCTTTCCTTTACCTCAGTCTGGATGTGATCCTTTTTGGGACACACACTCTCAAAATAATTCTTCCTTTACATGTTCTCACTAGTCACAGAGATAATCTTAAATTTAGGTTTCTTTGACTTTTGACCCCCCCCCCCAGTGGGTTAGATCTAGATCAGGCAATGTTTTGTATTGATTTCCTTGCAGTTAAACCATTTTTGTTTAGCATCATTCCTGTCTCATGCCTTAAAATATCAGCCAAACAAATGACTGAATATTACTGTTACCACCCTGAAAACAGAATCAATGAGGACTGATTTAAACTTCTTAATTTTCTCCAAATATTAACCTATTATAAAACAGAATATACAAAAAAAACCTATGCAAAAAATGAGAAAACATATTTAAAAACCTGGAATCAAGGAGGTCTTTATCATATGGCCCCGAAATCTCAATAAAGTGTATAAAAATGAAGTTATTTGTGTATATAAAATTTTAAATTCTATACATAAAAGACAAATAGAAACTGGGATATATATTTAATATAAATGGCTCACTAGGTTCATTTATAATTAGTTCCCACAAATAAATTACAAAATTATGAACTCCCTAATAGGAAAATGACAAAAGAAATGATCAGAGAAGTCCAAAGTAAGCCATGCAAATGGCTACCACAAATTGTTGATGCTTTTTAACATGAAAATTAATTGCATGTACAAAAACCACAGTATCAGAACTGTACTTAATTTTCCAGACAGATTAAAACTTTTTCTATCCTCTACTTAGAACTTAAAGAGAAGAACACAGAATGACAAGGTAACAAATCAACTCCTAAACTTAACAAGTGGCAAATCTATAAATTCAAGGGCTGATAAGCTTCCTAAATGTCATTGTATCTTTAAAGAAATAGAGGCTTTTAAGACTTAGTGGAATTCTACAGCCCTCTGTTCAGAGAAACGTCAGATCCCTACCATCTGCTCTGGGCAATCACCCACCTCAGAGTTTAACTTCTAAATCTATGTTTGGATAGAAGACAGAAAAAACCATATTAAATTTGCTTGGTCTTGATGCTATAGATGACAGGATTCGTTAAAGGAGGGAAGAGGAAGTAGAAATAGCTCATTATTATGTGGACCACTGGTGGCACATTCTTCCCAAACCTGTGGATGAATGACGGACCAACCACAGTGACATAGAAGATGAGAACACAACCAATGTGGGAGATACAAGTATTGAGGGCCTTGGTTCTCTCTTAACCAGAGGCTATGCCCATGACAGTCTTAAGAATTAGGATATAGGAAAAAAGGGTGATCAGAGAATCTAGGAAGATTGTTAAAAGAATCAAAATTACAGAATAAAGTCTATTGGAAGTTATGTCAGCACAGGCCAGTTTCATGACTTCTTGATGAAGACAGAAAGCATGGGAGAGAACATGAGAGTGGCAACATGGAAATGAGAAAAAGCTGCAGGATTACAGGGATGATGGATATGAAACCCCTCATAAAAGCTCCCATCCCTAAAGTTACAACATGAGTACTGGTGAGAATGGAAGTGTATTTCAAGGGATTGTGGAGGGCAATAAAATGGTCATAGGCCATGGCAAGTAAGATACTGATTCCATGATGGAAAGGGAGTGAATGAAGTAGGCCTGCAGGAAGCAGGCTCTGTGGCTCATCTTCTGGTGGTTCATCCACGAGACACCCATCACAGTTGGCATCGTGATCAATGTCATCATCGGATCTGTGCCTGCCAGCATGGCAAGGAAATAATACATGGGTTCATAGAGGCTGTGGTCATCCTTGATGAGGCAGAGGAGGGTGTCATTGCCAAGAAGCACAGAGATGTAGACAGCAAAGAAGGGGATGGAGATCCAGTGATGAGCAGCTTCCAGACCTGGAGAGCCAGTCAGCAAAAGGGGCCAGCACTAATATTGGGCCACATAGTATGTCCACATATGTAGAGCAACTTTCTAGAAACCTTTAAACCAGGAACCTGGACATTTTAGTGGTATTTTATTACAGAAGCCTCAGTCACAATCTTCATACTTGGAAGTAATTAATCGGTGTGATAAATGTAACTCCACAGGTATTTTCCTTTTCCTCCACATGAATAGTGGAGGTTTGCAGGTTATAGTTAGATAAGGAATGTTAGTCTGTCTCTAATTAGAAAAAAAAATAGGTTAATAGTTAAAATTTTCTCAAATTAAAAGAAACATTTTCATTCATTTTTCTTATAATATCAGGTCCTACTATTGTGTGTATGCTCAATATTTTCCTCCAGTAACAGTGTATAACAACACCAAAAAGATAAGTAAGTACAAGTGGCGAAAAATCTTACTTAGTTGCTTTCTTGCTATGTTTGCTAAGTTTCTAGACACATTTAACTTTGATTTTGCATTTATCTTTCAAAGTCATGATAAATACATACTTTTTTTTCCAGAAAAGCTTGACTTTGTTTGTCTTTGAAATTGAATGTTCACACATTTCATTCACACACAGTCACCACCATCACTTCTGATTGCTTTCTTGCTTGAACAGATATCCCTTTTTGGAGGTTGTCTACCAGAAGCTTGGTCCACAGACCAGCCACAACTAACAAGCACAGGGACTTGTTAGACATGTGGCCTTAGACTGACTGTACCTCCAACCCACTGAACCAAAATTTGCATTTGATCACCATCCCTAAGTGATTCAGGTTCACTGTAATATCTGAGAATCACTGCTCTCAACATTTCATATTTATTCCATCTTTGGAGACATGTGCTTTTGGATTCTTCTACCTGGCTGGTTTCTTTGTTCCTTCCAAAAATCCTCATACATTTTTTTCACAGCTCCTTAATTCACTGGTTCTCTTGTTTTTCCAAAATATTTTGACATAATTGAATGTTCATATTCTTTCTCTATGTCTCCTCTTACCTCTTAGCTCCTGTTTCGTTGACGCTTAATATCTGATGAACTGTTGCTCATGGGACTGGTCACATTACAATGTTCCTACAGCCTAAAGGTGTCAGTCATTTCTACTACATCCACTTTCTTGGTGGACACAGCCCCAGATAAAGCACCTATTACATTTTATCCTGCAGTCTTCCATTACCAAAAATTCAGAAGTGGAATACTTCCTCATAAAATGTCCTTAGTATCAAAAATAAATCAGAATCAGGACAATTCACAAAGAACATAACTCTTGCATAAAAAAAATGCTCTGAAGTTACATTTGTGTGCGCATGGTACTCATTGAGATAGAAATCACCAACCCTAGGTGTTCCCTAAAATTAAAGCACATAAAGTCATACAGAGGTTTATATTACTATTATTGTACCAATGTTCTACTCCTGAAAGTTTGCTGAGGCTTAAAAACAAGGATGAGAAACCAATATATAAGAGGCAGAGAAAGGTAGTTGTGAGAGGTAGTAAATTTGAGATACCTGTTCTACAGGGAAAAAAAACAACAAAAACAAAAAACAAAAACAAAAACCCATAAAGTCCTGAATTTATTTAAGGAAAGGAATTCAGAATGATTAAACTGTATTTCCAGACTGCAAGCTTCTCCTTGAAAATTAATTAGGTCTTCTCAAAGATGGATAATCAAATGTCCAAGACCAACAAGGACATAAGTTCTTACTATTTTTATGATCAGAAAAATGTTTGAGAAACAAGGAGACTGTATTTCTCTCAATAGCTAGGCTTGGGTCAGAAAAATAACAAGATATATAGAAATCTGTGATAGCTCTAAGAACTTAAAAAGCAGGACATGTTCCTGAGCCTTTGGAATAAAGACAAAATCTGCCCAGGATGAAAAGAGGACTCTGATACTTATCCAGGAGCAGGTTGGGGGGAGGGTTCTAGGAGCACAAGATATAGTCATCAAACTGAAGCCACTATAGACAGTTTCCTCAGGGCTGGCACCATACTGCATGCACCTTCTCAAGCCTACATTATGTAGCAAAATTTCCAAAATCATGGCGTGGCTGCATATGGGTTTATTTATTGACAAATGTTGAGAAAATTACATCAGATGCAGAAGAACTGGATAGAGATAGGAAAGCTATGGTCTTGAAATTGAGCAGCAGTTCCCAACTCAGAACATTTATTTTCTTTAGTGACTTCCTAAGGTTCTGGAGGACCTGTCTTATCAATATCTGATGAATTGTCACTCAAAGGGCACCATACATATGAAGGTATAGACAGCCAGTAGAAGCACCATTCCTTAGCATCATCTGGGACGAGAGGAAAGATGAGTATTTTGAATGTGCACAGAATTAGTAATCACACACCACATGATCATTGACTGTACCTATGTTGAATGCTGAGAAAATCATTAAATAAGTGCAGTCTCTGTCCTGAAGAATATAACAATACACACCAGCAGATTGTATAACTGGACTTGATCTCTGTGCGGTGTTATGCAAAGTATTGCCAATTAATGTTTCAACAGGGTCCATAATGATGAAAAGATATAGATAATCTACCAACCTGATTTTCAGGTTATGATGTTTTTCTAGGTAAATAGGATTCCTAGACTTGTAACAACACACACACACACACACACACACACACACACACATCCATAGAAACAGCCCAAAGTGCTCAGTCTGAGAGTATAACTTGATTCTAAGTGGATATAGGGGAGGGAAAGAAGCAGAGAGGGCTCAGGTGCAGGAGAAAACAATGGAGAGGAAAGATATATGGACCTCAAAAGGAAATAATGAAGGGAGAATCCATCACAAAGTCCAAAGGCACAGGTAAACAGAGAGGACAGTGTTATTCCTCCTCCCCTTGGTCCACTCTTCCCATCTACGACCTTCCTCCTGAATGGGATGAGGAATAGGCCCCAATAGGCACAAGGCCAGGTTCTCAGGTTTTTTATTCTCCCTAGTGAGTCTAACCTGCCATTTCTAAGACAGCAGTTCCCACAGTGTGAACACACACACACACACACACACACGCATGTACTATTAGGATCTAATCAAAAACTATAAAATTGTACCCAGAAAAATGGGTAAGAGCACAATACAATGTCACATTTAATTTAGGGCATTCATGGCTATGGTGATGTGAACCCGAGGGTTCCAGACTAGAAAAGCCAAATCTACCATAGTTCTTTTAATACACTTATTGAAAAAAAAAAAAAAAAAGGAAGGAATCTATGAAGTAGATGTTTCCTACCTAAGCTAGGATTTTCCCTCTATGAAATCCTCTGGAAAACATTCTTAAGTGTTTTTCTAGACTGCATATAACATCAGAAAGGAGAGGAGTCATTCCATATTTCTGTTCCTGGCACTCACCCACTCGTCTTATTGCTGTAACGGGGACCTGCTCCTGCCCTATTTGAAGACCAGGTTTAGATGATTCCTCACATCGCTTCCTCAGGAGGCCCCATCAGAATGCTTATAAATATAGAAATCACTTCCCCAGAGTTAGCTTTACAGCCACTAGGAGACCCCTTGATCTCTCTTCCCTCTCTCCTCTCTGAGAGTGGCACAGCTACTTTGATCTTATTTGCTTAACCTGTGCCACTTAATCAACGTCCCCAGGTCATTCATGCTCCCAAAGGATGTGGAAGGAAGACGGGAAACTCAGATACGAGCAAAGGTGGAATATCAGGACTTGGCTACATAGCCCCCTCCCCCCCCAGATCCTCAGCTTCAGGGTTTAAGAAATCCATGCATGTCCTTCTTACTGTCCACCTCAACTGCCATAAGTACCCCAGTTTCTCTCAGGGGTCATAGGTACCATTGTTGATCATAGAGCTTATGAATTCCAGTTGCATTTTTGTCTTTTCTATGTCTTTGGGGAAATAAGTTCTGATTCAGAAGAACATGAGTGAATTTCTTAATATCCATGTTTATGGGGCCAGCCAACTTTCTGTCTTAAAAAATTACCTTATTTTTAGACCATTAGCCTTTTTATGTCAGCTTAACAACGAACAGAGTATAACATTATAGTGGGTGCCAGAAAGAAAATATTTACTGCAAATTTTCATCACTAATGCATAGATGATAGCATGCTAAAGGGAGCACATAGAGAATATCTCTTGGATCAGGGAAAACTTCCCAGAGGAAATGTGATTTCAGCTGAGAACCGAACAATGAGGATGGTAAGGAACATAGTAGTTGCAGGGATAAAACATAGTAGTTGCAAGGATAGAGTTTAGTGCCAAAGAGAGAGAAAAAAAGTGCACAAGCCTAAGGTAGTAAAGAAATATGATGAATTCATGGGCACCTGGGTGGCTCAGTCACTTCAGCATCTGACTCCTGATTTTGGCTCAGGTCATGATCATGCGGTTCATGGGATTGAGCCCCACATGGGGCTCTGCACTTACAGTGCATCAGGTTCTAATCATGTAGGGTCTTACAAATCATGTAAGGAGTTGTGACTTCACCCTGAGAGCAATGAATGTGAAATAAAGGGGCAGGGGTCAAGATCAGATAATCTCTCTTGTAATTGTACTTTGGTTAAAGTATGAAGGACACATTGAAAAGGAGAAAGAGTGAGTGAGGAGAGTGTAGGATACAACTACAATAATCCAGGAGAGAAACAGTGTTGGTGTAGATGTGATGAGGTATTGTCAGTATGGCTGCACAGAAGTGGAAGGGAGAAGGATTGTATGGCTTAGAAAGAGGAAATGTTGGTGGGGTGCCATGGTGGCTCAGTAGAGTAAGCACCTGACTTTGGCTCAGGTCATGATCTCATGGTTTGTGAGTTTGAGTTCTGCATTGGGTTTTGTGCTAACAGCTCAAAGCCTGGAGCCTGCTTCAGATTCTGTCTCCCTCTCTCTCTCTGCTGCTCCCCTGCTCATACTCTGTCTCTCTCTCTCTCTCAAAAATAAATAAACATTAAAAGAATTTTTTTTTAAAGAAAGAGGAGAGGTTGGTGACTGAAGGCAGTAGATTAAGGAGAGAGAATTGTTAAAGATGGTATCTGCATTTCTGATTTTATCTGGGTGGAGATATTAAAATAGGGATCACAGAAGAGACCGACTTTATTTAGTAATCAACAGTTATTTGTTATTTGACTCTTTTGCACTAAGCACTGTTTTACATACTGGATTTGGAGAAAGAATGAAGAGAATCATTCAGTTGAGGGCTTTCTGTGTCTATAAGCAGTCAGGTAAAAATGTCTCCTAAGCAGTTATACATGTGCATCTTGAGTTTAAAAAACAAATATGAGAGTAGGAGGAAGGACCTTAGAATGATCAATAATCAGATCAGATTGGAAACTGTTTCAAGTTACTAGAAGTAGTGATTAAGAGCATGGGCCCTGAAGTATGAGCGTAGGTATGAGCCCAAAGCTACTTCTTACAAGTTCTGTGTCTTTAACACTGGAGTTTCCTCATCTGTAAAATGGGGATGGTGGACGTAGTGGAAACAATTTTCGTGAATGTTAGTAAAGAATGATGGTCAAAACTGTGTAAGTTAACTTATATATATATTGGCACAAGTCCTGGAAAGTGTTCAGATCTATGTAAGGGGTAATTCTGCTTTGTTTTGTTAAGTTTTCTCAAAAGAGTATAAAAGAATGAAATGTCTAGGATCAATTTAAAATAAATCCAAACAGGGACACCTATGTGGCTCAGTAAGTTAAGCTTCTGACTTTAGTTCAGGTCACGATCTCACAGTTCATGAGTTCAATCCCCAAGTCAGACTCTGTGCTGACAGCTCAGAGCCTGGAGTCTGCTTTGGATTCTGTGTTTCTCTCTCTGCCCCTCCCCTGCTCATGCTCTGTCTCTCTCTGTCTCTCAAAAATAGATAAACATTAAAAACATAGATTAATTAAATTAAATTAAATAAACCCAAGCAAACAAACAAACAAAACATATAGGATAGTGATATCAGAGCCTCCAAAGAACTGAAAATAAAACCATCTAGGTTGTCAAGGCAAATGAAGACAAGAAGGAATCAGAAATAAAAGTGTCAGTGGACTGGATACCCTGTGTCGTCCCAGGAGAAAATGACATTGGGAGTGACTCAGGGAGAAGCTTGAAAGAGCATCATTTCCAAAAGCTATTTAAAACATATAATTATTATTCTTATTAGCTATGTATTTCATCATATGAAAGAATCATTATATATTTAATGATTTCCTACTCACTGAAGGGTTCTTCCCTCCTATTTGAGTGTTGACAGGTCAAAATTTTCAGATGTTTGGCTTTGGCAAACTAATATAATTAATACTAACATAATTAATTATTGATACTAATACTAAGATAATACTAATAAAATTAATAGGACATATGAGTGCCAATAGCCTGCATTTTGTTATTCTTAACTGACAGATAATGAGGCTCAGAGATTAAATGACTTGTTTAAGATCACGAAGGTTGTAAGTGAAGGAGGCAAGAGGAGAGGTGCTTTTTTCTTCAAAGACCACATTCTTTCTGCCATACTGTGCTTTTTTAATTTCAACAAATTTTCCATACTTCCTAAGAATAAACTGATGCAAATAAATAAACTTACTAAATTCAAAGGTATTACATGATTACAGTTTTAGCATTTTTAAATGTAATAGTGTGTTCCATACCTCTAGATATACTCCATCCATGTTATCTGAGCAAGTTTGAGAACAAGTATATATTGTAAAAGTTAGAATATAATTTTATACATAATAATAAGGTGAAGTAAAATTGGTAACTGTATTTCTATGAAATGTTAAATTTTTAAGATGTTTTTGCTTAGATAGATGATAAAAATAAAGATCATGCTTATTACATCTTGTTTACATAGTGTATAAATATGGAATTACTTTGTCTATTTCATTGTTTTTATTTGAATTCATTTCTAGGCATCAGTCTATTAGAGATACTTATTATGTTAGACTTACTTATGTCACCATTGTCTTGATTTTTTTTAATGTATCTTTTCCCTTGCTTTTAAATTCTTGTTTTATATTTATATTTTTAATTTTTGAACTGCTTGGACTACACAGACTTATTATTCTTTTCTCTTTCATAGAATTAATGGGAAAAACCTAGTTAAAATGAAGAAAAAAGCTAGGTGAATTAAGAATGAGAGCAAACTGGGATGCCTGGGTGGCTCAGTCAGCTAAGCATCCGACTTCAGCTCAGGTCATGATCTCACAGGTTGTGAGTTCAAGCCCCATGTCGGGCTCTGTGCTGACAGCTCAGAGCCTGGAGCCTCCTTCAGATTCTGGGTCTCCCTCTCTCTCTACTCCTCCCCCACTCACACTCTATCTCTGTGTCCCTCAAGAATAAATAAACATTGGAGGTCGGCGGCAAGATGGCGGCTTAGGAGGACGCTGGGCTCACCGCACGTCCTACTGATCACTTAGATTCCATCTACACCTGCCTAAAAAACCCAGAAAACCGCCAGAGGATTAGCAGAACGGAGTCGCCGGAGCCAAGCGCAGACGAGAGGCCCACGGAAGAGGGTAGGAAGGGCGGCGAGGCGGTGCGCGCTCCACGGACTGGCGGGAGGGAGCCGGGGCGGAGGGGCGGCTCGCCGGCCAAGCAGAGCCCCCGAGTCTGGCTTGCAAAAGCGGAGGGGCCTGACAGACTGTGTTCCCACAACAAGCGCGACTTAGCGTCTGGGAGGTCATAAGTTAACAGCTCTGCTCGGAAAGCGGGAAGGCTGGAGGACAACCAGAGGGAGAGCTGCTGAGCCCCCTGACAACAGAGCTCAGTTTGGTGGGGAACAAAGGTGCTCGCCAGCACCATCTCCCCCGCCCATCCCCCAGCCGAAATCCCAAAGGGAACCGGTTCCTGCCAGGGAACTTGCTCGCTCAGCGCAAACACCCAACTCTGCGCTTCTGCGGAGCCAAACCTCCGGCAGCGGATCTGACTCCCTCCCGCTGCCACAGGGCCCCTCCTGAAGTGGATCACCTAAGGAGAAGCGATCTAAGCCTGCCCCTCCTGCCCCCGAGCACCTTGCCTACCCACCCCAGCTAATACGCCAGATCCCCAGCATCACAAGCCTGGCAGGGTGCAAGTAGCCCAGACGAGCCACACCACCCCACAGTGAATCCCATCCCTAGGAGAGGGGAAGAGAAGGCACACACCAGTCTGACTGTGGCCCCAGCGGTGGGCTGGGGGCAGACATCAGGTCGGACTGCGGCCCCGCCCACCAACTCCAGTTATACACCACAGCACAGGGGAAGTGCCCTGCAGGTCCTCACCACGCCAGGGACTATCCAAAATGACCAAGCGGAAGAATTCCCCTCAGAAGAATCTCCAGGAAATAACAACAGCTAATGAGCTGATCAAAAAGGACTTAAATAACATAACAGAAAGTGAATTTAGAATAATAGTCATAAAATTAATCGCTGGGCTTGAAAACAGTATACAGGACAGCAGAGAATCTCTTGCTACAGAGATCAAGGGACTAAGGAACAGTCACGAGGAGCTGAAAAACGCTTTAAACGAAATGCATAATAAAATGGAAACCACCACGGCTCGGCTTGAAGAGGCAGAGGAGAGAATAGGTGAACTAGAAGATAAAGTTATGGAAAAAGAGGAAGCTGAGAAAAAGAGAGATAAAAAAATCCAGGAGTATGAGGGGAAAATTAGAGAACTAAGTGATACACTAAAAAGAAATAATATACGCATAATTGGTATCCCAGAGGAGGAAGAGAGAGGGAAAGGTGCTGAAGGGGTACTTGAAGAAATCATAGCTGAGAACTTCCCTGAACTGGGGAAGGAAAAAGGCATTGAAATCCAAGAGGCACAGAGAACTCCCTTCAGACGTAACTTGAATCGATCTTCTGCACGACATATCATAGTGAAACTGGCAAAATACAAGGATAAAGAGAAAATTCTGAAAGCAGCGAGGGGTAAACGTGCCCTCACATATAAAGGGAGACCTATAAGACTCGTGACTGATCTCTCTTTTGAAACTTGGCAGGCCAGAAAGAATTGGCACGAGATTTTCAGGGTGCTAGACAGAAAAAATATGCAGCCGAGAATCCTTTATCCAGCAAGTCTGTCATTTAGAATAGAAGGAGAGATAAAGGTCTTCCCAAACAAACAAAAACTGAAGGAATTTGTCACCACTAAACCAGCCCTACAAGAGATCCTAAGGGGGACCCTGTGAGACAAAGTCCCAGAGACATCACTACAAGCATAAAACATACAGACATCACAATGACTCTAAACCCGTATCTTTCTATAATAACACTGAATGTAAATGGATTAAATGCGCCAACCAAAAGACATAGGGTATCAGAATGGATAAAAAAACAAGACCCATCTATTTGCTGTCTACAAGAGACTCATTTTAGACCTGAGGACACCTTTAGATTGAGAGTGAGGGGATGGAAAACTATTTATCATGCGACTGGAAGCCAAAAGAAAGCTGGAGTAGCCATACTTATATCAGACAAACTAGACTTTAAATTAAAGGCTGTAACAAGAGATGAAGAAGGACATTATATAATAGTTACAGGGTCTATCCATCAGGAAGAGCTAACAATTATAAATGTCTATGCACCGAATACCGGAGCCCCCAAATATATAAAACAATTACTCATAAACACAAGCAACCTTATTGATAAGAATGTGGTAATTGCAGGGGACTTTAATACACCACTTACAGAAATGGATAGATCATCTAGACACACGGTCAATAAAGAAACAAGGGCCCTGAATGAGACATTGGATCAGATGGACTTGACAGATATATTTAGAACTCTGCATCCCAAAGCAACAGAATATACTTTCTTCTCGAGTGCACATGGAACATTCTCCAAGATAGATCATATACTGGGTCACAAAACAGCCCTTCATAAGTTTACAAGAATTGAAATTATACCATGCTTACTTTCAGACCACAATGCTATGAAGCTTGAAATCAACCACAGAAAAAAGTCTGGAAAACCTCCAAAAGCATGGAGGTTAAAGAACACCCTACTAACGAATGAGTGGGTCAACCAGGCAATTAGAGAAGAAATTAAAAAATATATGGAAACAAACGAAAATGAAAATACAACAATCCAAACGCTTTGGGACGCAGCAAAGGCAGTCCTGAGAGGAAAATACATTGCAATCCAGGCCTATCTCAAGAAACAAGAAAAATCCCAAATACAAAATCTAACAGCACACCTAAAGGAACTAGAAGCAGAACAGCAAAGGCAGCCTAAGCCCAGCAGAAGAAGAGAAATAATAAAGATCAGAGCAGAAATAAACAATATAGAAACTAAAAAAACTGTAGAGCAGATCAACGAAACCAAGAGTTGGTTTTTTGAAAAAATAAACAAAATTGACAAACCTCTAGCCAGGCTTCTCAAAAAGAAAAGGGAGATGACCCAAATAGATAAAATCATGAATGAAAATGGAATTATTACAACCAATCCCTCAGAGATACAAACAATTATCAGGGAATACTATGAAAAATTATATGCCAACAAATTGGACAACCTGGAAGAAATGGACAAATTCCTGAACACCCACACTCTTCCAAAACTCAATCAGGAGGAAATAGAAAGCTTGAACAGACCCATAACCAGCGAAGAAATTGAATCGGTTATCAAAAATCTCCCAACAAATAAGAGTCCAGGACCAGATGGCTTCCCAGGGGAGTTCTACCAGACGTTTAAAGCAGAGATAATACCTATCCTTCTCAAGCTATTCCAAGAAATAGAAAGGGAAGGAAAACTGCCAGACTCATTCTATGAAGCCAGTATTACTTTGATTCCTAAACCAGACAGAGACCCAGTAAAAAAAGAGAACTACAGGCCAATATCCCTGATGAATATGGATGCAAAAATTCTCAATAAGATACTAGCAAATCGAATTCAACAGCATATAAAAAGAATTATTCACCATGATCAAGTGGGATTCATTCCTGGGATGCAGGGCTGGTTCAACATTCGCAAATCAATCAACGTGATACATCACATTAACAAAAAAAAAGAGAAGAACCATATGATCCTGTCAATCGATGCAGAAAAGGCCTTCGACAAAATCCAGCACCCTTTCTTAATAAAAACCCTTGAGAAAGTCGGGATAGAAGGAACATACTTAAAGATCATAAAAGCCATTTATGAAAAGCCCACAGCTAACATCATCCTCAACGGGGAAAAACTGAGAGCATTTTCCCTGAGATCAGGAACACGACAAGGATGCCCACTCTCACCGCTGCTGTTTAACATAGTGCTGGAAGTTCTAGCATCAGCAATCAGACAACAAAAGGAAATCAAAGGCATCAAAATTGGCAAAGATGAAGTCAAGCTTTCGCTTTTTGCAGATGACATGATATTATACATGGAAAATCCGATAGACTCCACCAAAAGTCTGCTAGAACTGATACAGGAATTCAGCAAAGTTGCAGGATACAAAATCAATGTACAGAAATCAGTTGCATTCTTATACACTAACAATGAAGCAACAGAAAGACAAATAAAGAAACTGATCCCATTCACAATTGCACCAAGAAGCATAAAATACCTAGGAATAAATCTAACCAAAGATGTAAAGGATCTGTATGCTGAAAACTATAGAAAGCTTCTGAAGGAAATTGAAGAAGATTTAAAGAAATGGAAAGACATTCCCTGCTCATGGATTGGAAAAATAAATATTGTCAAAATGTCAATACTACCCAAAGCTATCTACACATTCAATGCAATCCCAATCAAAATTGCACCAGCATTCTTCTCGAAACTAGAACAAGCAATCCTAAAATTCATATGGAACCACAAAAGGCCCCGAATAGCCAAAGGAATTTTGAAGAAGAAGACCAAAGCAGGAGGCATCACAATCCCAGACTTCAGCCTCTACTACAAAGCTGTCATCATCAAGACAGCATGGTATTGGCACCAAAACAGACACATAGACCAATGGAATAGAATAGAAACCCCAGAACTAGACCCACAAACGTATGGCCAACTCATCTTTGACAAAGCAGGAAAGAACATCCAATGGAAAAAAGACAGCCTCTTTAACAAATGGTGCTGGGAGAACTGGACAGCAACATGCAGAAGGTTGAAACTAGACCACTTTCTCACACCATTCACAAAAATAAACTCAAAATGGATAAAGGACCTAAATGTGAGACAGGAAACCATCAAAACCTTAGAGGAGAAAGCAGGAAAAGACCTCTCTGACCTCAGCCGTAGCAATCTCTTACTCGACACATCCCCAAAGGCAAGGGAATTAAAAGCAAAAGTGAATTACTGGGACCTTATGAAGATAAAAAGCTTCTGCACAGCAAAGGAAACAACCAACAAAACTAAAAGGCAACCAACGGAATGGGAAAAGATATTCGCAAATGACATATCGGACAAAGGGCTAGTATCCAAAATCTATAAAGAGCTCACCAAACTCCACACCCGAAAAACAAATAACCCAGTGAAGAAATGGGCAGAAAACATGAATAGACACTTCTCTAAAGAAGACATCCAGATGGCCAACAGGCACATGAAAAGATGTTCAGCGTCGCTCCTTATCAGGGAAATACAAATCAAAACCACACTCAGGTATCACCTCACGCCAGTCAGAGTGGCCAAAATGAACAAATCAGGAGACTATAGATGCTGGAGAGGATGTGGAGAAACGGGAACCCTCTTGCACTGTTGGTCGGAATGCAAACTGGTGCAGCCGCTCTGGAAAGCAGTGTGGAGTTTCCTCAAAAAATTAAAAATTGACCTACCCTATGACCCAGCAATAGCACTGCTAGGAATTTATCCAAGGGATACAGGAGCACTGATGCATAGGGCCACTTGTACCCCAATGTTCATAGCAGCACTCTCAACAATAGCCAAATTATGGAAAGAGCCTAAATGTCCATCAACTGATGAATGGATAAAGAAATTGTGGTTTATATACACAATGGAATATTACGTGGCAATGAGAAAAAATGAAATATGGCCTTTTGTAGCAACATGGATGGAACTGGAGAGTGTGATGCTAAGTGAAATAAGCCATACAGAGAAAGACAGATACCATATGGTTTCACTCTTATGTGGATCCTGAGAAACTTAACAGGAACCCATGGGGGAGGGGAAGGAAAAAAAAAAAAAGACATTAGAATGGGAGAGAGCCAAAGCATAAGAGACTGTTAAAAACTGAGAACAAACTGAGGGTTGATGGGGGGTGGGAGGGAGGAGGGGGTGGGTGATGGGTATTGAGGAGGGCACCTTTTGGGATGAGCACTGGGTGTTGTATGGAAACCAATTTGTCAATAAATTTCATAAAAAAAAAAAAAGAATAAATAAACATTAAAGAAATTTTAAAAAGGAGAGCAAACAAGGATAGAAGATCTAAATCAATGATTTTCTTTTTGTTGTTTATTTATTTATTTATTTATTTATTTATTTATTTATTTAAAGAGAGAGCACACACAGAGAAGGGGCAGAGAGAGACAGAGAGAGAGAATCCCAAGCAGGCTTTGCCACGGTCAACACAAAGCCCAAGGCAAGGCTTGATCCCATGACTGTGAGATGATGACCTGAGCTGAAATCAAGAGTTGGACACTAGAGGCACCTGGGTGGCTCGGTCAGTTAAGCGTCCGACTTCGGCTCAGGTCATGATCTCATGGTCTGTGAGTTCGACCCCCGCGTCAGGCTCTGTGCTGACCGCTCAGAGCCTGGAGCCTGTTTCAGATTCTGTGTCTCCCTCTCTTTCTGCCCCTCCCCTGTTCATGCTCTGTCTCTGTCTCAAAAATAAGTAAACATTAAAAAAAAGGATTAAAAAAAAAGTTGGACACTTAAGTGACTGAACCACCCAAGTGCCCCTAAGTCAATGATTTTTCAAAGGTTATTTTATAAATAGCCATCTTCAAAGGAGAAATAAATTATTTTACAAGAGAATCTGTTGGTTACAGGAAATTACTCTGGGGATCCTGACAATTCCTTTTCCAATAAATAAATAAATAAATAAATAAACAAATAAATGTATGTCATGGACTAATTATTGATTGAATACATTAGCATTTTATTTGCCAACACAATTTTCTATAATTTTGCTGAATGTACACCATTCTCCCTAGCCCTCTTTACTTCATGATGAACTAATAAATATAGCTTCTCTTCCTGTATTGCTCATGGACAGATTCTCATCATGTTTACCCCTGTATGGAATAAAATGCCTGGAAAGCCCTGGGAGAGCTTTCCTTAAATATCTTAAGTGTTTTAAGTCTGGAAAATTACAATATTTCCTGAAAATAGTTCATTTCACTACCATCCCCTCAATCCAGAAAAAAAAAAAAAAGACAAAATGTTGCCCCTGCATACATATTGGAATGCTTCCTTGACTAGTATCCCTTTTCCATTAGGCATATGTTGAGGTTCTGAAGTGCATATCACAGAACAAAACTTCAGGTGTCCAAGAAATGGAACTTTATTTTATTTCAGTGGTTTGAATTCCTCAGCCCATAAGTTTGAAGACACCACATATTATCAACTCAGAGCCTTCTCATTAATCCATGGTGGGCATCTAGCTATGCTGACACTGCTGGAATCCAAGCACTTGTTTGGCCATGGGTTGTTTTGGTGGCAAGACCTCTCTTGGTCTGAATATCTTATTCTCATTTCCTTCCGATCCACTTTAGTGACATGCAGTACCGTTAGGGTTTTCTAAGACCCTCTGTCATCTCTGATGTACTCTCAAGCACACAAGAAATTTTTAACTATTTTCCACAAAGTGTTGGGAAACTCTTTCAAGCTATTTTATTCCCCTATCATCGTATAGACTCTGCAGCCATTTCAAATATCATTGACCTCAGTTAACCATGAAGACAAATAATTCTGACAGACTAAAAAATGACAGTATACAGCAAACCAACCTACCAAACAAAGCACCAGGACTAAGGTCAATGTCCCTGGGAGTATGATGGGGGCAAGGGGTGAAGAATCAGCATGATGAGTCTGTGTCATTTAAATGACAGGAATGCTGGTCCCTTTGACTGTGAGCCACATTGGCTTTGTATAGTCCATGCTCCCAAGAAACACATCCCACAGTGGGGACAGACTCCAAGGTAAATAGATCAGAATCAAATTCTATGCAAAGAGAGAAGGCGATTGATGCCATTCCTTATCTGCTTGGTCTTAATACTATAGATGATTGGATTCATAAATGGGGGGAAGAGGAAGTAAATATAGCTCATGATAATATGAACTACATGTGGCACATATTTCCCAAATCTATGAATAAGGGTCAACCCAGTAACAGTGACATAAAAAACCAGAACACAGCTAATATGGGAGACACAAGTGTTTAGAGACTTAGCCTGCTCCTTACCTGAGGCAATCCCCATGACAGTATTAAGGATTAGAATATAAGATATCAGGATAAGCACAGAGTCCAAGAAGCCAGTTAATGAGACCAGCACTATAGGATAGAGTCTATTGAAGGTGATGTCAGCACAGGCCAGTTTGATCACATCCTGGTGTAGGCAGAAAGCATGAGAGAGAACATGGGATCCGCAGTAGGGAAATCCAGAGAGGGTGATGATTACGGGCACAATAAGTATAAATCCCCTCATTAGAACCCCCAGACCAATCTTCACCACCCTAGCATTGGTGAGGATGGAGGTGTATCTCAGGGGACTGTGGATGGCAATGAAACGATCATAGGCCATAACAAGCAAGACTCCAGACTCCACAATAGAGAGTGAATGGATTAGATAGGCCTGAAAGTAGCAGGCTCCTTGGCTGATTGCCCTGTGACCAAGCCACAGAACACCAAGCACAGTGGGCATTGTTGTCAAAGTCACTCCAAGGTCTGTGGCTGCCAACAGAGCCACAAAGTAGTACATCGGCTGGTGGAGAGTGTGGTCTTCTCTGATAAGGTAGAGGATGGTGCCATTGCCAAGGAGTATGGAGACATAAATGACACAGAAAGAGATGGAAATCCAAGGATGAAATATCCCCAGACCTGGAAAGCCAGTCAGTAGAAAAGGGGCAGCACTGATGTTGGACCACATGGTGGATCCCTGAGAAGAAACAAAAAAGCTCTCTCTAGACCAACCCTGTGCAGTAGGAATATAATTTGAGCCATATGTGTGATTTTACATATTCTAGTAGCCACATTAAAAAGAATAAAAAAAGGGGTGCCTGGGTGGCTCAGTCAGTTAAGCGTCTGACTTCAGCTCAGGTCATGATTTCGCGGTCCATGAGTTTGAGCCCCGCGTTGGGCTCTGTGCTGACAGCTCAGAGCCTGGAGCCTGTTTCAGATTCTGTGTCTCCCTCTCTCTCTGCCCCTCCCCTGTTCATGCTCGGTCTCTCTCTGTCTCAAAAATAAATAAACAAAAAAATTTAAAAAGAATAAAAAGGAAAAAGTCAAAAGTAATTTTAATACTACATTGTATTTAATCCACCATCTCTAAAATACAGTCCATCTATATCTGTATCTTTGCCCATCTCTGTTTCTGTCATCTAGTTTATTCTCCTCTCTATGGTGAACATATTATATACTGTAGGAAAGAAGTCAGTCTTTTCATTTTGGATCCACCATTCACAATATGTGTCCACTGATTCTCCAAATAGGAATTGGTGATACCTACCTATATGAGGGACTTGACTTGGCATTAAGGACACAAACCTCATGGTCTTGTCACAAAAATAAGCTCTCTTTCGATGACACCATATATAGTTGAATTATAGCTCACACTATAATAATTTGTGTGGGTAAGTATATTATGCAACCACACAGGACCAACTCACTCAGGACACCCCTGAGTGGGGTGCCTGAAGCTTGTCCAGGTACCTCCTAACCCCATGGGACTGTTATATTACTAAACTTTTTGCTTCAAGGAAGCATTGCTTTTGGTGCTAAAGACAACAGATGGAAACTTAGAAGTGACTATTTCTTTTCAATTCCTAAATTCTACCTGAGGTAATCATATTTAGCTCATTAAAATGAAATAAGCTATTATTAAAAGAAGATGCAGGGTGGACCTAATCTAATCATACCCTTAGAAGCAAAGATTTTTCACAGACTAGTGGTGGAATGAAAACCCAAGTATTTCAAAGTTTGAGAAGAATGTGACAGATAGTTGCTAGTTGGAAGATGTAAGGGACCACATAGGGAGGAATTCAGGCAGCTTCTAGGAGCAGAGAGAGATCCCAGCTGACAGCCTGTAAAAAATTAGGGACATCAGACTTATCGCCATAAGGAAATATATTCTGCCAACAACATGAATTAGTTTGGAAGTGGATTCTTCCCTAGAACCTTCATACAAGACCCCAGCCCGGCCACTGCCTTGACTATAGCTTCATGACACCCTAACAGAGACCCAGGCAAGCCTACCAGACTGTGACCTACAGGACTGTGGTATTATAAACAAGTCTTGTGTTAAGCAGCTGTTTGTGGGAATTTGCTGCACAGCGATCGAAAATGAAAACTGTAGCATTAAATATTAAACTAATATATAAAATCTATGAAAGTTAATGTGTCAATTAGACAATCTAAAACAAATTGCCCCATGGCAAAGTCCTATAAAGCCTCAGTGGCTAACATTACACAGTTACTTTTCCACTCATATACGTGGTTCAGTTCATTTCATTTGGCTGTGGTTGGGCACATCTGGTGATTTCTGCCTCTCTTGCACTTGCACCTAACATTCAGCTGGATGTAATCTCCATCCTGTCATCTTCCTATTCCCTCCTCCTTATGTCCATTACAGTTTGTGCGTGTGTGTGTTTAAATCTTATTCCTCACTTTGCTCTCTCCCTGTAGCTAAGTCCCATATGTCTCTTCTGCATCACCCAGGCTCCTGCACAAAACTTAATGCAAAATGTTTTGTCTTTTACATCATATTACTAGCGTCTCAGACGTAGGGGCTCTAATTAACTCACCCAATTGAAACATGGATGTATTTTCAATCCAGTGCTAACATTGCTTTCTTTATTGACTGCTATGGGAATGCATTCAGCCTTCCTGGAAGCAAAGACACATTTTGACATAGATTATCCTGTCATTAATGAAATTTCAGTAGTCTTATTTGTAACACAGTGATGCAACAACTGGCTGGTAAGCTGACATTAAGCTGAGTTATGTATTGACATTGACTTCCAAATACTACTTACTGATATACTAATTGGCTAATGTGTAAGCTGATTGATCGAAGCACAGCCTTTACCAAACAAATGTCCAATTAAGAGTGACCAATAACTCACCAACACCCTGCATATGTGGTCACCCTCAGGCCCTCCAAACTCTAATATTTTCTCAAAGGTGGATATTCCTGACCAGTCCTGACTGGGTCTTACCCCCAGTGAAGCTCTTACACTGTGACCACCCCAAATCTTAAAGGAATGGCAACTCTTAAGGTTAGGCATAGAGGTAAGAACACACACACAGAGTTTTGTCCTATAACTAAAACTTCATCAAATTACTGAAGGCAAAAAGCACAAAGAAGAGGAAGGCAACATAGGGAGATATGAGAGACAGAAAACTGAACGTAGAGAATAGCATGAAGAGGAGGAAAAGATGTGATGTCAGAACCTGTGTATGTCATGATGGCCCTGCCCTGCACCTGTACTCCCAACAGCAGCCTCTTCCTCTTCCCACCTCTTCCAAAGAATATTCCTGTTGTAGGAAAAATAATATTGATAGCCCTGGGCTACCAAAAAGGTCTAGGTAGCAACCTGGATCTCTCAATTATGCGTATATGTACCCACGATTTAAAAATAAAACAAGACGAAACAAAAAAAGCACTGCATATCTCAGAGAGTCAGTATTTTCTAGGGAGTTTTTCTTTTTAGGGAACATTTCTGTTAGAATCTGTTACGCTGGATACAATCCATGGATACACATAGCTTTCCTCAGTTCTCTATTCACCATCTTGTAACATCTACATGAAGGAAGAGTATTCCAAGAAGAGCAATCTTTATTTTCTTCCCTATTCTCTCCCTCTCATTCTCTCATGGTCACCCCAGCCTTACCTGGGGCACCAGGAATTAAGGGCAGAGGCAACTGTGGTCTTGATATAGAACCCGATGCAAATGTTATCTTTGAAGAGTGCTATTAGGACTAATTGGTAAAGTTATTTGTATAGGAAAACGCTTCCCCAGGGTCCCTTTGGCTGCTAAATAATTAGGCTTCTGAGATATCTTCTCCTGGCCTCCTCTGGGGAAGTAGGAGGACCCACAGAGCTGTGTCCTGTAACCCCACATTTTTGCTACAGACAGAAAGCAGGATTATAGCTTCTTCTATTATAGCTTCTTCTTCAGATGGAAGTCATGCTGTCAAATCACCTTTGTCCTTTCTGATCTCTACCTGAACAGAGAAGATACCAACAAAACTGCATTTGCCTTTGTCATTCCTGAATCCAGGAACAAGGAATTTCATGAAATTTAAGTGAAGTTTGATAATTCCCTGACAATTACCTCCCCTTGGTTTCAAATGAGATGACTTATTATACAGTATTTCACACATGTATTCTTTTTTTATGTTTATTATTTTTTTTCTTTTAGAGAGAGAGGGAGAGAGTGAGCATAAGTGGGGAAGAGACAGAGAGAGAAAGGCAGACACAGAATCCGAAGCAGGCTCTAGGCTCTGGGCTGTCAGCACAGAGTGGGATGTGGGGCTCGAACTGACCAACTGCGAGATCATGACCTGAGCCAAAGTTGGATGCTTAACCAGTTGAGCCACTTAGGCGCCCTTCACACGTGCATTCTTAAAGTGATATCATTTCACAAATGAGTGCAGTTACTGATGAATTCTTTGAAACAGTAGGCTTTTTATCTTTCTCTTAGTAAGTCTTATCCAGAGATAATAGTTCTTGCCTTCGGAATATAAGTCAAATAAAAAAAAATCTTCTTTTACTTTAAGTAATAAGGAATTTTACTTAGAATAAATTTTACTTTAAGTAATAATGAATAGTAATAATAATAAATAATAATGAACAGAAGTAGTAGAGATGGAGAAGGTGTTCTTTCCATCCTTAACTTCCTCTGATAATTTGTACTTGAGTAGAAAGGGCTGTAGTCACATTCTGGCATGGATAAGGATCTGATGAGCTCTCTTGTCTTGTCTAAGCCTCGTCTCCTAAATTTGTCCTGGAGTCTAGCCCAACTGCGAGAAATTAAAATGAGAACGGGTCCAATGTAGTGAACCATACAGGTCACAATTTAGCTTCTGACATTTCAGATTCAGTTAAGTTCCTCTTGAACTCTCCTCAGCCCATAAGTCTTTCTCAAAGTCAGTAGGATCTGAGAAGTCACAATTAGTAGGAGTCAGTCTCTGACAATGATTTGAGTCTGAATTCCCTTTCCCTGAAAACTCTTTGCCAAGTGCAAACTTAAGGGTGACTTGATTTGGAAAATCATATTTTGAGCTGAAAATGAGGTAACATAATGAGAACGTAAGACAAACAACAAGAATTCCAATGTTCTCTCTGTTTCATCAGTAGGAAAATTTACCCTCTCATCCACAGAACTTCATATTGCATGTGTGTAACTATTTCTGGAAGCACCACTTTCTCTAGAACAGATGGAAGTCATTTGCTGCAAGACACCCCAGTCAGGATAACTTTCCAACATGAGGCATAGGACAAGTCATTGGAGAATGGGAGCAGCTGTTAGCCTTTATCAACCAACACTCCAAACAGCCAGGTTGGAGGGCACTGGGAGGAAGTGGGTGGGGCACCATTTCCTTAAGTGGCCATTATGGCTCTGCTCTGCATGTGTTTTCCAAACCTTATTCATTCCTTTCATATTCCCTGCAATACTGCCTGTGAAGTACAGAATCCCAGAGGCATAATCTCTCTGATTTGGGAAGACTTCCCATTTCAGGTAGTGAAAGCCTTTCTTTGACGTAGTGTTTCCCGACAAAGGTCACACCATCAGTGCCTGTCTCTTGTGGGTCACAGAGCTCAATTTTCATGAGACTATGTGTTTTGAAGATATTGAGACACCTTCATTAGTAAAAATATCTAACTTTCTGAGTTAAAATATTTCCCTCTGGCCTTACCTGGCAATGGATCTCAGCTCTGGTGTCATGCAGTTTTTAAGTCCTATTCTTACCCCATAATATTCACGATATAGATGAAGGTAACATTCAGGCATTCTAGGTACCTTCACTACAGATTCAGAGAAGTCTTTCTCTTGGGAATTTTTTACTATTTGTTGATCAAGGAGCAAGAGAAAATAAAAGGGTAGGCATGGCAAGGAGATAATCAAAGACATAGTTCCAGCTGGAGTTTAGCTTTAGAAAGGAAAGAGTTGGTATTTGCCTGTGGTCTGCTTCCTGGGGAGCAGGGGCCATAATCTTGGTGAAGCAGTTCCAATTGACTTGAGAATAATAACCTGAATTAAGCAGCAAATGTGAGTGATGAGTAGCTAACACTCATAAGGGGCAAAGAGTAGGTACACAGTTCTGTAAAGTGATATGGACAAAGCACCAATCACATCAATAGCATCTTCTGTATATTCTTTCTCCTGACTCATCTACTTCCTTCTTTGCCCCATTTGTAATGTAATGTAATGTAATGTAATGTAGACACAGCATCCACCTTGGGAGGATATTTTGACTTGAGTCACATTCTCTTCCCAACTCATCAGAAAATCTCAACCAAAATGTGCAAATCTGTTCCTTCAATCCCTCAAGTTTTGTTCATAATAAAGGATGGAGGAAAAAAAAAACATTTCTTCCATTCAGACAGACCAGTTAGCCATTGGTAGATGTTCTGGATATGGTACCAACATCAGAGCTAACAGTGGAATAGTAGGATATGAATGAGGGCAAAGATGGAAGGGAACACTATGTCTATTTCCTCTTTTTTATCCATTGTTCCTCTTATCACAAACTAGTTTTTCATAAGTTAGAAGTGTCTTGGGAAATAAATACAAGCTTATTTTTTTAATATTTTTTAAAATATTTATTTTTGAGAGACAGAACACAAACGGGGAGGGGCAGAGAGAGAGGGAGACACAGAATTCAAAGCAGGCTCCAGGCTATGGGCTGTCAGCACACAGCCTGACATGGGGCTCGAACCCACAAACTGTGAGATCATGGCCTGAGCCAAAGTCAGACACTTAACTGACTGAGCCACCCAGGTTCCCCAAGCTTATAATTCTTTTTTTTTTAATTTTTTTTCAACGTTTATTTATTTTTGGGACAGAGAGAGACAGAGCATGAACGGGGGAGGGGCAGAGAGAGAGGGAGACACAGAATCGGAAACAGGTTCCAGGCTCTGAGCCATCAGCCCAGAGCCTGACGCGGGGCTCCAACTCACAGACCGCGAGATCGTGACCTGGCTGAAGTCGGACGCTTAACCGACTGCACCACCCAGGCACCCCCCCAAGCTTATAATTCTTGAGACAAATTCATGGTCATTTGATGGAGAGGGGAGGAATCAATGATATGGTTGGGATGATAAGTGATTACAACACTGAGTGAGGAAGAATTCATACTTCTTTACTGGAAAGTTACAGAACATCAGTGGTCAGACATACAAGTTCCCACAATTTGTGTGAATTCTGTGGAGCAATTCATGGGAATGACATTGTATATAAACAGACCAAACTTTATTTCATGCAAACCAACTCATTATTTTATATCCTTATAACTCTGTTCCTATCTGCCACCTTTCTAAAACCCTAAAGATACGTATTATAAATACATTATAGACACAACTATAAACACCCATGGTGTTGTTATCACAAAAATTGAGTGGCAAACAGATATTAAATATACAATAATTTTCTTTAAGAAGAATTGCACAAACTAGATTAGACCAAAGACCTGAGCTTACAGAGATAATATAGGGAAATTTTTAGCTCTACTTTGACAATTATTTTACCAAGAGATTTGATCATGGGTGTTTGATATGAGATTTCTTTGCTCCACTGCCAAAACCCAGATTTCTTACATTCTGTGCGAGGGACTATGATGGTTAGTAAAAAGGCGAAGAAAGCCACTCCGGATCTGCTTGGTCTTGACACTATAGATTATAGGATTCATTAGTGGAGGGAAAAGAAAATATACATAGCTCATAGTGAGGTGGACAATATGTGGAACCTGCTTCCCAAACCGATGAATCAGAGACAATCCAATGACTGTGACATAGAAAACCAGGACACAGCAGATATGGGAGACACAGGTGTTGAAGGCCTTGGCCCTCTCTTCTTTGGAGGCAATTCTCAGGACACTCTTGAGTATCAATACATAGGAGATGAGGATGATCAGAGAATCCAGCACAAATATAAAGACTACAAGCACAACTGGATACAGCCGATTGAAGGTGGTGTCAGCACAGGCCAGTTTGATGACATCCTGGTGAAGGCAGAATGCATGAGAGAGGACATGGGAATGGCAATAGGGAAAAAATAAAGGGGTACAATTGGAGGGATAACAGATACAAACCCCCTCAGCAGAACTCCCAGTCCAATTTTCAGCACTTGAGTATAAGTGAGTATGGAGGTATATCTAAGGGGGTTGCGAATGGCAATAAAACGATCATAAGCCATAGCAAGCAAAACACCAGACTCTACAAAGGCAAGTGAGTGTATAAAGTAGGCTTGAGAAAAACAGGCTACTTTCCCAATCTCCCTGTGATCCAACCAGAGGACTCTGAGCACCGTAGGCATCGTGGTCAAGGTCAGCCCTAAGTCTGTGGCTGCTAGCATGGCCAGGAAATAGTACATAGGTTCATGAAGATTGTGATCTTCCTTAATGAGAAGGAGGAGGGTGCTGTTGCCTAAAAGGACAGAGATGTAGATGAAAAAGAAGGGTGTGGAAATCCAGTGGTGAGCTGCCTCCAAGCCTGGGAAACCAGTCAACAGGAAGGAACTGGAATTGCCGTTCGGCCTCTCGTCGGGTTTATCCAAAGACATGTCTTTTTTTTCTGTTATTACCACAGAAATACAGCTCCACTTTCAAGGTATCCCTCCAACTATATCGTCTCAGAATTCTTTCTTAAAGGTAATAATGACATCAATATAAGCTATTGTTTCTCAAAACATATTCTCAAAACAAGTTGTATCTTCTGTGTTCTTAACTGCATATTCCTGGGACCATCCCTTAACTACTTAATTAAATCCTTGGTGTTTCATATGGTCATCTGCATTTTAACAGTCTCCCCAGGAAATGTTTAATCCATACTACATTTAGAAACCATCTATATCAACTATTCAGACTTCACAGAAAAAGCCCTATTTTGTGGATTTCAAGGAACCCAACCTTGACCTCATTATACTTGTCTTCATGGTGATTCCTAACTCACATTATCCTGTATATGTGTGACTTTGAATTCTCAACAAAACTTCCAGGGGTCTAAGAGAAAAAAAAGGCATGGAAAGAAAAGCTGTACCACTACCACTGTTGCTAAGGAGCAGACAGATATGAGGAAGAGGTGCTGTGCCTTCCCAATTCATGGATCTGTGTTGGAAAAACAAACATTACATTTTAATTAGCCTCCCCCTGGATACTACATAACTTTTAAATATCACTACAATAGCCTAATTTTAAGTTAGATAATTATAGACCCTGGAGCTGGAATAAATACTTAGGCAAGCCAAGGACATGGCTCATTGACTTTATCCTTCAGTTTGAAAAAAAAAATTATCTTATTTCCATGTAATTTCCTTCTCCCTCCCCATTATTTTTCTGTGGACCCACCCTAGTAACTCCCTAAAACCTGATTTCTCCCCTTTCAAGCTCTCCATTTGTGTGAAACATCCACCTTCTTGATCTCCTTCCTTCTATATCCAGCTGTGGGCTTCTGAACCTGTCCTACCCGTAATAAATGAGAGCCCTTCTGCTGCTTAAACAGAGTTGCCTGTTAGTGGAAGGAAGAGTTATGTCCCGGTTTCATTGTCTCTTCTGCTACTAGATTATGGACTACTTGAATATAGAAACTATGTTTTATTTGCCTTACTGAACACCTAGTGAAGTACCAAACATGTTGTGTATACATACACACATATTACATACATACATCAATTATATGTAAATACATGTATACATACATACACATATACATACATACACATACATTTATACAATTATGCATATATACACTAATTCACCCAATATGTTTTCAGCATCCACTATGTGATAGGGATGGCATATTAAGTACTGGGATTAAATGCTAATAAGACAAAGTCATGGATTTTATAAGCCATAAATTAGGTTAGAAAATAAATAAGAAATATTTAGATAAATATAAGTGCAATTTTAAAATAAAACAGCACTATTTAATAGAGATTGATTGGGATGATATTGCATACAGTTTATTAATTTGGATGATCTGTCTCTGAGGAGGTGACATTTGAGCTAAAACCTGAATAACAATGAAGGTTGGCCATATGAAGATCTGGAGGAAGACTCTTCCATTTAAAAGGGAAAATTAGCATGTCTGTAGCTTGGTGAGCAAACAAGACAGAGACAATAGGTACTTTCAGAGACCTAGGTGGTGTCAAGGGCCTTATAGATAACATAGGGCCTTATAGACAACACTGGAACTCTATTTTACTACAAATGTGATGAAAACACATTGGACAATGTAAAAATCACAGTGGAGGAGGGCATAGTGACATACTGAAATCTGCATTCTTAAATTATCAGTTGGAATGCTTTGTGAGGAATGGATAATCAAGCAAGATCCAAGAAAGGATAGTAGTTAGAACACTATCAAAATAATCCAAGCTGGGTATGGTGATTATGACTAGGAAAGCAGTGGAAATAAAGAAAATTTAAACAGATATAGATACATTTTTTAGGTGGTACCAAGATTTGCTGATATATTGGAAATGGGAATGAGGGAGAAACAAAATAAGACTGGCTCATTTCTTTGTGTGTGTGATTTATGGCTTGAGCAAATGGAAGGATGGTGAGGTCATTTCCTCAATGGAGTAAGTCTGAAAGACATATATTTACTCACAAGGAAATCAAGAGTCATCAGTAAATATGGTTGAATTGGAGCAAATGGATGTCCTTTTTTTTTTCTTTTTACATACCATAACAGTTTATTCAAGCTTTTTTCCTAACTTAAAAAAAGATATTCTCATTCAAGTATGCTTCTTTGAAGTTATTTTGCCAGTGGAAACCACCACCCTTAAAGTGTTCTCAAAGAAAACCATCCTCTTACCTTGTACCTGTACAGATGAGATTGAACTGCAAGCTTCTAGCAATGAAGTGGTGCCAGACAACTGGGCATGAGATGTTGATTTAGCCCTTTGGGGCTGACACTAAGCAACATAAAATTGGCAGAATCATTTCTCATTCTCCACACTCTGTCTTCAGGATTAAGATACATAAATTTAGAGTTTATTGAAAATATAATGAGTATTGTTTATTTTTCAGTCACTGAATACAAAGATAATCCCACATAGGTGTTCCTCTTCTTAGGTATTCTAAATACAACCTCATTCCCCTTACTTCTCTGACTCTTAAGCAACGATCTTAACCCAATGTCTTAAGGCAATTTTGTGAAGAATTCTCATTGTAAAAGAATATGTAACACAGTAATATAAATCACAATAAAGCTACTCAAAATGGAGGAGAACCATTCTATTTTTCCAATAACCTTCAATTCAGTTTCCTCTTCTCTATTTCCAAGAATTCCATTCAGATCTAACTTGTACTTGGTGCTATGAGAAATTCACATGTGTTCAGCTAGGAGCTTCTCTTAGTTTCTGAGAAGTACATTGAGGAATGATTCAAAAGCTGAGTAAAGACCATAGGGGAGGAAAGAGGTTATGAAAATTTGGAATAACACTAAGAAGAAGAATATATAGTTGACTAAATTCAGGCAATCTTCTACCATTTACAGCTATAACCATTCTCTACCTCATTTCAATATAGTGTGGGATTAGAGGTGCCTCTGTGATCATCCCCTAGAAAGGACAGGAGACATGTGAGAGGGCCAACCATATTCATACCATGGAGCACGGCATGTGTCTCATATGCCCAGATACCTTTCCAAGTGCTACCAAATTCACTGAGATCTGTGCACTCATAGAGAGCCATGAGCTATAAAAATCCTTTCCTTCTTCCCTCTGTTTTCTCTCTAGATAAGCTTATAGAGGAGTGCCCTAGTACCCTTTCCTATATATGCTGGGTGTTTGCCCATACTCACATGCTGCCTCGCTTGGATGTTAGGGATAAAGAACAGGGTTCTTGGGTCCTGCCTGGGGACTCAGATCACATGGCTCCTTTTCAAAGTCAGTTAAGAGATGCAGTCAGTTGAGGCTATTAATGAAGAAAGCACCTCCCCAGAGTTTTCCCTTTTCCAGCCACTGTAGCTCTTAAAAAGCATTTTCTCTATCTTAACCCCTCCTGCGAAGGAGATGGAACATTTAACTAATCTCTCCAAGGTCTTAAAGCATCTTCTCCCAATCAGGTAACGGGTTAACAGAGCCTCAGGTGGCAGCTTTATGTGTGAGAAATCAGAGTGCTTGTCTTTGTGGCCCCAGCAGACCTTGGTATCACCTATGGGAGACCATTTATCCTCCACATCTACTTCAAAGGTCAAATCTCTCCCAGTTGATCTCAGGAGAAAACTTAATGCATCTTATTAGCCTAAGGCTTTTGAATTAATTATATTTTCTGCTTGGTTTATCTCAAAGCTAGCTTGAAAGTGGAAAATTAGGTAGACTGGAGTCAGTATATAAAAGTCAGTCAGCCTCCTCTAGTAACTAACATGAATCTTCAGTCCTCATTTTTCCCTGATTGGCTTCACATCGCCAGAATTTTTGTTTGCTGGAAATGACATGAACATACCTATAACACAGTGC
The DNA here is from genome assembly GCF_016509475.1 of Prionailurus bengalensis. Taxonomy (NCBI): domain Eukaryota; kingdom Metazoa; phylum Chordata; class Mammalia; order Carnivora; family Felidae; genus Prionailurus; species Prionailurus bengalensis. The sequence continues at coordinate 61,886,741 of NC_057346.1, forward strand.
ATGCCTCATCACTTTAGCCCCAAGGATGATAATATCTGTGGTTTCTCCTTTGACCATGCATGGCAGGAACCATCTTCCCTGTTACTGGTTTTAGAGGAAAAGAAACATATAGTACTCATGAACAAATTTCCTGTCCCTAAAGATCTGTTTCTAGCATGATTTGTTAGGATTAAAGCAATGTTTAATGCAAATCTGAGATGCAAATGACTACTCTTAGAATCATCAGCTGGCTACTAACTGTGATAGGCTGAATTGTGTCAACTTGAAAATATTCGTACGTTGAAGTCCTAACTCTCAGTACCTCAGAATGTGACTGCATTTGGAGCTATGCCTTTAGGGAGGTTATTAAGTTAAAATGAGACTGACTGGGCCCTAATGCAATCTGACTTGTGTCCTCAGAGGAAGAGGAAATTTGGGCATGGAGACAGACAACAGAGTGCACAGAGGAAAAGCCTTGTGAAGACACGGGGAGAAGATGGCCATCTACAAGGCAAGAGAGACCTCAGATGAAACCAACCCCGCCAATGCCTTGATCCAGGACATCGAGCTTCCAGAACTCTGAGACAATAAATTTTTTTTGTCTAAGCCATGCAGTCTGTGGTACTCGGTTATTGCAGCTCCAGAAAACCAGGACACCAGTAATGTAAACATGGACAAATTACACAACCAACCTGTTTAATACTGAATGTATATTTAGGTATAAACTTAATAAAAATTATACAAGACTGGATGCTAAAAGTTACAAAATTCCAATCAACAATATCAAAGAAGACCAGTGTGAATGGAGATATGTACTTCATGGATCAGAAAACTCAATATAGTAAGCAGGTCAATTTTCCGGGCTTACCAATTTCCCTGCTTTCCAATTGATATATAGGTTTAGTACAATTCCTGGCAGTCACAGCAAAGTTTTTTTGTTTTTTACAGACATAGACAGGCTTATTCTAAAATATATATGGGAGACAAGAGACCTAAATAGCTAAAACAATTTTGAAAAATAATAAATGGGAAGAATAATTCTGTTCAATGTTAAGGCCTAGTATATAGTTCTTGTAATCAAGGTGGTAATGGTATTGATGGAGGACAGCTATATAGAAATATGGAACAGAATAGGAAACCCAGAAATCGACTGACCTAGATATACTCAAATGATTTTTTAATTTTCTTTTAGTTTTTATTTTTAAAAAATTTCCCCAGCTTTATGGGAATATAACTGACATAACAACATTGTGTGAGTTTTAAGATATACAATGTGATAAATTATATGCATATATATTGTACAATGATTAACACAATAATGGTAATAAACACCTCCATCACCTCACATAATTACCACTTGTGTGTGTGTGTCTGTGTGTGTGTGTGTGTGTGTGTGTGTGTGTGAGATGGGAACATTTAAGATTACTCTATCAGCAACTTTCAAGTACGTAATACACTATTGTTAACTATAGTCACTGTGCTGTGCATTGATCCCCCAAATTTACTCATCTTAAAACTGCAAGTTAGGTCCTGTGGTCAACATCAGCCCATTCCTGACCCTCAACTCCCAGCCCCTATCAACCACCATTTTACTCTTTTTCTGAGTTTGATTTTTTTAGATTCCACATATAAGTGAGATCATCCAATATTTTTCTTTCTCTATTTGACCTTATCATAATTTCACTTAGCAGAATGCCTTCAAAGTTTATCCATGCTGCCAGGATATCTTTTAATGACTAAATAATATTCCATTATATGTGTATGTATACACATAAATGTATGTGTATACAGTAGCTGTTAAGCAACTGACTCTTGATTTCAGCTCAGATAATGATCTCATGGTTCGTGGGTTGGAACCCCATGTCAGGCTCTACACCAAAAGTATGGAGCCTGCTTTGCATTCTCTCTCTCTCCCTCTCTCTCTTGTCCCTCCCCTGAACATGCTATCTCTTTCAAAATTAATTAATTAATTAATTAACTTAAAAAAAATAAAACCTGATATATATTTTTTTCTTTATCCATTCATCTGTTGATAGTCACTTTGGTTGTTTCCATGTCTTGGTTACTGCAAATAATGTTACAATGAACTTGGAGGTATAGATATCTCTTGAGATAGTGATTTCATTTCCTTCAGCTATATACCCAGAAGTTAAATGCTGGATAATACGTTAGGTCTATTTTTAATTTTTTTAAAGTAACGTCCATTGTGTTTTCCATAGTGGCTGTACCAATTGACATTTCCATCAACAGCACTCAAGGGTTCCCTTTTCTCCACATCCTTACCAACATTTGTTATCTCTTGTCTTCTTGATAAAAGCCATTCTAACAGGTGTAGGGAGATATCTCATTGTGGTTTTCATTTGAATTTCCCAGATGATGAGGGATGCTGGGCATATTTTCATGTACCAGTTGGCCATTTATATGTCTTCTTTGGGAAAATGTCTATGTAGGTCTTCTGCCCATTTATTAATTGAACTGTTTGGTTTTTTGTGTTGTTTTGCTTTGCAAAAAACTGTTTGCTTTTTTTTTTTTTTTTGCTTTGTTTGCTACTGAGTTGTATGAGTTCCTAAAATATTTTAGATATTAAGATCTTATCAGATGTATGGTTTGCAGATATTTTCTCCCATTCCATAGGTTGCCTTTTCATTCTGTTGGTTATTTTTGTTTTGTTTTGCTGTACAGAAGCTTTTTAGATTGATGTAGTCTCATCTCACTTGTTTAATTTTGCTTTTGTTACTTGATCTTTTGGTGTCATATCCAAAATATTGTCACTGAGAACAATGTCAAGGAGCTTTTCTCCCATGTTCTCTTTTAGCAGTTTTATGCTTTTAGGTCTTACATTTAAGTCTAATTCATTTTGAGTTACTTTGTGTGAGTGTGTAAGATGGGGATTTAACTTCACTATTTTGCATGTGATTATCAAGTAGTCCCATCACCACTTCTTGAAGAGACTTCCTACTCTCTCCATTGAATATTCTTGCTTTTCTTGTCAAATGCTAGTTGGCCATATATGTGTGAGTATATTTCTGGGCTGTTGATTCTGTTCTATTGGTCTATATGTCTATTTTCATGCCAGTAAAACTTTTTTGATTGCCCTAGCTTTGTAATAAAGTTTGAAATCATAAAGTGTGATGCTTTAGGTTTTATTCTTCTTTCTCAAGATTTCTTTGGTTATCTGGGAATTTTAGTGGTGCCACATGAGCAGTTAGGCAAGAAAAGTGTTTAAAAGGCATCCAAATTAGAAAGATAAAAATAAAATTATCTCTGTTTGCAGATGATATGATCTTATATAGAGAAAATCCTAAATACTCCATTACAAAAACTATTAGAAATAATAAGCAAATTCAATCAGGTTTCAGGGTACAAAATAAACATAATAAACTGAGTTTCATTTCTCCATACTAACAATGAACTATCTGAAAAAAATCCGAGAGAAAAAAAATACCATTTACAATAGCATCAAAAACCATGAAATACTTAGGAATAAAGTTAACCATGGAAGTAAAAGATTTGTACACTGAAATTTATAAGGCATTGATGAAATAAATTGAATAAGATACAAATAAATGGAAGGATATTTCATGTTCATGGGTAGGAAGAATTAATATTTTTAAAATGTCCATACTGCCCAAAGGCATCAAAATTCCAAAGGCATTTGTTTTTTCCTTTTTAGAGAGAGAGAGAGAACACAGCAGGGGAGAGAGGCAGAAGGAGGGAGGGAGAGGGGGAGAGAGAAAGAGAGAGAGAGAGAGGGAGAGAGAGAATCTCAAGCAGGTTCCACGCTCAATGAAGAGCCTGATGCAGGGCTTGATCCCAAGACCGTAGGATCATGACCTGAGTTGAAATCAAGATTCAAATGCTCAACCGACTGAGCCACCCAAGCACCCCTCCAATGACATTTTTGAATTGATTTCTGACAAACTTGCAAAAGTAATTCAATGTAATAATGATAGCTTCATCTAAAAATAGTGTTGGAGTAATTAGCCATCTCTGGGGAGGGGGGTGGAGGGAGAAATACTCCCACTTTATACAGAATTAACTCAAAATTAATATGGACCATAAATTTAAGTGTAAAATATGATACTCTAAAACTTTTAGAAAAATACAAGGGCAAATCTTTGGGGCCTAGGGCAAAGTGAAGAGTTATGTTTGACATGGAAAGACTCTATTAAGAGAATGGAAAGATGAGCTACAAACTTCAAGAAAATATTTACAAACAACATATCTGACAAAGACCTAGTATATGGAATGTTTTAAGAACTCTCAAAACTTCACAATATAGAAAAATCTAACAGTAAAATCAGAAAATAAGCAGAAGACATGAACAAGCATCTCACTGAAGGGAATGCATAAATGGCATATAAATTCATGAAAAGATGCCAACATCATTAATTATTAGTAAAATGCAAAGTAGAACCGCAATCAGATATTACTACAGCATTTCAGAATGGCTTACATGAAAAATGGCACCAAATGCTGTCAAAGATACAGAGGATTTGGAGCATTCAGACACCGCTGGTGGGAGCAGAAAGTGGTACGGCCACTCTGGCAAACACTTAGCAGTCTCTTGTAAAACTAACCATGACTTACCTTATGGTCTAGCAGTTGTACTTTTGTGTATTCATCTCAGAAAAAATAAAAACATACACCAACCCAAAAACTTGTGCACAAATGTTTATAGCAGCTTTTTAAAAATAATTGCTAAAAACTGCAAATAATCTAAATGCTCTCCAGTCACAGAATACTTAAACAAACTGACAAATCCATACAATGAATTGCTGCTCAGCAAAGAAAGGAAACAAACTATTAATACATGCAACCAGTGGATACTTTTAAGAGAATTTTGCTGAGGAAAAGGAAAGAAAGAAAAAAAGAAAGAGAGAGAGAGAAAGAAAGAGAGAAAGAAGGAGAAAGAAAGAGAGAAAGAAAGAAAGAAAGAAAGAAAGAAAGAAAGAAAGAAAGAAAGAAAGAAAGAAAGAAAGAAAAAGAAAGGGAGGAGAGAAGAAAGAAAGAAAGAAGAAAGAAAGAAAGAAAGAAAGAAAGAAAGAAAGAGATAGAGGGAGAGGGAGAGGGAGAGAGAGAAAGGGAAGGAAGGAAGGAAGGAGCAGAGAGAAAAAGGGAGGGAGGACGGAGAGAGGGAGGGAAGCAAGAAAGCCAATTGAGTCTATTTATGTAATTTTCTTGAAACAACAAAATTTTAGATACAGAACACAGATTAGTAGCTGGCCAAGGTTAAGAACAAGGGGAGGGGGGAAGGAAGAGAAGTGAGTATGTCTATAAAGGAGTAGCATTAGGTAGCCTCATACAGATGAGTCAGTTTTGTATGTTGGCTGTGGCGGTATTTATAAGAATCTGCAATGTGACACAGTTGCATAAAACTGTATGCACATACATAAAAGTTGAGTGTATATAAAAATAAGTGCATATTTAAATAATCTCTGTGGATCATACCACTGTCGATTTGTGGTTTTTGACATTATACTATATTTATGCTAGATGTTTTTATTGGAGAAAACTGGGTAAAACTTCCACAGGATCTCCCGATATATATTTTTGCAACTTATGAGTTAATAAGTATTTAAAAATAAAAAGATAAGAAAACAAATACTCACCCTTAAATATAAGGTGTGTTTTGTTTGTTTTAATGTTGAACTTGCAATGAAACACTCTATGTATATACTCCTGTGAAACTTAAGAACCCACACGTGCTGCTGGGAGCTGGTGGACCCTTGGAGATATTCCTTCAATACCTGGATAATATGCTCCAACTGTCCATTGGTCTGGGAGTGGTGGAAACAGTGATTAGACTAGGAGATATAAATCTGAAAATTCTTGGGAAATGACCTCCAAATATAGGGTATCAATAAGGAAGCTGTTGTAGACCTGTTGCTCTGCAGGCTAGATTCCCCTTCAAGGAAAGACTTGCTGTCCAGCCCTGGGAGAGGGGTCACCAGACAGTCTCCAACTCTCAGCTTCTACAGGGTCTCTCAGCTGCAGGGTGCCATTTTGCCAAAGGTCATGACCTTATTTCTTAGGTGACAAAGTGAAGAGAGGTCTTAAAAGCCTGGCCATTTCAACCCCCACACGAGGTAATACTGTTGGGTAATAAATACTTGCTCCACAGTTTCTTGCTATGTTGGCTGACACTTTGTCAGCCCATACCTCAGTTCCATTTCTTCCTTTGACAAATTCTGTCTCTTCCTTTCTTTCCAAAGCCTAACCTCTAATAACCAACATTTACCCCCAACTCAGCTTTGTATCTGCTTCTGGAGAACCCACCCCGTGACAGGAACATACTCAGCCTTCAGGTGTCTTGACAATCTGTGAAAGTATAAATTTCACTGCCCCACAAGAATGTAAGTGTTCTGGATAGAGAGCTACTGGAGGTGATAATCATGACTTTCTGCTGACAAAACCATGCTGTGACTATGTGAAAGGGTGCAAGAGAGTACCTCAAACTACAGGTCTTTCTGGGATCAGAACAGAATGTGGCCTAAACAAAGGCACAAAATTAATATGGACACCAAAATGCTTCTTGATCCCAACTTTATACCATAGAAAAAATTCAGTTTGTGGTAAACTTAAAACAAAGCTATTGTAAAACAACAGAGGGTTTTTTATTCACCAATTTGGGATTTAAATTTTCTTACATATTACACACAAATAAGAACCATAAATAAATCTGCATTAAAAATAACTTATTTTAGGGGCGCCTGGGTGGCGCAGTCGGTTAAGCATCCGACTTCAGCCAGGTCACGATCTCGCAGTCCGTGAGTTCCAGCCCCGTCAGGCTCTGGGCTGATGGCCCAGAGCCTGGAGCCTGTTTCCGATTCTGTGTCTCCCTCTCTCTCTGCCCCTCCCCCGTTCATGCTCTGTCTCTCTCTGTCCCAAAAATAAATAAAAAACGTTGAAAAAAAATTTAAAAAAAATAAAAATAACTTATTTTGTGAAAAAATTATAATAAAGAGAATTTTAAAAACGAGCTGTAGAGTAGCAGAGATATTTGCCATACTTATATTTGATACAAGACTCATATCAATAATTTATAAATAACACCTGAAAATCAATAAGAAAATGATAGCCCTCTTCTTAGAACGGGCAAAAGACTAAAACAGGTCCTTCACAAGAGGCAACTGACCAGTAAATATATAAAAATGCATGGACATTATTGGTCCTCAGGGAAGTGTGAATTAAAACCACAGTGATATACCACAATACACTCAGTAGACTGACTTAAAAAACCCTGAAAATACCCAGTGTGATTAAAGATGTGAACCAGTTGAGACTCATGAACTGCTAGTGGAATATAAAATTATGTAATCACTTCAGAAAATACCTGGCAGAATCTATTACCATTGGTGAACATAGTCTTTCCAAAGACTTGTATCCCTAATTAGTCTAACAGAAATTCATATGTACGTGTGCACAACGATCAATTGAACATGTACCAGAATGATCAGAGTAGTGTATCTGCAATAGCCAAGCTATCACTATTCTATTTTACTATTAAGAGTAGAAAAGTAAATATGGGCTATATACATACAATGGGGTGCTATACAGAAATAAAAATGAACATTCTACTGCTCCATGCAAACACATGGATATTTCTCACAAACCTAATGAGGAGCATAGATGCCAAACACAAGGAGCACACAGAGTATGATTCCACTTACATAAAGGTTACAACTGGGTAAAATAATCAAGTAGCTGGACCGCATAAGGGCACAAAAGGGGCTTTGTTGTGCTGGTAAAGGTGTGCTTCTCGTTATGGGTGGTAATTACCATGGTGAATTTACTTTGCAACGAATTCATTGAGTTAGACCTTTATACTTCAGCTATATTTCTTGATGTAAATTTACTTCAATAAGTTTTTTACTAAAACAAATGCTCATTGAATTATTTTCTGATTGTCTATTTAGGTTTATACATTTTCCCCAATACTGTTTTCATTGTAGCAATAATTACATGATCAAATAAATGTAAGTTAGTCTGTAATTAAATTAAATTGAATCTCATAATTTGCTTAATAAAAAAAAGAATACATCTGTGTGTTTATCTGTATATCCTCTATCTATACATCTATGACTAAAATCTAACAGTGAATTTTTTAAAACTTTTTTCTAAGTAGAATGGTGTGTGTTGAGTTTGTGGTTTTAATTTGGAAATGAGAATTACTCTTCATCAGGGACACATCATTAAATTGCCTGTGACATCATCTACCTCCAGTAGCAGAAACTGGGGAATATGACATTGATTCTATAGTATAATCACTTGGATATCGATGTACCATTAAATTGCAAAGATGAAATTTACTTCTCAAATAATTCACTGTTCAGTGGGGGAATCTAATCCAAAATATAAATAATTAAAATAAGTGTAATTATGACAGAGGTAGTAATAGCTGACATTGACTGAGTGCTTATTATATGTCAAGTACTATTCTAAGTGATTTATATTTAGACCTCAAATAACTTTATGCAATGGTGATTATCATTACATGATTTTAGAGATATGGAACATAAGGTGCACTGCGGTTAATTTCTCAAAGTGTCAAAGCAGCACAGCAAGAGTCAGAGTCACAGTGTAAACCAAGTGCTCAAGTTCCAGCATTCAAGATGTTTTAAAATATATATTTATTTATTTTGAGAGAGAGAGAGCAGCAGAGAGGCAGAGGGAGAGAATCCATGCTGTCAGCACAGAACTCAACATGGGGCTTGATCCCATGACTGCAAGATCATGACCTGAGCCCAGACCAAGAATCAGGCACTAAACCAACTGAGCCACCCAGGTGCCCCGGCATTCATGCTTTTAATCGCATGTATACTGTATTGCCACTTTTTGCATGAGAAAAGACATTAAGACTTTTGGCTTCCAGATAATTGGCATTATGGTTCCTGTCCTCCATATCTGAACTCATAATGTGATTACAAGTGACTCCCATCCTTGTTTTGTCTTCTTATGGGGAACATGGGGATGGAGGATGTAGATGAAGGGAAAAGAGGAAATCGGGGACTGGAGAGGGCAGCTCCCTTCTCTGAGATGGGGCTCTGGGCCAGACATCAAGATTAGAAGAAAGGCGACGAGATGGGAAGAACTCTCACTTCACCAAAGTGATGGCCTGCTCTCCTCTAGTTTGAACTCAATCCTCAGTTCAAGGAGAAGGGTTGGGAGTTCCCACATACAAGTGAGGAAAATGCTTTCTCGAGAACTCTGTTTCAGTCCGCAATCCTAGCTGGTCTGCTTGTCCTTCCATATGCCTACACGTATAAACAACCAATCACTCTCCTAGCAACAGAGCTTAAGTAAAGGCCAGGACATAGAGACCTTAGGGACTGCTGTTCAAACCCCCAGATCCCCCACATCAAGGATTCAAATAGAGATAAAAAAGATGAAAAAAGGGAGGCACAAAGGGAAGGAGGGGTGCAGAGAGGGAGGAACAATGAGTGACCTAAATCAGGAATGGACCCTGAAGACAAGCTTCTGAAGTCAATGTTCCTACCTGCCAGAATTTTGTGCAGACCATGAAAAGAATGGCATTATGACTAAATCCTTAATAAGGCTCAGGGTTGCAGATTCATGCCTATGGAATGAAGAATGAAAGAAAAAAATTCAGGTCAGTGAGGGTATGTAATGAATTTTCTCTCTGATATCTCACTGCAGGTATCAAAGTAGAGAGGACAGGAAATAGGGAGCTGACTTCTTGGCAAAGAGAACCTGATAGTATTCTCTGTCAAGGGAATTTGGAGAAGAGACACGGGTCTTTAAGACTCTCCAACATCTATAAAATCTGATTTCTTTAAGGATTACCTCCTCAGATGTATCTAAGAAGGCCAAGAATCCAGACAGATTCTGGAACACACAAGGCAAAGAAGACTTATGGGAACAAACCAAATGGTAGGTGTAAGCTTGGGGATAAATTACGCATTTCTAATTCTTGTTCTCCCCATGCCTGCACCTGTAGCCTCTCTGGCCTCTGTTCTAGCCCCGTGATTTTCTGCATGGACTTTTCCCCTACAAATCCAGAAAACTGATGGGGTTAGAATCTCTTGAAAAGTGTGAGAAAGGGTAGCTTTGTAATTATAAGAGCTTCAGACACTTCCTGGAGAATAGTCCCTACCATGCAAGACTGTTAAGCCAAGTCAAAGTTAATCTTGGATGGAGTGTGGGCAGTGTGTGCCATTAGATTAGAGACGGCTGTTTGCATAGCTGTGTATCTTCAGCACCTGGAAAAGTCCAGTGCAATAGGCATTCAATTGAGGATAGGGTACAGTTTTTTCTCTCCATATCCCTTATAACAAACAACCCTCAGATCATCTCGCTGGGGATACACAACGATGTATTCAAAATCAATCAACCACTTAGGAGGGCGTACCAAGCAATCCACATGCTTTGCTGATTTGATACCCTGCTCAAAATCAGGCATGTAAGATGGTCAGAAAATCAATTTGTTTGTGCCAGCAAACCAATCATTCAGTGACTAGAAAAGAAAACAAATCATGTGCAAGGCATTCTGCTAAGAAGTATGTATTGAGAACGGAGCCCTGCAGATAGAATAAATAGAAGAATGAATTATAAATGTGAACTATTCAGAAAAGAATGATAACAGAGAAAGGTTAGGAGATTTTTAAAAAAGGAGGAGAGATTAAGTATTTATGATAGAGGAAGTGTCAGGAAAAGGGGAGGAAAAGAGTCTAAGGGAAATTGAGGGAGCATGTGAAAGATAAAAATCTGAGCAGGATCTCTGGGGTGTCTGTACAGAGCCCACAGTTCATGTATCAGGGTTTGAGACTTTGGGAATTAGCTTCTCATCAAGGAAAACCCAGGTCCACTCTAAGATTCTGGGAGATGATAGGTGGCTGCAGGGATGAGGCAAAAGTCTAAGATTTTTAACCCCCCAACATTTACAGATAACCTCGTGTCTAACAAAAATAACTCTGAGCAAATTAAGTAAAAATGTTCAGATTTTCAGTATGAATACATAATAGAGAGGCAGTAAGCTTGGTTGTACTCGAAATTACTACATAGATTTCACCATTCCTAGAGTCTTTCTAATTAATCCACAGTGCATAAACAGGACTGTGCCACTGACTGACTGTATCACCTTGGACACATAACCAATATGACTGTAGACTGGGGAAAGAGACTGCTATAAAGACTCTACTCCCTCACTCCCCCCAAAATGAGGCACATGTAGTGTCCTAGTGTCTTGATACATAACGGAAACTCAGCAATGATGTATTCCTTACATTCCCTTTTTGAGGCTATCTCCCCTGTCTGGTGCCCCCACTCCTGCTTCTTTAACGTCACATAAACTGAGTATTGTACAAGCCTTTCACTCACAGGCAGCAGTCAGCTATTCCTCCTCCTACCCCTATGAAGACAGAGTTGCTTTTCCCTCAACCTACTCCAGTCCCTGGGCTCCTGGCTTTCGCAGCTTGCAGAAGTCCCCACCCTCACTCACCACCCTCCTTCTCTCCTCTCTCTCTCCACCCCAAACACCATCTTTTATCTACTGTTCAAGTGAGCTCTAGTTTAATATTTTCAGATACAGCCATACCCAGCCTCCTCAAAACCCCCATCATCTTATATTGGTTCCCCAGGCTTGTTAAGAAAACTTGACACGTCTCAGAGTAAGTGGATAATCAGAGTGAGTGGATAATCATGGTGCGTAGCCACCAGGAAGAGAGTGAAGAGGCTCTTCTCCATAATAACACCAGAACTTCAAAAGTGAAGAACAATTTACCCCTTGCAAAGCACTTTCTCACTGGCAATCCATTCCATTTTCACAACCTGTGTCAAGAGCATCACTGGGCAAGACAGAAATTGTCAGTACCATTTAATTTTTTTTTAACATTTATTTATTTTTGAGACAGAGAGAGACAGAGCATGAACGGGGGAGGGTCAGAGAAAGAGAGGGAGACACAGAATCCAAAACAGGCTCCAGGCTCTGAGCGGTCAGCACAGAGCCCAATGCGGGGCTTGAACTCATGGACCGTGAGATCATGACCTGAGCTGAAGTCGGATGCTTAACGGACTGAGCCACCCAGGCGCCCCGCCAGTACCATTTAAAGATCATGAAACCACAGCCCAAGATTAAATAACTTTCCCAATATTATTATTGTTACAAAGTAGCAGAGCTGGAATAACAAATGCTCCTGGAGGTAAAAACTCAATAATCTTATACACCTTTTTTCATGGGCAAAAAGATGTCCTAGGATTCATATATCAAATTCACACCAAGATGTTCTTTTCAAAGCATGTGAGATACACAGTCCCTACCAACCAGAGTACAAGGTGGCTCTCCTTTTGTCTGAATGATGCAATGCATGTTTTTTTTTTTTTTACTCCTAGAGTTTGGCTACGTATACCAGGTGATGCCTGAAATTTGAATGTCACAGAACCTTCTCACTTTTGTTAAATCTCATCACACTCCACAGTTTGTAAAAAATTTTCTTCTTGAACTTGCCTAGATAACGGATTTCTATCTTTGTACCTCCAGACAGGTGATATGTTAACAGTAATCTGTGCTGTTAACAAATAGTGCTCTCAAATGTTTGTCATTAAATCCCCTTTTTATTGCTCATTTTTGTATCTACACTATAAAATTTTGAATTCTTTGAGGCACATCACATCAATAACCAAAGAATTATGATGCTAAGCAACATGGATTTTGATGTCTATGTGTTGTGGAGATAAACACATATAATTTGCTCATATCATTTTTGTGATAAATGTGATATATGATATCATATCATTTTTCAAAAGTCTCTAGAGCTTCAGGTTTTTTCCTCCAGACATAATGAGTATTGATCTTTCCCTCAAATCAACTAAGTCTATTTGATTGACTGATTGATTGATTGATTATTTATTTGTTTGTTTTGCTATTGATGTTCATACTTGCTCGTCTTGGAATTAATTCTCTACTGATCTTTCAGGTTTCATACTTTCTGAGAAATATCACAAGTGAAGATAAAGAGCACATTGAAAAATACACTGTAAGTTCCAACACTATCATAGCACTATTCAAATATACTGATGTCTTCTTGCATTTTGCCTTTATTTTCTCGGTTATATAATTTATAAGGACATCAACTAGGTCTATTCTGTCAGCATTGCTGTATTTCCTGTATGTTGTACAGTAGCAATGAATAATACATAGAGTTCCTTATACGCTCTATTCTCCCATACCTAGAAATCTCCAAATAATGACTACATTATCATCCTTGCTATCACTGGAAGTCAAGACTGATAAACATCTTACGAACAGATAGCACACTCAAGGGCAACTTCTACAGAAGAACTTCTACTGCATTACCTGAAGGGAGCATTTTCTTCTTTGCAAGGCTTGCAATGTGGCTCAACACCACCACTTCGCTGTTTCTGCTTACTGGTTTCCCAGGCATGGAGAAGGCACACCACTGGATCTCCATCCCATTATTAGGGGTTTACGTCTCCATACTTCTTGGTAATGGCACTCTTCTCTTTCTTATCAGGGATGATCATAACCTTCACGAGCCCATGTACTATTTCTTAGCTATGCTGGCAGCCACAGACCTTGGAGTGACTTTGACCACGATGCCCACAGTTCTGGGCGTTCTATGGTTGAATCACAGAGAGATTGGTCATCAGGCCTGCTTCTCTCAGGCTTACTTTATCCACACTCTTTCTATCGTAGAGTCTGGTGTTTTGCTTGCCATGGCCTATGACCGCTTCATTGCCATCCGCAACCCCTTGAGATATACTTCCATCCTTACCAACACCAAGGTAATGAAGATTGGGATGGGGGTATTGACAAGGGCTGGTCTGTCAATCATGCCAATAATTATCCGCCTTCACTGGTTTCCCTATTGTCGATCCCATGTACTCTCTCATGCTTTCTGTCTACACCAAGATGTCATCAAGTTAGCTTGTGCTGACATCACCTTCAATCGTCTCTATCCAGTTGTGGTTGTATTTGCAGTGGTCTTGTTGGACTTTCTTATCATCTTTTTCTCCTACTTTTTGATCCTTAATACTGTCATGGGCATTGCTTCTGGAGAAGAAAGGGCCAAGGCCCTCAATACGTGCATTTCTCACATCTGCTGCATCCTGGTCTTCTATGTCACTGTAGTTGGTCTAACATTTATTCATAGGTTTGGAAAGCATGCTCCTCGTGTGGTCCACATCACAATGAGCTACATCTACTTCCTTTTCCCCCCTTTTATGAACCCTGTTATATATAGCATTAAAACAAAGCAGATCCAGAGTGGTATAATTCGTTTATTCTCTCTGCCTAACTCTAGAGCATAAATTTGACTCACTGCTCTCCAAGAATAACTCGGGGAACCTGGACAAACTGACAGCTTTGTTATTAGGAGCAACTAGGGAAAGACATGTCAGTGGAAACCTACCTCTCTCTGATATTCAGAATATCATTTCACATAGCCCATTTATTGCTAGATAGCAAATGGCATAATATGTGTACATGATTAAGCACATCTCTCAGGTGTCCAACTGATTTATTCTTTTCAGAAGTAACTCACCCTGTTTAGTGGGCATAAGACACCTGATCACACAATTCTTGGATCTAGACCATTGGTCTCTAACTGAGTCAAAGCCCATTGTTTTTCCAAATGTTCTGCATGTCTTGGCTCTGATATACTTAGCAATGACAATCCTAATCTCAAACATTCATCTATTTTTTTTTGCTAATATGGAAATAGTTGCTATTTCTAGAAAACTGCACTAAGTGAAATGATGAGCCTTACCCAATCCTCAGTTCAATATGGCAACTCTAGGGAACCTATATGTAAGCCTGTCCAGTTAAATGTTTGATAAATATTTATTAGATGTTATTATTATTAATAACATATATGTAAACATATGTAAAAATATAATAACACAGAGATAATTCCTAACCCAGATGACCATTATCTTGATGAGCTAGTTCTAGATACAGGGGAGTAGAGATATATATTTTCAAATAGTAAAATGGTATTAAAGTTCCAGCTTGGCAATATACCACAGATAAGACTAGACTGAAGGAATGTTAAAAATACCAGAATTGACAAATAGTTGGTCACACGTGTGAATGGGGAGGAGGAAGGCAATGCCTGTGACAAGAAGAAAAATGGTCTTTCCTGGTTCCAAATAGCTATGAAAGTTTATTTTGGTCACAGTCTAGACATGGGGAAGAGTTCATGGTCCTATGGCCAGCTGAAGAGTAGTACACATGACTCAGGTGACAGGTTTTAAAGTGAATCAGAGAAGATGTTCTTATGAACAGAAGACTGAATACGAAATGCTAGGATCATACAAGGTGCCACCCAGTGACTAGTCACTTCCCTTCACATAGAGGGAGCCTATCACTGGGCTTTGTCATGCTGGCATTCAAAGTGGTCTCGGACTCCTGCCCCTACTCTTGCTCATACGAAGGTAAGAATTTTCCAGAACTCCTGGGATTTCTGAGTAGCATGGAAAAAACAAACATGAAACCAGACCTTTAGAGCAGCTTCCAGGTTCATAAATAATCTCTACCAGATCAGCTCAATGGACTGTTTCTTTGTTCATCCATTCATTCATTTTTATTCAATTCAGCTGTGTATCTGGTCTGTATGACATTTGTCTCTCTCCTTTCATAGTTTATAGACAGTGTGCTCCAGGACGACAATGATATTATAGGTCTTATTTCCTACTCTATTATAGAAACTGTCACATGGAAAATCCTTAATAAAATACAAGTTTTTGATCAAATGAATAAAACTTAAAGTGACCCACGTTTCTATGTGTCCGTTGGTTTGCTGGTTCTTCTTCTATTTTTTTAATGTTTATTTATTTATTTTGAGAGAGATAGTATGTGTGCATGGGAGGAGTGAGGGGCAGAGACAGAGGGAGATCGAGAATCCTAAGCAGGCTCCATGCTGTCAGCACAGGGCTCTAAACAGGGCTCAAACCTACGAACCTGAACTGTGAGATCATGACCTGAGTTGAAATCAAGAGTTGGATGCTCAGTCGATTGAGCCACCCAGGCACCCCGGCTTTTCTGATTATTTTTCTGAATCTGCATGTCCTCTGAATGTCTCTGTTATTATGCCCTGTAATGTCTTCCAATATTTGGGCATCTAAGTTGTATTCTCATGGAACACCCTCAAAAATATAAATAAGCTCACAACTCTTTATGCCACGATGCATCCTTTCTCTGTACTCTCGGGAATCAACTCAGAGGGATATAAACTCCATCAAATGAAATCTTTCTTGACTTTCTCTCTAGGACCAATGATCCTTGGGCCTTCCATAGCAGACTAATATAAAGGGCATTAGGATAACAATATCTTTTAGAAAGTCTTCAAATGGCTGCATTTGATTGACACCTCCAAAAGTTTCTCTCTTCCCTTTCTGTCCTTCCTTACATTGCAGAGATGGTATGGAGAGATCTGAGAAAGAGCTCATAAGAAATATAGGACTAGGAAGTCAGTTTCTTTTTGATGGAGGTGAGTTCTATGAAACAGAGCAGAGTTCTGGGATCACAATGGTCCCAGTTGAACACCTGGGCCAAGGGAGTTAGGGTGGGGAAATTTTCCTAATAGAGCAATTTAATGCCCTGCTGTGGTCCTTTTATCCACATATGTTTCACTGTAAAGGCAAAGTCTTGGGAGTTCTCCAAAAAAAAAAAAAGCAAAAAGGCCATCCTCTCTAACTTTTCTTCCCTACTAGTATGTGATGCTTAAAATTAATCACCTTTCTGGTGACAAGGCTAAACCCAAACAAGGATACAGCTTGAGACCTTGGGGCACCACTGTTCCAAAGCTCCAAAGCTGGGAGAACAAAGAAGGGAGGAGGCAGAAATGGGCCTTGGGGAGGACCTTCTGAAACAAATGCTCCTTGAAGCTTGGCTTCTGGGTATGATCTAAAGAGGAGGTGTTGAAGCCAAGATTTTGGCCAGGCTTAGGGGTCTAGGGTCACATCTATGGCACCGATGAACAAAAAACTCATGAACAGGTCAATAAGAAGCTCCAGTGTTTCTTGTCCTGGAAGGCTCAGCATAGGGAACAGGTCATGGGTAGGGTATAGAGAGTTGGTTTAATGAAACTTACAGAGAAAGGCAGCAATATGTCAGTCAAGAGGTGATGAGGCATAAGAATATATCCCAAAGACTCCCCTCAAAACTGGGCTCCCAAATAATCTTTTCTTACAGATTTTTGGAATAGAGAAAAGCCAAAATCTGTCTTCCTTACTAGGCAGATGTAATTTGGAAGAAAAAAGCAAAAGACCTGTGGGAATAGAGGCAGATAGCTCTAGAATAATTCAGGACTCTGGGATAGATTATCTATTTCCCTTGTTGCTCTCTTCAGCTATTCATATGAACTTCCTCTTGACCCCTGTCAGTGCCACCAGGTATTTACCACCACCCCCCCCACCCCGCCACCCAGAGCCTAAATCAGGTTGAGGAGGGGAGGCACTATAATGACCATGGGTGTAGACTAACAGAACAAAAAAAAAAAAAAAAAAAAAAAAAAAAAAAAAAAACTTGCCAAATAGACCAGCCTCAGATTAAAGCAGAGGCAGACTTTACAGAATCTGACATTAGACACTTTACTTTAAATTGCTGCGTATTCCCAGAAGTGGGCCTATTATCCATCAGGAACTAAGTGTGCAAATTCTGTAACTAAAGGCAGAGTAGAGCTTCTTTGTTCATTCCCTTCTTTATGAGCTATAGGCACTGTAGATTTGCAGGATCTCAAACCCCACACAGATAGAGAGCTATAGTGGATCTGGTGCTGGGGTGGTGTGGGTAGGGGAAGGTGGTCACCATTTTTATCAGCAAGGGATGCTGGTAAAAAGGGAAAAAGCTGGAGGATTTGGGTAGAAAGCCATTCAGAGCCAGTATTCACTGGTATGAAAGTCAAGAATTTCAGTTCATGGCTTGGGAAAATAGAACTATTATGCACTGAGCCATATAATGAGAATTTGGTGATTAATTTGCATCTACTACTGCACACCATGTATGAGAACAGATGGTATCGCTCGGTCTAAATAACGTTGCCAGACAGTAGAGAGGATGTCAGAAAATCGGATGATAAGAAGAAAGGTTACAAAGCAGACAGAGATTGGGGAAATGAAACAAAAGGGAGAAGGATCCAAAGGCAAGGCAAATGTGAAGTCTGTTATGTGAACGTCTGGGTGGTGTTCCTCCGTGAGAAGTCACATGAGAGATGAGAGACTCAGAGTGTCTTCTTGAAGCCGCCACATTTTTGGATTAAAATGATTAGTTTGGGGAAACAGTTTTTCATCAATCCAAGATCTTAAGGGCTCCCCAGGAGTGGACACCCCCGTGAGTTGATGTATAAACTTTTCAAGGTCATGAGGCAAGAGTTGTAGAGTTACTGTTCTTTGCAGTGTTAAAAATGATTAAAGAAGACCATGTAGGGGACACAAACAAACTTTATTTAACACGTCACGAAGTGGAGTCTCCACCTGGAGAACTGCAATATGGGAGGGGAGGTGGGAAAGCAGAAGTGTTTCATAGGATGAAGAATAAAGAACAAAGAATAAGGAAGAGACAAATATCTTGAGAAAATATCTTGTCTGCAGTCACCTAGGCAGCCTTGTGTGGGGTGAGAAAGCTTAGAGTTGGCTTGGAGTTTGGGGCCTGCCTGACTGGATACACTGCATGTATGGTCAAGTGCAGTGTTTACAGGGACTGAAAGTTGTCTAAGTTTGGTGTTACTGATGTGGCACCACTGGGCAGGAGAGCTCCATCTTGTGCCCGGAAAATTATTTCAAAAGCATGAAACTATGTCATTGAGTACATATCCTAATTACCAATTAATTGAAAAATGGGGAAAGTAAGATGTTTGTGGACATTCTATTAAAAAATAGGGCACACTGGCCACACATCCAGCCCACGTCTGCTGTATAATAGGTAGGAAGCAGTTATGCTCTCCAGCTGGGTCTTCCCCAGCTGTCTGGCTCCCCCACCCATCTGGGTCTCAGCATGTCAGAGGAAAGAGACCTGGCTAGACTTGTGACAATAGGCAACTCAGACCCATCCCTGCCAAAACCAAGTTTCTTTTTTTGTGTTTTGGTTTTCACATTCTGCTTCTCCCAACTCTACCAGGACGAAGTTCGCTTCACCCCCACTCCCATGTGAAGCCCAAGGTTGCAGGCTTCCCTCAGCCTGGTTGGTGCTTACCAAAGTGCCCCTCCCCTTATCCCACCCACTCCGCATCCTGTCCCAGACACCAGGAATCTTCACTAGCCTCTAACTATTCTCAGTCACTGTCATCTTAAGGCTTCTTAAATCCCTATTATCTTATACCTCTTCTCCAAATGTTTTGAGCAAATTGGAATGACTCAGCATATCTGAGTGTGAGTGACGCTGGCCTTCCTCTGCCAAACAAATTCAGAACGGCCTTCTGATTAAGCGTAGCCCAAACCCATCACAGAGGCACAGTGTCGCCCCACTTACAAAGTCCACTCCCGGATGATACTGCATTTAGTCCTCACAGGTCAAGGGACACTTAATTCTCATTTATTTTTCAGAGGAGGATCACAGGCTGAGGGAGTAGAAGGGGTCTACCCAAATTACATGGCTAAAGATTGGAGGAGCTGGAATGTCAGCTAAGGAATTACCTGAAAGTGAGTCTGGAGGTCTCAGAGGCTTCATACAGATATGAGATGAACTCACTCTAGAATATTCTTCTTAATGCTCGTGGTGATATACTGGTATTTACCCATGTCCTAGCTTATCCCAACGCTGATAGAAGTATTTACAAAGCATAGATGCTTAAATGTTTTTGAGCTTTACTTTGTGGCAAGAAGGCCACCAGGGTAGCCCTTTGGTATGACTTTTTGAAACCAATAAAACCTCTACAGTCTAATCATTTGTTACTCCCATCTTGAGTTCTCTAACTGCATTGAGCACAAATTATTTCTTCAAGCCCATTCTTGCCTCAGGAATTTCTCCTCTGCTTTTCCCTCAGGGTGAAAATACCCTTCCTTTTTACCTGATTCCCATGTACCTGTCAGATGTTACATGCTCTGGGAAGCTTTCTTTGACCATGCCCAAACCTTGCCAGATTTAATAAAGTAAGCCATGCTCCCACAGAGTTCTGTAAATCTTCTATTATAATTTTCATATTGCTGTTATTCCTCTTTCATTCTCTGAATCTATTTTTAATACAATTTGTTGTCAAATTTGCTTATATACCACACCCAGTGCTCATCCCCACAAGTGCCCTCCTCAATGCCCATCATCCATTTTCCCCTCTCCCCCACCCCTCTATCTACCCTCAGTTTGTTCTTTGTATTTAAGAGTCTCTAATGGTTTGCCTGCCTCCCTCTCTGTTTGTAGCTATTTTCCCCCTTCCCCTCCCCCATGGTCTTCTGTTAAGTTTCTCAAGATCCACATATGAGTGAAAACATATGACCTTTGAATCTACTTCAAGCTATAAGGACAAGAACCAGTTCTATCTCATAAACTACTATATCCATGCTGCCTAGTACATTGCCTGGAACATATGTTAAACACTGATTTGCAGTTGTTGATCGGATTACTTTTTTCCCCCCCTATCTCTAAGGCTTTCCTAAGAAAGAATGTTTTATTTCTCTGGAGTCACTACAGTTTAGGGAAGAGATACAGGAAGTAAAAAAGTAGAAGTGGCTAAAGAAGAATGTCTGAATGCCTAACGTGGTCTTTCCTAAACAGAAGATTCATCCTACTGTAATGCCCATTATGGAACTCAACACCAGTGCCCCACCCTTTCTGCTGACCGGCTTCGTGGGCCTGGAAAAGGCTCACCACTGGATCTCTATCCCGTTATCTGTCATCTAGATTGCCATACTTCATGGCAATGGCATTCTCCTATTTCTCATCAGGGTTGACCATAACCTCCACGAGCCCATGTACTATTTCTTAGCCATGCTGGCAACCACAGACCTCGGGATGACCCTGGTTACAATGCCTACAGAGCTGTGTGCGATGTGGACAAATCATAGGGAAATCAGCCATGGCTCCTGCTTTTGCCACGCCTGCTTCATCCACACTTTCTCTGTCATACAGTCTGGGATTTTGCTTGCCAAGCCCTATGATCAGTTTGTTGCCATCCACAACCCACTGATATATACTTCCATTCTTATCAACACCCAAATGATAAAGATTGGAGTGGGGGTTTTCATGAAGGGATTTACAGTCATCTTGCCTCCAATATTCCCTCTCGATTGGTTTTCCTATTGCAGATCTCATTTCCTCTCTCATGCATTCTGCCTCCACCAGGATGTCATCAAATTAGCCTGTGCTGACATCACCTTCAATTGCCTATATCCTATTGTGATGGTATTTTCTATGGTCCTAATGGACTGCCTGATAATCTTTTGCTTCTATATTTTGATTCTCAAAACTGTCATGAGTATTGCATCTGGAGAGGAGGGGTCCAAGGCACTCAACAAATGTGCCTCCCACATCTGCTGTATCTTGGTCTTCTATGTCACTGTTTTGGTTTGACATTCATTCTACCGATTTGGGAAGAAATGTTCCCCATCTAGTACACATCACAAATAGCTACATCTACTTCCTTTCCCTTCTTTTATGAACCCTGTCATCTGTAGTATTAAAACTAAGCAGATTCACAGTAGTATTCTCCAGTTCCCATCAAGAACATGGTATTTACTTTCTCCTGTCTGGAAAAGGACTGAGAGATTAAAAACATAATAATTTGACAGTCATAAATTTCTAAGGAAGACATTAAAATAAATGTACAAATGCCAGAAAAAAGTATTTCAGATACACCTGTTTTTTTTTCTGCCACTCCCCCTTTTTTTTCCCATGAGGATAAAAGGAAATAAGTCATGTAAAACACTAAACAAAGAGCAAGGTGCTTAGCATAGCTCAATTGATATTCATTTTGTACTTACCTCTCATTCAACTTGCAGCAGCTCTGATGTGACTCTGGGTTCATGGACTCTGAGTGGCATGGTCCAACAAATTGAACACAGATTCCGTTCTTGGTTGTTTTTTCATATGGGCTGGACATCCTTGCAACCTTGCAACCATTAACTTTTATCTGTTGTGTCCCATGTGTGCACCACCTGCCTTTTCTAGAACTTGTCATCAGTGAAGCAGAGTCTTTCTGAGCTAATTTCCAAATGGTTGCTATTGAACACAGTACGCCAAGAAGGCAACTGCACAAGTAAAATAGGAATGCTCTATTTTTACGTAGTGAAGTGAATTCACATCAGCAAGTAAATCAATTCCTGATCTAGGGGAAGAAGTTTTATTATGATGATCCCGACGAAGGGAAAAGGTGCTAGTCAGAAATTATATATAATCAGAGCCTCAAGAGGAAATTAATTCAGAGTAGAACTGGACTTGATTGGTACTTGCTATGTATTCCTCACGTGTGCAAAACCAAGGTAACAAAGGGTAGGTTATATGTGTGCAATTATGTAGGAAGAAAGACAAAGAGGAAACACATGTGTTAGGAGCAGGAGAAGGCCTGGGCTATTGAAAAGGGTTTCATGGCACGCTGTAGGGATGTTTCACGCACATATCAGGTAAGGAGGGATTCAGATAAGGTCTCATTCTTAATGGTGGCAGGAAGGGTGGTTATAGATTCAATATAAGAAGAGGAAGGAATACATTTGCCAGAGTTCAACAAGCCTTATACAGGCAACCTATATAGAGTAAGATTATTTCCCTAAAGACTGATGAAATCAGGGCCAAATATAAATGAACTTCTGTCTTCTGCACATTCCCTTGCCCTTGATCGCCAAAGAAGAACTTCCCAGAATCTCTAGATTTTTGGGTAATATGGAGGCAAGCCAAATGTGCAAATATGGGACTCTGGCAAATGCTCTGGTGCAATTTACAAGCTATGTAATGTGCCATGTGTGTGTATCAGGCACATGGATGAGCATACCTTCATATTTAGGAGCACCTGCCACACATGAAATTTCCTCCTTCTTCCTCCTCCCTTATTGGACTATGAAAACCACTGTAACCTAGCTTTAAGCACAATGCTTTGAGTAGAGTAGGAGCTTAATAAAATGTTCTTTATTAAACTGAATAATAAACGAGGAGTGGATGATGTTCCTGTGTCTCTCTATTTTTTTTTTAATCCTGCATCATTATATATAGACAGTTTACATGTAGAGGTAGAGATAGAAGTCTCTGTATTTGGGGCATCCCACTAAGCTGTTTGCACACCACTATGTGACAGGAGACTCCCGAAAGTGAATAATCAAAGTCTCCTGTGTACAAGGTCTGCCCGTTCCTTCCTGGGCACATAGTCTGAGTACACTGAGGCCAACCTCATAAGACACCTTTCTCAACTTCCCTAACTTTCCATTGATGAATTTTCTTTTGAATGTAGATACATGAAATGCTGATGTTTAGTGAACAATTTTCAATCATTGGGGTGTCCATGTTTTCCTAAGAGCTGCAGGATACCCAAGGAGAGAAAAAAGAGAAAAAAAATACAGAAGAGGATTCTATAAGGGGGTTTCTCAAGCTATGGCTGGTTCTTCACCTCCTTGTCATAGCAGCCTACTCAAAACCAATTACAAAAATAATGTATTTTTAATAACCTTGAATTCCAGCCATAGTTGATTGCATCTGACAAGGAATATTTTTTTTCTTTTTATTCTTTGAAGGAGAGAAAGAGTGAGCAGAGGAGGGAAAGCAAGAGAGGGAGAGAGGGAGACAAGGAAAATCCCAAGCAGGTCTACATTATCAGCGCAGAGCCCAATGTGGGGCTTGAACTCACAAACCATGAGATCATGACCTGAGCCAAAATCAAGAGTCAGACACTTAACCAACTGGGCCACGCAGGTGCCCCAGAACATTTCTTTTATCTGGGAAGGAGTTATATAGACATTTAGATCATTAGTGCCAGGAACTGAGCCACAATTGAGAATAAAGTTTTTACTATGTATCAGAAGTCCATGGAAGTATCTAGCTAACTGAAGGACTGGTGGTCACTGAGTAACAGGTTCTGCACCTTGAGAGCAGTGTTATTAGAGTATCATTGGTGTTTACCAGCTATGGAAACCATGAAATAAGAGCGTAGGGTAATGCCAAAGACAAAACTATGCCAGGCTGGTTCCATCCCAGCAATAAGTTGTCAGCATTATCTTACCCACCCACCCACCCCCCGCCTTGGGGAATAAGGAAGAATAAGATCACGCATGTGGTAGAAAATACCGTGAAGAGATGCATTTAGATAGAGATAGAATAACCCAGTATTCTGCAGTACCAGTCAGCAAATTTCTTCTCCTTTATACACAGCCATGGATATGGTTTTACTACCCCAAAGAAGTTCTCCCATAAAGAATATTCACACATTAAAACATACTGAGATACACACGTCACCCTGTCACCTGACAGGGCTCTAGGTGTGACGGACTACTGTCTTCACACTATTCTGGGTACATTAAGGCACTGGTGGGGCTGAACATTGCAATAAAATGCACTCATGTGAATTTAACACAACCTGATACATTATGCAGTAATGTTTTTAAAAATCTTTAGATAGAACCTTTGAGTATCAGGGTTTGGTGCAGATATCACCTCCACTTCAAACAACATTCTCAACAGTGTCATAGATGTCATTCATCTAACGTCATATAATGTCATACCTACTGGCTTGAAGGCAGGATGAAGATTATGTCCCTAGCCATTCTTAGAGGGTCTCTGTCTGCCTTTCAGGGGATATGAAAGCCTGACTGTGGCCAGAGAGGCACGACTGTAAGCTGGAGAGGGGGGCCCAGGCTCATCAATAGCACTGGGAATCACACACAGTGAAGCACCAGTAAGTGCCAGTTAGAGAGGGACTTAGGGTCAGTCAACCAGCCACGGAGGAGCCAGGCAATCAGTTATTTGTGAGGGCTAGCTGGTGACGCAAGGGCCCCTGAGTGACACACGTTGCTCGTCCAGCTCTATGCTTAGGATCGAGTAACTTAGAGGTGAGCCCAAGTGGACAAGATGAGGAGAGACAAGCCTCCAGTAGGAAGAGAAGGCCGGTGGAACAGATAGGAAAGAAAATGAGTGAAAGACAGGTAGAAGACAAAGGAGAGAAGGCCAGGGAGACAGGGGTAAGGGTCAGAAAGGGAACCCAAGGGGAGGTTTCAAAGGAAACCAGGGTGTTCCCCTGGGACCCTAGTTCAGGGAAATCATTCTTCATCAGTGACTCATCCTTCCCTGTCCCCAGGCAGGAGTCCCCATGCATGCAGGGTTGAGAGGTCTGAGGCGGGGGTACTATCTGAGCCATGAGACAACAGGAATCAATTGCTCAGCCCCTCCCTGGACTTGGAGTCTTATCTCTCAGGCACAAGCCTTCTGCTCTCCAACCATTCCCCTCCCAAGCTTTGCAAATACTGCCTCCTGCCCCTATAGTGAAAGACCCATCATACAGCCTCTAGGAATGGGGCAAAGGGCTATCCCTCAAGGCTCCTTACAGTTCAGATGGAAGAGAAGCTCTGTCACATGCACCTTGCAAAGTCACGTAACCCTGAGTCTTAGTTATTTCACTGTTAGGTAGAATAAAACCATTTTCAACACACAGTGTTTTATTTTTTTTAATTTTTTTAATGTTTATTTATTTTTGAGAGAGAGAGAGAGAGAGAGAAAGAGACAGAGTGAAAGCAGGGAGGGGCAAGGAGAGAGGGAGACACAGAATCCAAAGCAGGCTCCAGGCTCTGAGCTGTCAGCATGGAGCCCAATGCGGGGCTTGAACTCATGAACCCTAAGATCATGACCCAAGCTGAAGTTGGACACTTAACCAACTGAACCATACAGGTGCCCTGATTTTTTTTTAAACATTTATTCATTTTTGAGAGACAGAGAGACAGAGCATGAGTGAGGAAGGGGCAGAGCGAGAGGGAGACACAAAATCAGAAGTGGGGTCCAGGCTCTGACCTGTCAGCACGGAGCCTGACACGGGGCTCAAACTTAGGAACCATGAGATCATGACCTGAGTGGAAGTCAGACACTTAACTGATTGAGCCACCCAGAGGCCCCTCGACAGAGGTTTTTGAAGTTACAATGAAAAAAAAAATTCTTCTGACATCCTGGTACATCAGAATAGAGACACTGACACACTATATGCATTTAAACATATGTAAGCATTCTGCCATCTTGACAAAGACAAGGCATTTCCCAGTCCTTACTCAGCAGTTAGAAAGAAGTCACACATTTCCCAAAGTTTTACTTCACCAAGGAGAAACTGCCCCTCTTTCAATTACACCTCACAAGTAACCCAAGCTTCACTTGGGCCCTTTGCTCCCAAGGGAGCCCCCAGCTCACTCACAGCTCCCATGGCTCTCCAGAGGGAGGTCTGGAATCGCATTGGTGCATAATCTGCATGTCCAGAATAGTGGACTAAGCATTACAATTATTGTAAATTTCAGGTGTGTAATAAACACAATAAAAACTACAGATGTTGGGAAAGCTCTTGGCTTTCCAGTTATATCCTGCTCACTTTTTTCAACATGTTCCACGGCAAGAATTTGTTCTTAGCTACATTATTTTCATCAGGGACCAAAACCAATGATATAAACCTTTTATGAAAACAATCAGGCTAGAAGAAATTGTAAATGACTCATTCCACCAAAGCCTAAGAGAGTCTTTCAGGAGCATTGATCATATTATCACTTCCCAAACAATGTGATCCAGGGAGATGAGATTTAGTTGTAAAGAATCTTTTTATCCAGAGAGAGCAGAAGATGATAAAGCCAGAAGCAGTGAAAAACATGTCTGACAGAGGACTCTATGGTTACAATCAGGGAAAACATGAACTCATGTTAACTGATAGATAAAAATACTATTGGTTAAATAGAATTAAGAATTTAAATATTTCATGAGTAAACTCAAGCAAAGAGAAGAAGGTAAGAATTACAGCTTTGAGGAATTTGGCAGGCAAAAATCTCATGTAAATGGGGCAGCTACATAATGGGTAGATGTTTCAGCTTAGTTTAAGTTACAAATTCAGGGAGCATAATAATATATGTACCTCAATTCCTGCTTCGTGATTCATACATGACTGGACACCCAAACCAAAAACTTTCCAAGTTTCCCAAGTTCTTTTTCTTTTTAATTTTTAAAAATAATTATTTTAGAGAGAGCAAGAGAGCAGGGGAGAAGGGCAGAGGGGAGAGAGAGAATCTCAAGCAGGCTCCATGCTCAGTGCAGAGCCCCATATCAGCGCTCGATCCCATGACCTTGGCATCATGATCGGAGCCAAAATCAAGAGTCAGACGCTCAACTGACTGAGCTACCCAGGTGCCTCACCCAAGTTCTTTTTTATAAGCAATAATACCCAAAACCTACTTCTCAACGCTCTAGTGCAATTGTCTATGAGAAATGAGGTGAAAAATTCTTTGACGGATCTGCTTTGTTTTAATACTATAGATAATAGGGTTCATCACAGGAGGTGCTAGTAGATAGATGTTGGCCAGGATGACATGTACAATTGGAGGGGCATGCTTGGCAAAGCGGTGAGTCATGGAAAGTCCCACCAAGGGCACATAGAGGACCAGAACAGCCAGAATGTGGGACAGACAGTTATTGAGAGCCTGGAAACTTTCACCCTGGGAGCTGATTCTCAAGACACTTCTCAGAATGAGTGCATAGGAGACCACAATGAGCAGGGGGTCCAATGTAGTAAAGACCAGAGCTATAACAAATCCATACCAATTATTGATAGTGGTATCAGCACACACCAGGCGAATCATGTCTTGATGAAGGCAGTAGGAGTGGGAGAGATGGTGGGAGCCACAAAATGGAAGCCGTTTCAGTAGGAATAATGCAGGAAGAACAGTCAGAACACAGCGGAAAATGATGGCTATCCCTATTCTTCTGATGACCCGGTTGGTAAGGATGGAGACATAATGGAGGGGGCGGCAGATGGCCACATAGCGGTCAAAGGACATGGCCAACAACACGGAAGATTCCATAAAAGAGAATCCATGGAGGAAGAAGAACTGGGCAAAACAAGCCTCAAAGCTGATCTCTGAGGCATTAAACCAGAGGAGTCCCATGACTGTAGGCAAAGTGGTGAGGGTAAGCCCCAGGTCTGTTAGAGCCAAAATAGAGAGGAACAAGTACATGGGCTCTTGTAGGGAGGGTTCTATCCTGATGACAGCCAGGATGGTGATATTGCCCACAATGGAGACCGTGTAGAGACAACAGAAGGGGATGGAAATCCAGCCATGGGAAACCTCAAAGCCAGGGATGCCCATGAGGATGAAGAAGAAGGGGACTTGAGTGGAGTTAGTAACCCGAAACATGACTGGAAGAGGCAGCCTCAAGACCAGAGCTCTTTCCCAAATCTGTGAAAAGTGGACAACATAAGGATTGAAATAAATAGTCTATGACTATCCGAAGTCACTCTGTGATAGATCATCAAGTAAGACCTGGGGAAAGAGAGCTATCTGGGCAATGAGTTTACAAATGTTTTATCAGTTTTGCTTGTTTTAGCTCTTACCTTGCCATCTCTCGTCAACCACTGAGTTGACAGCATGAAGTTCTCATTAGTTTTAACCCAAAGACTTCTTTATACATCCAGAAGGCAGTTATGCCTTTGCAGCAGAAGGTATAAGGGTACATTATGGCCATTGGAAAGAATAACTGTGGAGAAGAGATTACTGTAGGACACCTTTGGATGGCATGGGGCTAGGAGAAAAAAAGAGAGAGCCGAGACCAGTAAATGTAAAAAAAACGATTCCAATATGCTTATTGACTCTTTTGAACCAAGTGAACAATAAAGAGAGACTTGAACTGAGGTAACAGAGTGGGGAAAGATAATGCCTGTCTTCAGAGCCTAGGATTCCTGAGACAGAACTTTTAGAGGCCATATGGTGCAAGGACTCTGTTGGAAAGGACCTTCCATGAGCGAAATGGGTCAAACTTGGGTGCTCAGATATCTGTCAAAAGAACCTATATTAGAAGACTAGGCCTAGGAAGCACTTTCTTGGAAAGAATACAACAATAATAGTAGGAACATCTCCACAGGAACAGCCTAATAGCATTGGAATAAGGCAAAATACCCTCTTGGTGCATAAAGCAGTTGGATCCATTGGATCAGCCAGTAGATTTCTGGGAAGCTGTTTAAGTTCATATTGATGGATGTGAAAGGGAGCAGAATCTGCCACCCCAAAATATGCCTGTTTGGCTTAATGATTATCTTGAGTTGATTATTTCTAAGAAACAGCAGACCTAGAACAAAAGCTGAGTAGATGTTACCTTTCTGATCCTTACGCTGACCAGTAAGGGACATTTGCATTTATAGGGGAGATCTGGAAGAGGAGAAGGAGTAAATCTTTGGAAATTCTTACCAATCTCTTCTCCACAACTATTCTTTCCAATGGCTATAACACACCGTTACACCTTCCTGCTGCAAAGACATACTGTTATGCATGACAACCATTCCCTTGTTTACTGTGCTTTTCCTGGGAACTTCCCACTAGAAGCCCTCCCTCCTACCCATCCAGCCCCCAACGTTTTTCTTCATCTTTATTCTAAGAAGGCATTCAAGGTGATGGTTTGGACCATTTCAAGGAGTTACTCACTTTTATTGGGTATGTCCCAGGTAGACTGGAGGTATATATGTTATTAAAATTTTAATCATTTGTCTCCAATTAATCTTTTATTATAAGGAGTCTTCAGCCAAAAACCTAGAAAGGTAAAGGAAAATTATTTTTCTTCTCTTACAGTGGTTTGGATAAGCTATTTCATCTTTTTGTTGTTGTTTTGTTTTGTTTGTTTTTAACATTGCTGTATGGTGAACCTTCCTTGTGCTTTCTCTAACTTTGCTCTTGATAAACTCAAAATATCTTGCTCTTTTTGTCCACCACCAAAAAATGGAAACCATTACTTGGGAATCCTCTTGTGACTGAGGGTGATCATAGGTGTTATCTTATCCACTGGGAAGACTGACAGATTGAGGAAGCAGAAGAGAATAGGAATGGAGGAAATCCTGGGCTATGGAAACCAGAATCTCTTTCTATTGACCTATCGCTACCCTGCCTCCATAATGGCTTCAGAGCTCTGGCAGCTTTTTCAACATTCATGATGAGGAAGCATAAGGCAAGCTGAAGGCAAAGTAGAAGCTAACAACAGGTCCCACACACACCCAGGTGGGATGTGTGTGACATTCCTCAGGCACTCCTGGCTGCCCAAGAACAAAGGAAAGGAAAGAAAACAAATGGTTCAACTGATAGAGTCTCCATCAGTTTACAAACATCTTAGTAAATTACAAGAAAAAGGCAATCTTATCAATAGCCTAATCTCCAGGAACTCCCTACTGTCTTAATGATAATGATTTGCCAGAGGAAAAAAAAAACAACAACCTTAGCTTAACAAAAGCTAGGCCTCCAGTAATCTGTGAGTCTTCTTTAGCAAAGGAAAATCGCTTTGGAAACTTCCCCTTGAATTTATCTCCCCCAGCTCCATAGTATATAACCAGGCACCCTTCACAACCCCAGTACAGCTTTTTTCTGCCCACAGGTCCTATCCCACGCTTTAATAAAATCACCCTCTGTGCACCAAAGACATCTCAAGAATTCTTTCTTGGCTGTTGGCTCTGGACCCCACTATCACTCGGAAAGCCATCATTAAGAGACTCTTTTTTTGGTGCCCTTTCTCCAGAAGTAACATTACCCATAGAAAGTTCCCATCAGCAATCTGTGCCCTGGCACAATACCATAATCTAGTTTTAGCTCATGTCCCTCAAGCTCCGGGAGCCTCACCCTTCCTTCCTCCAGCTTGGTAGTGACATGTATCTTTATATCCATAAGTCTTCCTGCTCAGCCTCACTTTCTATCCTATCTTTCTGGTAATTCATGGCCATGTACATCACCTGTGTCTGTTAGCCAGATGCCTTGGTTTTTCCATAGAACTGCTTTCCCTGCTGAGCAGAAGCTCAGCTTTGTATAGACTTCTATAGGTCCTCAGGGAAAGAAGTAGCCCTTGGGGCTCACAAGAGTCCAAGGTACAGAAGAAAGAAAGATTTGTGTGACATAGTATGCTGTGGACCACACTTAGTTAAGGGACACGAGGTGCATACACATTCCAAGATGATTTTCCAAGAACAACCTGAGCAAACTCAAGACCAAACCGAACCAATCAAATAAACAAAAAGCTCTGTGTAGTTTCTCTAGAGATACCTGACGGAGAATTTCTGAGATTCTTTTGACAGAAATTATTGGGAGGATATTCTTTTTGTGAAGTATTTACCAAATGAAACACTGGAGCAGGAACTTTCCAGCACTCTTCTCCATTGCACACTGTGGTGGGGTTTTTTTTTGTTTTTATTTGTTTTGCTTTGTTTTTTGTTGTTGTTGTTGTTTACCATTGATCATAAAGATAAATAAACTTAGAGCCAGGAAAGTGCAATGATAAAAGATGGAATTAAGGATGAGGTAATTTAATTTATTCTCTACCAGAACAATACTAGTATTTTTCTTTACAAAATATTTTCAAAATTTTTATATCCTTTTCCCCATTATGCTCAGTAATCCTTCCTTTTTTTAAAAGAAGCACAAATATTGCATTTTCCTACCTAAGTGGTTGTAAGTTAGGCTAATTTGGATTCAAACCCTAATTTTAATACTCACGAATTGTGTGACTCTGGTCTGGTGACTTAAACTTTCTTTGCCTTATTTTACTTTCAGTATGTCAAGGATAATAATCCTGTTTGGGAAAGTGCTGAAGACACTTCTTGGTACTTATCAAGGCCTAAATAATTGTTAACTATAAATACTAATTGTACTAATAGCAGACTGCTATAATAGTCATTGTTATATTATTACTATTATTATTACTAATATTATTATCATTAGCATTATTATTAGTCTCCCTACTTTCAAGGACGCAGTTATTTTAACTATTTTCTTCAATCTGTCTTTTTTCCTAATCTGCAGGCATGGCACCAAGATCTTGATAAGAAAATTAGATTATTAGGAATGTGTTCTTGTTAGCAACTTAAACGTTGTTCGAGGATCCTCATGTTTGTTCTCAGAAATGTTGGAAAACCTATCTTACTTAACTCTTTAATGCCAGGAACATTGTTGTATCTTGGTAGCATAAACCAAAATGACACACTTTTCCCAGAAAGAGTAGACAAAACACTAAGGCGTAAGAAGGAAGCCAAAGGAAATGTGTTATCAGTACTTTTAAGCAAAGGGAGCAAAGAAAGCTGAGATATATATTTCTCCCATCCAAGTACTAACCAGGCCCGACCCTGCTTAGCTTCCGAGATCAGACGAGATCGGGCGCGTTCAGGGTGGTATGGCCGTAGACTGAGATATATATTTCTAATGATATTTCAAATCCATAGTATTATTTCAAAATAAGCTCTCTCCCAACAGATACTACGAAAGACTGAAATTACACATTTTGACTAGTATGCCATTCACTTGCATTTTAGAAAAGAGGTGAGCTCTGACACTAAACCTCTTTATTCAAATTCGGACTCTCATCCACCAGCTAGAGATCTTGAGCTATTTAGTGAAACACACTGTCCTTCCACACCCCAACTCTCAAGTGTTTCCCAAACTGTTGAAGAATTTTACTCTTCCACAAGCAACATCTGGGAGTTCCAAGTGTTCCACATCCATAACAACATATGGTACTATCTGTTGTCTTAACTGTAGTCATCCTGGTGTCTAGAAGTCATTTTATGGTGGTTTAAATTGGCATTTCCTTAATGACTAATAGTTTGATCATCTTTTCATATGCTTCTTAGACATTAGCATATCTTCTGTGAAAATACTTACATTAAAAGTTTGCCATGGGGCGCCTGGGTGGCGCAGTCGGTTAAGCGTCCGACTTCAGCCAGGTCAGGATCTCGCGGTCCGGGAGTTCGAGCCCCGCGTCAGGCTCTGGGCTGATGGCTCAGAGCCTGGAGCCTGTTTCCAATTCTGTGTCTCCCTCTCTCTCTGCCCCTCCCCCGTTCATGCTCTGTCTCTCTCTGTCCCAAAATAAATAAACGTTGAAAAAAAAAATTAAAAAAAAAAAGTTTGCCTGCTTTCATTGGACTGTCTTCTCATTATTGAGGTATAAGAATTCTGTATTCAATCTGGATCCAAGCCTTTTTCAAATGTACATAATTTTTTTTTTCAATCTCTGGATTGACTTTATTTCCTTAACAGAGTCTTGTGAAGGGCAGACTTTGTTAACTTCAATGAAGTTTAATTTATTAATTCATTTTTTTTCTTAAAATAGATCATAAAGATTTTTTTCCTATATTTTCTCCTCAATGTTTTACAGTTTGGATATATTTTTATTATGTACACCTAGGTCTTTGCTGTGTTAAATGAACTTTTGTGTAAGGTATGAGATAAGGTCAAAGCTAATTTTATTTTTGTATAAATATACAGATGGACCAGCACCATTTATTGAAAATATTTTTTCTTACAAAAATAGTTGGTGACTTTGTCAAATATCAATAATTGAGTTATGTGAAGATCTCTTTGTGAACTCTCTCATCTGTTTTGTGGATGTGTTTGTCTCTCATTATGCTTATTTGGCACTATTTTACTGAAGATTTACAGTAAGTATTGAAATTAGGTAGTATATGAGCTGTACAAAACTGTTCTTTATTTGTAAGGTGTTTAGCTAATCCAGATCTTTTGCATTTCTATAAAAAAATGTGAAAAATCTATGGAATTCTACAAAAAAAATGCTAAGAATTTTTTTCCCCCTACCTTCCAAATGAATGTGCTAAGGTCTTCTTCTTTTTTTTATTGTTACTGGATTCACTTACTATTATTTTGTTAAGACCTTAAAAACAAACAAACAAAAACAAACAAACAAACAAAAACTGTTCATGGATGGAAAATATAAGGTAGTAATTTTCTTTCCTCAGCAAAATCTTTGCACTGTTTTAGAATCAGAAATGTGTTGACCCAGTGTTGGTATGTTTCTTTTTTATCTATGATAATGTAATTTCATGTATAGCCTAATTTAATCTTTGTACCACTGTTCAGATATGCTTTACCTCTACTTATATGATAATTACAGAATATTTTGTTATTATTTTGGTTTAATATCAATTGTGTTTTAAGGAATTCAATAGAGAGAAAACAGTCTTAATCTCAATTGTTATTTAGCCTAAAAATGTTTATTTTACCTTAGGTTTTGAGGTAAATTTTCACTAAAAATCTACATGAAGAGATTTTATTTCCACCACATCACAAATGAAATCGCACATTTTTTCCTTTGACCCCTGTTGTTTCTAAAGAAAAGTCGTACAACATTCTTTTCATAGTTTATTTGTATGCAATGTGTGTTTTTTAATATTCATTCACCTGTATGTTTTCTTTAATTGGCCTTGCTCCATATTTGCTGAGCATCTGAATTCATGGGTATCCTTTATGTTATAATATTTAAAAACTTCAGGCAATAATTCTTCAAAAATTTTTGATCCTTTTTTCCTCTCTTCTTCCCTTCTAATACACCAATTGCACATGTGGTCGACATCTTGATCTACCATCTCTGAGAGTTTTTTAATTAAAAAAAAATATTTTTGTTTCATTCAGTGCTTCTGTTTGGATGATTAACATTGATGCATCTTTGAGTTCAGTTACCCTTTCTCCTATGCTGTCCAATCTACTCTGGATCCCATCCAATAATATTTTGATTTTAGTATTTTATTTTTCTCTAGTTGGATTCTCATTTATTTTTTCATACTTTCCAAATATTTCCTGAAATTTCTAATCTCATCCACATCTAAATTCCTCATCTTGTCTTATCCAAAGTGGAGGTACATTGGGAAAAAGACAAACAGCGTTAGCTTAATGGAAGATGAAGGGTAAATTTCAGTCAAACTTTTTGAGAGAACACTTCTAGGCTAGGAGAAAACCCAAGAATATTCTTCAAATACCATTCAAAATGACTCTCTTCTGGGTTGAAGCTAGAGGCAGAGAGCACAACTGGATATAGCCCGTCAAAACTGAAAAGAACAGATGGTGACCATTCCAAGATTCTATTGGAGGCCACTTGTGGCATCTCTTTTCTCTGTTGTCCTTTGGTATCTACAGAATAAATAGGCTTTGAAAGGTCTTGTGTCTCCTCTCCTATTATGGTTGTTGGAAGGAGAGGATATTCTTTATGTACTGGAATTATAAGTAG
The DNA here is from genome assembly GCF_016509475.1 of Prionailurus bengalensis. NCBI lineage: Eukaryota > Metazoa > Chordata > Mammalia > Carnivora > Felidae > Prionailurus > Prionailurus bengalensis. Next base: position 61,921,824 of record NC_057346.1, read on the forward strand.
AGAGATGTGGATAGACCAGAAACCAGAGAAGGCTTGGTCTGACCATCTACTGCTAGGAAGCTCTCATAAGAACTGTGAGTCTGAGGAGTAGTTCAAAGAAGGCCACTCTCTTGTTTCCACAGCTTTGCTTTATACTCAATGTGTCTAAACAGGGATGATGTAACAAAAATACTTCTGTAGACTTTGAGGCTCATGAGAGTAGAGACCCTACCATTTATCCACTGCTCTGTCCTAAAGCCTTGTGCCTGGCACATAGTAGGTTCTTAATAAATATTTGGAGGATAAATGCATAATTGTGGGTCTCTGTGAATGTCTCTATGGAAGCCTGCATGTTTCTGGGTGTATGAATGTGCTCTGTTCAACTTCCCTAGGTTGACTAAAGAGATACTTTTATTCTCCAACTTTGACAACTAGTATTCTTCTTGGAGCATATCAGGCACCTTCCCTGAAGTGAGTACTCAAGGTCGCAGGTCAGTGGTGATGGTTGTTACTAAGCGATGAGTAAAGTTTCTTGGGATCAGAGTCCTTATGAAGCTGCTTGCAGAGGCCAGCTGAAGAAATCGGAGCAGAGGGGTCCTGGATAAATGCAGGGCCCCAATAAGCAGTATGCTGTTACTTTGAAATCAGCCAAGAAGTTGAGCCTCAAAAGTGGGAGGAGGGGTAATGCAAAGCCTATTAGACAATACTGTGATAATGTGTGCTTACAAAGAAGCAGAGCAACAGCCCAGTCCTTTGTCACCAGTAGATAGTCCACCTCCTTCCTCATTTGCCTACTAGTAACCATCCCACTGACTACATAGCATAAAACCTGCATGACATAGATAAGAAAATTTAGCCCTTAGCCTTCCTCATTGCTGTGAATGAGGAAGTACACAGACAGCAAGAGTTTGACTCTTTCTCAGTCTCCATAAGAAAGTTTATGTAGAGCAGTTCGCGTTAATTCAGGATACGAAGAGCTACTTTATTTTTTTCAGAAATTATCATGGGCCCCTGGGTGGCTCAGTTAGTTAAGCATCTGACTTAGGCTCAGATCATGATCTCATGGTTCATGAGTCTGAGCCCCATATTGGGCTCTCTGCTGTCAGTGCAGAGCCTGCTTCAGATCCTCTGTCCCCTCTCTCTCTGCCCTTCCCCTGCTCTCTCTCTCTCCCTCAAAAAATAAACATTTAAAAAGAAAAAGAAATTATTACTTTGTTGTTACACATTATTGTCACAACAGCTGCCAAAATGATGTATACTATAAACATTTTACTTGCTAAAAAACAAAATTATAAACCTGAGTGATTTTGAAGATTTAATTAGCTTTATTAAATAATTCATGAATCCAGCAGCACCCCTTCCAGCAAGTAGAGGGGAGCTCCTAGGATGTGAATAAAATGGAAGGTTTTTATAGAAAGGAGAGTGGGGCAAGAAAGTCATAAGCAAAAGAAAAGAAAGAATTATTCCAGGCAAGGCCATTTTCCTTTAGGAAGAAGAGTAGAGTAGTCTCCTCACGCAGCTGACCTCAGCTTCCTTTGGGGAGTTGGGAGTGCTATGTGACAGACTTCTTGGTGCCCATTAGAAAATTCCTGACTGACCTGTCAAGACTACATTTCTGGGAGAGACTGAAATTGATATTGTTTTTTCCAAACAGTCCTAGCCACTGGACTGTTTTCCAATGAGGATGAACTCATCCTCTTGGAAGTTGGCATGAAGAAATGAAAGTTCTTAGGACTTTGAAATTCAGTCACATCACTTCATTTAATGCCAGCCATGTGACAAAAAGCAAGTGATTTAATCTTTTCCAGCTTCACTGCCTTTAGCACGCTAAAAAGAAAACCAGAGGCCCAAAGTGGCATCGCCAAGGTTAAGGCCCTAAGTCAGTAAACCAGGGCCAAGATTCCTTTTTGCCCTTAGCAAAGTGTCATCATGGAGGCAGCTGAGCTACTAGAGGGAGGTCACTCTGCCTATTTCAAGGACTTGTCAATGGGCTGTAGGCAGTAAGGGAATTTTCATTTGCCTTTGTTTCCCACATCACCATGGCAAGCCCTTAAACCCCTTACCGTTGTTCTTGGATAGCCAGGAGTGTCCCAGGAGTATAACACACAGTCCACCTGGCAGGGAGAAGGGAGTGTTAGCTTGTACTTAACCCCTGAGCTTGCCTTATGCTTTCTCATTAGAGTGGCCTAGAGAAAAGTTTGGGAAATGTCAGGCTTGTTTTGGTGAGACAAGTGTTTGAGTTACCTGAGCTAGATGGGCTATGAGCAGAGACAGACAAAACAAACAAACAACAAACAAACAAAAATACCAGGTAGACCTTAACCCAAGCTAGGGGTGAGGGTAGAAGGATTGATTTTTTGACTTTTCAAAAGGGGTCTCACCAAAAATCTGTCACAGCGAAGACGAAAATTGGTTCTTCTTTGGAATGACTGGTGAGAGACAGGATATGAGGAAAGAAGAACTTACTAAAAAGATTGCTACAGGAAGATGTGGAGCCTTCCTCTATGAAAACATTCTAGACTTTCTATGCTTGCATAGATGCAGACATCCAGGGAGGCAAGGCAATGGGAAATATAGATTCCAACAAGAAGCTTTCTCATGGGCTCAGACCAGACTGCAGGATCCCTTTGACAATCCCAGCATGCATAGGTCTTTCCAGCCTGGAAAGCCCTTAACAATCACGTACCAAAAATGTTTATCTAAGGAGGGCCTTGCTCACCAGGCCTGGACCTTGGATCAGAAAAAGGTGTGCTTTGTGGGGTCAGAAAAATAATTTTCTTTCTACCCTTCTAGGTTCATGGCTGGGACCACCTCCTTCCCCCATGATAAAAGGCAGATTAACTACAGAAAAACAAACAAGTTTAATAACATGCATGCCTCCTGTATACATGGCAAGTACCCAGGAAAACTGAGTAACTCCCCAAAATGCCCCAAGCCACCATTTAAAATCCCAGGTCCAGCTAAAGACAAAAGATGTTGGGAGTTGGGAAGCCAGTTATGGGAGGCTAGTGGAAAAGCACAGTGATCAAGGGTAAGTTTGTTAAGCAGATTTAGGTCTTTGCCTTCCCCACCGACCAGTTTCCAGAGGTTTAGTCCTTTTCCTCATCCTGGTAATAGAGGGAGACATCCTTACAAATGGAGATTTCCTTACAAATGTAAATGTCTCTTACAAGAGGGTAACTTCTACTTGGTTGGTTTTCAGAGGTCCCTTTGAGCCTTGCTGTTTCTTAAAAATGATCAGCCTAAAATAAGCCTTATGCCAAACAGGAATATTTTGGAGCCACAAATTCTGCTCCCCTTCAGGCTACAGCCATTTTCTGCAACAGAGACCCCTCCCCCAACCCAAGTGAGTCTGAGTCTGGAGAAACCAAAAACCTTGAGAAAGGATTTCCTTTAGTTCTGTGTCTGGTCTGACTGGGGATTCAAAGCTTGGTTAATTTAACTGGGACTAAAGGCACTCAGACACATCTGCATCCTATGAGGTTATCTTTAATATCTGAGAAAGTAGAGAAAAATATCTCTCCATTAATTTCACGATTTTATGTGGGTTATAGGGTTTGGGTATGCCTGTTGTCTGTATGCACGAGACAGAGGAGGAATGCACCAGCTGGCATTTCTCAGAACTCTGTGGGAGATCAACAGGATGTGGGAAAATGAAGTTGGAAGATGTATTTTCTTAACCTGTTGGGAAAGGAGGTTTGAATTTAAGCCCGTTTGGGGTTGAAGGCTCCCCCTGGTGGTTGTATTGGAAAACCACAAGATGCATATTGACCTGGCTGTTTGTTCTACAGTAATCTCATACCCTGCCAAGCCTGACTCAGCTAGGTATTGATACTGGGTAGAACCTCCCCTAAATATAACTTGTATGGGGATCCTGAAAAGCATGCTAGGATCAAATATATCCTTGTCTCTCCCACAGGCTTTCTCAATCTCTGGTACGGAGTAGGCTCACTTGTTCTCCTTGTGGATAGGGAATGAGCTAAGACCGTCATATTCTCACATACACACAGCTGTCTCTGTCTGTATCTTTCACACATGCACACACATACACACACACACAGGCACATGTGAAAATAATATTATATGCACTGAAAGCCACACTAGCACACATAAAAATAGATACACCCTTACATTGATACTTTTAGTAATGGATTTAGATACTCTAGTAAGGGATTCTTTTTTTTTAAGTTTATTTATTTATTTTGAGAGAGAGACAGACAGAGTGATCAGGGGAGGTGCAGAGAGAGAGTAAGAGAGAAGGAATCTCAAGCAGACTCTCTGTTGTCAGTGTGGAGCCAAACATGGGGCTCAAACTCACAAACTGTGAGAACATGACCTGAGCCAAAACCAAGAGTCAGCCTCTTAACCTACGGACCCACCCAGGTGCCCCAATACTTTAGTAATGGATTCTAATACATTCAAGATTAGACTCACACCAACATATTGATATACCACATCTCTAAGAATCACCTACCTACATTCACTTCATTTTATATTCATAAGATTTCATTGTTGGGAGGCGAAAAATTTTACTCTACCCTTCAAGATTCTTCTAGCTAGTCTAAGAATTAAACTGACATGAGACAGATTAATCATTAATAAATCATGAAACAGAAGAAATTCAAATTTAACTACATATATATGGGGGCTCCATAAGCATAAAAGGCCCATAGAGAGTCAGTCAAGCAATTGAGGCTTATACCATCAAGAACTAAGGAGAAGGGGACAGGGATCTGGGACTTTAAAGGAGAGAGAGATAATTCACAAGAAGATGAAAAGAGTAAAAATTTGGAAAGCAAATGTTTCCTGGGCCTCAGAGAAACAATGAGACAGAATAATTTTAACAAGCAGATTTTGCTAGGTTCCTCCCTGTCTACCACACCTAGTTCATATTATACTGTAGTTGTCTATGGTAATAGTTCTCTTCCTGGAACAGGTGTCCTTTCTAAATTCTTTTAGGCAGTCATGGGAAGCAAAAAGAAACCTTAGAATTTTGTTTCTTAAAAATAATCAGCCTAAAATAATCCACACACCAAAGAGACACATTTTGGGGCAGCAAATTTTGCCTCTCTACACCATCATTACCCAAAGGGACAGAGATGTGCCCAAGAACTATTCCTTTGTTGTTCGGTGCCACCAGTCTTCAGAAACAAATTCTGCCTTCCCAGCCTGGGATAGTCAAACTGTTCAGTAAACTGTGTTTAACACAATCTGTTTTCTTTACCAAATATGATCTTCATAAAGAGAAAACTATGTCATGTCAACTTATGTATCTGCAAGGCCTTGCTCAGGGTTTTTCAGAGAAGACATTTAATAGATGCATAGCAAATGAAAATTGATAAGAATGGTTAATGTCATTTCAATCTTCATTCTAAAGGATTTTTCTGTGATATAACAAAATAAAGCAAAAAGACCTAAGAACATTTTGTATTTCTTAAAATGACAATTCCTTGGGCGCTAGTCCTTCATTTATTGTATAATTCAGAGAAGCAGAGTAGAAAGCTATTATATAGATGCTAGCAAGAAATATAAGGCAAATAGTATTGCAAGCCCCCAGATAAGTGGAAGGTTATCCATCCATTCCATAGTATCATTTAGCCACGTGAAAAGCTAGGAGTTATTCTCACCTAGCACCGTGCACCAAATAATGTCTCTTGCCAGTGCAGATTTTAAATACTTTATACATATTGCTAACAATATCTTCCATAAAAAAAATACAAGGTCATTCCTTGCTTTGTTAAACTCAATCATCAATATGCATACATTCTTCCAGACTCTTATCTCTGCCTACATCTACTGTCTCATTCCAAGGTATTACTTCTCTCAAATTTTATATTTGAGTTTTGGAGAATTTTATGGTTCTCAGAAAAATTTCCTCACCTCTATGCCTTAGTGTATACCCCTCCTTCCTGCCATTCCCTTGCTATAAAGTACTGTCTCATGATTAATTCTTACTTAGTCTTCATAACTCAGTTGGAGTGCCTTCCCTGTGCCTCCCAGTTGGGCTAGTTGCTATGCACCCAAACTCCCATAATTGCTATGTCCATGTCTTTGGTTGTCCATATGATTGTTGTATTATTTCATATGTCATAGAGGCCCCCAAATAATAGCAATAGTTGCTGCTGATGGTAATAACAGAAGCAATTGTTCCCTAACTTGGCTCCCTCTAGGCCATGACCAAAATTATGTTCTCAATAAAGGCAGAATACTCTCAAATTTTTCTGGTAAGAATTTTCTTTCCTACAAACCTAATTGAGGATTTTCAACTCTCTCCCTCTGTTGCCTGAGCCAGAACTCTCTTCATCAACTACAATTTCAAAAGATGACCTGCTCTCTGCATCCTGTCCTGTCACCCTAACTCTGCCTGCCTACAGTCTGTCCATAATTACTGGCTATTTACCTCGTCTGAGGTGAGGCCATCTTCTATCTAGGTGTATTCTGATCACACTGGCATGTCATAAACTTCAGGGGTCTCTGTCCTCACTTTGGGTCTATATGTCCCATTTGGGGGGTTCACACTCATGCAAACCTGATCAACCATCTCCTGCTTATGATTACATTATTATAATACTTTGTTCATGCCAATCTCCAAGTGTGTGTGTGTGTGTGTGTGTGTGTGTGTGTGTGTGTGTTTGTGTGTGTTCCACGGGAAGAGAAGTGTGCATACAACCTGACCACATAAATCAATTCAGGTTTTGTAGCTTGGACTGAGGAAGAAACACAAACTGACTTTCCTGAGACGATGGTATTTGTTACCAGAAGAGGGAAGAAGGCAAGAAGAGAGGGAACGTTGGGGAAAAGACTCCTTGCATCAGGGCTTGTTGAAGTAGGGTCTGCATATTCAGATTTGAGTGGAGAGCCTCAGGAAAGCCTGAGAAACCGTCTGGAGCATCCATTTGGGATGGGAGTGTGTATGGAAGGTTTTCCTCTGGCCAGCATCTAGGCTCAAAGGTGCAGTATCTGGCAGAGACAAAGAGTGAAGGAATGATCTCATCAAAGGAAATAGGCAAGTGCGCCTGAAAATGACTTCGAGAATGGGAGGACATGGGAGTGCTGGGGGCTCTGGTACTTCCAGGAAGGTGAGCAATGTGAGCCAATGTGGCAGCTGCGTGGGTGGTCTTCATACACCATATCCGGCCTTTCTGGCAAACTGTGGGACCATTCTGATGAGCACAGGGAGGGATCAAATGAGGTAGCAGGTGGCTGGGATCAGTTTCTTCATAAAGCAGGAAAAGGGGATGAAGCTGTACCATTTTTCTGCCAGCGGAGATCCAAAAGCCTGGAGATTAAGTCCGATAAAGTGAGGGCTCTTCAGCCTCAGGTGAACTCATGGAAGGAGAGAGGGATGTAGAGGGGAGAGGAGTCACGTTGGCTCTTGCCCACAGGGCTCCCAGCCCTGGGGACTCTTTGTTTGTCCTCAGCTTCTCCCAGCTGGTGCCATGGTGCTTCACATGCACAGAGAAAGAAGGAGGATAAATCCTTCCCTGGCAGGACAGCCTGATGCGTCACACTGATGCTGTGCCATTCTGCCTACCCGCTTCCTCTCCTGGTACAGATCACCTGAGCTTCACTTTTTTAAAACGAGCATCTGCAGGTTAGTCTCCACTGCTGCCCTGAGCCAGGGTTTCAGTGGGGGTGAGGGTCATATGAGAAGAAAGAAAGAATGCAAGGAGTGGGGGATGTAGAGTTGTCCAGGAAAGCAGAGACCCTGGGAAAATGTGGCCTAAGTTCTAATTCCAGCTCCGGCACCTAATCCTTGAATGACCTTAGACAAGTATGTTCAGCACGCTGGGCCTTAGTGTTTTGCATTTGTAAAATGAAGTCTTGGACTCCATGATCTCCCAGAAACTCTTCCACTCCTGACACTAGCAAAAGCCTTTGCAAAGTACCAGGGCCAGAGAAAGGAACAGAGACTGCCCTCTCTAGAGAAAAGGAAAGCCCATCTACAATAAATATTATGTTACTGAGGCCACGAGAAAGGACTGCCTGGCTCCCCAGATGTGCACAAGCCAGGCCCTTCTTGGATTATTTCTGGAAATCATGGATATCATAAACCCTCTGGTCTCCACAGACTCCTCCCTGTCTTCTCATCAACCAAGCAGCCATTAGCTTCTTCAGTTCAGATTTTGTACATTTTGTACATGTGTACCAATTGAAGTACATTTTGTGTGCCGGACCAGTGAACATGGCAAGAAGGATCTTGCCCCTAGTCTTTTCTATTAACACAGTTACCCTTATGGCTTCCCCAGTATCCAGAATATGCCCACTCCCCTCCAAAGTCCTCATCCACCCTGGTCACAAAAGGCACATTGACACATTGAATTTGACCCTTGTGGGAATGCTCAAAAGTGAGGTATCTTCAAAAATAAGGTCCAAGTCCATCTGGGTATTCTCCTACTCATAAGAAACAGTAGCCTCTACCACTAACTCAGTTTTTTTAAATAGCAAATATTAGGTTGAAACAAAAGAATATTTCAAACACAAAGGTAAGGTGGAGATCTACCTGTTCATAGTGAAAAATCTCTTTTCAGGAATTTCTTCTTTCGGCCTCTGCTGTGAATACTATAGTTACATTGTCAGTAGCCACGGCTGTATGCTGACAGATGGACTTCATGGGTTCTTTTGTTTGTTGTTGTTTCTGTTTTTGTCTTTCAAAACCTTAGTTACTCCAAAACCTTTATCAGACACATGGTTCTCTTTTGGGGTGGGGGTGGCCTCAATCTCCAGAGTGGCTCTGATGTTTACCCCTTTCACGCAGGACAAAGCAGGATTTTTCTTCCCCAGCGAAGGGATGCAGGCTGGAGGCCAAAGCCAGGGTGGGGAGGCAGCCTCGGGCCTCTGAGTGCTCACCTCAGATGGGAAGATTTGGCCCACTCCAAGGGAGGATCAAAGTTTGGGCTCCGGTTTCTCCTCACTCTGGAAGAGGGTGGGGTGAGTCTCAGGGGAAGCAAGTGGCCACCTCTCTTTCTGGTTCAGGGAGCTGGGACAGAAGCCAAGAGGGGCTTATCTGTTTCCTCAGGACAGAAGTCCTGCCAGTTCTTTTGAGTAGGCTGGGGATGGGGATGGGGTTGGCTCTCTGGCCTGGGTCTTTTCAGGCCAAGATGGAAATGGAGGCCACTTTAGGAAGGTGGCAATTTGGGGAGATTTTTTTTAAAGGAGAAACACCTGTTTCTTTCTTAACATGGACAATTATCTTTCATTTTCAGAGAAACTCCTCAGAACTTCCTTTCCAGGAGAAATAACCCCAGCCCTATCATTGTCTATAGACCTCCTTTCTCCCAGAGCCTCCTTCCTGTCCTTATCATTCTAAAGTCAGTGAAAATAGCACTCAACACCAAACTCCAGGCACAGCTAATCAGGACAAGCGGTGAGCACTCGATTCATTCGCTTATTCATTTAGTTTTTTCACGCAAAAGCATATAGCAGTGCCTACTATGTGTTAGGCACTGTTCTGCACTCCTGGGGTCTTTCTTAGAGTTCCACTCTCATCAGTATAAAAAGTGAGTCATAAATTCTAAACACACACACAAACAACACACATATAAGGAGTATATATAAGATACAAATAACATATTTCATATATAGGGTATATAAGAAATACGTGTATGTAGATGTAAGTATAAATATCTGTAAGTATACTTATATATAAAGAATATATCTATGAAGAAAATATATCATATTATATGAAGTATGTATAGGTAAATATACTTATTTTTGTTATAGTATACATATTTGTAATTGTAATTGTTAGTTTTGTGTAACATATAAGTAGATACTATATATAAGTATAAATAAGTATATCTATACACTTGTTTCTGTTTTTGTATATAAACACATGTGTGTGTGTATGTATGTATATATATATATATATATATATATATATATAGGATGTATGTGTGGAATTTACACTTAAAAAATTTCTTTAACATTTAGTTATTTTTGAGAGAGCATGAGCGGGGATGGGGAAGGGACTAAGAGAGGAGACAGAATCCAAAGCAGGCTCCAGGCTCGGAGCTGTCAGCACAGAGCCCGATGTGGGGCTCAAACCCATGAAACCATGAGCTGAAGTTGAATGCTTAACTGACTGAGCCACTCAGGTGCCCCTTTTATTTATAGTATACATATTTGTAATTGTATATACTTATATATAACATATAAGTAGACATTACATATAGTATAAATAAGTGTATTTATAAGCATGTATATACTTATCTTTAATATATATGTATATATAAAGGATATATAAGGATAAGTATAAATAAGTGTGTGTATATATATGTATGTATATATATATAAAGGAAGTATGTGTGTGATTTACACTTTTTTAAATGTTTATTTATATATTTTTAAGAGAGAGAGAGAAGAGCACAGAGAGAGGCAAAGAGAATTCCAAGCAGCCTCCACTCTGCCAGCACAGAGTCCAGGCAGGGGCTCAATCTCACGAACCATGATCATGAGATCATGACCTGAGATGAAATTAGTAAGACTCTGTCACTCGGGGCACCTGGATGTCTCAGTTAGTTGAGCATCCAACTCTGGATTTCGGCTCAGGTCATGACCTCCTGGTTCAAGAGCAGTTCATGAGATCATGCTCTGCATCAGGCTGTGCACTGATGTGAGGAGCCTGCTTGGGATTTTCTCTCCCCCTCTCTCTGCCCCTACCTCCCCCCTCAAAATAAATAAATAAACCTAAAAAAAATAGGGCACCCAGGTGCCCCTGTGATTTACACTTTCAGTGCTGTAGCAAAGGTATTATGTCAGTACCGAGAAAGATTTGCCTAACTCTACACAAGAAAGTCAAGAGAGATTTGTCAGAGAAAATGATATTTGTGCTGTTTTGAAGAATCAGCCAATGTTCACTGGTCATAAAAACAAGATTTTTTTTTCAGGAAAGCAAGATATACGGCAATGTGAATAATATCAACAAGAGGGGTGCCTGGGTGGCTCAGTCAGTTGAGCTTTGACTCTGGCTTAGGTCCTGATCTCACCGTTGGTAGGTTTAAGCCCCGTGTCAGGCTCTGTGCTGACAGCTCGGAGTCTGGTGCCTGCTTTGGATTCTCTGTCTCCCTCTCTCTCTCTCTCTCTGCTCCTCCCCTCCACACGCTCTGTCTCTCTCTCTCAAAAATAAATAAACATTAAAAATTTTTTTTAAATTTGCAACTAGAAAAATACATATAGGGAATTGTAGAGAATTGTAGAAAGAGTTGCATGGATTTGTCAACTGCAAGAGAAAAAAGGTCGGTTTACAAAGATGCCGAAGCCAGAAGGACCCGGCTACAGAATATTCTAACATATTCAGACCACACATCTTGGAATTCGGCAGACAGGGGCTCAGATGCTCACTCAGACATTAGCTCACCTGGAAGCCTTGGAGAAGTCATTTACCTTTGCTCTAGTTCCTTGCTCTGTGTAGTGGGGACAGAACATTTCATGGTTATGAGAAAAGTATGTGATGATGCTAAGTCTCCCCCAGAGTCTGGCTGGGGCACAGACTCAGCAAACCACAGCCCTCGCCATAGCTCTTCACAAGTGTGAACCGCATTCTGGTGAAAGGGGGCTGGGAAGAACTGGGAACAATGCAGAAGCTCAGAGAGTTAGCATTCTCTGAACAAGCCCCAGGACCGCAGCGGGGAATGGATCAAGGGGAGTCTGTGTTAGGCGTGCAAGTTAAGCGACAGAGAGGTCAGGTGAGCAGGTGAGGTGAGAACTAAGAACTATGTCAGTGAGCACAGGCGTGGAGACAAAGCAACAGACTGCTGGGATATTTAGGAGGTAAAAATTACTTAGTTAGAAAAATAGATATGGGAAGAAGCAAAGGGCCAAGGAAAGTATACAATATTGTCAAAAATGTATAAATGGGAGGAGAATCACGTGTGGAGAGGGTAGAGGATGGGCTCAAGATTAGATGTATTGGATTTAACTGGCATCCATTTTGAGACTAGCAGGAAGGCAGAAGTTTGAGCCTGATGCCTAGCAGAGCTGTCCGGACTAGAGATAAATAGTTAGGGGTATCAGTCTATAAGTAAAATAATAATAGCTTACATAACGAATGAGAAAGTATTTAACGTCAGGAGCCTGAGTAACATGAACAAATGAACATTTGTGCAATGGATGGGAGGGACTGAACAGGAGCTGTCATAAAAATTAGAAGAGAACCAGCAGATCCTGTCATCAAGAATTCCAAGAGAGAGCCTTTAAAAGAAGAAATAGCTCTAGAGGTCAGGTGTGACTAAGTTGCCATTGAATTCCACCCCTAGAGGTTGTTGGTGAGTTTTAAAAGCTTTGCTTTAGCTAAATTAAAAAAAAAAAAGCCATTGGACGGTTGGTTGAGTAGTGAACTTAGGGGTGAAGCAATGGAGAGGATACATGTAGATAATCCTTTCACCCCTTGTCAAAGTGATGAAAGGCTGGCATTGGTCTTCTAGAACATGTTTCCTTCTCACCACCTCCTCTGCACTCTTTCCACTGGTTGGCAGCATGCACCATCATCACTAACCCCTCCTGGTTGCATCCACAGCCCTTTCCAGTCCCATTTTATTGGCTAAAATTTTAGCACTGACTCACTTTGCTCTTTCCACTACTGATCCAGACTAAATTCTTATGGTTCCAATATTCCCTCCCCTAATCCAATCAGCAGCCACACTTTCAGCGCCCTGACCTCCTCTTAACAACGATTGCGTCCTTTACCTTAAATTGGCAGCTCAACCCCATCCCACACTCTAGATCGCTGGTCCTTTTTCACCATCTCTCACTCCTTCATGTCTTCACTTTTCATTTTACGCAGTGCAGTGTCCACAGCACATCATCATAATTACTCCTTTGATAGACCCTGAACTGTCATCATACAAGCCTACCCTAACTTCAACTCTCCACATACTTCTCTTCTGCATTTGAGCAGATAAACACAGTGGTCAAAAACACACAAAAATGCTGACCAGTTCCACTTTGAATTTATGAACAACCAGTGAGTCTCATCTCTGCCTGGAATCCTACACTGCCTCCTTCATCTGAACACTAGAATCAGATTTGATTCCCAACCACTCCATGGAAATGCTCTCTCACAATCAACCATGACTTCCTCGTCCCTAAATCCTCTGGTCACTTCTCAGTCCTTATTACCTTGACCCCTTAGTGATATTATATTTAATTGATTAATCCCTCATGAAACTTACACCCAAAACCATCATCTCCTGTTTTTTGCCTGATGCAACTGGGATTTTATTTTCCCTCAGAATATTTTAGTGAAGCCTCTCTTCTCTACTTCTAAATGCCAGATTTTCCCAGGGCTCAATACTAGAAACTTCTCTCTACACTCACTTCTTAGGTTTTGTCCAGCCTATTTACTAATATCTCTCTCAAATATATGTCTCTTCCTCAACTTATTTCTGGAGTCTACATTTCCTATACTGAGTTAATGAAAACATAACAAATGAAAACCCTACTGGGGGAAGTTGAATTTTTGACATGCTTTTGAAACAACTAGATGTAGATGCTCACTCAACATGGTGCTAGATAGGAGCCTAGAAATAAAAAATAAAAAATATCAGGTTATATATTTGATATTTATCAATGTATGGATAGTAAATAAAATCATGTGAGTGATGATATTTCCAGGAGAAACAATAGAGTATGGCCAGAAAATTGCTCAGAATAGGAATGGTTATATTTCAAGCATGAGCAATGAAGAGAAGCCAGCAAAGGAGACTGAGAAGGAATAAAAATTGCAGAAATACTGAAGAAAATCTGGTGAAGGTGGTGCTATCAAAGACTAAAGGTAGTAGAATGGTAGAATTGATAATAGTGAACTAGATGATAGCAAAGAAGATGATGGTCATGATTCTCCTTCTGTGTGATTGTTAGTGAGACCGGAAGAACTAATAACCAGAAATATCCATTTATTTTCAGCTCCATCCCTGAGGAATGACAGCTCTCTTCAGTCCTCAATTCATGCTCTTATCCAACATTACTCAGTTTAGTCCCATGTTCTACCTCACTGGCTTTCCTGGATTGGACACCATCGAACACTGGATTTTCATCCCCTTTTTCCTTATGTACCTTGTGGCCATCTCGGGCAATTGTTTCATTCTGATAGTTATTAAGACCAACCCTCGTCTGCAAAGACCCATGTACTATCTACTCTCTTTTCTGGCCTTCACTGACCTGGGACTGTCAGTGTCTACCTTGCCCACCACTATGGGAATCTTTTGGTTCAAATCTCATGGTATCTACTTTGTGGCTTGTCAGATCCAGATGTTCTGTATCCACTCATTTTCCTTCATGGAGTCCTCAGTGCTCCTTATTATGTCCTTTGACCGCTTTTTGGCTATCTGCCACCCCCTTAGGTACTCAGTCATTATCACTAGCCAGCGAGTGATCAGGGCAGGTCTGGCTGTCATCTTCCGGGGACCTGTGGCCCTAGTTCCCCTTGTCCTCCTCCTGAAGACTTTTCCCTACTGTGGGCCTCGAGTCCTTTCCCATTCTTTCTGCCTACACCAGGAAGTGATACACTTGGCCTGCACAGATACCACCTTCAACAACCTGTATGGGCTGGCAGTGGTGGTGTTCACTATGATGCTGGACCTGGTACTCATTGCACTGTCTTATGGGGTCATCCTGCACACCGTGGCAAGACTGGCCTCCCAAGAGGAGCAGCTCCGAGCCTTCCAAACATGTACCTCCCACCTCTGTGCTGTACTGATATTCTTTGTGCCTATGGTGGGGCTGTCCCTCGTGCACCGCTTTGGGAAGCACGTCCCACTTGCTGTCCATCTTCTCATGGCCAATGTCTATCTCTTTGTGCCTCCTATGCTTAATCCAATCATATACAGTATTAAGACCAAGGAGATCCGCCACATCATCAGCAAACTCCTCGGTCTTAAGAACGTCAGTACTAAGTCTTGGAGCTAAAGATTCCAGAGGGTACCCAGGAGAAGTTCCCAAATCAGGCCAAAGATTTACAGCATTGAGAACCTACCATCACCCCACATGTTCCCCAAGTTTTTTTCCACTGCCCTAATTAAAATACGTATAGATTTCTTTCCTGAGTTATGGGTTACGAGTGCTGATGTTCTCTTGCTTAAATTATAATTCCTCCTACGTATGAGACCTTGCTGTTTTGGTAGCACCAAAAATGGCCCAGAAGAAGATTCTGTTGAGGGTCATCAGCAATGTACAAATATTAAAACAAAAATTAAACAGAACAAAAATTAAAAAGGAAAAGTACATTAAGAAGCATCCAGAACAGAACCTGGAAAAGAAGAGATAAATTAACCTCAAGAAAAGTACCTTTCATTAATGGTTCCTTGGGACTGCTTCCCTCTTCTCTACCTGGTCAAAGTCCTTCTCTTCACTTTCTATACTGGTTAAGCCATGTCCTTTGGACTCTTTAGTCACATTGGAAGAATCAGAACCTGTCACTCTTCCCTAATGGTTGATTTAGGTAAAACACCTCCAAATCTTTCTGTGGATGTGCTCCCTCCTCATCCTGTTCATCTAGTAAAAGCCCTTGACCCCACTCCTGACTCCTCACATCTCTGATTTTACCTTTCCTGTGGACTTACTGTCAGGAATCAGAAGTCAGTGTTTGTTCCTAGGCACTTTGGTTGTGAGATCTTGCACAATGACATGACATGCGGCAAAATTTCAATGAAGGAAAATACCGCAAACATTTGTAAGTCATGATCCCATCGCTCAGGAGATTGTGAACCTAAAACTGGCAGAGAAGATTGCCCATACCGTTGACTAAATGAGATTCATGTTGGAGTCTCAGCATTGGGGTTGCTTCCTCATGGATATTTCCCTGAGGGCCTCTCTCCAACATCAAAGTAGATGCTCCGTGTGTCTGCTCCCTCAGAACCCTGCATTTCCCAGCATAACATCTGTCACATAATAATGTGCTCCTTCATGCTCCAGCTTAGTTCCTCCTCCTTCTCCTCCCCCTCCCCCATCTCTCTCTTTTTCTTTTTTTTTTTTTTTTTTGTCTTTTTCCAGAATGGATTTCTAAATTAAGCTCCCTGGAGGAATTATGCATCTTGTTAACCAGTACATCTCCATAAATACAATGAATGGCAGAGAACAGATGCTCAATGAATAAATGCCATTAATTTTTGGATACATAAATGCATAAGCAGAGTTTCGAAACTGAGAAAGAGAACTTCTTTTCTAGGGAAACTGTTTCTCTTCACACCCGGGAAGACCAAGAGGATTCCCTTATGATGGCATTTATCAAAGGGTGTTCCTCATCAGTATCCTAGCTCTGCTTCACTCAAATTCAGGCCCTCTGGGCCTCCAGCCTCCTATGCCACAGGTTACCATGACCTGGAAGTGCTTACTGAGAGTTACTCTTCACAGTCCTGAGGCATGGAAAACCTTGTATATAGTCCACCACCCCTCCTTCCTGAACGGCCTGAACAGAAAGAAACCTTGCTGAGTCTGTTTAATAAACTAAATTCTCTCGGGGTGCCTGGGTGGCTCAGTTGGTTAAGTGTCCGACTTTGGTTCAGGTCATGATCTCATGGTCGTGGGTTCGAGCCTGTGTTGGGCTCTGCGCTGACAGCTCAGAGCCTGGAGCCTGCTTCAGTTTCTGTGTCTCCCTCTCTCTGCCCCTCCCCCATTTGCGGGAGCGCTTTCGCTTTCTCTCTCTCTCTCTCTCTCTCTCTCTCCCTCTCAAAAAGAAACATTAAAGGGTTGCCTGGGTGGCTCAGTCGGTTGAGCTTCCAACTTCAGGCCAGGTCATGATCTTGTGGTTCACGAGATCAAGCCCTACGGGTGGATTCTGTGCTGAACTTGTTATGGATTCTGCGTCTCCCTCTCTCCCATCTCTCTCTGCCCCTCCCCAGCTCACACTCTGTCTCTCTCTCTTTCTCAAAAATAAATAAAAACATTAAAAAAATAAAATAAATATTAAAAAAATTATAAACTCAATTTTCTCTTTCTTTCCATGGACTTAAGAGTCTAGAGTTTCCCATATTCTTGCCTCTGCACAAGGTAATTTTTCCTGCCCTTATATTAGTGTCCCCCACCTCTTCACTTTTTTTTTCTTTAGTTTATACCATTCCTTTGGATGGTACACACATGGTTGATATCTGTCAGACTGGTTTCTGATTAATTTTTTTTTTTTTCTGTTTGCTTGGCCAAAATGGGAGATATGGTGATAGCAGCAGACCAGACAAAGACCTCAGATATGATGGCACTTGAAAAAGTTAACATTAAAAACAGTTGGGGGGGAACCTGGGTAACTTAGTCAGTTAACCGTCTGACTCTTGATTTTGGCTCAGGTCATGATCTCACGGTTAGTGAGATCGAGCCCCATGTCAGGCTCTGAGCTAACAGTACAGAACCTACTTGAAATTCGCTCCCTCTCTCTCTGCCCCTCCTCCCAAAATAAATAAACAAGCACTTGAAAAAATGTTAAAAAATAAAAATAGGTAAATTTGGGTTATTTAATAAGCAGTGCTAGCCAAATTTGTTATCCATGTGGAAAATACAATTTGATCTTTACCTTATAGTACACATAAAAAATGTATCCAATTAAAAATATAAATATTAAAAGGAAAATTTGAAGCTTTTTTTTTAATTTTTTTTTCAACGTTTATTTATTTTTGGGACAGAGAGAGACAGAGCATGAACGGGGGAGGGGCAGAGAGAGAGGGAGACACAGAATCGGAAACAGGCTCCAGGCTCTGAGCCATCAGCCCAGAGCCCGAGGCGGGGCTCGAACTCCCGGACCGCGAGATCGTGACCTGGCTGAAGTCGGACGCTTAACCGACTGCGCCACCCAGACGCCCCAATTTGAAGCTTTTTAAAAGAAAATACAAGAGAATAGATAAGTAGATACACATATATAGATAGACAAACAATGAAAATACAGTAAAACAGAATATACCAGAAACAAAGAGACAACACAAACCAAACTAGGAGATTCATCCGCAATGTATATCTATATGAGCAACTGATGCTTAAGGTTCAGAATATATAAAGAATCTCTATAAATTAGCAAAAATTTTAAAAGACAGAGAATCCAACAAGAAATTAAGCAAAGATATGAATCGGCAATGCATATACACAAAAAATGAATATGACAGGGGCGCCTGGGTAGTTCAGTCTATTTAGCGTCTGATGTCAGCTCAGATCATGATCTCATGCTTCTGGAGTTCAAGCCCCACATCAGGCTTTCTGCTGTCATTGCAGAGCCTTGAGCCTGCTTCCGGTCCTGAATCCCTCTCTCTCTGCCCCTTCCTCACTTGTGCTTTCTCTCTCTCAAAAATAAATAAACATTAAAAAAAACAAATATGCCAATAAACATCTGAAAACATGTTCATCTTCATAAGAAATTTGAAAAATAAAATAAATAACAAAAACCACCATATTTTATCAATAAAGTTAGCAAAATTGGGAAAAAAAACTTGATAATACCAAATGTATATCCTGTATATATCTGTACACAGGAAAAGCATTAAAAACTATGCTGAGATTGATAAATAGGAAATGCTAGAAAACAGCTCCAGGAAAATAAAGAAGTAAATCAAGTAAGCTGTGTTACATGGAAGGTTTTAATTCGATCTAGAAAAAGAACGTGAGGCAAAGAAGCAAAATGTTAAGATTTGTTAAAACCAGGTACACATAGGGGAGCCTCGGTGGCTCAATGGGTTAAACTTCCAACTTCGGCTCAGGTCATGGTATCATGGTCCATGAGTTCCAGCCCCACGATGGGCTCTGAGCTGACAGCTCAGAACCTGGAGCCTGCTTCAGATTCTGTGTATCCTTCTCTCTCTGCTCCTCCCCCACTCACACTGTGTCTCTCTCTCTCAAAAATAAATAAACATTAAAAAAAAACAGGTATGCATATAGATGTATATTTACTCAGGTGGTTATTATATCATTCTTTTTTAAAAAAATTATTTACTTATTTATTTTGAGGGAGAGAGAGCGAGAGACAGCACAAGCGGGGAAGGCACAGAGAGAGAGGGAGAGAGAGAAATTCCAAGCAGTCTCCACACTCAGCACAGAGCCTGATGTGAGGTGAGAACCCACAACCCTGAGATATGACCTGAGCCAAAAATCAAGAGTCAGATGCTTAACCAACTGAGCCACCCAGGCGCTATTATATCATTCTTTATATTTTATAATTAAAATATGTCCTATTTAAATACAAACAAAAGTACAAAATGAAATTTTAAAAAGAACCAAACTCTAAAACTGGATGTAAAAGCTCTTGTGTTTGTGTAGTGTTGTACGTGTGCATGTGTGTGTGTGTGAGTAGAGGGCCATTGGAATCCCAGTGGTTTGGGCGTGGGAGACTCTATGGAGCACTAGAGTCTTTCCAGTCCTAAAGTCAAGTGCTCCTTAAACATAGGTTCCATTCTGAGTTTTAACTGAAGTCTCCATGGGAGGCCACACTACTGAATGTTGGCTCTGACACTCAGAATGGGCTTCCCCATATGGAATGGAAACTTGTTTTCTGTGGATCCTGTTAGCAGAATGAGGTATAAAGAACATAGGATTTGGATTTGGAGTAGACTTTGAGTCCCATTTTTGCCACTTATGAACAAACAGGCCACTAAGTATCTTTTTTTTTGCAATTAGGAAATAAATATAGATAATGACATTGTTGAAAACTTCTATCTTATAGGAACTTAAAACTCAAATTAACATATTTTAATATTGTTAATAAGCAAATATTAAGAGTTCATAATCAAGTTCTGTGCTGACAAGCACATGGGAAAGAAGGGATTTTCATACACTGGTGTGAGAGCATAAATTGATTTGTCTTTTACAGAAAGCAAGATGCCTTGAAAGACTTAAACGCATTCATACTCTGTGTCTCAGAAGCACCCCTTCTAGAAATCTATCCTACTGAAATAATTGTAAATGAAAATTTGCATTCCCTGAGGACAAGGACCTATTTTTTCTGTGTGGTCACAGAGCTATCTTTAGCACCTACACTGGTGCTCAATAAATATCTGTTGTATTAATAAATAAATGAATATTACATGTTAATTGTGTCATTGTTCATTTTGATAAAAAAAAAACCTCACAGCATCCCAAGTATCTAGGAAGAGGATGTTATATAAATTATAGTATATTCATTTGATAAAATATTAGTTGGCTATTAAAAAGTGTACATAAATACCGAGAGGACTATTTTCAACATAATATTAAATTTACGAAATTTAAAATATTTCTGTAAAAAGCAATTGCTGTGCAACAACTATTTATATCCATAGGAAAAAAGCTATGATATATGTCTTTTTTCTATGCATTTCTCCATCTTTTTATTACCCAAAGTTTCCAAAAAAAAAACACCACATTTGAGTTTTATAACTGAAAAGAATGTCTTACAAAGAGTACAAGAGCATGTATGTGTGATTATGTTGATGATGGCAATGATGATAAAAGCTAACAATGTATTTTATTTATTTTTGACAAAGAGACAGAGTGTGAGCAGGGGAGGGGCAGACAGAGAGGGAGACACAGAATCCCTCAGGATTCCCTCAGCACAGAGCCTGACACAGGGCTCGAACCCATGAACTGTGAGATCATGACCTGAGCCAAAGTCAGATGCTTAACCGACTGAGAAACCCAGGTGCCCCGGAAGCTAACAATTTTTATGCTCAGTGTTTTATTTAATTCTCACACCAAAGCTATGAAGTAGATGTTCTTGTGTTTGACATTTTAAAATGAGGAGCTTGAGGTTCCCAGAGGAAAGGAACATTCCTTAGTTAAATATCTCCTGCATCCTAGACCAAGACCCAATTACAACTCTGTATAATTTTCCTAGATGGTTATGCCAGACCTTCTCTCCAGATTGGGTCAGTCTATTTGGGACAAGGGCCTGTTTTGCTGAAGGAAGTTCAAGTAAAAAAAAAATTACTTAGTTCTTCCTTAACTTCTATGCTATAGATATGAACTTCTTTAGTACTAAGTTTATACATAGAATTTCTATACCTGTGTAGTGTCTATGTTTTCAGCTACCATGCCTTCCTCTTAGATAAAAAATGAGAACCAACCAACAAAACAAGACTCATCAAAGTTATATTCATGCTAATGACAATAAATTGCACAACCCATTTACCAGCACCAATTCTACGCTCCCATGTGCAAAAAATTTCTTTACAATCATGTCATTTACTATCCTAATGCCTTCTTAAGACTTTAGAGCTAGCATTCTATTTGTAAAATACACATTTTTCAGGTCATTGAAATTCACATAATTTTATAATATCTTGTTTTGTGACAATTCTGAGCCTTTGTATGTTTCCTTCCCTATCTGGAATGCTGGATCCAGTGAAAGAGTAAAGAATATCTGTTAAATACTTATATTTCCTGTGAATCTTTTTGGTTTGTTACTCTGTCATGAAGAGTTAGTCCTTTTCAAGTCCGCCTCCTACAAAACACAATCATTTTCTCAAAAGCAGACAGAGATTATGTATTATTGATTGTTGCATCTAAGTATATGTCCCAAAGATTTCAGTGTCTATATATTTGCTGAATGAATGAGCAGGAATAACTACCTAGCAGGAAAGAGAGTCTCAAAGGGAAGCTAGACTGGGAAAAAAACCACAGAAGGGTCAACCAGTAAATTTTCTTGTAACAATAGCAGCTAGTGGGAGAAGAGAATGAAGAATCATCTGATCTGCCGAAATATCTCACGGTGGTACTTGCGAGTTGCTAAGTTTCCATGAAAGAAAAATGGTGTGCCCAACGACTAAGTTCTGGGAAGATACTGATCCCTCTTCAGTGTCTGCAGGTCTACAGCCATCTAAATAGTTTCCTCTGAGGGCCTAAGACCCAAAGGAGGACAGAGAGGCATATAAGTGCCATTGCAGCAGAGCATCCTGATTTAATCAGAAGAGGCTGGGACAGGAAATGAGAAGAACTACAGGGTTGGGGAAAGAAGCCACAGACAACAAGGGACCAGTAAGGTGTTGAAGGTGGATAGAGGCAGCCAACCCAGTGACCTTTCTAGTATCTCTTATCTAGCAAGTCTACAAGGAGAGTTATGGGATAGGGCAGCTTCCAGGATTATGGCCAGTCTGTGGTTAGAGCTACTGTTACATGATATTTCCCCCTTGATCTTTTGGGTTAGAAAGACAGACAAGAATTTGTTACTGGGGGTTGGTGTGCAAACACAGCAGCTTCTTGGGTAAAATGTGGAACTGGCCCTGGCACATGGAGGGCAGGGAGAGAATGAAGGAGGCAGGCCTCTCCAGATTGGTAGATGGCAGGTTTAATAAGCAAGGGAATTTATATACAAGGCATATGTTGGGAACCACAAGAAAAGTAGCTCTCTGCACCCATCACCAGAATCTTAACTGGGTTCGGTCATGTACACCATCCAGATGGGCTCAAAACACCTTACTCTTTTAAGGCTGTGTCCTTGGAGCAGCTTCTGAGAGTGGGGAAGGCAGGTGGAATGCACATTCCAAGGCTTGAGGTGAAGGGTCAGAAACCTTGGATTACCTGGGTCCATCTTGTAGGTCAACCTATAGTCATGGCCTCTTGGTGACCTCCCCCAGCACTGGGCTGGGCTTTGGACTAGAGTGATACAGGATTATGGCAGGGATGGATCATAATCTCTACTCTATCCCAATGTATGTGGCTCACAACATAGTTTCCCTGGAAAGAAGGCAGGGAACATGTGAAAATTTTCCATCACAGAAAAAGACAAACATGGAGAAGGATTCAGTCACTTCACCCAAGTCATGTGGCTGGCTGTTCAAAAACTGCTTAAAGAGCTCAAAGTCCCAACCCTGAGCTTCTCACTCCTTGCTACTATTGGATCGCTGATTGACCTTCCCTTAGAGCTTGCTGCAGAAATGAAGGGAAGAGCTATAGCTCTCATACGGTAGATACTTGTGGAGATCTTCCAATAAGAAGGCAGTGCTGGAAATGGCAGATAATAATCTACAGCCGTTGAGTGTATGGTTCTAACTGCACCACATTTAGTTTCTTGTAAATGGCTCTATAATCTACAAAGCAGGGAGAGTAACTGGCCTACTCTTTCAGGTGAGGAAACAGAGATTTAGCAAATAATTGGCACAACTACAGAGTTAATAAATGGGCGAGTTATGATTGGGATGTAGATCTGACTCCAGAGCTACTTCCTTCATCACCACACTGTACTGCCTAATGAACTATGTCTGGAGGGCCACAGGTGTCCATAGATTCTTCACTGCCCAGTGGGCTTGAGAGGGTAAGACTGAACAGAGAGCTGTGGGAGATTCCCGGGTGCCTTCCCATCCCTCCATTCCTCACATTTTTCCATGTCAGTGCCTCAGTGTCTGACCACATCCCCCATCTCCAGCCTCTCTGTTGCCTAGCCTCTCTCTCAAGTTGTCTCACAGGAGATTTTTTTCCTTCTCCTCAATTCCCCTCTTCTGTTCAACTCTGCCCCTACCCCTCTCTGTTCTCCCTCTCTTCCTCCCCCCTCCAATCCTCCCTCAGTCTCTAAGCTTCCTATCAGTTTAGCCCTTGGTTTTCCCCTTCACTGTCCCTCAGGCCCTGACCTCTCCCCAGTTCTCGGTCTGTGTCTGTCTGGCAGTCTCCCTCCTTTCAGCCTTCCAGAAACCTCTCTCTGACTTCAGCTTCACCATACTCCAGCTCATCTGTCCTCCCAGGTCTGCCTCACATGCCCTCATCTTGTGTTTCTCAGGTTCTTCCTCGAAGTCACACAAGCTCCTTTCTCCCTGACACCCAGCTGACTCTTTCCTGTCCTTCAACATCTTCCTCACCAGTGTTCACCACACCCTGTCCTTCTTCATCCATTTCCTCCTCTTCCAGCCTCCTCTGCTTCCTGAACCATGGGTCTCCCTCAGCATATTCTTATTAAGGCCACAATTTCACTGTCTCTCTTCCTTCCTCTAGTTGACCCTCATTATACTTTCCCCCGTTCCTCAGCTTCATCCTATCTGTCCCTCAGTATGTGTTGTGATCTATTCCTCAGTATCCCCTTTTATCACTTTGCCCCAATTACTCCCTCATTCTGTTTGACTGTCAGTAGTTCCCCAATCTTCCAAAGGCACATGGCACTTATGCCAAGGTCTAAAGCACTGTCATATTAAAGAGGAGATGGAGTTAATTTTTTCATAACAGGAGGAGATAAAGAGTAAAAACTGTAGGGGAAGAATAAAAGAAAATCAGTGCTTTGACAACAACAAATACATTTATTGTTTATTATATTCCAGACTTGGTGCTAAATTTTATATAAATCATGTGCAAATAAAAACACATCCATTCTTTAATTAGGAAATATCATTATCATTACTTTACTGATAAGGATGCAGAAGCAAATATTGTATCAGGCACGGAGATCCGGGATAGCAGGGCTTGTCTTGTGAGCACCTCTCCAGGTATCCCTATTTTTGGTTTTTAATAAACTAATTTAAGCAAAGAACAAGCTTTGTCATTATTGCTTCTGTTTCAAGGTACACTTACTGACATGCATTTTTTGCAATACCTACTTGGGAAATACACTCTAATAAGTTGCCCTGATTTATTAAAGTTGTGTCAGTTCTCCAGCTTGATTTCTGAGGAGAGGTACCTTTAAAAACACAGAGAAGGAGAAAGAAAGAAAGAAAGAAAGAAAGAAAGAAAGAAAGAAAGAAAGAAAGAGTGAAAGAAAGTAAGAGTGAAAGAAAGAAAGAAAGAAAGGGTGAAAGAAAGAAAAGGTGAAAGAAAGAAAGAGGGGTGCCTGGGTGGCTCAGTCGGTTAAGCATCCGACTTCAGCTGAGGTCATGATCTAATGGTTTGTGGGATCAAGCCCTGCATCGGTCTCTCTACTGTCAGCGTTGAGCCTGCTTTGAATCTTCTGTCCCCCTCTCTCTCTACTCCTCACCCACTCACACACACCTGCACACTGTCTCTCTGAAAAATAAACATTAAAACAAAGGAAGGGAGGAAGGAAGGAAGGAAGGAAGGAAGGAAGGAAGGAAGGAAGAAAGAAAGAGGAATGTCAGTGGACTCTGAATTTAGATTTGAAAATAAAGAAATTCCAGGAATTATAGTAAAGGAAGCAGCTTTAAAGAGGTAGACCATATAGGATGAATGAGCATGACTTCCCAGGGACATTAGATGCTTGAAGCATAAGGTACTAGAGAGCTAGTCCTGGGTTCTTTGAGAGAGGTTGGGTGTGGAGGGAAGTAGGATAACTTTTCTCTCGATCAAAGGGATATGTGCAGAGGATCTCATAATGGCAATAAGGAGATAAAATGGAGAGCAGACTGGAAGAGGAAACTCTCTAAGGCATTCTCAATCTGCTTAGAAAAATTAGATATAATTTCTTCTACAGGAAAATCTCAAAGGGGTAAGGTCAGACACAGAAGACAACTTAGGAGTAACAGAATTTCGGAGTATCTCAGCATTCTATTAAGGTGGAGCTCTAAATTTTTCTAAGTTAAAAAAAACAAAAACCCTTATCTTTCACTAGTGGTGAAGAACAAAAGCAGAGAAAACCCTTGTCGAGGCTTACCGTCACTGAGGTAAGTAGAGGGATGAATGGGAAAAAGAGAAAGAAGGGAGGAAGCAGGAAAAGGACAAGCTGTTTGTGTGGGCATTGGTGAATTGAGAGGTCATTGAGTCCATGGCATGCAGAAGCCAGAGGTCACTGAGCCCACACCAGCAGGGGACTGGTGTCCAGTGATAGCAGAGGTGCTCATGGTAACGATCTAGTAACCTTCAAAGTACTACCGCCTTTTCCTAGAGCGAGTAGACTTATTGAGAATGAGGATATCCACCCTACCAAATGCCAACGTGAGCTTCTCTATGTTCCCGCTGACTGGCTTCCCAGGCCTGGAATGGGCTCACCACTGGATCTCACTACCCATTTTTGTAGGATACCTGGTGGCCCTCGTAGGTAATGCTACCATCTTGCATCTGGTACGAACTGAGCCTTCTCTCCACCAGCCCATGTACTACTTCTTGGCCATCCTGGCTGTGACAGCCTTGGGCCTGTGCATGTCCACGCTGCCCTCAGTGCTGGGTGTGCTGTGGTTTGATGCCCAGATGGTGGGACTGGTGCCCTGTGTTCTACAGCAACACTTTCTACACTCCTTGTCCTTCATGGAGTCAGTGGTGCTCTTCGCCATGGCTCTGGACTGCCCAGTGGTCATCCGATTCCCACCGCGCTATGCGTCAGTGCTCACAGGTTCTCGTGTGCCACTGGCCGGGGCTGTGCTGGGCGTGCGGAGTGCTGCCATCACTGTGGCACCCTCACTGCACCTACTGAAGTTTGACTACTGTCGCCCCAGGGCACTGTCCCATGCCTACTGCCTTCACCAGGACATGATCCTCCTGGCCTGCTCTGACACATGTTTCAACAGACTCTATGGGCTGTGCATCATCATGCTGGCCATGGGCTCTGATGTCCTCTTCATCCTGCTCTCCTACACTATCATCGTCCACACTGTGCTGGCCATCGCCTCTGCCGGGGAGAGGCTCAAGGCCCTCAACACCTGTGTCTCACACATCCTGGCCGTGCTCTGCTTCTATGTGCCTGTGCTAGGCCTGTCTGTTGTGCACAGGTTTGGGCACCACACCTCACCCTTGGTGCACATCTTCATGGGCACTGTCTCTGTTCTCTTCCCACCCCTGATGAACCCTGTTCTATAGCATCAAGACCCAGCAGATCCGCAGGGCCATCCTCAAGGTGGTTTCACTGGGGAAGACACAGTGAGATGTTGGGAATGGACTAGAGCAACTCCAAATGAGGAATGAGTGAAACCTTCTTTTTAGAGCCTTCATACCACAAAACAAGTTCTGTTTACCTATCTTAGTTTGATTGTACATCATGAATTAACTCTAATGTTAAAATCAAATAAAGTTGATGCTTATTACTACTTATGTATACACATACAAATATATATCCACTACTTTCTTACATTAAAAACAATGATTATATTTTTTACTCAAATGTTTGCATGTTTAGAGTGATTTTCATGTTTTCTCCTCTACTTATTTGGTAGAACTTTAATTGTACAATAATGTCATTGGTGATAAGTTACTCTGATGATTCGGGAAGTTGAATCATCACTTCACATTTTTTGGATTAACCTCAGAGTTGGCCACAATTCATCAAAATATAATATTTCTGCTATACACATTCACTGGGGATAACTTTATTTTTAGATCTAAGAGGAACTTTCCAATGTTGCTTTTTTGGTCCATATCATAGTCTGGGACAGAACTAAGTTGAGGAGAGGCATGAAAGCCTAATTTATAACCAGCATGAGAAAAATTGGGGTCGAGAGTGTGTCAGACCTGTAGGTAGTACAACGAACTGACAGAAGTATGTCCTTGAACCACTAACCTAACAAAAGAACTGCCAGATCTTAGTACAAGGTGCAAATTCCAAGGGCTGCTTAGGTCATACTTTGCCAGTTTCAGCATAAGGCAATTTCTCCTGTCCCTACAGGACACAGGAATGTCACTGACTAATAAGGATTAGGATATAAGACAATTATAAGAGTATTTTAGATGACTCTTTAAGCAAACATATACTGTCATACAAATACATAAGATTAGAGAGAAATGCAATACACTCATGCACATATACAGACATGAATCTACACTCAATTAATTGCACCTTTTTTCTCAGATCTGGAGGTTCTTTCCTTGGGTTAATGACTTAAAGACATACCTATGTCATATCACCACCTACGTGAATATACATTCAATTATATTTGTGGACACATGCTCATAGATTCATGTAAACTTGCAAACAAAATTCTCAAACAAGCAGCATGGTTACGCATACATCTACACACATATGCACACACAGGCATGTGTTCACATGCACACACAGGCATGTGTTCATATGCACACTTACATAAATTTACACACTCGCAAATGCACATAAAAGAATGCTCACATGGACGTGTATGTTTACACATCCACACATGCATGCACCATCTTGTTCTATATTTTCTCAGAGTTTGACTTAAGGTTCCCCAGACAGCATCCCCTGGGATCCTCTGCTCTTGGCTTAATTACTTCTGTAGGCCCGGAGGCAGCACATTCTGAAGCTGGTTTACCTGTGTCCCCCAGGGGACTGACTGGCAAAACTGGGGAAGGAGAAGGCTAATTCTGAACTCATGATAAAGAAGAAGGCCAGTCAGCCCCTGTTTCCAGGTAGTGAGGTAGAGATCTGGCCTGAGACCTGCCACCTTGAAGGGCAGGTGAGTTTTTATAGGAGAGGAGCGGGGTTGGCCTGAAGTCCAGCCTGTGGGATCAGGAGAACGGGAAATCTGTTCAGGTGATCTGAACCCGGGGTTTTCTTTCTGAGATGCATCTCCTTTCCAGTACAGACTTTCTGTTCCCCTTTCCTCCTGCCATGATAGACCCCTGCCCTCCAAGCAGGATGCAGACTTTTATCCAGAAACCCTCACTATGGCAGAGAAACACTTGAGTCTGTTTTACTCAACTCCTCTCTGTTAATTCAGGAAATCTGGGACAGGGAAACCGCCATTTTGTCTCCAAATCCAATCTTTTTAAACTAGATATTTAATTCTCTTTTTAAATCTGTGTTGCTTAGGGCCATTTACCCTCTTCTCTTTCACTTTCCACACCAATGGTCCTTGTCCCCTCCATCCCATGCAGGCAGCCACATAACCTGTGGGGCCTGGTCCCTCTCAACCCTAGCTCCTTGATGACCTGTGGTTTTCACAGTCCTTCACCCTCTTCTGGCTGACTCATCCCCATGCCCAACCCATTCATCACCGGCTTCCTTGTGTGGCTTTTGTCCAGGCTTCCTCGCTCTCCTCTTTAACTGCAGTTTTGCCAGCAAGACTTGGCAAGTCACTTGAAATGCCAACTTCTCACTCTCTCAAGCTGTAAAATGTGTAAGAGTGGGTCACTTTGAGTATTCTCAGGATAAGACCTGCTTTAGCCTGTCCTCATATTTCCCACTCAACCCACACACCTCACTCATCAGCATGGACCTCAGACCTCCTATAATAACAGCTCTTCATCTACAATGAAGTAAAAGGATATTACATTATTTTTGTCTTCAGAGAGACTCTCATTCGACAGAAGAAGACAAAGTTCTTCCACCACTTCCTGCCCTAAGCTCCGAGCCTGGAATATATAACGATACATCAACATGCACCTTCTTTCCTGTTCCCTCCCTCCCTTTATCCCTTCCCTTTTATAAAGCCCTGGGAACATGCTCACAATACAGGCCCTAAGTGTTCCTTGGAAGACTAACAAACAACTAAACAGCAATATATGGGACTGAGTGCTAGAGTAGGGAGAGGTGCTGTGCAGAAAGTGATTAACCACATGCCTGACATGAGGAAGACATCCCAGGACTGACATCTGAGCCAGATGTTATACAACAGTGGTGCAGGTTGTATTTGTTCTAAAATGTGATTTTTAGTTGTACTAAATGCTGAAGTGCTTAAGAAAGGAAAAACAAGCATGGAAAGTAAACAGTAACAAAAACAAAACAGAACAACAACAACAACAAAAGCACAGGAATGACCAGGAGGGAAAAGACATGTTAGGGTGTGTCAGGATTTACAGACCAGTCAAGTCAAGAAGCTAGGTCTCACTGGAGTTTTATCAGCACTAAGAAGCATGCCATTCAAAGAGGATGAACACACGGGATACGAAGACTTTTCCTTTCATCTTCAACAGTAGCTGGGCAGCAAAAATCACTGTTCCTCTTACTAATTCACACCGATGGATGATGTTCAGATGCCACTGGCTCCCTCTCCACCAGACCATTTTGAAGTGCCAGGGGGATCCCATGCATTTTAGAATCAGGTTCTTTCCCTTTTTTTTCTTGGTGTCCCCAAAATTAATACACTGGCCAACAGACAATGAAGACGACAAACCCAAAGTGTAGGCTGGACCTCAGACCACTCTCCCTTCCCACAGCCAGTACCACACACATGCATATTCTCTCTCAGGCTTCATGGGCTTCCTTTGAGGTGGTGGGTGATACTCTGTACTGGCAGTTCTACACAGGGGCTCACTTCTCAGGCAAACATTGTTTGTTTGTTTGTTTGTTTGTTTGAATTTTTTTAACATTTATTTATTTCTGAGAGATAGAGAGACACAGAGCATGAGCAGGGGAGGGGCAGAGCCGGGGGAGGGGGGGAGACACAGAATCCAAAGCAGGCTCCAGGGTCTGAGCTGTCAGCACAGAGGCCTACATGGAGCTTGAACTCATGAGCCTCGAGATCATGACCTGAGCCAAAGCCAGGTGCTTAACTCACTGAGCCACCCAAGCGCCCCTGTTTGTTTGTTTTTAATTCTCACAGGTACTTGTGGAAAGCAGCAGGCTTTTAAAATATGGGTGACATGCAGTGTCCCTGATGGATAAGGAAGAAGGAGTAAATGATGTCTCCGAGGCATTCCAGACACCTATAATGACTCAATGTAAAAAGGCTGGCATAAAGATACAAAGTTGATTTCTTCAATCTAGAAAATCTTAGGCAATTAAGAAATTGCTTAATTGCAAATAAAAAGAAAAGAAAAAGAATATTATCCATAAAGATGGAGAGAGAAAGGTCTGAGTGAAAAATGATTATATAAAAATTAAAAGCCTGACTTTCATTGACACGATTATTATCATTTCACCTGCAAAGTAACAATTACTGTAAGTGTATTGTATGCTAACTGCTCCATACAGGTTCATTTGTTTAAGCTTCAAACAAGCCTGTGGCTACATATTATAGTGATTCTCTGCTTTACAGATAGGGAATGGAGAGCCCCTCGGATCATGACTGAGTCAGGATTCCCACCAAGGCAATCTGGTTCCATAGTCTGCAACCCTATCTTTTATGCACACTGCTCCGAAATTCCAAAATACATAACAGGAACAAACTGGGAGCAATAAATAAGGCGCACAATTTTAAGTGAATACTGAACTCTAAGTAATCCAAGGGACTGCTAAAAACATATTAGAATCTTATGCACTATAAAAGGAAGTAAATGACTTAGACTGTTAATATGTGGAATTGAGGAATGGAAGGTCAAGATGAAAGGGACAATATACTAATTAGAAAAGCGGTCAGGCTCAGAGTAGCAGCAGCATAAAAGGTTCCTGATCAAGGAACACCTTATGTCATCACTTAAGTCTAGCCCTCAGAGAGAAGCCATGGGTCTTCAATGAAGAGCCAATGTCCTCCACAATGGCCAATATTACTTTCTTATAGCTGATGATTACTGGGTACTTTATAAGACTCTTTTATATACATTATTATGTTTAGTCCCCTTAATGTTTTTATCTAGTGTATGACTATTTCCATTTTACATATTTAAACATAGAGCTCACTTGAAGGTAGAAATCAGGAATTTAAAAACATGGCTTACAGACTCAACCATATTCCATCACTCAGTATCTCTAACTTCCTCATTGCCTATATATTTCTCCCCATGTCATGTTTTTGCATTTGCTTCCAGTGGGGAATATTTCTGGGTTTCTATACTTGATGAGAGAGATATTATTTTCTTCCTCTCTCATTTTTCTTTCTAACACATAGATTTTAAACTGATATTTCATCCTGAGGTCAGAAGTCTTCTCATAGATACCTCTTCTTGGTATGTAGAGGTCTCTGCCTCTCTCAACAGATACATCTTTTGGATAGTGTAAAGAGATGCATGTTGCCTTCCCAGACAGGGTTTCAGAAGGTATCAGCACTATTGAGGAAGGCCATCATGTATAAATATTTTTGTTTTTATATGTGCAGTTTCAGAAATATGATCTGAAGGGACCATGCTCCAGGACTACTGCCCGTCGTTTCCATGGACATAGTAAGTATTGATTAACCATGCTGTCATGTGTGGATTGACAATGGGAGGGGAATTCTCCAATGGGCAGAATGCTTCTTTCCATTAATAGAAATTCCAGTGGGTTCTTTTCATTAACCTTAAAAACACTGACTTTTTCTGTGCTTTCTCCTACTGTTTATAAAAGCCAAAGGGATCATCCGGGAGGTTGAAGAAGGAACATAGAGAACTGAGCCCAATTTAGAGATGTTTTATCTGGTAAAACTAGATAAGTCTGTGTCTCCAGGGAAGAGCAGTCTTCAATGTTACTTGGAGTAGCAGAGATGGGCATTTAGTAGCTGTATCTCTTGATCAATTTTATGCCAACATTGAAGTAATTTTATTAACCCCCATCCCCATTGGCTCCTTAAAACCCAACATCTTCTAATAGGGAATTTATACAATGTCTTGTAGATTACAGCTTTCATTGTGTTAGTGTCCTTATGATAATGTCTTTTTTTTTTCAACATTTATTTATTTTTGGGACAGAGAGAGACAGAGCATGAACGGGGGAGGGGCAGAGAGAGAGACACAGAATAGGAAACAGGCTCCAGGCTCTGAGCCATCAGCCCAGAGCCTGACGCGGGGCTCGAACTCACGGACCGCGAGATTGTGACCTGGCTGAAGTCCGACGCTTAATCGACTGTGCCACCCAGGTGCCCCAATAATGTCTTTTTAAAACTACACAATACCCTCTCTTGATGGAGACATGGAAAACATTCAGTTCCCATCAAATATACTCAGTGAACCCACTATGGATCAGTTTTAAATATGATGTTAAAATACTCTACAGGTTCCCTTATTCTGGAACTATACCTATTTGCAAGCATGACTCCACATTTTTGTTTATCATTGAAGACCAAAAGGTACTGGTCATGAGAGACATGAGTTGGCGGATCCTACAAGGCAGAGGAAATCTCAGGTTCCCAACCTCCAATAACCTTATGTGTCTCTCCCCAGGTTGTATCTCTGGCACCTGCCTTGGTCAAAGTCCCTGGACTCCAGACATAGGAAAATGTTCAACAGCAGTCAATTCATCCCCAAATATTTCCTGCTGACTGGCCTCCCTGGTCTGGAGGCCTTGCACCCTTGGTTTTTCTTCCCATTCTGTTCCATATACCTGGTGGCCCTTATGGGCAATAGCCCAATCCTGGCAGTGATCAGGAAAAACACCATTCTGCACCAGCCGATGTACCTTTTCCTAGCTATGCTGGCCTTTGCAGAGCTTGGTGTCTCTGCTTCTACACTGCCTACTCTGTTGGGCATCTTCCTTTTTGGTGCCAATGAGATCTGCTTTGAAGCCTGCCTGTTGCAGATGTTCTCCATACATTCATTTTCCATCATGGAGTCAGGAGTTCTGCTGGCCATGTCAGTGGACCGCTTTCTGGCCATCTACAACCCACTGAGGTACACCGCCATTCTGACAGGGCCCCTTACTGCTGGCACTGGTGCTGCACTTGGATTGAAGAGTGTGATGCTCATGTCCCCACTGCCCTTCCTCCTGAAGCGTGTGCCCTTCTGTGGCCACAACGTCCTCTCCCTCTCCTACTGCCTTCACTTAGATCTAATCCAGCTGCCCTGTGGGGATACACGTCCCAACAGCATCCTGGGCCTCTGCATTATTTCCACTTTTGGGCTGGACTAACTGCTCATCATCCTCTCTTATGTGTTGATCCTCTACACCGTGCTGGGCATTACCTCTGGGGAGGCGGAAGGCCCTCAACACATGTGTTTCACATACGTGTGCGGTGCTTGTGTACTACGTGCCCATGATCAGTGTGACTCTGGTGCACCACTTCAGGAAGCACGCTGCACCTGCTGTCCATCTACTTTGGCCAACGTCTATCTTCTGGTTCCTCCTGTGCTCAACCCCATCATCTACAGTGTTAAGACAAAGCAGATTCACCAGGCACTAATCCAACTCATTCTTCAAAGGAAATAATACAGGAGGTGGGGCCGATGAGATGGTTACCTGCCAGCCAGTCATTTTCATCACCAAAGGTGGTCCAGTGAAGCACAGAGTGCTCCTCACCTTATCAAAGTTAGAAAGCTTGATAAGGCTGCATGTTGATGAATTTGAGAACCCACATTTCATATACAAGATATCATAATGTAAATCAGTATTGTATAGTATTTTGTCGGCTCTTTTGGTTGTGTCAACATAAAATGTACCTACTCTTGGGGTGCCTGGGTGGCTCAGTCAGTTAAGCAACCGACTTTGGCTCAGGTCATAATCTCACGGTTCACAGGTTTGAGCCCTGCCTTGGGCTCTGTGCTGACAGCTCAGAGCCTGGCGCCTGTTTCAGTTTCTGTGTCTCCCTCTATCTCCCTGCCCCTACCCCCACTCATGCTCTATCTCTCTCAAAAATAAACATTAAAAAACATTTTTTTTAAATGTACCTACTCTTAACCCAGAAATTCAAATTCTTAGCACGGCCCTAGTTTTATACTCTGATGCTTTTTTATGAACACAGGATGTGAATGAGAATTTTCATTTCAGCAATGTTTGAGATAAAATAATAAAAGAAAAATGAACTGGCTGTCAATGGGGAAATAGTTAAATGAGTTAGGAGTGGAGTATTCTATGGTTTAGAAAAATGACCCAGGGGACACCTGGGTGGCTCATTTGGTTCAGCATCTGACTTTGGCTCAGGTCATGATCTCATATTCATGGGTTCGAGCCATACATCAGGCTCTGTGCTGACAGGTCAGAGTTTGTGTCTCCCTCTCCTCTGCTTATGCTCTGTCTCTCTCTGTCTCTCAAAAAAAATAAAATAAAACGTAAAAATAAAATTTAAAACAAGATCCAGGTTGATAGGTACTCACAAGGCTTAAGCAAGAGATACTAACACACACACACACACACACACACATTTGATAATGCTTTTTATAAAACAATTTAATCATATAAAAATATCACTTAGTGTTTAAATATATGCTAAATTGATAACAGTAATAGCTTATTTTGGAGGGGTCTGTGATGGTGAAGAGAAGAACAAAAAGAATTCTTCCTTTATCTATATTGTTTTTAAAAATTAAGAATAATACATTCATGGGACACCTGGGTGGCTCAATTGGTTAAGTGTCTGACTTAGACTCAGGTCATGATTTCACGGTTCATGGTTTTGAGCCACTCTTCAGGCTCTGTGCTGACAGCTGAAAGCCTGGGCCCCATTTCAGATTCTGTGACTCCCTCTCTCTCTGCTCTTCCCCTGCTCTCTCTCTGTCTCTCTCTCTCTCAAAAGTAAACACACATTAAAAAAAAGAATAATACGTTCAACACTTCATTATAAAAATGTACATAACTATGTATATATACATATATTTAAGTGTATATTTAAGTGTGTGTGTGTGTGTGTATATATATATATATATATATATATATATATTTAAGTGTAACCTGTTCAAACCTTGGGGCAATTAGACACAAACTAGGTACTAAGAACAAAATCCTACAATTGAGAATAATCCCAGAAGCAACAGTTTCGTAAATCAGGAGTCTGTACAGTTCTTGAGGAATACTGACTTAATTGACTTTGGGGAGTAACACTAATTCCCTCTGATAAAACCTCACTGGAAGAATCTATTGTACGTGGGCATGTCTCTCTCCCCCTCACAAGACGACTTGTCCCCCATATGAGAATCCCATCATGAATTCTAACTGCACATTTCCTTCTTGTTGTTTGTCTCATACAACACATCACAACTGTAACCAAGTAGTTATCTTTGTACTATTGTAATTTTTTGGATGTCTGGTACATTTTAAGTTCGGTAAGGCAGGACAGTGTCTTTTCATTCACACCATACACTACACACTGTGGTCCCTCTCGTGCCTGGAACATACTAGCTCCTCAATAAATGTTTGTTAAATGAACAAATTAATTATTGAATGAATGAATGAATGAATGAATACAGGTCTACATACATTTCCTTGACCTTTATATTAATATCACCCCTTTTTTTCTATGTGCAAAAACCTCATTTGATGACACTGTATACGCATTAGTCTTTCTCTCTCCTCTGTTTCTGTATCGACTACAATTTTTCTCCCTCTCTTACTTTTTCAGAATCTCTTTCTGAAGTCAGAAGAATATGCTCCTGCAAATATTAAGCCCTTTAACTTCTCAGTAAAACTTTTCTGGTCTTAATGCAAAATTTACTCTTAGTCCCAGTATGTGTACTTAAGTTAAACATTCCTAGTAACATCTGGGAGACTTTGGGGAAAATGCACATGTTTTAATCTTTATCATGTATAGAGAATCTATGGAATATTACTCAGTGATCGAAAAATATGAAATCTTGCCATTTGCAATGACGTGGATGGAGCTACAGTGTATTATGCTAAGCCAGTCAGAGAAAGACAAATACCATGAGATTTCACTCATATATGGAATTGAAGAAACAAAATAGATGAACATATAGGAAAGGGAAACAAAAGAGAGAGGAAAACAAACCATAAAAGTCTCTTTACAGTAGAGACTAAACTGAGGGTTGATGGAGGGATGTGGGTAGGTGGGGATGGGCTAAATGGGTGACGGGCATTAAGGAGGGCACTTGTTTGGATGAACACTGGGTGTTATATGTAAGTGATGAATCACTGAATTCTACTCCTGAAACCATTGATATACTATATGTTAACTAACTAAAATTTTTAAAAAATAAATAAATAAAAAGAAAATCTATGGTGACATTTCAGATATGATATATGAGATAAGAGTACATCTGAAAGGAAATTTGAAAATAGAAAGGGGATGTGTGAGGGTGTTATCAAAGTTATATCTTGCAATATATTTCACAAATCGACACAACTCTCTAAAGTAGGTTGTTCACAACATACAAGGGATGATGGGTCATGAAAAGAGATTTGAATTCAAGTATATATGTATCTATGGTTTAAAATTCCTCATCCTTACATTTTTTTATGTTTATTTATTTTTGATAGAGAGTGAGAGACAGAACGTGAGCAGGGGAGGGTCAGAGAGAGAGAGGGAGACACAGAACCTGAAGCAGGTTCCAGGCTCCAAGCTGTCAGCACAGAGCCTGACACGGGGTTCAAACCCATGAGCCGTGAGATCATGACCTGAGCTGAAGTTGGATGTTTAATGGACTGAGCCACCCAGGCGCCCCTAAAATTCCTCATCCTTGAACACCTTAGTAATCTGCCTCAAAATGTAATGAAGACTAATTCAGGTTTGAATATGGGTTCCTTTTTTCTTATAGGTTTTATAAAAACTATTTTTACAAGCTTCCATGCATATAGGTTCTTTTTCTCATGAGAATATCTCTATGCTGCTCATAATTGTACTTTTTTTCCCCTTTGTAAATATATCCATTCTGCCTAGTCATCATTCTCTTTCTTCCATCTCTCCCTGCAATAGTGTCGCCCCCTGGGGGACGGAATCTGATGACCGCTCACACTGTGGCTTTTTTCTCGGTCTGACACCCTGGAATCCAGGTTTGGATTTCATGGTGTTAATGTGTTCCTCCCTGCCCAGAATAGGGAGATTCACAGAAGACTAGGAGTAAAAATTGTGTATCCCTTTCCTTTCCACAACCTACAATCTTCCTGTATCACCTTCTACACTGAAGATGTTCTGATTAGTGGCTCATAACTCAGTGATAATTGTATGCCTCTTATTCGTCTCAAGTATCCAGTCATACCTGCCTTGCAAAATATTCTTACCCCAGTGAATGTGCAGAGATCTCACCTGAGCCATTTGTCGAGGTACTGGAAGAGAGCACTCCAGATCTAGAGACTCTTCTGTTTGTTGTACACTGTAAACCTCTTCACCTCATTTGCACTGAACGTGCCCTGTTTAAATTCAAGTTCATGATCCTGAACATTTTGCCACTCACTGAGATCAAGATATTTTCCCAACCTACTATATTACTTTAAGCTTTCCATATTCCTGAAATTGCTTCAGACCTTTTACATATTTGTATTCAACTTTTATTTAAAAATTAATACTCGGGGCACCTGAGTGGCTCAGTCAATTTGGTGTCTGACTTTTGGTTTCAGCTCAGGTCATGATCTCACGGTTCGAGGATTTGAGCACCAAGTGTGCTCTGCACTGATGGTGTGGAGCCTGCTTGGGATTCTCTCTCTCCCCCTCTCTCTGCCCCTCCTCTGCTCATGCTCTCTCTCCCTCAAAATAAACTTAAAAATTAGCACTCATATTAGATATTAAGGATTGGGGAAAATTAGTTGCTAACTGTGACGGAAGCTTTTTCTACATGCTATTCACATTTTCTCTTCCTGGAAAGTAAAAGATAAACTGTCGTGCAAAGATATTTAGGTTATTAAAGAAAGAACATTTTGTGTTTTGTAAGGGTACACAAAACAAGAGAAATGCCTTCTTGTAACACTGATCAGACTCACTATTAAAACTTGCTTGCTCAAATTTAACTACTAGAAAGAGTCTAGGATTTGTTTTTGTCTTTGAATCAGGACTGGTTTTAGAAGTGGTCATGGGTGAAGATGTGGAATTGAGCTTTTCTGTTCATCATCCAAGAAGCCAGCGTTCCAAAAAAGCATTGCATATTCTTTTTCTCACTCCAAGACATATCCATAAAACTATTCAGACTGAAACCAGGTGCATTTACTCTGTTACAAAGAGGTAATTATCAGGATGCATTATGTGTCTGCTGAGAATTGAGGGGGACTGCCACTTAAGCTATGCTTAATGTATAATTTAAATTTTTAGTAAATGGAAATTTGTGTTTACCAGGAGCCCTAGAAAACATTTAAATGGTTGCTTTTGTCCTGTTTCTTTATTGTCTGCTTAATTTTCCAGTAAACAGAATTGTGAAATTGTTTTATCTCTAACCCTCTACTTATAAACGTTGTGTTTTTCCCTAGTAGGTACAAGCAGACCTACACCCATCACATTTTAGCAACAAACAGGAGAGTTTGGCCCACATCTGAACATCTGCTTTTTTTTAAATTTATTTTTAAAATTTATTTATTTTGAGAGAGAGATAGAGAGCACGTGAGAATGTGCACCATTGGGTGGGGGGGGCGGGCAGAGAGAGAAGGAGAGAGAGAATCCCCAAGCAGGCTCTGCCTGACACAGACCTGACCCCAGGCAGAGTGAGATCATGACCTGAGCCAAAACCAAGACTTAGATGCTTAGCCAACTGAACCACGCAGGTGCCCCAAACACCTGCTTTAAAGAAGATGGGAATGAGCTGTTCTCATCCCTTGTATAATTCTGCTGATGCAGAGGTGGTGGACGGTGCTCACATCTATATGATAACTTTATTGTTTTATTGACCTAGGTTGGAAAGGCAAGTTCCTCTGCTTCTGAGAACAAACTTAAATTTGTGGGCATTTAAGGCATATTTTAGGTCAGAAGAAACACTCATGGAAAATGTCAGCAACTTGTCAAAATAAGTTTCAGGTGTTTTAAGAACCTGAGGGAAATGTATACTAATACAGAGTTCTAGTATATAGTAAGAAAACTTCAGTTCTTCATGTGCAGAAAGAGTCTACTAAACCTGAAACAAATATCACACAGCTAGACATTAACATTGCGGGCTGTTTTTTTTTTTTTTTATTTGTTTCTGTTTAGGTTTGTTGCCTGCTTGCTTTGATCTATCACACATCAAGCCTATTGGTCCAACCTTATGGAAGGCCTGATTTCCCTTTTTAAGATAAATGAGGTCTCTCGCTGTTGTTCCATTGATGGCATTTTCATTTTCGTCAGAAATAAAACTATAGAAAGATTAAAACAAAAACAAGAAAAATGAAAAGCATTTTCCCTAAAAGCAGCTTATATTTGATAATAGATGATAGATACGTAGATAGATGGATTATAGATAGATGACAGATAGATAGATAGATAGATAGGTAGGTAGATAGATAATTTTGGCTAACCCAGAAAGAGAATACATGAATGATCATCTTAAAATGCATAAAACATGTATAAAATTGAATTCTACACACACAGCACAAATTCATTTGTAATAGAGTAAATTAAATGTATGTAGTGTGTGTTTACCTATGTGGAGTATTAGGATTTTGCTAGTTTCAATTTATTACGGGAAAACTTTATAGGAAATGTGGAGTTCCAAAAGTATACGATGTCTGATACTCCAATATGCTTAGCCTTATTTGAAATATAAGTTATATAATTCCTGTTTTTTTGATAGCAGAAAATTACAGTCTCCATTTTTTAAAACATAATTCCATTTCGGGATGCCTGGGTGGCTCAGTCCAACTTCAGCTCAGGTCATGATCTCAAGGTTCGTGGGTTCGAGCCCCGTGTCTGGCTTTGTGCTGACAGCTCAGATCCTGAAGTTGCTTCAAATTCTGTGTCTCCCTCTCTCTCTGCCCTCCCTCCCTTCCCAGCACTCTGTCTCTCTTTCTCTCTCTCAAAAATAAATAAACATTAAAAATATTTTTAATTAAAAAAAAACAATTCCATCACAATGCCTCACCCAAAATATACTCACCTCAGCAAGAGTTTTATATAGAAATTGCTGCAAAAACTGAAAAAAAAATTTGTGGACAAATGTTTCTCATGGAAACGTTGCAAATATTTCCCATTCCATTAGTGGCAAGAATATGAAATGTGTCTTTCTGAGAAAGGTGTGAGGTGTCCTTAGTACAATTTACTTGAGAAAAATAGTAAATAAATACAAACTCTAATTTTCATATATTGCTGAGAGAGAGGGGATCCTTAAAGGTATAATGAGTGTTAAGGGTGCTGGATTTCTAAAGGGAAGTTTGACCAAAGTTCTCCTAGAACTCAATATCAATTTTTTTTGTTTACTTATTCATTTTGAGAAAGAGAGCCAGGCAAGGGCAGAGAGAGAGAGAGAGAGAGAGAGAGAGAGAGAGAATCCCAAGCAGGCTCCACACTGTCAGCACAGAGCCCTACTCAGGGGCTGAGTTCACGAACTGAGATCATGACCTGAGCTGAAACCGAGTCAGACGCTTAACCGACTGAGCCACCCAGAAGCCACTCTAATCTCAATGTATAATGGAAAATGACAATCTCCTTTATACATACATTTTTGCTAAATGTTTGAAACGGGCATTAACATCTGGGGGAAAATACACCAACATCCGAAGTTCAACTCAGTGTCCACAGGTGTCATGCAGTGAACTTCTATCTCAACTTCTCTTCTTCAGTTCCAATGTGTTTAATTCAGTTCTGCTTTGTCTGGTCACCCCACGGCCGTCTCCTGAATCTCTACTAGCCTGTTTTCTGATCTCTCAAACTCCCTCAGTTTCTTGTTCGACACTAGATTTATTTGACTTTAGTAAGGCCATGTCTCACTCAGTCCCTCCATCTTCTCCAAGTCTCTCAGTTCACTGCCGACTTCATATATATCTGCATCTAATCTACCCACATATCAGTGCATTTCCACACTAGTTACACAAAACTCTTCTCTCTTGTTAAACCAGCAACACAAAAAGTATATTTTACAAACAACTTTTAAAAGTCCTATAAAAATGGGTCATGGTGGATTTTCAAGCCAAATCTTTTTTTTTTTCTTGTTGGTCAGAAAATTAGCCAATGAACCAGTCATCTACAAATAAATAACCAAAACTCATTATTTCAGCAATTTTAAATCCTCTTTACAACTGGGTCTGGAAATGCCCACTCTCTGCCAGCTCTCTCCAGTCCTCGCAGGCTGGTAAGCCTTATTCACCCCCCTTTTCTGATCAATCTCCTGTTCCCCTGCCCCCAACCCAACCTGAAACCTTTTCTCACAAGAGCTTAACCCCCTGGATTCCGTCATCTCCTTTTATTAAACACTGCTGATGTTTTATGGCTACCATCAACTCTGTGCCCTGCTCCTTACTTGTTATCTGCATGTTTATAAAAGTGATAGCTGATGATCATAGTAGATTGATATATTATTTCTCCAGGATACAATTGTCCTATAAAGTGTTATAAAAATAATTATTACAGTTGTTATAAAAATAGCTAACCCTTTTATAAGGGTGTACTTTAAAAAAAAATTTTTTTTTCAACGTTTATTTATTTTTGGGACAGAGAGAGACAGAGCATGAACGGGGGAGGGGCAGAGAGAGAGGGAGACACAGAATCGGAAACAGGCTCCAGGCTCTGAGCCATCAGCCCAGAGCCCGACGCGGGGCTCGAACTCACCGACCGCGAGATCGTGACCTGGCTGAAGTCGGACGCTTAACCCACTGCGCCACCCAGGCGCCCCAAGGGTGCACTTTTTATAAGCCAGACATTTCTGTACACAAATTACATACATCAATTATTTTATTCATGCAGTAGATGTTTATTATTATTATTATGTTAATTTAAAATAGGTACTGACTCTATGACACTGCTTGTTTCCCTTAAGGGTCCCTGGACACTGAGAAAGGGTGACAAAATTACCTGGGCACTTGCTCCTCAGGGAACCAAGTCCCTCTCCATCAGGAAAGATAACTATTAATAGATATTTGAGGATGATCTGAATTTCAATGATCCCTTCTGAAGATTCCTGAGAGAGGAGGCAGAAAGCATGGGCATGCCGACAGTCATTGGTTGCTAAAGGCTCACATTCAATACTCAGAGCCACTCTGAGGTGAGTATTAACATTTCTATTTTTAAAAATAAAGAAAAGAGCTTCATGAAGCTTCAGTAGGTAAAGTTGCCCTGTGCATAGAATTCACCTCCATTTCTGTCCACTCCCAAGGATGTAGTATTTACTGTACCATATTCTCCTCTCTCTGCTGACTTATTGTGTCCTATTACAATGGATTTGGAGTAAAAAAAAAACCCTTTCCTCCTCAAACCTGAAATATTCTTGTCACATGAATCTGAAACTGAGAGGTATCATTGCCTTTTTAAGATCATTTTGAAAGAGATCCAAGCCTTGCTTGGCTGGGGAGACTTTGGAGGTCGAGGACAAAAAGTATGCAAAGAAGCAAAAGGGATAAAGACAGACACACAGACAGAATGGAAAGAGAAGACTGAAGATAACAGGAGAGTAAAGAACCTGCTTGCAGGTGTCCCTCGAGATTTGTGCCTTCTTATATCAGGTAACCAGGGTGGCATCAACTAGAAATAGGGAGCCATGGGACCAAGGGCACAGTGAGGCCACAGGCATGATAAACAGCTGCTCAACCCTGAGGCAGACCAACTGTGGTCCTTTGAGTAGGTAAGAAAGACATGTTGGGCTTTGGGAGGAGAAGGGAGAACATCTGTTCCCCACAGCTAGTGGGGAACAGAAGTGTCCTCCAAGTCCCTTAGCCGTGGGGAGTTCTGCCAAGTGTGATCATGTCTTGAGGTCAATGACTTGTCTCTGTATGTCCCTACCTGAAGTTTCAGCTTAGAATTCTGCAGTTTCTTCTAAGCTAATTCTTGCTGAGACACCCGCATCAGACCACGGCAGGTGTACAGGGATCCTATGTGCAGATAGGCTATGGGCTTTTCTTGTTTCATTTTTCCCTTTCATATTTTCATGAAAGTACAATTTATGAAAACAAGCAATGATTTTAACATCCTAGGCACATCCACGGTTTCCTTCTCTCTGTGTTTTCTCTTAGTCCTAGTTAAAGTACAGTCCTGTGCACCTGCCACCACAGTCACGGTTTCCCACATCACATCCC
Organism: Prionailurus bengalensis; assembly: GCF_016509475.1. Taxonomy (NCBI): domain Eukaryota; kingdom Metazoa; phylum Chordata; class Mammalia; order Carnivora; family Felidae; genus Prionailurus; species Prionailurus bengalensis. The sequence continues at coordinate 61,965,154 of NC_057346.1, forward strand.
CTCAACCCTTCCAGTTAGCGCAGGAAAATTCTAATTCCTCAGGTCTCAGCTGAAACATCACTTCCTAAGAAAAGCTTTTCCCTGATTTTTATAATAAGTTAGATTTTTCCCTCTAGGTCCCTCCCACTGTATCCTGAACTCCTCCCCCCCCAACCTTTCTTTCTTTTTCTTTTTTCGTAGCACTTTCTTTTTCTTTTTTCATAGATTAGAGAGGGGGCTTTGGGTATGTGATGACTGAGCCTGCATATATGTGGGGGAGGATGAGTTCTTTGACCCGTGGTTGAAAGGTGCAGAGATTTTCAGAGTAGGACCAGGACTCTGTGTCTCCGGGGTCCTATGTGGCGCTCAGCATGAAGGAGAGCTGGTTGCTTACACGTGCGTATCCTCTCTGCAGTCTGCTGAGAAGTGGAAGGGGTAAGCTAAATAGTAGTTTCTGACAACAACTGGGAAGGCTTTTTCTTTGTTAATAACAATGGAATTGGTACAATTGGGAATGAAGATAAAACCTGGAACCAAGATAGAGACGATAGAGTGCATCCAGAAAGGGCTCTTTAAATGGAAGACTTGGTTGCATTATGTGTGGAGACTCAAGCCTATAAAGGCTGAATGCCATAATTCTTCCATTTATTCTGCTTTTTGATTCAGAAGAGCTGCTTTGCCATTTCTTATTTAAAAATGTTTTAATGTTTTTTAGTTAATTTTTGAGGGAGAAAGAGAGAGAGAAGGAATGCGGGGGGGGGGGGGGAGGTGCAGAGAGAGAGGGAGACACAGAATCTGAAGCAGGCTCCAGCCTCTAAGCTGTCAGTACAGAGCCAGATGCGGAGCTCGAACCCACGAACTGTGAGCTCATGACCTCAGCCAAAGTCAGATGCTTAACAGACTAAGCCACCCAGGAGCCCCTGCCATTTCTTATTTTAAAAACTTGTTCTAAATCCAGTTGTCTAATGGGATCTATATGAAGTTGGCTATGTCTGTGTGTGCTTGTCCCAAAGAATACTGTATAACTGGTGTGTTTGTAATAGCTAACCACCTTTGTAAGCTAATGATATTAGTTTAATAAGTCACTCATTTATATCTTAATTTTTAGTCATGTCGCTTCTTGACTGGGTATCACCTCAGCCTGCAGAGAAGGACTAAAGAATAACCAGCATGTAAGAGTGAGGTCCCTCTAAGTTCAGCAATGGCTGAGTAGAGAATTCTCATCAGGAAAGATGCAAACAAGATTTCAGCAAGTGTGGAAATATGTGCAAATGCAAGTATGTGAGCAAATGTGTGTGTGTGTGTGTGTGTGTGTGTGTGTGTGTGCATTATGCATAGGGGTGAGTGGGGGGTAAATTAATTTAAAATACTTCCAGAGGTCCTTCCTGCACTGTCAGTCCAGGATTCTACTGTGATTCCTGTGCCATCCCAGATGATGTTGACCTTAAAATGTACCCAGTTTAGGGAAGTGGTTTTCTCCTTCCCTCTGCTGCCTTCCTTCCCTGCCCAGAGGAACCTTCCTTGAAAGTCTCTTTAGGTTCCCTGGGTTGTTGTTGCAGTGGAATCATGGGTGTCTGAGCCAGAAAGAAGGTCCAAAGGATCAGGTAGGTCATCTTCTAGAACTGTGAGTCAAGAGATTATTTCTATCATCATGACAGAATTATTTCCATCTGTATATCATCATGACAGACTATTTTCATGAGCTTTAAAGTCTGTATACAAATCCATCAGCCTTTGTTCTTGCCTCATTCTGACCTTTACACATCATCCTTTAAGTTGCTTCCTAGTCATTTTAAAGCACAGAACATCTAAACCCAGTGTGGATCCAGATTCTATTCTTTTTTAGTTAATTTTTGAATCATTTGCTCCAGGCTGTGGTCACTGCCACTTCTTAGCCTTGCTTTGAACCTCGATCACTCATGTATCTATATTCATTCAACAGGCATTTCTGGGTGTTTTTATTTACTGTGCTTTTTGCCTTATATCCATATTTATCAAAAATATCTTTGTTCACCACTTCCTGACATTAGTCCACCCCTTACCCTGAGATTGCCTCCACACACGTGCTTGTCTCCCTAGCAGCCAGGGTCAGGCATCTCCACACCAAGACAAGAGAGTCGTTTCTCCTTTAGCAGACCCAAAAGGAAGTACAATTTAGAGGGATAATTTTCTATCAGCCTCGAGTTTTTCTCTGATGGAGACTGTAACCCCTTTAATACTGGGAATTTTCTGATGGTGGCCATCTGTCAATTTTCAGGAAGGAGATCATTGGCAACCTAAATCTGTGAGCTTTGTTTTCTTCTTCCCTTCCCTCAGTGTCCAGGGGTCTTTCTCCATTATAACGTGACCTCACTAGTTTTTTTCTAATTTTTAAGGTAGCACTGATCCCACAGGATGAGATCTCAACATGAAGAACTCTAATAGCTCTTTGGAGTTCTTACCTACAACGTTCATTCTGATTGGCATCCCAGGGCTGGAGGCAGAGCACCTCTGGATATCCATCCCCTTCTGCCTGATGTACATTATCATCTTCCTTGGGAATGGCACCATCCTTCATGTCATCAGAACAGACACTGCCCTACACCAGCCCATGTACCTCCTTCTTGCCATGTTGGCACTGGCTGAGGTTGGTGTCTCTGCATCTACTCTGCCTACGGTGCTAGGCATCTTCCTTTTTGGCATCACTGAGATTAGTTTTGATGTATGCCTTTTTCAGATGTTTTTCATCCATTCATTCTCCATTATGGAGTCAGCTGTGTTGCTGGCCATGTCTGTGGACCGATTTGTGGCCATCTATAGCCCACTGCGCTATACAGCCATTCTAACCCTGCCCCGTATCTTTGGCACAGGAGCTGTCATGGGGCTGAAAAGCATTATGCTCATGGCCCCATTGCCCATGCTTTTAAGGCTCCTGCCCTTCTGTGGCCACAACGTCCTCTCCCATTCCTATTGCCTCCACCCCAACCTTATCCATCTACCTTGCGGGGACATTTCTATCAACAATATCTATGGGCTTTTCATTGTTACCTCCACTTTTGGGCTGGATTCACTGCTTATTGTCATCTCCTATGGGCTCATACTCCACACTGTAATGAGTATCACCACTGGGGAGGGGCGGAGGAAGGCACTCAACACATGTGGCTCACATATCTGTGCTGTGCTCGCTTACTATGTGCCTATGATTGGCTTATCTATGGTGCACCGCTTTGGACACCACGTGTCCCCTTTGCTGCATGCTATGATAGCCAATGCTTATCTCTTCTTCCCACCTGTTGTCAACCCCATTGTCTACAGCATTAAGACCAAGGAGATCCATCGTGGCATTGTCCGAATGTTCTCAGAGAAAAGAGCCAGAGTTTAGACAAAGGACAAAGTAGGAGGGGACTTTTTTCTATAATCCCGGGTGGTCCCAGCTTGCATGTTATGCAAATGGTGTTACCTTAAAATACGTTATCTAGGGGCGCCTGGGTGGCGCAGTCGGTTGAGCGTCCGACTTCAGCCAGGTCACGATCTCGCGGTCCGTGAGTTCGAGCCCCGCGTCAGGCTCTGGGCTGATGGCTCAGAGCCTGGAGCCTGTTTCTGATTCTGTGTCTCCCTCTCTCTCTGCCCCTCCCCCGTTCATGCTCTGTCTCTCTCTGTCCCAAAAAAATAAATAAATAAACGTTCAAAAAAAAAAATTTAAAAAAAAAAAAAATACGTTATCTAACAGAAGTTCTGCATAATCTAGCAATAAACTGGAGTATCCGTGGGGGTGGACTATGTGTGACAGAACAGTACAAAGGATTGATGTTATTTTTTAAATGTTGTGTTACATGAGGTTTTCCATTACCTTGCCTAGCTGGAGCAGGAATGCAGGAAGGATTGCTAATGAAAGCATGACTCTCCCCACAAGGGAAAGGTAATCAGGAGATGGAAGGTGTCCTGGGAAATCTATTGAGATCTCTGTTCTAGGGAATGAGGATATGAAATGGATTGCATTCTCTTGAGTTGTTCGTACTTGATCTTGACAGCAGGAGGCTACATTAACTAGCTTAAAGGAGGCTTCCAGTACTGGCTCTGACTGGTATTTGATCAACCTCACCAAAGCTCCCAGTTAAGAGTGACAAAGATTGTGAATCCTGTTCATTATGTAAAATTCTGAAGATCTGCACCCAGGATGCAGAATCTTTTAAAAAGGCAAGCATCCCCTTCATGTACATTAATTTTTTTGTCTGGTTGATTATTTCTTTGCAGACATTTGAAATAATGTAGAAATTTCACACCTATATTTTTAGGAAAAGGAACTAAGACTTTTGAGATGCAAATGTATACTTTATTATTTTAATCATTTCCCACAACAACCCTATGAGATATTATTAATGTAATTTTTTTCACGTGAAAAACTGCTGCTTAGTTACAGTGAGCATCTTGCTCAAACCTATGCATCCAAGAGCTAGCAGTGGAACCCAGTTAGGTTAAACTCCAGAGTGTAAGCTATTAAGCCCATAAATCATACCGTCAAGTAAGCAAGAACTGTGTCTCCTCAGACCTTCCTAGTAGTCAGTCAAATAACAATTACTGAGCACATGCAATGGATCAAACACAAATCTAAGCCTTAGAGATAAAGTGGTGACAAAAAAAAGACATTTCCCTTTCTTCATGGTGCTTAGAAATAATTTTTTTCTACTTCTGTCTCTGCTCTTCTTTGTAATTTCTGGAACTATGTTTAGAATCAATTAAAAAATAGACCTCAAATACTCCCACATTCAAATAAAGCTTTTGAATATGAATTTTAAAAATTTTATGCCAGTACCATACTGTCTTGATCACTACAGCCTTTTAATATAACTTGAAGTTTGGAATTGTGATGGCTCTACTATTGTTTTTCTTTTTCAAGGTTTCTTTGGCCATTTGGGGTCTTTTGTGGTTTCATACAAATGTTAGGATTATTTGTTACTAGTTCCATGAAAAATTCTGTTGGTATTTCAATAGGGATCACATTAAATACATAGATTGCTTTTGGTAGTATAGATATTTTAACAATATTCTTCTTCCAATCCATCAGCATGGAATGTCTTTCCATGTCTTTGTGGCATTTTCAATTTCTTTAGTCAGTGTTTTATAGTTTTCAGAGTACAGGTCTTTCACCTCTATGGTTAAGTATTCCCAGGTATTTTATTATTTTTGGTGCAATTGTAAGTGGGATTGCTTTCTTAATTTTTCTTTATGCTGATTTATTATTTGTGTATAGAAATGCAGTAGATTTCTGTACATTGATTTTGTATCCTATGGCCTTACTGAATTCATTTATCACTTCTAGTAGTTTTTTGGTGGGGTCTTTAGGGTTTTCTATATATAGTATTGTGTCATCTGCAAATAGTGTAAGTTTTACTTCTTCTTTACCAATCTGGATGGCTTATATGCCTTTTTCTTGTCTGGTTACTATTGCTAAGATGTACAGAAAAAGGAACCCTTGTGCACTGTTGGAGGAAATGCAAACTGGTGCAGCCACAGTGGAAGACGGTATGGAGGTTGTCAAAAATTATGGGGCACCTGCATGGCTCAGTCAGTTAAGCATCTGACTTGATTTTGGCTCAGGCCATGATATCACAGTCGTGAGATAGAACCTCATGTCCAACTCTACACTGAGCATAGAGCCTGCTTGGCATTCTCCCTCTCCCTCTCTCTGTGTCCCTACCCAGCTCACGCACGCATGCATATGCTCTCTCTCTCTCTCTCTCTCTCTCTCTCAAAATAAATAAATAAGCATTAAAAAAGAACTGCCCTATGATCCAGGAATTCCACTACTGGGTATTTATCCAGAGAATACAAAAACACCAAATTGAAGGGCTATATGCACCCTTATATTTATTGCAACATTATTTGCAATAGCCAACTTATGAAAGAGGCCTAAGTGTTCATCAATAAATGAATGGATAAAGAAGATATGAGATACACACACACACACACACACACACAGAGAATGGTATGTTATTCAGCCATAAAAATAATGGTATCTTGCCCTTTACAAAAACATGGATAGACAGTATAGACAGTATAACGCTAAGTGAAATAAGCCAGTCAGAGAAAGGCAAATACCATATGATTTCATTCATATGTGGAATTTAAGAAACAAACAAAGGGGAAAAAAGGAGACCAACCATCAAACAGACTCTTAATAATAGAGAACAAACTGATGGTTACCAGAGGGGAGATGGGGTGGGTGGGTAAAATAGGTGAAGAGGATTAAGGAATGCATTTGTCATGATGAGTGCTGAGTAATATATATAATTGATGAATCACTATATTGTACACCTGGAACTAATGCAACACTGTATGTTAATTACATTGGGTAATAAATAAATAAATAAATAAATAAATTTCAATGGTTTGCTTGCACTGCATTGCAGTGGTACCAAAACAGCCAAAGATTTTTTTGCAAAAGTTAATTATGTGACTCTAACTCCAGGTTTCCAGACACTATGTTTCTATAGATTCTGACCTCAAGGTCGTAAGTTGCCTATAACTATGCCCTAGATTCATAGCCCACTGATGGGTGATTGAACTCTGCAGACAACTGTGACAGAACTATCAAGAGAAACCAAGCAGCAAACCCACAGGAAACGCCATCCCATAGATTACTAAAGAAGTGAGACAGTGGCAGTTCCCTGAGAGAGAAGAGGAGAAGGGATATATTTAGAGTGTCTGAGGAAAGACATCCTATAGCTGGAAAGGCACAAGAAGGAATGATGAGGTCAAGTTGTCAGATGGCTTGACATAAAATGAGAATCTTAGGTCTCACTTTCATTCTCTTTATGGGATGGCATGGTGAACCCTCAGACTTCTTAAATATGATCACTCCTATACTTAAGGCTATCAAAGACAGTAAGATTCTAAATGTAGATAGAGTTTTTCAGATCAAGGATAATTTAATGGATACTTTTCAGAAAGCTCCATCCTACAAAGGACTAGATATATAATGCCCCACTTCTAGCTCTTTTCTTTCCAGTCTTTTTCACTCATTTTCCTGTGGTCCAGTCTCAGGGACAACCTGAGGATCAGACAAAATCCTAGAAAATCACACAGTGAAGGGTCTAGAAGTCTCTGGGTGTCTATGCAGTTGAAAAATAAGCAGAGTCTAATAGGAAAGCATCAAATTTGGCTGTATCTTATTCTGAAATTATATTCACTATTCTAACTTAAAATTTAGACCTTTGGAAACCACCTTAATTCTTGATTTTGCAAACCAGACAAAATAATGTCATGTCATTATATTAAGCTAGACATGAAGCTAAATTATGAATCGGAACCCTTGAGAAAATTTCATGACATGTTATGGGCATTTCCACATTCATCAAGTACATGTTAATTTGTTTCGGATTAATCCTTCTGCCAAGAACAGTTATAAAAGTTAGAGAAATATTTTGTAAGTGGCTTCAGAGAGTATCCAATGCAACGATATGTAAAAGCCAAGATTCCAAAGACAAAAGGAGCATAGAGAAGTGAGCCTGATTTGATGCCATTCTCTCCCTTAAGAAATTTGCCAATTCAAAAGTGATAGCTGATAAAACCAGATGAGCTTATAGCAATCATGAAGGGGTGGAATGCAGAGGGACAAAAATTGGAACACAAGGATCCCCATGGATGAAAGGGACTGGTAAATACCTGAGGATTTATTTTGATTCCAAAATGTTATACCTTGGAGTAAGGGAAAATTAGAAATAGACTAGCCTGGGGAGCCTCAGTGGCTCAGTTCATTAAGCATCCAACTCTTGGTTTGGGCTCAGGTCACATGGTCATGGGATCAAGCCCCACATTATGGTCCACGCTGATCATGGAGCTTGCTTAAGATTCTCTCCTCTCTCTCTCTCTCTCTCTCTCTCTCAATTTCTCTTTCTCTGCTTTCTCCTGTTCACACATACTTTCTCTTTCTCTCGAAATAAATAAACATTTTTTTTAAAAAAGAAATATACTAGCCTAACATAGGTTTTTAAAGTCAACTCACACTTAATTTTACTATTCTATAAGAATTAAGGTGACCAACCAACCCAATTTTTCCAGGACTTTCCTGGCTTTATCTTAGAAAGTACCACATTCTGGAAAACCCCTCAGCCAAAAACTGGTATGGTTGATCACTCAAATCAAAACTAAAAATAAATATTCTCTCCAGGAAGATATTAACCAGCATCTTGAATTATGCTCACAATTTGATGGTGTTCACTAAAATTTAACCAGGAATTAAAAATATGATATTGAACAAAAGTCAACAGGAAAAAAAAGATAAAAAGCAAAAGGATTATATCCACAGATGATCCAGCTTTGGGAATCAGCATACACAAACATTTAAATAATTTTTATTACTGGGGTGCCTTGGTGGCTCAGTCAGCTAAGTGTCTGACTCTTGGTTTCAACTCAGGTCATTGATCTCACAGTTTGTGAGTTTGAGCCCAACCAGGCTCTACACTAACAGTGCTCTCTCTCTCTCCCTCTCTCTCTTTCTCTCTCAAAATAAATAAACAAACAAACATTTAAATGATTTTGATTACTATAGCCTACAATTCACATTGCAAAATATAGAATTTAAGCAACAAATTGGAAACTATTAAAAATAAAATGAAATACTAAAATATAACTGATATTAAAGACTGAATGGATGGATTTAATCATGTTAGACACAATTGGAATAAAGAACCAAAATAGGAGGAAAGTAATTCAGATCATATCCAGACTATAGACAATGTTGAGTATCTGGAGCATGAAAGGATAAAGTATAACAAAATAAATAAAAACCTTAAAACACATATGGTATTTGCTAGAAAGCTCAAGTACACAAGGAATTGGAGCCCTAGAAGGAGAGTATCCTGGGGAAAAAGCAATATTAGGATATAATAATATACATATTTTCCAAAACTTACATAAAACATGAGCAAAAAATTCAAGAAACACAATAAACTACAAGGAAGAAAAGTACAAAACAACCAATATACCCCTAGCCACTTCAAATTCATACAGTGGAAAAATGAAAATGAAAGAGAACATGTTAAAATTAAAACAAAGAGAAAAAGCATTGCAAATCAATCTGTCCATTTTTCAACAAAAACAATTAACATCTTCAGGGGGAGGAGTCAACATGGCAGAGGAGTAGGGATACCAGAATTTCCCTCCTCCCTCAAACTCGGCAGTAATGAGATCGGAACACTTGGAATTCCAGGAATCCAGGATACAGTCTAACAGAAACCTCTGTAGGCGCCTACAGAGACAGCTTGGCGGTTCAGAGGTGCGTGCCTAGGGATTGGGAGAGATAAAGCAGGTGGCGGTGTAGGCACGGAAGTGTGTGGGGGGGTACCCCTTAGGGAAGAAACGAAAGAGAGGCTGTAGAAGTGTGGGATCATATTTGGATAAGAGAAAAACCTCTCCAGACCACAGTCTGGAAGACGAAGAATACAAAGAGAGACAGTTTCTACTTTGCAAATAGCCTTAGGAATGAAGATCAGAGATTTCAGGGTGGCTGAACTATCTCCAGACCAGAGACCGATGCATGTGGGTGCACCTCGTGGGGAGGAGAGCCAACCCCGGACTGGGTAACACTCTCACAGGTGCACTTGAGAGAAAGCCGTCCCCTCCATAAAGTACCATGAGAAGAGGGTTTACCAATGCTCCAAGAACAAAAGACCCTGCAGGTGCCAGGCAGAGGCCCTTTGTTGGCTGGGTGGAGTGGTGCTATTTCGGTCCACAGTGTGGGATCCTCTCACACATGGGATTTTGAATCCCAGGGAGACTGTGGAGTGGGACAAACCAGCCCACCAGCGCCCACACTGCTCTGGGAAGGCTGCTTGAACAGCATGGTTTGGGACACTTTGAGGGGGAGAGATTGAGGGGGGGAAGGTCACCCTTTTCCTCCCCAACATCAGCACGGTGGGGCTTCAGGGAACTGGACAGCGACCTACCAGGGGAGGCAGACCACTTACGCCAAACCTGGCCCTCAGAGACTAGTAACTGCTCATCTACTGGGGTGAGATTGACACTCACACAACCGGTCATTCGCTCTCCACCAACCAACACAGCTACTGTCTCCAAGGCACCAACAGACCACTGTTCTCAGGTTTTCCATGTTAGTCTGTTTTTTTAATTTTATTTTTGTTGTTGTTTTTCTTTTTTTTCTGTTTATTTTTTAATTGCTATTATTTTTTCTTTTATTTTATTTCCTCCTCTTCTCTTTTCTCTTCCTTATCTTTCTACTCTCCTACTATTTTCTTCCCCCCATGGAGTCAACCTTACAGTTTCATGATGAATTAAGACAAGCTGTAAATGAGGTGAAAAATAAACTAGATGCAGTGACAGCAAGGATGGGCGAAACAGAGGAGAGAATAGGTGAAACAGAAGATAAAATTATGGAAAATGACGAAAAGAAAGGAAATTACTAGACCAAGAGGGAAGAATCAGAGACCTAAGTGATTCAATGAAATTAAATAATATTCGTATCTTAGGATTTCCAGAAGAGAGAAAGAAAGGGTTATTTGAACAAATTATATGGGACAACTTCCCTAATCTGGGGAAGCAAACAGGACCCCTTCAGAATAAAGAAAAATAGATCAACGCCACAACATATCATAGTGAATCTGGCAAAATACAAAGATAAAGAAAGAATTCTGAAAGCAGCTAGGGACAAATGGGCCTTGTCCTACAAGGGTAGACACATAAGGGTAGTAGCAAACCTGTCCACTGAAACTTGGCAGGCCAGAAGCCAGTGGCAGGAAATATTCAATGTTCTGAATAGGAAAACTATGCAGCTAAGAAACTTTTATCCAGCAAGGCCATCAGTTAGAATAGAAGGAGAGGTAAAGGCTTTCCCAGACAAACAAAAACTAGAGTTCATGACCCCTAACCAGATCTGGAGGAGATCCTAAAGGGGGACTCTGTGAGTGGAAAGCAGCAAAATCTACAAAGGACAAGGGACAACACCACAAGCACAAAACTTACAGATAATACAATGACACTAAATCCATATCTTTCAATAATCACTCTGAATGTAAATGGACTAAATGCCCCAGTCAAAAGACATAGGGTATCAGAATGGATAAAAAACCAAGATCCATCTATATGCTGCCTACACAAGACTCATTTTAGACCTGAGGACACTTACAGATTGAAAGCGAAGGGATGGAGACCATCTACCATGCTACGGATGTCAAAAGAGAGGCAGAGTAGCCATACTTATATCAGACAAACTAGATTTTAAAACAAAGACTCTAACAAGAGATGAAGAAGGTCATTATATCATAATTAAGGGGTATATCCATCAAGAAGAGCTAACAACTGTAAGTGTTCATGCCCCTGATGTGGAATACCCAAATATATGAATCAATCAATCACAAACATAAATAAATGTGTAGACAACAATTCCGTGATTGTAGGGGTCTTTAATACTCCACTTACAACAAAGAGGAGATCATCTAGGCAGAAAATCAGTAAGGAAACAATTGCTCTGAGTGACACATTGGACCAGATGGACTTAACAGATATATTCAGATCTTTTCATCCAAAAGCAACAGAACACATATTCTTCTCGACTGCACATGGAACATTCTCCAAAAACAATCGCAAACTGGGTCACAAAGCAGAATACAAAAGGACTGAGATCATACCATGCATATTTGCAGATCACAATGCTTCGAAATTTGAAATCAACCACAAGAAAAAATTTGGAAAGCCTCCAAGTACATGGAGGTTAAAGAGCATCCTACTAAAGAATGAATGGGTCAACCAGGAAATAAAAGAACTTAAAAAGTATATGGAAGCAAATGAAAGCGAAAACACTGCAGTCCAAACCCTTTGGGATGCAGCAAAGGCAGTGCTAAGAGGAAAATACATCACAACCCAGGTCTATCTCAAGAAACAAGAAAAGTAACAAATACAGAATCTAAGCTCAACCTAACTGAACTAGAAACAGAGCAGCAGGAAACCCCAAAGCCAGCAGAAGAAGAGAAATAATAAGGATTAGAGCAGGAATAAACAATACAGAATTAAAAAAAAACAATAGAATAGACAAATGAATCTAAGAGCTGATTTTTTGAAAGAGTAAACAAAATTGATAAGCTCCTAGCCAAACTTCTCAAAAAGAAAAGAGAGAGGACCCAAACAGAGAAAATCAAAAATGAAAGATGAGAGATCGCAACCAACACCACAGAAATATAAACAATTATTAGCAAATAGTATGAAAAATTATATGTCAACAAACTGGATTAGCTGGAAGAAATGGACAAATTCCTGGACACCACACACTATCAAAACTCAAATGGGGAGAAATAGAAAACTTGAACAGACCCATAACCAGTGAAGAAATTGAATCAGTTATCAAAAGTCTCCCAACAAATAAGAGCCCTGGGCCAGATGGCTTCCCAAGGGAATTCTACCAGGCATTTAAATCAGTGCTAGTACTTATTCTTCTCAAGCTATTCCAAAAAAAATAGAAATGGAAGGAAAGCTTCTGGATTCATTCTATGAAGCCAGAATTACCTTGATAACCAAATGAGACAAAGAACCCACTGAAAAGGAAAATTACAGGCCAATGTAACTGATGAAAATGGAGGTAAAATTTTTCAAAAAGATACTAGCAAATCTAATTCAACAATTTTTAAAAGGATTATTCACCATGATCACGTGGGATTCATTCCTGGGCTGCAGGGCTGGTTCAATATTCACAAATCAATCAGTGTGATACACCACATTAATAGAAGAAAGGAGAATAATCATATGACCCTGTCAATAGATGCAGAAGAAGCATTTGACAAAATACAGCATCCTTTCTTAATAAAAACTCTCAATAAAGTCAGGATAGAAGGAACGTACCTTAACATCATAAAAGCCATATATGAAAAGCCCACAACTAATATCATCCTCAATGGGGAAAAACTGAAAGCTTTCCCCCTGAGATCAGGAACACAACAAGGATGTCCACTCTCACCACTGTTGTTTAACATAGTGTTGGAAGTCCTAGCCTCAGCAATTGGACAACAAAATGAAATAAAATGTATCCAAACTGGCAAACAAGACATCAAACTTTCACTTTTTGCAGATGACATGATACTCTACATAGAAAACACAAAAGACTCCACCCAAAGTCTGCTAGAACTGATACATGCATTCAGCAAAGGTGCAGGATATAAAATCAATGTACAGAAATCAGTTGCATTTCTATACACTGATAATGGAGCAACAGAAAAAGATATCAAGGAATCAATCCTATTTGCAAATGCACCAAGAACCATAAAATACTTAGGAATAAACCTAACCAAAGAAGTAAAAAATCTGTATGCTGAAAACTATAGAAAACATATGAAGGAAATTGAAGAAGATACCAAAAAATGGAAAAATGTTCCATGCTCATGGAGTGGAAGAACAAATATTGTTAAAATGACAATACTACCCAAAGCAATCTACACATTCAACGCAATTCCAATAAAAACAGTACCAGCATTCTTCTCAGAGCTAGAACAAACAGTCCTACAATTTGTATGGAATCACCAAAGACCCCAAATAGCCAAAGTAATCTTGAAGAAGAAAACGAAAACTGAAGGCATCACAATCCCGGACTTTAGTCTTTACTACAAAGCTGTAATCATAAAGACAGCATGGTACTGGCACAAAAACAGACACCTAGATCAATGGAATAGAATAGAGAACCCAGAATTGTACCCACAAATGTATGGCAAACTAATCTTCGACAAAGCAGGAAAGAGTATCCAATAGAAAAAAGACAGTCTCTTTAACAAATGGTGCTGGGAGAACTGGACAGCAACATGCAGAAGAGTGAAACTGGACCAGTTTCTTACACTGTACACAAAAATACATTCAAAATGGATGAGAGACCTAAATCTGAGACAGAAAACCATCAAAATCCTAGAAGAGAAAGCAGGCAACAACCTCTTTGACTTCAGCCACAGCAACTTCTTACTTGACACGTCTTCGAAGGCAAGGGAAATAAAAGCGAAAATGAACTATTGGGACCTCATCAAGATAAAAAGTTTCTGCACAGCAAAGGAAACAATCAACAAAACCAAAAGGCAACCAACAGAATGGGAAAGATATTTGCAAATTACATATAGGATAAAGGGTTAGTATCAAAAATCTATAAAGAACTTACCAAACTCAACACCCAATAAACAAATAATCCAGTGACAAAGTGGGCAGATGACATGAATAGACATTTATCCAAAGAAGACATCCAGATGGCTAACAGCCACATGAAAAGATGCTCAACATCACTCATCATCAGAAAAATATAAATCAAAACAACATTAAGCTACCACTTCACACCAGTCAGAGTGGCTAAAATTAACAACTCAGGCAACAACAGATGTTGGCGAGGGTGTGGAGAAAAAGGAACACTCTTGCATTGTTGGTGGGAATACAAACTGGTACAGTCACTTGGAAAACAGTGTGGAGGTTCCTCAAAAAATTAAAGATTGAATTACCCTACAACCCAGCAATAGCACTACCAGGAATTTATCCAAAGGATACAGGAGTGATGATTCATAGGGGCACATGTACCCCAATGTTTATAGCAGTGCTATCAACAATAGCTAAAGTATGGAAAGAGCCCAAATGTCCATCGATGGATGAATGGATAAAGAAGAGGTAATTTATATATACAATAGAATACTCCTTGGCAATGAAAAATAATGAAACCTTGCCATTTGCAACAATGTGGATGGACCTGGAGGGTATTATGCTAAGTGAAATAAGTCCATCAGAGAAAGACAGATATCGTATGTTTTCACTCATATATGAAACTTGAGAAACTTAACAGAAGACCATGGGGGAAAGGAAAGAAAAATATATATATATATGTGTGTGTGTGTGTGTGTGTGTGTGTGTGTATGTGTCTATGTGTGTGTGTGTATAGTTACAAACAGAGAGGGAGGCAAACCATAAGGGACTTTTAAATACAGAGAACAAACTAAGGGTGGAAGGGAGTCATGGGGGAGGGGGGAGGAGTGGGTGATGGGCATTGAGGAGGGCACTTGTTGGGATTTGCACTGGGTGTTTTATGTAAGTGATAAATCACAGGAATCTACTCCTGAAGCCTAGAGCACACCATATAGACATGTATGTTAGCTAACTTAATAAATTATAGAAAAATAAAAAGATAAACAGATAAATAAATACTAAAAATAAAATAAAATAATAACCAGTAACATCTTTTTCTGATCTTCTAACAAAAAACAACAGAAGAAAAAGACAATGGAGTGATACCTGAAATAAAAAAGATGCCAATATGTATTATATAGAGAGAAATATAATGTCATTCAAAACCAGAAGCCCAAAAATTCAGAGAATCCATCACTAACGCTAATTTTTTTTTTAATTTTTCATTATTTTTATTTATTTATTTTTAAATGTCAATCTGTCTTTTTATGAAATCTCTTTTTTTCCCCTTTGTCAGAGAGAGCGAGAACCCAAGTGGGGGAGAGGGGCAGAAGGAGAAGGAGAATCTTAAGCAGGCTCCACAATAAGCATGGAGTTCAACACAGGCCTCAGTCCCACGACCCTGGGATCATGACCTGAGCTGAAATCAAGAGTAGGACCCTTAACCTACTGAGCCACCCAGGTGCCCCATTAACACTCACTTAAAGGGCAATCATTTGATAAGAGTATGGAGCTGCAAGAAGTAATACAGAACAATACCAGAGTAAATGTAAATAAAGACTGATGGTATGAAAAAATATAATATTTTGCATTTTTAAATTAGTAAAAATTACATACATATCAGCAGAAGGACAGAAGATGGGGAGAGGTAAGTGGAACTAAATTAGTCTTCAGTTCCTGCATGGTCTATTAAGTAGTAAAAATCTAGTATAAATTAGACAATGTATTAATCAGCTCGAGTTGTCATAAATACCACAGACTTAGCTTACACAACAGAAAGTTATTTCTCACAGTTTTGGAAGCTGAGAAGGTCAAGGTAAAGGTGCCAGCAGATTTGGTTCCTGGTAGACTTTTTTTTTTTTTTAATTTTTTTTTTCCAACGTTTATTTATTTTTGGGACAGAGAGAGACAGAGCATGAACGGGGGAGGGGCAGAGAGAGAGGGAGACACAGAATCAGAAACAGGCTCCAGGCTCCGAGCCATCAGCCCAGAGCCCGACGCGGGGCTCGAACTCCCGGACCGCGAGATCGTGACCTGGCTGAAGTCGGACGCTTAACCGACTGCGCCACCCAGGCGCCCCTCCTGGTAGACTTTTTTCCTGACTTTCAGATAGCCACCTTCTTGCTGTGTCCTCACATGGTGGGGAGAGAGAGATCTCTGATCTCTCTTCCTCTTTTCATAAGGACACTAATACCATAACGGGAGCCTCGCTCTCATGACCTCATCTAAACCTAATTACCTCTCAAAGACCCACTTCCTAATACCATCATATTGAGGTTTGGGGACATAAATATTCAATCCATAACACTTGATAAGTAAAATCTCTCTCTTTTAATCTCTCTGAAAACCATTCAACCAAAATCTTATATAAATGAAAATATAATAATAAAACAGTAAGTAATCCAATATAAAGGAAGATATGAGAAAAGAATATGGTAAGTTTGAATACATGGTAAGATGGCAAATTTAAATGCATTCAAATCATTTAATTTATTGAAAATAAATGGATAATACTCCAATTAAAAGCCAAATATTGTCATACAGAACAAAAACTATATGGTCTTCTTTTAAGAGCTCTCTAAAATATAAGGATACAGAAACATTTCAAGTAAAGATATTTAGAAAGATATTCCTTGTAATCACCAACTAAAAAAAACCTTGTGATAGCCTTACTTAATATCAGATAGAGTAAACTTCAAGGCAAAAGCATTATCGGCAATAAGAGGGGCATTTCATAATGTAAGTAACACGCAAGATGGGTAAAAAGTTTCTAGATTTTAAATACAGAACAAAACACATAGAGCAAAAGTTATCAGAACCACAAAAAGTAGATAAATCCATAATCATAGAACAGATTTTATTACACCTTTCATAGTAACTGACATACTAAGTAAGCCAAAAATTAAAAATCAAATTGATGTAAAAGAATTGGGAAAAAGAGAGAGGCAAACAAACCAGACGAGACTCTTAAGACTAGAGAACACACTGAGGATTGATGGAGGGAGGTGGGGGGAAGATGGGCTAGGTGGGTGATGGGTATTAAGGAGGGCATTTGTTTTGATGAGCACTGGGTATTGTATGTAAGTGATGAATCACTGATGTCTACTCCTGAAATCAATATTGCACTGTATGTTAACTAACTGAAATTTATTTTTTTAATATGAAATTTATTGTCAAATTGGTTTCCATACAACACCCAATGCTCATCCCAACAGGTGCCCTCCTCAATGCCCATCACCCACCCTTCCTGTACTCCCACCCCCATCAACCCTCAGTTTATTCTCTGTTTTTAAGAGTCTCTTATGATTTGGCTCTCTCCCTCCCTAACTTTTTTTTTCCTTCCCCTCCCCCATAGTCTTCTGTTAAGTTTCTCAGGATCCACATAAGAGTGAAAACATATGGTATCTGTCTTTCTCTGTATGGCTTATTTCACTTAGCATCACACTCTCCAGTCCCATCCACATTGCTACAAAAGGCCATATTTCATTCTTTCTCATTGCCAAGTAGTATTCCATTGTGTATATAAACCACAATTTCTTTTTTTTTCTTTAATGTTTATTTATTTTTGAGACAGACAGAGAGAGACAGAGCATGAATGGGGGAGGGTCAGAGAGAGGGAGACACAGAATCTGAAACAGGCTCCAGGCTCTGAGCTGTCAGCACAGAGCCCGACGCGGGGCTCGAACTCACAGACCGCGAGATCATGACCTGAGCCAAAGGCGGCGGCTTAACCGACTGAGCCACCCAGGCACCCCTAAACCACAATTTCTTTATCTATTTATCAGTTGATGGACATTTATGCTTTTTCCACAATTTAGCTATTGTTGAGAGTGCTGCTATAAACATTGGGGTACAAGTGCCCCTATGCATCAGCACTCCTGTATCCCTGGGTAAATTCCTAGCAGTGCTATTGCTGGGTCATAGGGTTGGTGGGAGTGCAAACTGGTGCAGCCACTCTGGAAAGCAGTGTGGAGGTTCCTCAAAAACTAACTGAAATTTAAATAAAAATTTTTTAAAAAAGGGGCACCTGGGTGGCTCAGTCGGTTAAGTGTTCGATTTTGGCTCAGGTCATGATCTCACAATTTTGGGTTCGAGCCCCGCATCAGGCTCTGTGCTGACAGCTCGGAGCCTGGAGCCTGCTTTGAATTCTGTGTCTCTCTCCCTCTCTACCCCTCCCCTGTTCACACGCTATCTCTCTCTCTCAAAAATAAATAAACATTAATTTTTTTCTAATTAAAAAAAAAGAACTGGAAAACATGACTTAAAACCTTAATCTAGTTAACAACTAAAGAAAAAGAAACCAACAACTACTACATACTACACATCCCTTTCAAGTGCATATGGAACAGCCTACTCAAATTGACCACTGGGGCACAGTAGTGTCTTATTTCTTGATCTGGATTAAGGATACAGGATCTATTCATTTTGTGATCATTATTAAGCTATATATGTAAAACATGAGTACTTTTATCTATGAATGTCATATCCTAACAAAAATGTGCATAAAAAATGCAGTCTGACACTCTGAGAGGGTGATAATCATGTGCTTGTGTGGTGAGAAGGACCGAATCTTCTAATTTAACCCTACAGTGATTTTCACAAAATCCACAATTTTGAGTCCTCTCACACAAAATCTCCAGTTTTGAGTCTTATGCCCTTACTTTCCTGAATTCCAAATGCCTCAAGCTCAGGTAGCTTTCTGAGTTTGAATTGCTAAGTTTCTTGGTCACTTGTTCCTCTGTAGTCAATTAGGTTTTGTATTTCCTTGCTCTATGAAATGTTACTGGCCATCTCCATGCTTTCTAGATTCCATTTTTGAAAAATTTCTCACCTGTTATTGTCTTCCCGGCCATTGTTTCTGTCACTGTGAGTCCATACTTGTGTTATTATTAATACTTGAAACAATTCTGTTTGTTCAACCTATCTGGTTTCTAAAGTTTATTTACACACATTTTTTTCCTTTCCTGTCTTCTATCAGATTTAAAATATTTTAAATATTATTTCCCCTATTTGTATTGGAGTTATAAACTGCACTTTTATTCTATGACTAAAATGTAAACATACATAGTTTACAAAGTCAAAAGTTATTCAAAATGTCTTTCATCTTCAAATAAACAAAGAATTAAGCATTCTTTAAATTACCATTCAATCCCTTCTGATGTTATTTGTCACCGCATTTTAGTGTAAATATTATTGACAATGTTAGACCTCCACACAGTTGAAATATTATTGGCAATGTCAGAGATTCATAAAGCTGAGTTTTCCTATTGAATACATACGTGTGTGTATGTGTGTGTATACATATGTGTATAAATATATATACACATGTGTGTGTGTGTGTGTGTGTATATATATATATATATATATATATACACACTCACTACAAGTCTCTATTTCAGTTTTTCTGGTTTCCCTCCCCAAAGTCAACAAATATTTTCAGTGTATTACATTTTTCTTTAGAAAGGCATTTATGTATAAACAAGAAATTATGTGTGTTTATACTTCTTCCCAGTGAACATTGTGCACTACCCTCTAGCCTATTTTTATATAAGTTTACATCTTTGAGATCATTCATAACCAGGCACAACCATTTGCTTTTACATACACATAATATTTCACTGTGTTGATTCTGATACATTACATGCTATGGGAATTTATTTACTAGTTCCCAGTTGATGAATATCTAGCTTGCTTCCATTTTTTGTTTTCTTATTCATAGTGTAGTGAATAGTCTTGTTTATATGTCAATTTGCATACATGTAAATACATTTGTAAGCCAAATTTTTTAAAGTTTTAATTTAAATTTCAGTTAGTTAACATACGGTGCACTATTAATTTCTGGTATAGAGTATAGTGATTCAACACTTCATACAACAGCCAGTACTCAACATGGCAAGTGAACACTCCTTAATCTCTATCCCCCATTTCACCCATCCTCCCACCCATCTCCCCTCTGGTGCCCATCAGTTTGTTTTCTATTGTTAAGCATCTTTTTTGTCTGTTTCTTGGTTTGCCTCCCTCTCTCTTTTTTTTTCCTTATGATCGTTTGCTTTGTTTCTTAAATTCCACATATGGTGAATCCATAGTGAAATCAAAATGGTATTTTTCTTTCTCTGACTGACTTATTTTTAGAACTGGAATTAAATTGTTAGTAAAAGATTTTGTTTTTTTTACAATTTTGGTAGATACGGTATTGTCATTTATCTCCATATAAGTCACACCTATTAACTGTCCCATCAGCAATTATGAAAATGTTTCTTTCATCAGACCTTTCTCAACCACTGTATTTTAACCATTTGGGTTTGCTAATATGATGAATAAAAAAAAATTTCAATTTGATTTCAATTACTTTCTATTATAAGTGAGAGTGAACATCTTTTCATATGATTGGGAAAATTTATATCTCCATGTCTTTGAAATTTGTTTATTTCTTATGTCCATCTCTTACTAGGTCTGAGGTTGGCAACATTTTTCTACAAAATCCAGATAGTAAATATTTTAGGCTTTGTGGGTCATATGCCTTCTTTCAAAACTACTCAACTCTGCCACTGCAGTATGAAGGCAGCCACAGACAACACATAAATAAATGAGCAAGAGTGTATTCCAATAAAACTTTATATATGCATACTAAATTCTGAATTTAGTATAATTTTCACATGCCACAAAATACCATCATCTTTTGTTTTGTTTCAGTCATTTAAAAGTGTAAAAACAATTCTTATCTTGTGAGCCCTACAAAAACAAACACATTTAATATTCTGTTTTTTGACAATATCTACTAATCTTTTACTATAAGTAATAATGAAGTTGATGAACTTCCCAGTCCACCACCATCTTCTACCTACTCTCTTATTTTAAAGCATTTTATTAGGGAAATGTTCAAATATACTACATTAAAAAAAAACATTGAAAAATATTTAAAAAATTAAAAAAAGAGAACATTATAAAGAACTCCCATGTATTCTTCATTGAACCTCAACTTCAAGGATTATCAGTATTGGGGCACCTGGGTGGCTCAGTCGGTTAAGTGTCCAACTCTTGGTTTTGGCTAAGGTCATGATCTTACGGTTCATGGGTTCAAGCCCCGCATTGGGGTCCGTGCTAACAGCACACAGCTTGCATGAGATTCTCTCTCCTTCTCTCTATCTCTCTCCTGTGCTCTCTCTCTAAAAATAAATAAACTTAAAAAAAAGAAAAAAAGAAAACTTCTTTAAAAAAATTATCAGTATTATCCATATTTTATCAATTTTGACATTTTACCTTCATACTGATTCGTGTTAGTTTAATACTTTACTTTTCAATTTTAAATTATGTCTTTTAAGCCTTAACTACTGAAGATGGAGTAATCATATACTTAATACTGCATCCTAAATGTAACACTACCTTCCCAGCCAAACTGTGTTATTTGATTTCTACATTTTCAGGTTTGTAACTGTATATTCTGCTCTACATTCATGATCTCCTTTTGAGGCAGTGGAAATGTTGTAGAGGTTGATATTCCTTGGAGTGGAGCCAGAATAGATCCTAAAATCCAAGTAGGCCAGATATAGGAGGCATCAAAGCCAAGGCACATTTGCTGAAACACTGTCTTCAGTGATAGAAAACAAAGGAGGCATTCACAGTGCATATCTAAACAGCTGCTGATTTCCAAGGTCTAGAGAGAAGTAGAAGGTAAATCAAGTCACGCATTAAACCTGAGGTCAGTTATCTCAAGGTAACACTCACAACAGCCCTTTTTTTCCTGAATCGAAAGCCAGCCCTCCTGGGGAACAAGTGAAGTACAATGTTGAAGCTAACATCTGTTAAGACACTGGAAGAAGAAATCCCGCTTTGCCTCTATGACTTTTGAATAAAGATATGGGACACCTCCCCCCTCACATCTTCCGGCTATATCAAATCTGAGTTTTGTCATATTCAAGGTATCAACATCAAATAGCAACTCTTCCAACATAACCTCCCTCTCAAAACGAGGTAGGCTGTGGTAGTAAGCAGAATAATCACTGAGAAAAAATCTGCCAGGATATGGACTGTGTCTTTCCCATGTCACCTAACAAAAACTTTCTGTGAGTCAGCTAGCTCAATTGTTGGTACAGGTTGAGCACCTGGTAAATGTTAGGTGCTATTATAATTATTACTGTTATTTTTTCTGGTTCTGTCGCTGAGGGCCTTAGGTCTCTGGGTACAATGTTCATATTCCTGTAAGATCCCTCTAGAGGCTTCCTCACCCACCTCCTGCATTTCAGCCTGGGATCTTCGTGAGCTTATAAGCACACTCAGCCACAGGGCACAGAACAGAAGCCCCAGAGAGCACTGAAGAAACAAGAAAGCACAAAGAGGAGTTTGGACTGTTCAGGCGGTGGTCGGTAAGAAGATGACTTCTCACTGGCCTCTGCAATTTCCCTACAGTTGGCTCTATCATTACATTTCATTTCTTAATATTTGCCTATATATATAGGTAAATATATATATAATATATATATTATATATATATTTGCCTATATATATATTGGTTTTTCTTGGTCACATTTGCCAAAGGGTTTCAAATTATGGCGATCCTTTCAAAGAAATAATTTTTGAATTTTTTTGACCTTTTCAATATTTCTAAATAAAAAATTCCACTTTTATATTCACCTTCTTTTTCTCATTTTCCCTAATTTTATTTTGCATTATTTTCTAAAGTCTTGGGTTTAATGATTTTCCAGGGATTCTTAGATTTATAGACACTTTACGGGGAATATAGTTATACTCCATGAATACTAGGTACCCATTAAGTGCTATGTGTGTTTCCTCAAAAGAAAGTTCACAGCTTTCCTTCTCAGAACATTCCCAAAACTAGTAACTATTCATTTACTCATGTTATACAAATTCTTTTATTCAAAGAATACAGTTCTGCATTCACCCCCTAGAGGGCAGTATAGCTTCCCTTTAGAACACAGGTCTTCAGAACTGTCCCATCCTTCATAGTAATTCACCCTTCAGGCCACTTTAATTTGGCTACTTCTCCCATCCTTTATCAAAATGTCTTTCCAAAACGTGACTAGGGACATTGACATCCCTAAATTGAATAGGTGCTTTCTGAGTATCTGAACAGCACTAAACTGTGGTGACCATACCCTTTACCTTCTTGGCCTCTGTGACTCCCACTTCCTTTGTGTTCCAATACCTCCCTGAGCGGTACTTCCTGTTTTCTTTGCTTTTTCTTTCATATGTACACAATTTGCTAAATTTTACATTTCCTTCTATTGATTTGTCCTCTGCCTTTTCCTCTCTCACCCTAAATTCTTGCCTAGATTGTCACATCAACTTTTAGGTTCTCACCTACCATCAATATGCCAGAGACTCCCAAGACTCCTGGTGGATTTCTCCTCTGTCTTCCTGGGCCTCATATCTATCTGTCCAATTGTCATGTCTCTTGGGTAGCTCCCATAAACCTCAAACTCAACATGCACAAACCAAACCTGTAATCATTACCTTAGAGGTGCCTCCTACTCTACTACCCCAAATAAAATTGTCCCTGTTATCCATATAGTTTCTCAAACAAGACCTCTGGATACGGCCAAACTTCCATCCCTTCACAGTGTTCCCATTCAACTGAAGAGAAGGAGGTAATCTCCAGAATCTTATTTTCTGTGTGTCACGTATTAGATGAACTAAAATAACTCTTTTGATTTGATTACCAGAAGGTTTTTGGAAATATTGCTGACAGAAGATTCAGTGGTAAATGAGTATCTGTAAGTTTCTATGTACCTGTACATGTATACAGGTGTTGTTGGTAAGTGTATTACAAGAACAACAAAAAGCATAAAGCTAAATTTTAGTGCATAGTGTTGGCTAAATGTAGGGAATATAAGGTTATTTTAAGTAGAAATTTATGGAAGAATCCATAGTTCTGTTTGCTAGTCCTCTGGCTAGTGAAATGTGAACTGCGAAGTGTTGTGTAGAAGAAGAAAATGTCATATATATATATATATATGCACAATGGAATACTATTCAGTGATCAAAAAGAATGAAATCTTGCCATCTGCAACAAGGTGGATGAAACTGGAGTGTATAAATCAATCAGAGAAAGACAAATATCATATGACTTCACTCATATGTAGAATTTAAGAAGTAAAACAGATGAACATAAGGGAATGGAAGGAAAAGGAGATAAAAACAGTGGGGGCAAACCATAAAAGATTCCACAATATTGAGAACAAACTGAGGGTTGCTGGAGGGGAGGAATACAGGAGGATGGGCTAAATGGGTGATGAGCATTAAGGAGGGCACTTGTTGGGATGAGCACTGGGTGTTATACATAAGAGATGAATCAATGGGTTCTACTCCTGAAACTGATACTACACTGTATGTCAGCTAACTTGAATTTAAATAAATAAATTTTAAAAACTGGAATTCCAGACACATCTTTAGATGTAAGATTAAAAAATATTCATTCTATGGTAGTAGCGCACTGATTAAATTCTTATTGTGGAACACACAGATTTGGATTTTGCATTCAAGAAGCATGCCTGAAGTGACTAATACCACACAAGGCTCCTTCTATTTCATCCTCACCGGCATCCCTGGATATGAGGCCTCCCACATCTGGATCTCCATCCCCTTCTGCTGCCTCTACACCGTCTCCATCATGGGTAACACCACCATTCTCACAGTCATCTGCAAGGAGCCATCCCTCCACCAGCCCATGTACCTATTTCTCTCCATGCTGGCCCTGACCGACCTGGGCCTCACCCTCACCACCCTGCCCACAGTCATGCAGCTCCTCTGGTTCAACGTTCATGAGATCAGCTTTGAAGCCTGTTTTGCCCAGTTCTTCTTCCTCCATGGATTCGCCTTCATGGAATCTTCTGTGTTGTTGGCCATGTCCTTTGATCGCTATGTGGCCATCTGCCGCCCCCTGCATTATGCCTCCACCCTCACCGGTGAAGTCATTGGCAAGATCGGCTTAGCCATCATTTGCCGCTGCGTCCTGGCTGTTCTCCCTTCCCTCTTCCTACTCAAGCGCCTGCCCTTCTGCCGCTCCCACCTTCTCTCTCACTCCTATTGCCTCCACCAGGATATGATCCGCCTCGTCTGTGCTGACATCCGGGTCAATAGCTGGTATGGATTTGCTCTTGGTTTGCTCATTATTGTGATGGACGCTTTGCTCATTGTGCTCTCCTACACACTCATCCTGAAGAGTATCTTGGGCACAGCCTCCTGGACTGAGCGGTTCCGGGCCCTCAATAACTGTCTATCCCACGTGCTGGCTGTTCTGGTCCTTTATGTTCCCATGGTTGGACTATCCATGACTCATCGATTTGCCAAGCATGCCTCTCCGCTGGTCCACGTTATCATGGCCAATATCTACCTGTTGGCACCGCCTGTGATGAACCCCATCATTTACAGTGTCAAGACTAAGCAGATCCGCCAGGGAATCTTCAATCTACTCTTCCAGAGGAAAGTGTACTAATGAGTGGAATTTAGGTTTCCTGGAGAAATTTTATTTAATAATAAGGAGTCAAGAGCAGGTACTACTGCCATCAAAAGTGTAAGTACCACAGATGGGTGAAAGAATAAGTATTGTATAAGCTTCTGCTGTAAATAAATAGAAATCATACTTCTTTGACTAGAAGTTAAAAAACCTACGGTTTTTTTCCTAAAGTCTTTTACCCTACATTATAAGTCACAACCGTATGACTTTGAGAAAATAAGTATTAAAAAATATAATTTGATATGTAATCCCTGTTCTGATTTCGTCACATTGGTGTTGCTAAAATTATGTGATAAAGTATAAGATGCTGCTTTACAAACTCCAAATGCCCCTACTGTATAAAAAGACTTATTAAAACTATAGCAAGCACATGCCCTTATTTGTAATTCCTAAAGTAAAAATCAGCTTCTAATTAAATACAGCTGCTCATGTGATCTCAATCATCAAGAATCGATGAGAACTTTCATTCAGTAGGGAGTCAAACAGAAGATAGAAAAACCACTGTGGAGGGATTCCTGGATCAGTCAGTTGAGTATCTGACTCTTGATTTCAGTCTAGGTCATGATCTCAGGGTCGTGAGATCAAGCCCCTCATTGGACTCTGTGTGAAACATGGAGCCATCTTAATATTATCTTTCTCCCTTTTCCTCTGCCCCTCACCCCAGCTAGTGTTCTCTCTCTCTCTCTCTCTCTCTCTCTCTCCCTCTCTCTCTCTCAAGAGAAGAGAAAAGAAAAGAAAAGAAAAGAAAAGAAAAGAAAAGAAAAGAAAAGAAAAGAAAAGAAACCGCTGTGGAGATCATTGTTACTTGGAAAAAAAATGAACACCAAATATCAAAAGACAAAGTGGAGCAGGAACCTTAGGGTTTAAGAAACTGTTGAACTGACTTTTGATGCAGAGTACAGTGAAACTCAATGGTGGTACCACGATTCAGGGAGATAGAAAACTACTGCTCCGAGA
Source organism: Prionailurus bengalensis (assembly GCF_016509475.1). Classification (NCBI taxonomy): domain Eukaryota; kingdom Metazoa; phylum Chordata; class Mammalia; order Carnivora; family Felidae; genus Prionailurus; species Prionailurus bengalensis. Next base: position 61,991,690 of record NC_057346.1, read on the forward strand.
AGATGGAAGATGCAGGCAGGACAAACAACAACCATCTCTGCAGATAAGCATAACAAGAGTTTGAATGTTAAGAGTGTGAATGCATTGAAACGACAGAGATTTGTTCATAATTAGATGTTTTTGTCTTAGCTGGCTCAAACCTTGCTCCTACTGGGTTGGGTACCTTTGATTTGTCATCATGACTTACTAATAAATGAGCTGAGAAAGTTTAACTCTTTGGAAGCCCACGTTCTTCATTTGTAAAGTGTGCATAATTATACCTCCATAAACTCATTTTAAGGAATATTAAATAGAAAACACTTGTAAACTGCCTGAGGTTTGCAAGAATACCTTTGATAAAGGAACATGAGGGAGTTTTCTGAGTAAAACTGTAAATAGTATGAGTAAAGGGTAAGGAACCAGGGCTGTGATAAGGAGATCTCAATGTAAATAAAGAAACACTACATTTGGTGTGCTGATTGTTCTTAACGTACATTATTCTATGGTATTTTCAACTATTAACCACATGTGTGTATACACAGAAGGGGTGTGGCCATGTCACTACCTCTCCTGGTAGATCTAAGGTATGTCCTGTGCTTTAAATCCCTCCTCTCACCTTTCAGACACTCACCATAATTGTGACACATTGTCCTCAGTACCAGAAACAATTGAAGAATAGACAGAATTCAGTCTCAAAACTGCATATAGATTTATAATCTTTTAGGAAAACCTTAACCTCTTAAGACTCTGTAATAAATTCTTAAATATGTATCCTACTAACTATTAGGTATGCCTCAACTACTGTTCTTACGTTCGGTGGATTGTCATCAGTGGCCTGGGGCCCAGTTTTCGCACCATATTTAAGCAGGATACCAGTGAGTTGAATCTGGTTTTAGAGTACAACTCACTTCTGATGTGGCCCACATCAGTTGTCAAAGGGCTACACTCTCATCTTTTCTCAGGTTGTGGAATCACATTCAATAACTCCCCCTGACTTACCTTTAACACTAGCTTATTAGAAAAGATGTCTTTGCCTTAAAATGTCATTTACTTTTATTTGGGAATCAAAGAACAAATACACTAGAATAACAACAATCATCTGCTGCTGAGGACAACCTGCTTTGGCACCTGCAGAAGAGCATTCAAAACATACATGACATGTTTCCCGTGGCTCTAACTTTCCTTTATCCAAAGGGAGATAATCATAATAGGCTTAGACAAACAACAACAACAAAACGCTCAACACAAAATCTGTCTTTGTCGCTCCTCATTACTTCAGCACTGCTCTTGGTGCTATTATCATCGTTATTGTTATTAATGGAGTGGGACAGCAACCATGGATAACTGGATCATTCAAGTCATGGAATTAAACCATGACACCAGCCCCAGGAGAAAGAAACATTATATAAATGTAAAAGTTAGGTTTTTTGGGCTCAAAGTAGTAAGTGAAATGCCCGTCGTCACACAGTTGTCAAAGGACACAATTTTCAGGAATCGCTCCAAACCCCTTGTTTCCTCCCTTTTCTCTTATTTTTCTCCAGCCATTTTAGTGACTCTCATGGCATCAATTACCTCTAATGTACATAAAACTTCCAATCTATATCCACCAGTTAAAATTCTCTTGTTCCCCAGGATCTTTAGAGATGACCGAATTGTCATCTCTATCAGGATGGCTTAGCATCACCTCAAACTCAGGATGTCTAAAACTATACTAATTACCCACCACTCTCTGTACTAGTGAGAGTACACCACCACCACCCTGGACACACACACACACACACACACACACACTGCACACATTTGCATTCAGGCAGCATTCCATAACTCTGTGCCAACTTCCCACAGGCTCTTAGCACAGAACCACACAAGTAAGCAAATTGCTATTTAAATCACATTATAACTCAAATTTTAAAGCATCATCTTTGGAAAACAAATGTGGTCACATAATATTTATTATTTTATTGATCATGATACGTACAGGACTTATATGACTATTATACACACACACACACACACACACACACACACACATTTGGTCCCTTTTGTTTTTTTACCATTACCTCTAAGGCTTAATAACATATTTTTAGCATAAAATTGTAGTTTCATTTTTTTACATTTATTTTGTATTTTGAGAGAGAGAGACAGACAGAGACAGACGGAGAGAGCACAAACAGGGGAGGGACAAAGAGAGAAGGGGAGACAAAATCCCTTGCAGGCTCCATGCTGTCTGTGCAGAACCCTGATGTCAAGTTCATTTCTGGAAACCATGAGATCATGACCTGAGTAGAAATCTAGAGTTGGATGCCTAACGGATTGAGCTACCCAGGCATCCCAAATTGTTATTCTTATTTAAAATTATTTCTTTATTATTCTGTCCAGATTTCCTTACCATTCTGTCCAGAAGTGAATTATATGACTTAAAGCATGATATTTATTTATTTATTTATTTATTTAATTTATTTAATAATTTAATAATCATGTGTGCACAGCATGCATGAGCCATATGGGGGCAGAGAAAAAGGGAGAGAGAGAGAGAATCCAAGCAGGCTCCATACTGTCAGTGCAGAGCCCCATGCCGGGATGGATCTGTGGAACCGCCAAACACAAGATCCTGTGACATGAGCCAAGATCAAGACTCAGAGGCTCAACCGACTGAGCCACCCAGTTGCCCCTGAACAGTCACCCCTGAAGTGGCGATTGTAGTCATATTGTGTTCCAGAACCTGTACATGTTCCACTTCCGTCAGGAAAGCACGAAGATTTCTGCATGGTTATGCCCTTATCTGCACAGCACGTTGTCATAAAAAGAGCTCTGACTATTTTGAAAGGCTTAAACACTGATTCTATGATCTCACTCTCCATTACTGGACTCCTGGGGAGACTACGTGATACGTCGTGTCTTGTAAAGCTGATTGTAATATGCTTGTTGGTAGCCGTGTTTCTCCTTTTGTTGTGAACTTTGTCATACATAGTCCTTCCTGGTAACCTATTGTGGTATTAGTATTGATAAATATTAATACTTTTCATTTTTCTGTATAATACCAATTCCTTCTATGGTAGGTTTTTTAGACATGTTTTCAGAAGTTTTTAAATTTCATTATTTTCTGTTTTAAAGGCTTAATATTTTGCGCTCACATCCACTCATCTTTTCCTTTGTCAGTTTTGACTACTACACCTGAGGATAGAGTCCTCTGCAATGAGCTACGTAAATGCTTACATGGTTTTCTCTATTTTTCTTGTTACTGATTGACTTTGACAACTTAATCTATTTGAAATTTAGTTTCATGTGATAGTGAAGTGAGTCACCAAATGACCAATAAGTGACTAATCTTCTTTCCTATTTCAGTTTGAAATGGCTTTCACCATTCACTTATTTTATAAACATAATAGAAAAAATTATCTGTTTTTCCACACATTCACTGCCAGGTGAATGCACCTTGAAAGTGGTGGACAAAATTCCTCTGACCGGCAGCTCTCTGGCCCTGCCAAAAACTCTGCCCCAGCCTCTAATGCTGATAGGGGGAAGCTTCTCATGCATGTAGTTTCTAATCTAATTCAACAAGCCATAAGAACAATACTTCAGTGTGGTGTCTTCACCTGGGGCTCTATGAGGGGACCATGGGCACAGAGACCTTGGTGGACAAAGCTGACTTCTTGGCATCCCAGTGGAACCCCAGGTCTCAAGATGCCTCTTCGTGTACTCCTGAGGGGACCTGCCACACATCCTTACAGTCCAGCCTAGAGATTTGCAGGACCTTATAACAGAGCTACTCTGTGAGACAAACAGAGAAAGCAGAAGCTGCAGATAGTGATGTGGGCACCACCACACAGGAGAAATCACAAGTAACACTCTCTCGGTGCTCAGGGAAAAAAGGAGGGGTGAAGGCTATTGCTAGGGGTGGAAAAGAACTATTGTAGGCAATTGCCTTAGAGGAGTGCCTGCCATAGACTGAGGACAGACTGTGGCTGTCCTCATCTGGGCTCTCCCCTCTCTCCTCTCCTGTGCACGCTGCCCTTGGCTTCCAGGTATATTTGGATACTGCATCAAGAAAAGCCTAGTTACAGATGACATCAAGTAATGAGAAAAAGAAGGCAGGTGAGAAATGAAGGCTGATCAAGAATAATGATCTTAGTATATGATAAAGTGAATGACAGAGAAAGACTTGGTGATACCTTTAGAGCAGGTGAAACAGGTGAGGATACTGTTAGAATAGTCAAAGGCAAAATCGAAAAGAAACACCGCATAATAAAGAGAAGGACTTGATTTTAGCCATGGCATTTGTGTGTACGACTTCATTTTCAGTCGCTGTGAGAACAGTACTGATGATATGACTGGATGACAGGCAGATTCTAGGGCACTGAGAACTCAAAGGGAAAGGGTAAAACAGAATCGTTAAAAAATAAATGAGGAGGTGGCCCATGATTTCATTTGTGTTGCGTTATTGAGGGAATCTGAGTGGGGTGGAAGCAAACTATCCAGAGAGAGGCTGAGGAACAGTAACAGTGGAGCTCTTGAATCTGTCCTTACCTAACACTCAACACCTGTGAACCTTTGTTTGAATAGAGTTTAGATCAAATGAGGTAAAGACAAAGATTATTTCTCATATTTCTGATTCTCTTTGAGCAAAGCAACACGAAGCTACCTTCATCGGTCATGTCCAAGGTGACTAACAGCACCCAAGCACCCTTCTACTTCATCCTCACTGGCATCCCTGGATTTGAGGCCTCCCACATCTGGATCTCCATCCCCTTCTGCTGCCTCTACACCGTCTCCATCATGGGTAACACCACCATTCTCACAGTCATCTGCAAGGAGCCATCTCTCCACCAGCCCATGTACCTATTTCTCTCCATGCTGGCCCTGACCGACCTGGGCCTCACCCTCACCACCCTGCCCACAGTCATGCAGCTCCTCTGGTTCAACGTTCATGAGATCAGCTTTGAAGCCTGTTTTGCCCAGTTCTTCTTCCTCCATGGATTCTCCTTCATGGAATCTTCTGTGTTGTTGGCCATGTCCTTTGATCGCTATGTGGCCATCTGCCGCCCCCTGCATTATGCCTCCACCCTCACCGGTGAAGTCATTGGCAAGATCGGCTTAGCCATCATTTGCCGCTGCGTCCTGGCTGTTCTCCCTTCCCTCTTCCTACTCAAGCGCCTGCCCTTCTGCCGCTCCCACCTTCTCTCTCACTCCTATTGCCTCCACCAGGATATGATCCGCCTCGTCTGTGCTGACATCCGGGTCAATAGCTGGTATGGATTTGCTCTTGGTTTGCTCATTATTGTGATGGACCCTTTGCTCATTGTGCTCTCCTACACACTCATCCTGAAGAGTATCTTGGGCACAGCCTCCTGGACTGAGCGGTTCCGGGCCCTCAATAACTGTCTATCCCACGTGCTGGCTGTTCTGGTCCTTTATGTTCCCATGGTTGGACTATCCATGACTCATCGATTTGCCAAGCATGCCTCTCCGCTGGTCCACGTTATCATGGCCAATATCTACCTGTTGGCACCGCCTGTGATGAACCCCATCATTTACAGTGTCAAGACTAAGCAGATCCGCCAGGGAATCTTCAATCTACTCTTCCAGAGGAAAGTGTACTAATGAGTGGAATTTAGGTTTACTGGAGAAATTTTATTTAATAATAAGGAGTCAAGAGCAGGTACTACTGCCATCAAAAGTGTAAGTACCACAGATGGGTGAAAGAATAAGTATTGTATAAGCTTCTGCTGTAAATAAATAGAAATCATACTTCTTTGACTGGAAGTTAAAAAACCTACAGTTTTTTTCCTAAAGTCTTTTACCCTACATTACACTTCACTAACCGTATGACTTTGAGAAAAAGAATATTTAAAAATATAATTTAAGGAGTGCCTAGGTGGCTCAAACAAGTGTCAGACATCAGCTCAGGTCATGATCTCCTGGTTCACAAGTTTGAGCACTATGTCTGGGCTGACAGCTCAGAGCCTAGAGCCTGCTTCAGATTCTGTGTCTCCTCTTGATCTGCCCTCTCCCCTGCTAGTTCCCTTTCTTACCCTCTCTCTCTCTCTCTCTCAAAAAAATACAAAATAAAATTAAATTTATTTATTTATTTACTTATTTTCAATACATGAAATTTATTGTCAAATTGGTTTCCATACAACACCCAGTGCTCATCCCAAAAGTTGCCCTCCTCAATACCCATCCCCCACCCTCCCCTCCCTCCCACCCCCCATCAACCCTCAGTTTGTTCTCAGTTTTTAAGTGTCTCTTACGTTTTGGCTCTCTCCCACTCTAACATCTTTTTTTTTTCCTTCCCCTCCCCCATGGGTTTCTGTTAAGTTTCTCAGATTAAATTTAAAAAGAAATGTCATTGCGAAGATCAGTGGCAAATATCAAAAGCCAAACTGGAGAAGGAACCTTGGGTTTTGTTTTGTTTTGTTTTGTTTTTTCAACTTAAATATTTTTTTTTCTAATCACTTAGAAATTTTTTTATATTTAGATATTTTCAATATGAAATTTAATGTCAAATTGGTTTCGATACAACACCCAGTGTTCATCCCAACAGGTGCCCTCCTCAATACCCATCATCCACCCTCCTCTCCCTCCCACCCCCCATCAACCCTCTGATTGTTCTCAGTTTTTAAGAGTCTTTTATGGTTTGGCTCCCTCCCTCTCTAACTTTTATTTTCCTTCCCCTCCCCCATGGTCTACTGTTGAGTTTCAGTGCACTCTGCACTGAAAGTCAGTTCAGGGGTTTAAGAAACTGTTGAACAGACTTTTGATGCAGAGTACAGTGAAACTCAATGGTGGAATCATGATTCAGAGAGACAGAAACTACTGCTCTGAGAAGATAATAGATGCAGGCAGGACAAACAACAACCATCTCTGCAGATAAGCATAACAAGAGTTTGAATGTTAAGAGTGTGAATGCATTGAAACAACAGAGATTTGTTCATAATTAGATGTTTTCCTCTTAGCTGCCTCAAACCTTGCTCCTACTGGGTTGGGTACCTTTGATTTATCATCATGACTAGCTAATAAATGAGCTGAGAAAGTTTAACTCTTTGGAAGCCCATGTTCTTCATTTGTAAAGTGTGCATAATTATACCTCCATAAACTCATTTTAAGGAATATTAAATAGAAAACACTTGTAAACTGCCTGAGGTTTGCAAGAATACCTTTGATAAAGGAACATGAGGGAGTTTTCTGAGTAAAACTGTAAATAGTATGAGTAAAGGGTAAGGAACCAGGGCTGTGATAAGGAGATCTCAATGTAAATAAAGAAACACTACATTTTGTGTGCTGATTGTTCTTAACGTACATTATTCTATGGTATTTTCAACTATTAACCACATGTGTGTATACACAGAAGGGGTGTGGCCATGTCACTACCTCTCCTGGTAGATCCAAGGTATGTCCTGTGCCTTAAATCCCTCCTCTCACCTTTCAGACACTCACCATAATTGTGACACATTGTCCTCAGTACCAGAAACAATTGAAGAATAGACAGAATTCCGTCTCAAAACTGCATATAGATTTATAATCTTTTAGGAAAACCTTAACCTCTTAAGACTCTGTAATAAATTCTTAAATATGTATCCTACTAACTATTAGGTATGCCTCAACTACTGTTCTTACGTTCGGTGGATTGTCATCAGTGGCCTGGGGCCCAGTTTTCGCACCATATTTAAGCAGGATACCAGTGAGTTGAATCTGGTTTTAGAGTACAACTCACTTCTGATGTGGCCCACATCAGTTGTCAAAGGGCTACACTCTCATCTTTTCTCAGGTTGTGGAATCACATTCAATAACTCCCCCTGACTTACCTTTAACACTAGCTTATTAGAAAAGATGTCTTTGCCTTAAAATGTCATTTACTTTTATTTGGGAATCAAAGAACAAATACACTAGAATAACAACAATCATCTGCTGCTGAGGACAACCTGCTTTGGCACCTGCAGAAGAGCATTCAAAACATACATGACATGTTTCCCGTGGCTCTAACTTTCCTTTATCCAAAGGGAGATAATCATAATAGGCTTAGACAAACAACAACAACAAAACGCTCAACACAAAATCTGTCTTTGTCGCTCCTCATTACTTCAGCACTGCTCTTGGTGGTATTATCATCGTTATTGTTATTAATGGAGTGGGACAGCAACCACGGATAACTGGATCATTCAAGTCATGGAAATAAATCATGACACCAGCCCCAGGAGAAAGAAACATTATATAAATGTAAAAGTTAGGTTTTTTGGGCTCAAAGTAGTAAGTGAAATGCCCGTCGTCACACAGTTGTCAAAGGACACAATTTTCAGGAATCGCTCCGAACCCCTTGTTTCCTCCCTTTTCTCTTATTTTTCTCCAGCCATTTTAGTGACTTTCATGGCATCAATTACCTCTAATGTACATAAAACTTCCAATCTATATCCACCAGTTAAAATTCTCTTGTTCCCCAGGATCTTTAGAGATGACCGAATTGTCATCTCTATCAGGATGGCTTAGCATCACCTCAAACTCAGGATGTCTAAAACTATACTAATTACCCACCACTCTCTGTACTAGTGAGAGTACACCACCACCACCCTGGACACACACACACACACACACACACACACACTGCACACATTTGCATTCAGGCAGCATTCCATAACTCTGTGCCAACTTCCCACAGGCTCTTAGCACAGAACCACACAAGTAAGCAAATTGCTATTTAAATCACATTATAACTCAAATTTTAAAGCATCATCTTTGGAAAACAAATGTGGTCACATAATATTTATTATTTTATTGATCATGATACGTACAGGACTTATATGACTATTATACACACACACACACACACACACACACACACACACATTTGGTCCCTTTTGTTTTTTTACCATTACCTCTAAGGCTTAATAACATATTTTTAGCATAAAATTGTAGTTTCATTTTTTTACATTTATTTTGTATTTTGAGAGAGAGAGACAGACAGAGACAGACGGAGAGAGCACAAACAGGGGAGGGACAAAGAGAGAAGGGGAGACAAAATCCCTTGCAGGCTCCATGCTGTCTGTGCAGAACCCTGATGTCAAGTTCATTTCTGGGAACCATGAGATCATGACCTGAGTAGAAATCTAGAGTTGGATGCCTAACGGATTGAGCTACCCAGGCATCCCAAATTGTTATTCTTATTTAAAATTATTTCTTTATTATTCTGTCCAGATTTCCTTACCATTCTGTCCAGAAGTGAATTATATGACTTAAAGCATGATATTTATTTATTTATTTATTTATTTATTTATTTAATTTATTTAATAATTTAATAATCATGTGTGCACAGCATGCATGAGCCATATGGGGGCAGAGAAAAAGGGAGAGAGAGAGAGAATCCAAGCAGGCTCCATACTGTCAGTGCAGAGCCCCATGCCAGGATGGATCTGTGGAACCGCCAAATACAAGATCCTGTGACATGAGCCAAGATCAAGAATCAGAGGCTCAACTGACTGAGCCACCCAGTTGCCCCTGAACAGTCACCCCTGAAGTGGCGATTATAGTCATATTGTGTTCCAGAACCTGTACATGTTCCACTTCCGTCAGGAAAGCACGAAGATTTCTGCATGGTTATGCCCTTATCTGCACAGCACGTTGTCATAAAAAGAACTCTGACTATTTTGAAAGGTTTAAACACTGATTCTATGATCTCACTCTCTATTACTGGACTCCTGGAGAGATGACGTGATATGTCCTGTCTTGTAAAGCTGATTGTAATATGCTTGTTGGTAGCCGTGTTTCTCCTTTTGTTGTGAACTTTGTCATACATAGTCCTTCCTGGTAACCTATTGTGGTATTAGTATTGATAAATATTAATACTTTTCATTTTTCTGTATAATACCAATTCCTTCTATGGTAGGTTTTTTAGACATGTTTTCAGAAGTTTTTAAATTTCATTATTTTCTGTTTTAAAGGCTTAATATTTTGCGCTCACATCCACTCATCTTTTCCTTTGTCAGTTTTGACTACTACACCTGAGGATAGAGCCCTCTGCAATGAGCTACGTAAATGCTTACATGGTTTTCTCTATTTTTCTTGTTACTGATTGACTTTGATAACTTAATCTATTTGAAATTTAGTTTCATGTGATAGTGAAGTGAGTCACCAAATGACCAATAAGTGACTAATCTTCTTTCCTATTTCAGTTTGAAATGGCTTTCACCATTCACTTATTTTATAAACATAATAGAAAAAATTATCTGTTTTTCCACACATTCACTGCCAGGTGAATGCACCTTGAAAGTGGTGGACAAAATTCCTCTGACCGGCAGCTCTCTGGCCCTGCCAAAAACTCTGCCCCAGCCTCTAATGCTGATAGGGGGAAGCTTCTCATGCATGTAGTTTCTAATCTAATTCAACAAGCCATAAGAACAATACTTCAGTGTGGTGTCTTCACCTGGGGCTCTATGAGGGGACCATGGACACAGAGACCCTGGTGGACAAAGCTGACTTCTTGGCATCCCAGTGGAACCCCAGGTCTCAAGATGCCTCTTCGTGTACTCCTGAGGGGACCTGCCACACATCCTTACAGTCCAGCCTAGAGATTTGCAGGACCTTATAACAGAGCTACTCTGTGAGACAAACAGAGAAAGCAGAAGCTGCAGATAGTGATGTGGGCACCACCACACAGGAGAAATCACAAGTAACACTCTCTCGGTGCTCAGGGAAAAAAGGAGGGGTGAAGGCTATTGCTAGGGGTGGAAAAGAACTATTGTAGGCAATTGCCTTAGAGGAGTGCCTGCCATAGACTGAGGACAGACTGTGGCTGTCCTCATCTGGGCTCTCCCCTCTCTCCTCTCCTGTGCACGCTGCCCTTGGCTTCCAGGTATATTTGGATACTGCATCAAGAAAAGCCTAGTTACAGATGACATCAAGTAATGAGAAAAAGAAGGCAGGTGAGAAATGAAGGCTGATCAAGAATAATGATCTTAGTATATGATAAAGTGAATGACAGAGAAAGACTTGGTGATACCTTTAGAACAGGTGAAACAGGTGAGGATACTGTTAGAATAGTCAAAGGCAAAATCAAAAGGAAACACCGCATAATAAAGAGAAGGACTTGATTTTAGCCATGGCATTTGTGTGTACGACTTCATTTTCAGTCGCTGTGAGAACAGTACTGATGATATGACTGGATGACAGGCAGATTCTAGGGCACTGAGAACTCAAAGGGAAAGGGTAAAACAGAATCGTTAAAAAATAAATGAGGAGGTGGCCCATGATTTCATTTGTGTTGCGTTATTGAGGGAATCTGAGTGGGGTGGAAGCAAACTATCCAGAGAGAGGCTGAGGAACAGTAACAGTGGAGCTCTTGAATCTGTCCTTACCTAACACTCAACACCTGTGAACCTTTGTTTGAATAGAGTTTAGACCAAATGAGGTAAAGACAAAGATTATTTCTCATATTTCTGATTCTCTTTGAGCAAAGCAACACGAAGCTACCTTCATCGGTCATGTCCAAGGTGACTAACAGCACCCAAGCACCCTTCTACTTCATCCTCACTGGCATCCCTGGATTTGAGGCCTCCCACATCTGGATCTCCATCCCCTTCTGCTGCCTCTACACCATCTCCATCATGGGTAACACCTCCATTCTCACGGTCATCCGCAAGGAGCCATCCCTCCACCAGCCCATGTACCTATTTCTCTCCATGCTGGCCCTGACCGACCTGGGCCTCACCCTCACCACCCTGCCCACAGTCATGCAGCTCCTCTGGTTCAACGTTCATGAGATCGGCTTTGAAGCATGTTTTGCACAGTTATTTTTCATTCATACATTCTCCGTCATGGAATCTTCTGTGTTGTTGGCCATGTCCTTTGATCGCTATGTGGCCATCTGCCGCCCCCTGCATTATGCCTCCATCCTCACCGGTGAAGTCATTGGCAAGATCGGCTTAGCCATCATTTGCCGCTGCGTCCTGGTTGTTCTCCCTTCCCTCTTCCTACTCAAGCGCCTGCCCTTCTGCCGCTCCCACCTTCTCTCTCACTCCTATTGCCTCCACCAGGATATGATCCGCCTCGTCTGTGCTGACATCTGGGTCAATAGCTGGTATGGACTTGCTCTGATTTTGCTCATTAATGTGGTGGACTTTCTTCTCATTGTGCTCTCCTACACACTCATCCTGAAGAGTATCTTGGGCACAGCCTCCTGGACTGAGCGGTTCCACGCCCTCAATAACTGTCTATCCCACGTGCTGGCTGTTCTGGTCCTTTATGTTCCCATGGTTGGAGTATCCATGACTCATCGATTTGCCAAGCATGCCTCTCCGCTGGTCCACGTTATCATGGCCAATATCTACCTGTTGGCACCGCCTGTGATGAACCCCATCATTTACAGTGTCAAGACTAAGCAGATCCGCCAGGGAATCTTCAATCTACTCTTCCAGAGGAAAGTGTACTGATGAGTGGAATTTAGGTTTACTGGAGGAATTTTATTTAATAACAAGGTGTCAAGAGCAGGTACTACTGCCATCAAAAGTGTAAGTACCACAGATGGGTGAAAGAATAAGTATTGTATAAGCTTCTGCTGTAAATAAATAGAAATCATACTTGTTTGACTGGAAGTTAAAAAACCTACGGTTTTTTTCCTAAAGTCTTTTACCCTACATTATAAGTCACAACCGTATGACTTTGAGAAAATAAGTATTAAAAAATATAATTTGATATGTAATCCCTGTTCTGATTTCGTCACATTGGTGTTGCTAAAATTATGTGATAAGGTATAAGATGCTGCTTTACAAACTCCAAATGCCCCTACTGTATAAAAAGACTTATTAAAACTATAGCAAGCACATGCCCTTATTTGTAATTCCTAAAGTAAAAATCAGCTTCTAATTAAATACAGCTGCTCATGTGATCTCAATCATCAAGAATCGATGAGAACTTTCATTCAGTAGGGGGTCAAACAGAAGATAGAAAAACCACTGTGGAGGGATTCCTGGATCAGTCAGTTGAGTATCTGACTCTTGATTTCAGCCTAGGTCATGATCTCAGGGTCGTGAGATCAAGCCCCTCGTTGGACTCTGTGTGAAACATGGAGCCATCTTAAGATTATCTTTCTCCCTTTTCCTCTGCCCCTCACCCCAGCTAGTGCGCTCTCTCTCTTTCTCTCTCTCGAAGAGAAAAGAAAAGAAAAGAAAAGAAAAGAAAAGAAAAGAAAAGAAAAGAAAAGAAACCGCTGTGGAGATCATTGTTACTTGGAAAAAAAATGAACACCAAATATCAAAAGCCAAAGTGGAGCAGGAACCTTAGGGTTTAAGAAACTGTTGAACTGACTTTTGATGCGGGGTGCACTGAAACTCAATGGTGGTACCACGATTCAGGGAGATAGAAAACTACTGCTCCGAGAAGATGGTAGATGCAGGCAGGACAAACAACAACCATCTCTGCAGATAAGCATAACAAGAGTTTGAATGTTAAGAGTGTGAATGCATTGAAACGACAGAGATTTGTTCATAATTAGATGTTTTCCTCTTAGCTGGCTCAAACCTTGCTCCTACTGGGTTGGGTACCTTTGATTTGTCATCATGACTTACTAATAAATGAGCTGAGAAAGTTTAACTCTTTGGAAGCCCACGTTCTTCATTTGTAAAGTGTGCATAATTATACCTCCATAAACTCATTTAAGGAATATTAAATAGAAAACACTTGTAAACTGCCTGAGGTTTGCAAGAATACCTTTGATAAAGGAACATGAGGGAGTTTTCTGAGTAAAACTGTAAATAGTATGAGTAAAGGGTAAGGAACCAGGGCTGTGATAAGGAGATCTCAATGTAAATAAAGAAACACTACATTTTGTGTGCTGATTGTTCTTAACGTACATTATTCTATGGTATTTTCAACTATTAACCACATGTGTGTATACACAGAAGGGGTGTAGCCATGTCCACTACCTCTCCTGGTAGATCCAAGGTATGTCCTGTGCCTTAAATCCCTCCTCTCACCTCTCAGACACTCACCATAATTGTGACACATTGTCCTCAGTACCAGAAACAAGTGAAGAATAGACAGAATTCAGTCTCAAAACTGCATATAGATTTATAATCTTTTAGGAAAACCTTAACCTCTTAAGACTCTGTAATAAATTCTTAAATATGTATCCTACTAACTATTAGATATGCCTCAACTACTGTTCTTACGTCCGGTGGATTGTCATCAGTGGCCTGGGGCCCAGTTTTCGCACCATATTTAAGCAGGATACCAGTGAGTTGAATCTGGTTTTAGAGTACAACTCACTTCTGATGTGGCCCACATCAGTTGTCAAAGGGCTATACTCTCATCTTTTCTCAGGTTGTGGGATCACATTCAATAACTCCCCCTGACTTACCTTTAACACTAGCTTATTAGAAAAGATGTCTTTGCCTTAAAATGTCATTTACTTTTATTTGGGAATCAAAGAACAAATACACTAGAATAACAACAATCATCTGCTGCTGAGGACAACCTGCTTTGGCACCTGCAGAAGAGCATTCAAAACATACATGAAATGTTTCCCGTGGCTCTAACTTTCCTTTATCCAAAGGGAGATAATCATAACAGGCTTAGACAAACAACAACAACAAAACGCTCAACACAAAATCTGTCTTTGTCGCTCCTCATTACTTCAGCACTGCTCTTGGTGCTATTATCATCGTTATTGTTATTAATGGAGTGGGACAGCAACCATCGATAACTGGATCATTCAAGTCATGGAATTAAACCATGACACCAGCCCCAGGAGAAAGAAACATTATATAAATATAAAAGTTAGGTTTTTTTGGCTCAAAGTAGTAAGTGAAATGCCCGTCGTCACACAGTTGTCAAAGGACACAATTTTCAGGAATCGCTCCGAACCCCTTGTGTCCTCCCTTTTCTCTTATTTTTCTCCAGCCATTTTAGTGACTCTCATGGCATCAATTACCTCTAATGTACATAAAACTTCCAATCTATATCCACCAGTTAAAATTCTCTTGTTCCCCAGGATCTTTAGAGATGACCGAATTGTCATCTCTATCAGGATGGCTTAGCATCACTTCAAACTCAGGATGTCTAAAACTATACTAATTACCCACCACTCTCTGTACTAGTGAGAGTACACCACCACCACCCTGGACACACACACACACACACACACACACACTGCACACATTTGCATTCAGGCAGCATTCCATAACTCTGTGCCAACTTCCCACAGGCTCTTAGCACAGAACCACACAAGTAAGCAAATTGCTATTTAAATCACATTATAACTCAAATTATAAAGCATCATCTTTGGAAAACAAATGTGGTCACATAATATTTATTATTTTATTGATCATGATACGTACAGGACTTATATGACTATTATACACACACACACACACACACACACACACACACACACATTTGGTCCCTTTTGTTTTTTTACCATTACCTCTAAGGCTTAATAACATATTTTTAGCATAAAATTGTAGTTTCATTTTTTTACATTTATTTTGTATTTTGAGAGAGAGAGACAGACAGAGACAGACGGAGAGAGCACAAACAGGGGAGGGACAAAGAGAGAAGGGGAGACAAACTCCCTTTGCAGGCTCCATGCTGTCTGTGCAGAACCCTGATGTCAAGTTCATTTCTGGGAACCATGAGATCATGACCTGAGTAGAAATCTAGAGTTGGATGCCTAACGGATTGAGCTACCCAGGCATCCCAAATTGTTATTCTTATTTAAAATTATTTCTTTATTATTCTGTCCAGATTTCCTTACCATTCTGTCCAGAAGTGAATTATATGACTTAAAGCATGATATTTATTTATTTATTTATTTATTTATTTAACTTATTTACAGTATGTGTGCACAGCATGCATGAGCCATAAGGGGGCAGAGAAATAGGGAGAGAGAGAGAGAATCCAAGCAGGCTCCATACTGTCAGTGCAGAGCCCCATGCCGGGATGGATCTGTGGAACCGCCAAACACAAGATCCTGTGACATGAGCCAAGATCAAGACTCAGAGGCTCAACCGACTGAGCCACCCAGTTGCCCCTGAACAGTCACCCCTGAAGTGGCGATTGTAGTCATATTGTGTTCCAGAACCTGTACATGTTCCACTTCCGTCAGGAAAGCACGAAGATTTCTGCATGGTTATGCCCTTATCTGCACAGCACGTTGTCATAAAAAGAGCTCTGACTATTTTGAAAGGCTTAAACACTGATTCTATGATCTCACTCTCCATTACTGGACTCCTGGGGAGACTACGTGATATGTGTGTCTTGTAAAGCTGATTGTAATATGCTTGTTGGTAGCCGTGTTTCTCCTTTTGTTGTGAACTTTGTCATACATAGTCCTTCCTGGTAACCTATTGTGGTATTAGTATTGATAAATATTAATACTTTTCATTTTTCTGTATAATACCAATTCCTTCTATGGTAGGTTTTTTAGACATGTTTTTAGAAGTTTTTAAATTTCATTATTTTCTGTTTTAAAGGCTTAATATTTTGCGCTCACATCCACTCATCTTTTCCTTTGTCAGTTTTGACTACTACACCTGAGGATAGAGCCCTCTGCAATGAGCTATGTAAATGCTTACATGGTTTTCTCTATTTTTCTTGTTACTGATTGACTTTGATAACTTAATCTATTTGAAATTTAGTTTCATGTGATAGTGAAGTGAGTCACCAAATGACCAATAAGTGACTAATCTTCTTTCCTATTTCAGTTTGAAATGGCTTTCACCATTCACTTATTTTATAAACATAATAGAAAAAATTATCTGTTTTTCCACACATTCACTGCCAGGTGAATGCACCTTGAAAGTGGTGGACAAAATTCCTCTGACCGGCAGCTCTCTGGCCCTGCCAAAAACTCTGCCCCAGCCTCTAATGCTGATAGGGGGAAGCTTCTCATGCATGTAGTTTCTAATCTAATTCAACAAGCCATAAGAACAA
This sequence comes from Prionailurus bengalensis, assembly GCF_016509475.1. Taxonomy (NCBI): domain Eukaryota; kingdom Metazoa; phylum Chordata; class Mammalia; order Carnivora; family Felidae; genus Prionailurus; species Prionailurus bengalensis. The sequence goes on from NC_057346.1 coordinate 62,008,586, forward strand.
TACTTCAGTGTGGTGTCTTCACCTGGGGCTCTATGAGGGGACCATGGACACAGAGACCCTGGTGGACAAAGCTGACTTCTTGGCATCCCAGTGGAACCCCAGGTCTCAAGATGCCTCTTCGTGTACTCCTGAGGGGACCTGCCACACATCCTTACAGTCCAGCCTAGAGATTTGCAGGACCTTATAACAGAGCTACTCTGTGAGACAAACAGAGAAAGCAGAAGCTGCAGATAGTGATGTGGGCACCACCACACAGGAGAAATCACAAGTAACACTCTCTCGGTGCTCAGGGAAAAAAGGAGGGGTGAAGGCTATTGCTAGGGGTGGAAAAGAACTATTGTAGGCAATTGCCTTAGAGGAGTGCCTGCCATAGACTGTGGCTGTCCTCATCTGGGCTCTCCCCTCTCTCCTCTCCTGTGCACGCTGCCCTTGGCTTCCAGGTATATTTGGATACTGCATCAAGAAAAGCCTAGTTACAGATGACATCAAGTAATGAGAAAAAGAAGGCAGGTGAGAAATGAAGGCTGATCAAGAATAATGATCTTAGTATATGATAAAGTGAATGACAGAGAAAGACTTGATGATACCTTTAGAACAGGTGAAACAGGTGAGGATACTGTTAGAATAGTCAAAGGCAAAATCAAAAGGAAACACCGCATAATAAAGAGAAGGACTTGATTTTAGCCATGACATTTGTGTGTACGACTTCATTTTCAGTAGCTGTGAGAACAGTACTGATGATATGACTGGATGACAGGCAGATTCTAGGGCACTGAGAACTCAAAGGGAAAGGGTAAAACAGAATCATTAAAAAATAAATGAGGAGGTGGCCCATGATTTCATTTGTGTTGCGTTATTGAGGGAATCTGAGTGGGGTGGAAGCAAACTATCCAGAGAGAGGCTGAGGAACAGTAACAGTGGAGCTCTTGAATCTGTCCTTACCTAACACTCAACAACTGTGAACCTTTGTTTGACTAGAGTTTAGATCAAATGAGGTAAAGACAAAGATTATTTCTCATATTTCTGATTCTCTTTGAGCAAAGCAACACGAAGCTACCTTCATCGGTCATGTCCAAGGTGACTAACAGCACCCAAGCACCCTTCTACTTCATCCTCACTGGCATCCCTGGATTTGAGGCCTCCCACATCTGGATCTCCATCCCCTTCTGCTGCCTCTACACCATCTCCATCATGGGTAACACCACCATTCTCACGGTCATCCGCAAGGAGCCATCCCTCCACCAGCCCATGTACCTATTTCTCTCCATGCTGGCCCTGACCGACCTGGGCCTCACCCTCACCACCCTGCCCACAGTCATGCAGCTCCTCTGGTTCAACGTTCATGAGATCGGCTTTGAAGCATGTTTTGCACAGTTATTTTTCATGCATACATTCTCCTTTATGGAATCTTCTGTGCTGTTGGCCATGTCCTTTGATCGCTATGTGGCCATCTGCCGCCCCCTGCATTATGCCTCCACCCTCACCGGTGAAGTCATTGGCAAGATCGGCTTAGCCATCATTTGCCGCTGCGTCCTGGCTGTTCTCCCTTCCCTCTTCCTACTCAAGCGCCTGCCCTTCTGCCACTCCCACCTTCTCTCTCACTCCTATTGCCTCCACCAGGATATGATCCGCCTCGTCTGTGCTGACATCCGGGTCAATAGCTGGTATGGACTTGCTCTGATTTTGCTCATTAATGTGGTGGACTTTCTTCTCATTGTGCTCTCCTACACACTCATCCTGAAGAGTATCTTGGGCACAGCCTCCTGGACTGAGCGGTTCCGGACCCTCAATAACTGTCTATCCCATGTGCTGGCTGTTCTGGTCCTTTATGTTCCCATGGTTGGAGTATCCATGACTCATCGATTTGCCAAGCATGCCTCTCCGCTGGTCCACGTTATCATGGCCAATATCTACCTGTTGGCACCGCCTGTGATGAACCCCATCATTTACAGTGTCAAGACTAAGCAGATCCGCCAAGGAATCTTCAATCTACTCTTCCAGAGGAAAGTGTACTAATGAGTGGAATTTAGGTTACTGGAGGAATTTTATTTAATAATAAGGTGTCAAGAGCAGGTACTACTGCCATCAAAAGTGTAAGTACCACAGATGGGTGAAAGAATAAGTATTGTATAAGCTTCTGCTGTAAATAAATACTTCTTTGACTGGAAGTTAAAAAACCTACGGTTTTTTTCCTAAAGTCTTTTACCCTACATTATAAGTCACAACCGTATGACTTTGAGAAAATAAGTATTAAAAAATATAATTTGATATGTAATCCCTGTTCTGATTTCGTCACATTGGTGTTGCTAAAATTATGTGATAAAGTATAAGATGCTGCTTTACAAACTCCAAATGCCCCTACTGTATAAAAAGACTTATTAAAACTATAGCAAGCACATGCCCTTATTTGTAATTCCTAAAGTAAAAATCAGCTTCTAATTAAATACAGCTGCTCATGTGATCTCAATCATCAAGAATCGATGAGAACTTTCATTCAGTAGGGGGTCAAACAGAAGATAGAAAAACCACTGTGGAGGGATTCCTGGATCAGTCAGTTGAGTATCTGACTCTTGATTTCAGCCTAGGTCATGATCTCAGGGTCGTGAGATCAAGCCCCTCGTTGGACTCTGTGTGAAACATGGAGCCATCTTAAGATTATCTTTCTCCCTTTTCCTCTGCCCCTCACCCCAGCTAGTGCGCTCTCTCTCTCTCTCTCTCGAAGAGAAAAGAAAAGAAGAAAAGAAAAGAAAAAAAAAGAAAAGAAAAGAAAAGAAAAGAAAAGAAAAGAAAAGAAAAGAAACCGCTGTGGAGATCATTGTTACTTGGAAAAAAAAATGAACACCAAATATCAAAAGCCAAAGTGGAGCAGGAACCTTAGGGTTTAAGAAACTGTTGAACTGACTTTTGATGCAGAGTGCACTGAAACTCAATGGTGGTACCACGATTCAGGGAGATAGAAAACTACTGCTCCGAGAAGATGGTAGATGCAGGCAGGACAAACAACAACCATCTCTGCAGATAAGCATAACAAGAGTTTGAATGTTAAGAGTGTGAATGCATTGAGACAACAGAGATTTGTTCATAATTAGATGTTTTTGTCTTAGCTGGCTCAAACCTTGCTCCTACTGGGTTGGGTACCTTTGATTTGTCATCATGACTTACTAATAAATGAGCTGAGAAAGTTTAACTCTTTGGAAGCCCACGTTCTTCATTTGTAAAGTGTGCATAATTATACCTCCATAAACTCATTTTAAGGAATATTAAATAGAAAACACTTGTAAACTGCCTGAGGTTTGCAAGAATACCTTTGATAAAGGAACATGAGGGAGTTTTCTGAGTAAAACTGTAAATAGTATGAGTAAAGGGTAAGGAACCAGGGCTGTGATAAGGAGATCTCAATGTAAATAAAGAAACACTACATTTGGTGTGCTGATTGTTCTTAACGTACATTATTCTATGGTATTTTCAACTATTAACCACATGTGTGTATACACAGAAGGGGTGTAGCCATGTCCACTACCTCTCCTGGTAGATCCAAGGTATGTCCTGTGCCTTAAATCTCTCCTCTCACCTCTCAGACACTCAACATAATTGTGACACATTGTCCTCAGTACCAGAAACAAGTGAAGAATAGACAGAATTCAGTCTCAAAACTGCATATAGATTTATAATCTTTTAGGAAAACCTTAACCTCTTAAGACTCTGTAATAAATTCTTAAATATGTATCCTACTAACTATTAGGTATGCCTCAACTACTGTTCTTACGTTCGGTGGATTGTCATCAGTGGCCTGGGGCCCAGTTTTTGCAGCATATTTAAGCAGGATACCAGTGAGTTGAATCTGGTTTTAGAGTACAACTCACTTCTGATGTGGCCCACATCAGTTGTCAAAGGGCTACACTCTCATCTTTTCTCAGGTTGTGGGATCACATTCAATAACTCCCCTGACTTACCTTTAACACTAGCTTATTAGAAAAGATGTCTTTGCCTTAAAATGTCATTTACTTTTATTTGGGAATCAAAGAACAAATACACTAGAATAACAACAATCATCTGCTGCTGAGGACAACCTGCTTTGGCACCTGCAGAAGAGCATTCAAAACATACATGACATGTTTCCCGTGGCTCTAACTTTCCTTTATCCAAAGGGAGATAATCATAATAGGCTTAGACAAACAACAACAACAAAACGCTCAACACAAAATCTGTCTTTGTCGCTCCTCATTACTTCAGCACTGCTCTTGGTGCTATTATCATCGTTATTGTTATTAATGGAGTGGGACAGCAACCATGGATAACTGGATCATTCAAGTCATGGAATTAAACCATGACACCAGCCCCAGGAGAAAGAAACATTATATAAATGTAAAAGTTAGGTTTTTTTGGCTCAAAGTAGTAAGTGAAATGCCCGTCGTCACACAGTTGTCAAGGGGCACAATTTTCAGGAATCGCTCCAAACCCCTTGTTTCCTCCCTTTTCTCTTATTTTTCTCCAGCCATTTTAGTGACTCTCATGGCATCAATTACCTCTAATGTACATAAAACTTCCAATCTATATCCACCAGTTAAAATTCTCTTGTTCCCCAGGATCTTTAGAGATGACCGAATTGTCATCTCTATCAGGATGGCTTAGCATCACCTCAAACTCAGGATGTCTAAAACTATACTAATTACCCACCACTCTCTGTACTAGTGAGAGTACACCACCACCACCCTGGACACACACACACACACACACACACACACACTGCACACATTTGCATTCAGGCAGCATTCCATAACTCTGTGCCAACTTCCCACAGGCTCTTAGCACAGAACCACACAAGTAAGCAAATTGCTATTTAAATCACATTATAACTCAAATTTTAAAGCATCATCTTTGGAAAACAAATGTGGTCACATAATATTTATTATTTTATTGATCATGATACGTACAGGACTTATATGACTATTATACACACACACACACACACACACACACACACACACACATACACACATTTGGTCCCTTTTGTTTTTTTACCATTACCTCTAAGGCTTAATAACATATTTTTAGCATAAAATTGTAGTTTCATTTTTTTACATTTATTTTGTATTTTGAGAGAGAGAGACAGACAGAGACAGACGGAGAGAGCACAAACAGGGGAGGGACAAAGAGAGAAGGGGAGACAAAATCCCTTGCAGGCTCCATGCTGTCTGTGCAGAACCCTGATGTCAAGTTCATTTCTGGGAACCATGAGATCATGACCTGAGTAGAAATCTAGAGTTGGATGCCTAACGGATTGAGCTACCCAGGCATCCCAAATTGTTATTCTTATTTAAAATTATTTCTTTATTATTCTGTCCAGATTTCCTTACCATTCTGTCCAGAAGTGAATTATATGACTTAAAGCATGATATTTATTTATTTATTTATTTATTTATTTAATTTATTTAATAATTTAATAATCATGTGTGCACAGCATGCATGAGCCATATGGGGGCAGAGAAAAAGGGAGAGAGAGAGAGAATCCAAGCAGGCTCCATACTGTCAGTGCAGAGCCCCATGCCAGGATGGATCTGTGGAACCGCCAAACACAAGATCCTGTGACATGAGCCAAGATCAAGACTCAGAGGCTCAACCGACTGAGCCACCCAGTTGCCCCTGAACAGTCACCCCTGAAGTGGCGATTGTAGTCATATTGTGTTCCAGAACCTGTACATGTTCCACTTCCGTCAGGAAAGCACGAAGATTTCTGCATGGTTATGCCCTTATCTGCACAGCACGTTGTCATAAAAAGAGCTCTGACTATTTTGAAAGGCTTAAACACTGATTCTATGATCTCACTTATAGATTACTCCATTACTGGACTCCTGGGGAGACTATGTGATACGTCGTGTCTTGTAAAGCTGATTGTAATATGCTTGTTGGTAGCCGTGTTTCTCCTTTTGTTGTGAACTTTGTCATACATAGTCCTTCCTGGTAACCTATTGTGGTATTAGTATTGATAAATATTAATACTTTTCATTTTTCTGTATAATACCAATTCCTTCTATGGTAGGTTTTTTAGACATGTTTTTAGAAGTTTTTAAATTTCATTATTTTCTGTTTTAAAGGCTTAATATTTTGCGCTCACATCCACTCATCTTTTCCTTTGTCAGTTTTGACTACTACACCTGAGGATAGAGTCCTCTGCAATGAGCTACGTAAATGCTTACATGGTTTTCTCTATTTTTCTTGTTACTGATTGACTTTGACAACTTAATCTATTTGAAATTTAGTTTCATGTGATAGTGAAGTGAGTCACCAAATGACCAATAAGTGACTAATCTTCTTTCCTATTTCAGTTTGAAATGGCTTTCACCATTCACTTATTTTATAAACATAATAGAAAAAATTATCTGTTTTTCCAGACATTCACTGCCAGGTGAATGCACCTTGAAAGTGGTGGACAAAATTCCTCTGACCGGCAGCTCTCTGGCCCTGCCAAAAACTCTGCCCCAGCCTCTAATGCTGATAGGGGGAAGCTTCTCATGCATGTAGTTTCTAATCTAATTCAACAAGCCATAAGAACAATACTTCAGTGTGGTGTCTTCACCTGGGGCTCTATGAGGGGACCATGGGCACAGAGACCCTGGTGGACAAAGCTGACTTCTTGGCATCCCAGTGGAACCCCAGGTCTCAAGATGCCTCTTCGTGTACTCCTGAGGGGACCTGCCACACATCCTTACAGTCCAGCCTAGAGATTTGCAGGACCTTATAACAGAGCTACTCTGTGAGACAAACAGAGAAAGCAGAAGCTGCAGATAGTGATGTGGGCACCACCACACAGGAGAAATCACAAGTAACACTCTCTCGGTGCTCAGGGAAAAAAGGAGGGGTGAAGGCTATTGCTAGGGGTGGAAAAGAACTATTGTAGGCAATTGCCTTAGAGGAGTGCCTGCCATAGACTGAGGACAGACTGTGGCTGTCCTCATCTGGGCTCTCCCCTCTCTCCTCTCCTGTGCACGCTGCCCTTGGCTTCCAGGTATATTTGGATACTGCATCAAGAAAAGCCTAGTTACAGATGACATCAAGTAATGAGAAAAAGAAGGCAGGTGAGAAATGAAGGCTGATCAAGAATAATGATCTTAGTATATGATAAAGTGAATGACAGAGAAAGACTTGGTGATACCTTTAGAACAGGTGAAACAGGTGAGGATACTGTTAGAATAGTCAAAGGCAAATTCGAAAAGAAACACCGCATAATAAAGAGAAGGACTTGATTTTAGCCATGGCATTTGTGTGTACGACTTCATTTTCAGTCGCTGTGAGAACAGTACTGATGATATGACTGGATGACAGGCAGATTCTAGGGCACTGAGAACTCAAAGGGAAAGGGTAAAACAGAATCGTTAAAAAATAAATGAGGAGGTGGCCCATGATTTCATTTGTGTTGCGTTATTGAGGGAATCTGAGTGGGGTGGAAGCAAACTATCCAGAGAGAGGCTGAGGAACAGTAACAGTGGAGCTCTTGAATCTGTCCTTACCTAACACTCAACACCTGTGAACCTTTGTTTGAATAGAGTTTAGATCAAATGAGGTAAAGACAAAGATTATTTCTCATATTTCTGATTCTCTTTGAGCAAAGCAACACGAAGCTACCTTCATCGGTCATGTCCAAGGTGACTAACAGCACCCAAGCACCCTTCTACTTCATCCTCACTGGCATCCCTGGATTTGAGGCCTCCCACATCTGGATCTCCATCCCCTTCTGCTGCCTCTACACCGTCTCCATCATGGGTAACACCACCATTCTCACAGTCATCTGCAAGGAGCCATCCCTCCACCAGCCCATGTACCTATTTCTCTCCATGCTGGCCCTGACCGACCTGGGCCTCACCCTCACCACCCTGCCCACAGTCATGCAGCTCCTCTGGTTCAACGTTCATGAGATCAGCTTTGAAGCCTGTTTTGCCCAGTTCTTCTTCCTCCATGGATTCTCCTTCATGGAATCTTCTGTGTTGTTGGCCATGTCCTTTGATCGCTATGTGGCCATCTGCCGCCCCCTGCATTATGCCTCCACCCTCACCGGTGAAGTCATTGGCAAGATCGGCTTAGCCATCATTTGCCGCTGCGTCCTGGCTGTTCTCCCTTCCCTCTTCCTACTCAAGCGCCTGCCCTTCTGCCGCTCCCACCTTCTCTCTCACTCCTATTGCCTCCACCAGGATATGATCCGCCTCGTCTGTGCTGACATCCGGGTCAATAGCTGGTATGGATTTGCTCTTGGTTTGCTCATTATTGTGATGGACCCTTTGCTCATTGTGCTCTCCTACACACTCATCCTGAAGAGTATCTTGGGCACAGCCTCCTGGACTGAGCGGTTCCGGGCCCTCAATAACTGTCTATCCCACGTGCTGGCTGTTCTGGTCCTTTATGTTCCCATGGTTGGACTATCCATGACTCATCGATTTGCCAAGCATGCCTCTCCGCTGGTCCACGTTATCATGGCCAATATCTACCTGTTGGCACCGCCTGTGATGAACCCCATCATTTACAGTGTCAAGACTAAGCAGATCCGCCAGGGAATCTTCAATCTACTCTTCCAGAGGAAAGTGTACTAATGAGTGGAATTTAGGTTTACTGGAGAAATTTTATTTAATAATAAGGAGTCAAGAGCAGGTACTACTGCCATCAAAAGTGTAAGTACCACAGATGGGTGAAAGAATAAGTATTGTATAAGCTTCTGCTGTAAATAAATAGAAATCATACTTCTTTGACTGGAAGTTAAAAAACCTACAGTTTTTTTCCTAAAGTCTTTTACCCTACATTACACTTCACTAACCGTATGACTTTGAGAAAAAGAATATTTAAAAATATAATTTAAGGAGTGCCTAGGTGGCTCAGTCAAACAAGTGTCAGACATCAGCTCAGGTCATGATCTCCTGGTTCACAAGTTTGAGCACTATGTCTGGGCTGACAGCTCAGAGCCTAGAGCCTGCTTCAGATTCTGTGTCTCCTCTTGATCTGCCCTCTCCCCTGCTAGTTCCCTTTCTTACCCTCTCTCTCTCTCTCTCTCAAAAAAATACAAAATAAAATTAAATTTATTTATTTATTTACTTATTTTCAATACATGAAATTTATTGTCAAATTGGTTTCCATACAACACCCAGTGCTCTTCCCAAAAGTTGCCCTCCTCAATACCCATCCCCCACCCTCCCCTCCCTCCCACCCCCCATCAACCCTCAGTTTGTTCTCAGTTTTTAAGATCTCTTATTCTTTGGCTCTCTCCCACTCTAACATCTTTTTTTTTCCTTCCCCTCCCCCATGGGTTTCTGTTAAGTTTCTCAGATTAAATTTAAAAAGAAATGTCATTGCGAAGATCAGTGGCAAATATCAAAAGCCAAACTGGAGAAGGAACCTTGGGTTTTGTTTTGTTTTGTTTTGTTTTTTCAACTTAAATATTTTTTTTCTAATCACTTAGAAATTTTTTTATATTTAGATATTTTCAATATGAAATTTAATGTCAAATTGGTTTCGATACAACACCCAGTGTTCATCCCAACAGGTGCCCTCCTCAATACCCATCATCCACCCTCCTCTCCCTCCCACCCCCCATCAACCCTCTGATTGTTCTCAGTTTTTAAGAGTCTTTTATGGTTTGGCTCCCTCCCTCTCTAACTTTTATTTCCCTTCCCCTCCCCCATGGTCTTCTGTTGAGTTTCAGTGCACTCTGCACTGAAAGTCAGTTCAGGGGTTTAAGAAACTGTTGAACAGACTTTTGATGCAGGGTACAGTGAAACTCAATGGTGGAATCATGATTCAGAGAGACAGAAACTACTGCTCCGAGAAGATGGTAGATGCAGGCAGGACAAACAACAACCATCTCTGCAGATAAGCATAACAAGAGTTTGAATGTTAAGAGTGTGAATGCATTGAAACAACAGAGATTTGTTCATAATTAGATGTTTTTGTCTTAGCTGCCTCGAACCTTGCTCCTACTGGGTTGGGTACCTTTGATTTGTCATCATGACTAGCTAATAAATGAGCTGAGAAAGTTTAACTCTTTGGAAGCCCACGTTCTTCATTTGTAAAGTGTGCATAATTATACCTCCATAAACTCATTTTAAGGAATATTAAATAGAAAACACTTGTAAACTGCCTGAGGTTTGCAAGAATACCTTTGATAAAGGAACATGAGGGAGTTTTCTGAGTAAAACTGTAAATAGTATGAGTAAAGGGTAAGGAACCAGGGCTGTGATAAGGAGATCTCAATGTAAATAAAGAAACACTACATTTTGTGTGCTGATTGTTCTTAACGTACATTATTCTATGGTATTTTCAACTATTAACCACATGTGTGTATACACAGAAGGGGTGTGGCCATGTCACTACCTCTCCTGGTAGATCTAAGGTATGTCCTGTGCTTTAAATCCCTCCTCTCACCTTTCAGACACTCACCATAATTGTGACACATTGTCCTCAGTACCAGAAACAATTGAAGAATAGACAGAATTCAGTCTCAAAACTGCATATAGATTTATAATCTTTTAGGAAAACCTTAACCTCTTAAGACTCTGTAATAAATTCTTAAATATGTATCCTACTAACTATTAGGTATGCCTCAACTACTGTTCTTACATTCGGTGGATTGTCATCAGTGGCCTGGGGCCCAGTTTTCGCACCATATTTAAGCAGGATACCAGTGAGTTGAATCTGGTTTTAGAGTACAACTCACTTCTGATGTGGCCCACATCAGTAGTCAAAAGGCTACACTCTCATCTTTTCTCAAGTTGTGGGATCACATTCAATAACTCCCCCGACTTACCTTTAAGACTAGCTTATTAGAAAAGATGTCTTTGCCTTAAAATGTCATTTACTTTTATTTGGGAATCAAAGAACAAATACACTAGAATAACAACAATCATCTGCTGCTGAGGACAACCTGCGCTGGTACCTGCAGAAGAGTATTCAAAACATACATGACATGTTTCCCGCGGCTCTAACTTTCCTTTATCCAAAGGGAGATAATCATAACAGGCTTAGACAAACAACAACAACAAAACGCTCAACACAAAATCTGTCTTTGTCGCTCCTCATTACTTCAGCACTGCTCTTGGTGCTATTATCATCGTTATTGTTATTAATGGAGTGGGACAGCAACCATGGATAACTGGGTCATTCAAGTCATGGAAATAAATCATGACACCAGCCCCAGGAGAAAGAAACATTATATAAATGTAAAAGTTAGGTTTTTTGGGCTCAAAGTAGTAAGTGAAATGCCCGTCGTCACACAGTTGTCAAAGGGCACAATTTTCAGGAATCGCTCCGAACCCCTTGTTTCCTCCCTTTTCTCTTATTTTTCTCCAGCCATTTTAGTGACTCTCATGGCATCAATTACCTCTAATGTACATAAAACTTCCAATCTATATCCACCAGTTAAAATTCTCTTGTTCCCCAGGATCTTTAGAGATGACCGAATTGTCATCTCTATCAGGATGGCTTAGCATCACCTCAAACTCAGGATGTCTAAAACTATACTAATTACCCACCACTCTCTGTACTAGTGAGAGTACACCACCACCACCCTGGACACACACACACACACACACACACACACACACACACTGCACACATTTGCATTCAGGCAGCATTCCATAACTCTGTGCCAACTTCCCACAGGCTCTTAGCACAGAACCACACAAGTAAGCAAATTGCTATTTAAATCACATTATAACTCAAATTTTAAAGCATCATCTTTGGAAAACAAATGTGGTCACATAATATTTATTATTTTATTGATCATGATACGTACAGGACTTATATGACTATTATACACACACACACACACACACACACACACACACACATTTGGTCCCTTTTGTTTTTTTACCATTACCTCTAAGGCTTAATAACATATTTTTAGCATAAAATTGTAGTTTCATTTTTTTACATTTATTTTGTATTTTGAGAGAGAGAGAGACAGACAGAGACAGACGGAGAGAGCACAAACAGGGGAGGGACAAAGAGAGAAGGGGAGACAAAATCCCTTGCAGGCTCCATGCTGTCTGTGCAGAACCCTGATGTCAAGTTCATTTCTGGGAATCATGAGATCATGACCTGAGTAGAAATCTAGAGTTGGATGCCTAACGGATTGAGCTACCCAGGCATCCCAAATTGTTATTCTTATTTAAAATTATTTCTTTATTATTCTGTCCAGATTTCCTTACCATTCTGTCCAGAAGTGAATTATATGACTTAAAGCATGATATTTATTTATTTATTTATTTATTTAATTTATTTAATAATTTAATAATCATGTGTGCACAGCATGCATGAGCCATATGGGGGCAGAGAAAAAGGGAGAGAGTGAGAGAATCCAAGCAGGCTCCATACTGTCAGTGCAGACCCCGTGCCGGGATGGATCTGTGGAACCGCCAAACACAAGATCCTGTGACATGAGCCAAGATCAAGACTCAGAGGCTCAACCGACTGAGCCACCCAGTTGCCCCTGAACAGTCACCCCTGAAGTGGTGATTGTAGTCATATTGTGTTCCAGAACCTGTACATGTTCCACTTCCGTCAGGAAAGCACGAAGATTTCTGCATGGTTATGCCCTTATCTGCACAGCACGTTGTCATAAAAAGAGCTCTGACTATTTTGAAAGGTTTAAACACTGATTCTATGATCTCACTCTCCATTACTGGACTCCTGGGGAGACTACGTGATACGTCGTGTCTTGTAAAGCTGATTGTAATATGCTTGTTGGTAGCCGTGTTTCTCCTTTTGTTGTGAACTTTGTCATACATAGTCCTTCCTGGTAACCTATTGTGGTATTAGTATTGATAAATATTAATACTTTTCATTTTTCTGTATAATACCAATTCCTTCTATGGTAGGTTTTTTAGACATGTTTTTAGAAGTTTTTAAATTTCATTATTTTCTGTTTTAAAGGCTTAATATTTTGCGCTCACATCCACTCATCTTTTCCTTTGTCAGTTTTGACTACTACACCTGAGGATAGAGTCCTCTGCAATGAGCTACGTAAATGCTTACATGGTTTTCTCTATTTTTCTTGTTACTGATTGACTTTGATAACTTAATCTATTTGAAATTTAGTTTCATGTGATAGTGAAGTGAGTCACCAAATGACCAATAAGTGACTAATCTTCTTTCCTATTTCAGTTTGAAATGGCTTTCACCATTCACTTATTTTATAAACATAATAGAAAAAATTATCTGTTTTTCCAGACATTCACTGCCAGGTGAATGCACCTTGAAAGTGGTGGACAAAATTCCTCTGACCGGCAGCTCTCTGGCCCTGCCAAAAACTCTGCCCCAGCCTCTAATGCTGATAGGGGGAAGCTTCTCATGCATGTAGTTTCTAATCTAATTCAACAAGCCATAAGAACAATACTTCAGTGTGGTGTCTTCACCTGGGGCTCTATGAGGGGACCATGGGCACAGAGACCTTGGTGGACAAAGCTGACTTCTTGGCATCCCAGTGGAACCCCAGGTCTCAAGATGCCTCTTCGTGTACTCCTGAGGGGACCTGCCACACATCCTTACAGTCCAGCCTAGAGATTTGCAGGACCTTATAACAGAGCTACTCTGTGAGACAAACAGAGAAAGCAGAAGCTGCAGATAGTGATGTGGGCACCACCACACAGGAGAAATCACAAGTAACACTCTCTCGGTGCTCAGGGAAAAAAGGAGGGGTGAAGGCTATTGCTAGGGGTGGAAAAGAACTATTGTAGGCAATTGCCTTAGAGGAGTGCCTGCCATAGACTGTGGCTGTCCTCATCTGGGCTCTCCCCTCTCTCCTCTCCTGTGCACGCTGCCCTTGGCTTCCAGGTATATTTGGATACTGCATCAAGAAAAGCCTAGTTACAGATGACATCAAGTAATGAGAAAAAGAAGGCAGGTGAGAAATGAAGGCTGATCAAGAATAATGATCTTAGTATATGATAAAGTGAATGACAGAGAAAGACTTGGTGATACCTTTAGAGCAGGTGAAACAGGTGAGGATACTGTTAGAATAGTCAAAGGCAAAATCGAAAAGAAACACCGCATAATAAAGAGAAGGACTTGATTTTAGCCATGGCATTTGTGTGTACGACTTCATTTTCAGTCGCTGTGAGAACAGTACTGATGATATGACTGGATGACAGGCAGATTCTAGGGCACTGAGAACTCAAAGGGAAAGGGTAAAACAGAATCGTTAAAAAATAAATGAGGAGGTGGCCCATGATTTCATTTGTGTTGCGTTATTGAGGGAATCTGAGTGGGGTGGAAGCAAACTATCCAGAGAGAGGCTGAGGAACAGTAACAGTGGAGCTCTTGAATCTGTCCTTACCTAACACTCAACACCTGTGAACCTTTGTTTGAATAGAGTTTAGATCAAATGAGGTAAAGACAAAGATTATTTCTCATATTTCTGATTCTCTTTGAGCAAAGCAACACGAAGCTACCTTCATCGGTCATGTCCAAGGTGACTAACAGCACCCAAGCACCCTTCTACTTCATCCTCACTGGCATCCCTGGATTTGAGGCCTCCCACATCTGGATCTCCATCCCCTTCTGCTGCCTCTACACCGTCTCCATCATGGGTAACACCACCATTCTCACAGTCATCTGCAAGGAGCCATCCCTCCACCAGCCCATGTACCTATTTCTCTCCATGCTGGCCCTGACCGACCTGGGCCTCACCCTCACCACCCTGCCCACAGTCATGCAGCTCCTCTGGTTCAACGTTCATGAGATCAGCTTTGAAGCCTGTTTTGCCCAGTTCTTCTTCCTCCATGGATTCTCCTTCATGGAATCTTCTGTGTTGTTGGCCATGTCCTTTGATCGCTATGTGGCCATCTGCCGCCCCCTGCATTATGCCTCCACCCTCACCGGTGAAGTCATTGGCAAGATCGGCTTAGCCATCATTTGCCGCTGCGTCCTGGCTGTTCTCCCTTCCCTCTTCCTACTCAAGCGCCTGCCCTTCTGCCGCTCCCACCTTCTCTCTCACTCCTATTGCCTCCACCAGGATATGATCCGCCTCGTCTGTGCTGACATCCGGGTCAATAGCTGGTATGGATTTGCTCTTGGTTTGCTCATTATTGTGATGGACCCTTTGCTCATTGTGCTCTCCTACACACTCATCCTGAAGAGTATCTTGGGCACAGCCTCCTGGACTGAGCGGTTCCGGGCCCTCAATAACTGTCTATCCCACGTGCTGGCTGTTCTGGTCCTTTATGTTCCCATGGTTGGACTATCCATGACTCATCGATTTGCCAAGCATGCCTCTCCGCTGGTCCACGTTATCATGGCCAATATCTACCTGTTGGCACCGCCTGTGATGAACCCCATCATTTACAGTGTCAAGACTAAGCAGATCCGCCAGGGAATCTTCAATCTACTCTTCCAGAGGAAAGTGTACTAATGAGTGGAATTTAGGTTTACTGGAGAAATTTTATTTAATAATAAGGAGTCAAGAGCAGGTACTACTGCCATCAAAAGTGTAAGTACCACAGATGGGTGAAAGAATAAGTATTGTATAAGCTTCTGCTGTAAATAAATAGAAATCATACTTCTTTGACTGGAAGTTAAAAAACCTACAGTTTTTTTCCTAAAGTCTTTTACCCTACATTACACTTCACTAACCGTATGACTTTGAGAAAAAGAATATTTAAAAATATAATTTAAGGAGTGCCTAGGTGGCTCAGTCAAACAAGTGTCAGACATCAGCTCAGGTCATGATCTCCTGGTTCACAAGTTTGAGCACTATGTCTGGGCTGACAGCTCAGAGCCTAGAGCCTGCTTCAGATTCTGTGTCTCCTCTTGATCTGCCCTCTCCCCTGCTAGTTCCCTTTCTTACCCTCTCTCTCTCTCTCTCTCAAAAAAATACAAAATAAAATTAAATTTATTTATTTATTTACTTATTTTCAATACATGAAATTTATTGTCAAATTGGTTTCCATACAACACCCAGTGCTCTTCCCAAAAGTTGCCCTCCTCAATACCCATCCCCCACCCTCCCCTCCCTCCCACCCCCCATCAACCCTCAGTTTGTTCTCAGTTTTTAAGATCTCTTATTCTTTGGCTCTCTCCCACTCTAACATCTTTTTTTTTCCTTCCCCTCCCCCATGGGTTTCTGTTAAGTTTCTCAGATTAAATTTAAAAAGAAATGTCATTGCGAAGATCAGTGGCAAATATCAAAAGCCAAACTGGAGAAGGAACCTTGGGTTTTGTTTTGTTTTGTTTTGTTTTTTCAACTTAAATATTTTTTTTTCTAATCACTTAGAAATTTTTTTATATTTAGATATTTTCAATATGAAATTTAATGTCAAATTGGTTTCGATACAACACCCAGTGTTCATCCCAACAGGTGCCCTCCTCAATACCCATCATCCACCCTCCTCTCCCTCCCACCCCCCATCAACCCTCTGATTGTTCTCAGTTTTTAAGAGTCTTTTATGGTTTGGCTCCCTCCCTCTCTAACTTTTATTTCCCTTCCCCTCCCCCATGGTCTTCTGTTGAGTTTCAGTGCACTCTGCACTGAAAGTCAGTTCAGGGGTTTAAGAAACTGTTGAACAGACTTTTGATGCAGGGTACAGTGAAACTCAATGGTGGAATCATGATTCAGAGAGACAGAAACTACTGCTCCGAGAAGATGGTAGATGCAGGCAGGACAAACAACAACCATCTCTGCAGATAAGCATAACAAGAGTTTGAATGTTAAGAGTGTGAATGCATTGAAACAACAGAGATTTGTTCATAATTAGATGTTTTTGTCTTAGCTGCCTCGAACCTTGCTCCTACTGGGTTGGGTACCTTTGATTTGTCATCATGACTAGCTAATAAATGAGCTGAGAAAGTTTAACTCTTTGGAAGCCCACGTTCTTCATTTGTAAAGTGTGCATAATTATACCTCCATAAACTCATTTTAAGGAATATTAAATAGAAAACACTTGTAAACTGCCTGAGGTTTGCAAGAATACCTTTGATAAAGGAACATGAGGGAGTTTTCTGAGTAAAACTGTAAATAGTATGAGTAAAGGGTAAGGAACCAGGGCTGTGATAAGGAGATCTCAATGTAAATAAAGAAACACTACATTTTGTGTGCTGATTGTTCTTAACGTACATTATTCTATGGTATTTTCAACTATTAACCACATGTGTGTATACACAGAAGGGGTGTGGCCATGTCACTACCTCTCCTGGTAGATCTAAGGTATGTCCTGTGCTTTAAATCCCTCCTCTCACCTTTCAGACACTCACCATAATTGTGACACATTGTCCTCAGTACCAGAAACAATTGAAGAATAGACAGAATTCAGTCTCAAAACTGCATATAGATTTATAATCTTTTAGGAAAACCTTAACCTCTTAAGACTCTGTAATAAATTCTTAAATATGTATCCTACTAACTATTAGGTATGCCTCAACTACTGTTCTTACATTCAGTGGATTGTCATCAGTGGCCTGGGGCCCAGTTTTCGCACCATATTTAAGCAGGATACCAGTGAGTTGAATCTGGTTTTAGAGTACAACTCACTTCTGATGTGGCCCACATCAGTAGTCAAAAGGCTACACTCTCATCTTTTCTCAAGTTGTGGGATCACATTCAATAACTCCCCCGACTTACCTTTAAGACTAGCTTATTAGAAAAGATGTCTTTGCCTTAAAATGTCATTTACTTTTATTTGGGAATCAAAGAACAAATACACTAGAATAACAACAATCATCTGCTGCTGAGGACAACCTGCGCTGGTACCTGCAGAAGAGTATTCAAAACATACATGACATGTTTCCCGCGGCTCTAACTTTCCTTTATCCAAAGGGAGATAATCATAACAGGCTTAGACAAACAACAACAACAAAACGCTCAACACAAAATCTGTCTTTGTCGCTCCTCATTACTTCAGCACTGCTCTTGGTGCTATTATCATCGTTATTGTTATTAATGGAGTGGGACAGCAACCATGGATAACTGGGTCATTCAAGTCATGGAAATAAATCATGACACCAGCCCCAGGAGAAAGAAACATTATATAAATGTAAAAGTTAGGTTTTTTGGGCTCAAAGTAGTAAGTGAAATGCCCGTCGTCACACAGTTGTCAAAGGGCACAATTTTCAGGAATCGCTCCGAACCCCTTGTTTCCTCCCTTTTCTCTTATTTTTCTCCAGCCATTTTAGTGACTCTCATGGCATCAATTACCTCTAATGTACATAAAACTTCCAATCTATATCCACCAGTTAAAATTCTCTTGTTCCCCA
Source organism: Prionailurus bengalensis (assembly GCF_016509475.1). NCBI lineage: Eukaryota > Metazoa > Chordata > Mammalia > Carnivora > Felidae > Prionailurus > Prionailurus bengalensis. Next base: position 62,026,811 of record NC_057346.1, read on the forward strand.
GGATCTTTAGAGATGACCGAATTGTCATCTCTATCAGAATGGCTTAGCATCACCTCAAACTCAGGATGTCTAAAACTATACTAATTACCCACCACTCTCTGTACTAGTGAGAGTACACCACCACCACCCTGGACACACACACACACACACACACACACACACACACTGCACACATTTGCATTCAGGCAGCATTCCATAACTCTGTGCCAACTTCCCACAGGCTCTTAGCACAGAACCACACAAGTAAGCAAATTGCTATTTAAATCACATTATAACTCAAATTTTAAAGCATCATCTTTGGAAAACAAATGTGGTCACATAATATTTATTATTTTATTGATCATGATACGTACAGGACTTATATGACTATTATACACACACACACACACACACACACACACACACACATTTGGTCCCTTTTGTTTTTTTACCATTACCTCTAAGGCTTAATAACATATTTTTAGCATAAAATTGTAGTTTCATTTTTTTACATTTATTTTGTATTTTGAGAGAGAGAGAGACAGACAGAGACAGACGGAGAGAGCACAAACAGGGGAGGGACAAAGAGAGAAGGGGAGACAAAATCCCTTGCAGGCTCCATGCTGTCTGTGCAGAACCCTGATGTCAAGTTCATTTCTGGGAATCATGAGATCATGACCTGAGTAGAAATCTAGAGTTGGATGCCTAACGGATTGAGCTACCCAGGCATCCCAAATTGTTATTCTTATTTAAAATTATTTCTTTATTATTCTGTCCAGATTTCCTTACCATTCTGTCCAGAAGTGAATTATATGACTTAAAGCATGATATTTATTTATTTATTTATTTATTTAATTTATTTAATAATTTAATAATCATGTGTGCACAGCATGCATGAGCCATATGGGGGCAGAGAAAAAGGGAGAGAGTGAGAGAATCCAAGCAGGCTCCATACTGTCAGTGCAGACCCCGTGCCGGGATGGATCTGTGGAACCGCCAAACACAAGATCCTGTGACATGAGCCAAGATCAAGACTCAGAGGCTCAACCGACTGAGCCACCCAGTTGCCCCTGAACAGTCACCCCTGAAGTGGTGATTGTAGTCATATTGTGTTCCAGAACCTGTACATGTTCCACTTCCGTCAGGAAAGCACGAAGATTTCTGCATGGTTATGCCCTTATCTGCACAGCACGTTGTCATAAAAAGAGCTCTGACTATTTTGAAAGGTTTAAACACTGATTCTATGATCTCACTCTCCATTACTGGACTCCTGGGGAGACTACGTGATACGTCGTGTCTTGTAAAGCTGATTGTAATATGCTTGTTGGTAGCCGTGTTTCTCCTTTTGTTGTGAACTTTGTCATACATAGTCCTTCCTGGTAACCTATTGTGGTATTAGTATTGATAAATATTAATACTTTTCATTTTTCTGTATAATACCAATTCCTTCTATGGTAGGTTTTTTAGACATGTTTTTAGAAGTTTTTAAATTTCATTATTTTCTGTTTTAAAGGCTTAATATTTTGCGCTCACATCCACTCATCTTTTCCTTTGTCAGTTTTGACTACTACACCTGAGGATAGAGTCCTCTGCAATGAGCTACGTAAATGCTTACATGGTTTTCTCTATTTTTCTTGTTACTGATTGACTTTGATAACTTAATCTATTTGAAATTTAGTTTCATGTGATAGTGAAGTGAGTCACCAAATGACCAATAAGTGACTAATCTTCTTTCCTATTTCAGTTTGAAATGGCTTTCACCATTCACTTATTTTATAAACATAATAGAAAAAATTATCTGTTTTTCCAGACATTCACTGCCAGGTGAATGCACCTTGAAAGTGGTGGACAAAATTCCTCTGACCGGCAGCTCTCTGGCCCTGCCAAAAACTCTGCCCCAGCCTCTAATGCTGATAGGGGGAAGCTTCTCATGCATGTAGTTTCTAATCTAATTCAACAAGCCATAAGAACAATACTTCAGTGTGGTGTCTTCACCTGGGGCTCTATGAGGGGACCATGGGCACAGAGACCTTGGTGGACAAAGCTGACTTCTTGGCATCCCAGTGGAACCCCAGGTCTCAAGATGCCTCTTCGTGTACTCCTGAGGGGACCTGCCACACATCCTTACAGTCCAGCCTAGAGATTTGCAGGACCTTATAACAGAGCTACTCTGTGAGACAAACAGAGAAAGCAGAAGCTGCAGATAGTGATGTGGGCACCACCACACAGGAGAAATCACAAGTAACACTCTCTCGGTGCTCAGGGAAAAAAGGAGGGGTGAAGGCTATTGCTAGGGGTGGAAAAGAACTATTGTAGGCAATTGCCTTAGAGGAGTGCCTGCCATAGACTGTGGCTGTCCTCATCTGGGCTCTCCCCTCTCTCCTCTCCTGTGCACGCTGCCCTTGGCTTCCAGGTATATTTGGATACTGCATCAAGAAAAGCCTAGTTACAGATGACATCAAGTAATGAGAAAACGAAGGCAGGTGAGAAATGAAGGCTGATCAAGAATAATGATCTTAGTATATGATAAAGTGAATGACAGAGAAAGACTTGGTGATACCTTTAGAACAGGTGAAACAGGTGAGGATACTGTTAGAATAGTCAAAGGCAAATTCGAAAAGAAACACCACATAATAAAGAGAAGGACTTGATTTTAGCCATGGCATTTGTGTGTACGACTTCATTTTCAGTCACTGTGAGAACAGTACTGATGATATGACTGGATGACAGGCAGATTCTAGGGCACTGAGAACTCAAAGGGAAAGGGTAAAACAGAATCGTTAAAAAATAAATGAGGAGGTGGCCCATGATTTCATTTGTGTTGCGTTATTGAGGGAATCTGAGTGGGGTGGAAGCAAACTATCCAGAGAGAGGCTGAGGAACAGTAACAGTGGAGCTCTTGAATCTGTCCTTACCTAACACTCAACAACTGTGAACCTTTGTTTGAATAGAGTTTAGATCAAATGAGGTAAAGACAAAGATTATTTCTCATATTTCTGATTCTCTTTGAGCAAAGCAACACGAAGCTACCTTCATCGGTCATGTCCAAGGTGACTAACAGCACCCAAGCACCCTTCTACTTCATCCTCACTGGCATCCCTGGATTTGAGGCCTCCCACATCTGGATCTCCATCCCCTTCTGCTGCCTCTACACCGTCTCCATCATGGGTAACACCACCATTCTCACGGTCATCCGCAAGGAGCCATCCCTCCACCAGCCCATGTACCTATTTCTCTCCATGCTGGCCCTGACCGACCTGGGCCTCACCCTCACCACCCTGCCCACAGTCATGCAGCTCCTCTGGTTCAACGTTCATGAGATCAGCTTTGAAGCATGTTTTGCACAGTTATTTTTCATTCATACATTCTCCTTTATGGAATCTTCTGTGTTGTTGGCCATGTCCTTTGATCGCTATGTGGCCATCTGCCGCCCCCTGCATTATGCCTCCACCCTCACCGGTGAAGTCATTGGCAAGATCGGCTTAGCCATCATTTGCCGCTGCGTCCTGGCCGTTCTCCCTTCCCTCTTCCTACTCAAGCGCCTGCCCTTCTGCCGCTCCCACCTTCTCTCTCACTCCTATTGCCTCCACCAGGATATGATCCGCCTCGTCTGTGCTGACATCCGGGTCAATAGCTGGTATGGATTTGCTCTTGTTTTGCTCATTATTGTGATGGACCCTTTGCTCATTGTGCTCTCCTACACACTCATCCTGAAGAGTATCTTGGGCACAGCCTCCTGGACTGAGCGGTTCCGGGCCCTCAATAACTGTCTATCCCACGTGCTGGCTGTTCTGGTCCTTTATGTTCCCATGGTTGGAGTATCCATGACTCATCGATTTGCCAAGGATGCCTCTCCGCTGGTCCACATTATCATGGCCAATATCTACCTGTTGGCACCACCTGTGATGAACCCCATCATTTACAGTGTCAAGACTAAGCAGATCCGTCAGGGAATTATCTGCCTCCTTTCCCAAAGATATATGTGCTTAAGTTGAAATAATGAATTTGTTAAATTACTCAGGAATTAGAGTCACAGGCTTATGGGGAGGGTATGGTCAGAATGAGAAATGATGACTTTACAGCAATATGCCATCCTGTGTTAAGGCCGTATGACATTGTCTTGTCTTTTTGCAAATTTTTGTTTTGGAGAATCTAGCAGCACATATCCTACCTAGATAGATGTAGATCTGAATCGATAAGATTCTAGCACATTTACTTGCCAGTGGAGTGAGCTTCATTAATTGAGATAAGATGTAAATTTCATCCTCCTTTCTGGATATACTTCTCTCCCATGGGCTTGGTTACTTACATTTGAAGGAATCCCTTCGCTGTTGCCTCCACCACCCATTGCTAAAGCAGTTCCACTCAGGCATCCAGGTAAATTCTAGCTCCACTGCCCTAGCTCACCCTACTTCATAGACACGCCCCAACTTTCTCCCGAAAAAGTAAAAAATAAAAAAGTGGTAAATCTTCCCGGGAGGATGGATGCAAATCAAGATGCTCAGCTATTCAGATTTATTTAATCAACATGATTTCAGCAGGTCAAATGAACACATGCAGAAGATTGGGGTGGAATAGTGAGGTCTCCCACAGTTAGAATCGCACTCTCACCTTGTGACAGGTCCTTTAATATTTAGAATTAAAACTTCAAGTAAGTCTACAGATAGTATTTGGGGGAGTAGGAACTCATTTTTCTGACCAGAGAAGACTGTGTTTTTTAAAATTTAATGTCCTTAAAGTGGCTCAAACTGTCAGGGGAAAGTTCCCTTTGGCGAATCCTGTACTGGAAAAGGTTCCAAGAGAAAGAATATGGCCTACTTGATCATTATTTTGTGGAAATCAGATTGGCTCTCTCAGAAATATCAGCTATCACTGTGGTCACAGAAAGGCAGCTAGAACTGTGGTCACAGCTTCTGATTACTGAACCCATAGTGCAGGTGGCCAGTATGAGGACTGTCTTAGATTTGAATCAACATAGGCAGGGCTTCAATAGGAGTGTAGTGGGGAGGGTAGGATTAGGAAGCAAAAGGCAGAGAACAAGTGGGGAAAGGATGTCTTTCTCCACCGATATCCTTCCCCCCATTATTTTCCCACTTTCTTTACCAGAACCTAGAAGTTAGCATGTTTCTCCAGAGGAACAAAGATCAGCTGGCGTAGGGAAATAAATTGTAAAATGGGTGCCATGTGCAATCTCAGAACAGTCGAAATTAGGACCAGGAAATCCAAATGTTAAAAAAAAAAGTCAAAGAAATTGGTAGGAATATGGATCAAAGAAGACTTTTCTTTCAGTGGACAGTTACAGGCTTGAGAATTTCCCAAAACATCATGAGGGGAGAAAGAGTCTTGGGATTATGCCTGGTTTTGAAGAGGGTCACATGACACCTTTAATAATCTCTTTTTTTTCATTAATAATTGTGTGACATTTTGACCATCTTATGAAACTCTCTGAATTCATTTTTTGGATTTCTAAAACTGGGCTAATAATATCCAGCTCACAAGGCTGAGAATTTCCAATGAAACGTGGTATGTAGAAGACATGGGCTTGTATCACCAAGGTGCTAGGTTTATAGGAATTGTTTTCTCCATCTATCTTCCAAAAAGTTACACTCTGGATTGTGAATGGGAACATCTATGGAAGCATCTGTGTTCTCAACTCCATGAGAATAAGAATCAGGGGGGTTAAATGGTAATTGTCCACATGCACAGATGCTACCATTTCCCTCTCAAGACTTTCCCAGGTGGGAGGGTGGGTTTTTGAGGTGGAGGTGACAGAACAAAATTCAATTCAGGACAGTGAGATCTATCAGTGTCATAGGCTGAATTGCTGAATTGTGTCCCCTGAAAATTCATATTTAGAAATCCTAAGTCCCCGTATCTTAGCATGTGACTGTAAAGATAGGGTCTTCAAAGAGGAAATTAAATTAAAATGAGATTAGGATGGGTTTTAGTGCAATATGGGTGGTGTCCTGCGAAGAAGAGGCAAGTAAGACACACATCAGCACAAGCATGGTGGGAAGGCGATGGGATGACAGAGGGAGAAGATTGCCATCTACAAGCCAGGGGAGACAGGCTTCAAAGGAAACCAGTATGGTGAGAAATTGTGCAAGGCCTCCAGAGTCGTGAGAAAGTAAGTTTCTGTTGTTTCAGCCACCAAGTCTGTGGCACTTTGTTACAGTTGCCCTAATCGACTATTCCAACCTGTGGCCTGTATTTCTAGAACTATAAAATTAAGGTCAAATGTAGAAGATAGTAGAGGTATTTCGGTTATAAAGAGACATGCATTTGGAAACACAAAGAGAAATTCTTGGGCAAAATAAGTGTTTCCATGACCAGTGAATGGTCTGGCTGACTGTCTGGGTTATAAAATGTAGGCTAAGTAATGGAAGACAAGGCATGCATTGACTCCCAGCCAAGCTTATGTTGCTTGCATCTCTGCATGATGTCTTTGCAGTGGCTGTTGAGAATTATCTCTGCCTTTTAAATAATCTCTATATGAGAGCTCTCTATCAACTGAATTTTATGGCCACCTATGTCCAGAACCTCAGACAACAGCCAATATTTAACTGGAACCAAAAAAAGATTAAATGAAGAATTCTGCTCCTATTCTTTGTTCAGGCTTTCTGTTTCCTGTCCCTAGACAAAACTGTTATTTGTGTATGTGTGCATATATGTATGTGTATGGTCTTCATGACTTAAGAAATCACATGATATGTTTAAGAATTCAAAATAGATTTGCTTTCTGAAAAGTTTTTTTGGCTAATGTTACATGTTTCTGCATGAGTTACTCACTGCCTAGGATCTAAACGACTATACGAGTCCCATTGAGATACAGAAGTGTGTATTTCATAAAATTCAGAAGATGGTATTCTTGACCCTTTTCGTATATAAATTTCATATAAATGAAATTACCCAGAGTAGTCTTTTGTGCCTGGCTGCTTTTGCTCCCCATGTTTTTGAGGTTCATTCATGTCTCTCTGTGTAGGATAGTTTGTTCCCTTTTATTGCTGAGTGATATTTCATCATATGGATATCCACAATTTTGCATATCCATTCACCTGCTGGTGGGCATTTGGCTTGTTTCATATTAGGGCTATTCCGAAAAAGCAATGTTGTGTACTTTTTATGTGAATACATGCTTTCACTTCTCCTGTGTAAATATCTAGCTGTGCCTGCCATGTCGTTTGCCAAAGCACTCACACTATTTTATATTTCCACCAGCAATACGTGACATCTTTGCTAACACTTAACACTGTCAGTCACTTAAATGTTAGTCATGCTAGGTTGTTAAGTACTATCTCACTGTGGTTTTAACTGCATTGTATTTTATCATATTGTAAAATGTCTTCCTATACCCTGTATACAAGTCCTTTATGAGATATACGTATTGTAAATATCATCCCCCTGTCATTGGTTTGCTTTTTCATTTTCTTAATAACGTGTTTTGAAGAGCAGAGTTTCCAAAGTTCGGATGAATTGTATGCTTGTTAAACGTAATACAAAATTTGGGCTTGTATTTTACATATACTTTTAAAAATAAAACTTTTTATTTCAAGATAATTGTAGATGTGTATGCAGTTGTAAGAAATAACCAGTCACCTTGACTTTACAGAAGCTATCATTGGTGGACATGTAATCTAGTAATTCATGGCAAAAAGGTCACCACGATGTGATGAGCCGGATGAAGTCCAGAAGAATAGTTTATGGTGAGGAAAACGTTTGCATTGTAATTGGAGGCCTGGAAGTAAGAGAAACTGAAAACATAAGACCAGTTACTGATCAACCAACCCAGCCCTGTCAATCCACTGTACACAAAGACCTGTGTCCCTTAGGAAGTGTGAAAATGGTCCTTCTCGTTTGACTAAAGGTTTCTGGGAAACCCTAGAGAGCCATAGGCAGATAAAGCGGGACCAATGAGCCCCATGCTGACAGGGCTGAAAGAGGTGGAAGGTCAAGGAATAGACCCATCATGGGCTATTCCTGGGCTCAGTCGGTCAGACTCTTGACTTTGGCACAGGTCATGATCTCGGGGTTCGTGAGAGTGAGCCCGACATCAGGCTCTGCACTGATGCATAGAGCCCACTTGGGATTCTCCCTATCTCTCCGTCTCTCTCTGCCCCTCCCCCACTCACATGGACACACATTCTCTCTCTCTCAAAATAAACAAACATTTATATATATTCCCATCACATGGCATGCTGAGGTTACTGAAGGCTAAGGAGAAGGGAGGAAAGAAAAACAGGAATAACCAGGTACAATACCCCAGACCTACTAAGCCCTAAAAATAGAGTCTGAGATTCTACTACAGAGAATTTGGGTCTTTTTCTAGGAGTCTTAGGATCTAAAACCCGGGCATTATGAGATTGTCCCTATTTTACTTTATGCCTAAAATGAGGGAATTTAATCAACTGTTCCTCAATCTCAGAGTCTCCTAGTACATAAATTTTTAGGGTGGAGGCCCTTAGATGGTGGTACAGAGAGTCTGATTCTTTCCACGACAGGAAGGAAGCTACTTTATAAGCTCCCATACAATGTATTGTTTAAACAAGGACATTTTGGGGGAGGGAAAGGGAATGCTACTGATAATGATGCTGAGGAAAGTAAGTGTCAACCATGATTATCTGGGGCAAACCAGAAAATATGCTCACCTTACTCAAAAGCATGTTCCTAGGATGATCTCTCCTGCTTGGGGTATATTCTTAATCCTTGCCTAACCTATTAAAGGCAGTAATTTGTTTCACCTCAATTCAAACATGATTAGGTCTCAAGTCTTTACTGTTATCTTGCAAGTTATCAGGCTTTTTGCTGGGACTTTTGAGGGGAAATGGAAAAATGAAATTCACTATCTCTGCCTTCACACTGATTACATCTGACGTGCATGTACACACATGCAGAGACCCACACATGTTGACAAGTTGTGAAATAAAAAGGACTAGGGAGAACACCTGTGATCCAAGGTCAAGCCTGTGACAATGCTTAGAATCCCTCATTCTTATTCCTCCACTAAATGTCTGCTGTACAGCCCGGCCCACAGCAGAAACACCATCAGTTTATAGATGGACCCAAAGTCTCTGCCCTATTGGAGGGATTCAGAGAAATTTCCTCTTGCAGGAGAACAAGGTGAAAATCCCCTGTCGGATTGGCTTAGTCTTGACACTGTAGATGATGGGGTTGAGCACAGGAGGCACAAAGAGGTAGACGCTAGACATGAGTGTGTGGACCAGGGGGGAGGCATGCTTGGCAGCACGATGCATCACAGACACACCAATCATGGGCACGTAGTACATGAGCACTGCACAGATATGTGACACACACGTGTTGAGGGCCTTCCGCCGTCCCTCCCCAGAAGCAATGCCCAGCACCGTGTAAAGAATCAGCACATAAGAGACAATGATAAGCAGTGAGTCCAGCCCAAAAGTGGCCAGGACAATGGCCAAACCCAGGATGCTACTGAGCTTCGTATCAGCACAAGGCAGCTGGATCAGGTCTGAGTGGAGGCAGTAGGAATGGGAGAGTACATTGGTGTGGCAATAGGGCAGTTGTTTCAAAAGGATTGGAAGTGGGGCCATGAGCATCACACTCTTCAGTGCGATGCCCAGACCCATGCAAATGATACGTGGCAGGGTTAGGATGGCTGTATATCGCAGTGGACTGTAGATGGCCACAAAGCGGTCATAACTCATGGCCAACAGGACCCCTGATTCCATGCAGGAGAAAGTGTGGATGAAGAACATCTGAGCCAGGCAGCCATCCAAGTCAATCTGGCGGGCATCAAACCAAAGAATACCCATGACAGTGGGCAGTGTAGACACAGAAACACCCACCTCTGTCACAGCCAACATGGAGAGAAACAAGTACATGGGCTCGTGTAGGGCAGGGTCTGCCTGCACTGCTGCCATGATTAGGTTGTTACCCACAATGGCCACAATATACACAGTGAAGAAAGGAATGGAAAGCCAGCCATGTTGGGCCTCCAATCCTGGGATGCCAGTCAGGAAGACGGATAGGTCAAGACTTCCATTGCTTTCAGCTCCCATGTCACCAACAGCAGAGATAAGCCTTCACCTACATTTGAAAAAAAAAAAAATGAAATTAACTTCCTCCTGAAGGTCTTCTGCCTTCACAGTCCACTGCAAACGCTGAAGGAAGAATATGGAAATGGGGGAAATTGGAAACATCTACATCATTCCGGGTAAAAACATAACAGACATTCCTCTCACCTCCTATTTCCCTGACCTCTAGAATCCTTAAATTTTACATGTAAAAGAGATATTTGAGGCTGGCTGATCTTATAAGAGATAGCACAGCTTAAAAATTAAGAGCAAAATACTAGAATAAATCAAGCCTGTCAAAATCCATACTCAGCCAGTTACTAGATGTGTGATATGGACAGTTTATTTATATTCTGATCTAAAGGGGTTTTTGTTTACTTGTTTGGTGTTTGTTTTTTACTTGTCAAGTGGAGATATTAATGATACTTTTATTTGTGTATAAGAAATAAATGGGAAAATTAAGATCATATGTTCAGTGTTTTAGAGCTCTATATGTGGATTCTATCACACCTCAGTTGGAAGCCCAGTTAAAGCTCAGCTTACTCTCAGTGTGACCTTGAACAGGTAACTTAACCTTCCCAAGTTTCAGTGTGTCCATCTGTAAATTAGGGATAAAAATATATTTGCCTCATGTGGTTGTTGGTGGACACAATATTGTATGGCATATAAAACGCTGAATAAATATAAACTCTTTTACTCTTAGGGAGACAATAAGACCCAGAGAGGAAGATTAAGTCGTATACCAAAAGCCTGAATCAGTATCCACAGAACGTAAGTTATGGCTTAGATGTGCAGGGTCTCCTGGTAGTGATGTTTCCATTTCCCTATGGAGATGAGAGAGAGTAAACCTCAGGATCTAGGATGGAGTCATTAGAAAGAATTGCATTTCATCTCTGCCAGTGTAGATCTGAGAAAACAAGGAGACCAAGGATAACCGAGGACAGTGCTAACCTCCATGTGTCCCCACTCTGCTCAGGGAAAAAAACGTTTTGAATGAAAATGAGACAGGGGTTTTACAAAACTGATAAAGGGAGAAATACGAATAAAAGTGGAAAATGATATGGACATCCCAACGGAGAATTCTACGAATACACAAATGACTTCTAAATTTAAAAACAAGAGTTCAGAGTGAGAAGATGTATTGGCTTCAAAATAGCAGATCTGATCTGGAATCCATGGAGAGATCAAAGACACAGAGATAAAGGACTCCATTAGTTGCAAGAGATCAGGAAGAATTAGTTAAACCCCAATCAGAAGGTGAAAATAGGTGCCTGGGTGGCTCAGTCAGTTAAGTGTCCAACTCTTGATGTCAACTCAGGTCACAATCTCATGACTGGTCGTACGATAGAGTCCTGAGTCAGGCTCCATGCTAGGTGTGGATCCTGCTTAAGATTCATTCCCAGGGCACCTAGGTGGCTCAGTCAGTTAAGCGTCAGACTTCAGCTCAGGTCATGATCTCACAGTTTGTGAGTTCAAGCCCTGCATCAGGCTCTGTGTCAGCACAGAGCCTGGAGCTAGCTTCTGATTCTGTCTCTGTCTCTCTCTCTCTCTCTCTCTCTGCCCCTCCACTGCTCACGCTCTGTCTCTCTCTCCACAATAAAATAAACATTTAAAACAATCAAAAAAAATTATTCATTCTCTCTCTCTCTCTCCCTCTCTGCCCTTCCCCCTCTTACACTCCCAATAAAAAAAAGTTTTACAAAAAAGGTAAAAATAACATGTGATATGATATAAGGTACCAGGTGCACCACAATTAAAATAACAACTGAGATAACATAACTTAAATTTGTAAAACAAATTTTTTTAATTTTCTTTAAATGTTTACTTATTTTTGAGAGAGGGAGAGAGAGAGAGAGAGAGAGAGTTCAATCAGGGAGGCAGCAGAGAGAGAGGGAGACACAGAATCTGAACAGAATTCTGAACACAGAATCCAGGCTCCGAGCTGTTAACACAGAGCCCGAGGTGGGACTCGAACTCCTGAACCGTGAGATCATGACCTGAGCTGAAGTCAAACACTTAACCCACTGAGACACCCAGGCGCCCCTGTAAAACAAATTTTAAAAGATGAAGTAGGAAGGGGCAGTCACAACTGGTATACAAGCTGAATTCTCCCCAGTGATCAGTTCACTTCTTCACGCAAGCGACACGGATGTGTGAATCACAGATTCTTGACCAATTCTTTACCCTGTGGTTACCTCCTGGATGTGACATGGTCCATAATTATCTAATGAGTTTAATGGGAATGCTCCACTGGAATGGACAGACAGTCAGGACAATATGCAGCTAAGAGAATGCAAGAAGCTATGACCATGGAGAGACACAAGGTGACAGTGAGAAGGGCCCCAGAGCTGCCTCCTCGTACTCTCTTCACTCTGGAGCCCTCTCTTCATACACCAGCCCTGCTGAAATCCCATGCACTCTATTTCCCAAGCTTCCCTCAAGAGTAACAACTTTTGTGACAGGTGATATACTGACTTGTGTTTTTATCCATTTGCATCCCTTGGCCCTACCTTGTGGATCAGTGGTTCTCAATCTTGGCTACACATTAGAATCACCTAGGAAACTTAAAAAATCCCTGTGCTCACATAACACCCCAAACCAATTAAATTAGAATCTTTGGATGCAGTATCCAGTTATCAATATGTTTTAAAGCTTCCAAAACGAACCCAACATTGAGAACCACTCCAGACCCGTCTTCTGATACTCCTACAGTGACAGTTTATTAGACAAAATTGTAACTTTCAAGGACTCCCCAAGTTAGCTTTTTTATTTAAGACCGCCTTCCTACCCCACTCCTGACCTGTAACTTAAACATTTCCTTGTGCCTCATTGTCTGCTAGATTGTTCAACATCCTGGAGCTCCTCTAAATAAACTTGGGTGTGCTCATAATGCTCTGTGGGTATCTCCAAGGTGATGCCCACAGACGTAACCCGGGTTGGGGGCTAGTGTTGCATATCACTCCCATGAAAGTGCACCTAAAGAGAGAGCATTTGACGGCTGTGTCTAATCATCTCACCTGTGGGTCTCCCCTGCCCCTGATAAAGCCTCATCTTTGGCAGGAAGTAACAGTGAAGCCATGGAAGCACAAGCCACGATCCATGGTGTGGAGCGGGAACACGTAAGCTGGAGAATGGGAAGGGCAGTACGCAGGAGAGCACAGTTCCAGGAAATTGACTCATATGATAAAATTGGATCATAGAACTGATAACCAGGGTGGGAATGAAGAGATGATAAGCAGAGAGGCCACTTTCCCATTCCAAGATGCCCCATGTTAGTCCCGTAACAATCACGTTAACTAAACCAGTAAGAGGTTAATCTTGTTCTTCCAACTGTAAGTCCTGTGGTCTTTCCTATGAAGTCCAGCAGCAGCTTCTGAAACTGAAGCCACGTAAGTGAGAAGAATGGGGAGACGCTGGAGAACTTGGTCTTCTTTATTTCCATGGGCAGTGCAAAGGACAGGATGGCAGACACACACTCTTTCCTGACTCCTACACAGACTGGGGGCCAAGAGAAAGTGAACAGGAGTTAAGTGACCTTCTAAAGGTCCACTGATTCCATTGCCAACTGATTCCATTGCCTCTCAGAAGTCCACTGATTCCATTGCCAACTTACAGTCTCTCTAAAACCTGAAACCAGAGTCCAACCTTGCACCCACTCAGAGAGTCCCCTCCATGGCATCTTTATCAAACTATCACCCGCACTCAGCTTGAACATTCCCAGTGATGGCAAGCTCACTGTACCTAAAGCCACTATCCTGGTTAGATGCACTGACTTACAAAGTCTTAACTTTGGGCTTAAAGGTTCTTCCTCCACATCATATATAATTGCTGCAGACACAGAGACACAACAGTCTTTTTCAGATTTCACCTGGATATTGTTCTTCATGGTATCTGCTAATTTCTTGAAAACTACATCTCAACTTGCAAACATAGATTTACGTGTGCAATTATTTGTTTAATGCCTGTAGCCCCTCTTAGACTGTAAACTCCACCAAAATAAAGAGGAGTATTGACTTTTTTCATTTTGTGTAATTAGACCCCCAATACTAGCACAGGGTCAAGCACATAACAGATGATTAATAAATACTGTAACTGGATAGATAAATAATTGAATAGATACATTGTATCGGAATATGCCAAACATAATATTCTGTAACCTTCCCTTGTTCAGATTATTTTAAATTATTTTTGCTGTTCAAAGTAGCTGATATTTCATTTCCTCACCATATATCCCCCTGTCTGTGTGACTCACAGATCATCAGTCTAATATGAATCAATGGTGCAATATGTAGCTTATAAAAAAATCATGGGTTTTAGTCTTTGCTAAAAGAAGTATTTTATTCAGAAGATAATACGTCCTAACATGCACACATACAATTCTATATTTTACCCCCACTGCTTACATCGTCCTTATCTTCTTTGATAATGTTCTTAAGTCCCACTAGTAGTCAGACTGAAAACTTCCATTTTATCTGAAGCTTTTCCTAACATTTTTAAAGCAGAAATAATAATTTTATCACCTGTGACTTTAAAATAACTGTACAGACTTTTCCCATTTGCTAGAATTACATTCATGCCTCTGTCCTCCCTGTCCTGAGCTCTTTTACAGTCAGACCTGTGCTTAGTTCAATCTTGTCTTCCTAACACTTCACAGAATTCTAACACAAAGACATGCTTAAGAAATCATGAATTAATAAACAAAAGCATGACCATACTGCTTGGGACCATAACTGAAGTACATTCAGCTCTGGGCTCCACACTGCAGATGGGAGGTAAACTAACTGGGACACACTCAAAGGCAAGGGGATCAAGTCATTTAAAGAGCATGGAAGGAGTCAGTGGTGCTTTGAGAAGAGGAGATAGAGAGGAGGTAGAGATGTGTGGGGGTGGGTGTAAGAGGTGATGAGCAATAAACAGAGATCACAGGCAGTCAGTCTGGGGCCCAGGTAAGGAGGATTTTTCTAAGAGTCAAAGCTGCACAATACGGATAATAAACTTCTGGTCAGTGGAAACGTTCACGCAAAGACTGAATAATCCTTGATGGGAATATTAGAGGGACAATTCCAGCATCTGCTGAATTAGGATTAAAGGCTCTTTCACCTGCCTTTCCGCCCTCACACTTATGTCCAGACTGCCAAGGTCTCTCTTATTCCATGACACTGAGAATATCATGGCTGCAGATCCGTGTGGGACCCAACAGAGATCAGAGATCATTGCGCCCCCTGCCAGGTGATCCCATGTCTTTCTCTAAACCAGTCTCCAGCAGCCTTATCTGAAAGTGTGTGGGAGGACAGGGGGGCATTTGAATAAATATTACTCTATGTGTAGGAAACCTACCTGAAAATAAGATCTGGGGACTTTTTTTCCTAGTAAACCTCTCCTTCACCGGCCAAACAAACTGTAGTGAATACACAGCACACATGTGCCTTAACAGAGACTCACTCAAAGATACAGAGACATGAGAGAGACCAAGAGAACCTCAGGGGCACAAATGGAATTGCAGACAGAACACTTGCGCACATACCTAGGAGATGCAAATAGACTCAGATTCACCTGAGAGAGCTTTGTGAAGTAGCTTTTGGATTGATTGAGGGTAGGCCAGAGCTCACAATGGCACCGGAATGAGCCTCAGGCAGGCACTGGCCAAGACAGTAGGTGGACTCTATGTCCCTGAGAGTCCCCAGAGCCCAGGGCCTTGGGGTCCGCATTGTGCCTGAGGGTGATGCTGAACTGGTTATGGGAAAAGGTAGGGAGATGAGATCTCGCCTTGGGGACAAAAGGAAAAGAAAAAACACATCCTTTAGAGATACTGCCCTGTCTCCACACAGAAAATAAAATCCCAGCTCCTTCCCTATGTTGAAGAGGATGGAGATAAATTTCTACAAGCTCAATGGCAACATCCCCTCTGCCCTCAAGTGTCCAATTTCAAAACTGGAACTCTGCACCCTTAATCCAGCATCTACCTCCTCATATTCTGGGCTTAAAACCTATATCTGAGGCATAACCTAAAGTTTAGACCCCAGTGGGCAAACTCTAGGACTCAGAGATCAAGAGAAGAGAGCTTGGAGCCCAGAGTTTCACCAATAGGGGATATAACCAAGCTTTCTTCATCCACTTATGACGACTGTTCCTTACTCAATTTTCATTCCTATCCTTACTACTCAACCTCTCACCAAGTTCCAAAAGATGAAGGTCTCTTCCAGGAGAGACATCCTAAGATACTGAAAGACCGTGGGGTACAAAGTCACAGAGATGTAGGTTTGAGTCAAAGGTCTACCATCTACCAGACTTTATATTTCAAGAAACTAGCATTTCTTCAACTTAGAACCTAATTCATAAGGAGGATAGTAACCATATATATGGGTAGACATTCAAATGAAAAGAAGAAAGTGACATTTTTTAATGCGATTGCACCACACATGATAATTATCCTTATTATAAATTCTAGTGGACTCCCCAATTTCAGATCCCTCTAATAAATTCTTTCCCCCAGATACCTAGACTTCCCACTAAGTATTTCAGTTGACCTCTTCCTTATTTCAGTTTCAAGTAGGGTGTAAGTGTATTTCGGGGAGAAATAGCAGAAGAGCTCTCTCCCCTTTCTTAATCAAAGGGTGAGATGCATGGGGAAAGCAAAAAGAACATGGATATAGAGTAAATTTCCCCTTCCCCATATGGAACTTTGAACTATCTCATAGAGGCAGTTTAAGAGCAATTTCTGCTTTCCCATTACTGTAGAATTGTTTGCATTAGGTTAATGACTTCGGAACCTGGAGATGGAATTCAGGAGAACACAGATGACAATTTTGTGAATAAGGTCACAGAATCATGGGGGGGAAAGAGACCTAAAAATGCCTCAGAATAGGCATTAGTCCCTGGTGAGAAGGGGCCAGGATTTCAAAAGTCATAGAGCAAAGTAACTTTAGCTATGTCATTAGGGACAACATGATGGGGAACAGGCATCAGATCAGATCCAATTCATTCATTTATTTAATTAGTCACTTGGTTGTTCATTTATTTACCATGTATTGGGTGTACCAAACACTGTGCTAGGTGTAGGATTTTAGGTTTGACTGCCATTATCTCCCTTTTTTGACTTTTGAGAAGTCCTTTTAAGAATCAGTTTCTGCCTCCATTTAATGACAATAAAAGTAAAGAGAAACCCTATGTACTTGTTCAGAGTGATAATACTAAACATAACACCTGTACAAATCCCAACAAAAGGGACTTATAAATTAGAAGTGTTAAAAGTCATCTCTGGGGAAATTATGAAACATTTTCCCCCACAAACCTTAAAGAGAGGAATCAATTTGCCCTGTAAAATAGAAGTGAGATTTTCCAGAGCAGATTGAAGCAAAGAAAGGCAAAATGCAGGTAGGTGTTTGGTGTAGAAGAATATAACCATGTTAAGCAGATGTCTTCTAAAAAAGTAAATACTTGCTTCAGAAAAAAAGTTCATAGACTTTGTAGAAAAGAGAGAGAAACCTCAGAAGATGTGCTGGTCAGGGGACTTATATGCATTGAAATCCCAATGACACAGAACTGTTGCAAGGTCCCACATCCCACTGTGACAACCAGCTGATTTTTGCCTCCCAGGTTCTAACTGCCTAATGGGCAACCTTAAAACTGGAGCTTGCCTGAATTTTGGATTCCAGGTAGGTTGTGATGGCATAGGGGATAAAGAAGGGAATCGCACGATGGAACAGGAGCCTCAGAGTGACTGTGGAATGGCTGGTGATTGTTCATCAAATCCTTCTGTGAAGCTATTTCAGTGTTCCCACTTTGTGGAGATAAAAGTCTCTAAGTCGGCATTTCCCGTCACCACCTGCACCATATGCCTAGTTGTCCTGCACTCAGTCTCCCCAAGCTTTATTTATTTTTGTAAATGTTTATTTATTTATTTTGACAGAGAGAGATAGAGCATGGGCAGGGTAGGGGCAGAAAGAGCAGGAGACAGAGAATCCCAAGCTGACTCCATGCTGTCAGTGCACAGCCCAATGCAAGGCTTGATCCCACGAACTGTGAGATCATGGCCCAAGCCAAAATTAAGAGTCAGAAACTCAATGGACTGAGACATCCAGGCACCCTTCCCCAGCTTTAAAAACCACCCATGATCTGACTAGGTGGTCTCTCAAGATCATGTTTCCCAAGCTTCTCAGTGTGAAACTTCCCCTTCGTCTAAACAAAGCTGTTTGGAATTCTCCTAAATATCCTAGACCAATATTCTAGGTTAAAGCTTCTCTCAACCTTTGACATATATCAGAATTACCCAGAGGGCTTATTCAAAACACAGATTGTTAGGGGGGCATGGGCAGCTCAGTCTGTTGAGCGTCCAATTTTGGCTCAGGTCATGATCTCATGGTTTGTGGGTTCAAGCCCCGCATCGGGCTCTGTGCTGACAGCTCAGAGCCTGCAGCCTGCTTCAAATTCTGTGTCTCCTCCTCTCTCTGCCTCTCCCATGTTCATGCTTTGTCTCTCTCTGTCTCTCAATAATAAATAAACATTAAGAATAAAAAATTTAAAAAAAACAACAACAACACAGATTGCTAGACCTCACCCCCCAAAGTTTCTGGTTCAGGAGATCTGAGGAAAGTCCTGAGAATTTGTACACTTAACAAGTTCCCAATCATGGCTGATGATGCTGGTCTGGGAATCACACTTTGAGAAACACTTGTCCAGACTCTTATACTTTGTGGGTCTCGCCATTTTTGTTACATATCAGATAGGCATTACCTGAAAGATGTCTGAAAGAGTAGTGCTGTGCTTCTCAAGCTTTAGTCACTGAACAGACTGTATTTAGTCTTATTAAATACAATTTGAATCCAGTAGGTCTTGTGTGAGGAGAAGAGTCTGTTTCTCCTAACAAGCTACTAGGTACACCAGTGTGGTTGTTCTCCTTTGGGCCACACTTGGAACAGTAAGGTTCTAGCCTTCTTTTGCCTCAATATTTCTTCTCAAGCAGTTATTCATGCTATTTTTGCTAAGATCATTATCTTCTTTTTTCCTGCCACCCTGTGCCAAGTACCTTAACCTTACCTCTCATCTTTCACAAACTACTTGACACACACACACACACACACACACAAACACACACTTAACTTGACCTCCACAAACAAAACGGGTCCTCTTTCTCACATGAAGCACCAAGCCTTTACAGAATTTTGTCTCCAATGTTTATTATTTCCCCCACTCTAGGTGGTAATAGAATTATTTGTGTTCAGCCTATTTCCTCTGTAAAACTTCCATTGTTTCCATATGTCAAACATTTTTCAGGGCATCTGTTACTCTTTTATATGCTTTTTCCTTGATATGTCTATCTCTTACTTAACAATTCACCTTGTTCACCATCATAACATTCTTAGTGACTGGCACTAGCTTTTTCACATGGTGAATGATCAATACATATTTAGGTCATTTTATTGAGTCAGCTGTTCTTTTATTCGTTCTGTATTCACAACTATCAAGGTCCTGGTTCCCCTCCTGTGTCTCAGCATTCCTCAAGCTGGCAAACAAGTCCAAGTCCTTTCCCTCAGTAGTCTTCCTCAGCTCTGGGATTTATAGAGGACTTTGAGGATCCCTCTGCGTATCTCCTTTGTCTTCACACTGTAGATGATGGGGTTGAGCATGGGGGGTACAAACAGGTAGACATTGGACATCATGACATGAACAACAGGTGGGGCACTCTTCCAGAAGCGGTGGATCATGGAGACAGTAATTATGGGCACATAAAAAGCCAGCACTGCACAGATGTGTGACATGCAGGTATTGAATGCCTTGAGCCGCTGCTCCTGAGATGCGATGGCCAGCACGGCTCTGAGGATCAATGCATAAGAAAGCAGGATGAACACTGAGTCTACACCATAGGTGAAAATGACCACAAAAAGCCCATAGATGTTGTTAACATGGGTGTCTCCACACGCCACTTTCATGAGATCTGGATGGAGGCAGTATGAGTGATGCAGAACTTTGCCCTTGCAGAAGGGCAGCCGTTTTACCAAAAAGGGGAAAGGGAAAAGAGTGATGAAACTCCTGGTGAGGATGCCCAGGCCCATAACCAGGATGCGGCTGTTGGTGAGCACAGTGGCATAGCGCAGTGGGTCACAAATAGCCACAAAACGATCAAAGCTCATGGCCAGCAGTATGCCTGATTCCATGAAAGAGAAAGTGTGGATGAAGAACATCTGGACCAAGCAGGCATCGAAGCCAACATGGCGGTGGTTGAAGCAGAAGGTAGCAAGCACAGTGGGAAGTGTAGACAAGGACACTCCCAGATCGTTGAGAGAGAGCATAGAGAGGAAGCAGTACATGGGCTGGTGCAGAGCAGGCTCCTGAACCACCAGAGTGAGGATGCTGAGGTTGCCTATGATGGATATCAGGTAGAGGATGCAGAAAACCAGGGCAACCCAGGCATGGCCTGTCTGCATCCCAGGAATGCCTGTGAGCTGGAGTGTGGCTGGCTGGAAGGGGGTACCATTGACACCCAACATGGCAGGCAGGTGGGAGAGTGCAGATGGGGGATAAGCCCCTGAAGATATATTGGGGGGGTTCTTCACTTTCTTTCAGACATCCTGTCTCCAACACAAAAGGTTAGGGATTGAAAGAGTTTATCTATGTTCCTGCTTCTCCCATAAAACTATGAGCTCTTTGAAGAGAGTAACTGGGTTCTAACAATTCTGTATCATCAGGGCCCAGCACCCTGTCTGAGCCATAGTAGGAACTCCATGAAGGTGTGATGATCAGGTGAGGGTCCATGACGTGGCAAAGCAACAGGGTAGGAGACAACTGGAATGATGCTCCCTAATCTTCCCCTTAAAGTGCATCATGCCTTCCCATCCCCGGTCTCACCCCAGAATCCATATTCTGGAAATGTGGAACTAACAGAAATTAAGAAAAACGGGGGAAAAGAAACACCACCATGTCTTTGGGAGCCCTATGGTCAATGGTTCAGATGAAGCCTCTACTGTTGTACACGTATAGCTTCAATAAGCTGTACTCAGACTTCTCCTCATGCTCACAATCCCATGGCACACCCTGAATGTGTCATCACCAGAAACGGTTCCACCTCTGAAATCTTAAATTCCATTTTTTTCATTATTACCATAGACTTCCAGCTTCCACCTCGCCTACCTTCTCATGCCCATGTACTTGCTCTCAGAGTCTCAATAAGTCTTCCATATGATTCTGGTCTATTCGTCTATGAGCCTCTCCTCACTTTTTCTCTGACCTACTCACACTAGGAGTGGTATCTTCATCTTCTCTATGCTTGTCTTTGACGTTCACACAGGAAACCCTAACCTTTGATAAATTCTATAACCAAACTTCCGGGTGTACAGCTGGATAAAACCAAAGAAGCAAGTGTTTGATTGGAGAAGAGACAGACAGACAGACAGATTTTACCACCACCTAAATTTTAAGCTCAACATCTTTATTTATTCTTACCCCCTTGGTTTTCCAAGAAAGAGATGTCTCGCCTTCTCTGAGGCCAGGCCCTCCACTTTCAGGATTCCATGCCTTGATATCTCTTTCAGAGACCACTTCCAATAGTGTATTGAACTGTATCTTCAGCCTCTCCATTTCTGTCTCTTTCCTTTCAGGCAATAAGCATGTGCAAGACCAGCCCATCATGAAGCCATAACCTTTACTCTCTAGCTGTCATTCTATTACCCTCATTAATTCTTAGTCAAACTTCCTGGAACACTGTCTCTCTGGATGCCACGGAAAGGGGGCTTGTTCGTGTCTGCTTTTCCAGTTCCATTCTGAGATCCTGACAATCAGGGTTTCAACCTTATTAACCATACCTTCTATCACCGTTCAATTCACTGTATGTGGCTTCCACACTTCCCTCTCCCAAATAAAGTGAATTTCTCTCTGCTCACCAGCAAACTCTTTGTTGCTTCATCTATTTGAGCTCTCTACCAAAGTTAACATTGTTGGCAACTCAGTTTTCCTCCTACCTTGGCATCTTTTTCTGTAGCATCTTTACTGACTCCTCTTTCTTTGTCTTTCTCTTCAAGCCATTACAACTCTAGGAAGAGTAAACAATAGTCAGAATGGTGCAGATTGAGAAACCATACCATAAAGGGCTTCTTCTCAGCCTTTATGTAAAATATCTCTGTAACTGTATTTCCATGGTACTTGATACCTTAAAATTAAAGCTCCATTCTGTAGAGAATAGGATAGTGGTTGCCAGGGGCTGAGGGATGGGGTGGTGAGGGAAATGGGGTGATGTTAGTCAATAGGTATAAGCTTCCAGCTCTAAGATGAATAAATTCTGTGGATCTAATTGCAGCTTGTTGACTCTAACTCATACTGCTATAATATATACCTGAAACTTGTCAGAAGAGTGTGTCTTAAATGTTATCATCTCACACACAAACAAAATGGAAATTACACAAGGGAATGGAAGTATGAACAAATCTTATTGTGGTGATTATTTTGCAATATAGATGTGTAGCAAATCATCACCTCATAGGTCCTAAACTGACACATGTTATATGTCAATAAATCACAATAAAACTGGAAAAATCCAGGCTGAAGCCAAAGAACTTTGAACCCAAGAGTCTGGGAGGAAAAGAGACTGAATCTACCAGGAAGAAAATGGGAAAACTGGAGAAAAGATAGGGCTACTCCAAGGAACAAATCAAAGCACACCTGGTAGAGGGTCCAAAATATCACTATAACTAGGGTAATAAAATAACCAAAGTCACAACAACAGAGAACAAGTAACAATCTCCAAAAAAACACTTCTGAGGGGCCAGGCTCTGGACAGTGTATGACCCCCCCCTTTAATATAGCAGTGTTCACAGGTGCAGAGAACACAACAAATTTTAAAACACATAAGGGATGGAAAACTAGCCACAATGATAAAACAGAAGAATTCTCCTCAAAAGATATTCCAGGAAGTAGTGACAGCTAACAAATTGATCAAAACCGACTTAAGCAATATAACTGAACAAGAATTTAGAATAATTGTTATAAAATTAATGGCTGGGCTTGAAAAAAGCATAGAGGACAGCAGAGAATCTATTGCTACAGATATCAAGGGACTAAGAAATAGTCATGAGGAGCTAAAAAATGCTATAAATGAGGTGCAAAATAAAATGGAGGTGGTCACAAGGAAGATTGGAGAGGCAGAGGGGAGATTAGGTGAATTAGAAGATAAAATTATGGAAAAAAGGAAGCTTAGACAAAAAGAGATAAAAAAATCCAGGAGTACGAGGGGAGAATTAAGGAACTAAGTGATGTAATCAAACAGAACAATATCTGTATCATAGGAATTCCAAAAGAAGAAGAGAGAGAAAGGGGCTGAAGGTGTACTTGAACAAATCATAACTGAGAACTTCCCAATCTGGGGAAGGAAACAGGCACTGAAATCAAAGCGGCACAGAGAACTCTCCTCAGACAAAACTTGAATCAATCTTCTGCATGACACATCAGTGAAACTGGCAAAATATAAGGATAAAGAGAAAATTCTGAAAGCCCCTAGGGATAAATGGGCCTTAACATACAAAGGTAGACACAAAAGGGTAGTAGAAGACCTATCTACTGAAACTTGGCAGGTGAGAAAGGAATGGCAGGAAATCTTCAATGTGATGAGCAGGAAAAATATGCAACTAAGAATCCTTTATCCAGCAAGTCTGTCATGCAGAAAAGGAGAGATAAAGGTTTTCCCAAACAAACAAACACTGAAGGACTTCATCACCACTAAGCCAGCCCCTAAGGGGGATTCTGTGAGTGAAATGTTGCAAGGACCACAAAGTACCAGAAACAGCACTACAAACATGAAACCTACAGATAACACAATGACTCTAAACCCGTATCTTTCAATAATAACATTGAATGTAAATGGACTAAATGCTCCAATCAAAAGACACAGGATATCAGAATGGATAAAAAAACAAGACCCATCTATTTGCTATCTACAAGAGACTCATTTTAGACCTGAGGACACCTTCAGATTGAAAATGAGGGGATGGAGAACTATCTATCAAGTTACTGGAAGTCAAAAGAAAGCTGGAGTAGCCATACTCAGATCAGCCAAACTAGACTTTAAATTAAAGGCTGTAACAAGAGATGAAGAAGGGCATAATATAATAATTACAGGGTGTATCCATCAGGAAGAGCTAACAGTTATAAATGTCTATGCACCGATATCAGAAGCCTGCAAATATATAAAACAATTAACCACAAACATAAGTAACCTTATTGATAAGAATGTGGTAATTTCAGGGGACATTAATACCCCCACTAACAATGCATAGATCATCTAGACACAGGATCAATAAAGAAACAAGGGCCTTGAATGATACACTGAACCAGATGGACTTGACATATATATTTAGAACTCTACATCCTAAAGCAGCAGAATATACTTTCTTCTCTAGTGCACATGGAACATTTTCCAGATAGATCACATACTGGGTCACAAAACAGCCCTTAATAAATATAAAAGAGTTGAGATTATACCATGCACACTTTTAGATCACAATGCTATGAAACTTGAAATCAACAACAGGAAAAAGTCTGGAAAACCTCCAAAAGCATGGAGGTTAAAGAACACCCTACTAAAGAATGAATGGGTCAACCAGGCACTTAGAGAAGAAATTTAAAAATATATGGAAACAAATGAAAATGAAAATACAACAATCCAAATGCTTTGCAATGCAGCAAAGGCAGTCCTGAGAGGAAAATACATTGCAATCCAAGCCTATATCAAGAAACAAGAAAAATCCCTGGGGCGCCTGGGTGGCGCAGTCGGTTAAGCGTCCGACTTCAGCCAGGTCACGATCTCGCGGTCCGGGAGTTCAAGCCCCGCGTCAGGCTCTGGGCTGATGGCTCAGAGCCTGGAGCCTGTTTCCGATTCTGTGTCTCCCTCTCTCTCTGCCCCTCCCCCGTTCATGCTCTGTCTCTCTCTGTCCCAAAAATAAATAAACGTTGAAAAAAAAATTAAAAAAAAAGAAACAAGAAAAATCCCAAATACAAAATCTAACAGCACACTTAAAGAAACTAGAAGCAGAATAGCAAAGACACCCCAAACCCAGCAGAAGAAGACAAATAATAAAATCAGAGCAGAAATAAACAATATAGAATCCAAAAAAAACTATACAGCAGATCAACGAAACCAAGAGTTGTTTTTTTGAAAAAGTACACAAAATTGATAAACCTCTAGCCAGGCTTCTCAAAAAGAAAAGAGAGTACCCAAATAGATAAAATCATGAATGAAAATTGAATTATTACAACCAATCCCTCAGAAATACAAGCAATTATCAAGGAATACCATGAAACGTTATATGCCAACAAACTGGACAACCTGGAAGAAATGGGACAAATTCCTAAGCACCCACACACTTCCAAAACTCGAACAGGAAGAAACAGAAAACTTGAACTGACCCATAATCAGTGAAAACATTGAATCAGTTATCAAAACTCTCCCAACAAATAAGAGTCCCGGACCAGACAGCTTCCCTGGGGAATTCTACCAGACATTTAAAGCAGAGATAATACCTATCCTTCTCAAGCTGTTCCAAAAAATAGAAAGGGAAGGAAAACTTCCAGACTCATTCTATGAAGCCAGTATTACTTTGATTCCCAAACAAGACAGAGACCCAGCAAAAAAAGAGAACTACAGACCAATATCCCTGATGAATATGGATGCAAAAATTCTCAACAAGGTAGTAGCAAATTGAATTCAACAGCATATAGAAAGAAATACTCACCATGATCAAGTGGGATTCATTCCTGGACTGCAGGGCTGGTTCAACATTTGCAAATCAATCAATGTGATACATCACATTAATAAAAGATAAGAACCATATGATCCTGTCAATTGATGCAGAAAAAGCATTTGACAAAATTCAACCTTCTTTCTTAGTAAAAACCCTCGAGAAAGTTGGGAAATAAGGAACATACTTAAACATCACAGAAGCCATTTATGAAAAGCCCACAGCTAATATCATCCTCAATGGGGAAAAACTGAGAGCCTTCCCCATGAGATCAGGAACACAACAGGGATGTCCATTCTCACTACTGTTGTTTAACATAGTGTTGGAAGTTCTAGCATCAGCAATCAGACAACAAAAGGAAATCAAAGGCATCAAAATTGGCAAAGATGAACTCAAGCTTTCACTTTTTGCAGATGACATGATACTATACATGGAAAACCCGACAGACTCCACCAAAAGTCTCCTAGAACTGATACATGAATTCAGCAAAGTCACAGTATACAAAATTAATGTACAGAAATCAGTTGCATTCTTATACACTAATAATGAAGCAACAGAAACACACGTAAAGAAACTGATCCCACTCACAATTGCACCAAGAATCATAAAATACCTAGGAATCAACCTAACCAAAGATGTAAAAGATCTGTATGTTGAAAACTATACAAAGCTTATCAAGGAAATTTAAGAAGATACAAAGAAATGGAAAAACATTCCACGCTCATGGATTGGAAGAATAAATATTGTTAAAATGTCAATACCACCCAAAGCAATCTACATATTCAATGCAATCCCAATCAAAATTGCACCAGCATTCTTCTTGAAGCTAGAACAAGAAATCCTAAGATTTTTATGGAACCACTAAAGACCCCGAATAACCAAAGTAAATTGAAGAAGAAGGCCAAAGCGGGAGGCATCACAATGCCAGAGCTTAGCCTCTACTACAAAGCTGTAATCATCAAGACAGCATGGTATTGGCACAAAAACAGACACATAGACCAATGGAATAGAATAGAGAACCCAGAACTGTACCCACAAATGTATGGCCAACTAATCTTTGACAAAGCAGGAAAGAATATCCAATGGAAAAAAGACAGTCTCTTTAACAAATGGTGCTGGGAGAACTGGACAGCAACATGCAGAAGAATGAAACTAGACCACTTTCTTACACCATTCACAAAAATAAACTCAAAACGGATGAAGGACCTGAATATGAGACAGGGAACCATCAAAACCCTAGCGGAGAAAGCAGGAAAAAAACCTCTTTGACCTCAGCTGTAGCAATTTCTTACTCGACACATCTGCAAAGGCAAGGGAATTAAAAGCAAAAATGAACTATTGGGACTTCATCAAGATAAGAAATTTTCTGCACTGCAAATGAAATAATCAATAAAACTAAAAGGCAACCGATGGAATGGGAAAATATATTTGCAAGTGACATATCAGATAAAGGGCTAGTATCCAAAATCTATAAAGAACTCACCAAACTCCACACCCAAAAAACAAATAATCCAGTGAAGAAATGGGCAGAAGACATGAATAGACACTTTTCTAAGGATGACCAAAAGACACATGAAAAGACACTCAATGTCACTCCTCATCGGGGAAATACAAATCACAACCACAATGAGATACTATCTCATGCCGGTCAGAGTGGCTAAAATGAACAAATTAGGAGACTATAGATTCTGGAGAAGATGTGGAGAAACAGGAACCGTCTTGCACTGTTTGTGGGAATGAACACTGGTCTAGCCGCTCTGGAAAACAGTGTGGAGGTTCCTCAAAAAATTAAAAATATAACTACCCTATGACCCAGCAATAGCACTGCTAGGAATTACCCAAGGGATACAGGAGTGCTGATGCATAGGGGTACTTGTACCCCAATGTTTATAGCAGCACTTTCAACAATAGCCAAATTATGGAGAGAGCCTAAACGTCCATCCACTGACGAATCGATGAAGAAGATGTGGTTTATATATACAATGGAATACTACTTGGCATTGAGAAAGAATGAAATCTGGCTATTTGTAGCAACATGGATGGAACTGTAGGATATTATGCTAAGTGAAATAAGTCAGGCAGAGAAAGACAGATACCATATGATTTCACTCATATGTGGATCCTGAGAAACTTAACAGAGAACCATGGGGGAAGGGAAGGGGGGAAAAAGTTACAGAGAGGGAGGGAGGCAAACCATAAGAGACTTAAATACTGAGAACAAACTGAGAGTTGATGGGGGGTGGGAGAGGGGAAAGTGGGTGATGCGCAATCAGGAGGGCACCTGTTGGGATGAGCACTGGGTGTTGTATGGGAAAACAATCTGACAGTAAATTATACTTAATATAAAAAAGTTTTAAAAACCTGGAAAAATCTATATTAACAATTTAAAAGTAAAACAAAGTTCCACTTTTGAATTTAAGCTAATGACTCCCTCATTTCCTTCTAACAACTCCTTTTTCTTTTGAAATTCTAGAGTTTCCATCTTTTTTTTCTAGTCCTCTTAGTAAATATAGTGAAATTACATGGTACCTAGAAACTGGACAACACCCAGGTATTAGCAAAAATCCTGAAAGTATGGGGGCCATGAAAAGGAATTTGTCTATTCCTTTGTTTTCTTTCCTCCAAATGAGAATCCAAAGGAACCCTTTCACTGGTAGGATTTCTTTTCCCTACTCCCCCTGCAAACCTCTCTCTTTCCCTTACCCAGGTTTAAAGGCCACGTCTCTAAGAAGTCTTCATAAATCCAGCCTATCCAGATTTTTTCTTTAGCATCTTCACTTCAAGATTACTTCCACATACTGAAGAAATGGAAAGACTCTTCAGAGCACCGGCACATACTAAGGTGTCTGTCACAAGAGAGATATACCCCACTGTCCTTGAATCCAGGTATGCAAATTTAGGTAAACCAGAAGGGCATATTTCATCCACGCTCCAGACTTTCCTCAGTCTAGAAAGCAACTCTTAAAACGTGTACCCCAAAGAAAACATGCTCTGCCACCACATAACGAACATTGGTCATTGTTTGGGCCATAAAGGTGCCACGTAAAGATTCCTAAATGTGACTAATCTAGAAAGAAAAGCCAGGAAGATAGAGACAGACACAACAAGGTGGTACTTTTGCACAGGATGTGGATGAGCATGAACACACACATGCTCACACAAAAGTACCATTAAATATACATGCTTACACTCCTTCACACACTAAGGCACTCAGATATTCTTTTTTTTTTTTTTCTGAAATTTATTGACAAATTGGTTTCCATACAACACCCAGTGCTCATCCCAAAAGGTGCCCTCCTCAATACCCATCACCCACCCTCTCCTCCCTCCCACCCCCCATCAACCCTCAGTTTGTTCTCAGTTTTTAACAGTCTCTTATGCTTTGGCTCTCTCCCATTCTAACCTCTTTTTTTTTTTTCCTTGCCCTCCCCCATGGGTTCCTGGTAAGTTTCTCAGGATCCACATAAGGTAAGGCACTCAGATATTCATAAGGACTATCTCAGGCATCACACAGACAGAAACTATCATGCACTCTTTTAGTCATACATAACACAATCACAACCACAGACTTTAGGTGGATGCAGAGCTACTCACTGACATTATACAATATGCGTGAAATGTTCTCTCGTATTTATACCCCCTCAGAAAACAGACTTGCAAACATGCACACACATGCACATACACACACAGTGCCACAAATAATACATCAGCAATAACAGACCCACAGTAGTACCCCTACCAATTACATTCCCATGACATAGTCAATACTAAAATCCCAGCTAAGATTGAATACTACATGGTTGAATGACTTCAATTCATTTGGTTTTGTGATTTTTTTCTCCAGCTGCACACCGAAAAGGTAGGTATATGAGACAATAATTCAAATTTCAGGCCAATGAAAGTATGGACAAAATCTAGATCTGGTGCATCCAGAGCTCCTTAGCCTTAAAGATATATGGTTTGGTATCAGGGTTTTGGTTCAGATGGGACCTGGCATCAGAAGCTGTGATCCTTGACTTTGCAGGCCAACAAATTTGGCTCAGGTCTGCAGGGGAAATATGAGGATCAGAGTCTGTCTGGGGTTGCAGTAAGAGTGTTAAAGCTTGGGACAACTTCCAGATAAGGAGCCCACATAGGCAATCTAAAGGAAGGACACTCACTGGGTGGCAGATGATTCTTTTCCCTGTAGCTGGATGTGCTGGCCTATGAGTCCAGCTGGCAAAGCAGCATCAACTCACTCTCTTGTGACTCATAAATTTACGACTACCCTGGAATCCCAAAGCTCGTTTGTTTGTGGTAGGAGGAGGAGAAAGCGGAAACAATGGAGAAGGTGGTATCCATGAGTAGTGAGCTGGGCCATATGAGAATTGCTCCCAGGAGAATCTCATTCTTGGACTCATCATCCCTGATGTCATCATCCATATCCATTACTATATTAATTAACCTTTCCTTGATCAGGGGATGCAAACACATGTATGCAAAACATACATAGTCACAGACATTCTGAGACTCCCACAGACACAACCCTAGACACATTTAGCCATTTCTTTACCAACATTCGTACTGCCTCCTTCTGATCCATACACAAACAGAAACACACAAATACACTCAACTGCCCAATGCTCTAATCACCAGTCACATATCTTGACACATCAAACACACACGCAACCTGTTTTCTTACACTGATTGTACAGACTCATGTAGATTATAGACAAAATCTTAGAAATCGCTGAAGGCTCATATAAATGCTTGACAAAACAAGCAAATATATTCCCATGATCACATATCCAAAAGTATACACTTCAAACATATCCACATTCTCATTAAGAGATCAGCAAAAAAAAAAGAAAGAAAGAAAAAGAAAAAGAGAGAGAAAGAGAGAGAGAGATCAGCAAAATATCCACTGACTTCAGACTATCACCACATCTATTCACAGATTCACATATGGAGTTTAAATGCACTGCATATCTTTTTGTACAAATGCATGTCAGCACTGACAAACATACTTGTGTAAGCATTCCTTTACTCCAACACCGTATGGAGCCTAAAAATTATGAATTTCATTCAATTCAACTAAAACCCAACATAAAAATTAAAAACCACATTTTTGAGCATTATTCTCCTCCAGGTATTATCTCAAAACTGATGTTATACAGAGCAACAGTGCCTATTCTTGCAAAGAAGATAAATACTGGAAAAGTGATCCATTCAATAGCTCAGACAAATATGCCTCAGGGACTCCCTAGAAATATGTCAAACAGATTTCACAAGAAGATCAATGCATTTGTCACAAATGTATCTAACGTAGGATCTGTGCGTTATGTGCTTGAACAAAATCAAAGAACTACATAAAATATTAAACTTCAATTAATGATCTGAACTCTGAAATATTTAGGGTGAAGTGAGATGCATCAATAAGACAAATGGGCTGATGGATGATAGCGGGATGGATACGCCCGTAGATATATGATAAAGCAAGCAGAATAAAATATCAATGATCTGTGACAGGTAGACTGATGTTCACTGTAAAATTATTTCAAGTTGTCCGTGTTTGAAATTTTACATGATAAAATGTTGGGGATTTTTGTTAAGTACTTGGGCAGGAGCCCACTCCGACTTGAGATCTCCAGCACACCCATCCTCCCTAGAAATCATACAGCAGGGGGCACCGGGGTAGCCCCACACCTCAGCACCAGGCCTGACACACCCACCCAATTCCTGATCACTGGGAGGGACTGGAAGTTCAATCAGAGCCAAGAGTCAACCTAGCCCACCTCTGGCCCACCTGACCATTGCCCCCCACCCAGCTGGGGCCGAGAAAGCAACTGGAAGCCAGGCATCCTGCACTGGAGAACAAAGGTGCCCAAAGCAGAGGGTGTGATAAAATGAAGCCTCTTCAAGGGACTGATGGCTCAACACAGCTCTCCCTCCCCAGTCCCACCTACTAGCTTTGACTCTGTCCCTGCCCCCTGGATGAATAGAGGAGAGGAAGGTGGGAATGGGGGAAACTGAGGCAAAGGGTGTTTGCCTGATGGTGATAATATAAATAATATAAATAATAAAATTAAAAAATAAGTGGAGCCAGACATAGACCATTCTCCTGAAAGCACACACCAGGTTTAAAACTGCAATGAAGATGCAAC
Source organism: Prionailurus bengalensis (assembly GCF_016509475.1). Taxonomy (NCBI): domain Eukaryota; kingdom Metazoa; phylum Chordata; class Mammalia; order Carnivora; family Felidae; genus Prionailurus; species Prionailurus bengalensis. The sequence goes on from NC_057346.1 coordinate 62,058,704, forward strand.
TTACTATGGAAACCAATTTGACAATAAATTTCATAATAAAAAAAAAAAAAGAAAATGCAACTTACTGCAAAATGATTTCAAGTCCTCACTGAAACCAACCCTGGTCATCTTTTGTATAAACTCGGTACTCATATGTGTTACGAGATAAATTTATCTATTTGGATAACTGCTGTCTTTCGTACGGCTAAAGACAGGAATCAAATTTTTCAGCCACGGCTTGTTTTGTCCCAAGGTCAGCCACTTATGTTTAATAAAGACACACTCCAGCCATCCTCCATCTCTGTGCCCCATCCTAGGGGCATCCGGTTCCTTCCCCAGACTGTTCTCTGCAGTGGAGGCTGCAGAACCAGGCAGAGCCAACCTTAACACAGTGGGATCGTGCTTTCATGGTCGAAATAAATAATGCAGTAAAGAGAGAGTCGTGGGTTCTACTTGAACAGGGAAGGTTTTCAGAAGTTTGACTGGTTTGATTGTGTGCCAATCTTGCAGTAGTTACCAGAGAAATCTGGCTATCTGGCTTTGAGAGAAAAGATCTTAATGTACAGAATTTCCACTCCTCAGAATGCTACAAATTCAACTACCTTCCTCTTCCAGGCATGACAAAGTGTTGCTGGCTATGACGACGAAAGTCCATGAGAGATCACGGATCTTACGGTGCTAGTGGTACCATCACCATCACACCGCAGTGAATGAATCAATTATGCTTCTATACGGTACTGAGGATACGCATGTTTACCCTCAGATCCACCACTCACCCTTCTGCAGCTCTTCCCCCCATCACAGGGGACCAGTCATAACCTGAATATCCCAGACTTCGGAGGGAGATAGGCTCAGGCGTAGGGAGCACCGGCAGACAGGGGGCACGTCACTCACTCCACTCTCCCGCCTTGAAGCAGAGTCGCCCAGCTGGGTCTGCATCTCTGCTCCAGCTTCTACCGGGCAAGGTCACCTTGGCTGCAGCTTCAGAACCACCACCTCTGACTCCCCAGCCTGGGGATTGCTGTGGCCTTCTGCTGTTGCAAATCTCTAGGTTGTATTCTTCTTCTGGTCAGTTTCTCACTCTTTTGAAATGTGTGTAAACAATTCCCAGGGTTGGGCTCATTGTTATATTGTACTGGTTATTATGTTACTGTTTTTGTGTTTCAAGCCCACCTTTTATATTATTCTTTGTAATACTGTGTCTGGACCTCTGCAAATGACATTTCACCTTTTGAAAAGGGAAATGGTTATTATTAGGGAGAGATAAGGGAGCCTAGGGCAGGTGGGGGCTGGAGGGGCAGATTGCAGCTGCAAGTGGGAGGCTGAAAAAGCAGCAAGGTTGGGGGGCGGGGGTGGAGGAGAAAGGTATTCCAGACCCGCCCAGGCTTGGTACCATGAATGGACCCTCACAAACTTTCTGATAAGGTCCCAATAAAAAGTCAGGGACAAAAATCCTTGGCTGCCATTCAGTCAAGAGCTGCGTCACTTTGCCAGCCAGCTCCCAAATCTGCAAATGAGGACATGGGGAAGCTAGCTGGAAGCTGGAAGCTGGAAGCTGGAAGCTGAGGTAGGAAGATTTGCATTCTGTCCCTGCTGGCGGCAGCCCAGCCACACCCCGTGTGTTAATTGTAGGTTAACCCTGTCTGTTAAGCACTGCAGGTTAATTCCAAGGGATTATTTGTTCCATTTTGTAGTTTTCCACACTTTTAGAACCAGTCTTACCTCAGAACAAGCCAGAGAGACCCCCTTCCCTGGCCCACTGCATCATCTCAGAAGAGTAAGTCCCAGGCACACAGGCCTCATCTCTGAACTCTTGAGACCCCAGCCATATCTAAACAGCACCCAATGTTCAAAATCTGTTTCAGCTTGGGGGACGGGGGGGGGGGTGCTCTCCTCCTCCAGTCTGGTCAGAATTCATACTCTCATTCTCTCTTTTTATTCCCCAGTACTAGGGTTAGAAAAGACTTCTGGAATTGACACCTTCACATTCTTTTTTTGTGTATAGGTTATCTAATGTTTGATTAACAAATTTTTATGTGATGTGTGTTATGCCCAAAATTCGTGATCCCCAAAGACCACTAGGGAGCCGAGTTGAGTGTAAAAGCAAAAGAGCCTTTATTAGAGCTAGCTCGAGCTCAATCCCCTACCTGCACCGACGCAGCGGTGAGATACCAGGGAGAGAGCAAGTTTCAAAAGCACAAAGGTTTTACAGGGGTCTAGGGGCAGTTGGTGAGGTAATGGCTGTGGCCTCAACTGATTGGCTGGGGAAGGGTCGGAGTCCTGTTACGCAGGTCGCTGGGCGTGTTTTGATCAGGAAGTTTGAATGGGTGAGCGGGAGGTTACTCAAGGGAAGGAGGCGTGGTCTAGGTGAAGGACACAGAACAAGATGGAGTTGGCCGGTGTAGGCCCGCCCTTTCAATATGGTTATTTTATGGCTGTACTGTCTGTGGACACTGGTTTTGTCTCCTGGGTTAGATTATGACTAATACATACATTTCAGTACTGAATACTGCATTCTGAGCCCAGGCCAGGATGTGGAGACGCTGTGCTGCTCTGGAACACTGGGATCCTTCTCTGGGAGGACTTGTGTTATATTTGGAAATACAAGTGAATCCCTTGCCATCAATGTGAAAGGACCCTTATAAGAAAGTAAGGCATAGGGTGGGAGTACTGAAGCACATATTATACAAATAATCAGAAACAACTGAACAGAACAGACACTAAAATTTCACAGATGCTTAAACAAGAAACACATTCACAATGTCTTCATCAAATAGAGCAGGGATCATGAGTTCATTCATTCAGCAAATGCTTATTGTGTACCTACTGGTATACTACAATATTTCAAATAATGTAAAAAAGTAAATTAATTAATTAATTAATTAATTAATAATGTAGGCACAATTGTGAACAAACTAGTTAAGGATCATAATGCTGGTGTTTCTCTTTTAGAGGTGATGACAGACAGCAAAGAGTAATAAGATAATTTCAGAGCATGCAAAGTGAGAGAGAGAGAGAGTATGCGCATGCGCACAGGTGAGGGATAATAGACAGAGGGAGAGAGAGAATCCCAAGCAGGCTCCGTTCTGTCAGCATGGAGCCTGATGTGGGGCTCAATCTTATTACCCGTGAGATTATGACCTAAGCTGAAACACAGTCCACTCAACTGACTGAGCCACACAGGTGCCCCACAGGCTATTTTAAATAATGCAGATAATGTAGGAATGCATGTAGCTTTAAAAATGAGTGTTTGGGTTTGTTTTGTTTTGTTTTTTGTAAACAGTAGTGGAATTACTGGATCATATGGTATTTCTATTTTAGATTTTTGGAAGAACTTCATGCTGTTTTCCACAGTGGCTGTACTGATTTATATTTCCACCTACAGTGCACAAGGCTTCCTTTCTCTCCCCATCATTACCAATACTTTCTATTTCTTGACGTTTTAATTCTAGGCATCTGGTAGGTGTAAAGTGATATTTTCCTGTGGTTTTGATTTGCAATAACCTAATGCTTAGTGATGTTGAACAAATGTGATGTGTTTCATTGCCACATTGAGTTCATAACTTAATGACATAGGGATTGTTTGTTATTTTAATACGCTGAGGGTATTTTGGTAATCTTTTATATATCAATTGACACTAATATGGATGCAGAATTCCTATTCCAGACTGTGAAAGATGTATTCAAGTATAGGTATAGACTAAACACATAACAGTGGTCTTCGGCTAATTGATTTATTGTTTCGCATTTAATTGAACAAATATTATTGATCCCCCAAGATATAGTAGAGGGAAATGACAACCAGACTCCTTCCTTCTTCATAGACCCTAAAGAGAGTTTTGTGGTGACAGCCTGACAAAATTGTGAACAAATCCCCTCATTGACAATACCAGAAACATTCCAGGTATAATAAAGGAAAAGGAAGTAATTGGCAAAATTTACTTCTGGCTAAGTGGTTAGCCAGAGCAAGGTTTGAAATCTTTGGGTGAAAGATTCCAAATCCTGTGTACTATTCTGAAAACAGCTGGTTGCACTGCCTATATTATATTTCATCTCAGAAAATACTGCTCAAGTTCTGAGTTTTAAAGAAAATTTGAAAATGAGTAAATGATGATAAATGGATATGATATCAACTGAGACTACATGTGACAACTGCTAATTTATGGAAACATCTATAGCTATGTCATGAATAGAGTTCCTCCATGGGCACACTCCAACCCAAAAGCACTGCCAACTTGCTATAACACAGAGAGCCATGCCAGACCCTATAAGACATGCTCTCTGTGATTATGAAGCTGACAATAATGTTACTCATTCATTCATTCTAATGGACAACCAAGACCCAAACACTGGTCTATGTACTGGGGATAAAGCAATGATTAAAGCTAGGAATGCAAATATGTTTAGGTTGTAAACATTTCAGCAGTATCTGATGATCTACTGAAGAAATGAAAAGAACCTAGGGTTCTTATGAAAAAGGTCAATGCATTAGGAAAAGAATCACAGAGCAGCTAAAGCTTATAAGGAATCTTGGAGCTGTGGGATTCAGCAGGAAGGGTTTAGATGGTAGATTTCCGTGCAGAGGAAATGATGTGGCCACAATGACAGAAGCACAAAGCATGAAAGAGAGTAGTTAGTGATTCACAATCTGCAGCAGGGTGCGGTAACAACTTTTTCTGAAAAATGTCATAAGTCTAGGAGTAGGCAGAGATGGCGGGAAAGAGGAACAATTAGGGCATTGGTCCCACTCAGCTGCAATCCTTGCAGAGGGAGGGTTGTGATAAAGAAAATAGGCATCTCCCAAATTGCATAAATACATCTCAGAAAATAGCCCTTTGAGGAAAGAAACTCCAATCTGCCAGGAGTTTGAGATTGTACACTTACAAGGAGCAGAAATTTAAAATGATTTCTCCATATCTCAAAATGGCTAATACATGAGCACAGTGGGTTCTATATCCTAAATGAAAGCGCATGGGGAAATTTTGAATTAATTATCAGGGAACCAGTTAGCCACATTTCAAACTCCTTCTCAGAATTCAGTGGTTCTCCACTGGGGTAATTTATTCCCTCAGGGGCATCATACCTCAGTGTGAGGTATCATACCCTCAGGGGTGAAGCAGCTGCTGTGTGAAGATCAGGGATGCCACTAAATATGCCACAATGCAGAGGACATCACACTGAAACAAACGGTCATCCAGCTCAAGATGGTAATATGGGTGAGATGAAAAATCCTGCCCTAATTAAAGTGCTAAAAAACAGTTGTGAATTAGAGGACTTGAATAATGACTGCTGAAGAGATCTGGTGCAAATTAATGAGTCTTCAGCCCCACACCACACCCAAGGGAAAGGGATAGGGAAGTACATCCCATTTTAACTAGGGTCAATACAGAGATACCTCAAGGATTCTACTCAGGAGACATATGTTCCCCCAAAAGTTGGAGAAACAAAAACATGGCCCACTGGTTCCTGACTCATGCCTCTACATCTACTCTTTTACATCCTTAGAGTTTGCATGACAGACTAATGATGTTCTGAGGAGACTATTTGTTGCAGTAGGGGCAGGTTGACCATTTCCTGGATGAGCTGTGTGCTAGAGAGAGCTGTCAGGGCGTTGCCTTAGCTCCAGTCCACCAGAGCATAGGGCTCTACAGGGGTGATGAGTATTTGGAGGAAGACACAAGCAGTCATACAGAGTAAAGAGACATTAATTTAAACCAAGTGAAGAAGAAGTAAACTATGGAAAGAGGTTCCACGATAATCTATGAAACACAATGAAAGGGTCAAGGCTAAACATTTCACACACCTACTAAACATGACAGCAGCTAAATGAAACACGCATGAATAATTAACCATCCACTTTCCCTTCTCTCTCCTTTCAGAAGAACAAATTAAAAGCCATGGTTAGCGAGTGAGGGTTGGGAGAAGAGAAATGGGGTGACTCCGAACCCTGGAAAGTTCGACTATTATGTGAGCCTGGGCATTGTCAATACACACAGGGCTCACCAGAGGCTGTGTTATCATCTGCAGGGGACCAGAAATCTTAGGAAACTCAGTTTTCATGCATGGTGGAAGAAAGAACTAGCCTGATTCAATGCAACTAAAGGGGTCTGAGAAGCAAAATTGGTTATGTTCTGCTCATACATTACTTGTTGGGCTTGGTCAACATTACAAAATCCTGGGATCCCTTAGAAGACAATGAACTCCTCTCTACCACACCTGCCCATCCTTCACAGACAGTGTCTTATTGGACTGGCTGAATAATTGCTGAGTTCTTTTTCAGATACAGGAGCCCATGCTTTATTCTCACTAGTCTTTAAGGCTCTCCAGAGACTAAATTCTTTCCGATGCATGTTCAGACACAAAGCCAGCCTCACTTGCTCTCTCCAGAGGCTTAGAATAAGATAAAAAAGAGCAGGCATGAATTCACTCTAGCAGATACAGAGGAGTGTGTGTCTTGTTCCCCTGGTGATGTTCCTCTGTTTGGCTTCTGGTGAGTTCTGCAACCCAGTAGTGGGTAGCTAGCTGACTCTTTTGAGGTTTCTTCTAAGAAAGGGTGAAACTGGGTAAGGGGTGGGGAGATAAAGAAGAATAGAGTGCAGGAAGCTACCAGAAGGGAGCTTTTTATTAGAGTGAGCAGAGCAGGGGTCCCTGGGTGGCTCAGTCAGTTAAGTGCCTGACTTCAGCTCAAGTCATGATCTCACGGCTTGCAAGTCCAAGCCCCAAATCGGGCTCTGCACTGACATCTCAGAGCCTGGGGCCTCATTCGGATTCTGTCTCCCTGTCTCTCTGCCCCCACTTGAGCTCTCTCTCTCTCTCTCTCTCTCTCCCTCAGGAATAAATAATAAACATTAAAAAAAAACTTAGAAGGAGCAGATCAGATGCAAAGTCCCTGGACTTGGGGGTCCTATTCCAGCTTTGCCACTAACTTGTTAACTCTGGGTCACGCACTGTTTCTCCAGAGAGCTCACGTTGCTGATTCAGTGAACTTGGGATCCATGTTCCTATGATTCATTAACATCATAGCAGTTCAGGGTGGAGAATAGGATCAGGGCACAGGCAAATTTCAGAAATCCAGGAAGCAAGGTGATCACAAATTACAACCCGGATCAAACCCACTGCTGAGCGTGCAGATGTTCAACGTTTGTACTTGTCATATGAATTCTGAGACAAAGTCTGTAAAAGTCACCTGGGAGATTAAAAGTGTAGACAAATCAGCTAGTTCTAAATTTTACAGCAGTTTGGCATAGCCAAACATGTCTAATCTTTTTCTATTCCTGCCCTTGATTCCAAATGCTGGTCATCAGCAGAGCCTCTCAGTTCACCCCCAACTCCTTCTCAGCCTGTCTTTGCCTTCTTGAAGCTCTGTAGCAAACCTTCACAGGCATTCTCTCTTTGACTAGAAAGTAAAAAGTAAAAGGACTTCAGAGCCATAAAGGATAATATGTGGGAAAACAGTGATAAAGGGGAGGAGACTCGATCTAGACAGAGAACTTGAGCTTCCCAAGCCCACACGGCCAGGACAAGCCCCATCCAGGGGAAATGCCAGGGCTCCTCACCCCCTCCAGGGCCTGTTCCCCTAAACCACTCTGGCCCCTCTGTGGCTTCAGAGAAAGGAAAGTTCAGAGCCAGGACAAGGGAACTGGAGTCCCGCATTGGAGACAAGAACTACATCTTGTTGGCCACGTGAATCTGCTTTTAGCCCTTCTCTTTGTCCGATAGTGTCTGAAATCTCCATGCAGAAATGTGTGCTCTGTTTTCCTTCTCAGCATCTTCTCCAACACCTCAATGGGTCTCAAAGACTGAACTAGACATTAGAGAGTCTTACAGATCCTTACTCAGATGAGGCGTTATCACCTGCTTCCATGCTCTAAGAGGCAGGCTCACTTGGGGGAGCCTCCACCTCTGTCATAGATTCACTGGTGACATAGATATAAGTTCCTGGCAGGGTATCTGGCACGTAATGTGCTCAGCAAGGATTGGTTTTCTCTCACTGATTTCTTTTCTTCACATGCACCCAGACCCCCCCACACAAGGTGAGCCACTACTGGGAATGATAAAGGATGTGCTCCTGGGGTGTCCGGCAGCCTTTTTCCCACAAATGCTACAACTCAGATCCCTACACGCACGATGGCTTTAGCCCTGTCCTGCACAGAATCCTGCTCACTGAAGCCTGTTTTCTTCTGCCTTCTCTTTCTGTTCCTTTCACTTTTGCTCACTCCTCTTTTTTTTTACCCCAAATTTCTTCAAGGAGGGTTGTATGAAAAATGGTAATTGTAGTCAGGTGGGAGAAAAAAGAGGTGAATGGGGTGGTTCATTCATAGATCTGAACTGTCACGTGTCTGGAGTAAGATAGGTGTGCACAGACTCGGCTCTAGGACACCAAGGGATCCAAGCAGTCACACAGAGAAGTGGTCACTGACTTCTTGAGAATCACAAGGCAATCTGAGCCATATACTACTCCCAAAATTCCAGGAATATTCTGAGTGATAATGTGGCATAGTCCTCATTGGACCATTTCTGTGGCCTTCAGATACCTGGGTCTCCAAGCTCCTCCACCCTAATCAGCCATGAATCTAAGATGCTGTGGCCTTGCTTTGTTAGGTTTGGCGGAGGAAAGAGGAAGGGAAAATATTTCTGGAGTTCTTCTCCCAAAGATGGGTGCCTGAACCTGAAACAGTTTTGTCAGACAAAAAGCCTTTTGGCCGTCACTGTCTTCATCCATCATGAGGGAATGAACATGACAGGGTTTCCAAAATATCAGAATGACAGGAGAATTCAATATGTAAACACTCTCACAAAGAAATCATTGTGGCTTAACCTGTAGAACACAGTCAGTCATGTGTCATTATACAAAAGCTGAGCAATGCAGTACATGAGGCTTTCTATGTGGTGAGGGGTTAATAGCGTGAGTTATTGATAACTCAAACTGCCAGTGCCCTTTATAATAACTACCTATGAATTGCACTTAACATATTTCTAGTCAAAGTTACTTCAGGGACACCTTAAAATGGTAGATAATATTGCTTAACATAACATGACTCAAATGTTTACTTTGTACCTAGTTGATATTTGTGAAGCTTTACCAATGTTTTCCTTCATTTATAAAACAGAAGGTTATTAGCCAAGCCTATAGCCTGATGATCCTACAATATGAAGAAAAGAAGAATGCCTGTGTTTTCCCCTAACCAATGATTTCAGGAAGGCATCAGTTTCCACCTGTGTAGACTTCACCCCCGTGTGACTTACTCCCTGGCTTCTTGCCCTCTAGTAGGGGCAACTCTCAGAAGTCCCCAAGTTCCAATCCTGAAAAGTGCCCTGGCCTCCCCCCCACCATGGGACTGTTCAATGTCACTCATCCTGCTTCCTTCCTCCTGACCGGCATCCCTGGTCTGGAGAGCTCTCACGCCTGGCTAGCAGGGCCCCTCTGTGTCATGTATGCTGTGGCCCTCGGAGGCAACACTGTGATCCTGCAGGCCGTGCGAGTGGAGCCCAGCCTCCATGAGCCCATGTACTACTTCCTGTCCATGCTGTCCTTCAGTGATGTGGCCATGTCCATGGCCACACTGCCCACCGTGCTCAGAACCTTCTGCCTCAATGCCCGCAACATTGCCTTCGATGCCTGCCTGATTCAGATGTTTCTCATTCATTCCTTCTCCATGATGGAGTCGGGCATTCTGCTGGCCATGAGCTTTGACCGCTATGTGGCCATTTGTTATCCCTTGCGCTATGCTGCCGTGCTCACCAATGAAGTCATTGCCAGAATAGGCATAGCTGTGGCTTCTCGGAGCTTCATCATCCTCCTTCCCCTTCTCTTCCTCTTCAAGAGGCTGCCTATCTGCAGATCCAATGTTCTTTCCCACTCCTACTGCCTTCACCCAGACATGATGAAGCTGGCCTGTGCTGATATCACTATCAACAGCATCTATGGATTCTTTGTTCTTGTATCTACCTTTGGCATGGACATGTTTCTTATCTTCCTCTCCTATGTGCTCATTCTGCACTCGGTCATGGCCATCGCTTCCCGAGAGGAACGCCTGAAAGTTCTCAACACATGCGTGTCACATATCTTGGCTGTACTTGTGTTTTACGTACCGATGATTGGGGTCTCCACAGTGCACCGCTTTGGGAAGCATGCCCCACGCTATGTACACGTCCTCATGTCCAATGTTTACCTCTTTGTACCTCCTGTGCTCAACCCTCTCATTTACAGCGCCAAGACAAAGGAGATCCGCCGAGCCATTGTCCGTATGTTTCGGCGCATGAAAACATGACTTTCACGCTTGCCTTTAATATCTGATGTTGACTGTAGCCATAAGTCTTCATCCGTGGTGTCATTGTCATCATCATCATCACCATTGCCATCATCATCATCTTCATATCACGAACAATGAGACAGACTGTGTGGTGGGGGAAAGTAAAAGATCAGGACATGGAGCTACACAATTTGTACATAAAACATATGAAAGTATATTCACAATATACTCAATGGCATTCACAGAAAGGTGAAAATCGGGGACACTTGAATGATATGACAAAACTTGAAAGGAAGATCCATCTAAACTATTCATTTCCCACACAAAAAATCTCTTATTGATGTAGTAATAATTAATACATTAAGACTTTAAAAATGCCAGTATCTGTTAGAAATTACTAATGTTCATTAATTCATGTTACCTTCCCAACAATCTCATGAGGTGTAAAGAATTAAGTTTGTTTTTCAGAGTAACACAGGTGATAGGTGACCCAGATGAGACTCAGTCCTTGTCTGTCTCCACTCTGAGTATTCTAACCCCTACCAATACTGTCTCTCTGTCGAGTTGGTCTGACTGCTAACATTACCACTGTTGTCCTTCCCTTCACCTCCACTGTTTCAAATTCACCAAGTGAAATTTGATGAACGGTCAGAACCTGCCATAAGATATATGAACAAACGGGACTCAGGGGAACTGCTCAAAGCTGAGTCTAGAAGAAACTCCATATCTTCTCTGTGTCCTTCATCTGGTCACCAATCTGTCCTCCCACAGGGAAAACAATATTCAATATCTGAACCATAGATCCTTGTACTTTTGGACATTGGACTAAGTAAGTGCATGATTTCTCTTCATTTTCTTTCCTGAGATTGTAATTGTTTCCCACACTATGAGCTAAGACATGTCAAAAATTATGCCTTTCTAGGATTTCTAGCTACAAGGGCTTAGGAAAGGCAGAATAGAGAATTTATGGTTTAGATCTTATAAAATAATTATTTTCGACCTTCTGTTAAAATGGTTTTCTTCACACTCTTTCCTTGATAGCAGGGAAACTCCTTGGCCATACTTGATTGCTCTCAGATGATGTATGTGTTTACATCTAGACTAAATTAAAGGAGGTGCCCTGTGGAGACTGACCTACTCACCAGAAATATTGGGTTAGAGACCTCAGCGCAGCTGAGCATAAAGTTATCCAGAGTTTTCTCTCTGTGAAGCTCTCCTGAAGGAATATGAAGGAGAAGTATCAGGTGCCAGAGGGAGGGACCCATTTCTGAATGGAAACATTTTAAGTATTTGGGATCCCAGTTTCCATATATGCCCATAAGTGAAATACAGGACTCCTAACGTAAGTGCTCTTATCCACTAAATAAGCTAATTTACAAGCGTGACTGACCACCAATGCTCAGCATGTTTTCAAATGGAAAATATTGAGTCAGACTGTGGTCTTCTGTCAGTTTAAATGGTGACCTTATTGATTTTTGCAAAAAGCTCTATATTGCCAAATCAAATAATAATAGTAACAATTTGTAATGCCCTGAGCGCAGTGTTGAGAGAATTTACAAATAAAAAACAAGACTTGGGGAAATTGTCATTGATTCCCATCCTGGGGAGAGAGGGGAAGACAGTCCCTATGACCACAGACCTGACATTGACAGCCCAGGGTATAAAGGAGAAAGGACAGGGAGCACTGGAATAGGAGTCTCCTCAAAGTGCTGCTGGCTCCTCTCCACTTAATTTCCTCCCTTCTTTCTCCATCATCAATTAGAAAAGCGGCCTGTCTGAGGGGATAGATAAAACGTACTTTTAGGTTTCTCTTCCTCGTATGAGGCAGGTGCCATAACATAGAGGCACTCCTGAGTCTTTTATCCTGAGAAGGCCAAAAACAAGCCCAGTTTTCTGGTTTACATAGAAACTCTCTTTGCCTCTTTCTTCATAACAAGCTTTTTTTTTTTAACTCAATATTTTTCCCTATTGAAATGGGGAAATACCTGGATTTTGGCCAAGTAATAAGGAACAGAGAGCATTTTATATTTATTTTGGTTTAGGCCCTTAAAGTCCACCTCAAAAATTAAGTCACCTTAGAAATAAACACTAATCATGGTTCAGCTAAGTTTGGGTGGGGACAATATTGAACTGTGTGTGTGTGTGTGTGTGTGTGTGTGTGTGTGTATGGCGGGCTAATCTCTGAGTAACAAAGGTCATGCTGATCAGGGAAAGGGTTAGCAGTAAGCAGGGGTAGGTAGGGGACCCTCAGGGAGGCTGACTGTAGCAGTGGCTGGGTTTGGGGGCAAAAAAGGATCAACGCATTCCAGACCTGCCTATGTTAGGCACCATGGATGGACTCTCACAAACAGTTCTTGATAAGGTCCCAATAAAGAGTCAGGGATAAAAATCCCTGGTGACAGCCCAGTCAGGACCCCTCTCACTCTTGAGAACTTTGTTATTTTCACTCAATAAACTACCGCTTTGCTCAGTCGTGGCTGTCCGGGAGATTCATTCCTGGACTCAGTGAGACAAGGACCCTAGTGTCTCCCACCCTGTGGTATAAATTGGCATTGCCTGTCAGCGGCTCGTATCTCATCCTCCAGGGCCTGTGTGGGGTAGGTCAGATGAGGAGAACAAAGGCAAGAGAAATGTAGCTGAAATTAAACATCTTTACAGCTTGCAGCCCACTGATACGTAGCTGAAACATGCAGACCATGACCTTCCTCAAGGAACTCATGGCTGCCTGAGTGCCTTAATGTTTATGTTTTATTAAAGACTGAAGGTAACATTATCCTTTTTTAAAATATTTATTTATTTTGGGGGAGAACACAAGGAGGGGAGGGGCAGAGAGAGAGAGGGACAGAGAATCCAAAGCAGGCTTTGTGCTGACAGCAGGGAGCCCGATGCGGAGCTTGAACTCATGAACAGCAAGATCATGACCTGAGCCGAAGTCAGATGTTCAACTGACTGAGACACCCAGGTGCCCCTAAAGGTAACCATATCTAAACAGCATCTAGCCCTCCAAGGTCCTCAAAGTCTTGCTTTAAAATTCTTTAGAAACTTACTTTATCTCTACCCACCCTCCTTCCACCAACTTAGAAGTATACAATCAGTCACTCCTCACATTCCCAGTGCAGCTCTTTCTGCTCACAGGTCCTGTCCCCATGCTTTAATAAAAATCACCTTTTTGCACCCAAAATGTCTCAAGAATCCTTTCTTGGCCATTAACTCTCAAGCACAAACCTTCAAATCATATCAGGTCAGTGAAGAGACAGAGAGAATAAATTAGAACGAACTTTATGATAGGATAGGATTCCTGACCCCCATGCCTCATAGTAAGACTCACAGTAAACTCAATACAACTAGAATGTGATGCAGAATTGAGAAAACACACCTCCACGTTGTGTGGCCTTCCATGCAATTAATTTCTGTGTGAGCCCAGGAAGTGGGAGAACCTTCAGAAATGAGAGCAGGGTAGCAGAGGGCTATGACCAGGCCCCTGGGCATGGCTGACCATCAGCCCCACTTTCTCAGTCCCACTGAGGTTCACCCCACCTCCAGGAAGCCATTTCCACACTTGATCAGTTCTGCTAGGATGGGACAGCTTTGCTGCTGCTGTTGTGATTCAGCAGGATGAGTAGTGCTCTTCCCCAGAATCAGGGGTACAGACGATCTTTCTTCTGGGTTACGGTTCTCCCCAGTAAGGGCATTGCCTCGTCAGGAGAATATCCGACCCTCTTTGGTCAGCTGCACACATTTTCCCACCGTGCTGATGCAGGGTGGACTCAGGACCCTGCACCACTCTGTTTCATGTTCAGGAAAGAGGGGATCCATGTGTTGGTGGCTGTGCACTGAGCACAGGAATGCCCTCCAGACAGCTCAGTGGGGTGTGTGCCCTGAAGAGGGCTCAAGTTTCATAGAAACAACGAACAGGTCATGAAGTCAGCAGTCACTTTGTGAATTACTATCTTCCCAACTTCAAACAAGTAATTGGGTCCCTGCTGAGCAATTACCCCATGCAGGGGAAGAGGAGGACCTCTTATCAAGCAGCACCTGAACACGAATGTCTGTTGGGAAGGTCATGGAGAAGTCGTGGCTGCTGGTTGACCCAAGAGCTGGACCCCACCAATGGGAGCTCCTCACCCCTGATGCTGTCCTTGGAATGTGCATAATCTGCCTTCCTTCTCGCTGAAACAGCCCCAAGGACATGACCTAGAGATAGTCATGTCTTGCTGAGACCAGCAGGAGGGTATGCAACGGAGCCCAGTTATGTCCTCTATATAAACCGAGTTCTGGTGCCCGGTGCAGACATCTAATAGCTTGCCACCACCCAAGACAAACCTCCTATCTTTGCTCCCTTGCTCAGGAGTTCTGCTACCTACCATCTGGAGTGGCTGCCTCTTTCCTGGTCTCTCCTTGCCCTCCAATTAAGGCAGTTGGTTTCAGATGACACCTGGGACACTTCTCAGGAGCTTAAGAAGCAACAGCTCAGGTGTAGGGAGCACTGGCAGGCAGGAGTCACATCACTCTCACTGCACTCTCCTGCCTGAAGCAGAGTTGCTGGCCTGGGTCTGCATCTCCGCCCGGGCTCCAGCTTGTGCTGGGCAGGATCACTTTGCTGCAGCTCTGGTAACACCACCTTTGACTCCCCCACCCAGAGCTGGCGATGGCTTCCTACTGTTGCAAATCTCTAGGTTGTATTCCCTTCCGCTGGTCAGTTTCTCAGCTCTTGAAACCTGTATAAACAATTCCCAGGATTCAGCTCATTGTGTTTTTTTTTTTTGTACTGGTTATTATGTTACTGTCCCTCTGTCTCCATCTCACCCTTTAAGCTATTCTTTGAGATTATGAGGCTGGGCCTCTGTAAATGGCATTTCTCCTTCTCCAACCCGTTCCCCAAATCTGTAAATGAGGGTGAGGGGGGCTGCGGTAGGAAGGAATGCCAGTGGCATTACTGGTTCTATTTTGCAACTTTCCACGTTGCCAGAACCAGTCTTACCAAGACCTATAAAAGACCTCGGAACAAGCCTGAGAGACCCCCGGCCAACCTCACCCCCATCTCAAAAGAGTGAGCCTCAGGCACACGGGCTTCTTCTCTGAACTTTTGACACTCCAGAACCACCTAAACAGCACCCACTCTTCAAAATCTGAGTTTCAGCTCTGAGGGGCTCCTCCTCCAATCTCGTCAGATTTAATACTGTCATCCCCTCCTTCTGTTCCCCAGACCCAGAGTTAGAAGTGACTTCTGGAATTGACACCTTCACATTCCCTTTTGGTCTCTTTGGTCCTCTAATACTTGGCCAACAATTTTTTACATTATTTTTTTTCTCATTCTAAGGAACTGATGTAGTTATATTCTGACTGTACTATCTCTGGACCCTGGCTTTTGTCTCCTGGGTTAGAGTATGACTAATACATACAAATTCAGTACTGAATACTGCATTCTGAGACCCAGGCTAGGGTGTGGAGACACAGTGCTGATCAGGAGCACTGGGATCCTTCTCTGGGAGGACTTGTGGTATATTTGGAAATACAAGTGAATCCATTATTGATGTCCGTGTGGAAAGATTATTATCAAGAAAGTAAGGCATACTGTGGGAATAACAGATGTTATATTACACAAATAGAAACACTTGAACAAAATAGAAACCAAAATTTCACAGATGTTTATTCAAGAAACACATTCACAATATTTCCATCAAATAGAGCAAGGATCATAAGTTCATCCATTCAACAAATGCTTACAGAGCATCTACCAGGAATCCTACAATATTTCAAATAAGGTGGACACAACTGTGAACAAAGTAATCAAGGTTCATTCTGATCATGCCTGTGTTTCACTATAGATGACAGGCAACAAACAAGTAATAAGAAAACTTCAAAGCATGAAAGCGGGATGAAGAAAACAAAGTCCAAACTAGGAAGGTATGATTGATATGCTCAGGCTTGCCACAATGCTTCACACAGTGGCGGGTACTTCATAAAAGCTTCACAGGTATTGATTGAGTAAACAGAGGAAGTTTCAGGAGAATCAGGCATTGTCAGATTGGCAGTTTGTTTCACTATTTTTTGTTGTCCTTTACAATGGGAACAACTGATGTGGTTACAAGGAGGTAAGGGGAAGCTTTAGCATAGGGTTTGCTCATGTCAAGAAGAAGGAACTACTTCTGTCACAGCTGTTGCTGAGGAAGAAAGTCAAGATGGAGAAGTAGGAGACAATATGGAGGGAAAAGGGGAGCAGCAGACAGGTCGGGAGGAGATGAAAAGGTGAGACATCAAGGAGAAGCGTGGAAAGGTCTGAAAGAAAGAAGAGTATAAGCAAGAGGAAGGAGAGTAACGGGAAGAGGGGAAGGAGATTGAGGGGCAAAAAGAGAAAACTCAAGAGGAGGTGAGTAGCAGTGTGATCACCAAGTGCTATATAACCACTTAATCCATGGAACTTTCCTCCTTTCTTTTCCTCTCAGCTTTCAGGGATCATACTTTCTTTAAATTCCTGGAAATTACTCTGATAATCAGCAATCTATCCATGCTTCAACCTTTATTCCTCCACCACCCCCAAAGCTCCCCTGCTACAGGTGTCCATGCCCCTGGGCACTATCCTGCCATTGCAGGAGCGAGGGGTCAGTGACGCTTCTACATAATAGAATGAGGAGTAAATGACCACGTGTAAGGCAAAGATTAAATTGAAAACAGTAGAAAATAAAAGAAAGAAAGCAGTGTGGCATTATACTGACTGATGTTCAAATCATTCATTCTGGAGAAATCTATGTGGTGAACATTCCTATGGACAGGGCTGTCCAGCCAGGAACTCAAAGAAACCTCCTGCCAACAGCCATGCGAGCTTGGTAGTGCATCTTCTAAACCTAATCAAGTCCTCAGAGACCACAGCCCCAGCAGGGCCAAATGCATTCTCGTGAGAGAATTTCAGCGTGACCACTCAATCAGGCAACCCCTAGATCCCTGGGGCTTAATGAATATGACAGAGTTCATTTTTTATTTGAATATAGCTAACACACAATATTGCATTGGCTTCAGGTGTACGACATAGGGATTCAACAAATCTATATGTTCTGCTATGCTCACCATAAATAGAGCTCCCATATTTCACCATCCAATGCTATTACAACATAATTGACTATATTCCCTATGCTGTGCCTTTTTTAAATTTTATTTTATTTATTTTTTTTATAATTTTATCCTATCATTTTTTTAATCTTTTTTTTAATATATGATTTGTCAATAAATTTCATATATGCTGTGCCTTTTATTTGCATGACACAAATAAGTGGAAACCTGTATCTCTCACTCCCTTTCACCTATTTTTGTCTTTCCTTTAGTGCCTCACCTCTGGCAACTTTCAGATTTTTCTCTGTGTTTATGGGTCTGTTTCTGCTCTTGTTTCTTTTTTTTCATTGCACATATAAGGATCATATGGGATTTGTCTTTCTCTGTCTGATTTATTTCACTTAGCATAATACCCTTTGAGTCCATCCATGTTGTTGCAAATGGCAAGGTCTCCTTTTTTTTTGCGGCTCAGTAACATTCCATTGTATGTGTATACCACATCTTCTTCATCCACTCGATTATAATGGATATTGGATTGCTTCCATATCTTGGCTGCTGAAAATACTGCTGCAATAAACATATGGTTGCATATATCTTTAAGACTTAGTGTTTTCAGGTTTTCTGGGGTGGGTAAATACTCAGTAGTGGAATTACAGGATCATATGGGATTTCTATTTTAAATATTGGAGGAATCTTCATGCTGTTTTCCACAGTGGCTGTACCAATATGCTTTCCCACAAACAGTGCACAAAGGTTCCTTTTTCTCCAAGTCCTTTCAACACTTGCTATTTCTTTACTATGTAGTTCCAGCCACTCTGACTGGTGGGAGGTGATACCTCCTTGTGCTTTTTATTTGCATTTACCAGGTGATGAGTGATATTGAGCATCTTTTGATGTGTCTGAAAGCTTTAATCAAGTCTAGGCACAGCCTATACACATAACAATGGTGTTTGATTAATTCACTTATTCATTCACTTTTATTCAACAGATATTATTAGGCCTCCAGGATATATTAGAGGTAGGTGAGGGAAGCCAGACCTCTTCCATCTTCACAGTTCCCAAAGTGGGTTTTGTAACCATAGCCTTAGGAAATTGTGAATATATCCCTGATTGACAGTACCAGCAACATTCCAGGTAAAATAAAGGAGGAAGTATTGGGGAAGAATTGACTGAGGCCAAAATTATGTTCAAATTCATTGGGTGACATTTTCTAAATAGCTGTAATATTCTGAAAATGGCTGGTTGTACTGCTCATATTATTTCTCATCTCATAAAATATTTGTCAACTTCTAAGTTTTAAAGAAACTTTGAAAATCAGTGGATGGCAATATATGTAAATGATACGGTCATAGCTTATAGGTGATAGCTGCCATTTTACAGAAACATCTCTAGCTATGTCATGAATAGAGTTCCTCCATGGGCACACACCAACCCAAAAGCAGCTGCCAATTTCCTATATCACACAGAGCCGTGCCAGACTCTGTAAGACATGGTTTCTGTGATTATGAAGTTGACAATAATGTTACTCAATTCATTCATTCTAAAGGACAACCAAGACCCAGACTCTGGGCTATGTACTGGGGATAAAGCAATGAATATGACTGGTAGTCCAATTATATTTAATGTTGTACACATTTCAGCAGTATCTGAAAAACACTCCAATGAAGAAATGAAAAGAACATAGGGTTCTAATGAAAAAGGTCAATATATTAGGAAAAGAATCACAGAGCAGCTAAAGCTTATAAGGAATCTTGGAGCTGTGGGATTCAGCAGGAAGGGTTTAGGTGATAGAATTCCATGCAGAGGAAATGATGTGAACACAATGAGGAAGCACAAAGCATGAAAGAGAGTAGTTAGTGATTCGGAATCTGCAACAGCTGCAGTAAGACGTATTTTTCAAGAATGTCATAAGTCTAGGATTAGGCAGAGATGGTGGGAAAGAGGAACAACTAGGCATTGGCCACACTCAGCTGCAATCCTTGCAGAGGGAGGGTTGTGATAAAGAAAATAGGCATCTCCCAAATTGCATAAATACAGCTCAGAAAATAGCCCTTTGAGGAAAGAAACTCCAATCTGCCAGGAGTTTGAGATTGTACACTTACAAGGAGCAGAAATTTAAAATGATTTCTCCATATCTCAAAATGGCTAATACATGAGCACAGTGGGTTCTATATCCTAAATGAAAGCGCATGGGGAAATTTTGAATTAATTATCAGGGAACCAGTTAGCCACATTTCAAACTCCTTCTCAGAATTCAGTGGTTCTCCACTGGGGTAATTTATTCCCTCAGGGGCATCATACCTCAGTGTGAGGTATCATACCCTCAGGGGTGAAGCAGCTGCTGTGTGAAGATCAGGGATGCCACTAAATATGCCACAATGCAGAGGACATCACACTGAAACAAACGGTCATCCAGCTCAAGATGGTAATATGGGTGAGATGAAAAATCCTGCCCTAATTAAAGTGCTAAAAAACAGTTGTGAATTAGAGGACTTGAATAATGACTGCTGAAGAGATCTGGTGCAAATTAATGAGTCTTCAGCCCCACACCACACCCAAGGGAAAGGGATAGGGAAGTACATCCCATTTTAACTAGGGTCAATACAGAGATACCTCAAGGATTCTACTCAGGAGACATATGTTCCCCCAAAAGTTGGAGAAAGAAAAACATGGCCGACTGGTTCCTGACTCATGCCTCTACATCTACTCTTTTACATCCTTAGAGTTTGCATGACAGACTAATGATGTTCTGAGGAGACTATTTGTTGCAGTAGGGGCAGGTTGACCATTTCCTGGATGAGCTGTGTGCTAGAGAGAGCTGTCAGGGCGTTGCCTTAGCTCCAGTCCACCAGAGCATAGGGCTCTACAGAGGTGATGAGTATTTGGAGGAAGACACAAGCAGTCATACAGAGTAAAGAGACATTAATTTAAACCAAGTGAAGAAGAAGTAAACTATGGAAAGAGGTTCCACGATAATCTATGAAACACAATGAAAGGGTCAAGGCTAAACATTTCACACACCTACTAAACATGACAGCAGCTAAATGAAACACGCATGAATAATGAACCATCCACTTTCCCTTCTCTCTCCTTTCAGAAGAACAAATTAAAAGCCATGGTTAGCGAGTGAGGGTTGGGAGAAGGGAAATGGGGTGACTCCGAACCCTGGAAAGTTCAACTATTATGTGAGCCTGGGCATTGTCAATACACACAGGGCTCACCAGAGGCTGTGTTATCATCTGCAGGGGACCAGAAATCTTAGGAAACTCAGTTTTCATGCATGGTGGAAGAAAGAACTAGCCTGATTCAATGCAACTAAAGGGGTCTGAGAAGCAAAATTGGTTATGTTCTGCTCGTACATTACTTGTTGGGCTTGGTCAACATTACAAAATCCTGGGATCCCTTAGAAGACAATGAACTCCCCTCTACCACACCTGCCCATCCTTCACAGACAGTGTCTTGCCCTGGGTAGAGAATTGGACTGGCTGCATAATTGCTGAGTTCTTTTTCAGATACAGGAGCCCATGCTTTATTCTCACTGGTCTTTAAGGCTCTCCAGAGACTAAATTCTTTCCGATGCATGTTCAGACACAAAGCCAGCCTCACTTGCTCTCTCCAGAGGCTTAGAATTAGATAAAAAAGAGCAGGCATGAATTCACTCTAGCAGATACAGAGGAATGTGTGTGTTGTTCCCCTGGTGATGTTCCTCTGTTTGGCTTCTGGTGAGTTCTGCAACCCAGTAGTGGGTAGCTAGCTGACTCTTTTGAGGTTTCTTCTAAGAAAGGGTGAAACTGGGTAAGGGGTGGGGAGATAAAGAAGAATAGAGTGCAGGAAGCTACCAGAAGGGAGCTTTTTATTAGAGTGAGCAGAGCAGGGGTCCCTGGGTGGCTCAGTCAGTTAAGTGCCTGACTTCAGCTCAAGTCATGATCTCACGACTTGCGAGTTCAAGCCCCAAATCAGGCTCTGCACTGACATCTCAGAGCCTGGGGCGTCATTCGGATTCTGTCTCCCTGTCTCTCTGCCCCCTCTTGAGCGCTCTCTCTCTCTCTCTCTCTCTCTCTCTCTCTCAGGAATAAATAATAAACATTAGAAAAAACTTAGAATGAGCAGATCAGATGCAAAGTCCCTGGACTTGGGGGTCTTATTCCAGCTTTGCCACTAACTTGTTAACTCTGTGTCATGCACTGTTCCTCCAGAGAGCTCACGTTGCTGATTCAGTGAACTTGGGATCCATGTTCCTATGATTCATTAACATCATAGCAGTTCAGGGTGGAGAATAGGATCAGGGCACAGGCAAATTTCAGAAATCCAGGAAGCAAGGTGATCACAAATTACAACCCGGATCAAACCCACTGCTGAGCGTGCAGATGTTCAACGTTTGTACTTGTCATATGAATTCTGAGACAAAGTCTGTAAAAGTCACCTGGGAGATTAAAAGTGTAGACAAATCAGCTAGTTCTAAATTTTATAGCGGTTTGGCATAGCCAAGCATGTCTAATCTTTTTCTATTCCTGCCCTTGATTTCAAATGCAGGTCATCAGCAGAGCCTCTCAGTTCACCCCCAACTCCTTCTCAGCCTGTCTTTGCCTTCTTGAAGTTCTGTTGCAAACCTTCACAGGAATTTTATCTTTGACTAGAAAGTAAAAAGTAAAAGGACTTCAGAGCCATAAAGGATAATATGTGGGAAAACAGTGATAAAGGGGAGGAGACTCGATCTAGAGAGAGAACTTGTCCACACGGCCAGGACAAGCCCCATCCAGGGGAAATGCCAGGGCTCCTCACCCCCTCCAGGGCCTGTTCCCCTAAACCACTCTGGCCCCTCTGTGGCTTCAGAGAAAGGAAAGTTCAGAGCCAGGACAAGGGAACTGGAGTCCCGCATTGGAGACAAGAACTTCTGCATCTTGTTGGCCACGTGAATCTGCCTTTAGCCTTCCTCTTTGTTCGATAGTGTCTTTGAAATCTCCATACACTCAGAAATGTGTGCTCTGTTTTCCTTCTCAGCATCTTCTCCAACACCTCAATGGGTCTCAAAGACTGAACTAGACATTAGAGAGTCTTACAGATCCTTACTCAGATGAGGCGTTATCACCTGCTTCCATGGTCTAAGAGGCAGGCTCACTTGGGAGAGCCTCCACCTCTGTCATAGATTCACTGGTGACATAGATATAAGTTCCTGGCAGGGTATCTGGCACGTAATGTGCTCAGCAAGGATTGGTTTTCTCTCACTGATTTCTTTTCTTCACATGCACCCAGACCCCCCCCCCCCAAGGTGAGCCACTACTGGGAATGATAAAGGATGTGCTCCTGGAGTGTCCGGCAGCCTTTTTCCCACAAATGCTACAACTCAGATCCCTACATGCACGATGGCTTTTGCCCTGTCCTGCACAGAATCCTGCTCACTGAAGCCTGTTTTCTTCTTTTTCTTCTCCCTTCTCTTTCTGTTCCTTTCACCTTTGCTCACTTCTCTTCTTTTTTTTTTTTCCTTCCATGCGTTTTTTATAAAGAATGATAATTACAGTCAGGTTGGGGAAAATAGAGATGAATGGGGTTGTTCAGTCCTGGATCCCAAGCATCACATGTTTGGAGAGAGGCAGGTGTGCACAGACTGATTCTAGGACCAGAAGGGATGTAATCAGTAACACAGAGAATGGCCGCATACTTCCTGGGAACCATAAGACGATCCAAATTATAAATTTTCCCATAAACTCTGTAATGTTCCCCTTGTAATAATACTGAATTAAGGGTCATCCAAGAATTTCTATGGCCTTTGTATACCTGGGGCTCTCAGGTCCTTTTTCTTCCATCCTGATCAGCAAGGATTCTGAGATTGTGCTGTGACCATGCTTTGTTAGGTTTGAGAGAGGAAGGGGAAACATAATATTTACGGAGTTTTCTCCTATAGGAGGGTGCCTTAGCCTGATACTGTTTTGCCAGATGAAAAGTCTTCCAGCCCTCTCTGTCTTCATCCATCATGAGGGGCTGGAGGTGAAAGAATTCCCAGAACATCAGAATGCTGGAGGTTACAAAATGTAATCACTCTCACAGAGAAATGGCGGTGGGTTAGCCTCTGGGATTGGAGTCAGGAACACATGTCATGGTAGAATAGCTGAGTAATAGAGTACATGAGGGTGCGTCTATGTTGTGAGGGGTTAATAATGTGGGCACAGGAGTCTACACACATGTAAGTGACATGCTGTTGATGGTCGAACTCTGCATGTACGTTGTGTGTTGTGTGCATACAAAATCTGCATATATGTCAGTGTGGACTGAGTGTATGAGCACCACAGGGCACATGCATGTTCAAGACTGTGAATGTCAAGAATAAGAGCAGAGTATATCTGTGTAATAAAAGTAAGTGTGTGCGGGGGTCCTGGGTGGCTCAGTCAGTTAAGTGTCGGACTGCGGCTTAGGTCATGATCTCCTGGTTCATGAGTTCAAGTCCCGCGTTGGCCTCTGTGCTGACTCCTTCAGATTCTGTGTCTCCCTCTCTCTCTCTTCCCATCCCCAGATCGTGTGGGCTCTCTCTCTCTCTCTCTCTCTCTCTCTCTCTCTCTCTCAAAAATAAGTAATCATTTAAAAAATTAAAAAAAGAAAGTGTGTGAGAGACAGCAGTGCAAGTGCAAGGTGCTCTTTCTAAGAGCAGGAATGGGATCCTGGTGAGGCTGTTGTGAAGGTATATGAATGTGTCTCTGAGACAAAGGATATTTTGAAAGTATATATGACTATGTAAGGGGGTGAAAACCTGGTGTTTGGTGCAATGCCCTTCCACAAGCTGAATGGTAGCATAACCATAGAATATTTAAGAGAGAAGTAATAATGTTTCCAAAACGAGGAACACCTTTGTGCATTTCCACAACGTTTTCTTGTTCTTTTTGTTTTGTTCTTTTGGAGCACTTCTGCCAATAAAAGGCTGGTGTCCAGAGGTGGTCAATTTTCTCCATAGCCCATGGAGCCTTCCCCTCTCTCACATAGCACATCATCATTCAAACTAGCTCTCAGAAATGCTGTGATTAGTCGAAGACACCTCTGGTTAACCGTTTTCAGGGAAATGTTTAATACTTCCAAGAGTTATTGTAACTCTACTTCCTGGTTGTCTTTACAATGACAACCTATGGATTATACTTCACATATTTGCATTCAATGATGCTCTTAAAACTAATTGAAATATAGAAAATTTTCTTTGTACCTAAGTAATATTTTTGAAGCATTCTCAATGTCTTAATTTTCTTCATAAAATAGAGGAAAATTAGCCCTTCCTGGGGCCTGCTGACCATAAAATGAAGAAAGAAAGTTTGCCTACATTTACCTCTAACCAGTGATATCAGGAAGGCATCAGTTTCCAACTGTGTAGACTTCACCCCCTGTGTGTCTTACTTCCTGGCTTCTTGCCCTCTAGTAGGGGCAACTCTCAGAAGTCCCCAGGTTCCAATCCTGAAAAGTGCCCTGGCCTCGCCCTGCCATGGGACTGTTCAATGTCACTCATCCTGCTTCCTTCCTCCTGACCGGCATCCCTGGTCTGGAGAGCTCTCATGCCTGGCTAGCAGGGCCCCTCTGTGTCATGTATGCTGTGGCCCTCGGAGGCAACACTGTGATCCTGCAGGCCATGCGAGTGGAGCCCAGCCTCCATGAGCCCATGTACTACTTCCTGTCCATGCTGTCCTTCAGTGACGTGGCCATGTCCATGGCCACACTGCCCACCGTGCTCAGAACCTTCTGCCTCAATGCCCGCAACATTGCCTTCGATGCCTGCCTGATTCAGATGTTTCTCATTCATTCCTTCTCCATGATGGAGTCGGGCATTCTGCTGGCCATGAGCTTTGACCGCTATGTGGCCATTTGTGATCCCTTGCACTATGCCGCCGTGCTCACCAATGAAGTCATTGCCGGAATAGGCATAGCTGTGGCTGCTCGGAGCTTCATCACCCTCTTTCCCCTTCTCTTCCTCTTCAAGAGGCTGCCTATCTGCAGATCCAATGTTCTTTCCCACTCCTACTGCCTTCACCCAGACATGATGAAGCTGGCCTGTGCTGATATCACGATCAACAGCATCTATGGACTCTTTGTTCTTGTATCCACCTTTGGCATGGACGTGTTTCTTATCTTCCTCTCCTATGTGCTCATTCTGCACTCGGTCATGGCCATCGCTTCCCGAGAGGAACGCCTGAAAGTTCTCAACACATGCGTGTCACATATCTTGGCTGTACTTGTGTTTTACGTACCGATGATTGGGGTCTCCACAGTGCACCGCTTTGGGAAGCATGCCCCACGCTATGTACATGTCCTCATGTCCAATGTTTACCTCTTTGTGCCTCCTGTGCTCAACCCTCTCATTTACAGCGCCAAGACAAAGGAGATCCGCCGAGCCATTGTCCGTATGTTTCGGCGCATGAAAACATGACTTTCACGCTTGCCTTTAATATCTGAATGTGACTGTAGCCATAAGTCTTCATCCGTGGTGTTATTGTCATCATCACCGTCATCATCTTCAATCACAAATAATAAAATAGATGTGTGTGGTGTGGGAAAAGTAAAAGATCAGAAAGTGGAGATAACACAAAGAAATGGTAGTACAATCAGCAAACCTCAGTGGCATTCATAGAGAGGTGAATGTTGGTGATTAGATAACATTTTCCTGAGGAAGATTGATGTAAGCTAGGAATCATTTTTTATAACAGAGCTATTACCAATATTATAATAACTAATAAATTGAGTGTCATCACTAAAAGTGTCTGGTTCTATAAGAAATTGATGTGATTTAATGCATTTAACCTTCATCACAATCTCATGAGGTGTAGAGAATTAAGTCAGTTTTTCAGAATAATATAGATGATAGGTGATTCAGATGAGACTCAGTTCTTGTCTATCTCCACTCTGTGTGTCTAAGGACCACCCTCTGTCGAGTTTGCCTCACTATTAACATTACCACAGTTATCCTTCCCTTCACCATCACTGTCACCTTGAACATTCATGAGTGCTTCAAAACACTCAAAGCACAAAGTGAAATTTGATGTATTGTCAGAACTTGCTATACGATGTATGACCCCAGAAAGCTGAAAGAAGCTGACATCTAGAAGAAACTCCAGATTCTTCTCTGCTTCCTTCATCTGCTCACTAAACCATCCTCTCACAGGGAGGTTCAATATCTGAACCATAGACCTTTTTTCTTTTCGACATTGTACTAATAAAATGATTTTTCTTTGTCTTCCTTTCTTGGGATTTTAATTTTCTTCTACATAATGATGTGGTAACAGATGTCAAAAATCATGTCTTTCTAGAATTTCTAGCTAAAAAGCCCTGGGAGAGGCAATAGAGAATTTATGACTTAGACACTAGAAAATAATTATTTTGCACCTTCTATTAGATCAGCTTTCCTGCATTCTCTTTCCTTGATACCAGGGAGGTAGGATACAATAAGAAATTCCTTGGCAGAATTAGAGTACTCTCAGGTGAGGTTTGGGCTTACATCTAGACTAAGTTAAAGGAGATGCCCTATTGAGATCGACCTACACACAAGGGAAACTGGGCCAGATACCCCAGCACAGCTGAGCATAAAGTTATCTAGAGTTTTCTTTTTTTTAATATGAAATTTATTGTCAAATTGGTTTCCATACAACACCCAGTGCTCATCCCAACAGGTGCCCTTCTCAATACCCATCATCCACCCCCCCCCTCCCTAAGGGAATATGAAAGTGAAGTATCAAGTGCCAAAGGGAGGGAACTATTTCTGAATGGAAACAATATAAGCATTTGGGATTCTGGATTCCATATATGCCCATAAGTGAAATAAGAGAATCATAATGTCAGTGCCCTTGTAACATAACTCAGCATGAGTTCAAATGGGAAATAATGAGTCAGACTATGGTCTTCAGTCAGTTTAAGTAATATATATATACATTTTTTCTTAAGTAGGCTCCACACCCCATGGAGGGCTTGAACTCACGACCCTGAGATCAAGACCTGAGCTGAGAACAAAAGTCAGATGCTTAGCTGAGCCACCCAGGCACCCCAATAATGACCTTTTTGATTCATACAAGAAGCATTGCATCAGTTAATAATAAGAGTAGTAATTTATTATGCCTTGAGAGTCAGATTAAATTATTATATAGGTGCAAAGGCAAGGGTTGGGGACCCTTCTATATATGAAAATGAGGAGAACGTTCTCTGATTCCAACCCCAGGGAGAAGAAGACGACCTTTTCACTACAGGCCTAACATTGACAGCCAAGGGTAGAAAGAAGAAAGGACAAGGAACACTGGAATAGGAGCCTCCTATACATGCCGCTGGCTCCTCTCCACTTTATTTCCTCCCTTCTTTCTTCATTTTCAGTTACCAATGTGACTTGTTTACAGGGGATAAGGAAGAAACATTCCTATGTTTCTCCTCGTCTTATGAAGTACTTCGGAAGAACTTAGGGCCACTACTGTGTCTTCCGTCCCCAGACGGTGGAGATTAAGCCCTGCTTTTTGCTAAAATGGAAACTTTCTCTTGTCTTTCTTTATTTAACAAGCTTTTCTTTAAACTCAACCTTTTTCCCTATTGACATGGGAAAATACCTGGATTTGGCCAACTAAAAAGAGAAAAGAATATTTTACACTTCTTTTATTATATGCCCCTTAGTTCTGCCTTAGAAAATTAGGTCACGGGGCGCCTGGATGGCTCAGTAGGTTAAGCGTCTGACTTCGGCTCAGGTGTCGTGACCTCGCAGTCCATGGATTCAAGCCTCGCCTCGGGCTCTGTGCTGGCAGCTTGAAGCCTGGAGCCTGCTTCGATTCTGTGTCTCCCTCTCTTTCTGCTCCTCCCCCATTCACACTCTGTCTCTATCTTTCTCAAAAATGAATAAACATGAAAAAAGAAAACAAATGTGAGTTAAAAAAAAAAAAGAAAAAGAAAAAAGAAAATTAGGTTACCTAAGAAAACTACATACTGAACTTGGCTCAGCTAAGTTTGCAGGGGAACAATACTGAGGTTTGTAGGGGAAAATGTCTGAGTAATAAAGGTCATGCTTTTGCATTGCCTGTCAGGGGTGCATAGTTCATCCTCCAGGGCCTGCATTGGGCGGGTCAATAAAGAGATGGAACTAGAACAAGACTTATAGTAGGGTAGGATTCCTGACCCCCGTGCCTCATAGTAAGACTCACAGTAAACTCAATACAACTAGAATGTGATGCAGAATTGAGAAAACACACCTCCACGTTGTGTGGCCTTCCATGCAATTAATTTCAGTGTGAGCCCAGGAAGTGGGAGAACCTTCAGAAATGAGAGCAGGGTAGCAGAGGGCTATGACCAGGCCCCTGGGCATGGCTGACCATCAGCCCCACTTTCTCAGTCCCACTGAGGTTCACCCCACCTCCAGGAAGCCATCTCCACACTTGATCAGTTCTGCTAGGATGGGACAGCTTTGCTGCTGCTGTTGTGATTCAGCAGGATGAGTAGTGCTCTTCCCCAGAATCAGGGGTACAGACGATCTTTCTTCTGGGTTACGGTTCTCCCCAGTAAGGGCATTGCCTCGTCAGGAGAATATCCGACCCTCTTTGGTCAGCTGCACACATTTTCCCACCGTGCTGATGCAGGGTGGACTCAGGACCCTGCACCACTCTGTTTCATGTTCAGGAAAGAGGGGATCCACGTGTTGGTGGCTGTGCACTGAGCACAGGAATGCCCTCCAGACAGCTCAGTGGGGTGTGTGCCCTGAAGAGGGCTCAAGTTTCATAGAAACAACGAACAGGTCATGAAGTCAGCAGTCACTTTGTGAATTACTATCTTCCCAACTTCAAACAAGTAATTGGGTCCCTGCTGAGCAATTACCCCATGCAGGGGAAGAGGAGGACCTCTTATCAAGCAGCACCTGAACACAAATGTCTGTTGGGAAGGTCATGGAGAAGTCGTGACTGCTGGTTGACCCAAGAGCTGGACCCCAGCAGTGGGGGCTCCTCACCCCTGACCCTGTCCTTGGAATGTGCATAGAGTTTGTCTTCCCTCTCCCTAACGCAGCCCCAAGGAACTGATCTTGAGATAGTCATGTCTTGCTGAAACCTTCTATAAAATATACATGACTGAGCCCAGGTAAAACCTCCATAGAAACTTAAATTTTTTTTCTTAATGTTTATTTAGTTTTGAGAGAAAGAGAGACAGAGACAGAGAGAGCACAAGTGGAGGAGGGGCAGAGAGAGAGGGAGACACAGAATCCACAAAATCCAAAGCAGGTTCCAGGCTCTGAGCTGTCAGCACAGAGCCCAACACAGGGTTTGAACCCACAAACTGCGAAATCATGACCTAAGCTGAAGTCAGACGCTTAATTGACTGAGCCACCCAGGCGACCCCCTCTATATAAACTTTTAAGATTCTGGCAGCAGGTGTGAAGATGTACTGGCCTTGGGTCATCCAGGACAAACCTAGTATGTAAGTTTCCTTGTTAAATCTGCCACCTACAGATCTGGGGCAGCCTGCATCTTTCTCCGGGTTCTTCCTGTCCTCAGAATATGGGGGTCAGTTTCAAATAATACTTGGGAACCTCTAGAGGATCTTTCAAGCCAAAGTCAGAGGCCAACAGCTTGTTCAATGGATTTGTCAGATTAGGTGTAGGTGTATGTGGTTTGTATTCATATTTCTCATATGAAGTGTTTTTATTCCTTTTCCTTTTCTGCTATTACCCGTGGAAAACTTCTTTATCAAATATATGTAAGAAAATAAATAGAGGAGATACTTTATCTGTTAAATGATTATTTGATTTAGTCTGTTTTGTACATGTGTCCCTCAGGAGTCAGCTGACACCACCTAAACATTGGCTATTTCGTTGAACTTTGCATAAGCCCCCAACATTCTTCACAAAGAAAGTATAGCCCCCAGCCAAAACTTATGATACATTTCTGGAGTCATGCATCACTCATCCAAAGCATGGATGTGTGGCAAGCTTTATGAAAAATTTAGATTATAAACAGATCTCAATTAATAGAAATGCAACAGACAAAGCTGGTTATTGGACAATCTTGATCTTACAACATTTATGGCCAGTAATCGTGTTAATAAAAAAATTTTTTTCTCAATCTCCATTTTTCCTAGCACAGATATTAGTCACTCTCCTTTATTCAATCCTGAGTGTAAAAAAAGCACTTTTTTTTAGTAGAGTGGATAAAATTCTGGTGACACACTATTTTCCTTACAATCTTTACTTCTGGTTTGCTTAAAAGAAACACAGCTCATTCCTTTATCCCTCCAAAAGTATTTATTGTGACTTACAACATGGGAGGCACCATATTCGTTTTAAGGGCTCCGTGATTATGAAATTTAGTCATTAGGGTCTGCGAGAGAAAACTGCCTGAAGGGAGATTGTAGGGTTATGAAAAAGTCTCGCAAGATGCGTTTACTAACTATTCCTTTTAAATACCCCCTTGCATAACTAGGCCACGTTGGGAATGGCTGCAGTGTCACAGAGAACGTGAGACTGTAGTTAACGTTTATGAGAACTGTGCAGAGCAGCATGAAGCCTGGGAACCACAAGGCTATTTTTTAGGGCAAATATCCCATATTACAACCTGGGAGTAAGAAGCTTCCTGAATGGCTGTCTGTATTCTTACCCCAGAAGACAGTCTGTAAGCAACAGTGGCTCCGAGTCAACTTTAAATACTAGTCTTGGTGGTCAAGCATATTGTCCCTGACTGAGACAAAATCCTCTGTGAATATTAAACAGCTTAGAAGAGACAGAGTGTTCAGTGGCTTTTCTGTATTGGACATTTGACATGACATTGTATAAACTAAATCTACGGTGGATTTTAACACAAAATTCTGGAGTCAGCAATTTCATAAACAAATCTTACATGAAATGTAGAAGCAAGTAAAATAAATCTGAAACTCAAAGAAATTCCTGCGAAACATATATCCAAAACTTTATACGCCTGGGTTACAAACACTGGAATGGAAATAGCTCTCATTTCATTTATTCAGCAAGGATGGAGATTAATGATTACATTCTATTACCATCCAACATTTAGCATCCAAATATGTGCAAGAACATTTTTACAAATAATGTAGAAAAACAAGTTTACAGGTATTAGGGAGAAAGAAAGTTAAAAGACACATCTTAGGTATAAATTGGACAATTAATTGTACATGCGTTTTAAATCAATCCTGGTTTATTTTCAATACACTTTCTTAACTGTGTTAGCCTTCAAACCACACGAAATATTATAAACAGGTTTATAAATGTATCATTTATTTAGATATCAGATTAAATACTAACCTTACCAGTTTGAACACATGCAATTTATGTCCAAAAGAAAACTTTTCTTTTAACATACTGCTAATTAGTAACTTGATCAATATTTTTTAGGCAGCAGTAAAACATATACATATATACATGAATAAATGTAAAGGATTTTTTCTGTATTAATGAATTAAGAACTTTTAATTTTCTGCCTCCTCAGTATATTTTTCTTTAATTCACAGTCAGTATGCATAGGTCGTATTTACTGTGTGTGTGTGCGTGTGTGTGCGTGTGTGTGTGTGTGTGTGTGTGTGCGTGTGTGTGTGTACACCCCAGTGGTCCTTGTCCAACTAAGGATTGGCAGGTGAACAGTTCTAGAACAATGAAAGGGATTTCTCACTTTTTTTTGTGCAGTGATCCCTTACTTATTCAGAGCTTAGCCCAGCACATTTATATTCAACTGGTGAGACACACACAAGAAAACATTCCCAGTGTCACATGCTCTTTGTTATCAGGAAGCAGTGCTTATCACTGCCCCCGCCCCAGTGCTCAGCACAGGTTAGTCATTCCATGCGTGTTTGCTAAAGGAATAAATAAGGCATCACTGAACAAAATGATGACAGAAATACTTTGTGTTACACCTAGCACTCACTCTGCCCCTTATTCTGTGACTTTTCAATTCTGTGGTTGGAGAACCTATGAAATACTGAAGTCAGCCATATGGTTTCTGATATTCAGTTATAGATACCAAAGCATTAGGATATAAAAATAGTTTTAAAAGAAGAGGAAAGATTCCCATTGTAATTGTAAGCATGACTTTAAGGGCCGTGGGTTAATCTTTCTCCTTCCTTTCTTTTTCGCTCATATCTGTGTGGAGAGTTAGTTTATATCCGATTTTTGGACCCATACATAGAGAAGGATGGTTTTCCAGGTGACTGGGAGGGGGATTCTCTGGACTGGGAGGGGATGGCCGGTAGCTTTTCCAGCTTTGTGGCTCTCGGGCGCCGTCTATTGTGCAAACAGTGCAAAGGAACACCTATTTTTGAGGCCACTTGTGTGTCTCAGAGCTAAGACTGTTTCCAGAAGATGTCTAGCTCCCTCCCTCTGTTCCAAACCTAGAGCTCTCCAAACCTTCCTTCCAAGGGGTACATGCAGTTGAGAATTTTATTCTGTACTGTGGCGCTATCTTGCACCTGCTTCCTCTATAGCCTGCACCTGTCATCAGTACAGTCTTCCTTACTCAGTGATCTTTATCTGTTTATCTCTGGTTTCCTTAAGGCTGAGGTTAAAACCTCCTGGAAAAGCTTATTTGTTGAACATTTCTGAGATTCTCAAATGCTTAGGAGCACCACAGCATTGCTTGATCCTCTCAGGTGCATGAGGACTTGGACCTTGTAAGGCTTGTTTCCAGTTTCACCAGTCAATCTCAAGGTCACCTGCCCAGATTTCTGTTTAGGTTACCATCCTCTCCTGTTGGGGGTGAATGTTTGTGATGGGGGGGCGTTTCTTGTTGGAATAAGTTTGTTTATTACCCTTCACTCCACTGCTCCCTACCAAATACTTTCTAACTTTGTGCTTTGGCTATAACTATCTTGTTTGAGGGTACTTGTCATTTCTCTGTCGTCTAATACTGTCGAAGATGTTATCTCTATATTTTTATTCTGTTTCATTTTTTGTAATGGATGGTGAATTTTGCATTCAGGTGGTGTTCAGAGAAGATTCAGATATATATTGTTGCTATGTTTAGGGCAATATCATGTCACTCAGTCCTTATGGCTTTATTTTTTAAAAGTTATTTGATGATGATTTGAGAAAACAAATATGGAAAAGGATGTTTCTTTAAAAAGTGTTAAGTTTCTGCCTCAGTGTCTGCCTCCTCCAGTCAACCAACAGAGCTGACATATGCCATAGCCTGCCCTCTGTCCAGTGAAAGCTGCCATGCTTGTGTTTCCTTCTGTCAAGTGTTCACGTGCCCTATGTGGGTTGTGCTCTATGTGTTTTGCATGAATTTTCAGATGATTACTCTCTCCTCCTGGCTGTTACTCTACAGGGATTATGCTCTCTGAATGTCCTGATATTCTTCAGCTTCTCTACTTTACTCTACAGCTCTACTCTAGCATGTGCTGAAGTCTCTGGGCTTGGGTGTTCACTAAAGCCATGAAAGTCCATATTCCAGCAAATTGTGGGCCCAACTTCTGTTGCCTCTGAAGCAGACTCGCCCCACCATCAATCACTGGTATCTGTTAACCTTCCATTTAGAGTGCTAACTAGCTCTCTAGAAGAAAGTTAGTCATCCCCAAGTCAAGTCCAAGGAATAGAAATATATGATTTTTTCCACAAATTTTTTCTCCTTGTTTTAACTTGTAAAGTTCAGGTGTAAACATTTGTATTGCATAGTCAGAATGTCAAGCATATAGGTTCCATTTTATACGATTCATAAGTAGTCTTATTTATTTCAAAAGTCAAAAGTTGGTCACAGCTATTGTGTGTCTTTAATTTTTAAAGTTTAAAGATACTCAAAGTATTATTCCTTTAAAATGTATTAGGTGATACCTTTGATCTCAAGTAACAATCTTCAGTTATAGCATGGTTTACATAGGTGTTTGTCTGTTTTGAGATTTACTTGAAAGCATAGATGTAACTATTTCATTGGGACAAATAAAAGAGCCTAATTGAAGACCCTCTTCCTTGTTAGATCTGAGAGAAGTCATCTGTGGCAACTTGTGACATAGTTAATTACAGCGTAAGGCAGTCCAATGTATTGAGTTAATGGGTTATACCCAGGCTATCCCATACAACTAATAGCAGATACCGAGCAGAGGTACATTTACAGGAGGAGATTGAAACGCTCCAGGGCCAAAATCAGCAAGAACAACAAACTCCTAGGGTACTTAGGTTCCCAGAAGATCTCTCCCTGATCAAAGCTTAGGCTTAAAAAACATTTTGTGTAGCCTCTTACGAATTTCTTTAGTCTTAATGGAATAGATAATTGGGTTGAGCATTGGAGGCACAAAGAGATATACCAGGGACATTAACTTGTGCACATACTCAGGGGCATACTTCCCAAATCGATGAACCATGGACACACTAACCATGGGTACATAGAAGATGAGCACAGCACAGATGTGTGACACACATGTATTGAGTGTCTTAAGCCTCTCCTCCTGGGAGGCAATGGCCAGTACAGAGCGAAGTATGAGCACATAGGAGAGGAGGATGAGCACTGAGTCTACACCAAAGGCGGAGATAACAATGAACAAGCCATACATGCTATTGATGGTGGTATCTCCACAGGGCAGGCGGATCAGGTCTGGGTGCAAACAGTAGGAATGGGTTAACACATTGGCCTTACAGAAAGGCAGCCTCTTCAGAAGGAATGGCAATGGAAAGACCATGCAGAAGCTGCGGATGATGATGGATATGCCCATGTGAGCCACACGGATATCAGTGAGCACTGAAGAATAATGCAAGGGGTTACAGATGGCCACATAGCGATCAAAACTCATGGCCAGCAGGATCCCAGATTCTGTCCAGGAGAAAAGGTGGATGAAGAACATCTGGGTCAAGCAGGCGTCGAAGGCAGTCTCCGGGGCATGAAAGCACAAGGCAGCCAGTACGGTGGGCAATGTAGAAAAGGACACGCCCAGATCATTGACAGACAACAGAGACAGGAAGTAGTACATAGGCTGGTGCAAGCTCTGCTCCTCCTTTATGATGAAGAGAATTAGGATGTTACCTAGGATGGAGACAGCATAAAGCAGCAAGAGGAGGGCCGCTAACCAGTGCTGTAGGCCCTCCATCTCTGGGAAGCCTGTTAGTGTGAAGCTGGTGGTGCTAGAGGTATTAGTCCCAAAACTTCCCATGAGGATCCCTGAGTGGCTTTTGGGGAAAGAGAACCAGAGCAAAGTGAGGTCAGAAAGTGGAAGATCAGGAGTGGTCACTGTCCTCAGGATGGAAGGGGCAATGATACTTAGAGTCCAGGACAGTTAGATCATGAAAGGGTCAGGAAGGAACAGGTAAGAGGCTGTTAGTTATATTTCGGAACTTCTGTAGTCTTACCATATCCACAGATGGGTCATGGGCTCCAAATCCGTCTCCACAGATACCCTTTGACTCTTTTTTGAGGGTCAGATATTATCCCTTATTCTTGTTGTCTCTGTGTGTTCTTTACAGAAAGAATCAAATCTTTCTCCATTAGTGGAAAGTGATTTTACCCTTTATTCCT
Source organism: Prionailurus bengalensis (assembly GCF_016509475.1). NCBI lineage: Eukaryota > Metazoa > Chordata > Mammalia > Carnivora > Felidae > Prionailurus > Prionailurus bengalensis. Next base: position 62,094,408 of record NC_057346.1, read on the forward strand.
ACCAGTTCTTAGCTACCGCCTTCTTCAAGAAGTGAGGTATGGGATGTCTTCCTTAACCCTCCTGGCTTACTGATTCATTCATTCTTGTGAACGTGATGACATCTCCATCTATACTCTGCACCGTTTCTCCTCTCTTACCTGCACTCAGCCATCACTCCAGCTCCTTCCTCATCCTCTCTTTGTTGCTTGAGCCCTTCACTTATTTGTCAAGGGTCCAGAATCTCTGATTCCTCCACAGCTGCCTGCTTTAGATTGTCCTCTCCTGCATGTTCACATTTTTTCTTCTCTGTTTCGATGAAGCATTCTCAAACTGTACTGCATGTTAGATTCATGTGACGAGGTTTAAAAAGCTCCTTTGTCTGGGTCACACTCTTATCAATTAAATCAGAATCTCTGTCAGTGGGTCTCAAAAATATTTTTTTTATTTCCCAGGTAAATGTGATAGGTAGCCAAGTGTGAAAATCAGGGGCTTAGATCACTCCCATAAGCTTCAGCTATGTCCTACCTTACACCAACTTCTTTGTTGAGGAACAATTTCATGATCTACTGTCATGAGAAATAAACAAACAATAATCTTCTATAAACATTCACTTCTTTTTTCTCATTCATATTTAAAATTTTCAAAATTATTTTCTATTTATAATGTGCTTCTTTGTCTCTTCTCTGTGCATCAATGATCCCAAATTTATGTAGCTCAGATTTCTCTTCTAGTTGTAGACACAAACATTCAATTCCCTGTTGGACCATCAATTGTAAGAGCTTATCTGCATCTCAAACATAACATCCAAAGTTGAACTTGTTGTTAATCACCATATTTGATCCTCTCCAATATTTATCATCTCATGAAAGCCCATCTCCATCTACCAATGTACTCAAGCCAGAAAAACCTAGGAGGCATCTCTCACCCTTTCCTGTACCAAGATCTAATTAACCTATTACCATCTTTCCAGACTGTAACACTGGCTTCTCTCCTTCATCGCACTTCCAACTGTCATCCATCCATCTCCCTCAGCATCTGCAACCAGGATGTCTGTAGAACCTTCCTTAATGATTACCCAGCTTCGTGTCATGCCCCTCTCCCATCCATTCTCCACAACAGAACCAAATTATTTCTTTATAAGTAAAATGGTGTTACACTCCCACTGAAAATCTTCTAGTGGGTTCCTTTACCTTTAGAAATAAGAATTCATGCATCCTTACTTTGAAGCATCATCAGCACTACCTGGGAAGGTGTTACCTTCCAGTTATTCAAATCACTCATTACTTCTCTGTTCATGGTTGTGTGCCACTGTTACACAATCCCATACATATTTTTCTTCATGACTCATCACACTTTAGAATCATAGAATTATTATATATCTGTTTGGATACTGGATTAGTATCTTTCTCCGCCCATAAATTGTAAGTTCCCATAATTGTCTGGTTTACTTCTCATCTTATTCTCAGTGCCTAGCTGAGTCACTGGCATAGAGCCCTGGACTAGGACTCAAATATGACCAATTCTATTTCTAATCAGTAAGTATCGATTAAGTAGATAAATACATTATGTGAGGAAGAAGCTATACATTCTCAAGTGTAAAATGAATTTGATAAACTAAATAACTCATCTGACATCTAACAACTAAGTTTTTATCTCAGCTTTGCCATATGGCAGCTGTGCATTTAGTTTACGTCTTCACACCTTATTTTTACATCTATAGTGTAGAAAAAAAATAACAGAATAAAACATTTACAATTCATATTCAGGACACTGGTGCAAGTTATGCACTGAATAAATGGCAACAACAGAGCAGGAATAAAAAAGGTTATTCAGGGGGTGGGATCCCCTGGTCCTCTTTCCACACTGTCTGCCCACTTTCAAGATCCCAAAATCTTTGTCTCAGCCTTTATCCACCACCCAGTGAGAATACTAGAGTGTGAGTTAATTACATTGTAACATCTGCACTAAATAAAAAGCTTCAGAGGACGCCTGGCTGGGTCTATACGTGCTTGGAGGTGTAGAGTAAATCTGTAAGAATGAGGCCGGGACACTGGGATTTCAGGCATCAAGGGCTGCAGATGGGAAGTGTGGGTTAGGGGAAGAGGAATGTAGGCAAAATCTCTAAATTTAGATCACAGACAGCCTCTCCGTCTTCTTCAACTATCTGTACCCTGATTGCCTTAGGATTTCAAAGCTCATAATGAGGTTCTTACAGACCTTTGAGTGGGAAGAGTTGAAGTCCCGACTTACCTCCCTAGGGCAGCTGTGCTGGAAGGGAGGAGAGTGGTGGGTGAAGTATTTACCAGGGTGCATACTGGGCACACAACCTCCCCGCCTTGATCTCTATAAAGCTGTCTCTTAAGAGCCCCCTGGGCCCAGTTAGCTCTGGGGCTCAAGGGGGCTGGGGCATCAGGCACTGCACAAAATCTTAAGTGGTTGGCTCCCCTGTGCTCTGGAATCTCTCTTCTTTAGAGGCTTCAAAGAAATTAAGAATTCTAACTGTCTTGCTCTTTATTTTATAGAAGAGGAAGTGAAGCCCAGAAGGAACCATTCAGGAAGCCAACAAAGAGTTGGATTCAACGCCAGACCCTCTGACTCTCACCAATTCCCAAATTAGAGCTTTTTGCACTAAGTATCCTACAACATAAATAGATTTCAAAAAACAAAATAGCATAACCACTAAAAGCCTAATAATTTACAGTCAGCAAATAGAGGGGTGCCCGGCTGCCTCAGTGGGTAGAGCTTGTGACTCTGAATCTCAGGGTTGTGAGTTCAAGCCCCACATTGGACATAGAGCCTTCTTATAGTCAGAAAATAGAGTGACCATCCTGGTTTGCCTGGAACTATACTGGTTTTAGCACAGAAAATCCTGCACGGAGGGAAGCCCCTCAGTCCTGTGAACTGGGGCAGTTTGTCACCCAACATCCAGATCTAGATTCAAAACCAACTTCTTAAACATCCTTAAAAACATTTAATTGGCTCAAGTTCCTAACTCCTCATTTGTAAAATTACAGTACAGATTCTTATAAATCCATTTGACTATGAAACTTAATATCACATGCTAAGTGCTTCTGACACAAGAACTACTGAATAGAAAAATTTGAAAGAATTTGATAACCAGTGGGCTCTGGGGGCCCTGGGGGCTGTGAGGACAGGCAGATTCCCAAGACACTAAGGAGAGTCTTTTGGTCATCTCATATCGCACCCAAACTTCTGTAATGAAGAAATTGAGGCTCTAAGGAGGAAGAGACTTGCTAACAGAAAAATTGGCATAGAGACAGGACGTGAACAGAATTGTACTGATCCAGACTCCAATTCTATCCCCACTGCCCATGCTGTCTCTTATTACCAGGGTTAGGAGAGGGAGAAAAGAATAACTGGTATGTTTTGACCTTTTACCAAGTGTCTGGGACCATGATAAGTTGCTTGATATAGATTAGCTTATTGAATCCTCAGAGAAAACATGATGAATGCATTTTATTATGACTAAAATCAGTACTGGATTTCTCAGTAGGCAGACTACACCTACAGAGTTACAGCAATGGGGAAGTAAAGCACTAAATGTATATATATATATATATATATATATATATATGCATATATATATATCATACACTATATTTTAAATAAAACATTATATTAATATTATATATTAAAATGCATAAATATATTTTAAATAAGAAATAAATATATAGGCATTTGCATATATAAAACCATTCATGGCTCCAATGGAGATCCAGAAAATGAGATTAAATGTCTACTTCTTTTTTTAAATTTTATTTATTATTTTGAGAGAGAGAGAGAGGGAGAAAGCAGGGGAGGGGCAGAGAGAAAGCAAGAGAGAGAATCCCATGCAGGCTCTGCGCTGGCAGCACATAGCCCAACGTGGGCTGGATCTCATGAAGTGTGAGATCATGACCTGAGCCAAAGCCAAGAGTCAGACACTTAACCAACTGAGCTATCCAGGTGCCCCAGGCTAGTCTATTTCTAATTTTCCCTTACTCCAAGGTATAAAATTTTGGAGTCCAGGAGCCCCCTAAATGTCTATTTGTTTTTTTTAATATGAAATTTATTGTCAAATTGGTTTCCATACAACGCCCAGTGCTCATCTCAACAGGTGCCCTCCTCAGTGCCCCTCACCCACCCTCCCCTCCCGCCCACCCCCATCAACCCTCAGTTTATTCTCAGTTTTTAAGAGTCTCTTATGGTTTGGCTCCTTGTGGGGGGCCGGGCCCCGGCACCAGGCTGAGACCGGGTCGAGCAACGTTCCCTGTTGACTCAAGCCAACCCGGTGGTTCTCCCTCCCATTCCCCCATTTTCAAGGGCATACGAAAGCCTTGTCAAGGCTGAGAAAGTTAATTCCTGAAGACTGTGGTCTGCAGGTGTTGGCAGTAATGCTACCTCCCTTTTTCTACCCCGAGTCAGATAGAAACAAACATGGGAATTGTGTTTAGCTAGCAATCTTATCAACAAGGTCTTGTGACCCATCTAGAAAATGCAGAAGAAACACAGAACTAAATGTTTTGGTGGGCAGCAATTATGTGAAACCTGTTTATTCTTAGAATGACCTAACCCATAAGAGTCTGGTTATAAAAGATTGTGTACAGCAACAATAAAGCCGTCACTTGGGCCATCAGCCCAGGGGACCCTCCTGTTCCCAAACTTTCTCTTCTCTCTTTTTTTCTTGCATTCCCCTACCCTCAGGACCCTGACCTCGGTGTTTGTCGTGCCGGCCGCGACAGCTCCCTCCCTCTCTAACCTTTTTTTTTTCTCCCCCTCCCCCAGGGTCTTCTGTTAAGTTTCTCAGGATCCACATAAGAGTGAAAACATATGGTATCTGTCTTTTTCTGTATAATTTATTTCACTTAGCATAACACTCTCCAGTTCCATCCACATTGCTACAAAAGGCCATATTTCATTCTTTCTCATTTCTAAGTAGTATTCCATTGTGTATATAAACCACAATTTCTTTATCCATTCATCAGTTGATAGAAATTTAGTCTCCTTCCATAATTTGGCTATTGTTGAGAGTGCTGCTATAAACATTGGGGTACAAGTACGCTTATGCATCAGCACTCCTGTATCCCTTGGGTAAATTCCTAGCAGTGCTATTGCTGGGTCACAGGGTAGATCTACTTTTAATTTTTTCAGGAAACTCCACACTGTTTTCCAGAGTGGCTGCACCAGTGTGCATTCCCATCAAGAGTGCAAGAGGGTTCCCGTTTCTCCACATCCTCTCCAGCATCCATAGTCTCCTGATTTGTTCATTTAGCCACTCTGACTGGCGTGAGGTGTTATCTCAGTGTGGTTTTGATTTGTATTTCCCTATTGAGGAGTGACGTTGAGCATCTTTACATGTGCCTGTTGGCCATCTGGATGTCTTCTTTAGAGAAGTGTCTATTCATGTTTTCTGCCCATGTCTTCACTGGATTATTTGTTTTTTGGGTGTGGAGTTTGGTGAATTCGTTGTAGATTTTGGATACTGGCCCTTTGTCTGATATGTCATTTGCAAATATCTTTTCCCATTCTGTCGGTTGCCTTTTAGTTTTATTGATTGTTTCCTTTGCTGTGCAGAAACTTTTTATCTTCATGAAGTCCCAATAGTTCATTTTTGCTTTTAATTCCCTTGCCTTTGGGGATGGTCAAGTAAGAAATTGCTGCAGCTGAGGTCAGAGAGGTCTTTTCCTGCTTTCTCCTCTAGGGTTTTGATGGTTTCCTGCCTCACGTTCAGGTCCTTTATCCATTTTGAGTTTATTTTTGTGAATGGTGTAAGAAAGTGGTCTAGTTTCATTCTTCTGCATGTTGCTGTCCAGTTCTCCCAGGACCATTTGTTAAAGAGACTGTCTTTTTCTGTTGGATATTCTTTCCTGCTTTGTCAAATGTTAGTTGGCCATACGTTTGTGGGTCCAATTCTGGAGTCTCTATTCTGTTCCATCGGTCTATGTGTCTGTTTTTGTGCCAATACCATGCTGTCTTGATGATTACAGCTTTGTAGTAGAGGTTAAAGTCTGGGATTGTGATACCTCCCGTTTTGTTCTTCTTCTTCAATTTACTTTGGCTATTTGGGGTCTTTTGTGGTTCCATACAAATCTTAGGATTGCTTGCTCTACCTTCAAGAAGAATGGTGGTGCAATTTTGATTGGGATTGCATTGAATGTGTAGATAGCTTTGGGTAGTATTGACATTTTAACAATATTTATTCTTCCAACCCATGAGCATGGAATGTTTTTCCATTTCTTTGTATCTTCTTCTATTTCCTTCATAAGCTTTGTATAGTTTTCAGCATACAGATCTTTTACATCTTTGGTTAAGTTGATTCCTAGGTATTTTATGATTCTTGGTGAAATTGTGAGTGGGATCAGTTTCTTTATGTGTCTTTCTGTTGCTTCATTATTAGTGTATAAGAATGCAACTGATTTCTGTACATTAATTTTGTATACTGTGACTTTGCTGAATTCATGTATCAGTTCTAGTAGACTTTTGGTGGAGTCTGTTGGATTTTCCATGTATAGTATCATGTCATCTGCAAAAAGTGAAAGCTTGACTTCATCTTTGCCAATTTTGATGCCTTTGATTTCCTTTTGTTGTCTGATTGCTGATGCCAGAACTTCCAACACTATGTTAAACAACAGTAGTGAGAGTGCACATCCCTGTTGTGTTCCTGATCTCAGGGGGAAAGCTTTCAGTGTTTCCCCATTGAGGATGATATTAGCTGTGGGCTTTTCATAAATGGCTTCTATGGTGTTTAAGTATGTTCCTTATTTCCCAACTTTCTCGAGGGTTTTTATTAAGAAAGGATGCTGAATTTTGTCAAATGCTTTTTCTGCATCAATTGACAGGATCATATGGTTCTTATCTTTTATTAATGTGATGTATCACATTGATTGATTTGCAAATGTTGAACCAGCCCTGCAGTCCAGGAATGAATCCCACTTGATCATGGTGAACAATTCTTTCTATATGCTGTTGAATTCGATTTGCTAGTACCTTGTTGAGAATTTTTGCATCCATAATTCATCATGGATATTGGCCTGTAGTTCTCTTTTTTTGCTGGGTCTCTGTCTTGTTTGGGAATCAAAGTAATGCTGGCTTCATAGAATGAGTCTGGAAGTTTTCCTTCCCTTTCTATTTTTTGGAACAGCTTGAGAAGGATAGGTATTATCTCTGCTTTAAATGTCTGGTAGAATTCCCCAGGGAAGCCATCTGGTCCAGGACTCTTATTTGTTGGGAGAGTTTTGATAACTGATTCAATGTTTTCACTGGTTATGGGTCTGTTCAAGTTTTCTGTTTCTTCCTGTTTGAGTTTTGGAAGTGTGTGGGTGCTTAGGAATTTGTCCCATTTCTTCCAGGTTGTCCAGTTTGTTGGCATATAATGTTTCATGGTATTCCCTGATAATTGCTTGTATTTCTGAGGGTTTGGTTGTAATAATTCCATTTTCATTCATATTTTATCTATTTGGGTCATCTCCCTTTTTTTTCGGAAGCCTGGCTAGAGGTTTATCAATTTTGTGTACTTTTTCAAAAAACCAACTCTTGGTTTCACTGATCTGCTCTATAGTTTTTTTTTTTAGATTCTATATTGTTTATTTCTGCTCTGACCTTTATTATTTGTCTTCTTCTGCTGGGTTTAGGGTGTCTTTGCTATTCTGCTTCTAGTTTCTTTAAGTGTGCTGTTAGATTTTAGTCTATTTTTCTTTTTTTTCCCTCTTGTTTTAACATTGGGGAGCTCTACCTCGTTCCGGTTCCATTTCCCATTTTTTTTTAACTTTAGAGAAAGTAATCTCCATTGTATAAGAATTCTAAATTAGCTTTAAGATCATGTTGTTGTATTCCCCCAAATATTCATAATTAAGTACATTGAATAGGGAAGAAATGACACCTTCAGTATTTGTTTATTCTTTCCACCTAGACACATGCTTTTGTCCCCATCCATTCAAGTTTATTTCTAAACCTATTGATCATACTTGAACTTTTTTTCCATAAAGCACCTCATTAAAATATTACTGAGGAATTATTTTTTTCTCTCCTTCTCTCTCTTTTCTTTTTTGAGGGAGAGAGTGTGAGTGGGAGAGAAGGGCAGAGGGAGAGAGAGACTCTCAAGAAGACTCCATGCTCAATGTAGAACCCAACTTGGGGCTGGATCCCAGCCTGGTTCCATGGATCATGGATCATGACCTGAGCTGAAATCAAGAGTCAGTTGCTCAATGGATTGAGCTATCCAGGCACACCCTGAGGAATTATTTTTTTAAGTTTGAGAGTTGAATTAAATATTTGTTGTTTTTGGAAATTTCTGGTTTTGTTATATTATGTTATATTTGGAAAATTTTCTCAATTTTTAGTAATTTTTCTTTTTCTTTATTTTTTATTTACTTTTTAAATTTTAATTTATTTTTAAATTTACACCCAAGTTAGTTAGCATATGATGCAACAATGATTTCAAGAGTAGATTCCTTAATACCCCTTACCCATTTAGCCCATCTCCCCTCTCACAACCCCTCCGTAACCCTCTGTTTGTTTTCCATATTTAAGAGTCTCTTATGTTTTGTCACCTTCCCTGTTTTTATATTATTTTTGCTTCCCCTCCCTTATGTTCATCTGTTTTGTATCTTAAAGTCCTCGTATGAGTGAAGTCATATGATATTTGTCTTTCTCTGACTAATTTTGCTTGGAATAATACCCTTTAGTTCTATCCACGTATTTTTAAATCTTTGTGTTTTCTTGAACCACAAATTACATCACTTGGAAATAATTATAATATGGTTGTATTCATTCATTTATCCAATTCATAAGTATTTACTGAAATCTGTATAATCTGCGCAAGGTTAAGGTTATAATTTGGTTACTATAAATGTTAGGATTTTCCTTATTGAGTATTTTACTATATGCCAAGCAGTGTGTGAACCATTTTGCAAATTATCTGTAAACTTTATAAAAAAATATAATCTTGTTATTTTGTATCAATTTACAGTTGAGTAAATTGAGGCTCAGAGAGGTTGGTTTTTTTCTTTCCTTTTTTAAAAAAAATGCTTATTTTTGGGAAAGACAGAGAGGGGTAGGGCATGGGAGGAGCAGAGAGAGGGAGACACAGAATCTGAAGCAGGCTCCAGGCTCTGAACTGTCATCATGGAGTCCAACATGGGGCTTAAACCCACAAACTGCGAGATCATGACCTCAGCTAAAGTTTAACCCACTGAGCCACCAGGTGTCCCAGGTTGGGATTTTTCTAAAGCCATGATCTTCTGTGCACAAAGTTCATACCCTTTCTAATATTAAACAATTAATTCTTTCAAAACGCTTATGATTCAAGTAGGAAGCTATATACAGAGTAGTACAGAGTGCTATCTAGCTGCTGCAGTGTAATTCCACACAAATAGATTTGAAGCATAAAAAGAATAAAATATCTGTTTTAACGCTATTGGAGGTGAGGGGACCAGACAGAGGGCAGGTGGTAAAGGAATTCCTTAAAATGCTGCACAGAGTAGGTAACTTAAAACCTGAACCAATGTTTAGCCCATGATATCTGTCTAATAAATATTTTTGATGAATAATTAGGATGATACACATTTTCCATGCAGATAAAGATGGACAAGATACCCCAAGTAAAGTCTCTCAGAGCAAGGATATAGATATAAAGCAGCTTGTTGGTTCAGGAATCACATGTAGTTCCATATGGCTAAGGCAAAATACAAGGTAGAGTGGTACTATGATTAAGAGACGTGTTCCAGCTTTTGGACTTTATCCATAGACAGTAAGAGACATTGAAATCTCTTGAAAGAGACATTGAAAGTATTTTATAATCAGATGGAGCCTTTGGGAAGATCATTCTGGTTGTGGTGTAGTAAAAGGAGAGAAAAGATCAGTAAATGATGAGATCATTTTGGAAGATATTGCCAAGTTGAAGTAAGGGATGATAATGAAGGCCCCAAATAAGGTAGCAACAGTGGTGAGGTAGAGGCAAAGTTGGGAAAAATCAAAATCTGGAATTTTCAGGATTTAATATAGAGTTAAAGATACAGGTTAAATTAAAATAATCATTTCTATCTCAAGTCTCACAACATTGAAAAAAGATTCCTCAAAAAAATGGTAAGTGATAGCCAAATATCTGTGTGTGTGTGTGTGTGTGTGTATGATACAGTATAAAAAATATATATAGAAAAATTTTAAATATTTAACCAGAAAGTATATGATATAACACATTAATAAAATATGCATAAAGTTTTCATTATTACTTTCTGGAAAGTACTATCGCTTGTATAGTTTTTTCATAATTTCACTCATTAGCATGATGAATTATATTGATGAATTTCTGAAAAATGAGTTATGCTTTGAAATCTAAAATATATGTTGATTATTCTTTGTCTATATTATTAATTGTATACACAACTTTGAGTATTTACACATATGTTCCCATTAGTGTGTTTTGTCTACATGATTGTTTGCCAATATAAATTTTTTCTGTATTGTTTATCAAGATTATATTTGCTCTTTTGAATAGCTTTCCAGTTTTATTTATGACTTAAGATGTATAGGGGCGCCTGGGTGGCTCAGTCGGTTAAGTGGCTGATTTTGGCTCAGGTCATGATCTCGCGGTCCGTGGGTTCGAGCCCTGCATCGGGCTCTGTGCTGATAGCTCAGAGCCTGGAGCCTGCTTCTGTTTCTGTGTCTCCCTCTCTCTCTGCCCCTCCCCCATTCGTGTTCTGTCTCTCTCCACCTTTCAAAAATGAATAAATGTTAAAAAAATTTTTTTAAAAAGATGTATAAAAAGAGGGCGCCTGGGTAGCTTACTCAGTTCAGCATATAACTTCGGCCCTAGTCATGATCTCACAGTTCATGAGTTTGAGTCCCACATCAGGTGAGATGGAGCCCCCTTTGGGTGAGACCTGCTTCTCTCTCTCTCTCCCCCGCCTCTCTCTGCCACTCACTCACTTGTGCCCTCTAAATAAATAAATAAATAAATATCAAAGAAAAGATCTATTAAAAGAATAATCTGTTTCTTGAAATGTGGGGAGAGAAGCAAAGAAAAAGATCTTGTTCTATATACAACTGTAATATGTTGTAATATGTACAAATACATATTATAATATGTTGGAGATGATGTGAGTATAATTGTTAAGTTGTAATTTCTTCCTTAAGTATGAGTTAATTCTTCATGCATTTACATTTTTTTAAGTTTATTTATTTATATTGAGAGAGAGGGCATGCACTCATGAGTTAGGGAAGGGCAGAGAGAGAGAGAATCCCAAGCAGGCTCCATGTTCAGTATGGAGCCTTACAGGGGACTCGATCTCACAACAGTGAGATCATGACTTGAGCCCAAATCAAGAGTTCATCACTCAACTGACTGAGCCACCCAGGCGCACCCATGTATTTACATGGGTGTAAATACAATTTATTCCAGACTTTAGAATACCAATTTATTCCAGACTTTAGATTACTTATAGAACATGCTACTGTAATTTTAAAAATATCTCTAATCTAGTATTATACATGATTCCTGAGTGTATTTTCCATTTGATTAAGTTTTTAGAGGTTGGTCTACTTTGAGAGCTCAAAAGATTGGTTATTGGATTATTTTCAATCTTTCCCATTCATATCGTTCCATCATTTAAACAATTTTTAATGATTTTAAGTAGTATTTTATTCTTTTATAATGTCTTAAATTGACTGCTTAATTTTTTAACATTCTCTTTTTGTCATAAAAAATACCACCAACTTTCTTTTTAATTTTATTTCTTTATTTATGAGAGACAGACCTAACCTGAGCAGGAGGGGTAGAGAGAGGAAGAGAAAGTATCCCAAGCAGGCTCTGCACTGTCAGCACACAGCACAATGCTGGACTCGATCTCACAAACTATGATATCATGATCTGAGCTGAAATGAAGAGTAGGACACTTAATTGGCTGAACCACCCAGGTGCCCACCACCAACTTTTTATAAGACTATGAATTTAGGCAGAATATATCATTGCATACATGTTGTATGTTTTGTTATGTAGTGTTTCCACTTTGATTCTTTCTTTATAATTTGCTAATATATGCATTTATATTGTTCATTAAAATATATATACATACATATATGTGAACATATACAATTTATGTTATACACCTTACCGAATTTTATTATTATTGAAACCTAGATCACACTACAATTTATATTGTAATTGCATTTATTTCATCTTTTAAAAGCTAGGTAGATAGTGTGTATTATATGAAATAAATACTGACATGCATAGCTATAGCTAATATATATATTTCATTTGAACTAATATTCTTTTTCATAATCTTAATTTTTTTTAGTTAACCACTTAACATGAGATCTCCTCTCTTAACAAAATTTTAAGTGCCATTGTATTATTGTTGACTATCTGTAAAATTCTGCACAGAAGATTTCTACAGCTTATTCATCTTGCTTAACTACAACTTTATGCCCATCAATTAGTAACTTGTCATTTCCCCTTCCCCCAAGCCCCTGGCAACCACCATTCCAATCATTGATTCTATGAATTTGACTATTTTCTGTACTTCATTTAAGTGGAATCATGCAGTATTTGTTTTTCTGCAACTGGCTTATTTCACTCAGCATAATGTCCTCAAGGTCATCCACATTGTCACATATTGAAGAATTTTCTTCTTTCTTAAGGCTGAATAGTATTCCAGTGTATGGATATGCCCATTTTCTTTATCCATTCATTGGTTGATAGACATTTAAGTTGTTTGCACATCTTGGCTATTATAAACAGTGCTGTAACACAGGTGTGCTATCTCTTTGAGATCCTGATTTCAATTCTTTTGGATAAATACCAAAAAGTGAGATTGATGGATCATATGGTTATGACACAAAAAAGCACAGTCAACAAAACCAAAAATAAACAACTGGGACTACATCAAACTAAAAAGCTTCTGCATAACAAAGGAAACAATCAATTGTAAAGGCACCCTTGAAAATATTTGCAAACCATATATCTGATAAAGAGTTAATCTGCAAAATGTATAAGGAACTCCTACAATTTAATAGCATAAAAACTAATAATCTAATTTTAAGATGGTATAAAGAGTAGAATAAGCATTTCTCCAAAAAAGACCTACAAACAGTCAACAGAACATACAATGGCATAATGGCATAACATCACTCATCATTAGGGAAATCCAGATTGAAATTACAATGAGATATCATCTCCTATCTTCCAAGATGGCTATTACTAAAAAAACAAAAGACAACAAGTATTGACAAGGATATAAGGAAATATGGACCCATGCACACTATTGGGAATGTAAAATAGATCCACTATAGAAAACAGTATGGAGATTCCTCAAAAAAATTAAGAGTAGAGCTACCTTTGGCAAAATCTTGGGAAATGGCTTTCTTTACCCATTATGAAAGTGTTTCCATGGTACTAAGCAATTTCCTTTGTGATGATTTGCTTTCAACAAAAACATATTGTGATAAAATGAGGGACTGATTATAAGGATGTATATTTTTGGATTAAAAAAAGAGGAAAATTGAGCAAGTTTTTTTTTGTTTTTGTTTTTACTAAATTCTGACCAGTTTATCTTGGCAAAACCTGTTGGTTTAAGTCTTAACTATTGTCAGGTAGTCATCAAACATCTGGTGGCAGAAATCCTAATATTGGTTAATGACTAAAAAGAAATGTAAAAAGCCTTGTCAAAGTAGTTTTTAAAAACTCGAATTTGTGGTCTAACAATAAATATCCTCTCAGTCTTGAAATTTCAACATGTCTCCTACTTAAAACTTTGTTCCCAGTAGTATTTTGCAAAGCCTCCGACGAATCTCTTTGGTTTTGATGGAATAAATGATGGGGTTGAGCATAGGAGGCACAAAGAGATAGATCAGGGACATGAGTGTATGTACATACTGTGGGGCATGCCTCCCATAGCGAGCAACCATGGACACACCAACCATGGGCACATAGAACATGAGCACAGCACACAAGTGAGACACACATGTATTCAGTGTCTTAAGTCTTTCCTCCCAGGATGCAATGACAAGTACAGAGCGCAGTATGAGCACGTAAGAGAGAAGAATGAGTGCAGAATCCAGACCAAAGTTACAGATGACAATGAATTGACCATAAATATTATTGATGGTGATGTCACCACAGGGCAAGCGGATCAGATCTGGATGCAGGCAGTAAGCATGGGAGAGTACATTGGCCTTGCAGAAGGGCAACCTCTTCAGAAGGAAAGGCAGTGGGAAAACCATACAGAAACTGCGGATGATAACAGCCATGCCCATACACACCACACAGGCACCAGTAAGAACTGTGGCATAACGCAGTGGGTTACAGATGGCCACATAGCGGTCAAAGCTCATAACCAACAGAATCCCCGACTCTATGAAGGAGAAGAGGTGGATAAAGAACATTTGAGCCATGCAAGAATCAAAGCTGATCTTCTGTAAGTGGAAGCAAAATGTGGCCAACACCGTGGGCAGTGTGGAAAAGGACACACCTAGGTCATTAACTGATAACAGGGACAAGAAATAGTACATAGGCTGATGCAAACTCTGTTCCTCCTTGATAATGAAAAGGATAAGGGCATTTCCCACAATGGAGACAGTGTAGAGGGTACCAAGGAGCAGAAACACATAGTGTTGGGAGGTCCCCAGCCCTGAGAACCCTGTCAGGGTAAAGGGAGGCAACTCTGAGCTGTTGTGGGGGTTACCTCCCATATTGGCATTACTGCTTAGACTCTAGGACCACTGTCCTGTAAAGAAGATAAACATACAGTTTAAATCATGACCTAGACCTAATATCCTAAGACTCTTATATATCATCCAGCCCTTTATTTGTAGCATTAATCAATCTTGCTCCCCAAATCATTCATCCTTCTCTCTTATTGTCAACACTATCTCTGGAATTATCTGAGTGTTCTCTTTTATACAGCTAGCGAAACAGGTCACATTGCCTTCCTTTACACCTGTGCCTAACACCACAATGCTTCTTCTCACATTCAAAGCTATGAACTCTTTTCATCAATCTCTGGGCATCTTTTTCCTCAAGACCTAAAATCAAACTGTCTTTATCGCTACTTCCTTGACTATCCCACCTTCTTCCTGAACGTTTCGCTTAGTCATTGAACCATAAACTTTTCCTCTTTCCACTCTCTAATGCTACTGAACCTTTATTACCTTATTATGATTCTCCAGCTTCCTCACTCCTGTATAGCCTGTCAGTTCTTCTATCCATCCATCCATCCATCCTGATAAAATATAAATGGGTAGAAAGAGGTGGTCAGTACTAAATCAGTAGTTCTGGTTTCAATCCTCAAAATTTCCTTCCTTGTACCTCAGGATACCCACATTGATCTCTTTGTTGCTATCCAAACATGAACTGCAGGTCCTCAGCTCCCTGAAGCAGCCCTGAATGTGATAACATAGCCATTAGATCCATCTTCTAGGGCCCAGGACCAGCGATGCCCTCTGTCATGGATATTTGTTGGCCATGGCCAGCAGAGGTAACTTGTCTTCCTGCTACCACCTTCATAGCTATAGGTTTGTGTCTCCTTTCATGCCCACTTCTCTGCCAGTCCTGCATTATAGCTTTGTGAATCCTGTCTTCCCTCCTGACTCAGTTCCAAGAACTCAGCCGTGACTCTCGCTCACTGTTGAGCCCCTTCTGTGCTTAGTGCAAGGTGTTGCACAGGAGATGTACTCACTAAGTCACTGATCCCTCCTGGGTTTTTGTTCTCTTTGTTGTAAACTGGAGATTTTAAGAAACCGAGCTAACAGGGTTGTGGAGATCCAAAAGTGGACAGTTGTGAAAACTTTAAGGACTTTGCAACTTGGGTTCTATAGCCTTCTGTCTGCCCTCACCTCCAGCTGCTCATCTGCCTTTGCCAAACCTCCATCTGACTCAGGACTGCTCTATCCTCTCTTCTCAGGATGCATTTCCCCCTGCATTCCATATTCTTAGTACCACTTTGTCTTCTCTACCTGAAAACTCTTCCTAAACATTTTTATTTGTCTCTGCATGAAATGTGCAGACACCCTTGATTTTAGTTTCTTAACACTAAGTAAGGTCCTGACAAGTGGTATCCAAAGCAGTCGGTGTCTTCTTATATATGCGCCTCATACCAGCTATTCTGAGAAAAGTGAGGGGTGATTGTTACACCAAAGCATCTATGTCCAAGTTTAGCCTGTTGGGGTATCCCTGCTGAGACAGTCATGTCTGAAACAGAAAGCATGGCAGGATTTTAGAGAACAAGAGCTACAGATAGAAAATACAGAACTGGGAAGGTGGTAAAGGTGAAAGTGTACAGGAAATCAAACAACCTGACTCAAATTATGGAGAGCCTTTCCTCCTTCTGACTGTCATACTATAGCACTCAGGATTTCTAAGTTAGGGGAAGAGTGCCTTAAGGCTTGAGATTTTGTGCATCTGACACTCCAGTTTACCTACCTGAGAGAGCTGTGCACATGGAAGGTGCAGAGGAAGGAAGAGCAGTAGTGGGGGCCCTGAATGCCTTACTCCAACCCCCAAATGGTTACTTGTGCCAACTCTCTGGCCTGACAATATAAGGTTGCATTCAGGAAGTCCCTTGAGCTTATACCTGCTCAGGTACTCATGGACTGCTGGGAACATGGAACATCTACACATATATTTTACAGCCAAAGAAATTGGGTTTAGCAAGAACCCCTCAGATACCTAATGTTTGCCTGCAACTCACCAGGCTGAAAAATGTAGTATCTTTTCAAAACTCCCACTCATATGTAAGTCAGACCAAAGGATTCAGTGTCTCACCTAATGCACTCCTAGACCTTGCAGTCACACTGATTGCCATGCAAAAAGGTCAGGAAATTACCCAAGCCCTGATCAATACTCATGGGTTTATCAGTATCCTGTGTCTACTGGCCCTTTGTCAAAAGTCTCTTCAAATTTTCCCATATGGAAAGAAAAAAAATACTGTCTTTTCATTTACAGCAAGGTAACAATTCTTACCCTAAAGTTCTATGGTATAAGGTGTATGTTAACAAAAGTAACTATAAATGGAGTCCTTCATTCAATAGTAGACATGATTTTAGTCTTCAGAAATGTGTAGATGAATAAGCATAACATTTCATAGTCTAGTTGGGGAGAATCCTAAGGAAACACCTCTTCTATATTTCAGTGAATTCAATGATAAAAGATACAAGGCAGAGTTTAGGAAAGAATAAAGGAGGGGAATTTACAATATTCTAGGGCAGCCAGAGAAGATTTTCAGGTGTATCTCTTGTTTTTCAAATTATGAGCAAATATTATTTAAGTGAATATGGCAGGCAGAATGCCCCCCCACAAATATGTCCAAGTTTGGTACCTATGAGTAGGTACATTTCATGGCAAAAAAGGACTTTGAAGATATAATTAAGATTATGGACCTTAAGGATTTGGTGGGGGGGGGGGTGACTTAAGTATACCAAACTGATTCACATGAGTCCTTAGAAACAAAGAACTTTCTCAGGCTGGAATCAGAAAAATGTGGCAGAAAAAGTCAGAGAGATTCAAAGCATGAGAGGCACTTGGTCCACAATTACTGGAGGGAGTTGAATGAATAGCATGAGAGTAGTGTAAACAGCCTTTAGGAGCAAATGCCATCCCCTGGCTGGTAGCCAGCAAGGAAATTGAAACTTTAGTCCTACATTTACGAGGAATGGAATTCAACCAACAACTTACATGAGCTTCAAAGCAGCTTCTTCTCCAGAGCCTTCAGTAAGGAACTCAGCCTTGCCATCACTGTGATTACCTTGAGAGATCCTAAACATTAGGGGTTTCTGGACTTCTGACCTACAGAATCTATGAGATAAGATTTTTTTTTTATTTTTTTAAGCTGCTAAGTTTGTGATAATTTCTGCCAGCAGCCAGAGAAAACTAACACAGTGAGTCTCAGGCAGAAGGGAGAAGATGAGGAAAGAACAAAAGAAGGGTCATTTCTGGCAGATGAGAAAACACAAACACAGGTATGAAGTCTTGAAAAGCAACACTGGAGAGGAGAA
The DNA here is from genome assembly GCF_016509475.1 of Prionailurus bengalensis. Lineage (NCBI taxonomy): Eukaryota > Metazoa > Chordata > Mammalia > Carnivora > Felidae > Prionailurus > Prionailurus bengalensis. The sequence continues at coordinate 62,112,376 of NC_057346.1, forward strand.
TGGGAGACAGAAAGGAAGGGTTTAGGAGGCTTAAAAAATAAGTTGGAAATGAGTGAGAAATTAATTCATCAAAGCCAGACAATATATCATCTCAATTGAGAGTCCAAGAAATTTGGAGAAGAGTGTTGTCTATGCCATTGCTCTACACAGGAGAAAGAAATGTTAAAAAACAAGACACTGTGCCCAACATCGAGTCACTTGTGTAAGCCCCACACCACCAAATAGAGACTTAGTTATAGATTGGCTATTCCAGGAATGGAATCTTAAACCAGTCCATCAGGAACTCCCTGACTGGCACTTGGGAAGCAATCTGCCTGATGGACTTCAGTCATCCCCTCAAGGAAAGTAAACTTTCAATAACCAAACCACTTTATTGCGTAGTATAACTTCCTTGTTCCCTCTCCTTTCTGCCTGTACAAGTCTTTATTTTGTACAGCTCCTCAGAGCCCCTTTCTATTTGCTAGATTGGATGCTGCCTGATTTAAATTGATTTTTGCTCAAATGAAGTCTTAAAATTGTTGTTCGGTTTATCTTTTAACAGAAGATAAGTACAAACTTAGTGATAGGACGTTGAGCGTTCCTGTCTAATCCCACCAACATTCTTCTGAAATGAGAGTAAGATCATCAGCTGGGAGTAAGAGGTTGGGGGCAACAGATGTGAGCAATTTGTGAAGAGAGAAAGTATGAGATAGGAAACATGGAAGCGTGTATGACCAATAGTGAGTCTTATTACAGTTTGGGCTAATTCATGAAGCCATTGAGTATATCATTGCTTCTAATCTGTCCAACCTCTTCATCACACTACTCTTCTAGTAAATGCTTTTTAGTCTTCTTGGTAAGTTCTCCTTGAAGCTCTCTGTTCTCTTGCTTCAGTCTATATCAGTTGCTTCTCAGGTCTCTCATGCAAATAGCAGCAAGGAATCTGTCCTCCTATTCTCCTGGGGTTGGAATTCCATTTCTTGGATCATGTATCTTCCTCTTTTGTCAGCGTCCATATTTGTTTGCTGGAGGTCTTTCCTCTTCACACTTTATTTTAAGGACATTTTTTATTAAATTGCATACCGCCTTTTCATTTCTATGCAACCTGTTTTTCTCTCCTTTCCCTGTTTGTAGAAAAACTTTCCTGTGCCATCCATAGTGCTAAGTACCCTAAATGTTTGGTAGCAATCCCACTGCATGTATGTGAGAGGGTGGAGGGTTTCCCTCAACATCCAAGCAATTCTCTGATATCAGCTTCGTGTCCTATATTTCAACTCGATTCTGACAACTGTCTACCCAGCCTCAAATCCCACAGGTTTAAATCTCAGTCCCACAAGTCTGCCCTTTGCTTCAGATGCTGTTAGCAAGCCAAGATTGTTACCTGTGCTTCTGATTGACTGGCAACAGATTGGAGTTCCCATGACCTGCTCCTTGGACTTCAGATACCAGTCATAAGTCCAGATTGTTACTTGTACTTCTGAGAAATTGGCTACAAATCAGAAGTCCTCATGACCTGCTCCTTGGGTTCTTAATTTGTTGGAGCATCTCGCAGAACTCAGGAAACCCCATTTTCTCACTAGATTACTGGCTTAGATAGTGATGTTAAAACAATCACTATCTAGATGAAGAGATACATAGAGCAAGGTCTTAAACAAGGGATCTTCTATTCTCATGAAGTTTGGAACCTGGCACGGTAACATATAGAAATGTTCTTTCACCTAATCTGGAAGATCTCCAAGCCTCCTCTTTTGGGGATTTTGTGAAGGCTTCATTACATAGGCATGATTGATTAAATTATTGGCCATTGGTGATCAATTCAGCTTCCATCCTCCTCCCCTCCTCAGAAATTGCAGGGTGAGACAGAAATTTCCACCTCTCTATTTTTGGTTGTTTCCCCTGGCAACCAGCTCTTATCCTTACATGCCTTCCCCAAGTCACCTCATTAACACAAGCACAGTTGTTGGTGGAAAGAAGCTTGTTATTAATGAGACATCCATTTCACTTTTATGGCTCTGAAGTGTTTTCAGGAACTGAAGACAAGAGACCAAATGCTATAAAAAAAGATGTTCCCATTGCTCTTATCCTTTAAGAAATTCCAAGCGTTTGGGGAGCTGTGAGCCAAGAGCTGTGGATAAAGACAATATCTATGAGAAATCTATATTTGGCCATCTGAATGAGCAAATATGTATTTCTTCTAAATCACAATATTTCACACCCTCACAAAATTCATATCTTATTTTGGGACATATAACTATAAAATAATATGCAAGTCATGATCCTCTTCACCTTCCTGGGTAGAAACATAGTCACCTATTTTTCAAGGGGATAATTATGGACATTTCTTCATCTAGGAAACAGAAAATAGCAAGCAGATAAGACTATATATGACTGGGGTTTTTTCATTGCTCTGAAATCATTGAGTCAGATCTGATCTTTATTTTTCTATATCCACCCTAGATGTGTTACAAGTAGGGGGATAAGAGGGAGTTCCTTGCTATATGTTTGTGAGGGTCCACACTGGAAGCCCTTTATGAGATGGAGGTATAGCAACATATATCCTCAGATAGCAGTGTGAGGTGTGCTGAGTAGAACCTAAGGGAGGTAGGCACAGAAACAGACTCTTGGCCCCCAAATGAAGCTTCGAAATTGTGTAGAAGGGACCCAGATTCCATACAGTGATACTTCCTATGCCCTCTACTCCAATGTGTGCATCCAGAAGGCTCTCATTGAACCAACACCAATATGGAGAATGCCTTAACTTTCTGTTCCATGAAATAAATATATTGGCATTTGCTTCCAACAAATGTGTCTGCTCAAGCAGACACACAGACTTGGATGGTCCTTGGAGGTACTTCGAGCTCATAACAAGTGGGTGAACTTGGTTTTGCTTGAAGAGACCGCATACAATTCATGTCACAAGAAGAGACTAAAGAAGCCAAGAGCTCAGATAAGATGTATCTGATGACCTGGACACCCAGAGCCTTGTGAGCATGTTGGAGTAAACACAGTTCTCTTCAGTAAACCAGGTCACAGTCTGACACTTACCTCTGTATTGGCAAGTTACAGATCCAGGCAGAGTCATAAATGTTCTATCTAATGGACTGAACAGAAGAAGACTTAAACAGCAAATATCTGCTGAATTTCTTTTAGACGAGGGCGATTTTTAAGGCCAAGAGAAAAGTACTGAGTGTTTTTATTTATAGAATGTGATGTGGAAAATAGCCCAGAGGCTCCCAGAAAGGTTTTCACAGGTATGGAAATGAGCCAAATAGTTGCTTCAAAATCCATCAGATTTAAAGGAGCAAGCAAAAGTACTGTCACCAAAAGCATATATTGTCCACTTATTAAGGCAATAACCTTATTATAAGTCATATTTGTGACAGAACCAAGATCATTAAACAGCAATATTGTTTCAAAAAATATTTCTTTATGTACCTGCTAAAGGCCAGGCATAGTGCTGCCACTGTACTGAAATTGCTACGGGTATACTTTATATAGCATAAAAGGTCTGAGCAATATAAATATGCAAGGTACATTTGTGGCAGGTTTGAAGATTGCAAGTACAATTTATTTTTTATTTCCTTTGGCCAGATCCATAATGCATATGGTATTTAGACTATGAACAACGTAAGTCTTCATATAGAATTGTTCTTTAATAAAATTATGATCTATGTTAGAGTAGAATATTTTAGGAATATGGTAATTCATTGAAGTATAAAGAGATGGTTGGTAGGTAAATATACAGGAAGATAATAACTTATTAATTCATTTCTTTACTTATTGAACATGTTTGGTATATTTCAGGCCCTCTGTTAGAGACTGAAGAGTATAAACATACATAAGACACAGTCCTTGTGCATGAGTTGTTTACAGTCTGGTGGAGGAGACAAACTACCCAAACTAATGAATATGATTAAAGTAAATTCCAAGGACAGTGGGGATGGAAAGCAGGTATAAAACAGTGCTACTTAGGGTTCAAGAAAGTCTTAGACAAAATATTTATTCAGACTCTGGTTTATACCCATGATGTTTTGAAGCTAAACCCTGAATTTTGCATTTATTCTTGCTAAATAAAAATAATATAAGCAAATAAAATATGTGTATTATCATATAATTTTTAAAGCAGTTTATTTTATTCACTCTTCAAAACAAACATATGAAGTAGATAAATCAGAGATTAGTGTCTCATTTTACAGATGAGGAAATTAAGACTGAGAAGTTCAGCCCACTTACTCAAGAAGTCACCTCTTTGGATGGGTTAAGTAACCTTATTGTGCTGATGTTTTCACAATATATACATGCATTAAATCATCATATTGTACATCTTGAACTTATACAACATCGATTTCAGTTATATCTCAATAAAGCTGGAAAAAAATAAAGATAAAAAAAGATGTCACCTGTGATTTACATTTCTCTCCATAATAATGGGGGACAGAGAGAGAGGAAATGCTTCTTGATATGAGATTCTGATCTTAAAAATGTATTATTAGTCCATATGTTTATTCATTAATGTATTCACTTATGCTTTTCTTCTATTGTTCATCCATTATTATGTATTAATCTATTTTTTTCACTTACTCTTTCATTATTGCTGTAGCATCATCAGACATTATCTGAATGGAGGGACTATAATAAGTCTGATGGGGATGGACAGAGTGGTTGAAAAAGTTGCTGTTTTAGGGAGCTCAGATTCCATAAGGGGAAAGCAGATAGATATGAAAGAGTGAGGGAAAGGTCATAGGAGAGAAGCAAAGGGCTGTTGAATTCAATGGAGGTTGGCAGAGCCAAGTGCTTGCATATTTCAGCACCTCCCATGTGAAAAGAATATACCAGGAATCCTTAAGTCTAATTCTGACTATTTAAATATTGTAGCTGTTGGATTAGTCAGGGCTCTCCAGAGAAACAGTACCAATAAGATGTGTATATAAAGAGATTTATTGTATTTACTATAAGGAATTGGCTGTCACGATTACAGAGATGCAGAAGTCTAGACCTAGGAGAATTGTTGGTATAGTTCCAGTCCAGATATGAAAACCTGAGAACCAGGAAAACCAATGGTATAAGTCCAAGCCTAAGACCAAAGGCAAGAAAAGACTAACCTCCCTGCTTTGAGACAATCAGACAGAGATGTCTTTCTTTTATTCTTGGACTTTTACTTTATTCAGTCATTCAGTGGATTGGAGAGGCCCACCTACACTGGGGAAGGGAATATGTGTTACACAGTTTATCAATTCAAATCTCAACCAGAAACACCCTCACAGATACACACATAAATAATGTTTAACCAAATATCTAGATTCCTTGTGGCCCAGTCAAGTTCACATGTAATATTAACCATCACAACTTGACTTTTCAAACGGCATGATGGGAAGAGCTCTGTCTCCTGGAAACATCAGAAATTAATCACCCAAGCTAAGCTTGCATACTGGTAAAGATGTGATACCTAGCCCGTAATTAGTCCCTCTTTGCCCTTGTCTTTTTCAGAATTGTGCAGGCCCATAACCAGAAGTCCTAACCATGTCACCAAGTATCTTAAAAATAGTTCCCTGCTTCTCCAGAAAATAATCTCACCCTGTAGTGATAGTTGACATTCTTTGGGTTATTCTTGAAAAGAGACCATTTTTGTGTTTCTAAAGGACATTGAATTTTTGATTTATGGATAAGACCCAAGATGGTTCTGGCAGGTGTTGGCCCAATATACCAGACTAAATGATTGTGCATTGATCTTATACCTCAAAGTGTAACATTAACATTCTTTGGATTGATCTTCTCTTCCAATGGTGTCTGGATGGTTATACCTCCAAGACAAAATCCTTCACAGTTTTTAGCTCTACCAAAGACTCAGGACTTAACCCTAAAGAGCATCTTGAGGAGCCTGCGACGTATCTCCTTTGTCTTGATGGAGTAGATGATAGGATTGAGCATGGGAGGCACAAAGAGGTAGAGAATAGACATGAGGATATAGACAGCATGGGGCAGGCCAGCATCAAAACGATGCACAATGGACACACTTACCATGGGCACATAGAAGATGAGCACAGCTAGGATGTGGGACACACATGTGTTCAGTGTCTTGATGCGCTTTTCTCCAGAGGCAATGGCAAGCACTGATCGCAAGATTAGTACATAGGAGATGAGAATGAGTGCAGAGTCCAGGCCAAAGGTGAATAGCACAATGGACAGCCCATAGTGGCTATTGAGGGAGACATCAGTACATGCCAGCTTAATCATATCCACATGAAGGCAGTAGGCATGGGAGAAGATGTTCTGGGAGTGGCAGAAGGGGAGTCTGTGCAGCAGCAGTGGGAAGACAAGGATAAGGGCAAAGCTTCGGAGGACAGCACACAGTCCCATTGCCACAATGCGGGCATTAGTGAGCACTGTAGCATAGCGCAGTGGGTGGCAGATGGCAACATAGCGATCGAAGCTCATAGCCACAAGGATGCCAGACTCTGTCCAAGAGAAGAGGTGGATGAAAAACATTTGGGCCAAGCAGGCATTAAAGGCAATCACCCTGGCATGGAAGCAGAGGGCAGCCAGCACGGTCAGCAATGTGGAAAAGGACACTCCCAAGTCATTGACTGAAAGTAGAGATAAAAAGTAGTACATGGGCTGGTGCAAGCTCTGCTCCTCCTTAACAATGAGGAGGATCAGGGTGTTTCCCACAATGGAGATGGTGTAGAGCAGCAGAAGAGGGAAGGATGGCCAGGATTCCATGGTTTCCATTCCTGGGAAGCCCGTCAAGATAAATGTGGGAGCATCAGAGGCATTGATTTTGAAGTTACCCATGAGAAGCTGGCTACATGTGTTATCAGCCAGCACAACTGTGTCTAAGACTACTATTGTGCCTAGAGAGGAAAAACAACACAAAACTTTATAAACTGTGATCACACATAGATTTTATTCCTAAAATACACTGATATTGGGGCGCCTGGGTGGCTCAGTCAGTTAAGCATCCAACTCTTGATTTCAGCTCAGGTCATGATCTCATAGTTCATCAGATTGAGCCCCATATCAGGCTCTATGCTGACAGAATGAAGCCTGCTTTGGATTTTCTCTCTCCCTCTCTCTATCCCTCACCCATGTGCATGCATGCATTCTCTCTCTCAAAATAAATAAATAAAAGGATGGATTGGGAGGATGAAGAGGAGGTCATGAAATGCTAGCCATCAACAGAAAGACTTCTTTCTTAGACATCTTTCAGAAAGACTAGATTAAGACTCTTCTTCAGGGTGGTTGACTAGTTCATTAAGTGTCATTGGCAACCCTCTGGACACCTTCAATGTGGCCATCATAACATCTGTCCTTCAAATGCCTCAACTTTCATAGCCATGATCTTAGCTAACCCCCAAGAGATGTTCACACTTATATCCAGTCTGACAGATGAGGAACCAAGGTTCAAGAAAGGAAAGAGAATTAGTCCAGATTTTCTTGGAAGGCAGTTACATGGCTGGAACTAACATTCACTAATCCAATTTCTACCTGAGGAACTTACGTGGTCTACAGTCCCACATTTAATACTGGAAGAGTCCATTCAGGACCCCTGGAAAATCAAAATATCTCAAGAGGCATTGGAGAATACTAGTTAAGAATATGGTGCCAGAACATCCTGGGTTTGAATCCAGTGACATTAGGTAAATTTCTTAAACTCTCTTCTCCTGTGTCTTTACTTTTAAGACAGGAATAAAAGAAAGTTGCCCTATGGATATGGATACATGCATATGTAAGACAGAAAGAGAGAGACAGAGGAAGAGAGAGAGAGAACTTGGACTTGAAATAGGTCCTGCCCACAGTAAGCATTACATAAGTACTGCTATTATTTTTATTATTTAAAAGTTGTTGGGGGCGCCTGGGTGGTGCAGTCGGTTAAGCGTCCGACTTCAGCCAGGTCACGATCTCGCGGTCAGGGAGTTCGAGCCCCGCGTCAGGCTCTGGCCTGATGGCTCAGAGCCTGGAGCCGGTTTCCGATTCTGTGTCTCCCTCTCTCTCTGCCCCTCCCCCATTCATGCTCTGTCTCTCTCTGTCCCCAAAAAAATAAACGTTGAAAAAAAATTTGTTTTTAAAATAAAAGTTGTTATTTTAATAGCATGTTTAGATGGAAAATAAATCGCACATCGTGCTTTCCAAAAACACAAAAGTCATTGAATGTGTTTATATTAAACTTAAATTTGTATTTTTAAATCACTTGTTATCACATAATAGATCACGGTACAGACCAGCAGAAGTAAATTGCTAAAGGTTGAAAATTAAGCAAAAAAAATTATAACACTGAAAACATTCTATCCATTACCTTATTTTTTCCTATGAGTTGTTAAGGAATAGCATTCTTTCATTTCCATAACAGACCATTGTGTTTCATCTCAGAGACAGTCAAAGTTCAATAGGGAGTAGAAGAGTAGAAAATGCGAAACACTGCCTGATTCAGCCCAAGTGAGGTTGTGAGGAGAGGTGATAAAGGAGTATTAATTTTACATCTTCCCTTTTGGTATCCTGCATTGTGGAATTTCAAAAAAAAAATTTAGGGAGGGAGTTACATTTAAGAATATTTCGTAATATTCTAAAGTATGTCCAGAGAACCTTGCATACCCTGTAATAAGTGGCTTTACCTGCTGTTTTTGGAATTTATTTTTTCTAATTAAAAAAAATTAATGTTTATTTCTGAGAGAGAGACTGAGTGTGAGTGAGGGAGAGGCAGTGAAAGAGGGAGACACAGAATCCAAAGCGGGCTCCAAGCTCTGAGCTGTCAGCACAGAACCCAATGCGGGGCTCAAACCCATGAACTATGAGATCATGACCTGAGCCAAAATTGGCCGCTTAACCAACTGAGCCACCCAGGCACCCCTGGTTTTGGAATTTAGGTGTTAGATGCCTTCTACTTCTCATGGATGGTTCCTAACCTTTGAGTGGAATTATTCACCACTGAGTAATTTATTATTTATGTAAACTTTGGGGGGAAATTTGCTTTAGCCCTGCCATAGTGCACATATTATATCAATGAACAATCAAATTAGAAATCAGAGAGAAATTCCCTGCTAGATGGATAAGGGTCTGAGACAAAGCTTCAGAGAACTACTGCTGAGGACCGGGATGCTGAGCAGCAGCACTGGACTTGAAGAGGGAGGAGGATGGAGCAGATAAGCCCTGGGAAGCCTGTTCAGTGCAATGAGCTCCCATTAGTACCACACAAAGAAACTGACTGAGGATTTTAGAGGAGATAGTCTTAAGGAGATGCATGGGTCACTCTCTTCTTGAGCACCCACCCCTGGATTTCATCCCATCATGCCACATGTTCCACTATAAGGAAGTCTAAATTGTCCCAAGTAAAAGACTACTCCTGGAGAGGGTCAGTTTTAGTACCTCCTTCCTGTCCTAATTAGAGATGATAGAGTTCAACTGAATGTTCTATTCTGTTCTTTATTTTTTCAGTGTTCAGGCAAAGCAAATAGTAGGGCAGAAGATGAAGACAGAAATGATAACTTGACAAAGAGAGAAGAACTGAAGGACAGGAAAGAGACAGAAAGGAGGGGATAAAAAATACAGAGGAAATAATATGGAAATGGGAGAGTCAAGTGAAGGAAAGAGGGTGCCAAACATAGGGAGACAGTGACTAGAACATTAAAGATGGAGAGGAAGAAAGAAGACAAATAAGGCCAAGAACACCTCTTAACACTGAGAACATTACAACGTGATGCCTCAGCAGCTCCATGAGGGTGGGCTGGGTTTTCCTCAAGCTAGGCCAAGGATGCAGAAGGCCCTAGACACACCACACTTCACGGGAGCTGCCTGCCAGGCTCTGGGAAGTGGAGGGGCTATGGGAAGCCATTCATATCCCCCAGTCAAACCCAGATGGGAATAGGTTTCTCACAGGGGATCCCAGCGGACTCTGCTTGCTGTCTATTCCATGGATGATCCAGACCTGTTTGTGAAGACCAAGACTCTCAGACTCTTCTCCTAGCTGAGCAGGGCTTACCTGCCCCCACACCATGTCTTCATGGCTCCTGAGATCCTCTTAAGGATGAGTTTTAAGGCACCTCTGGCATATGAGGAGTGTGAATACCAGGGGGCCCAGTGATTGCAAACAGTAAGCTAAGAATATAACTCATTCTTCCTTATCTTAAGCTCCAGAATTTCTTTTCCCCACACCATGTCCCTACCCTAAGGCTCTCTTCTTAGGGGACTTTCGGAAACCAGAATGTAAGGTTGGCTTGGGTCATTGGTGACAGAAAAACAATAATCATCAAGGATACTGGGTGTTTACAATGTTCCCTAAACTCCTTCAAGAGCTCTATGAGCATTGTCTCTTTCTATCCTAGCAACCACATTTAGATGGAAATGTTCACTTCTCATTTTACAGATGAGAAACATGATGCCAAGGGGGTTAAATTAAGTCCAAAATTATATCATTGAGTGGCAGAGCTACATCCATAGACTGTTCATTTATTCACTTAACATTTTCAGAAAACCTAAAAAAATGTATCCAGCAATGACCGTGAAACATGCATCATATGCCTGATAATCACTATCATCTTTATCTTTTTCCCCATTTATCCTATCTTTCATATTTGCTTGTCTTTCTTGCCTTTGTCTTTCTTTCTCTTTATGCAAACTCCCTCAAAAATAACTAGAGAAAACAAGAGAGGAAAAAAGGATAAAAGAAACAAAAATTATTCTCTCTCATCCTATGACTGTAAATGTCTGGCTTTCCCATAAGACCACTAGCTAATATCTGGGAGACAGGCCTGACTCCTTCCTCAGTACCCCCCAACCAAACCCAGGGCTTGTATTTGCTATATGCATGACATCACATCTATGGTATCACATATACAGCGAGTCCCAGGCAGTTGAACCTTTAAGTTTCAAAGATTACTTGATTCTCTGATTTCTTTTTTAAAATTTTGCTATTAATATATAATTCACGTCTTATAAAATTCAGTTTTTAAGTATATAAATCAGTGATCTTTAGTGTATCTGCAAAATTGTGCAGTCATCACCAACATCAAATCACAGAATGTTTTCATCACTCTGAAAAGAAACTTCCTGGCCATTAGCAGTCACTCCCCATTCTCATCTACCCTAGCCCCTGACAACAACTAATCCATTTTCTGTTGCTTTCGACTTGACCATTTCTGAACATTTTATCTAAATATAATCAAATGTGCTGCTTTTCATGTCTGGCTTCTTTTATTTAGCATGTTTTCAAGGTTCATTATATATCAGTACTTAATGTCTGATAAAATTTCCATTGTATAAAATATACCACATTTTATTTGTGTAATAGTCACATGATGGGTATTTGGATTGTTCTCATTTTGAGGCTGCAAATAATACTTCTTTGAATATTAATGTATAAACTTTATTATAGAAATATATCTTTGGTTCTTTGGAGCATGTAGCCAAGAATAAAATTGCTGAGTCACTTGGTAACTGTATGTTCACCTGTTTGAAGAAAAGCCAAAAAAAAAAAAAAAAAAGAAAAAAAAAAAAAGAAAAGCCAAAAGGTTTTCCAAAGTGGCTTCACCAATTTACATTTCATCAGCAATGTTTGAGGATTCCAGTTTCTCCACATCTTTGCCAACTTTGTTATTTTATGTTTTGTTTTTTTTTGTTTTCCTAATAGGAATGCAATGGTATCTCATAGCAGTCTTGATTTGCATTTCCCAAATGACCGATGAAGCTCAACTTCATACCATGTGCTTATTGGTGTGCTTACCATGTGCTATTTGTATGTCTGTTTTTGCAGAAATGTCTACTCAAATCATTTGCTTATTTTTAAACTAGTTTATTTGACTTTTTGTTGTTGAGTTGTAAGATCTCTTTATGTATTTTGGATATGAAACTATTGTTAGATATATGATTTGCAAATATTTTTCTCCACTTTCTTCGCAGTGTCCTTAAAAGCACAAAAGGTTTGTTTTTTGTTAAGTCCAATTTATCTATTTTTTCTTTGGTTTCTTGTCCTTCTCATGTTATACCAAAACAACCATTGTCTAATACATGTGAGTTTTCTTCTAAAGGTATTATAGTTTTATCATTTCTCAGCTTTTTGGCTAAGATCAAGTGTAAAGGTGTTAGAGTTTTACACCTTACATGTAGACCTTTTATCTATTTGAATCAATTTTTTACATGTTTATTTATTTTGAAAAAAAAGAGTATGAGTGGAGGAGGGGCAGAGAGAGAGAAAGAGAGAGAATCCCAAGTAGGCTCCATGCTCAGCACAGAGCCTGACACGGGGCTCAATCTCACAACTGTGAGATCGTGACTGAAGCCAAAATCAAGAGTCAGGTACTCAACTGACTGAGCAGCCCAGGTGCCCCAGAGTTAATTTTTTAAAATTTTGAGTTAATTTTTGTATGTAAGTTGAGAGAAGGGTCCAACTTCAGTCTTTCTCATGTAGATATTCAATTATCCCACCAACATTTGTTGAAAAAAAATTATTATTTACCCATTAAACAGTCTTAGTATCATTGTTGAAAATTCATTGACCATAGATGTATGGGTTTACCTCTGAACTGTCAGTTTTCTTCCATTAGCCTGTATGTTTACCCCTTACATTGGTATCATACTGTCTCAAATAATCTAGATTTGCAAAAGAGAGAACAGACTGCATGGAAATCTGAGATACTGTTTCCGGTCAGTGAAAGGATTTTGGAGAATATTCACGTATAGACAATAAGAATCAAAGGGATCTTCTGATTTCACTGAGGAAGGACAGGAAAAGGCCCACTATATTCTCCTCCAGCTTTCTTATTAAGGGCACTGACATTATCAGCCATGGCCTAAACATTTCTATGCATCGTTAACTATTTTCTCTCAACTGTGTTGTCCAATTAGTTGTCAAATCTTGTAACATTTCTTCAAATTGCTTTGCCATTTCATTGATACCATATCTGCCTAAGAGTAGACCTTCAACACCTGAATTCCCAAAACAGACTTCTACTGGCCCCTGCACCAAATCTGCCAGCACCCAGCCATTCCTTCCCTCTACTGACAGTGACTTTTAAAACCCAAATTTCCTGCTTAAACTCTTCAAAATAGACAGACCTCCCTTATTTTAAAAACTAAACAATGACGGAATTGGTCTTAACTCATCTCTACTTCTTCTGACCTATTTGCTTTTTAGCTGGAATAGTTAATCCCTTCTATTCCTCAAGTCTTACAAGGAGAAGTGCACTTTCTATGGCTTGGGGTGAGTGGATGCACCGTGACCTACTAATGGACACGTTCATGGGCCACCACCTCTTCTCACCGTCTCTTCTTTCTTGTTCCTCATGAATTCCATAATGGATTATAGTTTAGTAATGTCACACCACAAAACTGTGCTTGCAAGGTCACCACTGACCTCAACATTGCTAAATACAATGGACTCTCAGTATAGAGATTGATACAGTTGACTTCACTTCTTTCTTGATTTTTTTTCTCCTTTCTTGGACCAGTAAGTTCTCCCCCCCTGATCTTCCACCTATCTTTATGTCTCTCTCTTCAATTTCTTTTATAAACATCTCTCCTTCTATTCTCTCCTAAATATTAACATTATCCATGGTTCTTTCCCAAGCTAGCTCAGTTTTGACTCCACATGATCTCTCTGAATGATCTTGGAAGAAAAACCAGATTTCCATTATTTTTGAAACATGCTGATCAACTAATCTGTATCTTCTGCTTTCATTTATTTCTTGTTTTCCAACTGACTACTTGGCACCTTTAATTGTCTGTTTCATAGGAACTTTAAGATAAAAATGCCCAAAATATGAATATAATTTTTTTTCTTCTTAGATTGATTTTTTTAGCGAGTGGCAGAAATTCAATAGCTAAGCCAGAAATCTAGCTATCATTCCACACATTCTTTCTTTCATGCGTTCTTTATGTCTATTTACGTAGGCACCAAATTCTAAATATCCTACCACTTAGGATAAGTGGTAAAGCAAGCTCTAAGAGACAAGTGGGTGTTTGAGATGGTAGGTAAAAGGGATGAAAAAGAAAATTGACTATTAGAACAGTTGCTTAGTAAAGCTGAAGCGCGAGGCCGTGTGTTAATTGGTGTATATTCATGATTTTTTTTCTAGTGTTAAGCAGTCCTAGGGCTAACATCAGGGAAACTAGATGCAAAGATTGGTCCAGGATAGATACCAAGGAGCTAGTTTGATGGAAGAACAAAGCCTTAATTGCCAGAAAAACCATCTCTGATAGAAAGATCAGTTTTTATGATATTGATTTTAACTTTGTCAGAATTATGATTACAAACTTAGCTATAAACATTCAGTCATCTGAAAACCAAATTGCAATTGCAATTTCGTTCTTTCTCATGTTCTTCTCTGGTGCATTACCCCTCCTAAGCAGCAAGTAGAACAGTTTCAGTAACTGACTCAGAGCAAGCCACTTTATTCATTAAATCACCACATATTGCCAAGGATTTACTTTCCCTGCCTTATATATATTTATTTTAAGAATAATATGTGGCTTTAGATTATATTTTGGGAGTATCTGGAAGTTCTAAGATTAAATATATCGTTAGGCTCTGATGAAAGAGGTCATTAGATGCAGACTGGAAGCTGGAAGAAGGGTAAGGGGTGTACTTTTCCTGTTAGCTTTCTGCTCCTGTAATTGTCACCCAAGCAACTGCTTTATCCTTCGCAACAGCAGTTGATTCTAAAATTTTTTTTTTCACGTTTATTTACAGAGAGACAGAGAGAGACAGAGCATGAACGGGGGAGGGGCAGAGAGAGAGGGAGACACAGAATAGGAAGCAGGCTCCAGGCTCTGAGCCATCAGCCCAGAGCCCGACACGGGGCTCGAACTCATGGACTGAGAGATCGTGACCTGAGCTGAAGTCGGACGCTTAACCGACTACACCACCCAGGCGCCCCAGCAACAGCAGTTGATTCTAACATAAGCAGCTGGTTCCAGTTTGTGGGTGGTTTTCCCCCCACTCTTACCTCCAAACAGCTTTGTGATATAACTTATATATACCAGCGCCATCTCTTGGTGGTCCATTCTTAGAAGTCTGGGCCCCAGCCCTCTGGGCAGTGTCCTTTAAACTTCTATAACCAGAATCTTCTTTCTCACAGAAGAAATTGATTACAGCAGTTACCAAATCCCTATCAAGTCAGTGTGCCCTGCAATTCAGACTTCTTCCATCCATAACTATTTATATAAAAACAAGAGTTCTCAGAGCTTAATTTTATAAAAATTAAATGGAGATAACTAAGGGTGAAACTTGTCTCATACCATCATTATTCATTTTTGAATATATGAATTCATTGAAGGAAAAACAAGAAAAAACCCATCAATCTTTTTTTTTCTTAATTTTATTTTTTATTTTTTTTAAATTTACATCTAAATTAGTTAGCATATAGTGAAACAATGATTTCAGGAGTAGATTCCTTAATGCCCCTTACCCATTTAGCCCATCCCCCTTCCCACAACCCCTCCAGTTACCCTCAGTTTATTCTCCATATTTATGAGTTTCTCCTGTTTTTTCCCCATCCCTTTTTTTATATTATTTTTGTTTCCCTTCCTTTATGTTGATCTGTTTTGTCTCTTAAAGTCCTCATATGAGTGAAGTCATATGATTTTTGTCTTTCTCTGACTGACTAATTTCATTTAGCATAATACCCTCCAGTTCCATCCACGTAGTTGCAAATGGCAAGATTTCATTCTTTTTGATTGCCGAGTAATACTCATTGTGTGTATATATATATATATATATATATATACCACATCGTCTTTATCCATCCATCCATCGATGGACATTCGGGCTCTTTCCATACTTTGGCTATTGTTGATAGTGCTGCTATAAACATGGGGGTGCATGTGCCCCTTCGAAATAGCACACCTGTATCCCGTAAATAAATGCCTGGTAGTGCAATTGCTGGGTCATAGGGTAGTTCTATTTTTAGTTTTTTGAGGAACTTCCATACTGTTTTCCAGAGTGGCTGCACCAGCTTGCATTCTCACCAACAATGCAAAAGAGATCCTCTTTCTCCGCATCCTCACCAACATCCGTCATTGGCTGAGTTGTTAATGTTAGCCATTCTGCCGGTGTAAGGTGATATCTTGTTGTGGTTTCAATTTTCCTTTCCCTGAAGATGAGTGATGTTGAACATTTTTTCATGTGTTGGCTGGCCATCTGGATGTCTTCCTTGGAGAAGTGTCTCCATGTCTATTCACGTCATGCATTTCTTCACTGGATTATTTGGTTTTTGGGTGTTGAGTTTGAAAAGTTCTTTATAGATTTTGGATACTAACCCTTTATCTGATATGTCATTTGCAAATACCTTCTCCCATTCTGTCGGTTACCTTTTAGTTTTGCTGATTGTTTCCTTCGCTGTGCTGAAGCTTTTTATTTTGATGAGGTCCAAGTAGTTCATTTTTGCTTTTGTTTCCCTTGCCTCCGGAGACGTGTTGAGTAAGAAATTGCTGCTGCCAAGTTCAAAGAGGTTTTTGCCTGCTTTTTCCTCTAGGATTTTGATGGCTTCCTATCTTACATTTAGGCCTTTCATCCATTTTGATTTTATTTTTGTGTATGGTATCAGAAAGTGTCCAGAAAACCCCATCAATCATATTAAAAACTTGGTTTTTGAAAATAATTGGTGTATGTTTAATAATTTATGAAATTAAAGTTTCTTTATATGGCTTTATTAATGTATAATTAAAATAATTGTAATTATCAAACATTTTAATACTCAAAGCCAAATGATTAAAGAAAATAAAATTAATCATTACAATTTGCATACATATTTTTATTGCAAACAATGATGAAAGAGTGAACATCACAGGATTTTTAAGCTTAAAAATTAATATGTAGGAAAATGGACCAACTTCAAGGAGACAAAGCAATAATGTTAAATTTGTGACAGTTATGGAAACCTTGTTCATGTATTTTTAAGTGGATAATAAAGGTCCACTTTATTGGACCCCTTTATTGGTCCACTTTAAAGTGGGGAAGAAAATTTCAAGGCTATTTAGATTCCATAGGACTTATAAGACTAAAGTGATATTTTTATCTTAAAAATGTCAATATTTACACTATACTGAACATCATATCCTTTTCTAGAGCTTAAGTATTAAATGACAATTTTTAGATGTCAACTTGATATTTTTGAGGGAGCATATACTATTTCAAAATTCTTTTGGCAAGTTCCCAGGCAAAGATTTTTGAAGATCACTGGTTTGTATTAACATGAGAGGAAATAAGTATGAACAAAGGAAAAGAATGCAGTACTCTGAAGTCTTTGGGGGGAAGGAATCTTTGGTGTGAAGGTTTGATGGATGGCTGATGTCAAAGGATCTGGGGGGATTTGGCTAAAGAAGTGATCGCTCCACTTCCAGGCAAGCTTCGTGGGTGTGAAACCTGCACAGTAGCATAAGGCCCACACTTAGAAGGGTCCGGTGTTTGTTTAATATTCTGCTTCCATGTTGTTAAAATTATTAATAATTAATTTTTAAACGTATTAAGGCTAATGAGACAACAGAGCAGGAGCATCTCCACTGCCATTTCTTACCACTGTATTTACATATAACATTCGTGATGCCTTGTCTATATAGAATACCGTGGACCACGATACATGGAAATTCAGTGAAATACACAAAATTAAGGGAAAGCAGAGAAAAGGAAAGAACGGAGGATATAAGAGAAGAGAAGGGAAAAGAAACATAAAACCTACTAGGTTTTATTTCCACTTTCCCTGAAAATATCCTACGGAAAATATTCTTTCCTCATGCCTTAATCTTTGTTTTCCAACCACTCCTTATTATCTCCCTAGGAATAAACACCACGGATCAAATCTCTAGAGCAAGCAGCTTTGGGATTTCATAACTGAGCATCACAGAGAGTCCGTAAATAGCCTCACTTACCAAATCCCTTAATCAGAGGAGGCTGGAACTCAAAACTATGCTGAAGATACTCAATGGGCTCACAAAATTGAGGACAGATCAGACTTTTGAACTCAGTTTCCACATTCAGCCCCCTTTACCCTCCAAATCACGTCCATACAACCTGCACAAGAACACAGCTTTCACATCCCTAAACAACCCACTGCCTTCAGGCGTACGACGCCTGCACAAGCTATTGCTCTACCACATACTCTCCCACATAGCCCCACACTCACATGTGACACCCATCACAAAGCTCCAGGCTCAGCATGCTCAGCTTGTGAACATATGGCACTTGACACAGGTATGTTTTTGAAATCACATTCTAGAAAAAGATTATGCTCAGAGAAAGAACTCAGAGTTTAATGATAAAAGCCTAGGTCTCCAAGGCATCATGGTGATCCACAGCCAAGGCTGAGTGGGGCAAATTTGGGAGAGTTCTCCCATTCCACCCAAAGTGGTGCTCCAGTTCAATGTCTTTTTCACGTTGTTTCCCTGGGCAGGGGGTGGGGGGCAGAAACATTGCTTGGACCTCATCTTTCTGGTACTCACATAGAATACCAGAGTATCTCACAAAATAGCAGCTTCCTTACAGTAATCTTTGGAAATCTCCCTTTGCTAGCAAGAATAAGCTGGGAAGGGGGGGCAGGAGAAGGTGGTAGTGACTCCAGCTTTCCACTTGAGCGCCCACACTTTTCTCCGGTACTGGCTGGACTTCCATCAGTGGAAGTCCCCAGGCAAATAAGGGCTTTCATTGTATCGGTCTTTTCGAAATCCAGATAATGAGTAAAATTATTACAGCATTAAATATTAATATTAGAGCGTCTGGCAAGAAAAATAAAGGAATTCAAATATTGGCCAAATAAATGGACAGCCAAGTGATGTGAAAATATCAAACTTTGAATCATGAGATGTGAGACATAATTTCAGTCCTGATAGTAATTTGCTTTGTGATCTGGATTGCATCAGTTTATTTCTCTGAACGTGGACATTCCCTTGGTAAAACAGGTATGATAGGTATGATACTCTTTATCACTCCAGTATGTGGCTACAGGAAAAAGAGCTTGCACAAAGGGGGAGGACATTATTTTGGGGGTCCAACGTTTTAATCCTATATACTTAACACCTTCTCACCCACAAAAATGTGAGATAGGTAAGCCAGGTGGTCTCATTTCCAACAGATAAATGAAAAAAAAATGAATCTTAAATTATTATGGGACTATCCAATGCTAAAGATGAATATGCAAAAGAGCTGGGACTAGGATTCCAGACTCATTGGTTTTCATAACTGGAGACTGCTTAGAGGAGGGAAAAGATTTTTTTCTCAAGGTTGTGCATCATCATTTGACAAATTAGGACTAAAGTTTAGGAATCCAGGTACCCTACAAAGCATTCTTAGGTATGATTGGGGCTTGGAATGTGGATGTCAAAACATGATTTTGAGTAAAGAAAATAGCAGATAGAAGAAATGGATTGTATGAGACATATTATTTTAAGATTTGGAAACAATTAAAAACAATATATGTTTTTTCTCAACATAAACAAAATTGTGTCACAGAAAGATTACCATTTTAGGTGAATGAATCAAATATATGAAGGCATCCCATCACCCCTTGGATACAGCCCTTTGTTTGCCAAGCAGAATGTCAGTTTCCAACATCAGTGATGACAGTCTCCCAGGCACACTCATCCTGACGGGCATCCCAGGGCTGGAGTGGGCCCACGTCTGGATCGCTATCCCTTTCTGCACCATGTATCTGGTAGCGCTGACTGGGAATGCTGCCCTCATCCTGGTCATTGTGACAGACAGTGCTCTTCATGCACCCATGTACCTCTTCCTGTGCCTTCTTTCGCTCACTGACCTGGCTCTCAGCTCCACTACTGTGCCCAAGACATTAGCCATTTTATGGCTTTATGCTAGAGAGATTTCCTTTGGTGGATGCCTGACCCAGATGTTTTGTGTCCATTCTATCTATGCTCTGGAGTCCTCAGTTCTTCTTGCCATGGCCTTTGATCGCTACGTAGCTATATGCAACCCACTGAGATACACAACTATTCTCAACCATACTGTCATAGGCAGAATTGGCCTTGCCAGCATATTCCGTAGCATAGTTCTTGTCTCCCCATTCATCTTCTTGTTGAGGCAACTGCCATACTGTGGTCACCATATCATGGCCCACACATACTGTGAGCACATGGGCATCGCTCGCCTGGCCTGTGCCAACATCACTGTCAATATTGTCTATGGGCTGACTGTGGCCCTGCTGGCCATGGGTCTGGATGCCATCCTCATTGCCATTTCCTATGGCTTTATCCTCCATGCTGTCTTCCATCTTCCATCTCAAGATGCCAGGCACAAGGCTCTGAGTACCTGTGGCTCCCACCTGGGGGTCATCCTGGTCTTCTACATTCCTGCCTTCTTCTCCTTCCTCACCCACCGCTTTGGCCAGCACCGAGTCCCCAAGAATGTGCACATTTTTCTGGCCAACCTGTACGTGCTGGTGCCTCCTGTGCTCAACCCGATCATCTATGGGGCTAGGACCAAGGAGATTCGGAGCCGACTTCTGAGACTGCTTCACTTGGGAAAGGTCTCAGTATGACTTCTGAGCAGCGTTGTAAATGTTAAAGAAAAGCAAATGAGCAAGGATAGTTGTCTAGAACTTTAACATGGATGGAAGCCTGTGATGTGAGAGGCAGAGTGACATGGCAGGAAGCACTGAAAGAGAAATGGTCAGATAAATTGGATACATTGAATATGACGTTGAATATGCTTATTGAGCAATTCTGAATTGCCCAGAATGAGGTTAAATTTTTCCTGTCATCTCAGTAGGGACTATAATTTACCAAGAAGAAAGGCATTCCTGTCAGAATTCACACTGCATCTCATGGAAGAAATATTCTACTGGGAAGTGACGTGAAAAACAAACAAAAACCTGAACACTTGGAGTGCTTTGGATATGAACTCCAAAATGCTGGGCAGTGGCCAAGAGCATGAGAACTAGCATGGGGGTGCTTGTGTTTGAATCCCAGCTCCTCCGCCTTTTATCTCTACTTTGGTCAACAGTAAAAGGGGATAATGATAACATTTAACACTTGAGGTTGTGGTGAGGATTGACATATTATTGAGTGTATGCAGAAATCTGAGAATAGTGTCTGAAATATAAAATACCCAATAAATAAATATGAGATGTAAATGTTATGTAACTTCTCTAGACATTATTATTTCCATTTTATAACTTATATAAGACTTATTTTGTATTATCTGAGCTGACATAATTATTATAACTGCTAATAAATGTTAGACAGTGCTTGGGATATGATTAGTGCTCAGTAAAACCACATTTTCTCCCATTATTCCCCCCCTCTTCTGATTGTAAGGTTTACTTCTATTTAGCCATAATTTCATCCCTTGTTATAGAAACCTGACCAGTCCCAGTACCCTTATGCACAGTCCATTGTTGACTTCAGTTGCTGTGTCTTTTTAAGTTCATCATAGTTGGAATTTGTTGAGTTTTTTGCATGTAAAAATCAATGTTTTTCATTAAAAATATATATGTATTATAAATTATTTTCCTGTCACTGCCACCCAAGCATCTGTTGTATTCATTGGCAGTAGCAATTGATTCTAATTGAAACAGTGAGTTCCAAGTGGCATTTTTAATTGCCCCTATTTCTTTTAAAAAATAATTACTATCTCTTTAACTGATATTATCACTATCATCATTTCCTTTAGTTCTTTGGGCATTTTTAAAATAGTTGATTTAAAGTCATGGTTTATTAAGTTCAGTGTTTTGGCCTTCTCAGGGACAGTTTCTATTGGTAAATTTTTTTCCTGTGTATGGGCCATACTTTTCTTATTCTTTTTGTTTGTTTCTTTTGATACCCCATAATCTGCTGAAAAGTGGACATTTTAAAGTGTATTTATATATTTTGAGAGAGAGAAAGAGAGAAGGAGAGAGAGAATTGAGTGAAAGAGTGGCACAAAGAAAGGGAGAGAGAGAATCCCAAGCAGGCTCTGCACTGTCAGCAGGAATCCTATGTCAGGCTTGATCTCACAAACCATGGGATCATGATATGAGCCCAAAACCAAGAGCCAGATAATTAACCAACTGAGTTACGTAGGCACCCCTGGAAAACTGGACTTTAAAACAATTTTTTTAACGTTTATTTATTATTGAGAGACAGACACAGAGCATGAGCAGGGGAGGGGTAGAGAGAGGGGGGAGACACAAAATCTGAAGTAAGCTCCAGGCTCTGAACTGTCAGCACAGAGCCCGATGTGGGGCTGGAACTCATCAACTGTGTGATCTGAGCTGAAGTTGGTCGCTTAACCAACTCAAATCTTTTCTGGTCATGTCTACAGCCCTGGGAATGTGCAGAGCCTTAACTTGCACATGGCCTTGTATATCTAAGGGATATGTCAAAAATATTCAAAGTTCTTATAAATATCTCATTCTTCAGCTTTTCCTTTCTGGCTTTTTACTTAATTTATTACTCTCCCCAATTGTTATCCACTATCACAGGCAGCTGCCAAGTTAACTGATTGCCTGTAATTGGTTTTAACAAATGCCCACAGGGAAAAAGGATATTTCTATTAGGACAGCTATAGATCAGATCAAATAGAGACAGCCTTGCAAGAGTGGTCTTTACAGGAAGTATCAAATAGGTCAAATAATTACAAGTTTCTAAAGGACATTTTGAAAGAAGCCCAGCCCCAGTCTGCTATCTACTGATGCCACCAGGCTACTGGTTTTCACTCTGCACACAGGTTGACAATCTTTAAGACTTCTATAGAGCTGGAGAGTGAGGAAATGGGATTAGAACAAATCAAAATGACACAAAACCACAAATCTTACAAAAATTCAACCATTTTCCTAAATATAATCTCCCTGCATAGATGCAAGCCTTGGTTTAATGTCTAGAATTCCAAACAGGTTTGATTTAGACCATCATTTTTCTCATTTTCTCATTGTTTCAATGGAAGAGGAAAATTTCCGAGGTTGTTACTTGGCCATTTTCACAGATGTCACTGCAGTACTCCATATTATTTCTTTGCTGGAAGACATGAGAGCCAAGAAATCATTAGGGAAAAAAGGAGGAAGTGTGTTATATATGAGAAAATGGTTTTTAGATCAGACTTGTTATGAATACCAGGTCAGTCACTTATCAGTTAGATGATGTTATCTAAACCATGATTGAAACTTTAGTTTCCTCAACCTTAGCAAGAGGTATCTTACAAACCTCCTTGTTGTGCAGTTGTGAGTATAATATGGATTATTTACTTAGGTTGCAAGATGGCAGGAGAGCAACAGATGTTATTTTCCTCACCAGCATCTACCCCCCTTTTGGGACAATCATAGGACAGACACGGTAGAAACCAGAGAACTTGTCTCCTGTCAGTTGTGGATGTTCTCAGGCAGGAATGCTGGGCTGAGAAGAGAACTTCTGACTTCACAGAGGAAGGACTTCCTGTCACTTTTCTCCTAAGAGCACTGTCATTCTCAGACCTGGGATAAAATCCTCCACCTCTCTTTGACTGTTATTACTCTCATCCCCGTGTCCATTTAGTTTTCACATTTCATAGCCTTTCTACAAACATTCCTGCCCATTCATTTATACCATATCTGCCTGAGTAGAGACTTTCACCACCTGAATTACCAAAGCAATCTCTTAATTTTTCCCTGTACCAGCTCCACCAGAATGCATCAATGATTCTCTTGGCCTACATAGTGCTCACTCTAAAATCCAAACACTCCTGGTGAGGTTCCTTAAAATATACATATTATCTTTTGTTTAAAACTTGGGAAATGATGCCGGCATGTATCATCCTTTGGGAATTGGTCTTAACTCATCTCTCTACTTCTATCCATTGATTTTGGCTAAAATAATTAAACTTTTTCCCTTTCGTGGGCAGCAAAAAGAGAAGTGTGTATATTAAAGCCTGGTGCAAGTCAGGGTACCAGGAGCTGCTCAAGGACTCCATCAGATTCCTTCATATCTTCTCTCCTACTTCTCATTCACTCCCATGGGTAATACTTTAGTAATATCGTGCCATAAAACTGTGCTTCCACTGCCACCACTGACCTCACCATCACTATATGGGCTGGATTCTCACTTGAGAGGTTGATACAGTTGACTGTTCCTTATTTCTTGATTCTTTCTCCTTTCCTGGATTAGGTAGAGCCACATTTCCCTGGTCCGAGGCTGATTTCCATGTTCACCTCTCTTCAGTTTCCTTTACAAATGATTTCTTCAATTTTTTTTTCCGTAAATACTAACATTCTGCACAGCTTTTTTCCTAAGCCTGCTCTAGTTTTAACTCTGTATTTTTGCTGAGTGATCTTAGAAATATCAGATTTCAAATCTATATCTTTAGTTATGATTTATAATATTTCCAACTAATAGTTTGGCATCTATAGTTAGTTGGTTGGTGCATAGAATTGAAAAGTCAACATGTGCCAAATATGAATGCAAACCTGTTCTTGATAGTTTCCTTTTCTCAATAAATTACATGATTTTTTTTTGTTCTGAACTGCATTACCTAGGCTTTTCTGAAGAGTCAGAATCAATAAGATAGATTAGATAGATAGATATAGATATTCTATATGGATATAGATATAGATATAAGGATGGATTTATATTAAGGAATTGGCTCATGTTCATGTAATTATGGAGGTTAAAAAGCCCCATTATTTGTCATGTGCAAATGCAAACCCAGAGAACCTGGTGATGTAATGCTGTCTAAATCTGAAGGCCTGCAAACAAGATCAGCTGATAGTAGAGACTGTAGTCCACATCTGATGGCCTGAGAATCAGGAGCACCAAGGACCCAAGAAGATGATGTCCTAACTGAAGCAAACAGATAAGAAGCTCTTGAGGTTTTTTTTTTTTTTCCTCCAACTTTTTGGTCACTTCAGGCCTTCGGTGGATTGGGTGATGCTCATAGCTGTTGACAATGGCAACTTGCTTTTTTGAGTCCACAATTCAAACACTAATTTCATCCAGAAACACTCTTACAAACACACTTGTTTAACCAACTATCCAAAACTGTTTAACCAACTATCCAGGCACCATGGGAACCAGTCAGGTAACACATAAAATTAACTATCACACAGACTAAAGGAAAAACCCAGGTGTCATTCTGCACATATCTTTCTCATTCATTTCCCATACCCATGCCAGTAGTCACCAAACTCTAAATATTCTACACCCTCAGTATAAGTCAAACAGCAATTCCCAAGGTGCAGTGAATGTTTGAGATGACACCTAATGGGGGAAAATAGAGGAAATTAACCAGAACAAGCAGAATGATTGCTAGGCAAAGCTAAGATTTGAGGCCAGGGATATTCATTGTGTTAATTTGTGGATATTTATGATTTTTGACCATGGTATTTACTATGTACTGATTGTATGACACCAAAACAAAAACAAAAGCTCTCATATGTTGAGGTCTAACCCCCAATGTAACTGTGTTGGAAGTTAGCATTTAGAGGGGTAATTAAAGTTAAATGAGATTATGAAGTTCAGGCTCTAGGATAATAGGATTAGTGTCCTTCTAAGAAAGGCACCAGAGAACCCCCCCTCCCACCACCTCTCTGCTAATGCTCAGAGAAAAGGTGAAGTGAAGGCAGAGTGCTGTCTGCAAGCCAGGAAGAGAGTCTTCACCAGAAACTGAAGCCTACCTGACCTTTCTCTTGGACTTTCTAGACTCCAGAACAGTGAGAAAATAAATTGCCGTGTTTGAACCATCCAGCCTATGGCACTCTGTCACGGCAGCCCCAGAAGATTACTACAGTGTTCCCCAGTACGAGAAATAGAAGCAGAGGGGCTGCGTGGTGAGATTTATCCAGGTTAGGAGCCAGAGAGCTACTCTGAAGGAAGGACAAATCCTCCCCTGCCAGACAAACAATCTCTGGTGGAAAGAGATTAGTTTTTGTCATTCTTGTGTTAGGATTATGATTATATAGTTATAAAAATTCTATGATTATATAGTTATAAAAATTCGGTGCAGGGAGATCAGTCGAATAAGCGTCTGACTTCAGCTCAGGTCATGATCTCAAGGTTCATGAATTCTAGCCTTGCATCAGGCTCTGTGTTGACAGTGTGGAGCCTGCTTGGGATTCTCTTTCCCTCTCTCAGCCCCACCTTCACTCTCTCACTCTTTCTCAAAAATAAATAATCTTTAAAGAATTTCAGTGATCTTAGAAGTCATTTATACTTTAAGCCTAATTTTCTCATCTAGTCCACTGTGTCATCTAGGCAATAAGCAAAGGAACACTTAATTCTCCATTTACAGCAAGTCTCCTCTATGAGTCATTATATCACTGTATGACTTGCTGAAGGCTTGCTTTCGCTTCTTATACATATTTAAAAGCAACAATGGCTTTGGAGCAGAATATTTTGGCAGTGTTTGTATGTCCTGAATATAAATATATTATTAAGGAAATATGGCAGTGGGAGTGGTTTTGTCTCTTTCTTCCCCAATCCAAATTTAAATGTGTCAAAGTTCTTAATGGAGAGTTAGATGATAGAAAATG
Organism: Prionailurus bengalensis; assembly: GCF_016509475.1. Lineage (NCBI taxonomy): Eukaryota > Metazoa > Chordata > Mammalia > Carnivora > Felidae > Prionailurus > Prionailurus bengalensis. The sequence continues at coordinate 62,138,763 of NC_057346.1, forward strand.
AAAGAAAGATTCAAATACCAAAGATCTCTTTCTTCACATGTTTCACTTCAGAACATTTTTGGAATTGTGACTGAATGGCTATCATTAGATTATATTGTTAACTAGAAAGAAAAATATAATCCCATATAGGTGAATTGTGACATTTAGAACTTGTATATATAACTGACATGTTTTTATGGCCTACAATATTTTTAAAAAATCACGGAAGACTTTAAACATGAAAAAGTCATGTCACATGTATGTATGTGTTTGGTTTGAGAAGATGTGAATTAGAAAAGTTATGCTTCGTTCAAATAAACACCATTTTTATGAGTTTTATGAAATATTTTGAGTTATATACAATCCAAAAATGATGTAATCTATTGAAATGTTTCCTGTTTTCTTAGTCATATACATTTCTCTTACATTTAATAATAATTAAAAACTTATTGTAAGATATAGCAAAACAAGTGGATTTATTTTTATTTTCATATGATTTATATGTACTCAAGCTCCCAGTGTCATACAGGTTATAACATGTGCATACACACATACGAATCACAGGGTTTTTGTGTTAATTGCTAAGCCATTGTCTCTCAGCTTCAAACCCTTCTGTGCTCTGCTTGGAGATGCTTAGGCTGGGACCACACTTTCCCTCCACCTGCTGGCTGGCTGTTAGAATCTGCCCTGAAAAGGCAGTAGAGGCCGATTAGAGAGCTCGGGCAGGGCTAGGGGATTTGTCTATCCTATGCACACTCTGTTCCTGTTAGTGTCACTCTAGCATCCGCTGTTTTCCTTGGCTGTACCAGTTGATTCTCATAGAAACAGTAGGTTCCAAGTGACATTTTAAAATTGCCCCTTACTTGGAACCAACCTCATCATGTCCCTCATGTATACCAGTGCTGCCTGGCTGGAATCCCTCCTCAGAATCCTATTACCAGTGCACCCTCTTTTGCCAGAACCTCCTCTTTTAGGACCATTGCTGATTACAGCTGTTACTCTCAATTATAGCTTGATTGCCATAACACAGAAACAAAACTCCTTCCATCACAGCTAAGTAACTTACATAACCACGGGTTCCAAGATTTTACTTTTAAAAATAAAATTAATAGGCGCCTGACTGGCTCAGTCAGTTAAGCATCCAACTTCCCTAGGTCATGATCTCGTGGTTCATGAGCCCGAGCCCCAGGTCGGGCTCTGTGCTGACAGCTCAGAGCCTGGAACCTGCTTCTGATTCTGTGTCTCTTTCTTTCTCTGCCCCTCCCCTACTCACTCTCTTTCTCTCTCTCTCTCTCTCTCTCTCTCAAAAATATAAATAAAACATTTAAAAAAATCAAAATCAAAATCAAATTAAGAATAACTAAGCATGAACCCCACTTCATTGAATCAATATTGACTTGTGAATACATGAGGTGATTTGGAAGAAAGTAAAAGCTTCATCCACCTCATTAAGGAATATTTCCAAAACAAAGTAGCCCTATGATTATTATTCAGAAATTTTAAATATTATCATATTGATTTTACTAATGTATTTTATAATCATTGTTATAATAAAACATTTTAACATTTTGAGACTAGTGTATAGGAAATAAAGCAATTGCTTATTCTTTGACAAGAATAGAAGAGTTATAACGACATTCAAGCAAAAAAATACATGTGGGAAAATGGAGTTACTTCAAACAGAAAAAGCATAATGTCAAATTTCTGACAGCTAAGAAAAACTTGCTCAAATACTTTTAAATGGATAGTGGTGAATTACAAATTTCAAGGGCATACAGTGTCCATAGGATGAATTAAATATTGTCTATGGGAATTTAATTTTTAAATGGCAAAGTTCACAATATACCAGAAATTGCATCCTTTTCTACTCTTCAAACTTTTAATGATAATTCTTATAGTCAAGTTAAAGTTATAGAAGGTAATATCATGTTTTGAATATTCTTTTAGGAAATCTCCATATGAAATGTTTGAAGACCTCTAGATTGAAATAATTCAGAGGAGATAGATCTGTTACAAGGGGAGAGAGTCGAGTATTTTTAGACATGGGAGAAAAATGAACTATCCTGGAAAGGGCTTTGACAGAGGGAATCCTTGGTGCAGAGAGCAGAGAGATGGTTGGAGTTAGGGAGCTGAGAGGATCTACCTAGAGCACTGATGTCATTTCCTACCAGGCCTGGCTTCATGGCAAACGAGCAGGACAGTTACATGGTGCCCATGCTCAGAAGGGCCTTGTGCTTTTCTCAAAGCTCCGCTGTCGTCATAATGAAATTCTTGGTAATTTGATCTTTGAACTTGTGTTTTGTAAATGAAGCCTCCAATACAATCATGTATGCATGTTTCACCACCATTATTTGCTGCCGATAAGCATAGAATTATGGTGGATTCACACTGAAAGTGAGTTCCAGGAGGCACAGAAATAAAGAGAAGAGAAGAAACCAAGGCAACAAGGATAGAAAAGAGATACAGAGAGACAAGAGGGAGGATAAAACATCAAAGTATACCAGACATTTCATTTCTATTTCTTGACAAAGTCGTCAAGGAAGATTCTCCTTATTTCTTTCTCATTTTTTCACCACCCCCTTTCTTGTTCTCTTTTTCAAAGTGTGCTTCATGGACCAAGTCCCTGGAGGTCGCCACTTTGCTTTACACTCCTGAGCATCACAGACAGAATCAATAAATAAGCTCACTTATCAAGCCCGTTGACCAGAGGCTGGGCCATAGAGCTGAGCTGAAGACATTCACTGAGCCCAGAAAACTCAGGTGAGAGAAAAGATCAGCTATTTCAACCCAGATTACACATTCAGCCCCCTCTGCTCCCTCATCCCACACCCACCCAAACCTGCACAGAAACACAACTTTCTCCTCCTTCAGTCACACTGTGGATTCAGATACACACCTCCGGCACAAGCTGTCACTGGACCACCCTCTGTCCACACAGCCTCACACTCAAGACATCTCCAGCACAGCTCCAACCTCAGCATGCCCCACCTGCAAGTGTGTGTCTGCCACACAGGTATGGTCTTGAAATCAGATTCCAACAACTGTGCTCAATGAAAGAATACAGACTGAGGTCTAGGTAAGACAAGGGAACACAAGGACACACTCTAGGACAATTTTGGGAAGACACCCCCATTGTGCACTAGAGTGACACTCTCTCAATATCCTTCTCCCATTACTTCCCAGGGGGAAAAAAGTCCAATTCTGATTTTACCATAGGTTTTTCCTCACCACATCTCAGAATGTCTAGAGTACTAGTATCGTATCATAACCACATGAAATCTTCCTTAAGGGACAAGAATAGGCTGGGAAGAGAGCGGAGATAAGATGGTGGTGATTCCAGCTCTCTTCCCTCCACTATCCAAGCCTCTCTCCCTTAGTGTTAAGGCTCATGTCAAGGCTGAGAAAATCCATTGGTGTCATCAGTGAAAGAGTCTGTGCAAACGGGAGGGGCTCCCTAATTCTCCTCATCTCTTTGATATTCATTAATGAATCAAGTGACTGCAGCCTTATGAATTGTTATTAGAAAAAGTGCCTTGTTTGAAAGAGATAGGAAATCAGATATTGGTCAGATTCATGAACACTTGGGTGAAGTAAAACTTGAAACTCTGAATCAGGACATATAAATCAGGCGCCTCATTTCGTGCTTCATTTGTGCTTCAGTTGTGCTAATGACTTAACACGCTTTGTGATGTGGATGACATCAGTTTACTTCTCTGGACCTTGTCTTCACATTGATTAGGGGTGCAAATGATGACTATATTTTTTCCATAAGGTTTTTCAGAAATAAAGAAGTGCAAAGAATGGAGTGATTGTTTGGGGTGTCTAATTTTTTTAATCTCGTGAACATTATGTTTGCTCAACCAGAAACTTTGTGAAGATACTAAACCACGATGCCATTTCAAATTTATAGATGGAAAAAAAACAAGGCCCAAATCAGTTATGGGATTGTTCCAGTGCCATAAAATGAGCAGATAGGTAAGAGAGGGTGACTATAGAGTCACTAATTTTTCCAAATTAAGACTGGCCAAAGAATTGGAAGATTTGTTCAAAATCACAAATCAATTTTATTAGAGAATCAGAACTAAAATTCAAATTTCTCAGAATCCTGTACAGATTTCTTTTTAGTAGACCATATATTTACTAGGGAGAACATTTGAAAATACTGTCTAGACTTCTACAACAAAAACAAATTCCCCTGGGGTTCCTGGGTGGCTCAGTTGGTTAAGCGTCCAACTCTTGATTTTCTCTCAGGTCATGATCCTAGGGTAGTGGGATGGAGCCCTGTATCAGGCTCTGTGCTGAGCATGGAGACTGCTTAAGATTCTCTCCCTCTGCCTCTCTCCCTCTGCCCCTCTCCCCTGCTTGCTGTCTCTCGCTCTCTCTCTCTCAAATGAAAAAACAACAACAACAACAACAACGACAAACAAATTTCCTTTCCAAAATGTCTTCATTGTGAGCAACAATAGGACACTCAATTTCCTCCCGAGATCTGCCTGTCAGCACTTGGTATTCTGACCTAACCTCAGTATCCAGCCATCACACTGGGAGGCATGCAGGACCTCAGGCTGGCTTTGCCATAGTAGAGAGTGCTGTCTCTCAGCTAGAATGTCTCATGTATGTCTTGCTTTCTTCTACTATATCCTGATGAATTATCAAATCATTGTAGATATGTAAGCATATTCAGTTAGCCTAATCTCTTTCTAGGCATTAAGGGTGAGATAGAAACTATAGTTACGTGGTGTATATCAATGTAGACACATTATATATCAATGTAAACACATTGGACAGAAAATAAACTGGATGAACTATTATATCCTAAGTCCAAAAGCCAATATTATGTTACATTGGCTTTCGTGAACATTGAGCCTTTAGTGAACACTGATCAAAATGTTTAGGTCCAGACATGGGCATAGTCAGTGTGGAGGTCGCAACTGCATAAAGACATAGTCTCAGCCAACGGGATTTTGTAAAGTAGTAGAATGATGAAAACACAAACAAACAAAACAAAACAAAAAACTTAAGGGCCAGAAGAAAGGGAGGGCTTCTAGGAGGCAGAAAATTTTTCACTGAAGCTTAGCAAAAAGAGAAGGGGGGAAATAAAACCAAAGACTCCATGAGCATGGAAAAGGCATAAATGAAAGAGGCAAGGAGCAACTGTTGATGTGAGTTGACCAAAGTAATAAAGGATGGATAGGATGTGTAGGAGATATGTCATAATGTATCAGATTGGAAAGATGCTTAAATAGTTAGGTTGGTGGTTGGAATATAGACCTCAAAACATGATTGATGAGCACAGATATTAGCAAACAGAAAAAAACAAAAACAAACAGCAGACTATATGTGATAGAGTCTTTCAATATTCTTGAATAAGTTAATAACAATAAATATTTTTCTCAACATAAAAAAGATTATTTCACAGAAAGGTCATCATTTTATGTGAATGACCCAACCACCTGATGTTACAGGGAAAGCATTCCATCATCCCTGGATAAGGGCCTTTATTTCCAAGCAGAATGCCTGCTTTCAACATCAGTGATGACAGTCTCCCAGGCACACTCATCCTGACGGGCATCCCAGGGCTGGAGTGGGCCCACGTCTGGATCGCCATCCCCTTCTGCGCCATGTATCTTGTAGCGCTGGTTGGGAATGCTGCCCTCATCCTGGTCATTGTGACAGACAGTGCTCTTCATGCACCCATGTACCTCTTCCTGTGCCTTCTTTCGCTCACTGACCTGGCTCTCAGCTCCACCACAGTGCCCAAGATATTAGCCATTTTGTGGCTTCATGCTGGAGAGATTTCCTTTGGTGGATGCCTGGCCCAGATGTTTTGTGTCCATTCTATCTATGCTCTGGAGTCCTCAGTTCTTCTCGCCATGGCCTTTGATCGCTACGTAGCTATATGCAACCCACTGAGATATACAACCATCCTCAACCATACTGTCATAGGCAGAATTGGCCTTGCCAGCATACTCCGTAGTATAGCCGTTGTCTCCCCATTCATCTTCCTGCTGAAGCGACTGCCTTACTGTGGTCACCATATCATGGCCCACACATACTGTGAGCACATGGGCATCGCTCGCCTGGCCTGTGCCAACATCACTGTCAATATTGTCTATGGGCTGACTGTGGCCCTGTTGGCCGTGGGTCTGGATTCCATCCTCATTGCCATTTCCTATGGCTTTATCCTCCATGCTGTCTTCCATCTTCCATCTCAAGATGCCAGGCACAAGGCTCTGAGTACCTGTGGCTCCCACCTGGGGGTCATCCTGGTCTTCTACATTCCTGCCTTCTTCTCCTTCCTCACCCACCGCTTTGGCCAGCACCGAGTCCCCAAGAATGTGCACATTTTTCTGGCCAACCTGTATGTGCTGGTGCCTCCTGTGCTCAACCCGATCATCTATGGGGCTAGGACCAAGGAGATTCGGAGCCGACTTCTGAGACTGCTTCACTTGAGGAGGGTCTCAGTATGACTTCTGAGCGGCTGTTGGAAATGATAAAGAATGGTAAATGATACTTGGTAAAAGATAAAGTAAATGATAAAGGTAAAGGATGATTGTTTAGAACTTTAACATGGACGGAAGCCTGTGATGTGAGAGGCAGAGTGACATGGTAGGAACACTGGAAGAGAAATGGTCAGATAAATTGGATACATTGAATAAGATGTTGAATGTTCCCCTTGATCAATTCTGAATTGCCCAGAATGAGATTAAATTTTTCTGTCGTCTCAGTAGGGACTAAAATTTGCCAAGAAGCAATGCTTCCCCAGCAGAAGTTCATACTATAGTTCATGGTAGAATTATTCTACTGGGAGGTGAAGTGATAAACAAAAACCAGAACATTTGAAATGAATATGAATTGAACTCCAAACCTTTGAGCAATGATTAAGAGCACATGATCATAAGGACTATAATCAGAGGGGCTGGGTTTGATACTGAGTTATCCACTCACTAATTTTTGTGTTTTGAGCTATTGCGATATCCTTCTGTGCCTATTTAGGTCAACTATAAAGGGGATAATAATATCTAACTCCTGAGGTTGTGGTGAGGGTAAAATAAATTAGTGACTGAATGTATAAAACTTAGAATACTGCCTGAAGCATAAAATGCTCAATAAAAAAATGTAAGATGTAAAGTTATGTAACTTCTCAAAACATTATTTTAGTTTTAACTCATCTAAGAATAATTTTGTATTATCTCATCTTACATTATTTTTGTTATGATGTTATATAACTGCTGTATAAATTTAGACACTGCTTGGCATATAATTAGCGCTCACTGAAACCATGTTTTCTCCCCTTTACTATCCACTCCTCTGATTGTGAGGTCCATCTTCTTTTAGCCAGAAATTTATCCCTTATTAAGGATATACAGGAGTCCCAGAATGTTCAGAGGATGTTCAGAGTCCCAGTGCCTTTCTGCATAACCCTTGTTCATTTTAGTAACTAAATATATCTTTTAAATTTATCATACTTGAAGTTTGTTGTGATTCTGTTAATTAAAATTGTTCACCAGATTGGGAGAGTTTAACTGTTATTTCTTCAAATATTCCTTCTTTTTCTTTCTCTCTGTCCATTCTGCTCCTTTCATACGTTCATACATATATGTTGGCATTCTTGATGATGTCTCGTAAGTCCCTGAACTTCTGCTGACTTTCCTTCCTTCTTTTTCTTTCAGTTACTCAGACTGAATAATCTCCATTGACCAATATTCATGTTAGGTCTTTCTTTCTTCTGTACTGTCAAATGTACTGTTGAGCCTTAGGGTAAGTTTTTTTTTAGTTTCAATTATAGTATTTTGTAACTCCAGACTTCACGTATGATTTTTAAAAAATAGTTATTATCTCTTTACTGATATTATCACTATCACAAGTTCCTTTAGTTCATTGAGTATATTTAAAATAGCTGATTTAAAGCATGGTTTATTAAGTCCAATATTTTGGATTACCTGGGGACAGTTTCTCTTGTCATTTTTTCCTGTGTATGAGCCATTTGTTTCTTTTGATGACCCATAACCTGATGAAAACTAGACATTTTAAATAATATCATGCACAACACTGTGAATCACATTTTCCACTTTCCCTAGAATTTGTTTTTGTTGCTCTTTGTTGTTATTGTGATTAGCATTTGCTTAGTGATTTTCTGAATTAATTTTGTAACATCAATTGTTTATTAGGTGTAGCGACTGATGTCTCTGCTGAGTTATTTCAGGGGTCAGCTAATAATTGGAAAGAGATTTCCTAACATACCTAGAAGCAGTAACTATTTGTCTTTGCTCAGAAATCTATACGTGTGATAGAGCACAAATCCAACACTTAGCCATTCACTATGGGCCTCTATGCCCATAGTGAGACTTGCTTGTCCACAGTCTCAAGGTGAGCCAGGGATGAGGTCTGAAAGCTTTCTCAGATAGTCCTGGGCATGTGCAGAGCCCTGACATGCACATGGCCTTGTATACTTCAGGGATATGTCAAAAATATTGAAAGCTCCTGTAAATATCTCATTATTCAACTTTTCCTTTTTAGCTTTTTGGTTAATTTATTACTTTCCTGAAGTGTTACCCACTATCATAGGAAGCTGCAATGTTAACTGATTGCCTTTAATTATTTTTGACAATTATCCATATGAAAAAAGGATGTTTGCATTAAGAGAGATAAGGACCACATCAAATAGAGACAGCCTTGCAAGAATGGTCCTCACAGGAAGTATCAGACAGACCAAATAAGGACAATTTTCAGGAAAGGAGATTTTGAAAGAAGTCCAGCTCCAATCTGCTCCCTCTAGATGTCACCAGGTTATTGGTTTTCACTGCGCACTCTGGTTGTTTTTTTTTAAGGGAATGGGAATTAAAGTATATTAGAATGACACAAAGCCACTGATATTACCCAAAATTCAATCATTTTTCCTAAATACAATCTCCCTGAATAGATGTAAACCTTGCTTTAATGTCTAGAATTCTGAACAAGTTGATTCAGACCATTTTTGCCCATTTTCTCATTGTTTCAATGTTAGAAGAAAATTTCCAAGGTCCTTACTCTGCCATTTTCATAGATGTCACCACCATTCTCCGTATTATTTCTTTGCTGGGGAAGACATGTGAGCCAAAAAAAAAAAAAAACCATTAGGGAAAAGGGAGGAAGTGGTTTTTGGATCAGACCTGTTATGAATACTAGGTCAGCCACTTATCAAGTAGATGATGGTATCTAAACAACGATTGAAACCTTAGTTTCCTCATCCTTAGGAAGAGAAATATCTTGCAAACCTCCTCATTGTGCAGTTGTGAGTATCTTATGGATTATTTACTTAGGTTTCTTTTTTTTTTATTTATTTTTAAAATTTTTTTTCAACGTTTTTATTTATTTTGGGGACAGAGAGAGACAGAGAATGAACGGGGGAGGGGCAGAGAGAGAGGGAGACACAGAATCGGAAACAGGCTCCAGGCTCTGAGCCATCAGCCCAGAGCCTGACGCGGGGCTCGGACTCACGGAGTGCGAGATCGTGACCTGGCTGAAGTCGGACGCTTAACCGACTGCGCCACCCAGGCGCCCCTATTTACTTAGGTTTCAAGATGGCAGGAGTTAGATATTATTTTCCTTCACCATCATCTACTCCCTTTGTGGGACAATGATAGGACAGAGAGGGTAGAGATTAGAGAACTTGTCTCCTGTCAGTTGTGGATGTTCTTAGGCAGAAATTCTGGACTGAGAAGGGAACTTCTGACTTCACAGATGGACAGGCAAATGTGCATATATCTTCCTGTCACTTTTCTCCTAAGGGCACTGCTATTCTCAGCCCTGGTTTCAAATCTTCCACTCCTCTTTGACTATTTACTCTCATCCCCGTGTACATTTAGTTGTCAAGTTTCATAGCCTTTCTACAAACGTTCCTGCCCCTTCATTTATACCATAGCTGCCCAAGTGTAGATTTTTGGCATCTGAATTACCAAAGCAATCTCCTAATTTTTCCCTACACATCTCTGCCAGAATGCATCAATTTCTTCCCTTGGCTGACAGAGTGATCCCTCTAAAATCCAAATATTCCTTGTGAATTCATCAAAGCATACACATTATCCTTCTTTCAAAATTGGGTAACGACCGAGGTGTGAATCATCCTTCAGGTCTCAGTCTTAACTCATCTCTCTACTTCTACCTATTGATTTTTGGCTAGAATACTTAATCTTCTTCCGTTATTGGGCAGTAAAAGAAGTGTGTATATTATAGCCTAGTGCAAGTTGCTATACCATCTGTTGCTCAAGGTCATGCTTATTTGCCATAGGATTCCTTTATGTCTTCTTTCCTGGGATTCATTCACTCCCTCATGGACAATATTTTAGTAATATTGTACCATAAAACTGTGTGTCCACTCTCACTGCTGACCTCACCATTACTGTTTGTGCTGGATTTTCACTTGTGAGACTGACAGTTGATTGCCAGATTTCTTGATTGTGTTTCCTTTCTTGGATTACTAACTGCCACACTTCTTTGGTCCTCCTCCTATTTCCATGTTTACCTTTCTTCAGTTTCCATTACAAATGTTTCTCCTATTTTGTCTCCTAAATACTAACATTCTCCATGCTCTTTCTCAGCCTGCTTCAATGTTGGATCTGTGTATTCTTGCCGGATGATCTTGGAAAACATGAGATTTCAAAGTTACATCTTTAGTTATAATTTATAATTACTTTTCAAGTAATAGTTTGGCATTTATAGTTGGACTCTTCATATAATTCAAAAGTCAACATGTGCCAAATATGAATGTAAACTTGTTTTTTCTAGTACTTTTCTCAATAAATGACATGATTTTTTTTTTGTATTTGTGTAGCTGATCAGTATTACTTCGGCTTCTCTGAAGAGGAAGAATCAATAGGATGATTAGATAGATAGTAGAGGGAGAGATAGATAGATAAACAAATGGATTTATTATAAGGAATTGACTCTTGTTCACATAATTGTAGAGGCTGAAAAGTCCCATGATTTGTCATGTGCAAGATGGAAACCCTGGGGAGCTGGTGGTGTAATGCTATCTAAATCTGAAGGCCTGAGAACGAGAGCAGCTAAAGGTAGAGATTCTAGTCCACTTCTGAGGGCCCCAGAATCAGGAGTACCAAGAACCAGAAAAGATGATGTTCCACCTGAAGCAAACAGAGGAAGCACCTAGGCTTTTCTTCCTCTTAATTTTTCTCTATTCAGGCCTTCATTGGTTGGGATTATGTTCACAGATGTTGGGGATGACATCTGCTTTATTGAGTCCACCAATTCAAATGCCAATTTCATCCAGAAACACTCTAAAAAGCACACATAGAAAACTGTTAAGCCATCAATCCAGTATCCATGGGAACCAGTCAAGAGAACACATAAAATTAACAATTATACTGTCTAATCCAGAGCAAGTGTTCTTTGCACGTATTTTTTTCATTCATTCCCCATATCCACTTCAGTAGTCACCAAACCCTAAATATTCTACATCCTGAGTATAAGTCAGACAATTCCAAAGGTGCAATGAATTTTTGAGATGACCCCTAGTGGGGAAATACAGGCAATTAATCAGAGCAGGCAGAATGATTGCTGGATAAAGCTAAGGTTTGAGGACAGAGATATTCCTCATTCATTGTGTTAATTTGTGGATGGTTATGAGTTTTATTCATAGTATTTTCTAGATGGTTGTATGCCACCAAAAATAAAACAAAATAAAATAAAATAAAATAACCCTCATATGTTGAAGTTCTAACCCCCAATGTAAATGTGTTGGAAGACAGCATTTCAGGAGGTAATTAAAGTTAAATGAGGTCATAAAGTTTGGGCTCTAGGCTGATAGGATTAGTGTCTTTCTAAGAAAGGCACCAGAGAAGCTCCCTCTCTCTGCTCATGCTCAGAGGAAAGGTGAAGTGAAGACAGAGTACTGTCTGCAAGCCAGGAAGAGAGTCTTCACCAGAAATTGAAGCCTACCTGACCTTTCTCTTGGACTTTCTAGAGTCCAGAACAGTGAGAAAATGAATGACCATTGTTTGAACCATCCAGCCTATGGCACTCTGTCACAGCAGCCCCAACAGATCACTACAGTGTTCCCCCATTACGAGAAATAGAAGCAGAGGGGCTGCATGGTGAGATTTATCCAGGTTAGGAGCCAGAGAGCTATCCTGAAGGAAGGACAAATCCTCCCCTGCCAGACAAACAATCTCTGGTGGGAAGAGATTAGTTTTTATCATTCTTGCTCTGTTAGGATTATGATTGCATAGTGGAAAAAATTCTGTGTTCTTAAAATCATTTATACTTCAAGCCTACTTTTCTCATCCAGTCCTCTGTCTCTTCTAGGCATCATGCAAGGGAACAATTTCAATTCTGGATATAGAGGCAAGTCCTCTTCATGAGTCATTAAATCACCATGCACTTGACTACCGCTTGCTGTGTCTGGTTATGCATATTTATTTTAGAGCCACGTATGATTTTGGATCAGAGTATTTGGGCAGTGTTTGTATATTCTGAATATAAATATACTATTAAAAAATCAGCAGGGCAGTGGGAATTGTGTTGTGTCTTTCCTCCCGATCTAAAGCTAAATAAGTCATAGTTCTTAGTGGGGAGTTACACGAAATAAAATTAAAGAAAGATTCAAAAAGTAAGGATTGCGTTTTTCACATGTTTAACTTCAGGTCGTTTTTGCAATCGTAATTAAATATCTATTATTAGATTATTTTGCTAATGAGAAAGAATAATAATTCCAAATGGGTGACTTATTACATTTAGTATTTGTAAATAAACTGACATTTTTAATGAACTATTATATTTTTCAAAATTCACTACATGACTTTTAAACATGAAAAAATTAAGTCATGTGTATATGGGATTGGTTGTAGTGAAGATGTGCATTAGAAAAGTTATGCATTATTCAATTAAACACTATTTTTATAAATATTATAAAATATTTTTGAGTTATACTCAATCCTAAAATTATTTAATCTTATGAAATGTTTCCTGTTTTCTTAAGGATACATGTTTCTCTTACATTTAATAATAAATACTTATTGTAAGATATAGGAAAACAAGTGGATTTTGATTTTTATATGTGATTTATATATACTGAGTCCCCCAGTTTATATAGTTTATAACACATGCATGCACAAATATGAGTCACAGGGTTTTTTGTGTTAATTGTTAAGCCATTGTCTCTCAGCTTCAAACCCTTCTGTGCTCTGCTTGGGGATGCCTAGGTTGGGACCACACTTTCCCTCCACCTGCTGGCTGGCTGTTAGACTCTGCCAGTAGAGGGCAGTAGAGGCCGATTAGAAAGCTGGGTCAAGGCTAGGGGATTTGATTATCCTATGCACACTCTGTTCCTGTCAGTGTCACCCAAGCATCTGCTGTTTTCATTGGATATAGCAATTGATTCTAATAGAAACAGTAGGCTCCAAGTGGCAATTTTAAATTGCCCCTTACTTTGAACCAACCTCATCATGTCCCTCATGTATACCAGCGCTGCCTGGCTGGAATCCCTCTTCAGAGTACCCACTATGAAGTCACTCTCCTTTGCCAGAACCTCCTCTTAGGACCATTGCTGATTACAGCAGTTACTCTCAATTATGTATGTATGTGGCTTAATTGCCACAACACAGAAACAAAACTCCCTCCACTCCCAACTAAGTTACTTACATAACCAAGGGTTCTCCCAGCTTACTTTTATAAAAGTAAAATTGAGAATAGCTAAGCATGAACCCCACTTCATTGAATCAATATTGACTTGTGAATACATGAGGTAATTTGGAAAAAAGCAAAACTCCATCCACCTCATTAAGGAATACAATGTCCAAAACAAATTAGTCTTATGATTATAATTTACAAAACATAAAGATTATTATATTGTTTTTATTAATATATTATTATAATGATTGTTATAACAAAACATTTTAACATTTGGAGCCTATTGTTACAGTCAATAAAATAACTCCTCGTACTATTACAATTATATGAGTTATCATAATGAGATATTCAAGCAAAAATACACATGTGGGAAAATGGACCAACTTCAAAGAGACAGAGCAATAATTTCGAATTTCTGACAGTAAGAAAAGCTTGTTCATATACTTTTAAATGGGTAATGTTGAGTTGTAAACTTCTAGGGCATAACGTTTCCATAGGATAAATTAAAAAGTGTCCTAAGGGGCTTTTATTTTTAAATGCCAATATTTACATTATAATAGAAATTACATCTTTTTCTACACTTTAAACTTCTAATGATAAATCTTAGAGTCAACTTAAAGTATGAAGGGAATTGGGGTGCCTAGGTGGCTCAGTCGGTTGGGCGTCCGACCTCACCTCAGGTCATGATCGCACAGCTCCTGAGTTCAAGCCTTGTTGGGCTCTGTGCTGACAGCTCAGAGCCTGGAGCCTGCTTCAGATTCTGTGTCTCCCTCTCTCTCTCCACCTCCCCCACTCATGCTTACTCTCTCTCTCTCTTCTCTCAAAAATAAATAAACATTAAAAAATGTTTAAAAGTAAAAAAAATAGAGTATGAAGGCAATGCAGTGTTTTGAAAATTCTTTTAGGAATTTCCCATATGAAAAGATTGAAGACCATTACAATGAAATAATTTGAGAGGAGAAAGCTTGTTACAAGGGAAGAGAATAGATTACTCTTAAGTTATGGGAGAAAATACAGTTAATCCTGGAAAGGGCTTTCACAGAGGGAATCCTTGGCGCGGGGACCAGAGAGATGGCTGAGTTAAGCGATCTGAGAGGATCTACCTAGAACACTGATATCATTTCCTGCCAGGCCCAGCTTCAAGGCTAATGAGTGGGGCAGAGGACAGTTGCACAGTGCCCAGGCTCAGAAGGGTCTTGTGCTCTCCTTAAAGCTCTGCTGTCATCATAATAAAATTCTTGGCAATTCGATCTTTGAACTTGCGTTTTGTAAGTGAACGTATGGTACAGTGATGCATGTATGTACCTGCCACCCTTATTTGCTTCCCATGAGCATGGAATTTTGGTATATTCACAGTGAGAGGGAGTTCAAGAAGACACACAGAAATAAAGAGAAGAGAAGAAATCAAGGAGACAAGGAAAGAAAAGAGAAACAGAGCGATGAGAGGAAAGGATAAAACATAAAACAAAGTATACCGGATGTTTCATTTCCACTTTCCTGGCAAAGTCCTCAAAGAAGATCCTCCTTCCTTATTTCTTCCTCATTTTATCACCCACCCCCCTTCTTGTTCTCTTTCTCAAAGTGTGTTTCATGGACCAAGTCCCTGGAGGTCGCCACTTTGCTTTACACTCCTGAGCATCACAGACAGAGTCAATAAATAAGCTCACTTATCAAGCCCGCTGACCAGAGGAGGCTGGGCCATAGAGCTGAGCCGAAGACATTCACTGAGCCCAGAAAACTCAGGTGAGAGAAAGATCAGCTACTTCAACCCAGATTACACATTCAGCCCCCTCTGCTCCCTCATCCCACACCCACCCAAACTTGCACAGAAACACAGCTTTTACCTCCTTTACTGTAAAACCAGATACACACCTCCGGCACAAGCTGTCCCTGGACGAGCTGTCCACACAGCCTCACACTCAGGACGTCTCCAACACAGCTCCAACCTCAGCATGCCCCGCCTGCAAGTGTGTGTCTACCCCAGAGGTTCGGTCTTGAAATCAGATTCCAGCAACCATGTTCAAGGAAAGAACACAGAGTTAACTAATTGAGGTCTAGGTCAGAGAGAGGACTTAAGGACAAGACCCTGGGACAATTTGGGGAGAAGGCCCCTATTGTGGACCAGAGTGGCACTACCTCAATATCTTACCCATTGCTTCCTAAGGGGGGAATAAATCCAATTCTTCCGTAACCACAGTTTTTCTGGTCTTCACAACCCAGAATATCACAGAGTACCACTATCTCATAATAACCACTTAAAAACTTCCTTCAGGGGCAAGAATAGCCTGGGAAGAGAGGGTGTAGCCACGCACTGAAGATAAAGTTCTCAGACACTTAGACTGAGCGGACGTGCAGGGCTGCCCCTGCCAGAGAAACAGCAGCAGCAGCAAAAGCAGCAAACTGCACATAGTCTTTATTTTATGTTCGCCAGGTATAAACATCAAACAATGTTACAGTCTGGGAGGAAAACACAAAGAGCCTCCAGACATAGACCAAACACACATCTGGTGTTTACCTGAAAGCATGCAGGGAAGGTGTGCAGTTTCAAGGACTGCTAGGCAATTACAGTGGGTCTGTCCCCTGACAGGCTCCTGGGGTGGGGGATCTTGGGGCTCTGTTCTCACGGTGCCGTGGCATTCTACAGCCTTGAGACCAGAACATCGCTGATGTTTCAGCAATTACCCCATTCACTTTCCCAGGGCTTACAATACACTCTCTACAAATAACCCCACAGAGGGGAAGAGAAAGAGAGCTCTCTGCCCTCCACCATTTAAGCCTCTCTCCTCTAGTGACAAGGCTCATGTCAAGGCTGAGCCCAGGGCCAGTTGAGGTCATCAGTGAAAGAGTCTGTGCAAACAGGAGAGGCTCCCTAATTCTCTTTACCTCTTTCTTATTCAGGTAACAAATAAAGTGATTACAGCCTTATGAATTGATATTAGACAAAGTGCCTTGTTTGAAAAACATAGGATTTCAGATATTGGTCACATTTATGCACATTCGGTTAAAGTAAAACTTGAAACTCTGAATCAGGATGCATAAATCAGGACCCCTCATTTCAGTTGTGCAATTAACATGCTTTGTGATGTGGATGACATCAGTTTACTTCTCTGGACTTTGTCTTCCCACTGATTAGGGGTGCAAATGATGATTATACTCTATTTTATCCAGAGGGCTGTTAGGAAATAAAGAAGTTGAAAAAAAGGGGGGGGTGATTATTTGGGGTGTCAAAATTATAAATCTCATGAATATTACTTTTTGCTTAACCATAAATTTTGTTAAGGTAATAAATCACATGATGCCATTTCAAATTTAGAGATGGAAAAAAGAAGTCCCAAAAAGATTGTCGTATTTTTCCAATGCCACATAATGAGCATACCTCAGAGGAAAGAATGTCTAGAGTCATTGGTTTTTTAAATTAAAACTTCCCAAAGAAATGGAAGATTTGTTCAAAATCACACATCAGTTTTGTTAGAGAATCCAGTCTAAAATTCAAGTTTCTCAATATCCTACATAGTTTTCCTTTCAGTAGGTGATGTGCTTTTAAAATTAGTTAGCCTTTTACAACAAAACCAGATTCCTTATCAGAATATCTTTTCTGTGAACAACCCGAGGACACTCCATTTTTCTCCCTTAATCTGCCTTTTCAGCACTTGTGTTCTGATCTAGCCTCAGTATCCAGCCATCTCACTGGGAGGCATGCAGGTTGGCTTTGCCACAGTAGGGAGTGCCTTCTCTCAGCTACAGTGTTTGATGTCACTTGCTTTCTTCTATCATACCCTGACAAATACTCAAACCACCGTAGACACTCAATCATGAGAATTGTAAACATATTTAGGTGGCCTAGCCTCTTTATAAGCATTCGAGGTGAGATATAAAATGAAGTTGTGTACTGTATATATATGAAGATACATTACAAATACAGAAAATATAGATTGTATTATTATATTATGAATTTTCAAAGTCAGTGGTATCTTACTAAAGTTATCAAAATTGAGTCTTTAGTGAACATTGATCAAAATGTCTAGATCCAGACACAGGCATGATCAGTGTAGAGTATATAATTTCATAAAAGCATGATCTCAGCCAACAGGATTTTGTAAACTATTTGAAGGATCAAAAATTAAAAGACCATTAAGGAGCAGAAGAAAGTTATGGCATCTGGAATCCAGAAAAACTTTCACTGAAGCGTAGAAAAAAGAGAAGGGGAAAATAAAGACAGAAGACTCCATAGGCATGGAAAAGGCATGAACGAGAGAGTCAAGGAACAACCATCAATGTGAGTCAACTAAATGTTAAAAAATGCTGGACAGGATGTGTAGGAGGTAAGTCGTGAAGGAGCAGCTTGGAAATATTCTTAAATACTTTGGAATATGGAACTCAAAACATGATTGACAAGTACAAGAATTAACAGAAAGAAAAAACAGCAGACTGTATGCGATAGAATCTTTCAAGATATTTGAACAAGTTAATAACAGTAAATATTTTTCTTACCTAAAAAGATTATTTCACAGAAAGTTCATCATTTTATGTGAATGATGTTACAGGGAAGGCATTCCATTACCCCTTGGATAAAGGCCTTTATTTACCAAGCAGAATGCCTGCTTCCAACATCAGTGATGACAGTCTCCCAGGCACACTCATCCTGACGGGCATTCCAGGGCTGGAGTGGGCCCACGTCTGGATCGCCATCCCCTTCTGCGCCATGTATCTGGTAGCACTGGCTGGGAATGCTGCCCTCATCCTGGTCATTGTGACAGACAGTGCTCTTCATGCACCCATGTACCTCTTCCTGTGCCTTCTCTCACTCACCGATCTGGCTCTCAGCTCTGTCACTGTCCCCAAGATGCTGGCCATTTTGTGGCTTCATGCTGGAGAGATTTCCTTTGGTGGATGCCTGGCCCAGATGTTTTGTGTCCATTCTATCTATACCCTGGAGTCTTTAGTTCTTCTTGCCATGGCCTTTGATCGCTATGTGGCAATCTGCAACCCACTGAGATACACAACCATTCTCAACCATACAGTCATAGGCAAAATTGGCCTTGCTGGGTTGTGCCGTAGTGTGGCCATTGTGTCCCCGTTCATCTTCTTGTTGAGGCGACTGCCTTACTGTGGTCACCATGTCATGGCCCACACATACTGTGAGCACATGGGCATCGCTCGCCTGGCCTGTGCCAACATCACTGTCAATATTGTCTATGGGCTGACTGTGGCCCTGCTGGCCATGGGTCTGGATGCCATCCTCATTGCCATTTCCTACGGCTTTATCCTCCATGCTGTCTTCCGCCTTCCATCTCAAGATGCCAGGCACAAGGCTCTGAGTACCTGTGGCTCCCACCTGGGGGTCATCCTGGTCTTCTACATTCCTGCCTTCTTCTCCTTCCTCACCCACCGCTTTGGCCAGCACCTAGTCCCCAAGAATGTGCACATTTTTCTGGCCAACCTGTACGTGCTGGTGCCTCCTGTGCTCAACCCGATCATCTATGGGGCTAGGACCAAGGAGATTCGGAGCCGACTTCTGAGGCTGCTACATATGAGGAACGTCTCATTGTGAGTTCTGACCAGTGGTTGGAGATGACAAGACTGCTAAATAGACCTGATAATTGTCTGGATGCATGTGTATGTGTGGAAGCCTTTGATGTGAGAAGGATAATAACTTATAAGGAAGCACTGGAAAAAAGGGAATGGCCAGAATATTTGGACATGTTAAGGATTACACTGAATATCCCCCTTTAGCAATTCTGAATTGCCGAGAATGAGATTATATTTTTTTCTGTCATCTAAACAGGGAGTATAATTTACCAGGAAGCAATGCATCTCTATCTGTAGTTCACACTGCTTCTCATTGTAGAAATATTCTACTGGGCAATGAAGTAGAATAACAACAAAAACAGCACATTTGGAATGAATCTGAATCTGAGCTTCAAAACTCTGAGCAGTGATTAAGAGCATAAGAGCACAAATGGTGTAATCAGAGTGCTTGGGTTTGAAAACTTGTTTCTCCATTCACTACTTTTGTGCTTTGAGCCTGTTGCTAAATTCTTCTATGCCTATTTAGGTCAACTGTAAGTGGGGATAATAAGATCTAACTCTTGAGGTTGTGGTGAGGATAAAAGAAATCATTGAGTGTATGTAAAAGACTTAGAAAAGTATCTGAAGCTTAAAATGTTCAATAAAGAAATGTAAGATGTAAAATTCATGTGACCTCTCAAAAATTATTTTAGTTTTATAAATCATCTAAGAACAATTTTGTATTTCCTCATCTCACATTATTTTTGTTACTATGTTTATAACTGCTCTATACAGTTAGACTTGTTTGGCACATGATTAGCTCTCACTAAAACCATATTTTCTCCCATTACTACCCACTTCTCTGTTTACAAGGGCCATTTCCTTTTTAGCCACAAATTTATCTCTTATTAGGATTTATAGAAACCTGTTCAGAGTCCCAGTGCCTTTCTGCACAACCCTTGTTCATTTCAATTACTAAGTGTATCTTTTAAATTTATCATATTTGTCATTTATTGAGCTTCTGTTAATTAATATTGTTCATCAAATTAGGAGAGTTTCAGTGTTACTTCTTCCAATGTTCCTTCTCTCTCCTCTACTCCTTCTCAGACTTTCATACATATATATTGGCATTCTTGACGATATCTTATAAATGTTTGAGCCTCTGCTCATTTTCCTTCATTATTTTTTCCTTCAGTTACTCAGACTGCATGATCACTATTGACCAATCTTCATGTTTGCTGTTTCTTTCTACTGTATTGTCAAATGTACTGTGGAGTCCTTAGAGTAAATTTTTATATCAATTATTGAACTTTATTTAATGCTTATTTATTCATTCTCAGAGAGAGAGAGAGAGAGAGAGAGAGAGAGAGAGAATCCCAAGTAGGCTCCTCACTGCTAGTGCCTAGCCCAACGCAGGCTGAATTCATGAACTACAAGATTATGACCCGAGTCAAAATTCAAAGTCAGATGCTTAACAGACTGAGCCACCCAGGTGCCCCTCAATTATTGAATGTTTTTAACTCCATAATTTATATATGATTTTTAAAAATAATTTTTATCTCTTTACTGGTATTATCACAATCACAATTTCCTTTAGTTCATTGAGCCTATTTAAAATGATTGATTTAAAGTCATGATTAATAAGTCTAATGTTTTGACTTCCTCAGGACAGTTTCTGTTGGTATTTTTCCCCTCTGCATGGACCATAATTTTTGTTTCTTTTGATGCCCCATAATCTATTGAAAACTGGACACTTTGTGGCAATTCTGGGAATCACATTTTTCTCTATTCCCAGAATTCATTTTTATTGCTATTTGTTGTTGTTATTGCTGCTGGCATTTACTTAGTGAATTTCTGAATTAATTCTGTAACATCAGTTGTTTTGTGTGCAGCCACTGAAGTCTGCTGAGTTAGCCCAGTGCCAGCTAATAATTGGAAAGAGATTTCCTTACATACCTGGAAGCAGTATTTGTCTTTGCTCAGAGATCTGTAGGCATGTTGGAACCCAACTTCAACACCCAGACATTCATTATGGGACTCTACGTTAGTCTTTATCTTTCTGCTCAGGCACAGTCTCAAGATGAGCCAGGGATGAGACATGAGGGCCTTCTCAGACCTTTTATGGTCATTTCTACAGCCCTGGGCATATGCAGAGCTCTGACATGCACATGGCCTTCTATACCTCAGGTATACGTCAAAAATATTCAAAGCTCTTATAAATATCTCATTCTTCAGCTTTTCCTTTTTAGCAGTTTGGTTAATTTAATTTTTTTCCCAACTGTTATCCACTGTCACAGTCAGCTGCAAAGTTAATTGATTACTGGTAATTGTTTTTGACTTACCCACTGGCAAAATGATGTTTGCATTAAGAGGGCTACAGATCAGATGAAATAGAAACAGTCTAGCAAGAGTGATCTTCACAGGAAGTATCAGGTCAGATAATGACAATTTTCTGGAAAGGAGATTCTGAAAGAAGTCCAGCTCCAAACTGCTCCCTCTGGATGCCCCTGGACTATTGGTTTTCACTGTGCATTCTGGTTATTATTTTTTAAGGCTACAGTAGAGCTAGAGAGAGGGTGAATGGGATTAGGACAAATCAAAATGACACATAGCCACCGATCTTGCAAAAGGTCAACCATTTTTCTTAAATACACTCTACTTAGACAGATGCAAGCCTTTGTTCAACGTCTAGAATTTTGAACAAGTTGATTCAGACCATTTCTTGCCCATTTTCTCATTTTCTCAATGGAAGAAGAAAATTTCCGAGGTCCTTACTCTGCCATTTTCACAGATGTTACCACCATTCTCCATATTATTTCCTTGCTGGCAGAGTGGGAGGCAAGATATCCATTAGGGGAAAAGGGAAGAAGTGTGTTATATTTGAGAACATGTTTTTTGGATCATACCTGTTATGAACACCAGGTCACTCACTTGTCAGTTAGACGATGCTATCTAAACCATGACTGAAACCTTAGTTTCCCTATCCTTAGAAAAATATAATATCTTACAAACCCCCTCCATATGTTGTTGTGAGTATCATATGGATTATTTACTTAGGTTGCAGATGG
Source organism: Prionailurus bengalensis (assembly GCF_016509475.1). Lineage (NCBI taxonomy): Eukaryota > Metazoa > Chordata > Mammalia > Carnivora > Felidae > Prionailurus > Prionailurus bengalensis. The sequence continues at coordinate 62,160,944 of NC_057346.1, forward strand.
CAGGGGTACAACAGATGCTATTTTCCAGACCAGCATCTATCCCCCTTTTGGGACAATCATAGGACAGACACGGTAGAAACCAGAGAACTTGTCTCCTGTCAGTTGTGGATGTTCTCAGGCAGGAATGCTGGGCTGAGAAGGGAATTTCTGACTTCACAGAAGAAGGACTTTCTGTCACTTTTCTTCTAAGGGCACTGCCATTCTCAGCTCTGGTTTAAAATCTTCCACTCCTCTTTGGCTATTACTCTCATCCCCATGTCCATTTAGTTTTCAAGTTTCATGGCCTTTCTACAAATATTTCTTCCATTTTATTTATACCTTATCTGCCTGAATTTAGACTTTTACCATCTGAATTGCCAAAGCAATCTCCTAATTTTTCCCTGCACCAGCTCTGCCAGGATGCATCAATTTCTTCCCTTTGCTCACAGAGTGATCATTATAAAATCTAAATATTCCTCCTTAGGTTCTTCAAAGCATACATATTATCCTTTCTTCCAAAATTAGGTAATGACCGAGATGTGTACCATCCTTAAGGTCTTGGTCTTAACTCATCAGTCTATTTCTATGACCCATTGATTTTTGGCTAGAATACTTCATCTTCCATTTCTTAGGCAGAAAAAGAAGTGTACATATTATAACCTGGTACAAGTCGCTGTACCATGAGTTGCTCAAGGATATGCTTATTTGGCATTGGATTCCCTTATGTCTTCTTTCATGTTAGTCATTCACTCCTTCATGGACAATATTATAGTAATATCATACCATAAAACTGTGCGTCCACTGTCACCACTGACCTCAATATTCCTATATATGTTGGATTCTCAATTATGAGGCTGTTACAGTTGACTGTTCCATATTTCTTGATTGTTTCTCCTTTCTCGGATTACTAACTGCCGCACTTCATTGATCCTCCACCTATCTCCATGTTTACTCCCATATTTACCTCCCTTCAGTTTCCTTTACCCTTGTCCATGTAACTGCAGAGGCTGAAAAGTCCCATGATTTGTCATGTGCAAGATGGAAACCCTGGGAAGCTGGTGATGTAATGCTATCTAAACCTGAAGGCCTGTGAACCAAAGCAGCTGAAGGTAGAGATTCTAGTCCACTTCTGAGGGCCCGAGAATCAGGAGTACCAAGAACCAGAAAAGATGATGTTCCACCTGAAGCAAACAGAGAAGAAGCACCTAGGTTTTCTTCCTGCAAACTTTTCTCTATTCAGGCCTTCAGTGGCTGGGATTATGTTCACAGATGTTGGGGATGACAACCTGCTTTACTGAGCCCATCAATTCAAATGCTACTTTCATGCAGAAACACTCTTACAAACACACCTAGAAAACTGTTAGCCAACTATCCAGGAACCATGGGAACCATTCAAGTTGACACATAAAATTAACAACCACACTGTCTAATCTAGACTAGGTGTCATTTGCACGTATTTTTCTCATTCATTCCCCATATCTGTTTCAGTAGTCACCAAACCTTAAATATTCTATATCCGAGTGTAAGTCTGACAGCAAGCTCCAAACGGGCAATGAATGTTGGAGATAAGCCCTAATGGGGAAAATAAAGGTAATTAACCAGAGCAAACAAAATGATTGCTAGACAAAGCTAACGTTTGAGGCCAGGGATATACATTGGGTTAATTTGAGGATATTTATGATTTTTATCCATACTATTTCTATGGGCTGATTGTATATCACAAACAAACAAAAAAAAACCACAAAGAAACAAACAAAAAAACACCTCATATGTTGAAGTTGAAGTTCTAAGCCCTAATGTAACTGTGTTGGAAGTTAGCATTTAGAGGCATAATTAAAGTAAATGAGGTCATAAAGTTCTGTCATGACTAAGTTCAGTCATGACTAAGTAAGTCATGGTTCTTTTTTTTTAATTTTTAATGTTTTTTAAAAATTTTTTGAGAAAGAGAGAGAGAGCACACGCTGGGGAGGAGCAGAGAGAGAGACACACAGAATCTGAAGCAGGCTCCAGGCTCTGAGCCGTCAGCACAGAGCCTGACATGGGGCTTTAACTCACGAACTGCGAGGTCACGACCTGAGCTGAAGTCGGACGCTTAACCGAGTCACCCAGGTGCCCCAAGTCATAGTTCTTAAATGAGGAGTTACATGAAAGATAATTAAAGAAAGATTCAAAGAGTAAAGACCTCTTTTTTTACTTGGTTAACTTCAGGTAATTTTTGCAATTTTATTTAAATATCTATCATTAGACTATGCTGTTAACTGGAAAGAAAAATAATTCTGAAAGGTGAATTATTAAATTTAGTACTTGTAAATGTAACTGACATATTTTATGAACTCCTCTATTTTTCAAAATTCACTAGATGACTTCTAAAGATAAAAAAATTATGTCATGTTTTATACATGTTTTTGGTTTTAGTGAAGATGTACGTTAGAAAAGTTATGTATTATTCATTAAACACTATTTTTATAAATTTTATAAAATATTTTTGAGTTTTATTCAATCCTAAATTTATTTAATCTCAATTTTTCCCATGTTCTTAGTGATATGTTTCTCATTTATTTTATAATAAAAAATTATCAAGTATAGCTAAATGAATGGGTTTATTTTGATTTTTATATGATTTATATTTATTAAATCCCAAAATGTCATACAGGTTATAACACACGCATGCACAAATATGAGTACAGGGTTTTTGTGTTACTTGCTAAGCCATTGTCTCTCAGCTTCAAACCCTTCTGTGCTCTGCTTGGGGTGCCTAGGCTGGGACCACACTTTCCCTCCACCTGCTGGCTGGCTGTTAGACGCTGCCAGTAGAGGGCAGTAGAGGCCGATTAGAAAGCTGGGTCAGGGCTAGGGGATTTGATTATCCTATGCACACTCTGTTCCTGTTCGTGTCACCCAGGTTCCCCTGTTTTCATTGGTGATACCAGTTGATTCTAATAGAAACAGTAGGTTTTAAGTGGCTTTTTTTTTGGTCCTTACTTTGAAACAACCTCGTCATGTTCTTCAGATATACCAGCACCACCTGGCTGGAATCCCTCCTCAGAGTACCCACTATGAGGGCACTCTCCTTTGCCAGAAACTCCTCTCTCAGGACCATTGCTGATTACAGCAGTTACTCTCAATTATGGCTGGATTCCCACAGTGCGGAAGAAACTCCCTCACTCCCAACTAAGTTACTTACTTAACTATGGGTTCTTAGAGCTTATTTTTATAAAGGTAAAATTAAAAGCATCTAAGTACAAACCCCACTTCATTGAATCAATATGAACTAATGAATACATGAGGTTAACTGGAAAAAAGTAAAAGCTCCATCAACCTCATTGAGAAATAATATTCTAAAAACAAATTAGCCCTATGTATATAATCGATAAAATTTAAACATTATCATATAGCTTTTATTAATTAATGATTATAATAATTGTTATATTACAACATTTTAACATTTGCATCCCATAATTACAAGAAATAAAATCTCCTTGTATTATTAGAAACATATAAGTGTTATAATGAGATACTCAAGCAAAAATATACATGTGGGAATACAGACCAACTTTAAAGAGAGAGAGCAATATTTTTGAATTTCTGAAAATTAAGAAAATCTTGCTCAAATACTTTTAAATGGGCATTGCTGAATTGGAAATTTCTAGGGCATACAATTTCCATAAAATAAATGAAAAACTGTCCTATGGGAGTTTTATTTCTAATGTCAATATTCACAAAATACTAGAAATTAGGTCTTTTTCTGCTCTTTACAATTTTAATGAAAGTTCTTAGAGTCCTTTTAAAGTTTGAAGAGAATATAGTGATTTGAAAATTCTTTTAGGATATACCCACATGAAACGTTTGAATGAATGTTAGATTACAATAATTTGAAAGGAGATATGTATATTACAAAATAAGAGAGGTGAGTACTCTGAAGTCACGGAAGAAAAATCACCTATTCTGCAAAGGGTTTTGATGCCAGGAATCCCTGGTGCAGGGACCAGAGAGATGGCTGGAGTTAGAGAGCTGAGGGGATCTACCTAGAGCACTGATGTCATTTCCAACCAGGTCCGGCTTCATGGCAAACAAGCAGGACAGTTACATGGTGCCCATGCTCAGAAGGTCCTTGTGCTTTCCTTAAAGCTCTGCTTTCATCATATTGAAATTCTTGGTAATTTGATATTTGAACTTGTGTTCACTTTGTAAGATCACTTTGTAAGTGAAGCCTACAGTACAATGATGTATGCACTTGTCCACTACCATTATTTCCTGCCTATGAGCATAGAATTCTGGTGGGTTCACAGTGAGAAGAGTTCCAGGAGGACAGAAACAAAGAGAAGAAAAGAAAGGAAGTGACAAGGAAGAAAAGAGAAACAGAGAGATGAGAGGAAAGGATAAAACATAAAACAAAGTATACCGGATGTTTCATTTCCACTTTCCTGGCAAAGTCATCAAGGAAGATTCTCCTTCCTTATTTCTTCCTCATTTTATCACCCCCGCCCCTTCTTGTTCTCTTTCTCAAAGTGTGTTTCATGGACCAAGTCCCTGGAGGTCGCCACTTTGCTTTACACTCCTGAGCATCACAGACAGAGTCAATAAATAAGCTCACTTATCAAGCCCGTCGACCAGAGGAAGCTGGGCCATAGAGCTGAACCGAAGACATTCACTGAGCCCAGAAAACTCAGGTGAGAGAAAGATCAGCTATTTCAATCCAGATTACACATTCAGCCCCCTCTGCTCCCTCATCCCACACCCACCCAAACTTGCACAGAAACACAGCTTTTACCTCCTTCAGTCACACTGTGTATTCAGATTCATACCTCCTGCACAAGCTGTCACTCGACCACCCTCTGTCCCCAGAGTCTCACTCTCAGGACACCTCTCACATAGCTGCAACCTCAGCATGCCCCGTCTGCAAGTGTGTGTCTACCACAGAGGTTCGGTCTTGAAATCAGATTCCAACAACTGTGTTCAATGAAAGAACACAGGGTTAAATAACTGAGGTCTAGGTCAGAGAGGGGGACTCAAGGACAAGACCCCGGGACATTTGGGTGGATGCCCCCATTGTGTACCAGGGTGGCACCCCCTCAATATCCTTATCCCCTTGCTTCTCAGGGGAAATAAATCCAACTCTTCTGTAACCACAGTTTTTCTGCTCTTCACAACCCAGAATATCACAGAATACCACTATATCATAATAACCACTTAAAAACTTCCTTCAGGGGCAAGAATAGGCTGGGAAGAGAGGGGAAGGGAAGATGGTAATAATTGTCACTCTCTGCCCTCTACTATCCAAGCTTCTTTCCCCTAGTGTCAAGGCTCGTGTCAAGGTTGAGACCAAGACACTTTGGTGTCATCAGTGAAAATCTCTGTCCAAATAAGAGGGGCTCCTCAATTCTCTTTATCTCTTTGATATTCATTAACTAATAAATTAATTGCAGCCTTATGAATTGATATTAGAAAAAGTGGCTTATTTGAAAGAGATATCTAAGAATTCAGATATTGGTCACATTTATGCATATTTGGGTGAAGTAAAACTTAAAAATCTGAATCAGGACACATAAATCAGGACCCCTTATTTCAGTTGTGAAATTAACATACTCTGTGATGTAGATGACATCAGTTTACTTCTCTAGACCTTGTCTTCCTATTGATTAAGAGTGCCAATGGTAATTGCACTCTATTTTCTCCAGAAGGTTGTTAGATGATAAAGAGGTTGCAAAAAAATGGGGGTGATTATTTGTGGTGCCTATATTTTTAATTTCATGAATATTACTTTTTGCACAACCGTAAGTTTTTTGAGGATAGAAACCACATGATGCCATTTCAAATTTAGTGATAAAAAACAGAAGGCCTGAAAATGTTGTGGGATTATTCCAGTGACACATAATGAGCAGATACAAAACAGAGAATGACTATTGAGTCATTAATTTTTCCAAATTAAGACAGCCCAAAGAAGAAGAATATTTCTTCAGTGTCACAATCAATTCTGTTAGAGAATTGGGACTAAAATTCAAGTTTCTCAGAATCCTGTACAGATTTCTTTTTAGTAGACAATGTTTTACTAAGGGAAAATGTTTGAAAATACCAGCTAGACTTCTACAACAAAAACAAATTCCCTTTCCAAAATATCTTCACTGTGAGCAACACCAGGACACTCCATTTTCTCCCCTGATGTGCTTCTGTCAGCACTTGGTCTTCTGATCTAGCCTCAGTATCCAGTCATTACACTGGGGGGTCACACAAGACCTCAGGTTGGCTTTGCCACAGTAGGGAGTGCTGTCTCTCAGCTGGAATGTCTCATGTATCTCTGTCTTTCTTCTACTGTATCCTCGGGAATACTCAGCACACTGTAGATAATCAGGAGATATGGAAGCACAATCAGGTGGACTAGCCTTTTTTCTAGACATTCCAGGTAAGATATAAAATGAAGTTATGCAGTGTATATTTATGAAGATACATACAAATGCAGAAAATACAGTGATTGCATTATTATATCATGAAGTCAAAAAGTCAATGATATGTTAGTAAAGTTAATGGAATTGAGTCTTAAGTTGACGATTTACAAAATGTCTACATCAGGACTCAGTCATGGTCAGTGTAGAGTATACAATTGCATAAAGGCATAGTCTCAGCCATTGGGATTTTGTAAAGTAGTTGAAGGATAAAAAATAATAATAAAAGATCATTAAGGACCAGAAGAAAGGAAAGTCTTCTGGGAGGCAGAAAAACTAACTGAAGCTTAGAAAAAAGAGAAAAAAGCTTAGAAAGGAGGGGGAAAATGAAGACAGAAGATTCTATAAGCATGAATGAAAGAAAGAAGGAATATTCCTCAATGTGAGTGGACTAGACTAATAAATGATGGACAGGATGTGTAGCAGGTAAGTTGTGAAGGATCATATTGGAAAGATGCTTAAATGTTTGGTGCTTGGAATATAGAACTATAAACATCATGGATGGGTACAGGAATTAGCATAAAGAAAAAAAAAGACTATATGTGATAGCATATTTCAAGACTCTTGAACAAGTTAATAATAATAAATATTTTTCTCCACCGAAAAAGATGGTTTCACAGAAAGTTCATCATTTTATGTGAATGACCCAAAAGCCTGATATTACAGGGCCAGAATACCATGACCCCTTGGATAGAGGCGTTTATTTCCAAGCAGAATGTCAGCTTCCAACATCAGTGATGACAGTCTCCCAGGCACACTCATCCTGACGGGCATCCCAGGGCTGGAGTGGGCCCATGTCTGGATCGCCATCCCCTTCTGCGCCATGTATCTGGTAGCACTGGCTGGGAATGCTGCCCTCATCCTGGTCATTGTGACAGACAGTGCTCTTCATGCACCCATGTACCTCTTCCTGTGCCTTCTCTCACTCACCGATCTGGCTCTCAGCTCCACCACGGTGCCCAAGATGCTGTCCACTTTATGGCTGCATGCTGGAGAGATTTCCTTTGGTGGATGCCTGGCCCAAATGTTTTGTGTCCATTCTATCTATGCTCTGGAGTCCTCAGTTCTTCTAGCCATGGCCTTTGATCGCTATGTGGCAATCTGCAACCCACTGAGATACACAACCATTCTCAACCACACCATCATAGGCATGATTAGCCTTGTTGGGCTATTCCGTAGTGTGGCCATTGTGACCCCATTCATCTTCTTGTTGAGGCGACTGCCTTACTGTGGTCACCATGTCATGGCCCACACATACTGTGAGCACATGGGCATCGCTCGCCTGGCCTGTGCCAACATCACTGTCAATATTGTCTATGGGCTGACTGTGGCCCTGCTGGCCATGGGTCTGGATGCCATCCTCATTGCCATTTCCTACGGCTTTATCCTCCATGCTGTCTTCCGCCTTCCATCTCAAGATGCCAGGCACAAGGCTCTGAGTACCTGTGGCTCCCACCTGGGGGTCATCCTGGTCTTCTACATTCCTGCCTTCTTCTCCTTCCTCACCCACCGCTTTGGCCAGCACCGAGTCCCCAAGAATGTGCACATTTTTCTGGCCAACCTGTACGTGCTGGTGCCTCCTGTGCTCAACCCGATCATCTATGGGGCTAGGACCAAGGAGATTCGGAGCCGACTTCTGAGGCTGCTTCACTTGGGGAAAATTTCAACATGAAATTTGAGTACAGGCTAGGGATAAGGAAAGTAAATGGGTTCTGAGCTTTCTAGGTACATTTACATGGATGGAGGCCTCTAATATGACATAAGCGTGTTTTTAGGAGAGGAAGTAGTGGAAGCAAAGAGAAGGTCAGATGAATTGGAAATACCAAAAATCACATTGAACACACCACATTCTTGAGGCTCTTTGGGCAACGCTGAATAACTCAGAGAGATGATAATATTTTTACTCTTGGGGAAATTTTACAATTAGGAATAAGCACACCTTGGAGATATCTCAGTAGCTACGATAGTGCCCGTGCAGAATGCTCCTGATTTTTTTTCTTTTCTTGCAAATATTTCCGTAACTTACTAAAGATCAAGTCAATTCCTTTTCTTAAATGAGTCTGTGTTTCATAGTGGAAATATTCTTTTGTGAGTCCAAGTTTAAAAAAATGATCATTTTAGGTAAATTCGTCTGATTTCAATGTTTTGGATAGTGATGAAGAGCAAAAAGTCTAAGATCAGAGTTTCTGGGTGTGAATCCTGGTTCCTCTGCTTACTGTTTTTGTGGTCTTGAGCCTGATGCGAAATCTCTCTATGCCTTGGTTTGTCCAACTGTCAAATGAGTAAATGTTAATATCTAACTGTTAATGCTGTGGTGAGGAATAAGTAAGTTAATGAATGCAGAAAACTTAAGACAGTACCTGACATGTAAAATGGTCAACCAATAAATATGAGAACGTTATGTACACTCTGAACTTTATTAGTCAACTTATAACTTATTTAGGATGGTTTTATATTATATCATTTTACAGGATTATTATGATACCTATATCAAATAACAACTCTAAAATATTTAGACAGGTCTTGGGATATGAATAGTGCTTGTTAAAACTGTATTTTCTCCCATTCCTCCTCTGGTCTTCTGTTTTGAAATCCCTTTCCTTTTAGCCATAAAATTATCCCTCATTAAGAATTCAGAGAGGCCTTCTCAAAATCCAAGTGCCTTTTTTAATAGCCCTCCATTGCCCTAGTAACCTCAGTTCTAAAATACACAAATAAGTCACCGGTTGCTCCTTCCCATAATTCAAAACATGGTTACTATCAGCATCTTTCATTAAGAGCCTATGATTCAGAGAAGCTAAAAGTGCCAAGATTATGCATCTATATGGACAGTATCTCATACCTTCTTCAGTATGAGATACATGTGAGGATGCCCCGCTGCACAAACACATAGTAGCGGAAGTGAAGACCTGTTATCTTCTGAGGCAGTAAATGGTAAAGAGACCCAGTGATGTAATGATCTCAGGAACCGAGAACAATATATACAAAGGAGCGGAAGGTGGGAATGTGGAGGGGAAGTGCTGTTCTGTTCCTGAAATGCTCCTTTGTGGGCCATATGCCTGCTCCCCTAAGATGCTGGCTTCATCTGATCAAAAGGTCTACCTCACAAGGTAATGCTCACCATCACACTAATTACCTGCCGTGAACCTCACATTTTTCCTAGAAGAAAGAGAGAGTCAGTAACCCAGGAAGTTACTATCAAAGGCAGGGCCAGGATTCAGGACTTTGGACTCCCATAGTAATATTGAAAATGCATCCATCTGGGGGCTAGACTTACAGTACCACAGAGCTACAGGAGACTGAGGTATTGGTAAGTAAATTTAAGTTCAGGAGTGGACAAATGTGTCCGACATAGTTTGCAGGCTAGTGTTCCCTCGTCTCCCCCAACAAATTCATCAACAATTCTCCCCTTTCATGTCTGAGGTCTCAAGGAAGCTTCGAGGAGAAAGCTTACAGGGGTACAGTGGAAAATAGAAGAGAAGGGGGGATGCAGGATCACCCAGCTGCTAACACCTTGGTACCAGGGTCGGTCTAGCTACAGCCTGTACTCTGGACGGATACCCCATGGATACAGCACTGGGCATGTCTTCCCCAGGGTTTCCCATTACTGACTGAAGTCCAAGCTTCACACACGATAGATAATAGACAGATGGAGGATTCTACAGCCCTGGCAGCAAGCTCCACTCCTTAAAGTTCTGTTTTTGGCCCTTTTATCATCCTGAAGCTAAAATGTAATAGTTCCCTAGATGGGGAAGGGGATTTGTAGAAGTCCATAGGCTTCTATAAAACTGGAGGTAGCAGGGTCCAGTCCACAGGAAGACTATTAACATTATTGTCAAGATTTCCCACCTCACTCAGGTGTCTGACCATGGGACTCCACATGATAAAAGAGGAGGCATGCTTCCAGAGGCTCGGGATACTGCCTTGCCCATCACTCACACTTCACCCCAGACTCTCACTCTTCCCTGGGACCAAATGTGCATCCCTGATCTCAGAAATTCAGACTAACATACTGGTGCCACAGGGAAGTGAAGAATAGAGTGAAGTGTATCAGGACCATTGGTGGGTCATGTGGTCCCAAAGGTATTTTATCCACAGTCCCTGAAGGCCACAACCTTCAGGTCTCTAGGTTCATGGGGTGTCACAAAACAATGAAGTCACAGTGTGTAGCTCAGAGATGTCCCTCCTCTCTAGCCCCCAGGAAGCATGAGATTCAGCTGTTTTTCAGCCCAGGGTCAGTTGACCCCTGGAGCTGGCTCTGAATCTATAGTCACTGGTTTCCCCAAAGTAATGCTTCTAATATGCTTCCTACCTCTCTTTCATCAGCTGTTATCCTGCTGCATGGCTACATATGACCCCTGGTCTTCTGGTCATGCTTCATGTGCCTACACTATGAATCTCCTCACTGACAGATGACAGTTTACAAAGAGAATGAGTGGATTAGGAAAGTATTGGTGACTTTCACTAAGACACAAGGACCCCAGAATTGAGAGTAGGAATGGGGCCCAGGGAAGGATGCTGAGCTCTTTCTGACCATGCCATCCAGAGGTTCCTCTGTGACACCCAGGGGTAGGCTGGTAAGCTAAGGAAAGTACAAATGGACTAAGATATTAAGGAACCACGAACATGGAAGTAAGAGCCACAGCAAAGGACATGGTCAAATTCCCTGAATGGTGAATGGAGAATCAATCAGTGTAGCATACTCACAGGAATCACCACTCAAAAACAAAAAAAGGATAAGAAAATAGAGTAAATAAAGCAGCTATATGGGTCTGCATATAAGACTCCATACAAAAAAAAATAATGGGAAGAGGAGAAATGACTCACTGCGGTAAGTGTCTGATTGCAGAGGATGGGGAAACGTGGGCATTGAAAGAGGAGGAGTTTCAAGAAATTCAGAGACAAAAGGAGAGAGAAGTTCAGTGTCTGATAAGGCAGCAGAGTCAAGTCTTTTATGACATAAAGGGAAGAAACCTGCCTGGGGTGGGGGGGGGGGGGGCGGGGGGTTCACCTCCTAAAGCAGGATTCTGGCACAGGCAGGCAGGAAAGAGCCAGAGCTGAGAGGGAGGTTGAACAGGTTTTCTGTAATACGGAGACACTGGACCCGAAGATGAAAAGAGAGAGGGGCTTCCCGCAGTGGAGTGTGGGGGGGGGGGGGGGGGGCGGGGGAGGGGGCAGAGCCGGGATTCGTTCAGAGTCACTCTGGCGTTGGACGAAAGGTGGCTTGTGACGATGATGGTAATGTTGATGGGGAACTAGGTTGCTGGAAACACTCAGGATTTCCCCACCTCGCGTTCAAATTTAGAAAAAGCTCTGAGATTAGGGGTATGAGAGTAGGTGCAGCCCAGACCCAAGACCCGATAATATGATCAATCTCTCCCCCAAACAATATTTTCTTTGCCTACATACCCCCAAATTGACACCACACATGAGGTTCAAGCAATGTTTTTAATGTAGAACAGGCTTGGGCAGTGAGGGAGGGGAGTTGTTCAAGTGTGCACACGATCTAAGTAGGAAGGATTCAAAATAGGCTACTTCCTCTCCCCTCCCTTCCCCCTTCCCTTCCCTCCCTCTCCATGAGGTGGTGCGCTGGGGGCGTTGGCTGGAGGCACCTGGGCTTCCGGTACCCCCAGCATCCTGTCAATGGCAGCATGACTATCTCCGCCTGTGGCCATAAGGGCCTGTAGATTGGCATCCCGATTAGTAAAACCCATGGCCCTCAGATGTTCCAGTTCTCGCTGGTAGAGGCCTTCAGTGAGGGGGGATGAGGGTAGTGAGGATTGAGTGGACTGGAAGCAGGCATTGTCCAGTGCGTGGAGAAGCTGAAGAACAGCCAAGGTGGGTTGTATGGAGTCTGCTCTCTGGCCCTGCCCTCCAGCCCTAGCTTCAGGGCACTGTCTAGTCCCATGTGGCCTACCCTGGCCCCATAAGTAAGGTCCCAGCCCAGCCACCTCCTTGGACAGTATCTGCAGGCCCTTTCCTATCTGTATCAATGCCTGCAGTGCTCGTGGATTGGTCAGGATGGAAAGCAGTGGCATGTGATGTCTCAGGGGGCTTCCAGTTGCCAACTGGTGGAGAAGAGCTGGATTCTGCTGCAGGACATGCAAGGTTCTATGCAAGGCAGAGGGTGAGGGTCTAAGCTGACCGGTTAAAGTGGTTTTCCCTGTGGGCTGCTGACCATCCTGAAAGAGAAGATCCTGGCCCAAACTTACATCTCGCATACCAGTCCCGTATCCTGAATTGGCCTGATTTGAGGCCACGCTCCTGGCCTGGGTAACCTCTTCTGCACTGACCTTTTGTGCAAATGGCCTGGCAGGTGCTGAGGCTGTGGGGATGTTGGTAGTAGTGTCAGTACTGCTGTGAGCATTGACCTCCTCTTTATAAAGCTCTGAACTTGGGTTGTGGCCTTTGGAGGCAAGTAATGGGGCCAAAGTGAAAAGCATGAGCTGCTGGATATCAGAGCAGACTGGATGCATAGCATTGTCACCACCTGGCACTGCCTTCAAGGCCTCTAGCCCCCACTTGTCTGCCTGCAGGAGCTGCTGTTGCCGGGCTGGGTTCTGCAAGGTTTCCAGAGCCTTAGGAGCTGGCTCAGATTTCTGTACTGGCCTTGAGGATTCAGGAGCATGGCTGGCATTGGCTGCTTTCTCATTTGCCAGGCCTTGGACCATAGGGTCTTCCGAGAAGACCATTAAGAGTTGAGCCATCTGGCCAAGAAAGTCAGCCAGATCAGGGGACCTCCGGGCCAGCCGGCCCATCCTGGCCAGCGTCCCAGCACTGTCCGAGGTGGATGGTCCAGAGCGATGCACACAGTGGCCGGTGGGGCCTAGCAGAGTTCCGGGACCAGGCGGAGTTCCTTTCAGATGGGTCCTCACCACCAAGTGGACCATAGTGCCATCAAGGATGCCACGCTGGCTCAGTATGTCTTGATCCCGGAGGATCTTTCCAGTGAAAATGAGCACCAACTGGTCAGTGTTATAGTGAAGGCGTTTAGAGATCTGTTTCTTAAAGTGGTGGACACTGCTATTTTCTGCCAACATAAATTCTTGGCAGTCCTGTGGGGTCTTGACAGACACTCTGATGATGCGTGATGACGGCTCCCTACGAGATACCAGCCGGCTGTCCCCTGCTTCTTCCCTAGCCCGGGCCATATGTCCTCAAGCGTGAAATGCAGGGCCACCTGCGGACATGTAGAAGCCCAGATGCAGCACTAAGCACACCTGGATGCAGGGACCATAGGTGTTCAGGGACGTCCACTCACCCACGAACTCCGGACACCACCTCCTAATGCAGCCCTGCAGCCACCTGGCTCCCATAGGGTGTCAGCAGCCCTTCGCCAGGGCCAGCCTCAGGGAATATGATGTCAGTGATGAGGTCACAGTTGAGAAGTAGACCAGAATGGGGGAAGGGCAGAGGTCTCTTCTCCCTGTGTGAGGTTGGCTCTGTTTACAATTTGACTTAAATAGCAATAGAAAAAAATTAAATGTTTCTGTCTAGAAACATGTTTTGCACCAGCCTATTTCACTGTTGAAAATCATACCTCTTGAGTTTTTGGTAAACGAATGTAACTGAGCAGAAAAGGCGCTGGCTTAAGAATCTGGCTCAGGAAGTGCTGATTCTAGTCACCTGTCATTCACTAAATTACTGTACTGGGACCATGGCCCAGTCAAGGCCATAAGTTCCCTTGTTTCTAAATGAACAGAGTGAAGATAAGTATAACCAGTCCATTTGGGCTCATCCGAGGCTTTTAGGAAGCTTGTATCTCTGAGGCCTACCACGCTGAATGACTTATTGACATGGTTCTAAGAAAAACAGCATCATGTTCCCCAAGAACTTGTGAACTCAGTTGTTCTTAGAGAGATCAAGTCGGATCTCAACTCTCGAGGATCAGAGCTGAGACAAAAGAGATTATGAGAAAATAATTCTACTCTAGGTCTCGATGACTTAATAATGATTAGATTTAAGATACATTTGAAAAGGAAATTGTCACTTGGGAGGGGACATATTTCAGCTGAAAAAGCAGAAAATGGTGACTCTCTAAGGCACTGTTTTGACCACTCCAGGCAAGTGAGACCCCAGGTAAAGTCGGTCAGATCTCTGAGGTAATTGTATTTTAACTGTGAAGATGTCAGGCTGTCTTTTGCCATTATATACTTGACCCCTTTTCTGATTCTGTGATTTCCAAGGACTATAAATTTAGAACATAGCTGTCTACAAGACCACCTTCAGAAGATTCTGCTCGACGTGGGGAACATGAGCATCTAGATCTCTCTACAACTAAATTGTTTATGGGACACTGATATATGCTCTTAAACTTGGGATAATTGAAAATTTTTAATGTTTATTTTTGAGAGAGAGAGAGAGAGAGAGAGAGAGAGTGAGTGGGACTGAGTGGGAGAGGGGCAGAGAGAGATGGGGAGAGGGAATCCCAAACTGTCAGTGTGGAGCCCAACGTGGGGCTCGAAACCACAAACTATGAGATCATGACCTGAACCGAAGTCGGATGCTTAAACGACTGAAGCCACCCAGGGGCCCCAAACGTGGACTAGTTTGAATCAGCATCTCCTGTATTAAACTAATAGCAGGATTCTGATAAGTTGTAATTTCTGAGTTTAAAAGAGCTCCTCAGTCCTGGGAAACTTCATACAGTGAGCCTCATGGCTGGCTGGTAGCAAGCAGTCTAGTGGGCCTTTCCTAGGAATGCCCAGACCTCAGAACAACTTCTATCGTATGAATATTATTAGCAAACAATTCCTTGTGGGAATTTTGTTTGAGTTTCACCCAGCAGAATTGGATAGTCAAATTAACTTTCCTCACTTTTCATTAACTAATAAATTAATCTGTAACAGGAATTAAAGAACATTCCAGGTAACAGTCCTCCAGAATTGCCTTCGCATATCTCATGTTTCCAGGGATTTTTCCTCCCATGTAGCCTGTGAGGTGAACCATTGCCTTGTCTCCTCTCTCACAGGTTCTCTTGTCAGGTGGGTGCTCGGGAAGGAGACATCTCAGATCCTGACAATAGAACCTGTAAGAGAGGAGACAAGGGGACCATTCATACACTTGTGTCTCAATGAGGATGCCTTTCCCACATTGTCCACTGAGTTATTTAGCACAGGAATCTCACTTCATCCTTCCTGAGAATCTGACACCATTTGAATATTTTACAGTGTACCTATATTCATTTTATCATTAGAAAATAAAACAATCAACTTGCTATTTTATTTAATCAATTAAAACTTACTACCTAGGGGTAAAATGGGGAACATGGGCTCTCTAGAGTAAAGTAGCCCTCGTTTAAATCCCACTCCTACTACTTTTTATAACCATCAATAAGTCATTTATCCTTTTTGGAAGCCAGAGTTTTATCGTCTATAAATGGGTAGTTTTTCACAGATTTGTTTCAGAGATTCAAGGAGATAATGCATACAAAGTGCCATCCAAAGTAACTGGCACAGAGAAGACACTTGTCAAATTGAGTATGACTTCAATACCACAGTCACTGCCAAGCTTTGGCACATCCTGCGGTCAGGTCTGTAACTAGACTGGGAGACAAGGAGAATAGATATGTCTGTTAGAGTTGACCAAGTGCCCAGAGGCATATTCAGCTGCAGATGATGGAGACAACTCCAAATGGACTGGTGAGGGAAGTGTGGTCTCCTCTTAGGAGTCCAACCAGTTCAATAAAGCACTGGCTTTATGCACCTGCCTTAAAGTTTATTATATTAAGATCTAATTTCCAGAAAACATATTACATTCCCATATTCTTCACAGAGATTGGTTAAGGTTTTCCCATCTCAATAATAGTTTTATTAGACATCAAACTCTATGAAAAGCTTATTATTAAATGCAGTTTCAGTGTTTTTGTCAGCAATTTGCTCCAGAAAAAAACTAATGAGAGTTTAACTTTTTTTTTAACCAAAAATTGTCACCTGGGAGAAGATGGCTCCTGGGTGGCCATGCTAACTGGACATGGACTACTGTAAGGATTCCCCTTAAATGAAAAATGCCTAATTCTGACCTGCTGGTGAGCTATTTTCCTTTCTATACTCCACTGAGTTGTTTTGAGCCAAGTGTGATTTATGATAATCTTATAAATTTAACTAAACTCCAGAAGAGATTACTTCCCTGGTGGGAGTAGCAAAGATTACCTCCGTATCACCTTTGCAATAAAATCCAAAGCCTTTGTCTAGCTACAAATCCTTCCTTGGTTGGACTCCTGCTTATCACCTTGACTTTCTGATGGTGATTTCTCCTTCCTTATGAAACCCGGCCACACTGGCCTCCCTCTTACGTCTGAAACAGGCCAAGTGCCTCCCCATACTTAAAGCCATTGCGATTGCCGTTCCCTAAACCTTTAATGCTTGTCCACCTAATCTTTACAGGTTCATCCTTCTTACCTTTCAAATCATCTCTTCACAAAGCCCTTTCCAACCATTCTGTATCTTATCAGTCTATTTTAATTATCTGCACAGAATTTATTATGTCATATTTCTTCTTTACTATTCATTTTATGTTTCCATTCCCCTTCACTAGAATATAAGCTCCATGAAAACAAGGACCTTATCTTATTTGCTACTGTAGCCCCATTGCCAGCAGGCCCTTAATAAAATACAGGTAGGAAGGAAGAAAGGAAAGGTGGAAGGGAAAGAGGAAGGGAAGGAGGCAGAAAGAGAAATTGAATTAAGGACACAGACAATGATTTATCGTCATGGAAGTTTGTGACGTTTTGCTTACCTAAATAAAATCCAACAACAGAATGAATGTGGAGCAAACATATACAAGAATCCTTTGTTGTCGTGATAAATGGAATCATATAAAACAGTGAATGAATTCTTGACTCTCTCTCCGCAAACCTGTTTCTCCCATAGTCTTCCCTATCCCGGCTAGTTTGACAAACAAGACAGCTAATATCAGAACAGAATCTCAAGTTACTGCTCCCCCTGGCCTCTTCTCCCTTTTCAAAAGATCATCATTCATTTAGTTGTTCAGGCCCGAAACACAGGAATCACCCCTGAGTCCTTTCTTTTCACATTTAATTTATCAGCAAGTATTAGAGCCTTTTTCTTTGACATAAATCCTGACTCTGATCACCTCGACACTTCCAACACCGCCACAGCCTCCTAGCTGGTTTCCCTACTTCCTCTCTTGGCCCATTTGAGTCACTACTTCCCACAGTAGCAAATATAGGTCAATTAACCTCACCTCTGTCTGTTGTTAAAATGTTTATTTTTGAGAGAGTGAGAGAGAGACAGAGTGCAAGCGGGGGAAGGGCAGAGAGAGAGGGAGACACAGAATCCGGAGCAGGCTGCAGGCTCTGAGCTGTCAGCACACAGCCCGATGCAGGGCTTGAACTCACGATCTGTGAGATCATGACTTGAGCCAAAGTCTGACACTTAACTGACTGAGCCACCCAGTTCCCCTTATTTATTTTTGAGAAAGAGAGAGCATGAGTGGGGGAGGAGGAGAGAGAGGGGGATAGAGGATCCTAAGTAGGCTCTATGCTGACAGCAGAGAGCCTGATGTGGGACTTGAACTCACAAATCGTGAAATCATGACCTGAGCCAAAGTCAGACACTTAACCAACTGAGGCACCCAGGCGCCCCAAACCTCACCTCTTTATGCAAAACTACCAAAGCTTTTCTTATTCTATTTGGATTAATCTAAATGCCTTACCAAGATTAAAATGCTCTGACAATTTGGCCCCGGGCTGACCGCCTGACTCATCTCCTGAGCACCCTGCCCTGGTCACAGTGGCCTTCTTGTATTCCTGGAACATACCCAGCTCATGCCTGCTTTTTAACTGACATCCCATTTGTGTGGGAACTCTTGCTCCTAACTTTTACTTGCTCACTCACATTATTGATCATATCTCTGCTTAAATGCTGTCTTTGGTGATGTTCTTGGTGATTACAAGCTCAAAAAGTCCACCTGTCAATCTCGGTCTCCTTGTTCTG
This sequence comes from Prionailurus bengalensis, assembly GCF_016509475.1. NCBI lineage: Eukaryota > Metazoa > Chordata > Mammalia > Carnivora > Felidae > Prionailurus > Prionailurus bengalensis. The sequence goes on from NC_057346.1 coordinate 62,179,320, forward strand.
TATTTCTTAGCCTCTTCTTTTGCTTGAAATTACATTACACAGTCGATGTCTGCCTCCTCTCTGTTGGCTCCATGAAGGCAGGGCTTTGTGATCTAGAACACCTAACATCTCCAGCACCCAGCACAGAACCTGACAGAGATAGAGTGTTCAATTAGTGTTAGCTGAATAAATGAATCTCTAATTCCTCCTTTTCTTTAATCTTGCACATCCAGTCTTATCAGCACATCAAAAGGGTTTTTTCAATTCCATTTCCAAAATTCTTCAGTTGTCCACTTCTTGCCATATGCCCTTGTAGAGAACCTTAATCTAAGGGCAACACCATCCCTCACCTGGATGATGGCAGGATCTTCCCTCTTGACTTGGTTTCCACCCCTGCCACCTTCTCATTCATGCTCCACAGAGAGGACAGTGAAATCCACACTCCATGTGGGGTAACAAAGCCCTGTGCCATCCTGCTCACTTCACTGTCTCTCCTGCCTCACTTTGAAGTGCTCTCCCTCCTTTTCTCAGTACTCCAGACACACTGGCTTTCATTCCTTTTTCTTCAAACGTGTTGAATTCTATTTTTTTAATGTGTTTAACTTGGGGGTGGGAGAGAGAGAGAGAGAGAGAGAGAATGAATGAATGAGGTAGGGGCAGAGAGAGAGGGAGAGAGAGAAAGAGTCCGAAGCAGGTTCTGCACTGTCAGCTCAGGACCCCACATGGGGCTCACAAACCCTGAGATCCTTACTTAAGTGGAAATCAAGAGTCAGACGCTTAACTGACTGAGCCACCCAGGTGCCCTGAACTCTAATTTAACTCAGGGAGCTCCTTTACACTTTCCCCTCTACCTGGAACACTCTTCCCCCAGCTCTTTGAATGTCTGACTTCCTCTTACCCTTCAAGTCTCTACATAAATACTCCCTCCAGAGAGATACACTCACACCACTCTTCTAAAAATATATTTCTCCTCTCTCTAAATGCAATATATGCATGTATTACATGCAATAGAATAGAGACTAAGAGTGTGGCCTCTGGGGGCATCTGGGTGGCTCAGTGGGTTGAGAATCTGACTTCATTTTCAGCTCAGGTCATGATCTCATGGTTCCATGGTTCCCTGGTTCTGGGGTTCGAGCCCCACATTGGGTTTTGTTCTAACAGTGTGGAGCCTACTTTGGATACTCTGTCCCCCTCTCACTGCCCCCCTTCCCAAAAATGAATAAACATTTAAAAAAAAGTGACCTCTACAAACGCCGTTTCAAATCCCAGCTCCTACTCCACTACTTACTAGCTGTGCAACCTTGGATTAGACACTTAACATTTCTATGTCTTTATTTATCTGTAAAATTGGCTAATGATAGTACCTACATTTGGGGGTTGTTGTAAGAATTAAATGTTAATATGCACAACGGTTATGGAACAATGCCTAGTTCTCAGTGAGTGTTCTGTTAGCTATTCTATTTCTTGTTTTTTTGAAGTGTCGTATCTCCACTATATTGTAAGCTTTTTAGGGCAAAAACTTTATCAGTCTTGTTCACCATTGAATTCCTAGCACCAAACACAGTTTCTGGCATTAATAAGCCTTCAGGACATATTGGTTAAAGTATGAGTTGCAAAAGCTACTTGGCAACTTGGAAAAAATCTTCGTGATATATTATCAAGTTAAAAAGACAGGTTATAAAACATTATGTATAATAGAATCACAGTTTTGTAAAATATGTGGAAGGACAAACATCATGGTAACAGCATCTCTGGTTTTTATATTCTTACTTTGCTTATCTGTATTATCTGATATATACAGTTAACCCTTGAACAATGCCTAGGTTAGGGGCACTGATCTCATGCAATAAAAAATCTTCTGCATATAACTTTTGATTCCCTAAAAACTGAACTTGATTCCCCAAAAACTTAACTACTACTAGCCTTCTGTTGACCAGAAGCCTTACTGATAATATAAACAGTAGATTAATACATATTTTGTGTATGAATTATATACTGTACTCTTACAATAAAGTAAGCTAAAGAAAAGAAAGTGTTATTAAGAAAATCAGAAGAGAAAACAGTATTGTATGTATATTTATTGGAAAATCTGTCTCTAAGTGGTTGGTCACGTAGGGCTGGGGCAGGGGAGGGAGCCATGGGCCTGGCCCAGAGATGGCAGTGTTCTGCAGTGGCCCCTGGGGTGACTGTGGACAGCAACAACAGCCTGGAGCTGTGCCGCCCACCTCTGGCCATCCGCACCTGCCGCTGCAAGTGAGTGCGCTGGCCTTTCTGTGGGGGGAGGGGAGGTAGGCGACACGGGGTGCAGGACTCCCTGCACAGTGCCATCCCTGCCCTCTGGGCGTCTTCCTCCACTTCAGCCCAGCCTCATGCCCGTGAGGCACCTTGGGCACATGGGGTGACCCGCAGCCCAGCCTGATCCTGGCCTTTGGGGACCACCCAAGGTACTCAGAGGGCAGCCGTTACGACCTCTGTGCCAGTTGCCTTGTACTGGGTCTCAGAGAGACCGGGGCAGGCAGTTGTGAATAAATGGCTTGTGGCTTTTGCTCTCAGCTCGTAACAAAACTTTAAATTCCACATAGAAGTAGACCCTCATGGTTTGTACCCGTGTTGTTCAAGGATCAACTGTACTTCTATGTTGTTTTTAAACTGAGAAAACAAGTTAAATTACATTTTAGAAAAGAGGCTTAACAGAACCGTAGAGGCTTTATAACTGTTTTTCAAGGACGCATATAGTTGTTTGCATGGGAATCAGCAAAAAATCTGTGTAAAGTAAGGATTCATAATGTAACCAGTGGCAGCAGTTTCATCAGAATAATATCCAACCTGGAAATATAATGGAAAAAATTTCACTCAAAATAATCAGAAAAATGTAACAGTTAAATAAACCCAAATGTGTGGGACTTACATAAAGAAACTGTAGTTCTTTTGTTGTTGTTGTTGAAGTATAATCGACACACAATATCCTCTTAGTTTCTGGTGCACATTACAGTGCTTTGGTATTTTTATACATTATGTCACGAAATGCTATTACAATATGACTAACCACATTCCCTATGCTGTATATTACATTCTCATGATTTATTTATTCTATGGCTGGAGGTTTCTATACCCCTTAATCCCGTTCATCCATTTTGTCTGCTCCCAACTGCTCCTCCTCAGTTAACCAGCACTTGGAGAAACTACCCTTCTTTGTAGAGAAACAAAGGAAACTTGAATGGACACATTCCCTATTCTAAAAGGAAAGAGCGCTATTGTAAAACTCTCGATTCCCTCTAATTCATAATGTAGAGGAAAGCCAATCAAGATCTCATTTGGCCTTTTCTGAAATTTGACATCTACTCTAAGTGTATGAAGAAAAAGAGACAAAATTAGACAATGGTATTTTGCAAAGGAATAAGGAGTCAAGCATTGAAAATTTTGTCATCAAATATTTCAAACTTAAGGGGCACCTGGGTGGCTCAGTTGGTTAAGTGTCCGACTTTGGCTCAAGTCATGATCTCATGGGCCGTGAGTTCAAGCCCTGTGTCAGCCTCTGTGCTGACAGCTCAGAGCCTGGACCCTGCTTTGGATTCTGTGTCTCCCTCTCTCTCTGCCCCTCCCCAGTTCGTACTCTGTCTCTCTCTCAAAAATAACCACTAAAATTTTTTTTAAATATTTCAAACTTAAAACAATTTAATAAGAATGGCACTAGTAGATTGTTTTAAAAACACCATAAATACACATGTAGAAGCATATATAAGATACGGCAAAGGAAATATTCAGTCCACTGTAGTTATTTGCAGGGAGGCAAAAATTCCAATTAAATACGACAAATCCCTGCCCTTTGCAATTTTTTGGGTAGGGATTAAAGCATGAATTAACTTGACTGAGTATGGTGGACTCTGGAATAGACTAATTTCAAATCCTGCCTCAGCTGCGCGGGAGCTACCCAACTTTAAGCAGTGTACTTTCCCCTCTCCCTAGGTCTCAGTTTTTCTCCTCTGAAAGATGGGAATAGTAACACCCTGAATTAGAGGACTGTTGTGTGGATCCAGATAGGAAGAGCTCAGAACAGGGCTGGCATTTGGAAAGCCTCAATAAGCATTACTTTTAAAATTAAGTAGTGAAACCCTAAAATATCTAGAAAAAAAATGTGTGCTTATATTTATGACAGAGGTATTAGGGGAGTATCTAAAGGAAAAAAAAAAGAACAGGTGCATAAAAACACTTTCTGTTGTTTGAAGAACACCTTCCTTTTAAATTGCTGTCCACCTACCTGGCTGGCTATTTGTGATGCAGCGTTACAGGCTTCAATGCTGGTTTTTTTGTTTTGGGGGGGTTTTGGGGCGTTTGTTCTTTTTTATTTCTAGCATATCACTTGGTCTTGGACTTTTACTAACAGAGGAATCAGAGCAGGGAGAAAATGGGACATCTCAAGAGGGCTGCCCCTTCAGTAACATCAGCCTGATGGGATTCCCTCTTCCCAAACTCCAACGGCTGCCATTTTCCCAAGCCCCGTCCTGTGGTACCCTCTTTTGATCCCTGTATGCCTCATTTCCCTAATCTCTTTCTCATTTTCTTGCTCATTTCCTCACTCATCACTCTCATTCATTTATTCAATGTTTTTGATTGCTTTCTATGTGCCAGACCGTACATTAGGTGGAGTCCTAGGTGGCTGACAAGGACCTTCCCTGCCCCAGGAACCCCTTTCCTCCTGGACACCACCATGGAGCTGGACATGTGTCCATGAGTTCAGTCTCTGATGAGGCTACAGAAAATACTCCAAACACCCAATCCACTGTCCAGGGTTCTCCTAAGATATGGCCAGGAAACAGTCTATTAAATGAATACTCTCCTCCTTAGCCAGAACTTTTAGACCCAGACTGTCATCCCCTATCTGCCCTGAGACCTACTCCAAATGAGCTCTCGTGCCTCCTTTGGCCCAATGAAAGACAAATGAAAGGCATATATCTTTCCCAGAGGCTTTTTGTCTTACCTACCTAGCCTTCTGGGGATTCCACTTAGAGATTGCCTTGTATACCTTTCCAGGTCAGAGGCAGTCCACAGCACCCACCTTGTTAGTTACAGGGGACAGACAGGCAAAGACTGTCCCCTGCCTGCCTAGTACCCTGCCAGTAGTTCCTTTGATCAGGACAACTCCTGCCCAACTGAGGGGGAGGGAAGAGGAGGTAGAAAGGAGGCTTGAAGCCTCCTGCTTCACCTAGAGACTGAACCCAAAACCAGGGGGAGGAAGTTGCAAAGTTCATTTCACCGCTGACACCTGCTGGCCGCTAAAAGGTAAGACAGGTTGGTTAGTACAGCATCCTGGGTCCCAGGCAGAGGTTCTGTTTCTCCAAGTTCCTAAAGAACCCCCAATGCCAGGTCTCTGATGTTTAAGTACATACCACGGCCACTTTTACCATAGTGGTCCCCTCTGTTAAAGACCCGTTTCCCTGCCTTGACAAGAAGGTCACATTAATGTTTGTGTTTACACCTTCATTCTGTGATGAAACTTTAGCAGACTGTTCTGCGTGTATGTGTGAGCACATGTACACAGATGTGGCCATGTAGTGATGGATTTAAGTGTGAACACGCACTGTATGTTGGTGCATTTCTCCAGAATGTTCACTCATGTGGGGGAGGTATGGTTTGCTTGTTTGATTCATGAACAGTATCACTCTTCCCCTGGAAGGACACGGGTAACAGGCAGCATTTCTGAGTGCAAACAAGAATAGTGTGAGATGCCGAGGGCACCTCCTGTGTGTTGTGCACAGCTCGCCTCAGTACCTTTGTCCACAATGGCTCTGTTGCTGGAATGCTCTCCCTTTTCCCATCACATTTTGGCCTACTTCATTCTTACCACTTTTAAGATGTCAGCTTAGAGCACATACTCATGGAGCCTTCCCTGTCTCCCTATACAAGATCAAACCTGTTTGCTGTTTAACAGCTTCTGGTCCTTGCAGCACCTATCATAGTTTGTACTATATATAATAAGTATTCTTCAACTACAGTTTAAACACTCCATGCCACCAGACGATAACCTCGTGAAAGAGGATCGTGACTCTCACGTTGAATTTCAAACCTCGAGCAGAATGCTGAGCGCCGGGTGAGTCCTCCATTTCTGAGCTGCAAGAAAGACAACATCCGGGGTGCCCACCAGAGACAGTACTTTGTGATCTTGGTGGGATTGGGGAATCTTGGAACTTAGCCTGAAATCCTGGGGCTCCCATTCTACTCAGGAATCAGCATCAAATCCAGAAAGTGAGAGCCACCTGTGGGATGTTCTTCAGGGGTGATAGAAATAAGAAACTGTGCCCACTTCCTAGTCAGGCTGGTGGCAGGAATGCTCTAAAGAACAAAGTACATGGTAGCAGCTTCTACAGGACACAAAGTCTGGGGGACCTCTGGAAGGACACCAGGAAAGCTGAAGGCCTCAGCTCACACTCCTTTGTTCTCTATGCCTCTGAATCTTTGAACTTCAAACTTTTGATCTTCCCCTCCAAGCCCCGCTCCCCACCCATGCAGAGACAGCTCCTATTACCACCTTTCGTACCATATCCTCCCTTTTACCCATAACCCACAAAGAATCAGACTCAGGCAACTGCAGACACTGGAGATTGGATGTAATTGCATCTCCAGATAGGCATAAGCAGAGTGCAGACTGGGGCCCCAAGATTGTACAGTGGCGGGCATGGTTGGGTCACTCATAGCACCCCCACCCTGCATCTGGCTCCAAATCTTCCTCATTGACTCTGGAACAACATTGTCTCCACAGTAAAGGGCATCATAGTGGATTTGGTTCATACTGTAGCTGCATTCAAGATCGGGGGAGTTAGGGTAGTGGCATACAGGCAAAGGGCACAGAGGAAAAGACATGGTCTGAACAACCAGGTCTCCTATGCCTGCCTCAGCTTCTCCACAGCAGCGTCCACATCACCCCCAGTGGCTATGAGGGCCTGGAGATTGGCTTCGGGATTCAGGAAACCCATTGCTCGCAGCTGCTCTAGCTGCACCCGGAAGTGAATCTCAGGCTGCATCTGCTGGGGATTGGCACCACTTAGAGTCTGCCACATCTGGAGGAAAGGGGTGGAATGGGGGCCCAGCTCCACAGAGCCCTGTGCTGGGGGTACCTCAGGAGCTGGAGCTACAGGGGGATCCTCAGGCATAAGGGCACCCCCTCTAGGCTCTGTACCGCCTACCATACTTCCCAGCCCTGTTAGGCAAGGCATGAACCACAGTAGGAGGCGAGGTGCTTCAGTGGCCAGGATCTGCAGACCCTGCTCAATCTGTAGGAGCGCGTGCATGGCACGAGGGTTGGCCATGGCTGCCTGAAGGTGCAGCAGCAGGGGCAGCTGCCGGCGCATCTCGTCCTGCAGCTGTGGGACCTGGTTCACGCTGGTGGGCCTCAGAGATCTTGGATAAGCTACCGGTGGCAGCCGGGCATGGTCGGGGATCCCAGGGGTAGCTGGCATAGGGGAAGCTGATGAAGGGATGAATGGGGCCTTATTGGCAGAATGCCCCAGCCCTAAGACAAGATCAGGCATGTTGGTGCCATGGCCAGTGGAGCCATTCCCTGTGCCACCTTGACCTCTATCTTGTCCAGTACTGCTCTCTGGGGGATATCTCAGGAACAATGGGCAAGAGGACTTTCCCTTGATGGCTCCTGATTCCTTAGGGAGAGGCTGGCCTGACTCACGTTTCTGGGAGGAGGATGAAGTTGGGGGGACTCGGTTTCCTGGTGGTGGTGGTTCTTGGCTCGGACTGAGAGTGGATGTAGTCCCTTGCAGATAGGTTCCCAAGGACTGGGGGGTCTCATGTAATTGCTGAAGATAGTCATAGAGCCTTATATTACCCAGAATGGTGGGAACCCTATTTCTAGTCTCAGATACATCCTGGTCCCCAGGATGCCTGCCTCGCCTGCCAACAGAGCCCCCATATGTGGAAGCCCATGGGTTGGGGAGAGGGTCACAATTTTCTGTCCTCGAAGGTTGGCTGCTGCTGCTGGTGGCATTCGCAGTAGTGGCAGTGGCAAAGGGATTGCCACCAAACTGCTCCTGTACAGCATTAAGCATCGGGTCCATAATATCCGTGTACATAGTACGAAGCACATTGTAGCCACCAGGGATGCTTTCCAGGTTACTGAGTGCCCGGTCCTGGCTACGCATCATCTCTTGCATCATGGCTGGGTTGCGGAGAAACTCCAATGTCTGCCGCATGATTTCGGGGTTGTTGAGAATATGCCCGATCTCAGGGTTGTGCTGGATCAGCTGTTGCATATGGGGGTTATCGAGAACCAGCTGGCGCATCAGGCCTGTGTTGGACAGCAGACCTTGGATGAAAGGGTCATCAATGATCTGAGCCACAAACTCAGGCACAGAGACATGCTGCCACATCAGTGAGCTTGGCTGGTCGGGGAAACTACCAGAGGTCAGGCCTAGCCCGTTGAGGCCTGTGAGAACACCTAAGCTAAAGGCGGGTGGCCCATCTGCTGGGTACATGGAGCTTGGTTGAGGGAATGATCTAGGGCTGGAGGCTGGGGCAGGGACTGAAGCAGCTGGGCACTCAGTGCCCATGGTGCGGCGTTGCATCTTGATGACCAGGTGGACAGTGAGGCCATCTCGCACTCCACACTGTGCCAGTGAGTCAGGGTCCTTGAGGATTTTGCCAGCAAAGATTAGGACCAGCTGATCAGGGTGGGCCTTAAAGCGCTGAGATATCTCTTCCTTCAGCTGCTGGATGGTGCAAGTATCTGTAACTGAGAAATCCTCCTTGTCCTTGGGTGTCTTCACCGTCACCTTGATGAGGTGGTGGTCCGGGATCGGCGCTGGGTTGCCCTGTGGCAGGGCCTCTCCGCTTTTGGCCATGGTAGGCAGCAGGAGGCCCAGGTCTGTGGGGACACAGCTGGGGGGTGGGGATGGGGTACCAACATCATCCTTTCAAGCAGTGGTGAAAGTAGGAAATGTGAGCAGGAAGAGGGCTTGGAGTCTCAGGGTAAAAGCACAGGAAGGTCTGCATGGAAGGGTCAATGAGGTCCTCAGGATGGGATGGTTATGGAGGATTATGGGTCTGAGAGGTGTTGGGGTTGGGAGAGGAGACCAAATGCCCTGAGAAAGAGGTCTATTGATGAGTGAAAGGCAAAGTCAGGAAGAAGGGTTTGGGTCGGGGCATACATACCAATCAGCTGTGGCCCCGTCCTTCCTCTTATGCCGGGCTCCAAACCGCCCTCATCTTGCTAACAGCCACCCCTGAAGCCTTCTGGGCCGGAACCCACTCCATCAGGAGACCTCTGTGACCTCAGCACTGACATCACAGCCTCACACAATGGATTCTGGAGACCTCTCCAAGGTGCTCTGTATCCCCAGGAACTCCAAACCACCCCCTCCACCTTTACGTCTTCTATTTCCTTTCTCTTGATTGGCTTCTTCATAGGGAGGGGCCTGGGCTGACCCTTCCATCTCAGGCCAAGAATCCTACTTCCACGCAACATGTAGGTAGTGTGTGGAGCCTCAGCTCTGGATTAGGCAATTAGGAAAGGCTTAGCCCCCTATGTCACTGTTAAGACCAAATTCAGCTGCACCCTGAATTGGTCTTCTTGGCATTCGATGTTTCTGTATTCTCTTTGATTCATAAGCCATTAATTTTTTATATATTTTCAGAATGTTGACTTTCTGATGGGCAGGACCTAGAGCATGAGAGAGGGTCCAAAAATGACATGAAGTGTTAATTTTACTTCTAAAAAGATTATTGTTATTCCCCAGAATAACTTAAAGAATGAATTGGTTGGGGCGCCTGGGTGGCGCAGTCGGTTAAGCGTCCGACTTCAGCCAGGTCACGATCTCGCGGTCCGTGAGTTCGAGCCCCGCGTCAGGCTCTGGGCTGATGGCTCGGAGCCTGGAGCCTGTTTCCGATTCTGTGTCTCCCTCTCTCTCTGCCCCTCCCCCGTTCATGCTCTGTCTCTCTCTGTCCCAAAAAAATAAATAAACGTTGAAAAAAAATTTAAAAAAAAAAAAAAAAAAGAATGAATTGGCTATTTACCACGATGTAAAAAAAAAAAAAAAAAAAAAAAAAAAGACCGGGGAATAAAGTTGTTAAACAGAAAATCCGGAGTTCATTGTCACATACATTCAAGATGTCTTATACCAAAATGGACATGAAGGGAGAGAGTTCGTTATTGTGAGTCCACAGTTATCCAGCACGGACTATTTAGAACCATAAGATTAGTGAGTATAGGAACAAGATAGAAGTAAAAAGACCAAGGCATGGGCACTACATATTTTCAAATATGGAATATTAGATGTGTTCTACAAAAGAAATTGAGAAGAAATAAAACATCAAGTCAGAAAAAGGAGAGAAGGAGAGAAAGCAAATGAAGAAGAGTTTCAAAACGGAGAGAGTGACAGTGTCAGATGATGCCAGTAGGTCCGGAAGATAAAGGAAGAGAACTGACCTCTGGATTTGACCAAAAAAAGGGGGGGACCATGATGAGCCCAGTTTGGAAGAGTGGAGGGGGCACTGACTGGAGGGGGTTTCAAAGCAAGTGGGTTGGAAAGGAAATGGATTAAATAAGAGTATTACAGGTAAGAGAATGGGTATGATGGCTGTGTGGACATGTGGGGATAAAGACATTTTTGTTTTGCTTTTTCTCAAACTGAGAATGTTACAGCATGCTTTTATTCTGGTGGATATAACACAATGAGGGAAAAATGACACAGAAGGAAGAGAAGATGATTGAAAAAGTCAGCTGTTGAGTAAATGGATTGGAGAGGTTGGGATCAGTGCCCAAGGGGAGAGCTTGATTTGGGTCCACAGACAATTTATGCATTACAACAGGATGGAGCAGAGAACATGCAGGCTGTCAGTGGAGAGACAGGTCTCAGTCATGGTGAAAAGGTGGGGATCATTTATAGAAAAGGTTGTAGATACAGTAGGGTTTGCTGTTGCTAAATTATGAGTTCTAAATGGTAGGGTGGAAAAGTGTGGGGAATCGATGACCGGTGGAAAATTGGGTCAGCTGAGGGATTTTCAGAGCATAGTGGGCCAAGAATCAGAAAGACGACTCAAACAACTTGGGTTTTTCATGTAACCTGAGGCAAACAGGGTATAAAGCTTAATCAGACTAATTGATGGGATGGAGGCATCTTAATGGGAAAGTAGAAAATCCATTTTGGCGGTCATGTCTTTCTTGAGACCGATCTTTTTCCTAGTTTGAAGGGGAAGAGTGGGATTCTGGTAGATCCACAGGAGTACTTGGAGTTTTGTGGGCTCTCCTTCACTCTCGCTGATGGCAGAGACAGGGCTGGAGGAAGGTGGTCTGTGAGGAGCACACGGAATTCTGTGGTGACCCTTTGCAGACCACAATATGAATACATGTCACCATCTCCACTGCTCCAGACACTACCATCTCCCACCTGCTCCACTGCAAGGGAGCTGCACCAGCGCTCCCACTTCTACTTGGACCTCTACCATGGTCTTTCTGCGCTTGGCAGCCAGAGAATCCACTGAAACACCTCCATCATTTGGTCAAAATCCAGCAGTGATTTTCCGCTGCGTTCATAGTAAAATCCAGAGTCCTGGGGCGCCTGAGTGGCTCAGTCGGTTAAGCGGCCGACTTCGGCTCAGGTCACGATCTCACGGTCCGTGAGTTCGAGCCCCACGTCTGGCTCTGTGCTGACAGCTCAGAGCCTGAAGCCTGCTTCAGATTCTGTGTCTCCCTCTCTCTCTGCCCCTCCCCTGTTCATGCTCTGTCTCTCCCTGTCTCAAAAATAAAAATAAAAACGTTAAAAAAATTAAAAAAAAATTAAATCCAGAGTCCTTACCAGACCTACAAGGCTCTTCCTGATTTCTCTGATGTCCTGTTTTCCTTCCCACTGTTTTATTCACTCCACTCTAGCTACATCATCTCCTTGTTATTCTTCAAACACATCAAGAATATTCCCACCTCACATTTTTATCCTAAGTCGTCCTCTCTGTCTGGAACATACTTCTCCCAAGGGAGTGCATGTTCATTTCTCCCAATCCCTTCTGGTTTCTGCTCTACTCTTGCCCTTCCAGAGAGGCCCTTCCTGGATTGCCCTCTATGTAAGACCTTATCCTGCTTTATTTTTCTTCATAGCACTTATTCAAAAGTTAGGTAAAGTACTGTCTTATCCCACAGAAGTAAACCCCATAAATAAAGGAACTTTATTTGGTCACTGCTATTTCTTCAATACCTAAAACAACATTTAACTTATTAAATGATTGAATAATTGCCACAAGTGTTTACATGCCAATTGGCTAGGATGCTCTTGGTGAGGCCAGGAGAGGGGGAGATAGGACCTTGGCTAACTACAGAGAACTCAAGTTATGAACATTAGATATGCTGAAGGACATGATATTCTTGGAAGGTACCATGTCCCCTTGAGGCTGTGTTTTGGTGATGGCAATATACAGTGAGGGTAAGCAGCTGTACCTCTCTAAGTTAAAGAGATAATGGTAACAGTCCAGAAAAGTCCTATGATTGTGACAATTAGTAAGAAATTCCTGGGAGGATAAATACTTACCAAGACCTGGATGAAATGTGGACTTATCCTACTCTGACCCACCAGGCCATTCTTCTCCCACCTTCAGACTTGAACAATTTGACTTGAAAACTTGAGGAAGTCTTTATGACTGAATATCTGTGTCTATCTATAGTATTTTTCCCTTTTTGTTATGACTGTCTTCCTCTACACGTGGGTCAGTGTAGTGTTTTTAGGTATTTGTGTGTTGCTGCACATGCCCATGGCTGTCTGTGCAGTGTGTTGAATGTGGGTGCCTTTATATGTAAATCTTTGGCCATGTGACCTTGTGTATGTGTGCACACCTGTCTGGGGCTACATATACACGTTCATGGGTATGAGAGTATGGTATGATATCTGTGCTTTATATGCATGGTGTGTGTGTGTGTGTGTGTGTGTGTGTGTGTATGCGTGCTCATGTCTGCATCATGAGACAGGGATATCACACACAGACGGTGGCTTTTCTTGCAAGAGAAACAAAGCCAAACCTCAGATGGGGGCATGTGGGAGTAGCCATTTTACTGACAGATCTTTTACCCATGGCCAATGCTTCCTGGCTGGAAGCATTGGAAGAGGTGGAAGGGGCAGATGATGTAGTCAAATGGGTCAGCAGGCAGGTAACAAGAAGCACAGAAGTAGGCATGGCAGTTAGAATCCCTGGGATCTCTTGAGCTTGCGAATAGCAGCACCGGTGTCCCCCTCAGTAGCGATGAGTGCCTGCAGATTGGCATGGTGGTTCCCAAATCCCATGGCCTGGAGAGATTCCATCTGCTGGCTGAAACGAATCTCAGGGGCTTGTGGAAGGTGGGAAGAGTCTCCAGCTAAGGATTGTAGCCTCTGCCGGGCTGCTCCGGATTTGTGGCAGCACTCAGGACCTTTGGGTTCAGCCATATCTGGCACATCCCAGGCCCAGGGCACTGTGTCAGGGTAGCTGCAGCTGGGTGAAGGAAGCCAACCCAGGCCCCATAGATAGGGTGCAACCCAGGGTAGAAGAACAGGAGCCTCTGTGGCCAACAGCTGCAGACCCTGCTCAATATGCAATATTGCTTGTGATGCTTTAGGGTTGGCTAGGGCCAGAAGCATGTCGGAAAGCTGTGTCTGCTGCAGGAATGTGGGCAGCTGCTGCCTACACTGTTCACTCAGCTGGGGCATAGTTACGAACAACATCATCTGGGCTGCCAAGTAGGGGTTTTTCAAAAGCAACTGCACCATGCTTCCTGTGATCTGGGAGCTGCTCTGCTCATCCGACAGCTGGGGATCATCCTTTAATTTCTGGTCAGAGCTATCTCGAGAGGTCGTGGCATCTTTGTCCTCTGCCGGGGGCTGCTGGGTAAGCTCTATGATAGGTAAGGCTGGTACACCAGCCGGCTGCTGAATGGCCCAGTTATGACTCCGGTCTTTGGTGGAGATAGTGGTAGTACTGGCACTGGAAGTATGGTTCACCTTGTCAGGGGCAACATTGGCTGAGGTGATGGAGGATAAACCACAGGAACTAGTATAGATGACTCGGGTTGTAGGGAGCTGTGGGAGCTGGTCCCTCCGTTCCTGGGGTTGTGGTGGAGACAGGGGTGAGGACTGAACTGGTTCTAAAACATGTCCTTCCAGGAGAGCTGTGAAAGGGTTGCCCCCAAAGGGATCTTGCAAGCTGTTGAGCATGTGGTCATTGCAATCAGCATAACTCCGGCCCAGGGGATTGTCCCCACCTGGCATTGTCTCCAAACCCGGGTATGACTGTGGGTTTAGTGGATGCTCAAGATTCTGTTCAGGTTGCTGGATCTGCATTATCTCCTGAATCATGGCAAGGTTTCTGGCCAGCTCCAGAGTCTGCCATAGGATCTCAGAATTGTCAAGGAGGTTGGAGACTTCTGGGTTCTGCTGCATCAGCTGTTGCACGTCTGGGTGTTCTGAGATGAACTGTCTCATGGGGGCCGTGTTGGACAGGAGCTGCTGGATGCTAGGATTCTGTAGCATCTGTGCTATGCAATCTGGATTACCCACTTCCAGATCCTGGGTATGCACTTTGGGTGCATCAGGCTCCACAGGGAGGGCCGATTCCACTGGGGTGTGACTCACACTGGCAAGTTGGTGTACCCCACTGTTGTTTCCTTTGGTGTTTCTGTCCCGGTGGCAGGGATCTTTGGCCAGCAGGTTCTGGGAGGAATGGGCTAGGGATCTGGACCTATGTTTGGACTTGATGACCAAATGAATGGTGTGGCTGTCTCGGATGCCCCTCTGTCTCAGTGTGTCATGGTCTTTAAGAAGGCGGCCCCTGAAAACCAGCACTAGTTGGTCCATTTGGCACTCAAAGTGAGCAGATAGCTTCTCCTTGAACTGCCTCACAGAGGTGTTGTCCGCTATCATAAAGTCCTCCCCCTTGCCTGCTGTCTTCACTATCACTCGGGTGACACTAGGAGAGATGTTCTCATTTGTAGGCAAACCTGAAGGACGCCCACTCTGGGCCATCTTGGGTGTCTGAGAGATGACATGCAGCATGGACCTTAGTGGGAGGACAGATGGTGAGGAGGTGGAAGCTGGGGCAGAAGGGGTGAGGGCAGACAAATGTTTCCACTGGCCTTCGTCTCAGATGTCGTGTTCTCAGGCCAAAGGCTGGTTTCCTTGATGCCCAAAAAGGGATGAGTGATGAGGCTGGGGCCAGGTATTTTACGATGTTATACCCCCCACCCCAGGTCTCCAGATGTGGCCCAGCTGAGGCCTGTGGTGGCTACTGATTCATACTTAGTACAAGGTGGGTTAAGTAAAGATGACTCCACCCAGGGATGCCCCTCCCTTTTGCCCCACCCACAGATACCACAACCTCTCAAAAAAAAGGGATATTGTGATGTCAACTCTAGTCTCACAGCCTTTCCAAGGACTAGCTGGGGCAATAAGACATATTTGTGTGGGGGTGGGAGACACCGGGTCTCCATAATAAAATTAAAAAGGTCATTTTCCAGAAAACAGGCGACAAAGTTCTTAGGATGGAACTATTAAAAAAAGGAGGGGGGGATACCAGATTGCTTATGTGGGATATGTTTCTCTGTGGTCCTGTGTGGGGGTCCCTGTTGGGATGATAGGCTTGTTATAATGGAAAGTTGAGTTTGTTGAAGCCATAGATAAAACTACATACCTGTAAGAATGGAATCTTTCCTGTAGGAAAGATCTTCTCACTTTTGTTAGTGATCTTGAAAAAGTGAGGTCTTACAAAGAAAAATGGAGCAAGAACAAAGTTCACAAGGGGTAGAGGAGGTCATGTTTTTCTCTGCCTCTAGGCTTAGGGATTCTGCACTTAATTGAGAGTGCTCCCACGTGGGGAAAGATTTCTTCTATTCTAGAAGCAGGAGCAGGGCTCATTGGGGAGGTTTTCTGAGGGCCATTTAAAATTAAAGGTGAGTTAGCCCTTCCTTGCAAAGTATTTTTTATTCATCTCTCACTTGGTCTTTTCTATGGTCTTTTCTATGTCATTATAGCAGAACTTTTAAAAAGATTTGTTTCAATGTCTTAGCCCAATCTTTGGTGCCCACCTTTGTGTCAAAGCATTAGGGGGAGAGATGCCTGTAAATCAAGAGGTGATGGGGGTGGTGATTCATAGTGAAATTCTTAACAGGGCAACTAGAACAGATTCTCAGTTCCATGCACCTGTAGGGGATGGTGTTTGATCTTTATTTGGGTAGCACATGAATTTTCTAATAGATATGTTAAAATATACATTTATGTCTATGTAGATGGAATATTGTATACATGTCTGATTGGATGTGTATTTGCGAATGTATATACATATGGGGAAGTATAAGCATGAGACTGGGTGTATAAAGTATTCTGGTATCCTTCATGTGACTGTGAAGACTTTGGGGTCTGAAATCTTGAACATTCCATCCCATTGCATGGAAAAGAAGTGAACCATGGAGATAGATAAGTAATAGGTGGAGTGTCTGATGCTCAGCCATTAGTTGCTCACTTCCTAGAATGGAACTCAAGCCTAAACCCCTCTCCTAGTTGCACTCAGAGTGAGTTTGATTCAGGACAGTGAAACATTGATTTTCACACCAACATGCTGCACTTTTCTCCCCAGCTACCCTGCAAGAGGTTGAGGATAAGAAAGGGGGCCTCTTTTGTAGCAACATGGATGGAACTGGAGAGTGTTAGTCTTAGTGGAATAAGTCATATAGAGAAAGACAGATACCATATGTTTTCGCTCTTATGTGGATCCTGAGAAACTTAACAGAAGACCATGGGAGAGGGGAAGGGGGAAAAAGTTACAGAGAGGGAAAGAGGTAAACTATAAGAGATTCTTAAAAACTGAGAATAAACTGAGGGTTGATGGGGGTGGGAGGGAGGGGAAAGTGGCTGATGGGCATTGAGGAGAGCACCTGTTGGGATGAGCACTGGGTGTTGTATGGAAACCAATTTGACAACAAATTTCATATTTTAAAAAAATCTTAAAAAAAAAAAGAAAGGGGGCCTCTACATACTATTCTAATGACAAGCTGTTTGGGGTCTTCTGCACTGGTACCAGATGCTCTCAACCTAAGACTTACCATTCTAAGCCTAATTCACAGAATTTTATAATTGTAGGAGTTGGATTCACAGTTTTCAAAGCACAGAATAGGAGATTTGTTTTACAAATTGGAGTGCAGCTCTTAGAATTGTAGATTTCTAGTAAAGAGGTGTCTTGTTAGGGTTGGTGCTTGTTTCCCAATCAAACCCCAATCAAATCCACCTAGACCATTACTAAAAAGAACTTTAATGTGATTGAGTCATTAGTCATACAGAATTGTCAATTATAAAGAATGATCAATCATAAAAATATAATCAACACTTCTCAATCAGTAGGACTGATGGCCATTTGTGGGGGTGTGTGGGGAGTGATCCATCTGGAGAGTGAGGAGGAGGACATATGCTTCTCCCAATACTCTGCCCCAGGGGTCTCAGGGACTAGATGTTTTTTTGGGTTTGACAGGCTTTGGTGCAATAGGAAACCAAGAGAACTTTTCAGCTGGCAGTTTTGATGGCTTATGCTTCAGCATCTGGAAGCTGAGATCATAATTGATCAGATAGCCATCATTGTAGACATAGAGCTTGTGATCCAAGGGGGAGTAATTGATACCATGCAGTGTTTCCAGCATCTTATCCAGCAGGATGTTGAGATGGCGCTCCCGCCCAGTGTTGGTATCAAAAGCATAGAAGATCTCTTCCTGGTGGGTGCTCCGTGGGCGTAGGGCATACAGCACTCCACAGGCCATGAAGGCTCCTGACATGGCTGGCTTGTACTGGCTGGTTTGCCAGGTTTTCTCCACTTCTAAAGTGCTGGTATTGAGGCGGCTTACAATCATGTTTCCCTTGCTCTCCTCGGTGGCATAGAGCACCCACAGTCCTTTCTCATCACCAGCAAAATCTAAGTCTTTCCAGGGCACACCAACATAAGAGAAGCGGTTGTTGTAGGTGGCGCTGGGCAATGGGCGTCGTAGCACCAGGGTGTTGGAGGAAAGATTCAGCTTGGCAATGTCACGTGTGCCATAGTAGTTGAAGTACATGAAGTTTTCGTACACGGTGTTACCACTGCCATCACCATAGCCAAATGACCTCTTCTCATAGTTCTTCATCAATACCAGGTCATCATAGGACTTGTACATCTGGTAGTAGTCAAAGTACCTAGGCCAAGCCCCACACCAGAATTATCAGGGTTCACAATGCTAATAAAAATGAGCAGGCTAGTGTTCAAATTAATAGTTGGAACTTTGGAATCATACAGAACTGATTGGTAATCTCTCTTCTGCTTATAACATACTGTGACAAAAAATAACTGTAAAAAATCAGTAATAGCAATAACATTAACATCAAATGCAACAATGTCTCATGGACACTGTGCGTGCATTATCTCATTTAATTATAGTGAAAGTACCATAAAGTAGGTTTTATCCCCACAGATTTGAAGACTGGGTCTCAGAAAGACTAAGTAATTTGCTCAAAGTCCCTCAGCTCATAATTAAAATCCATTAAAAGAAAAAAAAGATTCTATCTCATTGATTGTCGGGACTGACCGAAATAATGCAAATAAAACAATTAGAATATTTATCTCAAAGTAAGCAATCAACAAGTGATGGTTATTATTCTTTTCTTCTTTATGGATGCTCTTCCTTATGGATGCCCCCTCCACCCGTCCCTGAGACAATGTCCTGTGGTAGATCATAGTTCTGGAGCTGGATTTGGAGAGATTTATGCTCATTGAGGTCACTTTGGAAACTCCTTTAAATTATCCCTGAATGAGGTGCCTGAGTGGGTCAGTCGGTTAAGTGTCTGACTCTTGATCTCAGCTCAGGTCATTTTCTCATGGTTTGTGAGTTTGAGCCCTACATCAGGCTCTGCGTTGACAGCTCAGAGCCTGCTTGGGATTCTCTGTCTCCTTCTCTCTCTGCCCCTTCCTTGCTTGCACACAGTCTCTCTCCATCTCTCAAAATAAATAAATAAACTTTTACAAATAAATAAATAAATAAATAATTCCTGAATGATGAGTGTTGTCACTGCTTGGCCTTGGTCAGTAAGTCTTCCTTTACCACAGAGATTTGGAGAAGATTTAAAAAGCAAAGACACATAAATTGTGCTTCATATGCTGCAAATGCCTATAGGAATTGGGAGCAATATTATCAGTAACACTAATCTTTCTGAGATGAGCTTCCACTGAGCTCTTCAATGACAGGTTTAAGCCACGTTCATCCTTCCCTCCTGTGGTGTCCTACTCAGTTGGATCTTTGTCATATTCCTATATAGACTACCTTTAAACACCCTGCCTGTGAGTTGCATCTAGCTTCCTAACCAGGCTGCCAGTTTATTTAAGGGCTCATTCATTTACTCTTTGATTCAATTAGCTATCCTTTCATCTAAAACAAACAAACAAACAAACATTTATCAACACCGACAATGCTGTCCACACTTTTTTTTATAAAATCTCATGTGATATTCTCTAATTTAACTATCCTCACTTTCCAGATGGCTAGAATGGGTCTGAGACATTCATGTACTTCTCCAAGTTCACTTATCTTATGTGGCAGTACTCAGATTCAAACTCAACCCTGTCTGAGTCCAAGTCCCAAGTAAAGTCAAGTTCATCTTCTAAATTTCTTCTGAGAAGAACCTAGGATTCTGAAGCCCAGGTAGAGAACAGTTTGTTCTTGAGATAAGATCAGACTTCCAATAGAACCAGTTTGGATTACAATGGGTTTAGAAATTTCAGACAGCAGGTTCAAGAAGGAGCTCACAGCCATCTGTGGCATTCTTAATCATGAGAGGAGCTCTAGAAGGTGACCTGTCAGACCTAGGTTAAGTTTGTCCAGGGGCATACCTAAAACAGAGAGAGGAAGTTGTGCTGGGACCATAAAGAATCCCGTTAGGGTAGGGTAGCAAACATTTGGAATGAACCTGGGTACAAAAGAGAAACCATCTTGAACTTACCTGTTGTCTGTAGTCATAGGGGCCACCCAGTAGAGGGAAGAGTCTGTATTGGGTGCTGAGTCTCGACCCCAGGTACCTGCCTTGTGTGCAAAGCCTCTCCAATTGAGTTGCACCACAAAGGGTCTGCTGACTTTCTGGAGGCCTCCATGGTCACAAGAGCCTGGAGAAGAGAGCAGGCAAGGTAGAAACTAGGAGTGAAGCACAAAGCCCACAGGGAGAGGGCTATGAAAGTGTAATAGCTATGTGTGTGTTTCAGCATGTGTCTGTACATCTGAAGACATGCATAGGTGTATAAGCAGGCTTGACTTTGCACAAATAGAGGT
This sequence comes from Prionailurus bengalensis, assembly GCF_016509475.1. Classification (NCBI taxonomy): domain Eukaryota; kingdom Metazoa; phylum Chordata; class Mammalia; order Carnivora; family Felidae; genus Prionailurus; species Prionailurus bengalensis. The sequence continues at coordinate 62,199,586 of NC_057346.1, forward strand.
TAGTGTATATGTCTGATTTTAGGTGTATTTATATATATCTATGTTTACTAGGATGCCTATATGTGAGACTATACCTATCTCTGTCTGCATTGCTTAATGATGCACCAAACAAGGAAATGAAAGATTTATTCTACATCAAGACATTCACTGCCCACCCCTCAGTATGCCATAACCAATGCTGCATTCCCAAACCATCTTTGGGGAAAAGAAACTTTCAGAAATTCAGTCTGAGGCCTCACCGGGGGGCAGGGGTGGACCAGAGTGTCCAGAGGCCACTTCTTGCTTCTCCTTCTCACACTCTCTTAGCTGGTCCTTGAGACTATCCACCTCCTGACGAAGAACACAGAGATCATGCTGGTCTGAGTCAGCCAGAAGCTTGAGTATGAGGCTGGCATTAGCCACCTGTGGAAATGAGATGCCAAGGATATGGGTCACAGACTGTTCTTAAGAACTGATGTCAGCCTTCCATATTGCTCAGCTCTGTGTCTTTTTTTCCTCCAGAAATAAGTGATTTGGTAAATCATCAAATTTATGAAATTAAGTAAGACAGGAGACTATGGAGGCAGAGGTATTCTCTAATTTATCTATGTATATGGCTCTGGAATTAAGAGAGGAGGCTCTCAGCCTCACTAAGTCCTCCCTTGGCCATAAGCCAGGTCACCAACTCCCGTGGTCTCTCCAGCTGCAGGCACAGCAGGTTGTAGATTGGGGCCTCCTAGGAGGAAGCAAGGGTAGTGGGAATCCTGGACTTCAGGGCATGGACAGGCAGTTCCCCCAAACCTCAACATCCATGACTTTTTTCTTTTATTTGCATGCCCTCAGTGCCACGTAACCTAAAAAATACTGTCTTGGATCTGTCATTTTATTTTGTTCCATTAACAGCCCTTGAGAGAAGTTAAAATGGTGGAGCAGCATGAAGACCCTGAGCTTATCTCATCCCTGAAATGCAGCTAGATCAGCACCAAACCAGTTTGAACACCTAGGAAGTTGATCTGAGGATTAATGCAACCACCTGCATAACTTAAGTCACAGAACTTGCCAGGTACACGGTGTGGAGAGGTGAACTTGGGGGAGAAAAGCCTTGGGGGGTAGGGAGCCATTTTTGCAGAGAGAAGACAGAGAGAGAAAGAGAAAGGGAGAGAGTGCAAAACATTGGCATGGTGCAAGAAAGCATTCCCTGCAAAAGTAGCTGGAGAGAAAGAGAAAGAAAGAGTGAAAACACTCGCAGGGGACTGAACAAGAAACCTGTTCCCCAAAACCATTGATGGGGAGAAAAGAGAGGGTGTCAATACCACCAGGATTCTACAAACAGTGGATTGCTGAGTCTGAAGTTCTGGAGCTCAGTACCTGGTGGCGCTCTGATGAGGAAGCTGGGCAAATTCCCAGGAGCAAGCAGTGGGGTCTGAGGGGTCCGTGTGCCACAGGGGGAGAAGCAGTTCCCCTGCTTGGAGAGCATTTGGTAGAGGCCAAATGGCCTCCCCACAGCAAAGGTCCCAGGGGACCCTGGAGAGGAGCCACATTTGAGGGTATTGGGACAAAGACCCCAGAGTATGGTGAAACCTGAAGCCGGCTGTGTGCTGTGATTTGTCACCATCTCTGAACCTCTGCTGCTGCAGGATCACACAAACATTTTCTGGGGCTAGCTGGCACCCAGCCATTGCTCAGCAAGACCCTCCCACAGAGAATCAGTGGGACCAAGTGAAGGGGTCTCTGAAGTGTTGTATTTTGAAACAACCCCATCTGAAATAAAACTCTGGAGGAAGGTGCCATCTGGCAGGCAGATGGCTTGGACACAGACAGGGTAGAGACAGGAGTGAATGAAGTCCTCAGACAAAGGAGGGATGCTTTATCATGGGTCAGTCAGAGAGGGAATTTCCTGTGCCACAGACTAGGGAGTTGGGTGAAGCCATTTCCACCTATCCTACACATGCACAATGATCCACCCCAGCAAGATAAGCAGCGTCACCTAGTGGATAATGGAGCCATTACACCATGGAGCCACTAGAGTGCTTAGTTTAAGTTCTAGGGGAAACTGGATGTAACTTCATTCGGGTTTCATTGTGTTTGCTGGTTCATTTATTTGTTCACTTTCTTTGCTTCTGTTTTTGTTTAAGTTGTTTTCTTTTTTCTTTCTTTTCTTTGTTGGATACAGAAAGTGAAAATTTTATTTATAGTTTTTTACTTTATTTTATTTTTATTTAAATTTTTTATTGTATTTCATTTTCTTTATTTTATTTTATTCTATAAATATTTTTTAATTTTTAAATTTTTTTCTTACACTTTTCTTCTCTCCTTTCCCTTTTTTCTCTATTCTTTCAACAATCAGACTGAAACACACCTAGGATCTAGTTCTTTTATTTGATTTTTTATTGTGTATTTAATTTTTCACTTTTTATTTTTTATTTTAATTTTTTCTTCCTCCAAAATGACAAAAATGAAGGAATTCATGCCAAAAGAAAGAACACGAAAAATAACACCCAGGGTTAATCAACACAAATATAAGTAAGATGTCTGAACTAGAATTTAGAACCATGATAATAAAAATACCATCTGGGGTTGAAAGCATAGAAGACACCAGAGAATCCCTTTCTGCAGAGATAAAAGAAGTAAAATCTACTCAGGCTGAAATTAAACATGCTATAACTGAGATGCAATCTTGAACAGATGTCACAATGGCAAGGATGGATAAAACAAAGCAATGAATCAGTGATATAGAAGATAAAATTATGGAGAATAATGAAGCAGAAAAGAAGAGAAACACAGGCAAAAGAGCATGACACAAGACTTAGAGAACTCAGTCACCTGTTAAGAAGGAATAAAATCTGAATCACAGGAGTCCCAGAAGATGAATAGAGAGAAAAGGAGGAAGAAGGTTAATGTGAACAAATTATACTGGAAAACTTTCCTAATCTGTGAAAGGACACAGACATCAAAATCCAAGAAACCTAGAGAACTCCCATCAGATTAAATAAAAACTGACCATCAACAAGGCATATCATAGTGAAATTCACAAAACACAGACAAGGAAAGAATTATAAAAGCAGCAAAGGAAAAAAATCCTTAAACTACAAGGAAAGACAGATCAGTTTCACAGTAGACCTATCCACAGAAACTTGTTAGGCCAGAAAGGAGTGGCAGGATATATTCTACATGCTAAATCAAAAAAATATGCAGCCAAGAATTCTTTATTCTGCAAGGCTATCATTAAAAATAGAAGGAAATATAGTTTCTGAGACAAACAAACACTAAAGAAATTCGTGACCACTAAACAACCCTGCAAGAAATTTTAAGAGGGACTCTCTGAGAGGAGAAAAGACAAAACAAAACAAAACAAAACAAAAAAGACCCAAAGCAACAAAGACTAGAAAGGACCATTGAACATCACCAACTCTACACATAACACTAAATTCATATCTTTCAGTGCTCACTCTAAATGTCACTGGACTAAGTGCTCCAATCAAAAGACATAGGCTATCGGAGCCAAAGCAATCTTGAAAAAGAAAACCAAAGCAGGAGGCATCACAATCCCAGACTTCATACTGGGATGTAGCCATACTACAAAGCTGTAATCATCAAGACAGTATTGTACTGGCACAAGAACAGATACTCAGATCAATGGAACAAAATAGGGAACCCAGAAATGGACCCACAAACATATGGCCACCTAATCTTTGACAAAGCAGGAAAGAATATCCAATGGAATAAAGACAGTCTCTTCAGCAAGTGGTACTGGAATGAATCTGGACCACTTTCTTACACCATAGACAAAAATAAACTCAAAATGGATGAAAGACCTCAATGTAAGACAGGAAGCCATCCAAATCCTCGAGAAGAAAGCAGGCAAAAACCTCTTTGATCTTGGTCACAGTAACTTCTTACTCAACACATCTCCAGAGGCAAGGGAAACAAAAGCAAAAATGAACTACTGGGCCCTCATCAAAACAAAAACCTTCTGCACATTGAAGGAAACAATCAGAAAAACTAAAAGGCAACCGACAGAATCGGAGAAGATATTTGCAAATGACATATCAGGTAAAGGAGTAGTATCCAAAATCTATAAAGAACTTATCAAACTCAATACCCAAAAAACAAATAATCCAGTGAAGAAATGGGCAAAAGACATGAATAGACACTTCTCCAAAGAAGACATCCAGATGGCCAACCAACACATGAAAAAATGCTCAACATCACTCATCATCAGGGAAATACAAATCAAAACCACAATGAGATAGCACCTTACGCGGGTCAGAATGGCTAACATTAACAACGCAGGCAACAACAGACATTGGCGAGGATGCAGAGAAAGAGGATCTCTTTTACATTGTTGTGGGAATGCAAGCTGGTGCAGCCACTCTGGAAAATAGTATGGAAGTTCCTCAGAAAACTAAAAATAGAACTACCCTAGACCCAGCAATTGCACTACTAAGTATTTATTTACAGGATACAGATGTGCTGTTTCGAAGGGACAATGCATCCCCATGTTTATGGCAGCACTATCAACAATAGCCAAAGTATGGAAAGAGCCCAAATGTCCATCGATGGATGAATGGATTAAAAATTGTGATACACACACACACACACACACACACACACACACACAATGGGGTATTCCTCGGCAATCAAAAAGAATGAAATCTTGCCATTTGCAACTACATGGGTGGAACTGGAGGGTATTATGCTAAGTGAAATTAGTCAGTCAGAGAAAGACAAAAATCATATGACTTCAGTCACATGAGGACTTTAAGAGACAAAACAGATGAACACAAGGGAAGGGAAACAAAAATAATATAAAAACAAGGAGGGGGACAAAACAGAAGAGACTCATAAATATGGAGAACAAACTGAGGGCTACTGGAGGGGCTGTGGGAGGGGAGATGGGCTGAATGGGTAAGAGGCACTAAGGAATATACTCCTGAAATCATTATTGCACTGTATGCTAACTAATTTGGATGTAAATTTTAAAAAATTAAAAATAAAATGTAAAAAAAGACATAGGCTATCAGAATGGATAAGAAAACTAGACCCATCTATATGCTGCTTATGAGAGACTCAATTTAGACCTAAAGACACCTGCAGATTGAAAGTGAGGGGATGGAGAACCATCTATCATGCTAATGGTCATCAGAAGAAAGCTGGAGTAGCCATACTTATATCCAACAAACTAGATTTTATTTTTTTTCCAACGTTTATTTATTTTTGGGACAGAGAGAGACAGAGCATGAACGAGGGAGGGGCAGAGAGAGAGGGAGACACAGAATCGGAAACAGGCTCCAGGCTCTGAGCCATCAGCCCAGAGCCCGACGTGGGGCTCGAACTCACAGACCACGAGATCGTGACCTGGCTGAAGTCGGACGCTTAACCGACTGAGCCACCCAGGCGCCCCAATAAACTAGATTTTAAAATAAAGACTGTAACAAGAGATGAAGAAGGGCATTATATCATAATTAAGGGGTCTAACCACCAAGAAGATCTAACAATTGTAAATATTTATGGCCCCAATGTAGAACACCCAAATATATAAATCAATTAATTACAAACATAAAGAAACTCATTGATAATAATACTATAATTGTAGGGGACCTCAACACCTCACTTACAACAATGGACAGATCACATAAGCAGAAAATCAACAAGGAAACAATGGCTTTGAATGACATACTGGACTAAATGGACTTAACAGATATATTCAGAACATTTCATCCTAAAGCAGAAGAATACACATTCTTCTCAAGTGCCCATGGAACATTCTCCAGAATAGATCACATACTGGGTCACAAATCAGCCCTCAAGAAGTAAAAAAGATCAAGATCATACCTTGCATATTTTCAGGCCACAATGATATGAAACTCAAAATGAACCACAAGAAAAAACTTGGAAAGACCATGAATATTTGGAGATTAAAGAACATCCTACTAAAAATGAATGGGTCAAGCAGGAATTTAAAGAGGAAATTAAAAAGTTCATGGAAGCCGATGAAAATGTAAACACAACAGTCCATAATCTCTAAGATGCAGCAAAGCTGGTCATAAGAGGGAAGTATGTAGCAATCTAGGCCTTCCTAAAGGAAGAATGGTCTCAAATACATAACGTAACCTTACACCTAAAAAAAGCTAGAAAAAGAACAGCAAAAACAGCAGAATAAAGGAAATACTAAAGATTAGAGCAGAAATCAATGATACTAAAATTTAAAAAAAAAGTAGAACAGATCAACGAAACCAGGAGCTGAAAGAATTAACAAAAGAATTTAAAAAATTAATAACCTCCTACTCAGATTGATCAAAAAGAAAAAGCACAGGACCCATATAAATAAAATAACAAATGAAAGATGACAGATCACAACCAACACCACAGACATACAAACTACAATAAGAGAATATTATGAGCAATTATATGCCAATGAATTGGGCAATCTGGAAGCAATGGACAAATTCCTAGAAACATATACACTACCAAAACTGAAACAGGAAGAAATAGAAAATTTGAACAGACCCATAACCAGTAAAAAAATTAAACCAGTAATCAAAAATCTCCCAACAAACAAGAGTCCAGGGCCAGATAGTTTTCCAGAGGAATTCTACCAAACATTGAAGCAAGAGTTAATACCTATTCTTGTGAAGCTGTTCCAAAAAACAGAATGGAAGAAAAACTTCCAAATTCATTTATGAGGCTAACATTACCTTGATTCCAAAACCAGACAAAGACCCACTAAAAAGGAGAACTATAGACCAATTTCCCTGATGAACATGGATGCATAAATTCTCAACAAGATAGTAGCAAACCGAATCCAACAATATGTTAAAAGAACTACTCAACACGATCAAGTGAGATTTATTCCTTAATGTAGGGCTGGCTCAATATCCACAAATCAATCAGTATTATACATCACATTATACTTTCACATAGAAGAAAGGATAAGAGCCACATTATCCTTTCAATAGATGCAGAGAAAGCATTTGATAAAATACAATACCCTTTCTTTATAAAAACCCTGAAGAAAGTTGCGGTAAAAAGATCATACCTCAAGATCATAAAGGCCATATATGAAAAACCCACAGTTAATATCATCCTCAATGGGGAAAAACATAGTTTTCCCACTAATTTCAGGAGCACAATAAGGATGTCCACTCTCACCACTGTTATTCAACATAGTGTTAGAAGTCCTAGCCTCAGTAATCAGAAAACACAAAGAAATAAAAGGCATCCAAATCAGCAAGGAGGAAGTCAAACTTACACTGTTCACAAATGACATAATACTCCATATGAAAAACCCAAAAGACTCCACCAAAAAACTACTAGAACTGATCCATTAATTCTGCAAAGTCGCAGGATATAAAATCACTGCACGGAAATCAGTTGCATTTCTATTCACCAATAATGAAGCAGCAGAAAGAGAAAAAAATGTATCAATCCCATTTATAATTGCACCAAAAACTATAAAATACCTAGGAATAAACTTAACTAAGGAAGTGAAAATCTACACTGAAAACTATAGAAAGCTTATGAAAGAAATTGAAGAAGACACAAAAAACTGGAAAAACACTCCATGCTCATGGATTGAAAGAACAAATATTGTTAAAATATCGATACTACTCAGAGGAATCTACATATTCAATGCAATCCTTTTCAAAATAACACCAGCAGTCTTCACAGAGCTAGAACAAACAATCCTAAAATTTGTATGGAACCAGAAAAGACCCCAAATAGCCAAAGCAATCCTGAAGAAGAAAACTAAAGCTGGAGACATTATAATTCTGGACTTCATGCGGTATTATGAAGCTACAATCATCAAGACGCTATGGTACTGGCACAAAAACAGACACATAGATCAATGGAACAGAATAGAGAACCCAGAAATGGATCCACAAACATATGGCCAACTAATCTTTGACAAAGCAGGAAAGAATATCCAGTGGAATAAAGACAGTCTTTTCAGCAAATGGTTGGGAAAACGACAGCAACATGCAGAAGAATGAACCTGGACCACTTTCTTACACCATACACAAAAACAAACTCAAAATGTATGAAAGACCTAAACTTAAGACAAGGAGCCATCAAAATCCTAGAGAAGAAATAAGACAACAATCTCTTTGACCTCAGCCACAGCAACTTCTTACTCAGCATGTCTCCAGAGGCCAGGGAAACAAAAGCAAAAATGAACTATTGAGTCCTCATCAAGATAAAAAGCTTTTGCATGGTGAAGGAAACAATCAACAAAACTAGAAGTAACTGACAGAATGGGAGAAGATATTTACAAATGACATATCAGATAAAGGGTTAGCACCCAACATCTACAAAGAACTTACTAAATTCAACACCCCAGAAATAAATAATCCAGTGAAGAAATGGGCAAAAGACATGAAAAGACACTTTTCCAAAGAAAACAACCAGATGGCTAACAGACACGTGAAAAGATGCTCAACATCACTAATCAACAGGGAAATATAAATCAAAACCACAATGAGATATTACCTCACACCTGCCAGATGGCTAAAATTAATAGCTCAGCCAACAATGGATGTTGGCAAGGATGCAGAAAAAAAGGAACCCTTTTGCACTGCTGGTGGGAATGCAAACTGGTGCAGCCACTCTAGAGAACAGTGTGGAGGTTCCTCAAAAAATTAAAAATAGAACTCCCTTACAACCCAGCAATTGCGCTACTAGGTACCTATCCAAAGGATACAGGAGTGCTAATTTGAAGGAGTATATGCACCCCAATGTTTATAGCAGCGCTATCGACAATAGCCAAAGTATGGAAAGAGCCCAAATGTCCATCAACTGATGAATGGATGAAGAAGATATGGTATATATATACAATGGAATTTTACTTGGTGATCAAAAAGAATGAAATCTCGCCATTTGCAACAGTGTGTATGGAACTAGAATGTATTATGCTAAGTGAAATAAATCAGCAGAGAAAGACAAGTATATTATTTCACTCATATGTGAAATTTAAAAAACAAGAGGTGAACAAAGAGAAGGGAAGAAAAAAGATAAAAACAGAGAGGGAGACAAACCAAAAAGACTCTTAAATACAGAAAACAAACTGAGGGTTGCTGGAGGGGTTTTGGGTGGGGGGAAAGGCTAAATGGGTGACAGGAATTAGGAGGGCACTTGTTGGGATGAACACTGGGTGTTATATGTAAGTGATGAATCACTAAATTCTATTCCTTAAATCATCATTATTATACTATATGTTAACTAATTTGGATGTAAGTAACTGAGAACAAACTGAGGGTTGATGGGGGGTGGGAGGGAGGGGAGGGTGGGTGATGGGTATTGAGGAGGGCACCTTTTGGGATGAGCACTGGGTGTTGTATGGAAACCAATTTGACAATAAATTTCATATATTGAAAAAATAAATAAATAAATAAATAAATAAATAAAATAATTTGGATGTAAGTAAAAAACAAACAAACAACAAAAACAACAACAAAAACAAAAACAGCTCTTGAGGTGAGCATTAGTGTTATTTCCATTTCATAGCTGAGGACATTGTGTCCCTCTTTGCTACAGAAAAAAATGACTCTCTCCTCTGTATACCCAGGTTCTCTCTCCCCTTTCCTGATTACAGCCACATTCTCAGGAGTGTCTTGGTGAGTGAATGAATGGACACAGACAGCTAGCTTTCAGGCCCTCTCTCATCAACCTTCCCCAAGTGCCCATTACAAAAAGCAACTGCCCACATCACATGCTGGATGCCACATTTCCATTCACTCCTCACTCTACTGACAGCATCAATTCCAAGCTCACTAGCCTGGTCCACAAGTCTCTCCAGATATTGCCCCTATTTTAGCTCAATTCAAACTCTTTTCTGTCTCCTTTCCACTGGCCATTCCACTTCCTTCTTCTCTAACCTCTTCCCATCTCCCACTGCACTTATACCCACAAATTGGCCTGTTAATGTAGGAAAGCACATCCTCCACAAACCTCTCTGTATGGTGATGGCCTCTGAGAATCCCAAGGACAATACCTAATTTTTTCCTTCACACTCAGGATTCATCTCAAAGATGAGGGCTACGCTTTCTCCAGGAATTTCTCTATTGGCCCAGCTCATCCTCATGCTGGATGCAGGAGAGAATGTGCTCATGTAACTCCCAGCCTCAACCCGTAGCTCCAGCACTCACCCTCAAGAGCTCCTGATCATACTTGTCCATGAGCTCCTGGGCTGTACTCTGTAGCTGCTCCAGCTTCTTCAGGGGAATGAGGTCATTGGCCAGGTGAACCACACAATGGCACAGGCCATCCTTACCCGTAGAGCCTGGCACCAGCTGCAAAAGCAAGATCACAGGCACGTTAAGCATAATGAAATACATTGGAGCACAGTGCACAGTTTGGGAACATGAAGCAGAAGAGCTGACCCTACTCTGGAGAGTCTGAGAAGAAACCTCTTTGCACAGGAGAGTGTTCATGACTGTCTAAGTCTCCTTCTGTCGTGAGTTTGATCCTTCCCTTGATTTCCCAGAGCTGAAATATAGTCTCCTTCCAGCTCCTACTGGTGGAACCATCCTCACCCTACCTCATGCACTGACTGGGTCTGGCTGCAGTTCACAGAACTGGGAGTAGACTCTTCTCTGAGGCTCTGTGGAAAAGAGGAAAGATGATCTGAAAAGAAATGTTCAGGGACTAGCTTGGTGGCCGCAGTACCTCTACTCTGGACATAAGTAGGTTCCCACAAGTTCACTTTGTCTTGAAGACAGCAGGAACAGAGAGTTCCAAATTGTCAAAGAAGGGAATGAATATTAACAGCACCACTAGGCACCAAAGTCTGGACTGATATTTAGCATTCCCAAGAACACAGGAGGGTATGACTTGAATTCTTTATTTTGTAGTTGAAAAACCAGAGGTTCTCAGAATGTAAAAAAAAAAAAAGAAAGAAAAGAAAAAAAAAGAACCATCTAGGGTTTCCTTATAGATTTTTCAAGAATCAAGATGTGTGGCCACTGTACTTCTCTGAATAGTCCCACACATATCTTCTGTGGCCCTGGGAGTTAATTTGGCTGTGTTTTCAGTCTGCAACTCCAGCCCAGTGGTTTAGCTTTTGGGGATCATGACACAAAGGGTGCATGCTTACAATAGCCCAGGTTGTCCTTCCTTAGTTCCAGCATCCTTCATACAAGAAAAGGGTGGCATATTTCTGCAGGAAATGATGCCTCATAAAAGAGCAGGATGTACAGCCCAGAGTTCATCCTTGTTTTCCCTCTGTCACCCTATGCCTGACAACAATCAGAGCAACAATCAGAGCATATTGGGTATCCCATCCTCCTTTCAGACGTCCCTGGGTCTCTCCACCTTCACTCTCTCTCAGAACCTGGGGCTTCTTGAAATGGATCAGAGCGGTGAGGGAAGCCAGTCCAAAACCCAGAACCATCTCTTCACCCACTTGAGATCCCTCTATCCTCTGCCTGTACCTGAGGCTGCCCTGGGAGTGCCAGAGGCAGCAGTAGGATGGTTATCAGGAGAGCCAAGGAAGACTGCATGTTGCATCTGCTGTAGGAGGGGAGCAAGACCTATGAGTTGCCCTAGGCTTTTATCTCTTGTCCATGTGAATGGTCTCAGTAGGAGAGATAAGGATTTCATCATCTGAAAGGTCTGAGGGTGTGAGGGGGGTTGGAAAGGGACAGGGCGGGGCATGGGAGGAGAGGGCTGTGCTTCCAGAGAAGGGCTGAAAGTGTGTTTGTGCTTCCAGAGAAGGGCTGGAAGTGACTTTTTTACACAAACAGGATCTTTCTTGTCGTGTTCTCAAGCTGAGATCTGTCCTCCATCTTCTGGGCCCTCCTGTCCACATAGATTAAGACTAACCTGAGACACACTGAGGGGGCCTTGGGATGAGTCTCTTTCAGGAGGGACTATGGTCTTTCCCTCAGCTTTAAGGGAGGAATACTCTAGAGGAAAATGTAACCCTACCTGCTCCATCTCCAGGACAGAAGCCATTTATTTAATTAAGTGACCTTGGATGCAGGCCAAGCTGTGAACTTGGGGGGATTGCTTCAGCAGCACAGTGCTGGCTGCTCTGCTCTGTGCCCTCCCTCACACCTAGAAGTCTGTCCTCCTCACTGTTCTGAGCACTCTATATGTTTCCATCCCACCCAACTAGTATTCAAATGTATCTGCTAATTCAAGCTCTGGATGTCAGCAGCCTCCACTCCCTGTCCTTCAAGAGAGCCCCCTCCCAATATCTTCTTGTCAAGCCTCTGGTCCTCTGGGCCTGGTACCTGGGGTACCCTAAAGAAAAGGAAGAATTGGTCCTGAGTCATAGCTCAGTGTTCCTAGGGGTGGCCACCAGAAACTACCCCTTTCTCTTCCACTGTGTCTACTGAGAACTTCCCAGGAAGTGGTGAGTCTCAAACCCCCAAATACCTAAGAGGATGTCAGCTTCCTATGAAGACTGCATTTTCCCATTGAGAAATTTGTATCTCTTATTATTTTCCTACTTGTCATTGCAACCCCAATTCAGATATGATAGACATTCAGCATAAAGGCCATTTGCTAATGCATCCCGTCCTTTATAGCCCTTTGCCCAGCACATAATACCTACTAGAGAAAGGCATATGAAGTCTCTACTTTTCCTCCTAGGAAAAGGATGAGAGAGCTTAAGTGAATGGATGACTCCAGGAAGAAATGCCTTGGACTCTCTTGGGCAATCCTTGATGAGAGACCATACCTTCATCTTGCTTTACAGATTTTCACCTTCTGACTCCCTGCTCACGGCCTGGGATCCATTCTCCATCAGCTCCTGTGGCCTAGCCTCTGTCCCAGAGGAGCCACAGAGGTTAGGGAGGTATGAGAGGAATGAGTTGGGAACCCTAAGGTACATGGAGCAGAAAACCTATCCTGAATCACTGCGCAGGTGGGTGTTACTAGAACGTTATGGAAAGAGGGATGAAAAGGAGGAAGTATGAAAGAACACAGAGCCTGAAGCACGACAACTAGTGCTGGGGTCATCTTCCTATATTTTGCCAATGAAAACTAGTGAGGGGATCTAGCCGGGAGAGCAGGGGAAGGCTCGGCACGTGAGGAGACAGGAGAAAGAGCTTAGGTGGGCAGCATGGGGTAGTCCACTGCCTTCCCTCCCAGAACCAGCAGCTCTCTCAAGATTTAGGTGTTAGTCTCCAGGTCAGAAAGCACATCAATTTCCAGAGCTGTGTGCTCTTTTACTCATATTGCGCCATTTCCTCAGGCCCTCCTGTCTTCATTCCTTCAGCAAACATGGAGTTCCTGCTTAGCGTCATGCACTATACAAAAGGCCCCACTCAGAGCAACCTTTCAGTAATCTGGCCCTGGCTGGTCAGAGTGATGGGGAAAGATGAGATCTTGATGACCAGGCTGCATCCTAGGCCTCCCTGTTTGCCACAGTCCGGGCCCAGTCTGTTCTATGTGTGTGAGATGCAACTGTGGAGATCAATACAGAGTTAGAAAGAGCAGGAAAAGTCTATGGACACGGTAGACCCCGGTGGAGAGATGTGTTCAGTGCGCATTCTGTCCATGAGATGGGAACAGGGCTGGGGTGACCATAGCGTCACCTATCGGCAGATGATGAAGATGCCCTGGTCAGAGCTCTGCTCCAAGGATTGCTGTAGCACTACTTGGCCATCTGACGGCACAGGCTGCAGAAAACATGTGCTCATTCACTGCTATGGGAGGCCCTCTCAGGGCTTACACCCCTTATGGCCCCGACCCAGCACAATCGAAGCAAGTGCCTGAGCCTCTGAGCGATCTGTTGGGTACGTACTCCATAGACCACAGGGTTCAGGGCAGGGGGCACCACCACATACAGGTTAGCCAGTAGGATGTGGATGTGGCTGGGCACCGTGTGGCGGCCGAAACGGTGGGCCAGGAAAGAGAAGAGAGCGGGTGTGTAGAAGAGAGTGATGACACTGGCATGGGCCCCACAGGTACCCAAGGCTTTGCAGCGGGCACCGTGGGACGGCAGGCGACAGACAGCACGGAGAATGAAGGCATAGGAAGTGGCGATGAGCCCGAAGTCCAGTGCTGGGGATAGAAGTGTGGTGGCTAGTCCGTACCAAACGTTGGGGCGCGTGTCACCACATGCCAGCCGAGCCACACCCATGTGTTCACAGTAGGTGTGGGGGAGCTCCCGCTGCCCACAGTAAGGCAGTCTTTGGAGCAGGGCCACAGGGGGTGCCATGACACAGGCACCACGGGTCACGGCAGCCACCGCCACTCCACCCACCACACGCTGTGTCAGCAATGCCCCATAACGCAGAGGCTGACAGATGGCCACATAGCGGTCCACGGCCATGGCCAGGAGCACTGAAGATTCAGCAATGAAGGCCACATGGGTAACAAAGAGCTGAGCTAGGCAGGCCGTGAAAGAGATCTCTGCTGACAGGCCCCACAGCACAGCCAGAGCTTTGGGTACCGTGGATGTGGCCAGAACCAAGTCAGCAGCTGCCAGAAGCCCCAGAAGCTGGTACATGGGTGCCTGAAGTGTCTTATCAGCTGCCACCAGCCCCAGTAGAAGGACATTCCCTGCCAAAGCCGCCATGTACAGCAGACATACAGGTACCGCAAGCCAGGCATGCAAGGTCTCCAGTCCTGGCAACCCCAGCAGGACAAAGGGACCGGGCTCAGAGATGAGCACAGTCTGGTTGAGAGCAGCCAGTACAGGATCCATTTCCATCTCCTAGTTCCACTTGGCTGTGTTCCTGCAGGGTATGAATGAGGCCTGTGAGAAGCAATCATCAGTTCCCCCAGAGATTTCAGATAGGTGGGGGTGAGGGTCCAGCCTTTGGGTACTAAAGCATTTGCTGACAGCCCTATGCTGGCCTATGGATTTCCTAGCCTTCTGTGGGTTTGCTAACGTTTCCATATGATAAATGAAGGAATCTGGCTTCTGACAGGTCAACAGACCTACTCCAGGATACCCATCTGGTTAATAAAACTAGGATTTGAATCAAAACTCATCTGATTACAGACCACACTCTTCTGACAGTCATCTCTGGGAGGAATGTCTCCTCAACATCCCAGGCACATGAAAACATTGGAATATGCTTTTCCTGATGACCTGTCCCAGAGGAAGTTATTTGTGTCAAATAAGCCCAATCTTGCCAACATTCTCTGTGTCCCCCTCTACCCCAGGGAAGCTATAAGTCAGAAGGAAGCATATATGGAATGGCTGTTTTTCCATTCATTCACCCACAGGTGCTCAGACAAAGCTCCTCTTCCAAAGTCCTTTTTCAGAAGCCACTTTATTAGCTCACTTACCCTCCCAAACAGTATATTCCTTCTACTTTGTCTAGTATTTTGTCCCAGCTTTCAATGGCTTTGAAATTCTTACCTCCAGCTCTATTCATAATAGTTCAAAATGCCTGGGTTGTGAAAATTAATCCCTGCTTTGACCAGTGTAGAAACTCATCTCTTGACTCAGCTTTGTGGCTCTTTTTTCTTCTGTTCTTTGTCCATGGACAGACCCTTTGGGTTCTGAAGAACTCAGTCTGGAAAAGTTCTGATCACCCGGAGGACACAGAAGAGCATCAAGGTTTGGCTGCAGTGGAAGGGACTGGGGTCAGATACCACAATGACAGTGCAGTATGGTGCATCCAATGGTGGATGTGGACAAACTTTACTTACCTGGGTTTAGGTGGATAAGGAACAGCCTAGAAAAAGGATGCAAGCTAAATGTGCTTTCCACGCTCTTCCTAAAGACCACAGTTATGTCCATGAACTTCATGAGATATTGCATTTGGTATTTTAAGCTGTTCCAGGGAATGAAGGGGCAGGTGAACAGAGAATACAGTGGTCTGGGCATGGGGGCGGGAAGGATGGCTATCAAGCATTTCATGGTCCATGTGTGCTCTAGGCTTCTCTGCAGCAGTGCCTCCTGGGCCTTTTTTCACAGCCCTACATTTTGACTCTTGCAGAGAAGTGTTAGGTAATAAACCAGGATAGACTTTCCCAAATAAAAGTCTTATTGGTTTAGAAACCAGAACTTCCTTCTGAAGAATAAGGCTTTGCCAAGTCATGGGGTCTGGTCTTGACACTCTCATGGTGGGGGACCCGTGGGTTCCTCTGCACCCTGGGGATGTCATTCTAGGACCAAAATGGCTGGAAGGGCCAGCCTTTCCAAGGAAAGAAAGATGTCAACACCCTCAGGGCCTGGGAATGTCTCTCTCCAAACCACAGGACAAACATGACCTGTACCAGGCAGGGGCCCCATAAAAAAGTCCTGAACTCAAGGTGTGGACCCTATCAACACACTTCCTTATGGCAAAATTCCAGGAACAACTGCCCCATATCCCACATGCCCACAGTACACACTTCTGCTCCTTCCATCTCCTTTCAAAGGCTAAGAGAAAGGGGAGAGGGAGAGGCAAAGACCTTGCTCCCAACCTCCAGCCTCAGCTTCTGCTTTGTGCCTGGCTTTCTATAGACAAAGTTGCGGTTTCTCATCTTTCACTGCCTGCTCTGCCCTCTGCCCAGTCTCACATGGTCTCCAGGCCTCACATGGCTCAGCATCTTCTCTGAGTCAGGAGTTGCCAAGGGACATGCCGAGGGGGTGGAAGTTGGATGCCCCTCCTCCTGAGCTCCAGGCAGAGCAACGTCTCTGTGCTAAGGGCTGAAGTCCTGGGGCCTCTCCTATGTGCTACCGCATGCATAGTATCACCCTGTTGTGGGTCCCTTTCCGTGATCAGGACACCAATGCACAGAAAAGCTAGGGTCACACACAGCTGGGATACAGAACAAGGACCCCTGGGTCCCAGTCCAGGACTGCTTCCTCTCCCGGAAGCCTTACCATGTTCCTCACTTGACAGCAATTTCCCTCTGGGAAGGAGAGGCCGCCGCTGCCACTCACACAGACTCTGCACATCATCTGGTCCTGGGTCTCACTTCCACGCTGAGGGTGTCCTCACTCTGATTCCATTCATACATGCGCACCTTTGTACTGGCAGGGTCACTGGGGCACACAGACCTGCCTGCACCTGCTGCAGACTGAGACCCGTCTCCCTCCATCGATGCCTCCGCCCCGGGGGTTCCAGGCCAGAGCCCGTGTCCTCCCTCACCCTTTGCTATGGATCCTTCTCAGGGAGCCTCCCTGTCCTCAGAGTGGCTCACATACTGTGTCCTGCCCAAGGGGCCTGAGGGACAAGTTTCCCCTCCAGGGAAGAGCAGAACAAGAACATATTAAATGTGGCTGGCAGCAGTAAGACAAAAAGAAGGCAGAAGAGAAGAGTTCCAGAACTGAACTCTGGCAACATGAGTTCGCCACTATGAACCTGAATTGACTGAGCACTTTGAACCTCCATTTAATCAGAATTTGACATCCCATCCTGATTGTGGAGTGGAGAGGAGTGAGAGGGAAAGCCAGCACAAAGGTCCATTTTTCTTGTTCCCCAGTATTCCCACGTCAGCACAGCCGTTTAGATCTAGAGAGGGCTCCGAGGCCGTGTTATCTTGGTTCAAACCCTAATTATTCCACAAAGGAGCTGTGTGACTTTGTACAGGATGCTCAACTGCTCTATGCCTTTATTTCTTTTACCTAAACTAGGGATAAGAATAAAGGCACCAACAGTACAGGAATCCTTGAAGGATAAATAAATAACATGTAAAGCAGTTCTCCCTGGATGACAGTGAATCCCCATACATGTTAAATAATATGGACATAATTATTTGAAGCACTTGTATTGTTTCTTGAGCCCGTTCCTACTGAGCTCCTTTCCAGTGTGATCATAGCTCTCAACTTTATCATCTGAACATCCACCCTTTAAATTATCTTCAAAAAAAATTAAAACAAACCCCAAACTGTGAGTTGGAGACTGAAGGAAGTGTATTTGAAAGCAATGTGATCCCATGTAAGGAAAAAATAATGGCTAAAAGACCGCGTAGAGTATCAGATTAGACGGCATCAAACAAAGAAAGAAACTTCTTGCAGGACAGAGCCAATAAAAGGGGGCTGAACACAAGGCTGCTTCTACATAAAAAAGAATGTGGTGGTGCTGTCCTCTAATCCCTACTCCTGGTCCCCAGCCCACACCTTCCACATTTTTCTGACCCAGAAAGGGTGAGAAGGGGGTGCTGATACCTCACCCTCAGTTCTGAAACTTAACGGCCACGGTGGCCTCTGCCTCGTGCTCTCCTTTGCACCCCGAAGTTGTTCTCTGAAAAAGAGTCTGAACCACCTATTTCTGTCAGGACGAAGAGGCTTCTCAGACCATCCCATGGGGATGGGCATTTTAGCGGCACCTTCAGTGCTTGGCTCACTGTGGGATAAATCCAGGTAGGGCACAGGGAGGAGACCTTTTCAGGAGCCCCACACCCTGTCTAGGGGGTGCCTGATCTCGGCTGATGAATTCCTGCTGCTGAGGGGTCGGGAGCTCTCACCTCTCTGCTGCGGAGGTGCGATTAGAGACGAGGAAGGGCATCCAGCCTCCACGTACCCAGTGCTGCTTCAGTCCCTACTGCTCCAGCTGGTCCATTCAGGAGTCAGTGCACTGGTGACCAGGGAGACTCCACAGGGACTCCCGGGACAAGCCTGGGGGAGAGCAGGGATGGGTGGGATGGATTTATGGGTCGCTTCTCGGGGCCCTCGGGAGAGCTTGGACCCTGCATCCCTGGTGGGGGATTGAGAAGCTGCTGGTCACAGCTGTGCACTGTTAATGAGGAATTAGCAGCGGTCTGCAGTCCTGTCTGCCGACTTTCCTGGTCCCAGGTCTCTATACCTGACGGGCTCAGGACCCAGGAGAGGAAGAGACCAGGCAGGACCACTGGAAGGGGCACAGAGAACTCAGATGGAGACGTGCCTCGCCACACACAAATAACACACCCGAGTGCCACCCAGACACGGGCCGTCATTATCACTTGGCATCCTTTCTGCCCCCCAGACCTATAAACAAAGAAGTGTGATGGGAAGAGCCTGGGCTGTTGAGTCCTGCAGACGGGGAACGATTAAGGCTCCACTACCAGACAGCCTGCAGCAAGTTACTTAAGATTTCCGACCCCAGTGTTTTCCTTTGTACAATGAGGATTCCCGGATCTTCCCAAACAGGTGATGTGAAGATGAGCAGCGAGCGTGGAGCCCCAGCAGGTGCCTGTGTTAGGACAGCGGACACCACATCAGTCAAGGCCGGGGCTTGCAGAGTCAGCTGAGGAAAACTGGCCTGCTGGGCCCACATGGGGTCCTGCCCAGCCCTGGGGTACACATAATTCCTTTCACAACATTGCCCCTCCCTCAAAAGTGCCCTCCCTTCCACGTAGCAGGGCCTGAGAGGATGTGGTAACGACAGGTCTTTCACGGTATTTCCTCCACAACGTGGATTTTTTTGGAGACCTAGTTTGAATGAATTGTTTTCTGTTCACACTGTCACAGAACAAACTTACAGGTTATCAAAACAATTCTGTACTATTGTAAAAGTGTCTTTTAATATTCTAGAACAGTCCAGTAACCGCCTCTCATGTCCAGCCTTTCCCTTGTGGAGTCATTGTGGATGCGTTGTAACGGGAACTGTAAAAGCAGCTGTTGATATAAGGCGAGGGACTGTCAACAGCGAGCCCACTGTGCAAACATGGTGATTTCTTCCTAAGAGTCCTAAATGGGGAATCCACCCTGCACTTGTGGTTGCCGTAGGCCGGCTGCCCATTTTACAATGACAGCACGGCACCACATGTTTGGGAACTAGGTCATGTTACAGAAGCCAACTCACAGAGCAAATAAAGCTTTAAAGTATTTTTCATTGCCCAACATCATAATTTTATTATATGTGTGATTTGCACACAGCAGTGACTTGAAGGAGGAGTTATTCTTTCTAAAGTTGCCAACAAACCCAACTAACTCTGAACTGATATAAAACTATGAAGGATACAAATACCAACAAAGGCTTTACGTTTGGTGTCGAAGTTGTTCTGACGGAACAGTGACAGCAATGGACAAGAACTGCAGTGCTAACAAGATTGTAACAAGCTTACATCAGAAGTCTCATTAGGAAAAATGGAGCAGCTAAACAGAATAAGGAGTAAGAATGGGGAATTATAAAAATGTGTTAACTCCAGATTGCTGTCTTCATTGTGTGATAGCCTCGAAGCTGATTAAAACCACAGCGGAGTGACTGTTATTTTTTTAATGCCTTATAAAATAGTTTTAAACTTTTTTTTTAGTTTATTTTTTTCAAATTTACATCCGAATTAGTTAGCATAGAGTGCAACAATGATTTCAGGAGTGAATTCCTTAATGCCCCCTATGCATTTAGCCCTTGCTTCCTCCTACAGCCCCTCCAGTAACCCTCTGTTTGGTCTCCATATTTATGAATCTCTTCTGTTTTGTCCCCCTCCCTGTTTTTATATTATTTTTTCCCTTCCCTTATGTTCATCTATTTTGCCTCTTAAAGTCCTCCTATGAGTGAAGTCATATGATTTCTGTCTTTCTCTGACTAATTTCACTTAGCATAATACCCTCTACTTCCATCCACGTAGTTGCAAATGGCAAGATTTCATTATTTTTGATTGCCGAATAATACTCCATTGTATATGTATACCACATCTTCATTATCCATTCATCATCGATGGACATTCGGGCTCTTTCCATACTTTGGCTATTGTTGATAGCACTGCTATAACCATGGGGGTGCGTGTGTCCCTTCGAAACAGCACACCTGTATCCCTTGGGTAAATACCTAGTAGTGCAGTAGTAGGTAATTCTACTTTTAGGTTTTTTTGGACATATTAATTTTTAAAATTTTAAATTAAAAAAAACTTTTACTTTAACGTTCCATACAGTTTCAGCTGAGAGACATAAATGTTAATAATACACCATTACTGATGAATTCTCTAAATAACCATAATTAATAGCTCTATGCAATTATTTTAATCAACACATTGGCTCTTAGAGATATGCATATATACCTACTTAAAGAATTATGAAATTCAATGGGCATTTGAATTTCTATATATTTTTTGTAATCATCAAATAGGTAGTAAGATAAACCTGAGCTCAACATAGTATTTAGAAATATTTGATTTTATTTTTTAAATTGAGTTTTTTACCTGTTGAATTTTACTTATTTATTTATTTACTTACTTATTTACTTATTTATTTATTTTAAAGTATAGGTTCAAAGTGGCAGGTATATAGCATAAAAATCTCCAACTGCCTCCTTAACTCTAAGACAGACATGGAAATCTATTCCATTCCTCATTTTTAGTAAGCCCTACATTATTCTTCTGAGCACTAGCCTACATTTAGTTGTCATTTTCTTACAATATAAGACATAAGTACACTATCCGGTCTAGGTACAGTGTGCAAGTGTCTGGCTAAGGTGTGGGTAAACAGGACGGTGGGGTGACTAGGCATCGAGAGCTAAACTATAAGAGGCAACACAATGGAATCTCAGACACCTTAAGAATGGTCACATGTGGAAAGTTTGGAGGAGAGGGTTTAGAGAGACACATTCATGGATCCCTATATCTGTAGAATACAGCTCTAAATTCTGATGATGGGATAATAAAACAGTTTCATCCCCCATTGATAGGGTCAACGTATTTTATATTTAATATAAGGGATGGGGAATTTATAAAAACAACGTATAGGATACGATAACTTACATATGAGAAAGTTACCTGCTGATATTTGCATAATTATTGTCTTTTAAATCCAACCACAACACATAATTTCATTCATAGTCTGACACTGAAACGGAATGTTTGCAGCCAGTGTCACCACAAAGAGCCATTGGGGCAGCAGGGGAGGAGATCGGACCTTGAGGGAAGAGAAACACCAGGCTTAACCTGTTTTTTCCTCCAATGAACAGTACAGTGGAGGGAGGATTTTAAATGACAATGATGAGCTCAGAGTTGCACATGCTGCTGAGATTCTGCTTCCAGATGAGAATGGCAGTGGTAATTACTCAACTACTAACCTGACATTAGATTAGTATTTTACAGTCTGCAATGCACATTGATCTACATTTTTCATGTACTGCTAATACCGAGCCTATGAGATAGGAAAACAGACACTGAGATTTATCAGGATGCTCTTTTGAAAACTAAGATATAGAGTTACCAGAAAAGAGGCCATAAGTCACAGAAATAAATGAACTGTCCTGGGAAAGAAGTAGAAACATAACATAAATGGGCCAAAGATAGTGGGAGAGGGTAAGGGAGACATTGCAGGAGACAACTGCTTCCTACATTGGTTTTTCTAGGTCATTAGGCTTTCATGTGAGACATTTGTGCCTATTGGTGAATAACCACAAGTTTGAGTCCCTACCACGATGAAATGAGTATGTACTCTTAAGTTAGCTCAGTCTAGGGGTGCCTGGGTGGCTCAGTCAGTTAGGAGTCCAACTTCAGCACAGGTCATGATCTCCTGGTCACAAGTTTGAGCCCTGATTCAGGTTCTGTACAGACAGCTCAGAGACTGGAGCCTGCTCTGGATTTTGTGTCTCTGTCTCTGCCCCTTTCCTGCTGGTGTTCTCTCTCTCTCTCTCTCTCTCTCAAAAATAAACTTATGAGATAATAATAAATAAAAATAATAAAAATACAAAATAAATAGCTCAGAATCTATTTATTTACTATCCCTTCCTTAGTAAACTTTTAAAAATATCAGCTCTTGGCTAATCCATGTTCTCAGCAGAATGGAAATAGTCAGAAGAGAGTAAGAAATCATCTCTTCAGGCATTCCTAGCAGCTGGCACAGAAAGCAGGCTCCTCCCTTAGAAGGATGTGGCTTAATTTATGACAAGAGGCTTCACAGAAAGAAGAAAAATGGGCTCTGATATTCCTACTCATGTTTTCTTTTTTACGAGACTGAGGTTATGTCAAGTGGGGAAAACTCTGAACTGGGGGTTGGCAGAGTCTAGTGTAGCTCCACATTGATGACCGCCCCGCTGTGTGCCTTGGAAAAGTCACTTTCACTCTGCTGGCATCAGTTTCCTCCTCCTACAATGAGGTTCCGATGATTCCAGCCCCACAGGACCCGGCCACGCTCCCCCCTCCTCCCTGCTCCTGCATCCCCGCCTCGCTCTGCTCCAGACACGCTGGCCTCTGCTCTGTGCACAGTCACGTCACACTGTGTCCTGCCCCAGGGCCTTTGCCTTTGCTGTCCTCGCTGCCCTGTCCTCCTCGTCCACTTGTAATGTATCACTGTATTCGCTGCATTTTTCCATCGGTTACATCCCTCTTTGAAGGTGTAGAACTTGTTCTCTCGTTTCTCGTGTGTCACTCTCCTGAGAATATAAGCTCCACAAACGCAGGGCGGAGTCTTTGTATCGTTAACCTTCATTTCCCGAATGCTTAGAACCGTGTTGCAATACAGTGGGTACCCAACAAATAATTCCACATCGGTGGATAATGGTCAAAAGAAGAAAAAAGATTTATTGTAAGAACTCTAGATCTTTTTGTGAACACAGCAGTGTTGTCTCTAATGTAATCCTGTGGAACTAGAAGCATCTTACCATGGATGCATCACTTTCTTGTAGATTTTCTCTCCTCATCCCCCTTCACTGCACTGATGTGTCTTGTAATTGATTCTCTCTTCCAGTCCAGGAAACACACTCTGTGGATAAAAGTCCCACAGGTCTTCTGCAAATGGGGTTAAACATCTACTTTGCGCTCTCACTGAACTGGCTTGAGGTCTCCCGGCACATTTCTGCGGCTCACTTTCTCAGTGTGTCTTAAATCTACTGTCTTTTGCCAGCACCGGGGCAAATAACGCTGGCATTGAGAAATTTGTGACTCTCTCTTCCTTCTTACAGCACTGCTGGTACACAGTGCTGCTCCTGTACTTGTACTGAAAGGTGTGTGTGTGGGTGTGTGTGTGTGTGTGTGTGTGTGGTGGGGACGGGGGATATTGAAAGGAAACCAAATAAGCACCTCAGGAATGATAAAAAAAATGGAATATTATTGTAAATGTCCTAAATCCGCCTACCAATCCCCTCAATAATGAATTATTCATTGATATTTTTACTTTTAGTCTCTCTTCTTTAGTGTATCCGTCATACTTAACACATTTTTCTCTCTCCACAGCTGCAAATGTCAATTTTTACATTTGTATTCCTTTGTCCATTTAAAGGAAGTCAGTTGTCAGGGCACCCAGGTGGCTCCGCTGGCTGAGCAGCCAACTCTTGATTTCTACTCAGGTCATGATCCTGGTGTCCTGGGATCAAGCCCCACATTGGAATCCGTGCTGAACATGGAGGCTGCTTTAGTTTCTTTCTCTCCCTTCCTCTGTCCTTCTTCCATGCTCACATGATCTCTCTCTCTCTCTCTCTCTCTCTAATAGAAAAAAAATTTAAGTAAGTGAGCACTCTGTTTGTACCTCTTCATCTTCATCATATCCAGTACAACTTCATATTCCACAAACAAACAGGTCACCAAGGAATTTTTTACACATAGAAACATCTCCTAAATAGAGATCACACCATTTTTCTGCTATGCAAAATGTCCTGCAAGCAGTTCTCACTTTAGATAGAATTAGTGCACCAAATACCATAAAATACCTAGGAATAAACCTAACAAAGAGGTGAAAAATCTATACACTGAAACTATAGAAAACTTATGAAAGAGATTGAAGAAGACACAAAAAATGGAAAAATATTCCATGTTCGTCGATTGGAAGAACAAATATTGTTAAAATGTATACTACGCAAAGCAATCTACATATTCCATGCAATCCCTATCAAAATAACACCAGCATTCTTCACACATCTAGAACAATCCTAAAATCTGTATGGAATCGGAAAAGACCCTAAATAGCCAAAGCAATCCTGTAAAAGAAAACCAAAGCTGGAGGTATCACAATCCCAGACTTTAAGCTGTATTACAAAGCTGTAATCCTCAAGACAATATGGTACTGGCACAAAAACAGACATTCATTTCAATGAAACAGAACAGAGAACCCAGAGATGGGCCTACAAACGGATGGCCAACTAATCTTTGACAAAGAAAGAAAGAATATCCAATGGAAGACAGTCACTTTAGCAAATGGTGCTGGGAAAACTGGGCAGCAACATGCAGAAAAATAAGAAAAAACTTTCTTACACCATACACAAAAATAAACTCAAAAGGGATGAAAGACCTAAACATAAGACAAGAAGCCATCAAAATCCTAGAGGAGAAAGCAGACAAAAACCTCTTTGACCTTGGCCGCAGCAACTTCTTACTCAACACATCTCCAGAGGCAAGGGAAATGAAAGCAAAAATGAACTATTGGGACCTCATCAAAATAAAAAGCTTCTGCACAGTGAAACAATCAGCAAAACTAACAGGCAATGGACAGAATGGGAGAAGATATTTGAACATAACATATGAAATAAAGGGTTAGTATCCAAAATCTATAAAGAACTAATCAAACTCAACACCTAAAGAATAAATTATCCAGTGAAGAAACAGGCAAAAGACATGGATAGACACTTCTCCAAAGAAGACATCCAGATGACCAACCAACACATGAAAAAATGCTCAATGTCACTCATCCTCAGGGAAATACAAATCAATACCACAATGAGATACCACCTCACATCTGTCAGAATGGCTAACATTAACAACTTGGGCAACAACAGATGTTGGCAAAGATGCGGAGAAAGAGCATTTCTTTTGTACTGCTGGCGGGAATGCAAACTGGTGCAGCCACTCTGGAAAACAGTATGGAGGTTCCTCAAAAAATTAAAAATAGAACTACCCTGCGACCCAGCAATTGCACTACTAGGTATTTATCCAAGGGTTACAGGTATGCTGTTTCAAAGGGGCACACGCACCCCAATGTTTATAGCAACACTATCAACAATAACCAAAATATGGGAAGAGCCCAAATGTCCATTGAAAGATGAATGGATAAAGATGTGATGTGTATATAGATAGATACATACATACATACATATATACAATCGAGTATTACTTGGCAATGAGAAAGAATGAAATCTTGTTATTTGCAACTATGTGGATGGCACCAGAGGGTATTATGCAAAGTGAAATTAGCCAGTCAGAGAGAGACAAATATCATATGACTTCACTTATATGAGGAATTTAAGATACAAAATAGATGAACACAAGGGAAAGGAAGCAAAAATAATATAAAAACAGAGAGGGGGACAAAACATAATAGACTCTTAAATACAGAGAACAAACTGAGGGTTGCTGAAGGATTGGGGAGATGAGATAAATGGGTAAGGGGCATTAGGGAGGACACTTATTGGGATGAGCACTGGGCGTTATACATAGGGGATGAATCAGTGGAATCTATTCCTGAAATCATTATAGGACTGTATGCTAAGTAACTTGGATGTAAATTGAAAAATAAAGAAAAGAAAAGAAATGAAAATAAATGAAAAAATAAATAGAATTAGTTTTTCTTTCTATCTTACTACATTAATATCCTCCATTAAATGTCAGCTTTTCCATAATACATTGAAACATCATTCTGTAGCCTTGGTAGAAAACAAAAGTATGACCTTATCTCGGATCTGCTTGGTCTTCACTCCATAGACAATGGGGTTGAGTGCAGGCGGAATAACAATGTAGAGGTTGGCAAACAGGATGTGGAAAGTGAGGGAGACATTGTGCCCAAAGCGATGGGCAAGGATGGAGAAAAAGGCGGGTGTATAAAACATGAGGATGACACAGACATGGGAACCACACGTGCCAAGGGCTTTGTGGCGGGCATCCAGGGAGGGGAGGCGGAAGACGGCACGGAGGATGAGGCTGTAAGAAACGGCAATGAGAATCACATCTGAGATGACCGTCATGATGGGGACACCAAAGCCATACCAGATATTGACGGAGATGTCAGCACAGGCGAGCCGGGCAACACCTATGTGCTCACAGTATGTGTGCGGTATGATGCGTGTCCTGCAGAAAGGCAGGCGTGTGAGCAAGAATACAACTGGCAGGATAATGCAGAAGCTTCGAAAGGAGATACCCACTGCAATCTTGATGATGGTCCTGGGAGTCAGAATAGTGGTGTACCTCAGGGGAGAGCAGATGGCCACGTAGCGGTCAAATGCCATGGCCATCAGGATGGCTGAATCCAGGACAAAACTATAGTGGAGGAAGAACATTTGTGTAAGACACCCTGGGAATGTGATTTCTCGAGCCCCGAGCCAAAAGATACTGAGTGTCCTGGGAACACCAGCTGTGGACAGGACGAGGTCACTCACGGCCAGCATGGCGAGAAAGGAAAACATGGGTTTGTGAAGGCTACGCTCCACCGTGATGAGGTAGAGAAGGATGCAGTTTCCCACCACGGCCACAATGTAGATGATACAGAAGGGAATCCCAATCCACACATGGCATTGCTCCAGGCCTGGGATCCCCACCAGAATGAAGGGTCCTGGGTTGTAATTGCTCAGGTTGAAAGTGACCATGGTCGAACACGGTGACACAGGCCTCAGGTCCTGAGGACAGAGGGTAGTAGAGAGTAGTTAGGGTCACGTGAGTCACTCTCACTTCCAACCACTCATGACTATTGACTCCTAAAGATAAGATGATTTATCATTCAACATGGGACACCTTTGAAGTGAAAATAGGTTGACATTAAAACGACTGCAGGTAACTTGCATAATCCTGGATTGTCTCAGATATATTGAGATATATAGTCATACTACCTAACGAGAATATGTTCATTCTTCTGGCCACCTTTGTCCTGTAAACAACTCCTCCAAGCAGCTTTCCAGATGGGCTGCAATCACTCTTCTCATTTTATGGTACGCCACGGATACAAGTTTAAAATTACAGCACATACTTTTTCCAGGTGGAAATAGTTTCTGTGAATTCACAGACATTATTGTTTGCTTGGTCTTGACAAGACCTTGACAAGATCTGCTTGCTCTGTCATGTGGAATTTCAAAATTTGTCCCAGGATACTTGCTTGCTCTTTCAAGGATCTGTGATGACCATGGCTCTCAGTTTTGTGAGGTCAACACCCCTTCATGGCCATCCAAAAATATAGTCAATTCAGCAAACACAATTTGAGTTCCTACTCTACACTGGATAATACGTATAACAAATAAAAATTAGCAAAGTTCCATCTAGTGAAGTTCTTGGGTCCTTATGCCTCTCCTCCCCGCACACACAAAAAAACCTCATTTTCAAGTACCCCTTAGCTATACAGCTGTATAACATCCTAACATTTGAACTAATAACACTCCAAGTTGAGATTTCTGTCCAGAAGACAAGTGTGTCCTCATAAACTCATATCCTATTAGATATAAACATAGGCCCCTCGAGATACATCGTCTCAGATACACACAATTTATATTTATGATCTCAAATATTCCCTGATATACTTACATTCTCTCATACATTTCACCATAATAGATTCACCTACCTATGCTCCTACAAGATACACTCCCCCTAGCACCTTGCTCTCTGTGTCACACATACTCACACAGACCTTACACATATGCATACACCATACATATCATACACAAGGCGCACACCATACAAACACATGGCGACAAAAATATAAACAACATATTTCATAAATGAATTATGGAACTACTAGTTGCCATGTACGTTTTTACTTGCAAAGCTGCTCTTTCAAAGACTAGTTTCCTTACCTTCTTCTTCCTCCAGTGATGTCAGTACATAGGAAGTTACTTATAATCTACACATAACCAACCATAGAGCGAGGCCAAGCACTCCCAGGAGCAGCACTGGGAGAGGAAGATGGTGATGTTCCTACACCTACGATTCCTGGACTTACAAGGCCAAGCTCATGTTCAGCCTTGTGCCAACCCCCCGCGTTTTAGCTCATTCTAAGGCCCAGCTCGTCAGACTTACTTTTATCACTCTTCTGCTTTTGGGAAATGGAAACAAAATACTCTCTTCTTTTCTTTCTGAACCCCCCATTTCTATCAGTAAAAAGGTGTAAAAACACTTTTCTTGGAGCAACAGAACCCTCCTCCATAGCATCTCCTTTGTGTTAGGTTCTGGGCTCTGGGAACACATTCACTGTTCAAAGGTGGCCACAGTCCAGCTCCCGTTTGCTGAGTATTCCTGCTCTCCAGCTGAGTGACCTTCATCTGGTTCTTAAGCACGGAGGGCACCTAGTCACCACCTGTCACCAACAGGAGAGAGCTGATTAAGTTGTTCAGGCTTCTTGTGAAAAGTTCCATCCATGTGCTGCTCACGTCCTAGAACAAAACTCACATCAGGTCCTTGAAACCAGTGCTTGGAATCGCTTCTCTCCCAGCTCCTGTGAGGTCGTCCTTTATTCACACCTATGCGAGGAGGGATCTTCTCTAGTTTTTGTGTGTCATGCACTCAGACACAACGCATCTTCATACAGTCATCCAAGCATCTACAAACACACATACGGACACACATGGGGCGAGTGAACTCTGAGGCTTGTCATTCTAAGGTCAGATGAATCTGGAATGTGGGGCAATCTATGAAAGAGTCCGGTCAGTTCACCAAGTCAGTGCCACCAATAGAGTACAGGGAACATAGATGTTAAAAATACTTTTCTAGATTAAATGAATTTAAGAAAGTGAAAGAAGAAATTCTTGATTGGATTCTGTTGAAACAAATCAGTAATGGACTATGATGTATAATTGTGGGAATTTAAATAAGACTCAGGTAATGGATGATATAAAATATAAGTACTCATTTTATTAAATTTTGTGTGTATAGCATTATGGTAGATAAGCGCATACACACACACACACACACACACACACACACACAGATGCCACAGTATCTCAGTAAAGTATGGGCCATAAGGATATGCTATGGAGCCAGATGGATGAGCACTTTCGTCCCAGATCCATATTTATTGTCAACCTGTGTGGACATACCTGAACGATAATCCTTAGGTCCCACATTTTTCAAAAGAGCCTAATATCTATAATTCTCATTTATTATAAGGACAAATAATAGATCATATTTGATATCACCTGTATCATCAGATGAGACAGACAGATGCATATACTAACCAGAGTATCCCCGGCACACACACACACACACACACACACACATCTGCACACTTATCCCACGTTTTAGGTGAGGACGGTGAGTCCTTGTCACATGTCGGACCCAGAAGTTTGCTGAACTCAGTTACTTGGCCATGCTTAACCCAGGTGTATGACTGTGCATCCGTTCAAATCTTTTGTGGTCCCTTAAATGGAGTATCTGTGCGAGTCATGTGACCATGACCTGGACTTCTAAGTGGAAATCACTCCAGAAAGGAAGCGACAGTCTCAGTGCATGTCTTCTGGAAATGGAGCCCTGAGCATTCACCCAACCCCTCTTTCTGGCCAGTCCTGGTCCAGGCCCCACACCACAAACAGCCAACACTCACCTATTCATAGAGATTGGGCCAGACCAGAAGAAGAAAGGTCATACTGAGAGATAGCCAGAAACTGCAGGAGGAGCAAACACACCAAACAAAGAAAAAAATGGACGGGAAAGCCCGGGACTGGTGGACAGGTAGATTCCCTGCCCATTTATTATTTCTGGCTGATGTTCGATGGGGGGAGGAAGAGGTAAATAGGGCCTCAGAGACATCCTATCACTCTCAAGGGGAGAATGGAAAGAAGTTCACGTTAACCCTGCCCATGCCTGGCAGTTCCTATTGCCTACAGTTGTTTATTTTTATGTTTTGCATCACACGTGAGCCCGTATGCATACGGGACATGGCTGTGCACATGCCCACCTGCTACATCTCCTCAGGTTCCAGCTCATGTCCTTGCCTCTGTGCTAAAGGGCTTGGATGACGCACTTAATGTGTGCAAGAAGGTGGTAATACAGTACCTACCTCTCGAGATTCTAGAAGGGTGACCAACTAGATAGAACAGTGCTTGTGAAAATGTCTAACACAGTGCGGGCTCACTGAGCCCTTGTTAAACTGCTCACATGGCCCATGTCAAGATGCTCTACTGCCTTCAAAGTGGGGCCCCAGCATATGCCTTCATAGGCTCCACAGTGGATCTCTGTGCCTTGTTTTCCCCTGGGGGCCCAATGCATATGTGGATGTGAGCATTACAACCGGAAAACAAGAAAGTGGGTTGGCACTGCCTCTACGGAGGCAGAGGAGAGCAGATCCTGGATGCTATTTCCTTTGATGGCCAAAGTCAGTATGTTGCCCTTGGCAATCCAGTGGCTGCTGTTTTGCAATATCTTTGCCTGAACATCCCATTTTTATTTGAAATCCATCACGTCCTGAACTGCATCCACTCCCCACCCTAGCCCTGCTCCTAGTGCTCCCAGGATCAGCAAATGTCACTTTACTGCTCATGAGGATTGAGGTTTCTTATAAAAATGTGCTGCTAAGCCCTTTTAAAATGCCCTCGAGCCATTCCCTTCTCTGTCTCATTGTCCAGCTACCTTCACTTCTTACCTACATCACTCTCATGGTTTCCTAAAGGATCAGCGTATTTCCTTGTGTCTCCCTCCTGCCTCTCCCCTCTGCACACTGCTCCTCCTACCTTGTGTATCTGATCATGTCCTCCCTTCGCTTCAATCCTGTTCTGTTCTCACCTCTGAGTCCTGGCACCTGCTACTTCCAGTAGTTTTGTCAGTCTTCATGTTTATTTTCCTCTTATCTTTACGTTTTCCTTAATGGGACTCAACCTCAATTGAAACACTAATATAATTTTTATTGGTAAAAACCAATATGAACAATAAAGTACAATCTTGTGGGAAGACTACCAGATATGCCCACCTACACTCTTGGTGGCTTGGAGGCCCAGGTCTGTTTAGACCTGACAGGCGCTTATCCCTCAGATCAGCAGCCGGGTCACTGTCCCTGGGACGGCACAGCCAGAGTCTCTGTCTCTATGCTTGCATAGATATTGGTCAATAACCCTGAGTAGTGGACCCCAAATTGCCAATTGTTGGTCTTTGTCTCATCCACAGGCATATTTCCTTCTGGTTGGACACACTGTACAAAACTTTCATTTGTTCCAATGGCTGTCGTTTTAAATCCTGTATCGCAAGACTGTTGAAAATAACGGTCAAATGCACAATGGTGTTTTGTTTGATGTACTAGAAGTGGAAGTTCCTCGGCCAATATTTTACAGGAAGAGGAGATATGTTTAAGTCATATAGGTGTACAATCCTTACCTTTGGTGTAATCTGTCCCCTTCTGGAAACGTCTGCATTCCCTTGTTGATTATGTGGAGCAGAGCTGGTTATGGAAACTTGAATGAGTCTCATGTGAACACCTGGTCCAATCAGAAGGTTATGTAGAACTTGCAGCTTAGTGTTGTCTAATAAAAATCATTGTCTTGGGCTAATAAAAATCATTGTCTCAGTTAATGATTTCCACTGGACTAAATAGGAATGTGCCCCGGTGCCCCTTCCCACTTTATTTATAATTTACATCCTAAAAAATTGAGTCGCACCTCTCAGCCTTCCCACTTCCTTAAATATCATCAAAAACTATTATTTCACACACAGATATTATGGTTCTATTCGCAAGATCGAAGGGTAGCACCTTAATGGACAACTGGCCCTCTGTCTAGGATGCCCCATAGGAGTCCTGACCCACTATTTCAAAATGGTATTTCCTACAATTCAATCACCACCATGTCTGTAGCAGTATGTTTAACTTAAAATCATGTTACTTTTAAAAAAGTGATTTAGTGGTGAAATGAGTAAGGAGGAATTTCCTTATGCCTATTTGAATATTTTATACACGCTAAGTTTGGCCCCTATCAATTACTTGAACTGCTATTTCACTATTTTGCACAGAATGAAATCGGAGTTTTTTCATGTAGTCTGAGCAAAGCTTTTCTATTGTTTTGTTTCTAATTTGTGGTGAAATTGCCTTTCCTTCAGGCGGTTGAGGGGTTAAGTTTTTTCTTGAGCAAAGAGGCTGCCCACCTCCTGAGGGTTAAAATGTATGTGAAAGGGTAGTAGAGTGACTGCTGAATCCAGGGAGCCACCACCGCCCCAAACTATCACAAACCCCGTAAAAAACAATAGATTTAGGAATAATGTTTTAAAATACAATTTGGACTTAGTTGCTGCCTTGATTAAAATTCCTATGACTTCCGGGGTGCCCAGGTGGCTCAGTTGGTTAAGTGTCTAACTCTTGATCTTGGTTCAGGTCTCATGGTTTGTGAGTTCAGGTCCCATGTTGGGCTCTGCAATAATGGCACAGATCCCGCTTGGATTCTGTCTTTCCTTCTCCCTGCCCCTCCCTGCTCATGACCTCTCTCTCCTCTCTCTCTCTCAAAATTAGAAAACTTCAAAAAAAATTATAGAATTCCTATGACTTCCCATTGTTCTTAGAATATTACACTCCTTAAAATGATCTGGGTTGTCCAATCTTCTGCAACATTACCATTTTGTATTCTGTCTATCTAACCCCTCCCCCCCCACATTAGATTCCAGTTCCTGTAATGCACAGAGACTTTTCAGCTCTGTGTCTTCTCATGTGCTACTTCCTTGCCTTTCTTCCTTCCTTCATTCCTTCCTTCTTTTCTTCCTTCCTTCCTCTCTCTTTCTTCCTTTCTAAATAAGCATCTTGCCATCTGTTCATCCATAAATGTTTACTTTCTTATTTTTTTCAGATTTATTCAGGTATAAATGGCAAATAAAATTATATATAAAGGGTACTAAGTGATGATTTCATATATATATATATATATATATATATATATATATATATACATTGTGAAATTTTACCACAATCAAGTTGGTTAACATGTCATATCGTTGTGTGTGTGTGTGTGTGTGTGTGTGTGTGTGTGTGTTTAGTGAGAACACTTATCATCTACTTTCTTAGTAAAGTTCAAGGAAACAATACAGTATTATAAAGTATAGTCATTGTGCCTAACATTAGATCTCTAGAACTTATTCATCTTATAAGTGAAATTTTGGACCTTTTCTCCAACATCTTCTCGTGTCCCCCCAACCCAGCCCCCAGGAACAATCATTTTACTCTTTGTTTTTATGAGTTTGATTTTTTATTTTTAGATTCCACATACAAATGATACCACACAGCATTTGTCTTTCTCTATCTGGCTCATTTCACTTAGCGTAATGCACTTCATCCATGTTGTTGCAAAAGGCAAGATTTCATTCTTTCTCATGTCTGAATAATATTCCCTCGTATAAAATGTGATGTACATATATCTACTCATCCAAACATGGACACGAGTTCTTTCCATATTTTGTTTATTATGAACAATGCTGCAATGAACATGGGAGTGCAGATAATCTCTTCAAGAGACAAATTTTGCTTTCTTCCAATATGTACTCAGATGTAAGATGGCTGAATCATATGAGAGTTTTACTTTTAATTTTTTGAGGATTATTCATACCGTTTGCCATAATGGCTGTAACAATTTACATTCCTGCCAGCAGCACACTCCTTTTTCTCCACTTCCACGCCAACATTTGTTATCGTCTTTTTGACATTAGCCATCCTAACAACTGTGAGATGATTTCAGACTATGCTTCTAATGTGCATTTCCATGATGATTAGTGATGTTGAGCACATTTTCATGTACCTGTTGCCCACTCAAATGTCTTCTTCCTTCTTACTCCATACATAAAAGTAAACTCAAAATGGATGAAAGATCCAAATGTAAGACAGGAAGCCATAAATAACCTCAAGAAGAAAGCAGGCAAAAACCGCTTTGACCTCGGCCTCAGCAACTTATTACTGAACATGTCTCCAGAGGCAAGGGAAACAAAAGCTAAATGAACTATTTGGACCTCATCAAGATAAAAAGCTTCTGCATGGCAAAGGAAACAATCAGCAAAACTAAAAGGTAACTGACAGAATGAGAGAAGATATTTGCAAATGACATATCAGATTAAGGGTTAGTACCCAATATCTGTAAAGAACTTACCAAACTCAACACCCAAAAAACAAATAATCCAGTGAAGAAATGGGCAAAGATATGAGAAGACACTTTCCAAAGAAGACATCCAGATTGCTAGCACACACATCAAAAAATGCTCAACATCGCGCCTCATCAGGGAAATACAAATCAAAATCACAATGAGATATCACTTCACACCTGTCAGAATGGCTAACATGAACAACTCAGGCAACTCAGGCAAGGATGCAGAGAAGGAAGAACACTTTTGCACTGCTGGTGGGAATGCAAACTGGTGCAGCCACTCTGGAAAACAGCATGGAGGTTCCTCAAAAAATTAAAAATAGAAATACCCTTACAACCCAGCAATTGCACTACTAAGTATTTACCCAAGGGATACAGGTGTGCTGTTGCGAAGGGGCACATGCACCCCAATGTTTATAGCAGTGCTAACAACAATAGCCAAAGTATGGAAAGTACCCAAATGTCCACCCACTGATGAATAGATAAAGATGTGGTATATACAATGTAGTATTACTCAGCAATCCAAAAGAATGAAATCTTGCCATTTGCAACAGCATGGATGGAACTAGAGGGTATTATGCTAAGCAAAATTAGAAAAGACAAATATATTTCTTCACTCATATGAGAAATTTAAGACACAAAACAGATGAACATAAGAGAATGGAAGCAAAAATAATATAAAAACAGGGAGAGGGACAAAATATAAGAGACTTAAACATAGAGTACAAACTGAAGGTTGCTAGAGGGGTTGTGGGCGGGGGAATGGACTAAATGGGCAAGGGGCATTAAGGAGGACCCTTGTTGGGATGAGCACTGGGTGTTATATGTAGGGGATAAATCACTGCATTCTGCTCCTTAAATCATTATTGTACTATATGCTAACTAACTTGGATACATTTTCTTAAAATAATTTAAATAAATAAAGAAATAAACAAACAAATAAGTAAAAAGTAGTAAATCGCAGAATGTACTACTCTTCAACAATTATGAATAAGCTAGACCAAGATGTACAAAGTTTATAAGCCACTATTAAATGAAAAAGCAAGTTGCAGGACATATACAATTTTAAATAAACATATCATTAATGATAAGTTTAATAACATGCAAAGCAATATATGTTGTTTATGGATATATAAAAATATGAGTATTACATACCAATTTAGGATAGTAATTATCATTGGGAAGGAAGGAAGGGAATAAGATTACGGAAGGTTAACACCCTTCAATTATATATGGTTTTGTTCCCCTTAAGCTCAATGGTAGCACATGGGTATTTATTGTGTTATTCTCTATATTTCCGTATGCTTGAAATTTTAAAAACTAATAAAATCAGGATACCGATAAATTACAAACTTCAAAAAAAAAGTCTTCTTCTTTGAGGAAAAAAAGGTCTATTAGGGTCTTTTGCCCATTGTTTTAATCAGATTATTACTATTTTACCCTGGAGTTGTATGAATTCCTTACATATTTCAGAAATTAACACCTTATCAGATGTATGGTTTGTAAATACCTGCCTTTTCTTTGTGTTTATGTTTCTTTTGCTGAGCAGCTTTTTAGTTTGTTGTAGTCCGACTTATTTTATTTCTACTTGCTTTACCTGTGCTGTTGGTATCACATCCAAAAAATCATTGCCAACAATATCAAAGAGCTATCCTCCCATGTTTTCCTGTAGGAGTTTTATAGTTCCAGGTCTTAAATTTAAGTCTTGAGTCCATTTCAAATAAAGCTTTGTGAGTGGTCTAAGACCAGGGTCTAGTTTTATTCTTTTGCATGTAGATATGCACTGTCCCCAACACCATTTCTTGAATAGACTATCCTTTCCATTTTCGGGTCCTTGTTAACAGTATATTCATGGGTTTATTTCTGGCCTCTGTATTCTGTTCCATTTATCTACATGTCTGTTTTTATACTGGTTTCATAGTGTTTTGATTGTTATAGCTTTGTAATACTGTTTGAAATCAGAAACTGTGATGCCCCACGTTTGTGCTTCTTTCTCAACATGGCTTGGCTTGGCTTTTGCAATTCCATACAAATTTTAGGCCTAGTTTTTCTACTTCTATAAACATGCCATTGGTATTTTTATATGGATTATATTGAATCTGTGGATTTTGGGGGGAATATGTACAATTTATTAATATGAATTCTCCCAGTCCGAACATGGGATACCTTTACACTTACTTGAGTCTTACTCAATTTCTCTGATTAAAGTCTTTCAATTTTCAGTGTACAGGTTTTTCACCTCCTCTGCCTGAATCCTCTGCCTCCCTCCCTCTCCCACCTGACTGGCTTTTTCTCATGATTCCCATCTTTGTTAGAGAAAATAACGCTTCTTTCAGGAAGAGCTTTCTGCTCACCTAAGTGGAAGCTGGTTTCCTCTGATAGTCTGTCTTCAAGAGCACCGTTTTTAAATTTTTGTTGGTTTCTGTGTGTCCTAAAACCTAACACAACTCGAAGTTACATGTCCATTGGTCTGGTTACATGATTGAGGCTCAGTTCCCTCACTAAATTACAAACACCAGGAGCATAACACCCATCCCTGTTTTGGTCAACATAGGAAACAGTTTACCTAACACAGTGCTGCAGATTTAGAAAACATTTGTCAAATATTCAGTAAATATTGTTGAATGAATGAATGAATGAATGAAGATTGACTGGAATCTACTCTGTACTCAGAATAATCTAGAATATTTGGACCACACCAGACCTAAGGAGATTTGTATTATATTAGCTCCCAGAAAAGTCTGTAGCCTTTATTAAATGAAAACTTAGGATGTTCTACTGCTCTATACTGAGATGAGGGACATAGGAGGCCCAATGAAACTATAATTGGTAAGAATGTGACTAATTACCTTACTGGGAGCTTCTCTCTAAGAGCTTTCTGATGATATCTCTTTCTGTTCTTCATAACAGGAATAGTTCTATTTCTCTGACCATCTCACTGTCTTCTTATTTATATGCAGTGCGAATTATGGAACTAAATCATGCTTATCTCTCACATACTCTAGAGCTTAAATCTTCCCACATATGTAATAAGAGAATAGGAACCCATGAAGATAAAAGTACACTGGCCTATTTCTTACCTTATTTTTTAAAACAATCTTCATCTATGCTTTTTTGTTTTGTCTCTACTATCTTTTCTACTTACACTTCATAACATTTTTATTTATGGTGTTCAAAATACATCAAATAATTTTGGAAGAAACTATATATGACTGCTGTCACATGTAAAAGAACATATAGTCAAACTATAGTCTCTGTGTCCACAAAAACATATCTTTCTTACTAAAATTATATGTAGAGAGTTACTGTAGAATGGTGAATCTAATCCCACATGAATGGAGGCAGGAAAACAGTAGGAGAGAGACCACATAGAACTCTGGTGTTTCATTCAGAGGAAAGGTGACTTGTGTTGGGACCACTGAGGGAAGGGAGACGGTACTCACACTCACTGGTAACTCCTAGAGGTTGTTGAGAAAGAAGCAATGAGCATTGAGGACGTCTTAGATCTGGGAGAAAAGCAGACATCAACTATCCTTGACACTTGACAAACACCAAAAGTAGTGATTCCTTGACTAATTTAGTGACTGAGTGACTGCCTCTGACCAAATTAGACATACTGGATTTGAAAAGAGAATGAATCACACAGGGGTGCCTGGGTAGCTCAGTCAGATAAACGTCTGACTTCAGCTCAGCTCACGATCTAATGGTTCATGGGTTGGAGCCCTGCGTCAGGCCCTGTGCTGACAGCTCAGAGCCTGGAGCCTGCTTCAGATTCTGTGTCTCCCTCTCTCTCTCCCCCTCCCCCGCTCATGCTCTGTCTCTCTCTCAAAAGCAAATAAACATTTAAAAAAAAATTTTTAATTGGAAAAAGAATGCATCATACAGATAAAGATACATATTTACCATTGGATTACATCTCTTTTGAGATTTGAGAAGGAAGAAGAGACTTGGGCCACCCATTCTTCCAATTGTCCAGGTTTTGATCCCTCATCTCAATCTTTTCCGTCTCATACTTTTCCTTCTCATTGGCCAAAGGAAGTTAGTGTCATCTTTATATTTGTTCTTAGAGGACTCTAACCATCACACTTCATTTTCCTTCCTCAAGATTGAATGAAAAATGAGCTTTGCTTTCCTCATTGCCTTCTTTTTGTCCACAATAAATGCCTGCACTCTAATTTAAATTGCATGATTATTTGCCACTCGTGTATTTGATAAACATTCCTTATGCACCTATTATATGCCAAGGCTCATACTTAAAGTCAAAGTCCAGAACTTCAGAGCTATCATAAGAGAAATTCTGTGATCTCCAGTGATGTGTAAACTACTAAGATACATAAAACTGAAAAAAAAATCTGTTTCCTTAGAAACATATTTATCATGAAAAACAGAT
Source organism: Prionailurus bengalensis (assembly GCF_016509475.1). Classification (NCBI taxonomy): domain Eukaryota; kingdom Metazoa; phylum Chordata; class Mammalia; order Carnivora; family Felidae; genus Prionailurus; species Prionailurus bengalensis. The sequence continues at coordinate 62,238,718 of NC_057346.1, forward strand.
GACCATTTTTTATTTTTGTTTTTTATTTTTAGAGACGGAGAGAGAGAGAATGAGCATGTGAGAGGGTGAGTGAGAGACTCTTAAGCAGACTCCACATTCAGCACAGAGTATGATGTGGGGCTCAATCCCACAACCCTGAGATCATGACCTGAGCCAAAGTCAAGAGTCCCACGCTCAACCGACGAGTTACCCAGGTGCCTCAAGAGATAGGATTATTTTATTATTTCAATTAAGAGTTTGAGGGGCGCCTGGGTGGCGCAGTCGGTTAAGCGTCCGACTTCAGCCAGGTCACGATCTCGCGGTCCGTGAGTTCGAGCCCCGCGTCGGGCTCTGGGCTGATGGCTCAGAGCCTGGAGCCTGTTTCCGATTCTGTGTCTCCCTCTCTCTCTGCCCCTCGCCCGTTCATGCTCTGTCTCTCTCTGTCCCAAAAATAAATAAACATTGAAAAAAAAAGAGTTTGATAATCATTTCATAACAATAACAAGAAATTGAAAATATATATACACCGTTTCCCAGACACAGAATTTAGTTTTTTGCAACTGGAATTAAGGAGTAAAATTCTGACTAAAATAACAGAGTAGGCAAAACTTCAAATCTTCTTAATAAAGAATTTTTTGATCTGTCCCTTCTCTGAACCACTGGCTACAGGTTCAGCTTTTAAGCTGATATACACTAAGAACTTGCCCCTGCCCACACACTTCAGGCATGCATCACTGGGACCTCTGGGGACAGAGCAGATGGATGACTTTGTCCCAGATCTGTTTGGTCTTTACTCCATAGACGATAGGATTGAGTGCAGGTGGGACGACTACATAGAGGTTGGCAAAGATGATGTGAAAGGTACGAGAGACATTACGCCCAAAGCGATGTGCAAGGATGGAGAAGAATGCTGGTATATAGAACATGAGGATGACACAGACATGGGAAGCACACGTGCCAAGGGCCTTGTGGCGGGCGCCCTGGGAGGGGAGGCGGAAGACGGCACAGAGGATCAGGATGTAGGAGACAGCAATTAGGATCACATCCAAAATCACCGTCATGATGGGAACACCAAAGCCATACCAGATGTTGACGGAGATGTCAGCACAGGCGAGCCGGGCAACACCTATGTGCTCACAGTATGTGTGCGGTATGATGCGTGTCCTGCAGAAGGGTAGACGATTTGCAAGGAAAACACATGGAACTATAACACAGAAGCTTCTGAAGGAGATTCCCACAATAATTTTGGCAATGGTCCTGGGGGTCAAAATAGTGGTGTACCTCAGGGGAGAGCAGATGGCCACGTAGCGGTCGAATGCCATGGCCAAGAGTATAGCCGAGTCCAGCACAAAGCTGTAGTGCAGAAAGAATAACTGGGTCAGACAACCAGGAAAACTGATTTTCTGGGGACCAAGCCAGAAGATGGTAAGGGTTTTGGGGACACAAGTGGTAGACAGTATCAGATCTGTCATGGCCAGCATGGAAAGGAAAAAGAACATGGGTGCATGAAGACTATGTTCCACAGCAATGAGGTAGAGAAGGATACTATTGCCCACAATGGCCGCGAGATACATAAAGCAGAAGGGGATGCTGATCCAGACGTGGTACTGCCCGAGGCCAGCGATGCCCAAAAGGGTGAAGTCACCTGTGTGGTCGTTACTCAGGTTGTACATGGCTGGTGTGATTTGATGAATAGATTCTGTATCTGAAAAACAAATTGTGTATAATGAACCTGAAAAAACTGTAGGGTAATTCTTCCTCCTTCTTTCTATCTGTTAAGAAAGAACCTCCTACTGCTAGCAAGACCAATGCTTAGGTCTTTAAGACGGATTTCCCAGACATGATACTCCTGGTAGTAGTCACTCAATCACTCTGGAATCTTCTTCATACAGTGTAAAATATTATTGCCGTGTTAATAATGTGTTAATAATTATTGCCGTGTTAATAATTATTCTATTATTTCTTGTTATACAATCTAAAACTCTGAGTGATGATATTATCTAAGATCTCATCTCTAGTAACTGGCCAAGCTAGCATTATGACAGTCCTCAGTTAATACTCCTTTATGCTGTGGTACCATGCCAGGCGATTGCCTCAGGTGCACACTGTAAGATGCCAAGGACCGAGAAAAGGCATGGGTTGTAGAGAAGACAGTAAGGAAAAGCCTAACACCCAAACTGCAGTGTGTCCGGAACACTAACCCTACACTGATTGCACTTACTCTCCTGATATCCCTTATACTATAGCACTTGGCATTTGCAGACGAGAATGCTCCTGAGACTGATGTTTGGTGTCTCACCAGAACAATATGGAAACAGATACACGGCTCAGATCCCTCTTAGGATTTACTGAGGAAATTGGTTCAAGTGTGCTTTTTTTTGTCCTTAAATATGTATTTATATTATTACATTTAAAAATAATATTTTAAGAGGTTAACTTACATGTAAGAATGTTGTAGTTGACATTTGTCATTTTAGCCCATTTATCATCATTGTTTCCTAGAATAAGAAAAAAGAATCTTTTTAATGTTTTGAATGAAATAAACTATCAACAATAGCAGTATGATATAAGCAGCGTTATTTATTTATTTACTTACTTACTTATGAGAGAGAGACCTCAAGCAGGGAAGAGGGGCAGGGGGAGAGAGGGAGAATCTTAAGCAGGCTCCAAGCTCAGTGTGGAACCCAATGCAGGGCTGGACCCCATGACCCTGGGATCATGATCTGAGCTGAAACCAGGAGTCCAACAACTTAACTGACTGAGCCACCCAGGCACCCCTAAGTGGCATTATTTTACCCCTTCTACAGAGACTAACGTAGAAAATAAATGGTCTATTTGAGTAAGACCCAAATCCAGATACTTCTTATTTCAAATTGTGTGTTTTAAACTATTCTATCATACTTCTTTCTCAAACTATGCATATGTGGTTTAAAAAAAGGAAAGGGGGGAAAAAAAAACAAAACAAAACTCCTGAAGACATGTATTCATAGAAAGTGATTGAGGGCCCTCTAGTGGAAGAAATATAAAATTGCTACCTTCTGAATACCAGGTCAAGATCAAAGCCAGCAAACAACTTCCATAACGAAACTAATATTTTTGGAAACCTCTACAATTTACGCAAGTCTGAAGTTCTTTACGTGAAATGACTTCCATAATCCTCTTAAAACCTGATGACACAGGTAATAATGTTACCTACAGTTTGAAGCTGCAGACACTGAGGCACAGAGAAGTTAAGTAACCCGCCAAAGGCCACATGCATGACAAGCAAATGGTAGAGCTCCACATTAAACGCAGGTCTTTTCATAGACTTTCTGGGATAAAGGAAATCTTCTATAGAGCATATGGCAAATGGCACATACGTGATATCTGTAGAGCAGAAGATCGAAAATTAGGTCACATAGAGAAAACACACCAATACCGTATGATCTTCCAGACAAATGCTCTGTGTGCGATCTAAAACAACCAACACAACAATACAAAAGCTTGGAACTAGTAGACACACAGAACATATTTGTGGGAAGAGGCGGTGGAGGTAAGTGAAATGAGTAAAGGCAGTCTAATGCATGAATTTTCCAGTTATTCACTAGATGAGTCGTGGGAGTGGACTGTACAGCATGGTGACTCTGGTTAATAATACTGTATTGTGTATTTGAAACTTGCTAAGAGGCTACGTCTTCATCGTTCACATCACAAGGAAAAAATTCACAATCGTGTGGTGATGGATTTTAACTTGACATATTGTGGTGATCCTTTTGCAGCAAGTTTACCGGTTGTCACTCACTTACCCCAACCTTTGCCCTAAACTTAATATAACACCTCTTGGATTCTTTATCTTGTTGCTATAAATTGAATACTTGATTCTGGGGTGGGATCTGAAGTACTGTAAGTTAGAACTCACCTGCCTCCTACATCACACATGTAGTTTCTCAACAATCTTGAGCCCTCCAGGGCACTTTCTTTTTCACTCATTTCATTCAGTATCCCCTTGTCACTGCATTCCTCTTTTCTAGGCTAAATTCTGATTCATCACGTCAAGCACTCTCTTACACATATTTGGCGTGCCCTTGCTCCACTGACTTTCCATCACCTAAAAATGCAAAACTCAATTTCTAGATTCACCGACATAATAAGCACTCTAGGACATGAAGGAAAGATGCTTCCTAACCAGGAATATTTGTATTCCCATAATTTCATCCTAACCAATATTCACTTCACCCCCAATGCCCGATGACCCAACAACATGATCTTGTTCAGCTCAATCTCCCTAGATGATTTTGTCCCTACTTTACTCCAAGCACATCCACTAACTCCAAACCTCTCTTGCTCAAGGGAAAATCTTTTATTTTAATTCACAGAGAAATTTGAAGCTATTAGATATGATATTGTGCAAGACAGTCCACACACCTACATATATATGTAATACACACACACACACACACACACACACACACACACTACCATTCTTCTTATTATAAATGGAAAACTATCCCTCTTGTATCTCACCCAAAACAAACCCATCTCTCTATCATATCTTCCCAATCTTCATTAACCTTCATTCTCTTCTTGCTTCTAAGCTCAACCCAGCCTTTAAAAATTCTACTTCTTCAACATCTAAAACAACTAAACAACTAAAAACTTCAGCAAACAACTAAAGTGTGCTCAGATATTTTCTAGTCTACATTAATAGAAACAATTCTAATCTCTCATTCATAGCTAGATATGTACTCTTCTCCACACTTATATTCTTCTCATGTCCGGCTTACCCTTTCTCCCATATCAATCTCATTTCTGTCCTCATCTTTCCACCAGAGGGGCATTTACTAAGATCACCAGTGAAGTCCATGTCCCAAACTCAGTCCTTCCTGACGTCTCAGGAGCATTTGACACTATTCACTATGCCCTCAATTTCAGAGAACATTGTATCATCAACTCAGTGAAGGTGCATAGCTGTGCTTCTCACTTCCCGCTCTGCTTTCTGTCCAGTCTCACATGGTCTCCAGGCCTCACACAGCTCAGCATCCTCTCTGAGTCAGGAGTTGCCAAGGCACATGCCGAGGGGGTGGAAGTTGGATGCCCCTCCTCCTGAGCTCCAGGCAGAGCAACGTCTCCGAGCTAAGGGTTGGAGTCCTGGGGCCTCTCCTATGTGCTACCGCATGCATAGCATCACCCTGTCGTGGGTCCCTTTCCGTGATCAGGACACCAATGCACAGAAAAGCTAGGGTCACACACAGCTGGGATATGGAACAAGGATCCCTGGACCCCAGTCCAAGACTGCTTCCTCTCCCGGAAGCCTTACCATGTTCCTCACTTGACAGCAATTTCCTTCTGGGCAGGAGAGGCCGCCTCTGCCACTCACACAGACTCTGCACATCATCTGGTCCTGGGTCTCACTTCCACGCTGAGGGTGTCCTCGCTCTGATTCCATTCATACATGCGCACCTTTGTACTGGCAAGGTCACTGGGGGCGCACACACCTGCCTGCACCTGCTGCAGACTGAGACCCGTTTCCCTCCATCGATGCCTCCGCCCTGTGGGTTCCAGGCCAGAGCCTGTGTCCTCTCTCGTCCTTCTCTGTGGATCCTTCTCAGACAGCCTCCCTGTCCTCAGAGTGGCTCATGTACTGTGTCCTGCCCAAGGGGCTTGAGGGACAAGTTTCCCCTCCAGGGAAGAGCAGAACAAGAACATATTAAATGTGGCTGGCAGCAGTAAGACAAAAAGAAGGCAGAAGAGAAGAGTTCCAGAACTGAACTCTGGCAACATGAGTTCGCCACTATGAACCTGAATTGACTGAGCACTTTGAACATCCATTTAATCAGAATTTGACATGCCACCCTGATTGTGGAGGGGAGAGGAGTGAGAGGGAAAGCCAGCACAAAGGTCCATTTTTCTTGTTCCCCAGTATTCCCACGTCAGCACAGCCGTTTAGATCTAGAGAGGGCTCCGAGGCCGTGTTATCTCGGTTCAAACCCTAATTATTCCACAAAGGAGCTGTGTGACTTTGTACAAGATGCTCAACTGCTCTATGCCTTTATTTCTCTTACCTAAACTAGGGATAAGAATAAAGGCAGCAACAGTACAGGAATCCTTGAAGGATAAATAAATAACATGTAAAGCAGTTCTCCCTGGATGACAGTGAATCCCCATACATGTTAAATAATATGGACATAATTATTTGAAGCACTTGTATTGTTTCTTGAGCCCGTTCCTACTGAGCTCCTTTCCAGTGTGATCATAGCTCTCAACTTTATCATCTGAACATCCACCCTTTAAATTATCTTCAAAAAAAATTAAAACAAACCCCAAACTGTGAGTTGGAGACTGAAGGAAGTGTATTTGAAAGCAATGTGATCCCATGTAAGGAAAAAATAATGGCTAAAAGACCGCGTAGAGTATCAGATTAGACGGCATCAACCAAAGAAAGAACCTTCTTGCAGGACAGAGCCAATAAAAGGGGGCTGAACACAAGACTGCTTCCACATAAAAAAGAATGTGGTGGTGCTGTCCTCTAATCCCTACTCCTGGTCCCCAGCCCACACCTTCCACATTTTTCTGACCCAGAAAGGGTGAGAAGGGGGTGCTGATACCTCACCCTCAGTTCTGAAACTTAACGGCCACGGTGGCCTCTGCCTCGTGCTCTCCTTTGCACCCCGAAGTTGTTCTCTGAAAAAGAGTCTGAACCACCTATTTCTGTCAGGACGAAGAGGCTTCTCAGACCATCCCATGGGGATGGGCATTTTAGCGGCACCTTCAGTGCTTGGCTCACTGTGGGATAAATCCAGGTAGGGCACAGGGAGGAGACCTTTTCAGGAGCCCCACACCCTGTCTAGGGGGTGCCTGATCTCGGCTGATGAATTCCTGCTGCTGAGGGGTCGGGAGCTCTCACCTCTCTGCTGCGGAGGTGCGATTAGAGACGAGGAAGGGCATCCAGCCTCCACGTACCCAGTGCTGCTTCAGTCCCTACTGCTCCAGCTGGTCCATTCAGGAGTCAGTGCACTGGTGACCAGGGAGACTCCACAGGGACTCCCGGGACAAGCCTGGGGGAGAGCAGGGATGGGTGGGATGGATTTATGGGTCGCTTCTCGGGGCCCTCGGGAGAGCTTGGACCCTGCATCCCTGGTGGGGGATTGAGAAGCTGCTGGTCACAGCTGTGCACTGTTAATGAGGAATTAGCAGCGGTCTGCAGTCCTGTCTGCCGACTTTCCTGGTCCCAGGTCTCTATACCTGACGGGCTCAGGACCCAGGAGAGGAAGAGACCAGGCAGGACCACTGGAAGGGGCACAGAGAACTCAGATGGAGACGTGCCTCGCCACACACAAATAACACACCCGAGTGCCACCCAGACACGGGCCGTCATTATCACTTGGCATCCTTTCTGCCCCCCAGACCTATAAACAGACAAAGAAGTGTGATGGGAAGAGCCTGGGCTGTTGAGTCCTGCAGACGGGGAACGATTAAGGCTCCACTACCAGACAGCCTGCAGCAAGTTACTTAAGATTTCCGACCCCAGTGTTTTCCTTTGTACAATGAGGATTCCCGGATCTTCCCAAACAGGTGATGTGAAGATGAGCAGCGAGCGTGGAGCCCCAGCAGGTGCCTGTGTTAGGACAGCGGACACCACATCAGTCAAGGCCGGGGCTTGCAGAGTCAGCTGAGGAAAACTGGCCTGCTGGGCCCACATGGGGTCCTGCCCAGCCCTGGGGTAGACATAATTCCTTTCACAACATCGCCCCTCCCTCAAAAGTGCCCTCCCTTCCACGTAGCAGGGCCTGAGAGGATGCGGTAACGACAGGTCTTTCACGGTATTTCCTCCACAACGTGGATTTTTTTGGAGACCTAGTTTGAATGAATTGTTTTCTGTTCACACTGTCACAGAACAAACTTACAGGTTATCAAAACAATTCTGTACTATTGTAAAAGTGTCTTTTAATATTCTAGAACAGTCCAGTAACCGCCTCTCATGTCCAGCCTTTCCCTTGTGGAGTCATTGTGGATGCGTTGTAACGGGAACTGTAAAAGCAGCTGTTGATATAAGGCGAGGGACTGTCAACAGCGAGCCCACTGTGCAAACATGGTGATTTCTTCCTAAGAGTCCTAAATGGGGAATCCACCCTGCACTTGTGGTTGCCGTAGGCCGGCTGCCCATTTTACAATGACAGCACGGCACCACATGTTTGGGAACTAGGTCATGTTACAGAAGCCAACTCACAGAGCAAATAAAGCTTTAAAGTATTTTTCGTTGCCCAACATCATAATTTTATTATATGTGTGATTTGCACACAGCAGTGACTTGAAGGAGGAGTTATTCTTTCTAAAGTTGCCTACAAACCCAACTAACTCTGAACTGATATAAAACTATGAAGGATACAAATACCAACAAAGGCTTTACCTTTGGTGTCGAAGTTGTTCTGATGGAACAGTGACAGCAATGAACAAGAACTGCAGTGCTAACAAGATTGTAACAAGCTTACATCAGAAGTCTTGTTAGGAAAAATGGAGCAACTAAACAGAATAAGGAGTAAGAATGGGGAATTATAAAAATGTGTTAACTCCAGATTGCTGTCTTCATTGTGTGATAGCCCCGAAGCTGATTAAAACCACAGCGGATGGGGCGCCTGGGTGGCTTGGTCGGTTAAGCGTCCGACTTCGGCTCAGGTCATGATCTCATGGTCCGTGAGTTCGAGCCCCGCGTCGGGCTCTGTGCTGACAGCTCGGAGCCTGGAGCCTGTTTCGGATCCTGTGTCTCCCTCTCTCTCTGCCCCTCCCCTGTTCATGCTCTGTCTCTCTCTGTCTCAAAAATAAATAAACATTAAAAAAAAAAACACAGCAGAGTGACTGTTATTTTTTTAATGCCTTATAAAATAGGTTTAAACTTTTTTTTTAGTTTATTTTTTTCAAATTTACATCCGAATTAGTTAGCATAGAGTGCAACAATGATTTCAGGAGTGAATTCCTTAATGCCCCCTATGCATTTAGCCCTTGCCCCCTCCTACAGCCCCTCCAGTAACCCTCTGTTTGGTCTCCATATTTATGAATCTCTTCTGTTTTGTCCCCCTCCCTGTTTTTATATTATTTTTTCCCTTCCCTTATGTTCATCTATTTTGCCTCTTAAAGTCCTCCTATGAGTGAAGTCATATGATTTCTGTCTTTCTCTGACTAATTTCACTTAGCATAATACCCTCTACTTCCATCCACGTAGTTGCAAATGGCAAGATTTCATTATTTTTGATTGCCGAATAATACTCCATTGTATATGTATACCACATCTTCATTATCCATTCATCATCGATGGACATTCGGGCTCTTTCCATACTTTGGCTATTGTTGATAGCACTGCTATAACCATGGGGGTGCGTGTGTCCCTTCGAAACAGCACACCTGTATCCCTTGGGTAAATACCTAGTAGTGCAATTGCTGGGTCATAAGGTAATTCTATTTTTAGATTTTTAGGACATATTAATTTTTAAAATGTTTTAAATTAAAAAAAATTTACTTTAACATTCCATACAGATTTAGCTGAGAGACATAAATGTCAATAATACACCATTACTGATGAATCTCTAAGTAACCATAATTAATATCTCTATGCAATTATTTTAATCAACACATTGGCTCTTAGAGATATGCATATATACCTACTTAAAGAATTATAAAATTCAATGGACATTTGAATTTCTATGTATTTTTTGTAATCATCAAATAGGTAGTAAGATAAACCTGAGCTCAACATAGTATTTAGAAATATTTGATTTTATTTTTTAAATTGAGTTTTTTACCTGTTGAATTTTATTTATTTATTTATTTACTTACTTATTTACTTATTTATTTATTTTAAAGTATAGGTTCAAAGTGGCAGGTATATAGCATAAAAATCTAAAACTGCCTCCTTACCTCTAAGACAGACATGGAAATCTATTCCATTCCTCATTTTTAGTAAGCCCTACATTATTCTTCTGAGCACAAACCTACATTTAGTTGTCATTTTCTTACAATATAAGACATAAGTACACTATCCGGTCTAGGTACAGTGTGCAAGTGTCTGGCTAAGGTGTGGGTAAACAGGATGGTGGGGTGACTAGGCATCGAGAGCTAAACTATAAGAGGCAACACAATGGAATCACAGACACCTTAAGAATGGTCACATGTGGAAAGTTTGGAGGAGAGGGTTTAGAGAGACACATTCATGGATCCCTATATCTGTAGAATACAGCTCTAAATTCTGATGATGGGATAATAAAACAGTTTCATCCCCCATTGATAGGGTCAACGTATTTTATATTTAATATAAGGGATGGGGAATTTATAAAAACAACGTATAGGATACGATAACTTACATATGAGAAAGTTACCTGCTGATATTTGCATAATTATTGTCTTTTAAATCCAACCACAACACATAATTTCATTCATAGTCTGACACTGAAACGGAATGTTTGCAGCCAGTGTCACCACAAAGAGCCATTGGGGCAGCAGGGGAGGAGATTGGACCTTGAGGGAAGAGAAACACCAGGCTTAACCTGTTTTTTCCTCCAATGAACAGTACAGTGGAGGGAGGATTTTAAGTGACAATGATGAGCTCAGAGTTGCACATGCTGCTGAGATTCTGCTTCCAGATGAGAATGGCAGTGGTAATTACTCAACTACTAACCTGACATTAGATTAGTATTTTACAGTCTGCAATCCACGTTGATCTACATTTTTCATGTACTCCTAATACCAAGCCTATGAAGTAGGAAAACAGACACTGAGATTTATCAGGATGCTCTTTTGAAAACTGAGATAGAGAGTTACCAGAAAAGAGGCCATAAGTCACAGAAATAAATGAACTGTCCTGGGAAAGAAGTAGAAACATAATAACATATAACTGGCCCAAAGATAGTGGGAGAAGGTAAGGGAGACAGTGCAGGAGACAATTGCTTCCTATGTTGGTTTTTCTAGGTCATTAGGCTTTCATGTGAGACATTCGTGCCTGTTGGTGAATAACCACAAGTTTGACTCCCTACCACAATGAAATGAATATGTACTCTTAAGTTAACTCAGTCTAGGGGCGCCTGTGTGGCTCAGTCAGTTAGGAGTCCAACTTCAGCTCAGTTCATGATCTCCTGGTTCACAAGTTTGAGCCCTGATTCAGGTTCTGTACAGACAGCTCAGAGACTGGAGCCTGCTCTGGATTTTGTGTCTCTGTCTCTGCCCCTTTCCTGCTAGTGTTCTCTCTCTCTCTCTCTCTCTCAAAAATAAATAAACTTATGAAATAATAATAAATAAAAATAATAAAAATACAAAATAAATAGCTCAGAATCTATTTATTTACTATCCCTTCCTTAGTAAACTTTTAAAAATATCAGCTCTTGGCTAATCCATGTTCTCAGCAGAATGGAAATAGTCAGAAGAGAGTAAGAAATCATCTCTTCAGGGCATTTCTAGCAGCTGGCACAGAAAGCAGGCTCCTCCCTTAGAAGGATGTGGCTTAATTTATGACAAGAGGCTTCACAGAAAGAAGAAAAATGGGCTCTGATATTCCTACTCATGTTTTCTTTTTTACGAGACTGAGGTTATGTCAAGTGGGGAAAACTCTGAACTGGGGGTTGGCAGAGTCTAGTGTAGCTCCACATTGATGACCGCCCCGCTGTGTGCCTTGGAAAAGTCACTTTCACTCTGCTGGCATCAGTTTCCTCCTCCTACAATGAGGTTCCGATGATTCCAGCCCCACAGGACCCGGCCACGCTCCCCCCTCCTCCCTGCTCCTGCATCCCCGCCTCGCTCTGCTCCAGACACGCTGGCCTCTGCTCTGTGCACAGTCACGTCACACTGTGTCCTGCCCCAGGGCCTTTGCCTTTGCTGTCCTCGCTGCCCTGTCCTCCTCGTCCACTTGTAATGTATCACTGTATTCGCTGCATTTTTCCATCGGTTACATCCCTCTTTGAAGGTGTAGAACTTGTTCTCTCGTTTCTCGTGTGTCACTCTCCTGAGAATATAAGCTCCACAAACGCAGGGCGGAGTCTTTGTATCGTTAACCTTCATTACCCGAATGCTTAGAACCGTGTTGCAATACAGTGGGTACCCAACAAATAATTCCACATCGGTGGATAATGGTCAAAAGAAGAAAAAAGATTTATTGTAAGAACTCTAGATCTTTTTCTGAACACAACATACAGTGTTGTCTCCAATCTAATCCTGGTGGAATTAGATACATCTTTTTTAAATTTTTTTCTTAAATATTTATGTAATTATTTTTGAGAGAGAGAGAGAATGAGAGAGAAAGAGTGAGAGCACTTGAGTGGGGAATGAGCAGAGAGAAAACGAGAATCTCAAACAGGTTCCGCACAGTCAGCACAGAGCCAGATGCGGGGCTCGAACTCACAGACGCTGAGATCATTAACCGAGCTGAAAACAAGAGTTTCACACTTAACCAACTAGCCATCTTATCAAAGATGCATTAGTTTCTTGTCGATTTCCTCTCCTCACCACCCCTCTTCACTGCACTGATGTGTCTTGTAATTGATTCTCTCTTCCAGTCCAGGAAACACACTGTAGATAAGGGCCTCAAAGTCTTTGGCCAATGGGGTTAGACGTCTAGTTTACTGTTCCAGTGAACTGGCTTGAGGTCTCCTGGCACATCTCTGTGGCTCACTTTCTCAGTGTCTTGGAGCCTAGAAGCTCCTCTCTTCTGCCAGCACTGGAGCTAGAATGCAGGTGTTGAGAAATACATGCTCTCTCCTCCCCGTCACAGCACTGCTGGTAGATGGCACTGCTCCTAGCCCTTGTACTGAATGATTTTATGTGTCATGGTGGGAACGGGGTGCATTGGTAGAGACCTGCAGAAGCATATCATGGACAATAATATTATTGAATATAACCACCAATGTTCCTAATTCATCTACAAATGCCCTCAATAAGAATTCCTCATTGATGTTTTCACTTTTAGTCTCTCTTCTGTTTCTCTGCCTTACTTAACACATTTTTTCTCCCTCCCGCCCAGTTGCAAATCTCAATTTCCAAATTTGTATTGCTTGGTCCATTCACAGTGAGTCAGCTCTCTGTTTTCACCTCTTCTTCCTGATCAAATTCTGTGCAACTTCATGCTCCACAAGCAAACAGGTCATCAAGGAATTTTTACACTTAGAACCGTCTCCTTCATAGAGGCCACACCATTTTCCTCATATGCAAAAGCACCTGCAGGCAGTTCTCGTTTTAAATAGAACGTTTGTTTTCTATCTTACTACATTAATATCCCCAATAGAATGGCGTCAGCTTTTCCATAGCACATTGAAACATCATTCCGTAGCCTTGGTGGAAAACAAAAGTATGACCTTATCTCGGATCTGCTTGGTCTTCACTCCATAGACAATGGGGTTGAGTGCAGGCGGAATAACAATGTAGAGGTTGGCAAACAGGATGTGGAAAGTGAGGGAGACATTGTGCCCAAAGCGATGGGCAAGGATGGAGAAAAAGGCGGGTGTATAAAACATGAGGATGACACAGACATGGGAACCACACGTGCCAAGGGCTTTGTGGCGGGCATCCAGGGAGGGGAGGCGGAAGACGGCACGGAGGATGAGGCTGTAAGAAACGGCAATGAGAATCACATCTGAGATGACCGTCATGATGGGGACACCAAAGCCATACCAGATGTTGACGGAGATGTCAGCACAGGCGAGCCGGGCAACACCTATGTGCTCACAGTATGTGTGCGGTATGATGCGTGTCCTGCAGAAAGGCAGGCGTGTGAGCAAGAATAAAACTGGCAGGATAATGCAGAAGCTTCGAAAGGAGATGCCCACTGCAATCTTGATGATGTTCCTGGGAGTCAGAATAGTGGTGTACCTCAGGGGAGAGCAGATGGCCACGTAGCGGTCAAATGCCATGGCCATCAGGATGGCTGAATCCAGGACAAAGCTGCAGTGCAGAAAGAATAACTGGGTCAGACAACCAGGAAAACTGATTTTCTGGGGACCAAGCCAGAAGATGGTAAGGGTTTTGGGGACACAAGTGGTAGACAGTATCAGATCTGTCATGGCCAGCATGGAAAGGAAAAAGAACATGGGTGCATGAAGACTATGTTCCACAGCAATGAGGTAGAGAAGGATACTATTGCCCACAATGGCCGCGAGATACATAAAGCAGAAGGGGATGCTGATCCAGACGTGGTACTGCCCGAGGCCAGCGATGCCCAAAAGGGTGAAGTCACCTGTGTGGTCGTTACTCAGGTTGTACATGGCCGGTGTGGTCTGTTACATAGATTCTGTATCTGAAAAACAAATTGTGTATAATAAACCTGAGAAAATTGTATAATTCTTCCTCCACTCTCTCCTTCAGGCTAGTTCTTTTCTTCCCTATCTGCCAAGAAAGAACCTCCCAGTTCTAGTAAGAGCAATACTCATGTCTTGAAAAAGATTCCCCATTAAAATAAGAAAAGAAGAGGAAAGGAAAGGAAAAGGGAAAGGAAAAGAGAAAAAGGAAAGGAAAGGAAAGGAAAGGAAAGGAAAGGGAAGGGAAGAAAAGAAAAGATTCCCTAGACATGATACTTCTGGTAGTAATCACTCAGTCACTCTGGAATCTTCCAACTGAACAAAATTGTATTCCTATGTTAATGACCAAGTGTTCCTTGGGTCAAAGTAAATTGTTTCTGTATAGACTTGAGTATAGATAAAAACAATCTAACCACATGCAGAGAAAGAAAGAAGTGAAGAAAGTGGGGAACAATTGGGAAAATAAGGAGACAATTGACAATTATGACTCCTATTACATAATAGGAGTCCAGGCTTTACGAAGTATTATCTCATTTAAAACAGTCTTCTGAGATATGTATCTTTTTCCCAACAAAAGCAGTTCAACTTTTTTGCAAGAAAGCTAAGAAGGAGCAGGGCAAGTGAGGGTCTCTGCAGGAACTCCCATTGCTGTGTAGGACTGCCAGGCCAAGGTCTGTCTGCAAGGCAGGAGAGGATCAGCATCGTGCCCCATTTGGTCCATTTTGTGACCAGGGGTCCAGGCCCTCCCTACTTGGAGCCCAGGTAGGAAAGAACCTTTAGTGTTTTTTCCCAGGGTCTCCAGCAGAGTGTTCACACTGTGCTCAGAGTTGATACAAACCTTCTTGTTGGGCAGGTCAATGTCAAATTCAACTCCTCCCACCATATTGAGTGTCCTACTGACTGCTTAGAGCAGCCTTCATAGGTCATGTCCATGGAGGACTTGTGCTTCAGCATGACTATGGATGTGGTCTCAGATATGTGTTTTCATCCACCTATTTTTTTTTTACAGAATCTGAAATCTGAGAGATGATCTTATCTAAGATCTCATCTCTAGTAACTGGCAGAGCTAGCACATCCCAGTCCTCAGTTAATAATCATTTATGCTGTGGTGCCAGTCCAGGTGATTGTCTCAGGTGACACACTACAGGTTGCCAAGGACTGAGAAGAGGCATGGGTTGTAGAGAAAGAAGACAGTACGGAAAAACCTAACACCAAACTGCAGTGTGCCCAGCACACTAACCCTATTCTGACTGCACTTACTCTCCTGTTATCCCTTATACTATAGCATCTGGCATTTTCAGACCAGAATGTTCTCTGAGACTGATGTTTGGTACCTCACCATGGAGAACAATATGGAAATAGATATACAGCTCAACCTCCAGTCCCCTCTTAGGATTTACTGAGGAAATTGGTTCAAGTGTGCTTTTTTTTGTCCTTAAATATGTATTTATATTACTGCATTTTAAGATAATATTAATGAATAAATAAATAATATTTTAAGAGGTTAACATATGTAGGAATGTTGTAGTTGACATTTGTCATTTTAGCCCATTTATCACCATTGTTTCCTAGAATAAAAAAATAATCTTTATCATGTTTTGAAGGAAAATAAACTATCCACAATAGCAGTATGATATAAGCAACATTATTTATTTATTTATTTATTTATTTGGGAGAGCTCAAGCAGGGGACGGGGGGAGGGTGGAAGAGAGAATCTTAAGCAGGGTCCAAGATCAGTGTGGAACCCAATGCAGGGTTCGATCCCATGACCATGGGATCATGACCTGAGCTGAAACCAAGAGTCTGACACCGACTGAGCCACCCAGGCACCCCTAAGTAGCATTATACCCCTTTTATAGAGACTAATATAGATGATAAATGGTCTATTTGAGTGAGACCAAAATCCAGATACCTCTGACTTCAAATTGTGTGTTTTACACTATTCTATCATACTTCTTCCTCAAACTATACACATGTGGTTTGAAAAAAGGAAAGGGGAAACAAACTCTTGAAGACATGTACTCAAAGAGAGTGATTGAGGGCCCTCTAGTGAAACAAATATAGAATTGCTACATTCTGAAAACCAGGTCAAGATAAAAAGCAAGCAAACAACTTCTATAACAAAACTAATATTTTTGGAAACCTCCACAATACTATGCAAGTCTAAAGTTCTTTACGTGAAATAACTTCCATAATCATCTTAAAACCCTATGAGAAAGGAAATAATGTTACCTACAGTTTGAAGGTGCAGAAACTTAGGCACAGAAGTTAAATAACCCGCCAAAGGCCACATGACAGGCAAATGTTAGAGCTCCACATTAAACCTGAGAAGTCTTTACGTAAACTGACACGTAATAAAATTCTCTGTAGAGTATATGGCAAATGGCACATGCATGATATCTGCATAGCAGAGGATATAAACTTAAGCCACATGAAGAAAACACAGACAAATATTGTATGATTTCAAAGACAAATGCTGTGTTTGCAAACTAAAGCAACAAACATAACAACAACATGAAAGCATGGAACTCGTAGACACAGAGAACAGATTGGTGATTGACAGAGGCTGGTGTAGGACGTGAGTCAAAGGGGTAAAGACCGTCAAATGTACAAACTTCTAGTTATAAAATAAATGAGGGGATGGAACGTGCAGTATGGTGGCTCGGGTTAATAATAATAATGTAATGTAAAAACAGATGAACACAAGGGAAGGGAAGCAAAAACAATATAAAAACAGAGAGAGGGGAGCAAAATATAAGAGACTCTTAAATACAGAGAACATACTGATGGTTGCTTGAGGGGTTGTGGGTGGGGGATGGGCTAAATGGGCAAGGGGCATTAAGGAAGACACTTGTTGGGATGAGCACTGGGTGTTATATTTGGGGATGAATCACAGGATTCTACTCCTGAAATAATTATTGCACTATACGCTAACTAACTTGCCAGTAAATTTATAGAAACAAACAAACAAACAAATAAATGTATTGCATACTTGAAACTTGCTAAGAAGGTAGATCTTCAAAATTGTCATCACAACAAAAAAATTTTTCAACTATGTGCGGTAATACGTGTAACTGGGTGTATTGTGGTGATCATTATGCACCAAGTTTAACATCCTTCCCACTCATCTACACCAAACTTTTCCCTCAATGTAGCATAACATCATCTTAGACAATTTCATTTTGTTACTGTGAAGTCAGGTGTCCAGTTCCACAGGTGTATCTTGAAGCACTAGAACTTAGAATTGACCTGCCTCACAAATCACACTTGTAGACATGCTACTTGTATCTGCTCAGGTATGTGGTTCAGTGATTATCATTTGTTCTTCAACAACCTTGAGCCCTCCAAGGTATTGATGCTTTCTGTACTTTTTGCTCGTTATCCTAGTGTCTCTGCATTCCTCCTTTCTAGGTTAAATTCTAATTCATCACATCAAGCACTCTCTTACACATATTTTGCTTGCCCTTGATCCACTGACTTTCCATCACGTATGTAGGCAAAACTCAACTCCTAGATTCACCAATATAATAAGTCCTTCAGATCATTATGGAAAGGCACTTAACTAGACATGTTTGTGTTCCCATAAGTTCATGATCATCAACCTTCAACTTCACCCCCAACACTGCCCGATGACCCAGCAACATGATCTTATTCAGCTCAGTCTCCCTGGATGACTTCTTTCCCTACTGTTCTCCAAGCACGTCCACCAACTCCAACTCCCTCTTTCTCAACAGATAACCTTTCATTTTACTTCACAGAGAAATTCAAAGCCATTGTATGTGAAATCATGTAAGACAGCCTCACATCTGGCCGTGTGTGTGTGTGTGTGTGTGTGTGTGAGTGTGTACGCATTTGTCTTCTACCTAGCCTTTCAAGAAGTTTACTCCTTCAACATTTAAACAATTAAAATGTGCTCAAGTATTTTCTGGTCTAAATCACACAGAAACAATTATATTCTCTCATTCATAGCTAGATATGTACTTGTCTACACCACTTACGTTCTTCTCATCTCCTGCTTACCCTTTAACCTATGTTAATCTTACCTCTGTCCTTATCTTTCCACCAAAGCAGCTTTTCCTAAGATCACCAATGAAATCCGCGTCCCACACTGAGTCCTTGCTGGACTTAGCAGCAGCATTTGACCCTATTCCCTATCTCCTCAATCTTGAAATATTGTCTTAATGTTTTATTACAACACTTGGAATTTTTCTTCAACCATCCTGACATCTCATCTCATCCTTTGCCTGTTCTTCCTATTTTGTGTGTCTTAAGTCCTGGGATGCTTCAAGGCTCTGCTTGAAGCCCCCTTTTTTTCTCTTCACACTTTTCCTAATCTGTATCATCCACTCCCAAGATCCCAATTAATAGCTATACATGACATCTACCAATTCTTTACCTATCATTTACATCTAACAAGACACATACATTCAACTCCATTCTGGATATCCTCTTTTGGATATCTCATAGCACTCAAATTTAATTCTCAAAAATCAAAATGAAAACTCATCATATTCCTTCACAAACCTGATGCCCTCTACTGTGTCTAATATTTCACAGAATACCAATATCATCCACTAAATGACCCGAAGCAAAAATCCGAATTTCACCATTTATACCTTTCCCTTTTTAACCCCCCATGCGCAATCAATTATTGTAATCCAATCTTTTTAGAATCGAAATTAAAGGTCTTTAACATACCTAACAAGGTCTCCGCAATCTGGTCCTGTTACCTCTTCAGTTTTCCTGTTACACTCCAGGAATGTTTGCCAGGAAAAGAAGTCCTGCTTTTTCTAAAAATGTATATGTTAAAATCAATTTCCATGTAAGAAATAACAGTAAGTTCCTCCCCCTTTTTATTTCCAGGGTTCCAACTATAGTATTTACGTATTTCCTTGAATTTTGACTTGAGTGTCTGCTGATACCCAAACTTCTTCTCTGCAGATGAACAGAAATGAGGCCAGAGATGTTGGAAAGCCACGTGATGAAGACAAACGAGACCACTGCTATCCCTACAGGCGAGCAATCACACTGCAAGGTGTTCAAAGAGGTACCCATGCAGTGAGCTGTCATGCATCGATCCTGCACTTCTCTGAACAATTGCCATTCCAGATAAATAAAAGTCTAAACAGATAACGTGCTATGTGAATACAGGTGAGCTAACACATGTTCCCTGAGTGCCAAAGTCTCCTGACTGTAAGAGTATGCAAATATTTCCTCCTTGACTTTAGAACGAATACCCTCATCCCTCTTCCTATCTCCAAGCAAGGCTAGGTTCTACTTATCATTCAGGTCTCTAAGTCCCCTTTCATTCAACTTAAATATTACTTTCCTGGGTACAGTCTTCCTGATCTCTCCGCGTCAGAAAATTCTGTTTCCAAATTGTATCCCTTCTTTTCTGCAGTTCATCACACTTGCAACCACTTGTTTACTATTTATTTTCTCTCCTAGACTGCAGTCTCTGTAAAAAGGCAAAGATCATGCAAATCTCGTTCTTCCTGCTTTTGTTGTTATCATGGTTTCAAAAATGCTTTCAATATCTGCAGGTTGGTGGCACTTAAAAAGTGCTCAGTGAATATTTCTGGAACTGAATGTTGCTGTTGAGTCAAGACAAAAAGAATATTCTCTGGAAATACATTTGGAATCATTAAATACCTGTTCATGAATAAATAAAGGAAAATAAACCTATGCAAACTGGCAGCCAATAATATGCCAAACCAGGAGAATGTTAAAGGCATTTCCACTAAAGAGCTAAAGATCACGGTTATCATAACAGTTGTATTAACATGGCTCAAGAAGTTTTATCCAGAGATATAAGGCTGCCTACTTTTGCTCACCCCCCTTTGTCTCAGCTGAGGTGAAAATTCTTCCAGAAAACTTTTTCTTAACCACAAGACTGAGTCCTCATATTTACACACACAGCTGGTATGTAAAGGCATTTTCATAATCAAAATTTTATTTCTGTTTAAAAAAATTTTAATGTTTATTTACTTTTGAGAGAGAGAGAAAGACAGAAGACAAGCAGGGAAGGGCAGAGAGAGAGAGGTAGACACAGAATCTGGAAGAAGGTCCAGGCTCTCAGCTGTCAGCACGGAGCCCGATGCGGAGCTTGAACTCATGAACCGCAAGATCATGACCTGAGCTGAAGTCAGACGCTCAACCAACTGAGCCATCAAGGCACCCCAAATAATTTTATTTCTGACACTAGTTTAATCTCTATAAACTCTTAAGATTTATTAAATAAATAAATAATGTTTAAATCATTGCACACAAGCTCCTGTTTGATATGGGACCTTTGTACTTTTTCAGCCACGACTCTCCCTACCCCACCTCTGCTTTCCCTTCTATTTATATTCCATTAAAATACAGTTTAATTAGTAAGTGTCTAAAATATAATAAACGAACGAGTAAAGTATAACACACACACACGCACACACACACACACACACACACACACATGAAATGGTAGGCAAAGTTTACACAAAATCACATCATTCCTACTTCTTAAGAACCCAGATTTTAGAGTCAAGTATCAGATTTGCATTGATCAGTGACTGTTTTTTCATTACACCAAACAAGTTATTTGATGTCTCTAAAGTGTCTGTTTCTGCACAGAATTTTCGTGGGCATTAAATGAGAGAAGTCCTCAGCTCAGTGTTAACCTACCAATAAATAGTGACCATCATATGAGGTCATTATTATTACAAACACTTACAAATATACACGGATGCCAGAAACCCGCACAGTAACAGAAAATTTCAAATCACACCGAAAACACAAGAGTTGGAGTCCGCTCTTCCAGACCCAAGCTCCCAGACCATGTGGTTGTGGCTGTTGGATTGTGTCCTGAAGACAGCTCCAGTCCTACTTGTTCCCTTCTGCTCCATTTGTCCATCCTCATGCCAACCCCTGAGACTGTTTAAATCTGGCACCCAGGCCTGCAGACTGTATTCATGGGGAAAACCGGACTGAGCCCACCCCTGTCTTTTCCTAGCATCTCCTTGCCTCTCTTCTTGGGTCCCGTGTATGTCCCTCAGTTAGCTGTCCCAGGATCCAAACCTGAGCTCTGCCTTTGTTTTCTCCAACACTCACCAAACCCAGACCCTTGGGGAGGACCAAGTATGCAGAGAAATGGCACCTCCGAGCAACCAATCCTCTTATTCCTCTTCCTGGACTTCAGAGGGAGCACTCAATACTTGTGGGCCCCTGAGAGGCCACACCCACGCACCCAATCAGTGAGCCGTGGACTGCACAGGAAGCACTTCCCAGGGGTCTAGCTCCTGAGACTCTGACGTCCTGAAGGCTGGGGTGGTCTGAGTCCCTGCAGACTCCTGTCTTCTAGGACAGGCAGCATCCTGAGCTAGCAGAGTCCCCTGGGGCTTGCAAGATGGCAAGCCACTCTCCACCACTCTGTGTGTGTGTGTGTGTGTGTGCAAGAGAGACAGAGAGACAGAGAGACAGAGAAACAGAGAGACAGAGAGCAAGAGGGAGAGAGGATTTGTATGTCTCTGTGAGTTACTGTGTTTACGTTATAAGCATTCAGTCAGCTGTGTAAGTATATGTACCAGTTATTTTAGTATGAAAATGCAAATAGACCTGTGGGAGGAGGGGTACAGGTTCTGGTTTCTGATTCAAGCCTAAAAAGAGACTGCCTTCGTTATCACAGATCAGTCCTATGGATCAAACACTTGAACTGACATGTAAAACTCCTTACACATATGCTGGCGAGCCCTAGCAACTGACACTTTAAAATATTTCTAGAACCACATTCCTCCTTTGTCACCACTCTTCAGTCCCTTGTCACCTCTGTGACTGGACCCTCCTCATTGATCTAAAGATCTCAGTTCCACCCCACCTATTCATCCTCTCCTTGCAAGCCATAATAATCTTTCTAAAATAGAAATATGATCATCATTCCTGCCAAGTTGATAAAGACTTTAGTATAAAAGAAATCCCCATTGGCATCACACGCAAGATCTAGTGATTTCAGGCCCTTGACTTCCTCTGCAGTTACACCTCTTGCCACTCACCCCTCAAACACTCTAAATTCCATACTAATGTATTTCGAGTCCCAAACACACATTAAATTTTTGCAAGCATCATCCCTTTACATACGGTATTCCTTCTTTCTAAAATACCCTTCCTATTTTGGGGTGTCTGGGAGGCTCAGTCAGTTAAGCATCTGACTTCAGCTCAAGTCATGATCTCGTGGTTTGTGGGTTTAAGCCCTGCCTCAGGTTCTGTGCTAACAGCTCAGAGCCTGGAGTCTGCCTCAGATTCTGTGTCTCCCTCTCTCTCTGCCCCTTTCCTGCTTGTGTTCTGTCTCTTTCTCTCTCAGAAATTAAAAAACATCAAAAAATAAAAAAATAGAATATCCTTCCTATTCTTTTCTGGCTGACTCAGCCTAAAATTTAGCATCACCCATTTGGAAAATCACCCCTCACCCCAACATGCCCCCCTGACTTTATGCCTGCCTTGGCACTAACCACACTATGTTACAATGATATGTTTAACGTTTTGTTTCTGCTTCTAGAAGGCAAGTTTCTAGATGACAAGGATCTTACTCCTGATATTTGCCATCAGATATCTATGGTTGTTCAAAAGTAGGCATTCAACTATGTTCTCAATTATTAGTAGTTAAAGCAATATTACAGCATCTGTTTTTATGACACTTATTTTATAGCATTTTATACATTGAAGTCACTATTCTAAACCAACTAGAAACTAATTTTACATTGCTCAATGCATCTGGAAAAGGCCTGAAATGTATACCTGTATTTTTACAAATATCCCCACTTCCTAATTACCCACCTCTTCACAAACTCTTCATGGTCGCTGTCTTCCTAAAGTCATAGCATAATATAGAGAAGAAAAGAGATAGGACTAATTGCTGAGTCTTAAGAAACAATTAATTTACAGT
Organism: Prionailurus bengalensis; assembly: GCF_016509475.1. Taxonomy (NCBI): domain Eukaryota; kingdom Metazoa; phylum Chordata; class Mammalia; order Carnivora; family Felidae; genus Prionailurus; species Prionailurus bengalensis. The sequence continues at coordinate 62,261,860 of NC_057346.1, forward strand.
GATATAAATAACTCAGATTAAAGTAGAATATTTTCAGAACTGTACATTACAGGAAAACCTCTCTTTTATTGTAACAGTTCTATAGTCTTCTTTCAGTTCAAACCCTTACCTTATGCCAGTTTCTTTTTCAGAAAACTTTACATCCTATGACAAGTATGATTAGTAGGGAGGAAATAAAGAATTGTGGCATCTAATTGCTGTCCTCGATTTACTTTTGTTCTTGGGGAAGCGCTTGCCATCTTTTCTATGAATGCTTCATTTATTCATATAGCATATTTTGGGAAACAGTTGTTATTCTGAGTAGAATAAATGGGGCCATTCACAGTATGGGTATCATGATTTATATGTGGAGCCTAGGGCATTTGAATGTTGATAGCCTGGTGTACATAGAGGCCCCCAAGGTCAGATGACAAAGCATCACAAAGACAAAGAATTCAGGTTATAAATATAAACAAGAATGGTGGTTTCATAATATGTTCATAGAGGCGCCTGGGCGGCTCAGTTGGTTAAGTGATTAAGTGTCTGAATCTTGATCTCCGCTCAGGTCATGATCTCATGGTTTATAAGTTGTAGCCCCACATCGGGCTCTGCACTGACAGCATGGAGCCTGCTTGGGATTCTCTATCTCCCTCCCCCTCTCTCTCTCTTTCAAAATAAATAACTAAACTTAAAAAAAAAGTATGTTCACAAATTTTATGATACTCCTCTCTTCAAGGGATAGAACTTAATTCCCCTCCAGTTGTGTATGGGTTGGACTTATTGATTCATCTCTAACAAATAGCATATGGTGGATGTGTGCCTTCTGAGAGCAGGCTGTGGAAGACATTGAAGGTTCCTTTTTTGCTATCTCTCCTGAATTGCCCACTCTGGGAGAAGCCAGCCTTTGAGACAGGACATTCAAACCACCTGCCTGAGGAGGAGCTGAACCATTTTTTTTGTGTTTTTTTTGTTTTTGTTTTTGCTAACAAACAGCGCTACCTAGTGATCGTCTTGGAAATAGCTCCTCGGCTTCGGCCAAGCCTTCCTAGGTCTGCAACCCCAGCAACATCCGGACTGCAAGCAGTAAGAGACCCAAGACAGAACCTTCTAGGCGGGCCGCTCCTGAGTTCTTGACATACAGAGACTGTGATAATGTTTATTGTTAACTTGTGAAGTAACTTCTTACACAGTATAGATAACTGATATGAAAAGGAACATAGGTTATCCTGTATAGTCCTACCTGTGGATAAGGAATTAAAGGTCAGGACATTGTAACTGCTGTTATTAGCCACTGGGCTACTTAACGATAATCCACTGTAATTCTATTTAAATCACTCCCTTTGAAACTTACCTCAACAAGGGAAGTCACCAGTATGTGTGAGATACAGTAAGCACCAGGTGTGATATCTGTAAAAGGATTGCAAGATCACTTTCTTCACACAACAAACATTTATGAGGGTAAGAATAGTATGTCAAGCTCAGGAAACCAGGCATTATGCTACACCCTGGATATTCAGAAATAAATATCAGTATTTCACTTGAGGACATGATCTACTAAGCTCAACAGGCTTGTAAAAATGAAATTTCAATACAGAATGAGACTCATAGGAAACCCAAAGAGGTTCATGGAAACTGCGTGGAGGAATAATACCACAGTCCAGGGATAAGAAAAGATCTTGAGGGACAAGTGAACTTAATATGAGTCTTGAGGATGGAAAAAAAGTTAAAGGAAGACAGAAAAAAAAGACACTTCAGGCCCAGAGACCAGCATGTGCAAAAGATTAGAGGTGTAAGGGGATACGATGTGCTCTGGGACATGGGTGTCACTTAGCAGACCTGGGGACATTCTGGGTCATGTGTGTTACTTATCAGACTCAGGTACATTTACTAAAGTGCTGAGAAATGAAACTAGCCTGAGGGGCAGGCAACCAATCAAGCAGGCAGTGTATCAATACAGATATACTGAACCCCTGCTAGGAGCAAGGCACTCTGCTAGCCACCAGAAGATATAATACCTCTCCTCATGGAGCTTTCAGTTCATGGAGGAAGAATATATTCTTCATATAATCAACAGAGTATATGTGTAAAAATAATCACTACCTTTGATAACTGTTATGAAAATCTGTAGGATGTTATGCAAGGTAATTGACAGAGGTATCTGGTCAGACCTGGGGAAGATGAGAAAAGATTCTGTAAGAAAAGCATTTTTAAAAGGATGTCAATTTTAACTAAGAGCTAATAAAATAGTCAATATGTACTGGGTTCTTGATTTATGTCAAATACAGGGCCAAATCCTTTAGAAACATTATCAGATTTACTCCTTCCTCCCTCCCAGTGAGGTAGATCTCCTGATTGTTTCCATATTACAGACATGAACAATGATACACAGAAAGTTCTTCCAGTTGCTCAGCTGCTTAACAGAGAATTTCCTATCTTAGATAGTCTGGCTCCTGAACCCTACTTCAACTTCACATGACACTACATTGTCTTCAGTAGGCCCAAGGAAAAGGGGACAACATTCCAAACACAGAGAAAAGTATATGCAAAGACCCTTAGGCAAGAAGGAGGAAGATGTGAATACAAGCTCCTTGAAGCAAGTATTTTGTTTTCAGTTGGGATCATATACTTAAACAAAATTGAATAGGAGTATAACAAGTTATGGGCAACAGACGCCATTTTTAGTAAGTCAATAGCCTGTTCACGGAACCATCTTGAAAGATGACATTCAGCTTAGTGGGTGCATTCCCTGCCCCAGCTTCCCATTCTCATGTATGCATTCACCCAACCACCATCTGTTGGTGAAGTCTATGGGACAGCATGGAGGGGGCAGTGAGGAGAAAGGCTTGAGGCCAAGCACTGCCTGCTGGCTGCAATGTACAATTCCAGCAGGTCCATTGGATGAATTAAATATCCAGGCTCCAGTCTCCTTGTGTGTGTGTGTGTGTGTGTGTGTGTGTGTGTGGAGATCTCCCCAGCTCACAAGGTTTGAAAAGCGATTTGTGATGCTGTATGCAAGGTACTTTGCACGTTGTTTGGGACATTACAGGACAATTGCTTTTCAATTGTTTTATTTTATTCTAGTAACTGTGTAACAGAGGCTGTGGATGCAGATATGGCCAAAGCATTTTTTTTTTTACTGTACTCAGGGAGAACACCGATTCCTGGGGAAGCAGGCAATTCCAGGACAGAGTGATGAGATAATATGACCTGAAAAGGCACTGGGAGCTGTGAGGACACAGAGGAGGGTGCTGATATAATTAAAGGAGAGAACAAGATGGTGAAGAATTTTACGTTCGAGCTGTGTTTTCAAGGAAAACCAGGCAAATCATGGGATGGGATGAAAACCGTGCTAGTCAGAGTGAACATTGTTTCAAATGTGCAGCAGCAGGTGAGAACATGGTGAGAGTGGAGAAACAGCTGGAAGTGGGTGAGGCTTAGAGGGATCTGGGAGATCACAAGAGCTTGGAGAGGGCAGCAAGAAACTGCCCCTTGTGTTCCAGAGCTTAGATCTTATTCTCAAGGCTACGGGATGAAGGGGTTCATGGAGGGTTTTGCTTGGGAGATAACAGAATAAAATTGATACAGGAAAGTCCATGGACTTACTGGTGGACTAGAGCAAGATGCACTTGGAATGAAGCTTTAAAGGAGCAAACTTAGTCTGAGGATTTTCACTGGAGTCCAGGCAGAGATGAGGAGGAGCTAGGTGGGCTGAGAGGACACAAGAATGAATTAAATAATGCCGCCTCCAGAGCCGGGGCTCAAATGAGGCTAGGGAGGTGTGGAGGATGCAAATGTTAAGGCTGAATTCACTCTCAAGGTCTTAGGTGTTCTCTTAAATTTTCTGCCCCAGGCACTTCGATGCGGCTCAAGGTCTTCTTGCCAGTTCAGCAGGAAAGGAGTGAAGTATTTTCTTGACTCATTTGTCCCTGTCTGCAGTTTAAGGGGAGGCAGGAGCAGGAACCAAGTCCCAGCGGTCACTCCCTCGGCCTTATCCATGAGCAATACATGATCCTAGGCTCATTCTGCCTTTTATGCAGTGGGAGTCTCCCTTCTGTTGAGGAAATGGATGGAAGTTGACCGAGCTAGGTGGTGCAGCTAACAGGTGGACCGTTGCTGGTGAACTTGGACACAGACAAGTAGCAGTTACTGTAATCACTTGCATTGCCAGAAGCCATTCCTGTGTCTGTGGACTGGCCACATGAACCAGAGGTTAAAGGAAGCAAGTATTCAGTGTACGTTTTTGACTACCCTTCCTCAGGATCTTCATTCTCTGGATCTGCATTTCCCCTCTGCTCTCCTTGTAGCAATTTCTCCCTACCTCTAGGCTCAGCCTCCTCTTGCTCTTTCCAAGAGTAATAATAACACCTGTACCTTGCTCTCTGAGCCTCCCACAGTGATATTTTAGATGGTCTCATTCTAGTTTGTTACTCACAGGAGAGAGCACGATGAGGACACCAGCTGTCCACCCCAGAAGGAGACGGTCTCTTAACAGGGTCTATTTGAAGAGACTGTTCTGATCTTTTAAGCCCTAGGTGGGACTCCAGATCTGAGCTGTGCCTGAGTAGGTGGTCTGGGGAAAGGGAGCTCTTGATAGATCAAGGAAGTAATGGCTTCTATGGTTGCTCCTCAAATCTTATCCTCTGTGGGTGGCTAAACCCTGACTTTGACTTATTGGTTGCCTGTCTATGAAGTCTGGGCTCACGCCCACAGCTTCTTCCATTTTAAAAGCATGAAACACCACATGAGACATGTTGTTTTGTTCAGCAAGTCAATCTTTGTAAGTAAGGAAAATGGTCTGATTTTTAACATTGAATAATATTAGGAAGATATCTTTATATGAAGTAAAGAACAAATGTATTATGTATTGCTCTATACACACCTCTTTTCTTCGGTAAATGTAATTCGCTATTCTTTTCCATGCCAATTTATGGTGCCAATGAATATTTCAAGTGATGGTAATCAAAACCAGACTTACCAGCTTATTTTAAACAGTCCAAGGGCAACTATAGATGGGTCATTGGCCTGAAGCTATCCCAACAGAATGTTAGATTACTGTGGATTAGAAGGGATTTTGGGGGGGCGCCTGGGTGGCGCAGTCGGTTAAGCGTCCGACTTCAGCCAGGTCACGATCTCGCGGTCCGTGAGTTCGAGCCCTGCGTCGGGCTCTGGGCTGATGGCTCAGAGCCTGGAGCCTGTTTCCGATTCTGTGTCTCCCTCTCTCTCTGCCCCTCCCCCATTCATGCTCTGTCTCTCTCTGTCCCAAAAATAAATAAAAAAAAAAAAAAAGAAGAAGGGATTTTGGGAAAATCCTCTAAAGATGGAAGATATAGGGGTGCCTGGGTGACTCAGTCAGTTAAGCTTCCTACTTTGGCTCAGGTGATCTCACGGTAGGTGAGTTCACACCCTCATCACGCCCTGCACTGACAGCTCTGAGCCTGGAGCCTGCTTTGGATTCTGTCTCCCTCTCTCTCTGCCCCTACCTCTTTCTCTCTCTCTCTCTCTCTCTCTCAAAAATAAATAAACGTTTAAAAATTTTAAAGGTGGAAGACATAAATAACTTAAAAAAATTTTTTTATGTTTATTTATTTTTGAAAGACAGTGTGAGTGGGGGAGGGGTACACACACACACACACACACACACACACACACACAGAATCCAAAGCAGGCCCCAAGCTGTCAGCACAGATCCTGACACGGGGCTCAAACCCATGGATCACGAGATCATGACCGGAGCCGAAGTCAGACACTTAACCGACTGAGCCACCCAGGCGCCCCCAAATCAAATAACTTTTAATGAAAGCTTGCACTTTTAGTGCTCTCTTTAATAACAACAAAACGACTTCATCAAATTATTGTCATATATTTTACAATAGTAAAACAATATACTTTTCCATATAATAGAAAATAGAAACTATCAAGACAAAACAAAAATAAAATAAAATCAACTATTAGTTTACTACATGGATATAACAATAATTATTTCCATGTTTTATCCCTCAGAAATCCTATCTATGAAAATATGTATTTTTATGTACCATTGATATTGTTCAACAATGACGTTAAGCATAAGCATTTTGTGAACTTTTTAAAATTTAATATCAAGTGGCAAATATTAAGTGTGATTCATTTTTTAAATAAAACTAATTCAGCTATCTTTGTGTATAAGCTGATATTTCCTGACGCAGAATGAGAAGGTTTTTCTTTGTTAACAAGAAAATTAATTTTGTTTTTTAATGAAAATTAACTTGCTTTTTAGTGAAGATTTTAGGCTATTCAAAATGAGGGCGGGATTGGACATTTTATTTTGACTTTCTTTAAGGAGTATAGTATATTCCATTATCTCTTACCATTTCAGTGATCAAACCCATTTAGTACAAGGTGGAGGGTTACTGAAAAATCTCTGGGAAGAGAGCTTTGAGGAAAGTCAACTGCATTACAATCCCTGAAGGATAGAACTTTCTTGTTTACTAGTTTTATTCAAATTCAGTGCTTGCACCATATGAAATAAAACGTGAAGGAATTAAAAACCAACTAAGAAAGGAATGATCCAATCTATTTTTTTCTAATTTTTTTTTTAATGTTTCTTCACTTCTTGAGAGACAGAGACAGAGTGTGTGCAGGGCAGGGGAAGAGAGAGAGGGAGACACAGAATCCAAAGCAGGCTCCAGGCTCTGAGCTGTCAGCACAGAGCCTGATGCAGGGCTTGAACTCACGAACCTGAGCCGAGCTGGATGCTTAACTGACTGAGCCACCCAGATGCCCCCCCCCTTTTCTTTTATCAAATCTATTTTTAAAGGAGTTTAAATAAGAAGTGGTTGGTAGTGGCATCCAGTTACTTCTATGATTTCTGTTTTTAATTTCCTCAAGCTACTTATTTCTGATCACATTTCTTTGAAGTAATGAAGGTAGGATGTATTAACAAAGAAAACTGAGATAGAAACAATGTTTTGAATAATCTGGGTGAAAGCCTCATCCTGAGTTTCAGAAAAGTACTATGCTGTAAACAACTCCATCTATTCTCAAGTAGCAGCATCCCCACCTGTAATGATGGTGGTTCGTAATTTAATAAAATCTTTCACTATTGAAACTTCACAACAAAGGATATCTGTAATCAATGGTTAGTAATTTATTTAACAAACACAAAACCCCTTTACTGGCACCGTGCTTGTATAAACTATACCCTGATACACAGAATTTCTATTTTACAGGCTTTGAACTCCTTTTCCCTTTTATGAACATGGAGCTATCTCTATACATATTGTAGGTTATTAACAGATGTTTAGTTGATCAATAGATCAATGGGTGATTAGGTAAATATGTGTGCCAGGTAACAGGATTGTTGTTTAACTAGTTCAATCAGAAAAAAAAACTCTTGTTTTTATTTGGTTTTTAATATTCTTTAAAAAACTTTATAATTTTCTTCCATTTCTTAAAATATTTAGTCAGAGACTACAAATTATTATTACAAGTTTTAAAATTTTGTATGACCATCATTTTTCATTTATGACCATTGTGTGAGAAAACAGTACCAAGCTCAGGATTTTCCTCAGAAGCATCTTTATGAAATTCTTTGATCTTACTTTGAATTTTTAGAACCTTTCTCCACAATGTAGAATACTACACACAATTAGGTCTGCGTCAGAGAAAACTTACTAACGGAAATTTTACATAGCAGATGTCTGAGTCCATTAACTAATAAATATATGCTAGTTGATTGTGAAGGGCTAGCTCTCAAACTTTCTTTCTCCTTACAGACAAGTGATGAAGGTTCCATACCATAATTCAGGCATGGTTGATCCCAATGACTCCACTGTCAATTATGATATGTTTGTCCTCAATGGCATCCCTGGCCTGAAGGAGCTTCACATGTGGATCTCCATCGCCTTCTGCCTGATGTACCTGGTGGCTGTGTCAGGAAATGTTATCCTGATCTGTGTAGTGGCAGAGGAGCACAGTCTTCATGAACCTATGTACCTCTTCCTCTCTGTGTTGGGTTTTTGGGATCTGATTCTATCCACATCCACAGCACCCAAAGCCCTGAGCATCTTCTGATTTGATGATGTGGACATCTCTTTTGGTGGCTGTATAACCCAGCTCTTCTTTATGCATTTTGCCTTTGTGGTGGAATCAGGCATTCTCTTGGCCATGGCTTTTGATCGCTATGTGGCCATCTGCTACCCACGGAGGTACACCATCATTCTTAGCCATGGTGTCATCGGCAAAATAGGGCATGTTGTAGTGCTCAGGAGTTTTGCAACTGTTTGCCCCGTTATCTTTTAGTGAGGCACCTGCCCTTCTGCCAGACAAACATCATTGCCCACACGTTCTGTGAACACATGGGGCTGCTTAAGTTGGCTTATGCTGATATCACCGTCAACATTTGGTATGGAATCTCTGTGCCATTACTCAGTGTAACGCTAGATATGGTGACAATAGTCGTCTCCTATAGGCTCATTCTCCAGGCGGTCTTCAGGCTGCCATCCCATGATGTGCAGATGAAAACACTCAGCACCTGTGGTTCCCATGTCTGTGTCATCCTCATGTTCTACCTTCCTGGGATTTTCACTGTCATTACTCAGCACTTTGGCCGAAAAATCCCTAAGCATGTCCACATCCTGTTGGCTGATCTCTATGTTCTCGTTCCCCCCGTGATGAACCCAATTATCTATGGAGTAAAGACCAAACAGATTTGTGAAAGAGTGGCCCTTGTGTTTTCTTCAAAAAGGAAGCATTGCTAAGGATGATTGGCTCTCATTGTGATTTTTTAAAGGTGAGGAGGAAGGATCCTATTTAAAAAAGCGGACAGATAAGTTGTCATTTAGGATAGATTCTACCTGCTATGGAATTAGTTTTTTTTTTTCATTCAATAGAAATGACCCAAATTGTATGAGTCCCTTATTTCAAAGGTAAACAGGTTCTTGAAAACCTGTGTATTCATAGGCATAAAACTACTATTTTAAATGTCTATAGGGTTCTTCACTATTTACTAGTAACATTTCTATTTCTATCAAACAAAAATAAGATTCATAGAATACATCTCTATGTGTCCTTCCCAACTGCTATATTAAATACAAATGAGAGTGAACAGGGGCGCCTGGGTCCCTCAGTTGGTTAAGCCTCTGACTTTGGCTCAGGTCATGATCTCACCATGATTCCTAAGTTCAAGCCCTACATTGGACTCTCTGCTGTCGATGCAGAGCCTGCTTTGGATCCTCTGTCTCCCTCTCTCTCTGCCCCTCCCTCACTCTCAATCTTCCACTGTCTCAAAATGAATAAACATTAAAGAAAACAAACTAGAGTGCACACCTTAAATAAGGGAAATGTTGAGGTTCCCTCTTCTATCTCATTTTATTAACAAAAGAACACCTTCACAATCTCATTACACAAATGGAAATATTTGATGATGCAATCTGCACAAAGGAAATCTTTACTGCTGTGAGTATGTGATTTAGGAAGGGGAAAAAGGACAAGGCAATTAAGTGTTTGGAAACACGAACTGCCTTGGATGCTGGGTGTCCTGTGCAACCCTTCTAATCTGCACTGGAGTAACCCTCTTTTCAGACTCCTTAACATCTATCTCACAGGGTTGTGGTATGAAGAGCCAAAGAGAAACTGAACACTAGAGCACTTTAGAAATTATAAAATGCTATACAAATGTGTTGTGTCACTGCCGTTAATGGCATTAAGTTCCCTGGTTTGAGCTTTCACCCTGCTTATGGCCAAAGGTTAAGAACAAAACAAAGCAAAAAACCCCCGTCCTTTGTCTGCAGCAAAGTCCTTCTATCTCCTGCCTCCCTTCTTTTCCCAGCAGGGTGAATCTAGCCACAGGGAGGTGTCCTCTCAAGGCTTGTCCCTATCAGAGGTGCACCACCCACTTCTGATGGGGGACGACGACAGACACTATTCAGCTACTCAGGCTGCACTGTCCCTATTCCAGGCAGTGTGGGCTGGCTTCCTACTTCCTTCAGAAGCCCGTCTAGGAATTTTCAAGGAAATTCTACCTTGCTCCAGAACCACAGAACTTCCTTCTCAGCTGTCTGCTCATATTCCTGGCGTATTGTGGGTATAGAGAAAGTATTTTTGTTTTTCCTGAGCTGGGTTTTCTGAAGAACTTTTGCCAAAATCTTGGCATCCTGGGCTAAGAGCAAGTCTTGGGAAGTTAATTTACAATAGTGCGATAACTACAGATAGAAAACTCCAGAGAGATTTAGCTAATTGCAGAAGTACAAAGACATGGCTGGGTTTAGAGCTGAAGATGAGTGTCTCATCTTTTCCCTGGAGAGATTTATTCCTCATCAGTCTCTCAGGAAACTTTCCCCCAAAAGAGGGGAGGAGACAAGGAGAGGAAAAATAGTCTCTCCGGCTTCTACAAGCAGAGAAAATACATTTTTCTTTAATCTTAGATTTTGCACATATAGGACATTTGTATGTGTAGGACATGTGACCTAGCCTTCATTGTAAAGCCCTACTGGTAAGAATCAAATATGGGGAACCACAGAGTTATTTGCTCTTTACGTAAATAATGATCATCTGTCCCTGATCGAGAACACTTTGCCTGTGCATTCAGAACAAAGTTGATAACGTGAGTATTTAAAAGGCAACACATGATTGGGGCACCTGGTGACTCAGTCAGTTAAGTGTCAGACTTTGGCTCAGGTCATGATCTCACAGTTCATGGGTTCAAGCCCTGTGTCAGGCTCCGTGATGACAGCTCAGAGCCGAGAGCCTGCTTCAGATTCTGTGTCTCCCTCTCTCTCTGCCCCTCCCCTGCTCATGCTCTGTCTCTCTCTCTCTCTCTCTCTCTCTCTCTCTCTCTCTCAAAAATAAATAAACATGAAAAAAAAAGCCACACATGCTCAGTCCAAACTTCCAGTATAAATGGTCTTCTACTTCCACAATACTCAACCATGTAATCAACCAGGTAAGTCTTGGCTGGCTGCTGTCCCTGTGCCTGTCCCTGTCCCTGTCTCTCCTCCCCATTCTATTCCTGTAGCCTGGGTGGCTCAGTTGGTTGAGCATCTGACTTTGGCTCAGGTCATGATCTTGCGGTTCCTGAGTTCAACCCCGCATCGGGCTCTGTGCTGACATCTTGGAGCCTGGAGCCTGCTTCAGATTCTGTGTCTCCCTCACTCTCTGACCCTTCCCCTCTTGAGCTCTGTCTCTGTCTTTCTCTCTCTCTGTCTCTCAAAAATAAATAAATATTTAAAAAAAATAAGAAATCAGACAGATTTATTAGCTTTATACTCATCATTTATTATTTATATGATGCTGAGCATATTATTTAACTTTTTTATTAAGGTAAGATTCACATCACATAAAATTCTCCATCTCAACCATTTACAGTGTGTCATTTAGTGACTTTTAGTGCATTTACAATGTTGTGCAAGCATCACCACCATCTAATTCCAGAACATTTTTATCACCCTGAACAGAAACCACGTTCTCACGAAGAAGTTAGTCTTTATCTCACCTTCCCTCAGTCACCTCGCCGCTACTAACTGACTTTCTGTCTCTATGGATTTGGCTATTCTGGACTTTTGACATAAATGGAATCATATGATACAGAAGTAGTCTTCTGTGTCTAGCTACTTTCACTTTGCATAGTGTTTTCAAGGTTCATCTGTGTTATATTATGTATCACAACTTCATTCCTTTTTATGACTGACAAAGGACCCATTGTTCAGATTGAATGCATTTGTTTTATCCATTCATCAGTTGATATGCATTTGATATGAGTTGTTTCCATTTTGGGGGCTAATGTAAATAATGCCACTATAACATTTATTTACAAGTTTTGGGTTAAACATCTGTTTTCAATTCTTTTTGGTTTATACCGAAGAGTAGGAATGGTTCATTTGATAATTCTACATTTATCTTTTTGAGGAACTGCCAATCTCTATTCTACAGAGGCTGCACCATTTTACATTCTCACTAGCAATGCATTAGGGTTCCAATTTCTCCGCATCCTCACCAACATGTTATTTCTCATTTTTAAGAAATTACAGTCATCCTGGTGGGGGTGAAATAGAACAATAAGAAGGAATTGAAAAACTATTTCCTTTCACTCCCTTTCCTACCCAAGTTCAAGCTCAGCTTCAGATTCCAGAGGAAATAGTATGTGTGAAAGTCCAGAAGGAAGGAGAATAGAGTTTGAAAAAGCATAAGATACACAGGGTGATTATAGCATGAGGTGGATGTAAGGAGGAAAGGGGAGAGGAAAGGGGAGAGGAAAGGGGAGAGGAAAGGGGAGAGGAAAGGGGAGAGGTGGTCAGCGAACACCATGCAAAAACTGGTTAGCACCAACAATGCTGTAAAAGGCTTTGAAGATATATTAGGGCATCTGAGTTTTCTTCCAAGAAAAATGGGCAACCTGAATGATTTTTTTTTGAGAGAGAGAGAGAAAGCGTGCGCATGCACACTAGAGCATGGGTGGAAGGGGGCGTGAGGGGAGAAAGAGAGAGAGAAGGAGAGAGAGAGAATCCCAAGCAGGCTCTGTGCTGACATGGGCCTTGATCTGTGAGATCATGACCTGAGCCAAAACCAAGAGTTGGTTGCTTAACCCAATGAGTTACCCAGGTGTCCCGTGAATCATTTTTAACTAGAGGATTGACATAATCTAATTGGGGTTTAGTAAGAATATTCTAGTTTCTGAGTAAAAAATGGATGGGAAAGAGAATAATTTGTAGTTAGCAAATTCCAAATGGGGCTGTTGAAAAGATTCAGGACACACACAGAGAAAGAGGTAATCATATTTTAATGTGAAACATGTGAGTGAATTTAAAGGATATTCAGAAGACATAATCAATAAGTGAATTTTGGTTCATGTTTATTGTGAAGTTTCAGTTGGATAACGAGGAGGAGCTACCAAATACAGAGTTGGCTATGTAGGATAGAGAAAGAATTGGGAGTAGAGCTTTAGATGTGGGAATTTTCAGCATGCAGATGCTTATTGAATTTATGAGCTTACTGAGTGGTAAACAACCTATGAATAAAGTACTATTTTTTCTTTTCTTTCCTTTTCAAAATGTATTTAAAGAGGACACTGAAACAGGATAAAAGGACCAAAGGAAGTGTAAACCTATCTTGCATGTATGTTTTTGATCGTAGAAAATTAGGATACTTCCATCTGATATCTGCCATTTTCTAGGGACTTGAAAAATCCTTACCTTTCTTAATGTAATTCTACCAATGATTTTCTCCAACAGAATTAAGGTCTTGAAATTCATGGGAATTGAATCCATATTGGAGGGCTTCCTGCTACTGATTTACACAAGAAATTCTATTAAATCAATACGATTACTTGACTTTTCATAATTTTTCCTCTCCGTGTTCTCAGCCAGGGGTTACTTCATCCCTTTAGGAAAGAGTAGGAGGATGACCTTGTCCCTGATCTGCTTGGTTTTTACACCATAAATGATGGGATTGAGTGCAGGAGGGATTGCCACATAGAGGTTGGCAAATATGATGTGAAAGGTGCGAGAGATATTGTGTCCGAAGCGATGAGTGAGGACAGAGAATATGGCTGGTGTGTAGAATATGAGAATGACACAGACATGGGAACCGCAGGTGCTGAGGGCTTTCTGGCGGGCATCTCTGGATGGAAGATGGAAAACAGCATGAAGGATGAGAGCATAGGAAATACCAATGAGGACCAGGTCTGAGATAATAGTCATCACAGGCACAGCAAAACCATACCAGATGTTGATGGAGATGTCAGCACAGGCAAGTCGGGCAACCCCTATATGTTCACAGTATGTGTGAGGGATGATACGTGACTTGCAGAAGGGCAAACGCTTCACCAGGAAAACAACAGGCAAAATGACACCAAAGCTCCGACCCACAATGCCCACCATGATCTTGACAATTGTCCTTGGTGTCAAAACACTTGTGTATCTCAAAGGGCAGCAAATGGCCATGTAACGGTCAAATGCCATGCCCAACAAAATGGCGGAGTCCAGAAAAAAGCTGAAGTGAAGAAAGAACAACTGGGTAAGGCAACCAGGAAAAGTGATTTTCTGAGCTTTCAACCAGAATATACCAAGTGTTTTGGGGACACACGTGGTGCATAATACGAGGTCTGCAGAGGCCAACATGGAGAGAAAGAAGAACATGGGTTCGTGGAGGCTGTGGTCCACAGTGATGAGGTAAAGAAGGATGCCATTACCAGCAAGGGCCACCAGATAGATAGTGAAGAAAGGAATCCCAATCCAGATGTGGAATTGCTCCAGCCCTGGGATCCCCACCAAAATGAAAGAGCCTGGATTGAAACTTGTCAGATTCAATGTGGCCATCGTAGTAACTGTAATTCCTTGAAGACAAAATGTAATTTTTTTTCCTAGAACTGAGTGGCCATAAATTCCCTTTAAGTCTTTTCCAGAACTAAGATCCTTTCATTCCCAACACATAACAAACACTAAGGCAAACACAACCTACTTCTTGTCACAATCTCTGTAGCATTTACCAAAGGCTGCCAAGAGACATCAACTAAACCAATAATCCCTACCTATAGACATTATCATAATGATATTGTTACTATATTGGGACTATGTCCCACCAGATCCATGACCTGGGATCATTACTGGCCCCTTGTTGTCAACTAAAGTTCCAAGTTCAGTCTGAAATTTCTCAAAGCTGTAAGTATTAAATATCCTACCTGGCATAAGTCTCAGTAACATCTTACTGAGGTATCCATTCAAAGAAATAACAGGGGTCAGGTGTGAATTAGCAAATCTGCATTCCTTATTGCCAGTGCATCATTAGGACTCTGGCAAACCAGCCTACTACTGCCTATTTGCCCCACTTCTTCAATATCTGGAGGAAAATTTTCACCTAAATATTCTTCTGTCAATTCAACAATTCTCAACAACTCATTATTTTTTCACCTGCCAACTTCCTGACCAGCTACCTTATTCTTTCATTACATCATTCTCCCACCACTGGAGCATGGTGATCTGAGGGTTGACGGGGGCTCTTCTTCCTCTTTCAGTCCCCATGTCTCATCTGCCAGCTCTTCTGATCCTCTTTAAAATCCCTGTTTGATCTGCCTACTCCACTTCTTCTCCACTTCCTCACCTAATCGCTTCAAATCATTAATCATTAATCACTTATTGGAGCCATGCAATAAGACATCCATCCCATTCTTTCAGTATTTTGCAAGCCTTTTTCTTTATCTCATGCTTCCAGATTTCTCTCTTAAAATATGAAATTCTTAAGACACTCACAACCTTATTTAAAAATTTGTAACTGGCATTACACCTACAGAATATACTTTATCTCCTGCTTGGGAGGCAATAGTTTCCTTTCATATTTTAGTTCTACCTATGTGAATGTGTCTCTCATTCTTCCCTACAAGGCATCCATATAGGCTTCCATAGATTTCTCCATCATTCCTACATCTCATTGCTTGGATTGCTGCCTTTTCTATCAGTGCAATATTGTCTTCTGTCAACATGTGTAAATTCTATTCCTTGCTCCTGATCCTTACAAGCACTAATGTCTCCAGGAAACCTTCTCCAGTAATCCTAAACCATGCAGTCCATTCCCCTGCTTACAAAATCACAGCTCTTAATCATTTTACCAAAAAAAAAATCAGATAGCTGTATTGAATTTTACATGATTTTCCTGGATTCTCTTTCCTAGATATATGAGCATCCTCTGTTAATGATTGGGAATCCCTCTCGAGGACAAATTTTCTGTTCTCATGTTTCTCTTCCAGAGTAAAAGAAGGCAAGATTTCACATAGAATAACCATTCTTACAATCTAAGGAATAAAAACTGTTATTCCATTGTTTACTTATTTTTTCACTGTGTCCTCTTTGGGCCAGAAAGTATTGAATATATATATCTGTGTACACACACACACACACACACACACACACACAAATATCCTTGGCTTATTTTTGCTTCCACCATCTTCAAAGACAATAAAAGTGGATTGACTGTTTTTTCAAATCTCATTCTAACCTCTGTAGTCACATCTCTGTCTCTCTCTACAAACTTTTCTGTCTCCCTTTTCTACTTATAAGACCACTGCAATTACATCAGACTCACTCAGATAATCCAGTATAATATCCCTATTTTAAAGTCAAGTGATTAGCAACCATAAATCTCCTTTGACATATAAATAACTTACGAGCAGGTTCTAGGGGTTAGGGTATGCATATCTTTGCAGAGCCATTCATTAGCTACCATAACCTTTTTCTGGATCTTCCCCATCTGTCTCCCCAAGACCCCTACCACAATTACCACATTCAGATAATACTCACAGACACCTTATTCTGATGTTAGAAAACCAATAAAGGGTTTGAAGAGGATAAACTAAAGATGAGAACAGAAAGGTGCAGGAGGTAACACCATTGGGGAGGACATGTAAAAAGAAAGAAGCATACCTAGATGAGAGGTGAGGCATGGGAACAAAGAAATTTAATTCCACCCAGGAAAGACAGACACACCTGCACAGCATAACTTTTTATTTCTCATTGTTTTTCTCAGGGGATGGAAAGACTTCAAAGTGAGGGCTCTGAAATATAGGGGGACTCCAGGGACTCCAGTCAACAGTGAATACTATTAGGATTAGTGCGTAAATGTTTACATTAATATTTTCCTGATCTAGAAATGACATCATATATAAACATGCTTTGATTCAGAGTTTTAGATAGAGAGGAGAAACCAGGAAGTGCTAGAATTCCTGTGTAGACTAGTCATTCACAGATACTCAAAAAATAATTTTTGAAAGAAAAAACAAATTAAAATAGCTAGGCTCCTGGTTCTGACTGGGGAGAATGGTGTGATAATAACCCTTTAAATTCTGGATCCCAAATGTTTATGTGAATGTTTGGAGAAAATACAGTAGACTGGTTAGGGATGTGGGTAAGTTCTGATCATATGGTTGTAGATATAAACATCACCTTTTAGCCCATTGGATAGGGCTTTCCGGTTTCTAGTTGTAACTGCATTGAGGTAGTTCTTAGCCTGAAGAAATTCTGACTTCTGAACAAGAAGAGTTAAACTTTTGCATAAACCACTTCCTCAGGTCATTGCAGACTATTCAATGTTTACCATAGGGCTGGAGATGTATCATTAATGTTCAGAGGCTTATTGCAGAAACCTTAAAGTTCTTCTTGAAACAGCTTTCTCTCACTTCCCTTGTTTTCTTTCATTGTATTGATTCTATTAAATGCATCGCTAAAAAGAACTACTTCTAGTCTTAGTGTCTTACATCTTTCACATTTGAATTGTCTTGTGTAACAGTATAATAAACATATAGGGAAGAGCAAGCTTTGCATACTACAGAAAAAGCTGAAGTTACATTGTAATTTTGTGGTGCTAACTAAGCTCTCCATTTCACTGAATCAGATAAAAATAACAAGTTCAGAATACCTTCAGGGAAAATAGACCAGCTATTAAAGGTTGTAAAGCTGGGTGTATCAACTGTGACACACAAAAATGGGTAAAGTAACTTCCTGCTTCCCTAAAGATATACTCTTTTGTCTCTGCTGTGTCCCCCGAGTGCTTGCAGATCTCTCAGCAACTTACATGAAATTGACTTTCTCTCATCTCAACCAGTCAGAGTGGAAATTCTGTAGCAAAAAATCAAATTGAGCACACAGGGACACCAACCTGGTTCATTCCAACAATATAGAAAAAGAAATTTAACATTTTAAATTAAAAACACATGGTATACATAAAAACTCCATTTAAAAAATCAAAGTAAAATAGTAGCACTTTGAAACATTTTAAAACTATCCTGCTGTATCCAAGAAGAGCCTAAGGGAGACAGGACAACTCAATATAATGAGGTTTCCTGGACAGGACTCTGGGTCAGAAAAAGGACATCAATTAAATCTAGAGAAATCTACTATGGCTGTTTGTACTAAACTCTCCTTCGTCTCTGACCTAGGATTCCTGTGTCTTCCACCAGCCACCATGAAATGAATAACTTGTTAGTTTGCAAGTAGAAGAAAATTTCATACTCCTCACAGTTCTTGACACAGAAAATTTGGGAATATAAAATAAATATACTCTGAGTGGAAAAACAGGTAAACAAAATATCCCTAAGAAACAGTGACTCACAGACATCAAAACTATCTTTACTATTGTCTGTCCTCTTTATTAAGCCATCAATATTATAATTCTTTGGAACAAACAAATGTAATTATAAAATGACTTGTTGAAAATGGAGCAGATATATACCATTCTAGAATGCTATATCACGATAAGTAGTGTTAAGTTACAGCTCTTACTTTTTTTTTTTTAATTTTTAAAAATGTTTATTTATTTATTTTGAGAGAGAGAGAGAAAAAGCAGGGGAGGGGCAGAGAGAGAGGGAGAGAGAGAATCCTAAGCAGGCTCCACACAGTTGGCACAAGTCTGATGCGGGACTCAAACTCATGAACACTGAGATCATGACCTAAGCCAAAACCAAGAGTCTGATGCTCAACTGACTGAGCCACCCAGGTGCCCCTTGAGTTACAACTCTTTCTGATAAACATGAGTTACTTCCTGAAGTTACAAAACATGTAGTAAATGCTCAAAAGATGTTTAACTATTATTATTGGTTCTTGTATATAATAAAGAATATATATGTATGTATATACAGGATACATATACATATATGTACATACACATACGTGTACACATATGTACATACGTGTATGTACATATACATATATGTATATACAGGCTTTTGCCACTTTTATTCAACAGCGTACTGGAGGTCTTAGCCAAGGAAATTAGGCAAAAATAAAAAATAAAAGGCATCTAGATTGGAAGAGAATAAGTAAAACTATCTCAGTTTATAGAGGACCTGACCTTGATATAGAAATTCCTAAGGAATCCACTAAAAATAATTATTAGAACTAGCAAATGAGTTTATCAAGGTTGTAGGTCAATATACAATATTTAAGATCAATATACAAAATTGTTTATATTTCTATTCATTTGTAATGAACAATCTAATAACAAATTAGAAGAATGATTCAATTTATAAGAACATCATAAAGAATAAAATACTTAGGAAGAAGTTTAAGAAGTATAAATTTTATACTCTGAGAGATAGAAAATATTGTTGAAAAAAATTAAAGGAGATCTAAATAAATGGGAAAATTTCCCATGTTCAGGGATGGAAAACTCAACATTGTGAAGATGACAATACTTCCTAAACTGATCTGCAGATTCAACTCAATCCCTACCAGAATCACAGCAGAATTCTTCACAGAAATTAGCAAACTAGGGGCACCTGGGTGGTTCATCAATTGGGCGTCGGACTTCAGCTCAGGTCATGATCTCACGGATTGTGCATTTAAGCCCCGCATCAGGCTCCTTGCTGGCGGTGCATAGCCTGCTTGGGATTCTTTCTCCCTCTCTTTCTGCCCCTCCCCAGCTTGCACATTCTCTCTCTCTCAAAATAAATAAATAAACAAACAAACAAAGAAAATTAACAAACTGATTCTAAAATCCATATGGAGGGGCGCCTGGGTGGTTCAGTCGGTTAAGCGTCCGACTTCGGCTCAGGTCATGATCTCACCGTTCGTGAGTTCGAGCCCCGCGTCGGGCTCTGTGCTGACAGCTCAGAGCCTGGAGCCTGTTTCAGATTCTGTGTCTCCCTCTCTTTCTCTGACCCTCCCCCGTTCATGCTCTGTCTCTCTGTCTCAAAAGTAAATAAACGTTAAAAAAAAAATAAAAAAAAATAAAATCCATATGGAGTCACAAGGGATGCAGAAGAGTCAAATCAACTCTAAAAGAGTAAAATAGGACTTGTACTTCCTGACTTTAAATTTTTTTAATGTTTTATTTATTTTTGAGACAGAGACAGAGCATGAGCAAGGGAGGAGCAGAGAGAGAGGGAGACACCGAATGTGAAGCAGGCTCCAGGCTCTGAGCTGTCAGCACAGAGCCCCATGCTGGGCTCCAACTCTCAAACGGTGAGATCATGACCTGAGCCGAAGTCTGATGCTTAACCGACTGAGCCACCCAGGCGCCCCTCACACTTCCTGACTTTAAAACTTGTTATAAAGTCACAGTGATCAAGAACATGTGGTGCTAGCACAAGAATAGGCAATTCAATCAATGGAAACTTCTAAAGTTCTTTCACATTCATTGTCTCAGTTGGCACTTTAAAAAGTCATAAACACACGTGGACACACACATGTGTGCACACCACATCCATTTCGGTCCCAGCTGCAATCTGACACTTTGTGAAGCCTCCCCTAACTTTACCAGGCAGAATTATTCTTCTGGCCTCTGGATTCCGTAGCACTTTGTACCACTACTTTATGGTAATTACTAGTACCCGCTCATGGTAAGAGGACATGATTCCCTTACCTATTTACCTGAAATGCTTACCAAAAAAGGGATCAATCTTGTCAAATTGTTGAATGAGCAAGACTAGGGACAATGATTCCTATATATCCTTTCCTTCCTGATGCCATATGAGTGCAATAGATTTTTAGGGGCAGTGAAGGAGTGAAAAGAGAGTGAAGGTTAAAAAGACACAGAGATATGAAGACAGACACTAGGCAGATAATGAATGAAAGAAGCCCAAGAGGAAAATGCCTTAGGGAAGACAAAATGATGAGAGGAAGAGAGAAGAGAGGGGGGTTGAAGGCATGGAGGAGAATGAGTATTGAAGCAGGAAATGCAAAAACAAGTTCAAAGGAAACTCTCATGCTAAGAGCCTCTGAGTTGGTGCTGACCACCACTGCCCACTCCCTAAGATGCTCAGTGTCTTATCAATAGATTTCTTCTCTCTGGCTCTATGCCAGAGCATATCCTTGCCTGCCTTAGATCCTTGTGTTGAACAGAAGCATATTGGCCCAGATGGCAGGGAAGGGATTTGAAACTAAGGGAGGAAAGGGGACACCAAGGGAGGAGAATCCCCATTCCCAAAGGAGAAGAGGAAATAAACACCATATGGAGCAAGGCCCCAGATTCAACTCTATATATGGAGGAAGTTGAGCTGTGTATGAAATGTTGACTTGAGAAACTGTGATTCTGAGAAGGAGGCCTCAGGGAGGTAAGTGTGGGTCACACATTTTCAGGATGGAGAGGAGGTGACTAATATGGAGGAATGGATGGGAAATGGGTACGAGATAAGTAGACAGCTTTGTAGCAACGTTCAAGGAGAAGTGATGGGTGAAGAGGAAGAATGGCCTAGGTCACTTTGTTCTCCTGTGGAGTGAGATGGGGGAAGAGCAGTTTGAAGGGTCACTTTACAGGTGAGGATGCGAGACTAATGAGCAAATCGTCCTTGGCTTGTAAGGAGGATACAAGAATCATAAATGACACACAGCTTTATCCTCAGACACTGAGAAACAATGGGGGAAATGTTATTTTATTGCAGTTGTAAGGGGAGGGGGAGCATTTATAAAGGATAACATTCTGGGGCGCCTAGGTGGCTCAGTTGCTTGGGCATCAGATTTCAGCCCAGGTCATGATCTCGTGGTTCATGAGTTCAAGCCCCGCATCGGGCTCTGTGCTGACAGCTCACACAGCACAGATTCTGTGTCTCCCCCTCTCTCTGCCCCTCCCCTGCTCATTCTCTGTTTCTCCCTCTCTCTCAAAAATAAATAAACATTAAAAAAATTTTTTTTTAAAAAGGATAACATTCCTGAATGGAGCAGTCAGGTAAAGGATTCAAAAACAAGTGGGAGTACAAATTCATTGGAATAGAAGGAACACGTTTTTTGGTGATTTTCCCAAAGCACAGAGAAGCAAGAATGAGAAGGCAAGAGAACTGGGCATACAAGCAGCGGAGGGTCTGAAAACAGGAGCTGCTGGAGAGAAAACTTAAAGTGGGGCTTTTGGGGATGCTACCCAGTTTGGGGGTGCAGGAACATCAAGGGTGCCTCAACTGGAGTGAAAACACAAGTCCCATGGATTAGCGATAGGGAGGTGCTGTCAACAAAGGCTGCCTTGGAGGCTGACTATCTAGGAGGAGAACCGGAGCTGGAGAAGCAAAGTTTGCATAGGGGGCCAATGTGACCCACGGACGTGGGAGCAGGTGGCGGAGGATGCACGTGGTGAGTCATGTGGGAAGCATGAGTGCAAAAGGCACAGGACAAGAAGAGGGTGTGAGAACAGAGGATCTGTGATTACAAACCCATGATTTTTATGGCATGAGTGTGTGTCCCTGACAGTGTGAACTTATACGACTGTGTGGGTAGAAACCTACCTGTTCTCTCATTTTTGTTAGCACTCACCACATGTCAACTCTATCCCAGACACCAGTGGATAAGATGCAGCCCCAACCCTGAAGGAGCTTCACAATATATTAGGGCTGAAAATACTTCAATGTGATAAGTGGAGAGAGAGGTAATTGCAGGGGAACATAGGTGCACAGAGGAAGCACATAGCCCAGCCTTGAGGGATGAAGAAAGTCTTCCTGAATGAGAAATATAAACTGGGTGAATAAAAGTGAGGAAGGAGGTAGAGGAAGCAAAATGTAAACTCAGAGGCATGCATTTGATCCAGTATTAGAAGAGCAAGTGGGCAAGTTATTTGTGAGAATCATTCAGGCAGAAGGAAATTAGTATCTGTAATCAAGTAAGTACCATGCTCAAAATTATCTGTAGGAAACATAACTTATGCACGGAGTCTGGCTTAGAGACTGGAAGGACTGTAGACTAGTTGGGGCGAGGACGTGGATAAGTGGGTTTGAAGCCTGGAAAACAATATGGATGGCAGACATAGATTTGGGAAGTACTAGCATAGGTGGGCTAAATGAACCTAAGGCAGTGGACCAGATTAGCCAGGGGAAATGGGCAGTAAGGAGAGGTTAGAGACACCTGATAGCAAATACCTGATAGCAAATCCTGCTGGGACAGAATCACCCTTAATATGGACTGGAAAGGAAGATCCGGAGACTGGAAAAGCACCAGGGGAGGGTAGAGACGTCAAAGCCCAAAGAGATGTGTATGGAAGGACTGACTTTGAATATTTATTTTTGAGAGACAGAGAGAGACACAGCATGAGTATGGGAGGGACAGAGAGAAAGGGAAACACAGAATCCGAAGCAGGCTCCAGGTTCTGAGCTGTCAGCACAGAGCCCAACTTGGGGCTCGAACTCATGAACTGCTGCGTCTTATTCACTGGTGTCTGGGATAGAGTTGATATGTAGTGAATGCTAACAAAAATGAGAGAATAGGAAGGTTTCCACTCACACTCACACCTGAGCCAAAGTCAGACGCTTAACCAATTGAGCCACCCAGGCACCCCTGGAAGGACTGACTTTGGAAAAAAGGAAGAAAGATGCAACAGTAAGTAGTGGGACAGATTAGTAGAATAAGATATTTTTATGACAGCTGTTGTTATTTTTTGTTTGTTTTCAAGGTTATAAAGATTTGAATGTTTATAAATGCAAAAGATCTAAGAAGGAAGATCCAAGAATTTAGGAGAAACTGAAGATATAGAAGAGAGGGGATAAATTGGCAGAACAAAGTCCCTGAGGAGGTAGGAAAGAGGGCATTCAGAGGATAGATGGGGAAATTATTCTTTTAGACATACATACACACTTACACGCATATGCACATATTGTTATATATGCACATGTACCAGTATACAGGGGTGTGTATTTATCCATCTGGTTTTAAAAATAATTTAAGACCACACACACAAAAAGTAACTATGGGAGGTGATGGATAATAAGTTAATTAACTTGATTGTGGCAATAATTTGACAATGCACACTTTGAATATATACAATTTTTACTTGCCTATTATTCAAATAAGTTAAAACTTAAAAAACAAACTATAGATTTATTTTGAGAAAGCTGATGTCTTAACAATCACTTGGGTCCTCTGACTTGTATACATGGTGTACATCTCCATCTTTTTATGTTGTAAAAAATCTCAGCAGTAGTTTGCAGCTCTCAGTGTAGGGGCTTTGCAAACTTCAGTTACATTTTTTTTTTAAGTATGTGGTTTGTTAACATACATTTTGTATGCTTTTATGTTTATATTGTAATGGAACTTTTAAAATTTAATTTTCCAGTTGTTTGCTGCCAGCATAGAAAGTCACAATTGCTTTATATTATCTCTAAATAAATCAGTAAAATAACTTGAAGGGGCTTTTTTTATACCTAAGTGAAGTAAAATATATTCCAGCTCTAACAAAGGAATCGTTGAAGCACAGGAAAAACAGTCACACCGCTTTCTCTAAAACTGGAGGAAATGAAAGGAGAATGGGTGCAGAGATAAGTCTGTAAGAGTGGAATAATGATATGAGGAGTTGGCTCCCGACAAAGTTGAGGTCTGAGTTATACAGGAGAAAGTTCAGTTGATAGAAGAATAGGAATTTGGGCAGTGGTAAAAGTTGTACGTTCGTTGTGAGAACGTTGGAGAGGGCTGAGGGGTCAAGTGGCTTAATTCGTAGTACCGACTGCATGGTCCTGTCATTTTCTCCACATCCTGACCATGTGAGCTGAGGATCACACTGGTTAGATGTAGCAGAAGTCTAGGCATTTCCAGGGAGAATGCTGCAAAACCAGTCGGAACTGAGAAGCTATTGATCCCGGAAGATGGGATGGGCATCTGGACCAGACACGGAGGAAAGGGAAAAAGTCTTGTATCAGTGGCTCGGAAACTTTAGCATGAGTCAGAGTCACCTGGTGGCCTCGCTAAAAAGTAGATTGCTGCCTCGAAGCCCAGGTTCTGACTCATGAGATTTGTGGTAGGGTTCAAGAATCTGCAAGTTCCCTGATGATGCTGGTGATGCTGATCAGAGGACCTCACCTTCTGAAGCATCACACCACACCTTCCTTCTTGTTCCTGGTGACTGCATCACACTTCAGAGCCAGATGGGTGATTAAGGAGGCACCACACAGTTTAATAAGGCTTCCAAAGACAAAATCTCATGTGATATGCCAATAGGACAACAATCATGCTCATTTAAAAGATCAGAAAATTGTTTCTTAGAAACGACAGTGAAGTGTCCGAAATTACACAGTGTAATTGACAGAGCAGATCTCTGACCCAAGATTTTTTTTTGTTTTTTTGCACATAATGTCTAGTGTTCTTTCTAAATGCCACAGCTGCCTTCACCGCCTCCATACTTGTCAGAGCATCATTGATGGGGGAAAGAGATATAGTGTCTGCAGCCCACAGCCCCCAATCCTACTCTTCCACATGGTCTGCTAAGAAGAAGTAACTGTTGCTCGGTGTCGGACTGTGGCCCTTCTGTGCAGAGCCTGAGCTTTTGCAGAGTTCATTACAGTTCATTTACCTGGAGAGATTATAGAGATTGTTTTGATGTTCTAGCTATTCCTGTTCTTTTCAGAACCTGTGACACTGTACTGAGTCTGGCAAGGTTTTCGAGCCCCACAAAGCTCTTAGAACTATGTCGAAAACCTCTGAATAAGAACACAGAGCCTTTCTGTGGGCAAGGTCTATAACCATGCACATCGTGCAGAGCCCATGTGTAATTGTCTACAGAGAGAGAATATGCTGGTGCCGACCCCATAGTGGTTGTAGGACCTGTGTGTACAGACCTTGTAGTTGTTTGCAAGAGTTTGCAACTGTTCACTCTGCTAGTGTGTACAAAGTCTGAAGTTATGTTTCCCCTCTGACACAGGCGAGGGCTCTGAAGAAAATCATGGCCTTTTCATCTGCCAGGAGCACGACTGCCATGAACGACTCTGACACTCGCACGACAGGCTGCCTCCTTACTGGCATCCCTGGGCTGGAGCACCTGCACATCTGGCTCTCCATCCCCTTCTGCACCATGTATGTAGCCGCCCTGGCAGGCAACGGCATTTTAATTTGTATCATCCTCTCACAGCCAAGCCTGCACGAGCCCATGTACATATTCCTGTCCATGCTGGCCAGTGCAGATATCTTGCTCTCCACTTCCACTATGCCCAAAACACTGGCCAACTTCTGGCTAGGTTCCAGCCACATTTCCTTTGATGGCTGCCTCACCCAAATGTTCTTCATCCACTTCCTCTTTGTGGCCGACTCTGCAGTCCTGCTGGCCATGGCCTTTGACCGCTTTGTGGCCATCTGCTCCCCTCTGCGATATACCACAGTCCTCACGAGCACCGTCATTGGGAAGATCGTCGCTGCCACCCTGACCCGCAGCCTCATCATCATGTTTCCATCCATCTTTCTTCTCAAGCGCCTGCGCTATTGCCGGATCAACATCATTGCACACACTTTTTGTGAGCACATGGGCATCGCCCGTCTGTCTTGTTCTGATATCTCCATCAATGTCTGGTACGGGTTGGCAGCTGCCCTACTCTCCACAGGCCTGGACATCATCCTTATCACTGTTTCCTACATTCACATCCTACGAGCTGTCTTCCGTCTCCCTTCTCGAAATGCCCGGTCCAAGGCCCTGAGCACATGTGGCTCCCACATCTGTGTCATCCTACTCTTCTACATCCCTGCCCTTTTCTCTGTCTTTGCCTACAGGTTCGGTGGGAGACGCATCCCACGCTATGTCCATATCCTCCTGGCCAACCTCTATGTGGTCATCCCGCCTATGCTCAATCCCATTATTTATGGAGCAAGGACCAAGCAGATTTGGGAAGGGGCTAAACAGATGTTTTCACATCTTGCCAAGGAATCTAAATAAGTGTTCTCAACTTGACCTTAACTTAATCCCTTTCTGTATCTATTAATTGATCCTATGTTCACCCTAACCTCGTCTCTATGTCTTCCAGTTATCTCCATGCAATTATCATCTATGTCCCAATTAATTCCCATACATGCTCTACTCAAACCCACCTTTGATTTCTTTTCTTAGAAATCTCCAGTAACAGCCACCCCACCGTCATCTACCTATTATTCAATATCTTCTGGTCCTCCACCATCTCAGGAAAAAATGGTTAGGGTAAGGGTGATAAGTTATTTGGAGTTTCCCATCCAAACAGGACTTTTCTCAGTATCCACTTGCATTTTCTCCTTAATGTGTGTATGAGAGATATGTATTATATATTCTATAATGTATATTTTATAATACATACAATATGTATAAATATATATTATATATAGTATAAAAGTGCTTGGTATATAATAAATGCTTGACAAATGATAGCTTTATTTGTATTCTTGCTTTAATTATTATTAATTAATAGCTCATTCAACTCAATTAATAGCTCATTATCTCATAATTAATAAAAAGTTGTCCTGAGACCCAAGCAGATTGCATAATCATACATGAATTTTATTTCTACATAGAGGAATAGGAAAGGGAAAACAAGATTTAAAAAAATCTAATTTTTATAATAACTGAATTCAACCAAATATAATGTTTAAATATCAAAATTAAATGCCTTTAGAAATTGTTGTAGATGTTGCTTTAATTACACCTGCTCCAGGGGCACCTGGGTGGCTTAGTCAGTTAAACACACAACTCTTGATTTTGGCTCAGGTCATGATCTCAGGATTGTGGGATTGAGTCCTGCACAAGACTCCACATGGAGACTGCTTGAATTCTCTCTCCTCCCATCCTCTCCCTCACTTGTGCGCATGCTCCCACGCTCTCTCTCTCTCTCTCTCTCTCTCTCAAATAAAAACAAAAATAAACAAGTACACCTACTACAAAACACATATACTTAATCACTGTTTTGCAGATACACTAAATTCATCTCCTCCTCAGATCCTGGTACCTGTTAATCTGTTGCCTGAAACATCCTCTTCCTATATCCTTTTTATTTTTTGAAAAAGAGAGAGAGACAGAGAGACAGAGAGACAGATACAGGGAAAGAGAGAGCACCTGTGCATGCACAAGTAGGGGAAGGGCATAGGGAGAGGGAGGGAAAGAATCTTCAGCAGGCTCCATGCTCAATGCAGAGCCCATGGGGCTTGCTCCCGTGACCATGAGATCATGACCTAAGGACAAAACCAGCAGTCAAAGGCTTAACCAACTGAGCATTCTGATGATCCACTCTCTTCTTAATCTTTACATTACTCTCCTTTCCTTCAATTTTCTGTTTATATGTCTCTTCCACAGAGACATCACTATGATCTTCCAATAAAAAATGCCTTCCCCCCCTTTTTTTTTATGGCAAAAAAACGAAACCAAAACCAAAAAAATCACCATAAGGAAAGTCAAAAGCCAAACTCAAACTGGGAAGATGTATTTTCAAATTATATTACAGATGAATGGTTAATTTTTCCTAATACACAAGGAGCCCATAAAGTGTAGGGGGAAAAAATGATCAAGAGTCTGATGAAAGATGACAAAGTCAGTTGGAATATGCTTAACTATTAATAAGTGAAATGAAATTGAGGCTATAGCATAGTTACCATTCCTCACCTATCAGATCGGCAATAATGAAAAGGATCAACATCATGTTGGCAAACAATTAAGAAAACAAGCTCTTTCATACATTACTCATGAATATAAAACACAACAGAATTTTTGTGGAATTTGGAAATACCTCAACCAAATTCTCATGCATTTCTCCTTTGATCCAGCAACCACAAAGGAAATTGCTTTCCAGACTAACCTTCACAGATACAAAACAACATGTGCACAAGTTTAGTAATTATGGCAAGTACAATTGCCATAGTATTATACAAACTAATGTATTTGAAAAACTTGAATGAAGTCTGAATTGCTGAGCCCCAATGCCATACCCATATGCTTACTAGGAGTGGAAACTTCCCCAAGTTCCACAAAGGCTTTAAGGCCACTCAGACTTGAGTTAGAGAAAGTCACCCTATTCAGTACATACCAGCCGTTTGTCATTAGGCAATATGGAACCTCTTTAAATTTCTTTTCCTTCTCTGTAAAAAAAGTAGCAACACCTACTGCAGAGTTGTTTTGATTATTTAAGAGATTAGCCTGACAAAACAAAATAAATGGTGTTTTAATGGATATTTTGTTGCTAACAAATTTGTCACTATTATAAATTTTTTCATGTTTATTTTTTGAGTTGGGGGGGAAGGTAGAGAGAGAAGGACAGAAGTTCCAAAGTGGGCTCTGTGCTGACAGAGCACCTGGGTGACTCAGTTGGTTAAGCGTCCAACTTCAGTTTAGGTCTTGAATTAAAAACTCTATATTTTTTAACATTTATTCATTTTTTGAGAGACAGAGAGAGACAGTGTGAGTGAGGGAAGGACAGAGAGACAGACAGACAGACAGACAGACAGAATCCAAAGCAGGCTCCAGGCTCTGAGCTGTCAGCACAGAGCCCAATGCGGGGCTCGAACTCAGGAATCGTGAGATCATGACCTTAGCCAAAGTCCGACACCTAACCAACTGAGCCACCTAGACACCCCTAGGTCTTGAAATATCAAGAATCATGATAAGAGAATTATGGAGGGGCAGAGGCAGAGACAGAAACAAAGAGTCAGGAGCAAGACCAAGAAAGGAAAGAAAATATTCCAAGAAGTTGAGTTTTTCTGACAGCTGACTATAAGTCCCAGAATGTCCAGTGAAGAATTTCAAAATTTGGAGAGGGGTGGTATGTGGAATCAAAACTAGGGATATCCAGGGCCTTATGGAGATGAGAGTCTGAGCAATGACTTCGAATCACGAGCTTCTTGTATGTGACAAAACAGAGATAAAATGCATAGTGACATTGTTTGTGAAGGTCTCAAAGCAGTGAGTGGTGGTGAGCATCCTGAGGAGGGAGGTATGATGGAAAACTCATTGTTGTCTTTTCGGTGGGGGAAGGGCTCCTTCTCTGAAGCAGAGGGTCGCTCTCTTGATTCTGGGGCATCACTCCAACATTCTACACTCCTTTTGGACAAAATGGACTTCAGCTATTCTCCACAAGCCAGTGGAGTTCTCCCAGGCTCCTTTCTGTCTTAAATGCATAATGATGGACTCCGGGACTTCCTAGGTGCTTACAAAAATATTTGGATCCTGGGGCGCCTGGGTGGCTCAGTCGGTTAAGCATCCGACTTCGGCTCAGCTCATGATCTCGCGGTTCATGAGTTCAAGCCCCGCGTCGGGCTCTGTGCTGACAGCTCAGAGCCTGGAGCCTGTTTCCAATTCCGTGTCTCCCTCTCTCTCTCTGACCCTCCCCTGTTCATGCTCTGTCTCTCTCTGTCTCAAAAATAAATAAACATTTAAAAAAAACTATTTGGATCCTAAAAACTACGGATGTATTGACTCTGTGGTATGGGGGAAGGCTAAGCTGTAAAACCAAACTTAATCAATACTTAACTATTAACCATGCTGTTATGCTTCAATTCGACTCTCCTAGTTAATTATTTTGAACATATGGGATGTGGGCATGTTTTTCTTTATTTTCTTTTTATTTTTTTTATTTTAATATGAAATTTATTGTCAAATTGGTGTCCATACGACACCCAGTGCTCATCCCAACAGGTGCCCTCCTCAGTACCCATCACCCACCCTCCACTCCCTCCCACCCCCCATCAACCCTCAGATTGATCTAAGTTTTTAAGATGTTTTTCTTTGTGTTAAATCAGGAAGGAAGAATAAACATCCCTGAGGCCGAGGCCTCAATATCACCATCTACTGGCCTCTAGCAATATCCAAGCCCTTTGTATTTGCTGTTCGAGGTCCTATCACAGCTCTGCCTTGCTTGGGATACACATTCCTTCCTCTTTCAATTTTCTGATTGGTATTGCAACATTCCTGACAAAACCACAGACTGAGAACGACTGGATGTACTTTGAATTCCTCCCTATAGCAGGCTTTTCCTGCTCCTCCCATCCCTTCAAGACACTGCCCCATTCCATTCTTTTCTCTTTTACCCCTCCCCCATCCCCAGAACTTTCCCTAGCTTCTGGTCCTGATCTGTATACACAAATATAGGTGGGTGAAGCCAGGTGTCCTTCAACCTTCCTACAGAGAGTTTCACCTCTCTGTCAGACTTCAGCAGTGGACTGTGTCGAGTGGCGAATTGTAGAAATTTTGCAAGTTTACGGTGTGATCCAAGCTTAGTGACAGAGCGCAGAAAAACTGACCTTGGGCCATGAAGTAGCTGTGTAAAGGCTATTGTCCAGCACACCCTGATACAGAAAACTAAATGGAATGGAAGAGGCAGGCTTGAAGCCCTGAATAAAGGCATGGAGCCACCAGATAAGAAATATTGAAAGGCCCGTGGCCCACACTTCTCTTTCTTTTTCTGCTCCAAGAAATAAGTCCAGTTTCTTCCTTCCTTCCTTCCCTCCTTCCTTCCTCCCTTCCCTCCTCACTCCCTCCCTCCTTCCTACTTTCCTTCCTCTCTTGCTTCCTTCCTTCTTTTCTTTCTTCCAATATAAGTAAGAGCTTTACTGAAATATAATTCGCATACCACACAATTCATTTATTTGGAGTGTATAATTCAGTATCTCCTATTGTATTCATAAAACCATGCCACTGTCACCACAACTGATTTTAGAACATCCCCATTTCCCCTCCTCTCCCAACAAAACCAGTGTCCCTTTTTCTTCCATCCCACCTCCTGGCCCTAGGCAACCACTAAACTACTTTCTTTTTTTTATAGATTTATCAATTCTGGACTTTTCACATACGGAATCATACAATATGTGATCCTTTCTATGGTTTCTTTCCCTTAGCAGACTGTTTCCAAAGTTCCTCCATGTTGTTGCATATATCAGTACTTCATGCCTTTTGATAGCTGAATACCATTCCATTGTATGAATATACTACATTTGTTTACCAATTTATAAATTAATGGGTGTTTGGGTTGTCTCAACTTTTTGGTTGTTATGAATAATGCTGCTATGAACATTCAGATACACGTGTTTGTGTGGAATTATGTTTTCATTATCTTAGGTATATACCTAAAAGAATTGCTGAGTCATTCGGTAGCTATATTTATCCTTTTGAGGAACTGTCAGGCTGCTTTCCAAGTGACCATGCCATATTACATTTCCTCTTGCAGTGTATGATGGTCCCAATTTCTTCACAGAATCGACAAAACTTGTTATTTGTCTTTTCAACTCTAGCCCTCTAAGTGGTGTGAAATGGTATCTTATTGTGGCTCTGAATTGTATGTCCCTAATGGCTAATGGTGGTAAGCACTGTTTCTTATAAGTTCCCAGCTAGTTTTCATCTATACTCCTGGGAATGGGACTACAATGTTAGAAAGATTAATGAATAAAATATGTTAAAGTGAATCCAATTCATTTAGGATAGTAGATGCCTTATACTTAGACTTATGTTCTAGTTTTCTGGGAGCCATGCTTCCGTCCTCATCTCTTAAACAAGATTATAATCTCTTGCCCATTTTATTTCCCCGAGTTGTCATGAATGTTGAATAATGGCTTAAAAGTATTTGGTGATATTAAATGTATGATACAAACATGGAGGAAGAAAAATGATGAGAGTTTGCTCACAAAAGTGGCCTTTCCAGCTAGATGAGACCAGATATTTGTACAGCAAAAGCAGTATTCTAGGCATACTCAGTGTGGTGTAGAACTGTGGTGTAGAAATCGCCATATTCCTGTGCTTGTTCAAGTAAATTTCTAGGTCTCTGTGTAGGATGCTAAGGGACTACAGGAGAGGTCATGGTTGATTGCCCAAGAAAGAAGACAGCTCTGGCTCCCAGCCTCTTCCCTACCTAAAAAAGAGATACCTCTTTCTCCACTCTCTCCCTATGTCAGACACAGAGATAACTGATAGACTCTACCAGAAGACCATTATATAAGTCTGTCCTCATTTTGCTTCTTAAAGTCTCTGGATACAAGTGTAGAACATCTTGCTGACATGGAATGCAGCAGTGTGTTCTACAGTTCAAGTTGCCTTACGTCTTTCCCATAGTCCAGAGGAACATAGAATCTTTGCCTCCTGAACTAAAGCCAAAGCTTCATGGAGGACAAATTGCCTGGCAATTCAAGTGAGTATGGAAAGAGCTAAAAGCAGTCAGAGAAGGATCTTTTAACTCAAGTGACCTCAACCCCACAGGAGAGGCTTTTACAGTAAGCATGGAAACTAAACATGGAAAAACACTAGAAATTCCATCATCTAGGGTATGGGTATTGTATGGTCTGAGGGCCAGATGGGTTCTTCCCTCCACAATGATGGAAAGCACAAGTTACAATGCTGCAAGTCCCAGAAACGATTCAGAATTTGAAGAGGCAAATGAGCATCCAATGATGAGATCAACAGGTAAAGTATGGCTCAGACCAATAACCAAGTCTGCAGTAATAAAAATAATGTAAAGACACAGGAATCTGGGAGAATTACTAATCCTGAGACTCCTTTTACTCTACATTCCCCCACTGACTTTGAGATCTTGACAAATTCTCCTACCACAGACATCTGTCCATTCCTGCTGATCGTGACTCCTTGGTAGCCAGATCAGTGACCTGTATCTGCTAACTGCTCAATATCCCATCTTCTTTGCCCTGTGATTCTCACAAGGGCTCATACCAGACTTCACAAGTCAAAGTGACTAACAGTCTCTACCCCAACCCCGTCCATGTATTCCTTTCTAGGACACTTTGCACTTCCTCCTGTGAGAGCAAAGAAAGACCGGTTAAGTCCAGAAATCACAGAACACACCCTCTTTTAGAAAGGGTTAAAATTGAGGTCAGAAAAGCAAGACCCAGGCAGACTATTCTAGAAACCCACCACGGTACATGAAAAATGCAAAATGTGATCTCTAGTGTCTAGAGCCTGAGACACTTGTGGGAAGCAAAGAGGAGTCATGCCCTTCTTTCTTTCCCCCCTTCTTCCTTTCTACCTTCCTTCCACAAGCCAACTCTGAATAATTAATATGTTCTGTACATTGTTCGACACCCTAGATATACACATAAGAATGCAGAAATTTCCCCTTATCTTAGAGTTCAGTGTATTTTTCTTCAGCCCTTGTTTCCTATCATTCATACATATGCCTCAGAGATCTCAGTGAATCTTCTGACTTTAACCCCCACATATTATGTTGGCTCACAAATCTATACTGAGTCTAGTGGCTAGATACTTGGAAATTAGAACGTATTAATTTCATCTGAATGATATCCATGTAATGCACACTTGATTTAAAGCAACAACAAACATGCATTTTTTCCCCCAGCAAATTGCTTAATCTCCATCATTCCCCACCTTGGTGTAGAGTCTCACCATCCTCCCAACTGCTTAATGTAAAAATCTACCTCAGATTCCTCCTTCTCCTCCTTCAAATATGTTGCTGTCACAGAGCCTAATCTTTCCAGCTCAGCAGCTTGTATTATCAGTTCTTTCATATCTCAGTATATTGCCTTAATTTAGTTTTATCTGGACCAGTTCAATCATCTCGGAGTTGATCTCCCTGATTTCAGCATTGTGTACCTCCTAGCTTCCACCCACCCAGACACCCAAAAGATCTACCCAAAATACAAATAATTGCACTTTCCACTGCCTATAAGATGATAAAAATTAAACCCCATAGAAGATACTTATTGAATGGAAAGTAAACTAGCAGACACATTACAGGACAACACCTACTCAGTACCTAATATGCCAGTTAACTTTACACAAACATACGTAAGTTGAGTTTCTCAGAGTTTCTTTGTAAAGTGGATTTCCATCTTTCACTGTCTTTTCTGTGATAAGCTGAATTTCAGGAGCAAAAACTGAGTTTTTAAAGGCCTGTAAAGAGCAAGGGTGGTGGATTGGGCTTGCATGAAGTAGGGTTTCAACATTGCAGGCAAATAAGAGTAAATGAAATAAGAGAGATCAAGAAAACCTTGGTGAGAGAACTTGAACTGATTTGAAAGATAAAAAGACATTTTAAAAACAGCACAACAGTGTGCCACTTGGCTTGGAATTTCAGAGTGGCTAATCTCAGGAAAAACACAAGTCAGAGAAGAAATGCAAGTTGTATTGAATGGGATCAATTATCTACTATTTGATTTACTGATTTATCCTCCTGTTTTAAAAAGCCTTTGATGAAATGAGTTTTGAGCTAATTCCTGTGCTAGATACCATCCTTCCATTGCATCTTTTCCAGACTTAGAGCTCAGACTTTTCCTTTAAAAAATTGTTTTATTCCCGGGTGGCTCAGATGGTTAAGCGTCTGTTTTCTGCTCAAGTCATGATCTCGCAGTTTATGGGTTTGGGTCCCACATTAGGGTCTGTGCTGATGGTGTAGAGCCTGCTTGCACTTCTCTCTCCCCTCTCTCTCTGTCCCTCCCCCACTTGCATGTGCACTCTTGCTCTCTCTCAAAATAAATAAATAAACCTAAGAAAATTTTTTTGATTATTGAAGTATAGTTGACATACAGTGTCATATTAGTTTGAGACGTACAGCGTAGTTGACAATTCTATCCATTACTCGGTGCTCACCACAGTAAGCGTAGTCACCATCTGTCATCATACCAAGTTATTACATATTATTGACAATATTCGCTATACTGTACTTTCTCATCCCTGTGACATTTATTTTATAATTGGAAGTATGTATACCTCTTAATTCCCTTTATCTATTTTGTCCTACCCCAGGCCTTCTTTAACATCAGGGCTCCCTTGAGCTTTTTCCTTGGCCCTTTGCTCTGTTTTTTCAGGGTACTTTCCCTGGAAAGATGTTCTTTCAGTGTGCTCCCTTGAATATCACTTCACATTTCTCTTCTTCTTACTTGTACTCTTCTCTTAGCTCACCTCTTCTTCTTCATGTCCTTCATTAGGATGTGAGAGTAAGAAATCTGGATATGCACCTAGAGTTACTTATCCTTAATCCCCACCTACACATTATCATCAGCTCACATGGAGAGACAACCAATTATTTCCCAGATCCATTCTCTTTCATCCAAACTCAACAGCATCTAGTTAAGCATGTTTTCGTCTGTACTAAAGGAACAGAGGCATTTGTTACCTCCAGACATCTTTACCCTGCTCACTGCAGCCAGGTGATCTTTTCTTACATTTACAAATTTACATTTTCAAATTCAGAACATGTCATTCCCTACCTGCCCCATACCATCACTCACACACACACACACACACACACACACACACACACACCTTATTAAAACTCTTTAGTGGCTTGCCAACAATGTTAAGATAATTCAGTGGGGAAAGAATATGGTCCTGGGACAACTGGATATCTATATGCAAAATAATAAAATTGGACCTCTATCTCACACAATAAAAATTAACTCAAAATAGATTGTAAACCTAAATATAAGAGCTAAATTACAAAAATTTTTAAATTTTTAAATTTTTAAATTTTTTTTATTCTATATTTGAGAGAGACAGAGTGCAAGCAGGGGAGGGGCAGAGAGATGGAAATAGAATATGAAGCAGGCTTCAGGCTCTGAGCTGTCAGCACAGAATCCAACGCAGGACTCCAACTCACGAGACCTGAGTTGAAGTTGGACGCTTAACCAACTGAGCCACTCAGGCACCCCTAAATTATAAAAGTTTTTAAAAAATATATAGGAATAATTCTTCATAACCTTGGATTAGGTAATGCCTTCACAGAAATGACAACAAAAGTATGTGACAAAAAAGGAGTTTCATCAAAATTCAAAACTTGTTCTTCTAAAGAATGCAATCAAGAAAATGAAAAGACAATCCTTAGCATGGGAAATAATACTTACGAATCAGAATTCATAAAGGACTTGAATCTAGAATATATAAAGAACTTTTAATAATAAAATGACAACCCATTTAAAAAAATAGGCCAAGGATCTGAATAGACACTTCTCCAAAGAAGATATGCCAATGATAGTAAAGTGTATGAAAAAATGCTTACCACCATTAATCCTTAGGGAAATGCAAACTAAAATACCAATGAGATACCACTGCACACCCACTAAGATGACTATAACAGACTAAGACGAGTATAAGAAATAGTGGCAAGGATATGGAGAAATTAGAATCCTCTTACACTGCTGGTGGGAATGTAAAATGGTGCTGACAAACAATCTGGAAGATTCTCAAAACAGTAAATGCATGATCTGGCAATTCTATTCTTAGGTATATACCCAAGAAAAACAAAAGGCCTAAGTTAAAAAAAAATTGTACAAGAATATTCATAGTCACATTATTCATGAAAGCCAAGTAATAGAAACAGTCTAAAATGTCTAAGAACTGGGGCGCCTGGGTGGCTCAGTTGGTTCAGCATCTGACTCTAGATTTCAGCTGAGGTCATGATCTCACTGCTCCTTAGTTTGAGCCTGGGTTGGGCTCTGTGCTGACAGCTCAGAGTCTGAAGCCTGCTTGGATTCTGTCTCCCTCTCTCTCTCTGCCCTTCCCCCACTCACCCTCTGTGTCTCTCTGTCTCTCTCTCAAAAAATAAATGGACATTTAAGAAAAAAATTAAACACTGATGAATGGATAAACAAAATGTGGAAAATCCATGCCATGGAATACTATTCAGCCCTCAAAGGAATAAGGTACTCATACATGGCACAACATGAATGAACATTTAGAAGTAGTATGCCAAGTGAAAAAAAGCCATGTTGCCCAACCCCCTGTCCTGACTTCGATCTGGACACCCTCCTCCTTGCAGA
This sequence comes from Prionailurus bengalensis, assembly GCF_016509475.1. NCBI lineage: Eukaryota > Metazoa > Chordata > Mammalia > Carnivora > Felidae > Prionailurus > Prionailurus bengalensis. The sequence continues at coordinate 62,299,197 of NC_057346.1, forward strand.
CTCCCATCCCCCAACCCTCTTTCCCAGACCGAGTCAGGCTCCTCTCCTCAGTTCTCTTGGGGCAAAAAGTTTGCCCTTCCTTTTCTTCTTAAGAGTTGCTGTGCCATTGAAACCTTACAGCTACAGCTCTCAGGCTTCGTAAGCTTTGCATGTATTCACAAGGACCTAAATACACGTATCTATCGTCTCTCATAGTGTACATGGGTCACATAGGTTAAAATTGCAGGTACAGTTTTTAAGTTAATACCTTTTAATGATGTCTTTGCAAAGCATACCATTATGGTGCGAGGCGGTTATCTTTACCTACACGTATACGTTTGGATTCTTTTATTCAGACAATTTAATTAATAGAGCGTACGGGTGTATTATCAGTGTTACTCAACACTGACGTGAGATCGGAAGACTCCGGTAAAGTGAAGACGATGCACAAGTGCCCTCTCGGGCGCTCAGGTGTTCCCCCAGGCCCCAGACTCGCGGCTCCCAGGTGAGCGGAACAGCGCCCCCTCTGGCAGCTGGGGCCCCGGCCACCACACCCCTGGAGTGCGGGCCCCGCGCCGCGGGACGCGCCGGCCCTATCAGCAACCTCTGGCCCTCGCCTCGCCCCGCCTCTGGGCTCGGAGTCTCTGGGCAGGGGTGGGTGGAGGCTGCCGCTCCTGCGAGTCCTCGGCTCCGATCCAGACCCAGAGTCCAGGTTAGTGAGCAAGTCCGCTTTCTGGCCAGCCACCGCTGTCCCCGCTGGCGCTGGGAGCCCCGCCCGCCCTGCAGGCTGGGGTGCGGGGCGGGGGGGTACTTCGCGGGTGGACCAGAGCGACGGAGACCTCTGCGGTTTCGAGTTGACTCGAGTTTGGCAAGGGAGCGCGGAAGGCCCGGCGACCCCTGGCTTGGGAGCCGGGAGTAGTCTGTGTAAAGGGTGGTGTTAGGGGGCGGTAGGATGCGGGGGAAGGGGGTGCAGCCCTGGAAGTTTTGGGTTCGGGAATGGACGCAAACCGTGGGACGGCGTGGATTCTGAGGTCAGCACCCCCTCCCCCGTCTCGGCCGCTCTGCCCCAGGAAGTGACACCGCTCATCCTCCACCCGGGAGGCCTTGACCTCTCTCCAGGGGGTTGGGGGGGTGAGCCTTCCGCCCTCGCCAGACCTGCGGGTCCGTTTGGAGGCGGGGCTGGCCCTGGAGCCCTGCCTGTCGAGGAACCGAGCAGGCCCCGCACCCTCTGGCCCTCACAATCTGCTTAAAACTACTTGGAGAGTCTTGACCACCCGGGGCTGCTCACAGCCAGATCCTCTCCGGCTTCTCATTCTCTCGACGTGCCGGCCACCGGGAGATGTCTGCCTTTCTGTGACGCGCCACTTACTGTCACTTCTGGCCGAGGTGACAGGGCAGTATAAGACATGAAGTCCCTTCCTTTTCCGAGCTCATGATATAGACGACTTGATCGTTATTTCTTTTCATCCTCACCCCAACTCAGCGAATTCAGATTAGTGACAACGTTGATTAGTTAATCGAGGCAGAAATATGTGCTTGAGAACCCCCTGTGTCCAAATTCTGCCTCCGACCCTGACCTTTTTGAGTTTAGGTTTCATCCATCTATAAAATGGACAGAGAAATATTTGTACCCTAGAGTTTGGGTGAGTATTGAGGGTTTAAACACATAGGCGACTACAAATAGTAAATTATCAAGTCATTATTCTTGACAAACTCAATGCTGAGCTTTTAAAATCCACAATTAAAACGATTTTTGCAAGAATAAATAGAGTGGGGAACACAATATGTTAAAATGCACAATAATAAAGAAGAATATGGCTAACATCTAAAGTTAAAAATTTAAGAGTTTTAAAAAGTTGGGATTTCAAATGGGATTCACAAATGCAAGGGGAAAATAAGGATTTTATGAGCTATTCTTTAGAAAAAAACCCTCAGTTAATGGATTATCTAAAACTCAGGGAGAAGAAGAAAACCTGTGCAGGACAATATTTTAAGAATTTGCAAAGTTATTACAAGTTTCTGAAATGCATGGGATAGAGATTCTTTCGATGTAAATTTAAAAAAGAAGTGAAGCAGATAATATTCCAATTCAAATATTTATCAAGTGCCACCTGTTAGATAATCCATTCCAGATAATAGGTTAAAGTAGAATAACCCTATACAAAGGTTAAAAAAAAAATACCGTTATTCCCTAAGCATGAGAAACTAAACTCACTTATGAAAGCAGTTTCCACCCGATTGGGTTTTTGCTGCATTTTCAGTATACCTCCCAGCTGGAGTGGGGGGGTGGGCAGCCCTGGCCATCTTATTTCTAACTTATTGTGAGCCCCCAGCCTGCGCTAACCTTTAGTATTCCCTGCCCAGTCACTGGCTTTTTTTTCTGCAGCCATTTTGATACTGAATTGTGAGCTTCCATTCTTTCCAATGTTTCAGATCTAAATATCAGCCATTCTCTGATTCTTCCTCTCCCCACCCTTTTCTAGCTACTTTGCCCCCTGTGTTGCATCTGCCTGTGGAGGAAGCTCCCGTATCTAAAACAGTGCTTCTGAAGCCTTCCTGTCTGTGTATAGGCATCACCTGGGGATCTTTATTGAATTGCAGAAACTGAATTGGCCAGGGTGAGGCTGAGATTCTGCATAAAGAGTTCCATTGGATGCCAATGCTGATAGTTAGCCGACCACCTGACCTTCTTTTTCAGGCATCTGCTTCTGATTTAATAGTTCCGCCTGGTCATGAATTTGGCCTCTTTCATTTGCAAATTTGACCCACTGAACTCAGGCACCTCAGGCTCTGGGATCTGCACTCACACGGCCGGGCTGTCATCTCAGCCCGGCCACACTGCTCTTGAGACCGGCCTCCAAAGGAGGCTGAATTGACCTGTTATGTCCTCTCTGGGCTGCGCTCTGCTGCTGCGGGTGGTCAAAGGCCTGCAGGGATGTGGGCAAGGGTTACTCAAACATGCTAGCTCTGTGCTCCCCTCCTTCACAATTTCTTCTTTTCTGCAGCCTCAACTTTATACACGTTGAGAAGCGACATCAACTCTTACATCATCTTTTCTGCTCAAAAATCTTTGTCTTGAATATCTATAGTACTGCATTAGGTGAACAAGAACTATAGAAATATGGGACCACATGTATAATTTTAAATTTTCTTGTGGCCTCATTAAAAAGAAACAGGTGAAATGGATTTTTTAATATATTTTATTTAACTCAATGTGTCAATTTTTAGGATGAGTAATCAATATAAAAACAATGTTGCATTTTAGATTATTTTTTCTAACAAAATCTTTGAAATCTGGTGTGTATTTTATATTTAAAAGATGTCTTTTTTTTTATTGTTTATTTTTGAGAGAGACGGAGACAGAATGCGAGTCGATTAGGGGCAGAGAGAGAGGGAGACACAGAATCCAAAGCAGGCTTCAGGCTCCGAGCTGTCATCACAGAGCCTGATGTGGGGCTCGAACTCACGGACTGTGAGATCATGACCTGAGCTGAAGTCAGACACTCAACGTACTGAGCCACCCAGGCGCCCCTAAAAGATCTCATTTTTGACTAGCCACACTTCAAGTGGCTACCATATTTGACAGCTCAGTTCTTTTTTTTTTTTTAATTTATTTTCTTCAACGTTTATTTATTTTTGGGACAGAGAGAGACAGAGCATGAATGGGGGAGGGGCAGAGAGAGAGGGAGACACAGAATCCGAAACAGGCTCCAGGTTCTGAGCCATCAGCCCAGAGCCTGACGCGGGGCTCGAACTCACGGACCGCGAGATCATGACCTGGCTGAAGTCGGACGCTTAACCGACTGCGCCACCCAGAACTGACAGCTCAGTTCTAATTCATGCTTAGAAGATAGAGAGCCACGCCTTCAATTTTTCTCAATACATTTCTTCTTTCTGTTTTTGTCAGCTCTAATGAGTTCTAATTTACATCTATCAAGTTAACTTTAAGCACACAATTCTATGAGCTTTGATATGTAGACAATTGGCTCCTTCAGGAGGCAGAAATGCCCCGTGGCCTATCCTGTACATGAAGGTCACATTTGGGAGCCCAGGGCTAGTGTGCTTTCAGTGAGGCAGTGCATTTGTGAGCTGGCTCTTTCATGTCCCAGACAAGGCTCCAGCTAGGCAAGCAGACAAATGGCTTCCAAGGAAAGTGATTAAATGCCAGAACACACACACTCACTCTATACATACATACATACATGCACAAGAAAGATGTCTTTAAAAAATTCTCTTTGTGATTTAAGACAATAGCAATATAATTTAACAACTGAAAACTTCTAATAAGAATAAGATAGTGTTTTTCAATGAGAAGGACAACTGTCTTAATTCAGCACAGGCAAGAAATAAAATTAGAGTAAATTCTAGCATTTCTAGCTGTCTAGTTAGAGAAGCTTCTAGCTTTTTTAACTGACCCTTACCCCAGGCACACAGAAGCAACTGGCTCAGGCTGAGCTTTCTCATGTTGTCCTTAAATGCCATCTCATTAAATCTTGTTATGAATGGAAATAGTGGATTTTCATCGTAGGTCCAAAAGAAGTAAGAAGATACGAAAAGTGGTAAGAAAGTGCCTCATGAATTCTTGTAACAGATACTTATTTAGGGCTACCTATCTACCAGACTTTGCTCTGTCCCCAGTAGAAATATCCAGAGGCCCTTTTCCTTGTGGTGAGAGGTAAGAGCACCAGAAGATCAGAGAGCAGTGCCAGCTTAGGTGTAACCATAACTAGTTTTTGCATTGGCTCAGACAATTATCACAACTGTACTCCTAAGGGAGGAATGATTTCAGCAGTGCACGAAAGATGAAGCCACATCTCAGATCAGGAATTATTCCAGTGTTCTAAAACTAGACACTGATAAATTCAGGATTTAGACCTGGGTCCATGTTACTCTAGTACCAATGCCTTCCTTACTGCCCTATACTGCCAGGGAAAAGGAGGCAGCCTGAGTCTGCAAGATGTAATGCCAGGAATGAAGCAGAGTTGGGCTGGGGAAGGAGCCTGTAGATAATTTAGAAAGAGCTGTTGGATGCTTTTTTTTAATTTATTTTTTAACGTTTGTTGCTTTTTGAGACAGAGACAGAGCATGAGTGGGGGAGGGGCAGAGAGGGAGGGAGACACAGAATCGGAAACAGGTTCCAGGCTCTGAGCTGTCAGCCCAGAGCCCAGTGCAGGGCTCAAACCCATGCACCGTGAGATCATGACCTGAGCTGAAGTCAGACGCTTAGCCAACTGAGCCACCCAGGTGCCCCTGTTGGATTTTAAATGCTAGGAAGAACTGGGATTCCATCCTGAAGCAGTGTGGCCAAAAAGTGAGACCAGCGCTGGTCAGGATATGGACAGAAGCAAGCTGAGCCACTTCATGACCGGAGTGCCCTTGCAGGTGATGTGGGTAGCATGAAGAAAACATTCTCTCCCTTTAAGGACCAGATGGGTCTCTGATTAACAACCTGAGATTTGAAACTGCATAAAACTGGATTGTTATCTTTGTCACTTACTCACTCTGAGACTTTTGGTAGTTAAACACCTTTTTAAGAAATTCACTTTTCACATTCAGAAAATAGATGTTATTAAACTTCCCTGATAGAATTATTGTGGGGATTGCTTATATAATATCTGTAAAGAGTTCAGCCATTGCCTAGCACATAGAAGTGATCAGAAAATGGTATTGATGATTATTTCCTTCATACACATTTCATATACACTTGTCTGCATTAATCACGGTTATCTATCTTTGTGTCTTTGAGAGTAGATTTGTTTCCTGCTGGGAGTCTAAATAGTATATGCCCTTGGGGAGTATTTGTTTCATTCATCATTATCTCCCCCACAGCAGCTATAGAACCATGCTTGACTTTCCAGTACTCACTGTCCCATCACATGCCTTTTATACAAGCTGAGAGGCGGGGAGAACTCTGCACTGGAGGTCATGGGTAAGCCCCCTCCTCTTCTTTCTTCCTCTCATGCACTTTGTTTATTAAGATATAATTCTCATATCATGAATTTCACCCTTTTAAGGTATATTTTTTGGTATAGTCACAAATGTATTCAATAAGCACCACTATCTAATTCCAGAATTTTCATCACCTCATAAAGAAACCCTAAACCTCTGAGCAGTAACTCCCCATTCTTTCTCCCTCAGCAACTAATCTATTTTCCCTAAGATTCACCTACTCTGGACCTTTTGTGTAAATGGGATTCTATAATATGTGATCTTTTGTGTGTGGCTTCGTTCACCTGGCGTGATGTTGTCAAGGGCATTCACGCTGCAGCATGTATCAGGACTTCATTCCCGCCTTCCTCCCACTTTTATACACTTCTATCCCATTAGTGATTCAGTGCTTGCCTGAAATGCTATAAGACCTCTTTGTCCCTTCATACATCTTCCTTAGGTCTTTCTCTGGGGACTAGTCCTACACTAGAAGGGCACGTGGTCTCAACAGCCCCACCTTTCCCCTCTCCTCTCTCAACACATGCATCCCTTAAGCCTCCTGTCAAAATTTATGACAGGCCCTGGTGAAATTTCTTCATCAAGCAGGACCTTTCTCATTTCCACATCCCTAAAGCCCCGGGTCTGTGTCTGATTTTTACCACCGTCACCACTGAACATCTGTTTAAAGTTCTGACTTTGAGGACAGAGCCTTGAACTAGGATTATGGACATGTTAAGTTCTGCCAACTCTATGACTTATAAGCTATTTGATTTTATTATGTCACTTAATGTCTGTCTCTATTGTTTTATCAAAGAGCCAAAAATACTTATTTATTCAGGGTTTTTTCTATGAGGGTTAAAGAAATCAGGGGAATGTGATTTCTAAACCACAACTAGGTATAAAAGTTTTATAAAAATATTACCTCATGTTATTGTGGTCATTGCTGGTGTTTTTGTTTTTTCTGGGAAGGTGACCATGAGGGATGAAAGGGCTCTGTATGGAACAGAGCTGTAAGAAGGTGGAAGTGTCTTCACAATAAATGAATCTCACAAGAAAGCTCATGAAAAAAGGAGGTTCTGGATTTTTATTCATCAAAAGTTGAGGAACTTACACTTGAAACCAATATATCACTGTATGTTAACTATACTGGAATTAAAGTGTAAAAATAAAGTTGAGGATCTATGTGTAGGCACTGCTATTTCTGAGCTACAGTAATGAACAAAAACAGTCTCCGATCTCTAGAACTTATATTCTAGTGGGAGGATTCAGGCAATTAAAGATGTACATTTAAATGGTGATAAAAAGAACAATGAAGCAGGTTAGTATATGAAGAGTGATTTTTATAAGAGTGGCCATGCTTCAGTTAGGTTAGACAGAGCCAACTTTTTTTTTTTTTAATTTTTTTTTCAACATTTATTTATTTTTGGGACAGAGAGAGACAGAGCATGAACGGGGGAGGGGCAGAGAAGGATGGAGACACAGAATCGGAAACAGGCTCCAGGCTCTGAGCCATCAGCCCAGAGCCTGACGCGGGGCTCAAACTCCCGGACCGCGAGATCGTGACCTGGCTGAAGTCGGACGCTTAACCGACTGCGCCACCCAGGAGCCCCAGAGCCAACTTTTCTGATAAGAGAGCATGAAAGCAGAGTGTGGTACGAAGTCCCTGAGTCAGGTGGATATCAGGGTGAACGGTCTTTCTTGAAGCAGTAACAGCAAGTGCACACATCCTGAGGTAGCCGCGTGTTTTGGTGCTTTTAACCAACTGAGCCACTCAGGAGCCCCTGTTTGGTGCTTTTAATACTGAGGGTGTGTTTGGTGGATGAGAACAAACAGATGGTGGCTCACACAAGGCCACTTCTCATGGGCCACAGTTGGTCCCTACATCCAGTAGGAGTAAAGAGAAATTATAATTCTTGCTCTACTGAGAGCACAAATTGACGTCTAGTATGAGTTGGGGTAGATAACATGTCTGAAGCCAGGATAAGAAGCCCTTGTTGCCCCAGGTATCTGATCTCTTTGTTCAGAATACCCAACATCCTTTTAATCACCTTTTCTTTCTTTCTTTCTTTCTTTCTTTCTTTCTTTCTTTCTTTCTTTCTTTCTTTCTTTCTTTTTCTCCTCTTTCTTTCTTTCTTTCTTTCTTTCTTTTTTTGTAAGTTTATTTCTACTTGAGAGCGAGACAGAGCATGAGTGGGTAAGGAGCAGAGAGAGAGGGAGATACAGAATCCAAAGCAGACTCCAGGCTCCGAGCTGTCAGCACAGAGCCCAACTTGGGGCTCGAATTCATGAACTGTGAGATCGTGACCTGAGCCCAAGTTGGACACTTGACTGACTGGGCCACCCAGTATTCACCCTCATTTCTTACTCTGACCCTTTTTTGTTTGCCCATCTACCCAGGATCTGTGAGCAGGAGGTGTCTTAGAAATCTCAGCTAGGCGGGCAGGAGCCAGGAGAATAGCTACAATGACCTCAGCAGTCCTGGTGGACATACAAGAGGAGGTGACCTGTCCCATCTGCCTGGAGCTCCTGACAGAACCCCTGAGCATAGACTGTGGCCACAGCTTCTGCCAGGCCTGCATCACAGGGAACAGCGCAGAATGGGTGATAGGCCAAGAAGGGGAAAGCAGCTGTCCTGTGTGCCAGACCAGCTACCGGCCCGGGGACCTGCGGCCGAATCGGCACCTGGCCAACATCGCAGAGAGACTCAGAGAGGTGGTGTTGGGCCCCGGGATGCAGCTGAAGGCGAGTCTCTGTGCACACCATGGAGAGAAACTCCAGCTCTTCTGCAAGGAAGATGGGAAGCTCATCTGCTGGCTTTGTGAGCGGTCTCAGGAGCACCGTGGTCACCACACAGTCCTCATGGAGGAGGTTGCCCATGAGTACCAGGTGGGAGCCCACATGGCAGGAAGGCAGGAGGAGCAGGGGGCCTTGGCAGGAGATTGTAACTTTTCTTCATGCTGCAACGCAATTTCTTTGTAGTTTTCCTGTTTACCTAGAGGATGAACCTAGAAAAGGCCCTCACTGCCCAAGGGTAACTTTATCTCTTTCTTGCTCAAGACCTGCTCTGCATGAACAGAGGATGATGTGGGGGGAGGGGAGGGGGGTGCAGCTAGGGGCCTTGGTGGATCAAGTGTGAGGAATATGGTGGCAATGAGAGGAAAGTCCTTCGTGGGCAGGTTTTTTCCCTGGGAGGAGAGACAATCAGCCTGCATCCACTCTACATAAAAGATCCTTAGGCCTTCTCAGTTCTTCAGCCCCAGCAGGATAGGCTTCTGAGGTCAGCATAATCTCTTCCCCATTTACTCTGTTCTGGGCACGGAGACAAGCTAGCGCTTGACCCTGCTTGACCTGATGTTTCTTTAAGGAGAAGTTCCAGGAGTCTCTGAGGAAGCTGAGGCAAGAGCAGCAGGAAGCCGAGAGACTAAAAGCTGTTATCATAGGGAAGAGGACATCCTGGAAGGTAAGAGAGATTTCTTCCTGAAGGTGTCCTGGGACAGGCATCAGGGCAGGGCATGGGAACCGAGGGCAAAGGAGCCCTGGTCCTGTCTGTTCCCTCATTTGGCTGGAAGAGCTTCCCTTTGCCCCATCCTCACTGTGACCCTTACAAACAAGGGTATTGTTCTTGCTGTGGAGTTGGGGAAGGAGGAGTCAGAGAATGAATACATCAAAAAGTAATTCAGGTTTTTGAAGATAGTTACATAGGAGAGGAAAGGCCATTGGTGGCCCCCAATTCCTGATTCCAGGCCTTATTCTATGGTTTCAAGCTCTGAAAGCTGCTGGAAAGACAGGTCTCACACAGGCCAATCATTCCCACCTTGGTACTCCGAATTGGAAGGAGAGGCCAATGCAGATGCATGGGAGGCCATGGAGGCATCTTGGAATCTAGACCTCACCCAGGAGCCATAGTCTATATCTAGGAGGCCTAGATAAGGTAGCCTGGGGCTCATGGTCTGGGAAGAGCTGAAAAGAGAACAGAAGGGAAGAACAGGTTCTGCAGGACTTCTTCCCCCATTTACCCTCTCCTGGTGAGACCTGGCCCCAAGAGCAGTGCTGAGCCTGACCCCCCCCCCCAACCCTGCATCCCCGCTCCAGAGAGGAGACCCTCAGCTCAACAGACTAGCAGCCTCTTCCTCTTGCATCTTCCTAAAGAATCAGATGGAACCTGAGAGACACAGGATCCAGACACAGTTTAATAAGTTGAGAAGCATCCTGGACAAAGAAGAGCAACGACAGTTGAAAAAGCTGGAGGAGGAAGAGAGGAAGGGGCTGAGTATTTTAGAAGAGGCTGAGGATGAGCTGGACCAGCAGAGCCAGTCACTGAGGGAGCTCATCTCAGACCTGGAGCTTCGGTGTCAGGGGTCGGCAATGGAGCTGCTGCAGGTGAGACTTGTGAAGGAGCCCCTGGTCTGACGGTCCAGGCAAAGGGAGACTAACTCTCCTTCCCTTCTTACACGGGACTGATGACCTGGTGGGGGCAAGAAAACAATTCGTTTGGCCCACTTGGGCCTTTTACCTGTTAAACTGTGTAGAGGTCATGGATAAAGAATGGAATAATTAAAGTACAAATGCTAGGGGAATGTCTCATTTTTACTTATTATGTATAAACTGAGGTCCAAAACTTTATTTGATACAGTGGAGAAGCTCTGTTATATCCATTGATGTTCTACAGCAGCACTTCTGAATCTCGGCACTATTGATATTTTGAGCTGGGAATTCTTTGCTGGGAGGGGCTGCTCTGTGCATTGTAACATGTTTAGCAGGATCCCTGGCCTCCACCCACTAGATGCCAGTAGCTCCACCCCCCACCCCCCACCCCTGTCCGCTCTGACAACCAGAAATCTTCCAGATATTGCCAAATACCCTTGTGGGGCACATAATGCCTCTTCTCCTGTTGAGAAGAGGTAGGCATTCGGCACCTGTTGTCTCTGATGCTGACTTGGGATTTGTCAGGTACTTTTCACCCAGCTTAGTCCCCGGCAAAGGCCTACAAAGCTCAAGTACTTAGAGGTTCTGTATGTAATCACAAACCCTTCTTTGCTTTACTGTCTTCTTAGGGCAGAATCATTTAACATGTTGTGATAGAAGTTCGAACAGGTCTTTTTAAGGCACAGAGAAGACTGGACTCTGGGGTGTGTGTGCGTGAGCGTATGTGTGTATTGGGAGGGTGCCAGATGTCAAATCTGGAGAGGTTTCGTGCAGGAGCTTGAATTGAAGTTGAAATCTGAGCAGGTATTTTCTGCATAGAGTGAATAGGGTGACTATGAAGTGAAGACAGGATGTACTTTGTAACCTTCTGGAACCTTCAGGCTGTTCCTTACTTTCTGTTTGCCTACTTGCTTTCCTCTTCTCCCTTTGGTGGTAGAATAATCATTGCCTGTTCTTGAGCCCTACTATTGACATTCTTCCACACTCCTCCTGATTTCCCATCTTCATTTTATTCTTCTTGCCCTTTTGCTTCGTCTTTGACATTGGGTTACCCTGACGCTTCTCCCTGCTCCCATTCTTGCCTCTCCACAGACCCCTCAAGATGTAAAAATTGCTCTGTACATGCAAAGGGATCATCAGTGTATGTCGCTCTCCCAGGCACCTGTGTATACTCTCACACCCATTAGCATGACTTGCCCAGGGGGCGTCTTAACTTGAGTGCTGTCTCACAGTCAGTTTTTCTAGAGCTTGTCCAGCACAAACACATTCCTCTTCTCTTTTCTGTATCTATGGGGCTTTGCTGCGCAGTAAGATTTGATAGCTGCTGCACGCCCACAGCTTTCAAGTTTCAAAATAGGACCCCTGAGAATAACACTAACAAAAGAAAAAGAGCCATGAAGTGGCACCCTGATTTGGCCATTTGGGTTCCTCAGTACAGCCATGCCTTAAGGCCCACACAACCTTGGGTATTTGGTGTAAGTTGACACGTATCCACCACCTCCACTGCTTCCCACATGCAGGCCAGTTTAAAGATAGCCCCGACACAGAGAAAATAGATGAAACCGTTGGCCTTTTTTTCAGTCATTGTGGTAACGAGGCAGAAGTTAGGGAGACCAAGTGGGAGGCTATGAGGCATTTCTGCTCAAGTGAGGGAGGAGGTGGCAGTGATGACAGTGAAGACCAGGTGGCTAAAAGAAGTTGCAAGCATGAAATGGACTGGCTTGGCCTAAGATGGGACGTCAGGGTGAATGTAAGGTAGTTTTTAGGATGATACTTTGTCTAAATGTGGTGACTAAATGGATGCTGGTAACACTGAGGAAGATGGAAGATACGAGACCTCATGGTTGCAGAAAAAGTAAGTTTTGCTTTAAACATTTTGAGTTTGTGGTGTCGGTGGCTCATTTGCTGGTGCAGATGAGAGTGATCTGAGCACAAGTTCCGATTTGGGAATCATCAACACATGTGTGTGTCAAAATCAAGAAAACTGGAAGAAGTCAGCAAGGATAGCTTAGAGGGCTAGAAGAGGCAAAGTTTGAAAAATAACCATAGTTAAGACTCTTGTATCCTTAGCAACTAGAATGTAAGCATCTCAAGGACAGAAATTATGACTTAATCATGTGAGATTCTCTAGTGCTAATAGGTGATGTGCATATATAACATTACACACACACACATACACACACACACACACACACACACACACTATTGTCAAAATAAAGGTGCTATTGATGAGTTGAATCATCTCCCAACATTCCTACATAGAGCCTCAGGGACAGTCTACTTTGAGTTCTTATCTCCACTTTGTGGCCTCCATATGGGTCCATCTTTATTTCCATGATATCATGGGGTTGAGGGGAATGGATAAGGAATATGGATGAGGCTGTGTTAGAGGATAAGACCAATAACTCCTTGCCTTAACAATTTCTCTTTCCTTCCTAGGATGTGAGTGATGTCATGAAAAGGTATGTGTAGGAGAATACAGGGTGGTTCCCTTGGATTGACAATGGTTCCGATACCCATAGAATTATCTTGTGGTCAGTGGAAAAGGAAAGAAGAAAAATCACAAGATGGGAGATTTAGGACTATGATGTCCTGAGTTGCTCATCATGAGGATTTTTGGGTTCCCTGAACTAAAGGGAATGACCTGGTTTCTATGGTAGGAGAATTTGACTGATGGGGTGGGGATGGATGTTACAAATTGGGGACAGTGGTTCTTAAGAATAAAAGGTTACAGTATCATTTACTCTTCTAGTATCCTATGATGGAACATTCTTGCCACAAACTCTACCTGCTTCCAGCCCTGATTCCAGTAGTTTATAGCTACCTTAATCTACACAGGGATTTTCTTTGTCCATGTCTTTTATCAGAGGGAAATTTCCCATCTGTGTTTCCCAAGGTCCAAGAATCAGTTCTTGGGGCATCTGCCTTCAATTTCCCTTTCTCCCTTAGCTTTAGAACAGTCCTGCCTTGCTACCTATTTCTCCTCAGACTTCCATTTTTTTCAATTCCAATAAAAACATAGATGTGAAATCTTGAGAAGAGTTGTTTTAGGCCTTGAACAAAAGCTGTTTGCTTCTCTATCACATACTCTAGAATTTCATCCATCAAGATGACGGCTAAGGTTGTCCACACACCTGGTACCTTTACGCTCCTCACAGACACATGAAATATGGAGACTGTTGTCCTTTCTGAAGTCTTCACTCTCAGTTTGGAGAAGATGTCTCCTTTCTCCAACTGGCGTAATATTCCTAGAGACAGGCCTCTTTTTGAAGGCCTTTCTCCCTAGGCCTCTGGGAGACCCTAAGGCCTAAACTCAGTCTTCAGAAGAAGCCCTTTACTCAATACTCTCAGAGCCCTGGCAGCAGGTTCCTGGCAGTCTCCCTTCAACACAGCCCCTTGTAGTAGACCCTCTAAGGTGGCCCTTGTAAGCATTTTGTATCTTGTTTAGAGGAAGCAAAGGATTTCCCAGTCACTATTTTATGTAATTTTATATAATCTTAAGATGTAGAGAGAGAAGGGAAAATGATTGTATTTTACAAAAACAACAAAACCAACCAAAATGAGGCTTTGAAGGGTTAGATCTTATCATAGTTTACACAGATGCTGAGAAGCTAGTTTCTAGTCCAAGTCTTTGGTTCCAGTGCTAGGGCTCTTTGCTGAATTATGCTAATTTTCGTCAAGAAAGAATGTTTAAGTTCTCCCAGGGACCTGGGAGATGAGGGAGATGGGTGTGGGAAGAACCCAAGGGCAGCAGTGTAGGAGATTCATAAGGTCTCTTCTCTCTAGAAGTGAGTTCTGGACCCTAAAGAAGCCAGAAGCTCTGCCCACCAAGCTGAAGAGTATGTTTCGAGTCCCAGATCTGAAAAGGATGCTGCGAGTGTTTAGAGGTGAGGAGATTCAAGGGACAGCTTTTGGATGTGGAATTATTGTAGCCCAAGCAATAAATAGAATAGAGCGAAGAGTTGATATTTGGGGAGAGTGGTGCAGAGAGAGGTCAGAGAGGGAGGGACATAGCATGCTGCAAAACATACAGTTCATATTTAAGGAGGAATGAGATGGCCAACTTGCATCCTTATAGAAGTCCCTGCCTCCCCCCTCAATCCATGATGGGGAGACAGCAGACCTGAGACTGTCAGTTCTGTGCAACATGATTGACTCTGGTTATCATTACAGAACTGACGGATGTCCAGAGCTACTGGGGTAAGTAGCCAGCATGGCATCTTTGAGCAACATGTCCTTATTCTCTTTCACATGCTCCCCCCCTACTCTGACATACCCACATACTCTAAGGCACGAAGTGTTAATACCATACCTCCATACCCCATGTAGTTCCAATTCCTCCACTTCTGTGTTTCCTCTTCTCAGTGTCTTAAGACCCACGTACGTATCCTCCCCTGCTGATGTTGTATCTTTTCCCACAGTGGACGTGACTCTGAATCCACACACGGCTAACTTAAATCTTGTCATGTCTAAAAACCGGAGACAAGTGAGATTTGTGGGTGCCACGCTGCCTGGGTCTTACCTGGAAGAGCATTATGACTGTGGTATCCTGGGCTCCCAACATTTCTCCTCTGGGAAACACTACTGGGAGGTAGATGTGGCCAAGAAGACTGACTGGATCCTGGGGGTGTGCAGTAATTCAGCGGAACCCACGTACTGTTTCAACCAGTTTACGAATAATCGAAATGTTTACTCCAGATATCAACCTCAAAGTGGATACTGGGTGATTGGGCTACATCATAAACATGAATATAGAGCCTATGAGGAATCTTCCACTTCCCTGCTCCTCTCTATGATGGTGCCCCCTCGCCGGGTTGGGATTTTCTTAGACTATGAGGCTGGCACTGTCTCCTTTTACAATGTCACAAACCATGGCTTTCCCATCTACACCTTCTCTAAATATTACTTTCCTAGCACCCTTTCTCCATATTTTAATCCCTGCAACTGTGTGATCCCGATGACCCTGCGTCGCCCAAGCTCTTGAACATTCTGCCATCTCCACTCACACCTGAGCAGTACCCTCTAGTCTGAGGTCCATCTGTACCTCAGTCTCTCTTTTCTGAACTTCTGTATTCCTGCATTCTCATGCCTTTCACTTTGAACATGTACTCAATGCTAGAATATACCCAGAGGTGATAGTGAACATCCCTAACTAGTTAATTACAGACCTTTGGATGGGTGGGGGGTAGCTTTCAACATGTTACCATTAAGCATGATATTTGATGGAGTTCTTTTTGTTGTTGATTCATGGGATCAAATTTTTAGGAAGTTCTGTTCTATTTTCTATATTTTTAAAATATTGAATGGAAAATTGAATTTCAACAGATACTGTCTATAAGATGGAGATTTCTTGTGTCATTTTTATTCTGTTATTGGAGTACATTGATTTGTTTCCATTTTTAAATGCAACACAAAGGCCTGAAATAAATCACTATTATTCTTCACATGCGATACTGGATTTATTTTTGCTAATACATTGTTTAGGTTTCATTCCCATCTCTGTTTATGAAAGATTTTGACCTGTAATGTTACATTCTTATAACATCATTGTCAGGTTTTATAAAATGCAACAAATGAACAAGGTATTGTATTTTTGTGTAAGTATATATAGGATTGAGTGCTAAAAACCATTAGAATGTTAATTCTGATGGCTTTAAATTCAAAGAAAGAAATTTTAATTTCAATGTTTACTACAGCCTTCATGGATTTGAAATTTTAAGCGTCATGTTTGAAAATTTAAAACAAATCTCCCAAATTCATTGAATTGAATAGAAAATAGAACAGAATTGAATAGAAATAGAATAGAAAAAGGAGAGAAGAAAATGATAAATCCAAAACAGGTTTTTCTCCCAGAATGGGAGGAGACATACAAAGAAAATAATATAAAGAATTTTAAGGAAGAGAATGATTTTTTCCAGCTTTACCCCCTTTCTTTATGCTCAAATGTGAACAGCTTTGTGAATGAGCTGCTAGGACTTTGGCAGAGGTGCTATATGCTTTTGAGCCAGCTGTAAAAGAAATTATGAGGTGGATGTGAGAGTGGAAACAGAAGTTAGCTAGAGCTGTCCAATATGGTAGCCAAGAGCTACCAGTGGCTGTTGAGCACTTCAAGTATTACTATTATGAATTGAAGTCTGCTGTACATGTAAAATGCACACCTGGTTTTGAGGCCTTAGTTTATTTTTTTATATTTATTTATTTCGAGAGACAGAGAGCAGGTGAGAGTCAGAAAGAGAATCCTAAGCAGGCTCTGTGCTTTCAGCTCAGAGCCCCACATGGGGCTCAATCTCATGAACTGCGAGATCATGACCTGAGCTGAAATCAAGAGTCAGATGCTTACCTGGTTGAGCCACCCATGTGCCCCAATGACTTAGTTTTAAAAAAATGTAAGGTATCTTACAACTTTTCTATTGTAGATTGCAATGATAATATTTTGCGTATACGGGATTAAATAAGTATATGTTAACTACACCGGTTTCATTCCACTTTTTTGATGTAAATGCTAGAAAATTTAAAGTTACATATGTGGCTCACGTAGCTTTTCTATTGAATAGCTCTTATTGTAATGCAATTTCTATCCCTATGGGGGCCTTGTGTAGGCAGATATGTTCGTCTCTACACAGACCTCCTGGCCCTCTGAGGCATTTTTGTAGAAGAGGGTAATGGCAGAGAAATCTCAACATATCTAGATATTTACAATGTGGGAGATCATAGCAAGGGATCATGGCCAGAGAATATGACTGCCTAGTCTGGTCCCTGTCTTTAGCCATCAGTCTGCTGGACTTTTGTAGTTCTTTCATGGTTTGAGGAAATCCTAACAAGTTCATCCTCAGGCTCAGCTCTGGTGTCTGGGGGGAGATGAAGTACAGGATATAATCAGAGCTCAATAATGGCTTGCTGTAGGGCAGGGTTTTACTTGAGAGATGAAATTTGTGGGAGACCAGAGGCCAAGTGCACACTCTTCATCCTGATTTCCATTTCACTTGGAAGAAATGTGAAAGGAGATAGAGCTGGCAAATGGTTGTCCACAGAGCTAGTGGGTGTTCACGGATGAGAAATGATAAAAGGGAATCGGCCTGAGTAATTGCTCCCTTGTCACTTAGTTTCCCAGGAAATAAATTCCAGGGAAAAGGAGTTAGCCCAGCTGTCCTCTGCCAGCAGAAGTGTTCCATGAATGACCGTAGACAATAAGGAAACACATAGTACTAGCTGGGATTGTGTCGGTGAGGTCTGGGGAAGGTTGTCCAATTTGAGATTTGGAGGAATGAGATTTCAGCCCTGACTCCTGGGGAAATCTGGGCAGAGGCCTACTGGCCTTGACATTTTGGGCACAGCAGGACAAACCTGCTCTGAAAAGTAAATCCAAACACGTAACTTAGGATCAAACACTAAAGACATTTATTTCTTATAAAAATCAAACACGAGTGTAATTAGTGCTGTGTGGCACTGTTTCATGTGAGTTTCATGCACCAAGCTTTCTTCCACCTGAGTCTCTGCCATCCCCAAGGACAGTATTGTCATAAGCATCAAGCCAGCAGAAGGGTAAAAAAGCCTGGAGAGGCAGTTTGCTTCTTAAATTTTTCAGTTATATACGGGATTCGTAATTTCTGCTCACTTTCTGTTGCTGAGAATAGCCATCTGGCCATACCTAACTGCAAGGAAAAATGTAAAAATGTCTAGCCACATGCAATCATGTACAATCAAATTTCAAGGGAAGGAGAGTGCAGATTTTTGCAGAGACCTAGTGGTCTGTTAGGTGGGACAGTCAGGAGTGCCTGGAACCTAAGGCAATTCCTCTTCCTCATTACAAAAGACTCAGGATCTTAGCTTTTTTTCTGGAACCATGTTTATTCCATCTTGTAACCTAAAACTCATAAAGAAGAGGGGAAGAGATGAGATGTTTTGTTGTCATACGCATAGGCATAA
This sequence comes from Prionailurus bengalensis, assembly GCF_016509475.1. Lineage (NCBI taxonomy): Eukaryota > Metazoa > Chordata > Mammalia > Carnivora > Felidae > Prionailurus > Prionailurus bengalensis. The sequence goes on from NC_057346.1 coordinate 62,317,455, forward strand.
GCTAAGTAACAACCATCTTTTTAAATTAAAGGCCAAGCTACGCTCAAAGTTAAAGGAGATAGAATAAGAGAAATAGAACTGGTAGAGAGTGTTATCAGGATTTTCAGGAGGTTGGAGACAACCAGATCTGGAATGTATACTCTGATCTGATTGGATGAACTCCTGTACAGATTGTAAGTGGGTTCTGTTCAGTCTCTTATCTTGTCACTGCCAGGAAGACGTCTGCAGAGACTGAGGTACTAATGAGAGCTGAGCTGAGGGGGTTGGGCCTATGGACATACATAAAGACATGAAATAATTCAAAAAGAACTAGAGGAAAAAATATGGATGGACAAAGTTACCTACTTAAATAGATGTTCAGAGGTGGCTGAGTGGCTCAGTCGGTTAGGCCTCGAGTTTCAGCTCAGATCATGATCCCACGGTTCGAGAGTTTGAGCCCTGCATAATGGCTCTCTGCTGATAGCGCAGAGCCTGCTTCGGATAAGCTGTCTCCCTCTCTGCCCCTCCTCAACTCATGTGTGCACTCGCTCAAGGAAAAAAAGAGATGTTCATTTAGTTACTGAACAATGAAGTTAAAGGGGGAAAAATAGATGTTAAATAATTACAAGGAGCTGAATATCAATAAACTACTGAGATGATTATGGAAAGAAAATGAGAGGTCAGGCTTCCTCTGCCTTCCTTTATTATGATAATTCCATATCACAAGAAGAAGTAGAACCTCTATTCACCAATAATAATATAACGCTTGATAGGAAGACAATGTTACAACATTAGTAAAACTACCATTGTAGAAGATAATATCAAGAGATGTTCTTGAGATTAAAATGTAATAGCACGTTTTGTTGATAAATCCTGCTAAAGAAAAGCTATACCCATACGATTTAAATATTATGGTCATTGGTTTTCTCCTATAGTCTTGGATTGATGTACTTCTCTAACAAAGTTAATGTCAGCTTCTATATAAGGTAATTGCAATAATTGTTCTATGCTTATTACTATAGGACATTTGCACACTGACCTGCTAATGTTATCAAAGCCAAAATGAGTCATACAGAAAAAAAAAAAAGATTACCACAGTGTATTGGAGGAAACTACACAATAACTTAAGGGCTAGAGAGACTTGAGTCATTAAATCATCTTTTTTTTAATTCTTTTTTTTTTCAACGTTTATTTATTTTTTGGGGGACAGAGAGAGACAGAGCATGAACGGGGAGGGGCAGAGAGAGAGGGAGACACAGAATCGGAAACAGGCTCCAGGCTCCGAGCCATCAGCCCAGAGCCCGATGCGGGGCTCGAACTCACGGACCGCGAGATCGTGACCTGGCTGAAGTCGGACACTTAACCGACTGCGCCACCCAGGTGCCCCTAAATCATCTTTAATAACCATTGAAGAGGTTCTAAATTTTGTCAATGGACTAAGAGGAATTAACAAAATAGTTCATTGGATAGAGAACAAATTAGGACCAGTCGTACTGCATATTTGAAGATTAGTTGATATCACAAAACAAAAGGGATTTGTATGTGTTTGACTGTTTTGTTGCTGTTGTTATTGTTATTATTCCTATCAATAAAGCCAATTTGTCTTCATACACAATGTAAGTTTACAGTCTTACTCCAGGGTTACCTGGAGCCTCTTGTTTGTTATTTTAATCTACTACATAAATGTTTAATAGACTTCCCTTTTCTGTATTTCATTTTATGATGGCATTTCAATAGTAGCACTATTGGGTTACATTCCATGCAGCATATCAATGATATCACCTTCTCTTATATATCTTGTGCTTAATTGCAGTGGCTTCTAGAGCAACAAGGGCATCCTTGTGCTACAACAGAATGTTCAGATGGCTCTGTCTTTAGGATCATGGAATATATCCAAATCCCTGTGACTTCCATGTCAAAGACACATTGGAAGATGGTGATTGGAATGTGTGCCAGTGGCCCTGCGCTGACAGCACAAAACAATCTTTGAGCTTTTGGATCTGCTAAGGAGCATGTATAGTCTTTGAAAATTATACTTTATTAATGGCCACCAACTATTTGATCCATGCTCTGTCAATCACAGTACCTAGAGACTATCCTCTTTTAGTTTTGGACCAATAATGGATATTCCAAGACAAGTCAGGGAACCATTTGAAATGTAAATGGTATTACAAAAGAGTCAAAAGAAATTCATAATACTCAAAATGTAGGAAAAGACTTCAATAGCTACCTTACCTAAAAATGATACTAAGAAATACGAAAGTTGAATTGTAGTTTGTGTTGACTAAGGTAATGATAAAAAATTTAAGTTGAAAGCTTATGTTGGGAAAGAAATAAGATATTTCCATATGCATATTTTGACACCACAGTCGGGGATGTCAATTGGAGCTTTAAAGTAAAAGAAGAAGTGAGAAAATCAGCCTAGTACGATGAACCTTATATGTTGTGTATGGCTATTGACATATGACATGGTTATAAAACAATGGAGACAAATATAAGATTATTTTGACTCTTGGGCCTTGGTTATGGATAACATTGAATGGGTTGAACTCTGGGGAAAACAAAACAGCTTTCAGCTCTGTGTGGTGGTGGCAGTGTAAATTTGGGAAGATGGTGGCCAAAGCATATTTGCCCAGAGTATAAATTCAAGATCTTGGATTTAATCTGTGAGTAAATGGTCAGCCATGATGAGTTAAGAAACTGGAAAACATTGGGGCGCCTGGGTGACTCAGTCAGTTGAGCAACTGACTTTGGCTCGGGTCATGATCTCACGGTTCGTGGGTTCGAGCCCCACATCGGGCTCTGTGCTGACAGCTCGGAGCCTGGAGCCTGCTTCCGATTCTGTGTCTCCCTCTCTCTCTGCCCCTCCCCCACTCGCGCTCTGTCTCTCTTTCTCTCAAAAATAAATAAAATGTAAAAAAAAAAAAGAAACTGGAAAACATTAATTGGATATATTAATCTACCAGCTGAGTTGAGGATAGACTAGAAGGGGGAAAGCTAACAAAGACTAGAATATCTGGACACTGAAGTGTTTACACTAGTAATATAAACCGAAGGATTACTAGCCCAGTGAAATAGATAAGATCTGGAAAGTGATCCTTTGTATCTCAGTGATAGGCACTGATATAAAAGTACTGCCCATGGTATCTGTAATGGCTTGTAATAGTACAAGGCAATAGATATTGTCATCACCAATTTTCCCAAATAGACTTCGAGGTTCAAGAACATTGTCACAGCTCCATGGAATATAGTTGGGAATTGAAGATTTTTTTGTAATTTACTACACATTCTTTCATCTTCTGTGAGTGGATTAAGGGGCAAAAGACCTTTCTGAACTGAATAAAATTGAGAAGGTTTTTCTGACTATGATTAGGGGGTCGGAGAAAGAGCAGAACAAAGGCATTCCCTGGGCAGGTAGCTATGTCCTAACCTTTCTGCTATAGAATGAAGAGTAGGGGTAATAGAACATGGGTTTGGAAATTACTTATCTGAAATCCCACCAACATTATCCAGGTCACACTCTAGGGCTTCACTTCCATGCCCTCTCTGACTGTGTGTTGAATCTGACATCCCTACCTCGACTCTCAGGAGAGGAGCTTGGTGCTGAACTCAGATAGTGAGAAGTTCAGGATCTGAACTGAGCTATGGTGAAGTTCACAGATACACAACCATCATCATCTCTGCATTGACTTAGTGTGTGACTCAAATAGTAGCACACAGTGAGTACGTGTCAACATAGTCGTCTCCCTCTCTGGGTTCTACTCTCCTCATCTCTGCATTTTATTTCTGCAGTAGGAAAATCCCCTCCTGTTTTTGTTCCTATAACCCTCGGTAATGGTGAAACCACTGAAAATAAATCATGTGAAAGAATTGCCAGTAGAGGCTTGTGAGGACCTGCCTGCTGAGGACAACTACCACCAGGTCATTCAGTGGCCACACAACCACTTTGAGAACACACATCCCTGAGGAAAGCTATCCTGCTGGAGGAGATGGAAGGATTGAAAATAGACATGATAATACTACTGAGGTTGGTGGCCGGCTGTTCATGCAACGCTCGTGAAAAAATAGCAGGAAAAGGAGATGAATCTGAAGCAGAATAAAAGCCTGAAGAGATTACAAACTGTGGTATTCATTGGATACTTTGGGGGGAGCAAAGAGAGTTTTTCTACCGTGAGGAAGAATATAGAGGCTAAGAGGCCCAGAATTGGGGTCTGTTGTACAGGTGAAGTTGCATATACTAAAGTGGCTGATTGTTTAGCTCAGGGTCACTGAAGATAATTTCTCAGATGCCTCATGAATCCTTCATTAGCCTTGATCCAGGTACTTTCACAATCCTGGACAATGCACCTCTAGCTCCCTGCTTTGTCTTGCTGAGAAAAAGACCTTTTTTTCAGGGAAGTTCTTATCATCTGCCCAGTATGTCAGGAATGTGCTTACTGATACATCTCCCCGTAAACCATTTCTTTTCCCTTTTTTCACAAGGAGTTTGGTCAGTCAGTAGCCCTTTCTCAGATAGGAGCATATCTGACTACTTGGCCATGTTCCTCCAATTAATAGTGAATTTTGTGAGGGCTCACAAAATTATCCTTTTTCTCTGTGTGTTTCCACAGTATGCTGAAGCATGGTGTAAGTCTTCAAGATGTTTAACAAAACAACCACATGGCAAATATTGGATGAGTGTAATGAAGGATCAGGACAAGGAAGTAATAAATAAGCCCCTTTAAATCCTTGGGTGTTTATAATAAAAAGGATCGGAGGCCACTGTGCAACGTCATTGGAGGGGCTCAGAGATCTTTGGCACCCTGAGAGCTAAAGAGGGTCCTCATGCCCAGAATATTCATACTGCCCCCCAGATAATACTTTCCACTCTACTAGGGCAGCCCTTATTTGTGAGTCTAGTGCTATGGTATGCTGGTAAACCAGCTCACCAATAAACAAACAAATAGAAAAATTAAAAAATGAATAAACAAATACATTAAAAAAATGAATAGAAACAGGGCCCTAATTTGTAGTATTTGCCAGTTTTCACGGTGCATATTCTCCTACTATGGCCAATTTCGCATTGTCAGTGTAATGTCACAGAATGCTGCGTTTGAGAGACCTGCACACAGTTGACTTTGCCAGCCAGTGACTGTGGCGCTAGCATACAACTGCTCTAGTCTTTCCAACTCTGTCAACTTCACTGTTGACGACAGTCCTAATATTGCTAACCACCTGCCTTAGATCCAATAACATACAGTCTGGCTAGGGTCTTCCACCCTGAAATTATACTCCACAGAAAGAAAATATCACCTATTTGCTTCAAGTGGGGTTCTTGTGGGTTAGGATGGCATGAATCACCACAGGAATTATCAGAGTGATGGGTGAGTTTATATATTTGCCTCAAGGTCTCAAGGACAGCTATTACCCCAGGGAGCCCAGAAGCAGAGCTGCCTTTTAGCATCTCTCCCTCTGACCCACATCCATAGGTCAGATATTTATGGCTTTCCAAGCCTGCGCATCTCCTCCTCCACAATACCATCCCCAAATCAGGTTTACACATGTTAGCATTGTTAGCATTAGTGCATCAAATAGTCTTGTTTCCATTTGAATGGGAGTTAGTAAAGATTCATCCCGTTTTAAATCAGCACAAATAATTTGAAAATCCGTATATGTTTAAAACACTAACTCTAAAAAAATACATTCCTTCATAATTTAGAAAAAACTTGAACTTAAATACATGCCTTAGTGAGCAAGTCATTTAAACTTTGGCATTTTTGATAACGCTTTAGTATTTATGTGAGAAGATTTACATTTTTTCTTAATCTGTTTACATTACCTTTGTGAGTCAGGGTTACTAGGCTGTCTGCTATTAAAAAAACAAAACAAACACACAAACAAAAAAACAACAACAAAATATCTCCACAGGAAATTTTAACTGTTGGACAAAATGTAACCCTTGTGCAGTGCTGGTAGGTGCAGGTGTTATGAAAAACAGTATGATGGTTCTTTAAAAAAAAATTAACAATAGAATTACCACATGATCCAGCAAATCCACTCTGGGTATATATCCAAAAGAATTAAAAGTAGGGTCTCAAAGAGATATTTGTATACCTGTGTTCATAGCAACATTATGGGTAATGGGCGAAAGGTGAAAGCAACTTAAATCGTAAACAGTGGATGAATGGACAAACGTGATGTGGTTGTAATATTGTGATTTATTAGAAATGTATGTATTTGGTCATCCAGACAACCAAAATATATTCCTCATATGTACTTGGTCTTCTTTCCAGGTTCCTGACTCACAGCTCCTAAAACCCTTGGAATTTCCTGTGATTAAGTGCAATAAAGGTGTCTTTAGTTATGTTAATGAAGGTGACTTTTGGACACCACCCAAGAAGCTGGTAGCCAGGAAGACTAACTTGTGATTCGAGGGTAGGAACTTTCAGTCCCACCCCTGACATCCTGAGGGGTTAGAGGTTGAATCAGCCAATAGCCGATGACTTAGTCAATCATGACTTTGAATGAAGCTTCTATAAAAACCCAAAAGGACTGGGTGAACAGCAGGTGTTTGGGGCAAAGTGGTGCACTCAGAGAGCTTGGAATTTCCTCGCTTTTTCTCCATACCTCATCCTACATATCTCTTCCATGAGGATGCTGATTCCATCCTTCAGCTGACAAATGTAAGTGTTTCCCTGAGTTTAAAAGAACCTAAGGAGGAGGTTGTGGTTGTACAAGTCAGAAGCCCGGGTAACTGCCTGGGACTTGCACCTGGTGTCTCAAATGGGGGCAGGGGTAGGTAGTTTTGTAGGACTGAACACGTAATCTGTGGAATCTGATGCTATCTCTGGGAAGGTGGTGTCAGAATGAAGTTAATTCTTGGACACCCTGGTCGTTGCCTAGAATTGCTTTGTGTTCTGTGGAGGACCTCCCCCATGTTGGAATTGGGTCTGAGAACCTGTAAATTAGTTGTTTATACATATAATAGATTATTCAGCTTTCAAAAGGAAGGAAATTCTGACACATGCTACAAAATGGATGAAACCTGAGGACGTTTTGACAAATAAAATAAGCCAGTCATAAGACAGATAGTGTATGATCCCACTTACGTGAGATATTGAGAGTACTCAAACTGATAGAGACAAAAAGAATTATGTTTGCCAGTGGCTGGAGGGAAGCGGGGACTGAGTAGTTGTTTAATGACTATAGAGTTTCAGTTTTACAGATGGAAAGTTCTGGAGATCGATTGCACAACAGTGTGAACATGCTTAATACTACTGAACAGTACATTTAAAAATGATCAAGATGGTAACCTTTATGTTATATATATTTATCACAATGAAAATTTATTAAAAATTTAAAAAACAGTTATGAAATGGATGGGTAAAATATGATTCTATCATAAATTGATGTATTTTGCAACCATAAAATCGTATGTTTGAAATATAGTAACTATTATAAATCTCTATAAAAGATATAGTTTGGTTATGAATGTAAAAAGATATATATAAAAGAGCAAAGAAAAAGTAAATGAAACCTCACTAGCAACAGTTGTCCTTTTTTTTGTATTTCATTACTATTATTTTAAAGTGACAGTTTCAGGGGGTACCTGGGTGGCTCAGTCGGTTAAACATTTGGTTAAACATTTGACTTTTGGTTTCGGCTCAGGTCACGATCTCACGTTTTTGTGAGTTTGAGCCCTGCCTCAGGCTCTGTGCTGAGAGTGCAGGGTCTGCTTGGGTTTCTCTCTCCCTTTTTCTCTGCTCCTTCCCACTCGCGCTCACTGTCTCTGTAGAAATGAATGAATAAACTTAAAAAAATTAAAGTAAAAATTTCATAATTTTATATGACTTAAAAAAAATCAAACAGGATATTTTTGGCAAAAAGTCAACGAGTATAAGGATGCAGAAGTAGTAGAAGTGCATGGCATGACAAACGAGGGGTGAAGGATGAATTATGCACTGTGTCTGAGGAGCAGTTATGAAAAATGAAATGGGAAATATTGCTGTAAATGTAGCCTGTAGCGAAATGCCTCACTGCCTGAGGTACCAGGCTGAGGTGGGAATTCTTGATAAATTCCTCGATGAATTGAATAGTGAGAGGCTCCCAAATCCCATTCCCTGGCATCATCCAACACCAATAAAACATTCTGAAACTCTACCAAACTCTCCCTGATCGGGGAATCACCAGATTTCAGGGTATCCAAGCACCTTAAATGACACCCAGCAACTGAAGTCACGTATTTCTATTGCTCAATGTTTATTCATTCTATCATATTTCATTCGATAAATATTTATCATGTGCCTACTGTATGCCAAGAACAGTTCATGTTTATGCTATAAAGAAGCAACTAGGGGCACCTGGGTGTCTCAGTTGGTTAAGCGTCCAACTCTTGGTTTCAGCTCAGATCATGATCTCCCAGTTCTGAGTTCAAGTCTCTGACTCCCTCTCTATTTTCCCCTCCCTAACTTGTGCTCTCACTCTCTCAAAAATAAATAAACATTAAAACATTTTTTTTTCAAAGCAAAACCCTTACCTTTATGGTTGTCAGCTGGTATGCTTCTCTTGTCCTCTGTGTGATCTCTCTCCACATGTTCTCTGATTCATTTGTCTATCCTCAGCTTTTTAAATGGCTGCTGGCCTCCAAGAGGACAAAATGGAAGTTGCCAGGTCCATATGCCTTGGAATGCACACCTCGTTTCAAGTCTATTTTATTGGCCAATGCAAGTCATAAGGTGATCCCAGATTCGATGGGTCAGAGAATAGACTACACCTCATGATTGGGGGAATTGGTTTGTGTGTGCAGCCAAGGGAAGAATTATTGGCAGCCATTCTTGCAAATGGCCACACTCGATAAACAATCAGAATGACAGATGGCAATGGTACAACCACCATGAGGGAACTTTTAATACCTAACAAATCTATGAATACATTTATTCTTTGACCTTGATAGTTGTACTTCTCATAATTAACCATAAGAGTTATCAGTAGAATTTTCCAACTAAAGATGTGAGAGGAAAAGAAAAAAAAAATGAAGAGCCCCTCAGGTGCTGATGGAACAATGCCAGAAGGTCTAACATATGTAGTTGGGATCCCAAAATTGAGATGAGAGACTGAGGTAGAAAATAATTTTGGAAGTAATAATTACTGGAATTTTCCAAATTACATGAAAGTCATAAATTTACAGATTACAAAAGCTCATTGACCCTCAAAGAGAATACAAATCAATAAACTGTGTCTGGGTATGTCACAATCACACTAAAGAGATAAAGTGAAAAATCTTAACAGCCGCCAAAGGGAGCAGGCAAATAAAATACAAATGTTTAAGGTAATTAAGACTCACACCTTTTCCACTAACTGTTAAGCATGTTAACAGTTTATAAATGCTCATATACTCTTGGGCAATACTTAAACATCATTATTCATGATTCTAAAATTTCCAACTTATTAAAATCCAGGGGATGAATATAACTTCAACCTAAGTCTTTTTGTGAGGAAAAAGCTCTACAAATATAAATCATTGGTACATAGTAATTGTGAGTATTTAATATTCCCTTTGAAAATGAGTCAACATTCATTAAATAAGCCTCTAGCAAGACTAGATTAGGTAGAAAAGGCTTTCTTATCAGAGCATCTTGAGAGAAGCAAGAGAGTAAGAGGGTCAGGGGGAAGGGAGGGTAATGGGAAATGATTTTAGAGACCCAGCCCATTTGGGAAGAAGGTGAGGCTGGTGGAGACCTGCTCTGTCCCCTGAGCCCTGGTATAAATACTTCCCTCCAGAGTTCCACAAGAGAGGATAAACAGCCCAACTCCTGACCCACCAGGCAATTTTTATTATGGATCTCATGGCCTCTGTTCCTGGAGACTCAGCCTAAGGTTGGTGAGTGAATTAGACATCTGGGGGTAGAGAGGTTCCAATATCCACGTAAGGACTGGGCTGGTGTTCTGTCCCCAAAAGGCCGGAGGTGACGGGCCTCTTGGAGGCTATTGATACATCTGGACAAAGAATGGTAAAGACCAGAAGCACAAATCTGATTGGTTCTAGCAGCTGTGGAAAGTGAGGTCTGGGAGGGTAGATGAGAATGTATGGGCCAGATGGAAGTTCCTGTAGGGTGGCAAATCAGGAGAAGCAATCCAGTTAATGGCAGGTGCCTGCATAGTTCTACGAGAGATGAGAAAACAGAAAACACATTTACTTAGACTATGGACCCCTCCTGGAAAACCATGAAAAGAGCCTTGAGGATGGCAGCAAACTGGTCACCTGCCCCAAAGCCAGATGTTGGAGGGAGTTTTGGGAAAGGGGCCAGGGCATCTCAGCGGGTGTGAAAAACTAGGAGCTGATTTTCCTCCCCAGAAAGAAAAATCGCAGCACCAAAAGAGGGAGCTGGAGTGGAAGAAATAATGTTAGTGAGCATAAGATTTATCTTAGCCCCTGAGCTAGATATTTTAAGATACCTCGTCATTTAACATCTTCAGAAACCCCAGGATGAAGGTATTTTATTATTGGTTCCATTTCTTCTTCATTCTGGTAAAAACGGGATTAGATATGGCTGTCTTGTCAGGAGGTGCCCTCTGAGCCCATTACACCTGTAACATTTTACTGATCTCATCTGCTTACCTACCCACAATTCACTCAATCTATAAGCTCAGTTAGGACTCAAGCACAGGACATGATTTTTGAAAAATAGCCCATGCTCCAAATAAGCTTGCTGAATGATTAAGCTAATGAATGAAGGAAGGTGTGTTAGGAAACAAATGGTAAAATTACATGTTCGTTTCTATCAGAAGAATCTTACAAATGTCAAGTACTGCGACTCCCCATCCCCAGAAATAATGCCTTTGTTTTTCCACTTTCAGTCATTTCTAGGCTTAGCTCCCCAAGGTATGAACATGAGACACACAAGCCCTGTTACCTCTTGAAGTTCTCTTGATTCTCTTCACAAGTGAGCAAACTGTATGCACTGAAGTCGGAGAAATTTCAAACTCATTTCTATCAATTATTGATTGGGAAATTGGACAAGAGTTTCATATTCTCTGAGTCCCTCTTTAGGTGTGAAATGGAGACAATATCCACTCCCTAGAGTGGATGTCTGCTCCCTACATGAAGAGCATACAAAATGCCACGTATAATGTTCATACTGCAATTCCTGGCATAAAACAATGCTTAATAAACATTAGTTTAATTCCTCTGTGGCTGTATTACATTCAGATCCATTCTATTCCTGGAACCCAACTTACTTTTTAGCATCCAATCTCTTCAATTACTATTCCAATAAACCTTCACAGGTTATCATTCAACACTAATAGCTTTAAGACATCTGATGGCTGTGTCCTGTGTGAAGGGTGAGGTCTAAGTATGAAGTTGTGATCAGGTTCTTCACTGCTTGTGCAAGTCCCTATGCACCTGTAACCCTACGCTGGAAGTGTTTCATGAACATACTGTGCATTGATTGGTATGCTCGCCTTTTCTTATGCTGCCTCTTGTCTACTAAATTAGTCAGTTTCAAGTATCTTTTTACACTCTTCCCAGTCATGAATAATGAGTTTCTCTATTTATGCATAATCCTCTTTGAAAGTGAAATACAGACAGTAATGTCTCTGACTTTGGTTAGTTGGAGGTAAGGATAATTGACTGTCACTCACTGTGGTGCAGACCATATCCTTCATCCTTGCATATTTCCTATTTGCATGTTCTGAGAAGATGAAGAGTGTGAGATATGACAAAAGTCCTAATATTCACAAGGAATATTAGAATAATTCTTTCATCTCTTTGTGAACAGAAAGTGAGATCCCAGGTCATCTGCTCCAAGCATGACAACCATAAACCACACTGCTGTTAGCCATACAATCTTCCACTTGCTGGGCATCCCCGGGCTAGAGGACCAGCATGTGTGGATTTCCATCCCCTTCTTTGTTTCCTATGTCATCGCCCTGCTTGGGAACAGCCTGCTCATCTGCATTATCCTCACAAAGCGCAGCCTCCATGAACCCATGTACCTCTTCCTCTGCATGCTGGCCGGAGCAGATGTTGTCCTCTCCACGTGCACAGTACCTCAGGCCTTGGCCATCTTCTGGTTCCGTGCTGGGGAGATCTCCCTGGATCGCTGCATAACTCAGTTCTTCATCATCCACTGCACTTTCATGTCTGAGTCGGGGATCTTGCTGGTGATGGCGTTTGACCGCTACATTGCCATATGCTACCCACTGAGATACACCACTATTCTTACACGTGCACTGATTGGAAAAATTGGTGTGACTATAATTCTGAGAAGTTTCTGTACACTTTTCCCCATAGTATTTCTTTTGAAAAGATTGACTTTCTGCCAAAATAATATTGTTCCACACACCTTTTGTGAACACATTGGCTTGGCCAAATATGCTTGTAATGACATTCGTGTGAACATCTGGTATGGATTTTCCATCCTAATATTAACAGTGGTTTTAGATGTGGTGCTAATTTTTGGTTCCTATGTGCTGATTCTCCGTGCTGTCTTCCACATCCCTTCCCAAGATGCTCGCCACAAAGCTCTTAACACATGTGGCTCCCATGTCTGCATCATTGTCCTCTTTTACAGCCCCGCGATCTTCACAACCCTTACTCAGCGGTTTGGACGCCACATTCCTCCTCATACCCACATCTTGTTGGCCAACATCTGCATGCTTGCCCCACCTATGCTGAATCCCATCATTTATGGGATTAAGACCAAGCAAATCAGAGAGCAGGTGGTTCACATGTTGTTTACAAAGCAGAAATCACTTTGGTTGAAGAACTGAGTTTTCAGAATCTCTAACCATATGTGAAGTGGTCTGTGGAAGTGGTGGGTGGGAGAGATAAGCTGAAACACCAGGAGAAAGCTTAGTGGGTTCTGTCTCTGGAGCAAGACCACCAGGGAGGTTGGAGGACTCACTCCTTCATTGTCAAAACAACTGAGCTCAGCACCATGTTGGACTGAGCAAGCCCGCTCCTGCAAAGACCCTGGGACAGGATGCATTGATTTTCAGAAGTCATATGTCCTTAATGACTCTAAGATGATCTTTAGAAATGGATGAAGTGAGAGCCGTGCTCTGGCCTGGGATTTTGCCCAGCTACTTCTCACTGAGTTTCTCAAGCTCTGAGACATCTCCTGATGTTTCTAGACAATCACATACAAACCTCTGCTCCTTAATGGCTTTCATTCTGGCTAATGATATTCTTAGAATCAGTGATCCCTGTGTTTTGCAGTTATTCCTATTACATTATAATTTATATCCAATCAGCATGCATGTCTGTAATAAGAGAAAATAAATGAATTGTGTTTTGTATTTGGCAGAAAACCCCCTGAGGAGACTGAGGGGATTGAAACTGGTCTCTCCTGTAGTTTCTGGGGGGTGGTGTGTGCTGGGAACAGGGACCCTCCTATCTCAACATCAGGCTATGTTCTTCAATGATCCCCTCCTCAGCAGGGCATTCAAGGCCTTTAATGACCTGATTTCTGACTTCCTTTATAGCAGCACTGCCATGTCACCTCCAAGCAACCTGAGCATCAGACACACTGGGCCATTAATGCCCCACCTTCCCCAGATCATGCCATGCTCTCCATGTCCCTGATCTGCCTTGGAATAACCTCCATCAACTTGTGGAAAACTCCTATTCCTCCTTCCATGCCCACCTCTCATCTTCTCTCTTCTGTGGTCCTTTCTCCAACCACATCTGCCCAGTGTGCTCTTTCGTTGATAATTCCTTCCTGAGAAAGATAGTGTGTTGTCCATATTTCATTTTAAAATATGTATCTTTTTAAAAATCTATGTTTCTTGTAGAAAATATTAGAAATTAAGAAAAAAGACAAACATGAAATGGAACTCATAAACCCATAAACTTACAGCCCCTGAACAATCTTATTGTTAAAATTTTGTCTTCTATGGCTATCTACCCATATCTATATACTTCTATATCTGCATGTACACCTGTCTCTGAGTCTGTGTTTGTATTTCATCTCCATCTGTATCTAAAGCTTGATCTACTCCTTTATCTACCTGGAAAATAGTATCATACGATACATAAACAGAATATTGATTGTACTATATATGTTTCTTTTCCACTATGTATAACTAGTTTTCTGGCAGTACTTGTTGGCATTGTTTCTAATACATATGCATTTATACAATCAATTACTATGCCTATGAAGTAGTTTACTGCAGAGTGTTACTATATTTAATGAAGCATTATTATTTTAAGCCCTTTTTGCATAGCATTATGACTATATATTTACAAATTTAAGGCTCATTTTTATTTGCTGCTTAAGTTTACAGACCAGATATGTTTAGATAAATTATTTGTAAGCAACAGTAAAACCTTGGATTGCGAGTAACTTGTTCTATGAGTGTTCTGCAAGACGAGTAAACATTTCTAATAAATTTTAACTTGATAAATGAGCAATGTCTTGTAATTGGAGTAGTGCGTGATGCCCAATGTCACATGATCACAACTGAGCCAAGGGTTCTTGAAATTTGCTTTGGTATACAAGTGCTTTGGATTACAAGCATGTTTCCAGAACGAGTTATGCTCACAAATCAAAGTTTTACATATTTTCTTTTAATATAAGATGTAAATACTCAATGTAAGACAATTGGAAAACAACAAAAATATAAAGAAAATCCCTAGTCAGGAGGAAACCACTGGTAACAGTTTGGTGTATTGCTTTACCTTCATTGTTCTTTGCATATATATTTTCATACATTTTAAATATTATTGGACATTTGGAGCTTTCCATTTTTAACTATATAAATAAGACTTCCCTGAACATATATTTTACTCTGGGTATTTCAATTTTTTATTTTCAGGATGGAGTCCTAGATATGCTATTGCAGATTTTATAGATTTTTTTTATGAATCTTATAAAAATGTCCTCAGAAAGGATGAGGATAATTTATCTCTGCACTAATAATTGAGTTGCACAGTTTTCTTTAATTTTTTTTTTGCCATTTAAAAGGACAAAAATATTATACTGCAATTTTTTTTAATTTTAGCTTGTTTTATTTTTTATTTTTTTAAATTTACATCCAAATTAGTTAGCATATAGTGCAACAATGATTTCAGGAGTAGATTCCTTAGTGCCCCTTACCCATTTAGCCCATCCCCCCTCCCACAACCCCTCCTGTAACCCTCAGTTTGTTCTCCATATTTATGAGTCTCTTCTGTTTTGTCCCCCTTCCTGTTTTTATATTATTGTTTCCCTTCCCTTATGTTCATCTGTTTTTTCTCTTAAAGTCCTCATATCAGTGAAGTCATATGATTTTTGTCTTTCTCTGACTAATTTCACTTAGCACAATACCCTCCAGTTCCATCCACGAAGTTGCAAATGGCAAGATTTCATTCTTTTTGATTGCCAGGGAACACTCCATTGTGTATCGTGTATACATATATGTATGTATATATATATATATATATATATGCCATATCTTCTTTATCCATTCATCCATGGATGGACATTTGGGCTCTTTCCATACTTTGGCTATTGTTGATAGTGCTGCTATAAACATGGGGTGCATGTGTCCCTTCGAAACAGCACACCTGTATCCCGTAAATAAATGCCTAGTAGTGCAATTGCTGGGTCGTAGAGTAGTTCTATTTTTAGTTTTGTGAGGAACCTCCATACTGTTTTCCAGAGTGGCTGCACCAGCTTGCATTCCCACCAACAATGCAAAAGAGTTCCTCTTTCTCCGCATCCTCACCAACATCTGTTGTTGCCCGATTGTTAATGTTAGCCATTCTGACAGGTGTAAGGTGGTATCTCATTGTGGTTTTGATTTGTATTTCCCTGATGAAGAGTGATGTGGAGCATTTTTTCATGTGTCGGTTGGCCATCTGGATGTCTTCCTTGGAGAAGCGTCTATTCATGTCTTTTTCCCATTTCTTCACTGGATTATTTGTTTTTTGGGTGTTGAGGTTGATAAATTCTTTATAGATTTTGGACACTAACCCCTTATCTGATAAGTCATTTGCAAATATCTTCTCCGATTCTGTCAGTTGCCTTTTAGTTTTGCTAATTGTTTCCTTAGCTGTGCAGAAGCTTTTTATTTTGATGAGGTCCCAGTAGTTCATTTTTGCTTTTTTTCCCTTGCCTCTGGAGACATGTTGAGTAAGAAGTTGCTTTACACTGCAATTTTTACTTATATTTTTAATTGACATTGAGGTTAAACATATATTAGATGACCATATTTCATCTTATAAAGTAATAGTAACAATCATTTGTGTACTTACTTTACAGGTCCCATGCAAAACATTTTATATACATTACCTCACATCACCTTCGCTTGCACTTCATAAAATAGGTATTACAGATGGGGAAACAGAAATTCTACCAAGGAAAATGTCAGAGGCAAAGACAAATCCATTTTATTTTTATTTGTCAGGTTGTGCTCTTGACTACTAAATCCCCCAGATGATTTTAGTTACTTTTGGTTTTGCCATTTAACTCTCAAAACTCTGGGTTCTCCTTATCTCTTTTCATTAATTTTAAATTGTATTATAACAATACATGTTTTCAGTATCATTTTTAAGTATTTATCCAATATGTCTAGATAAATTTTTATTTTTATTGTTTTTATAAACTGATTTAAATATTTAACATTTAAATACATTAATAGCTATATGTATGTCTTTTCTGTCTTGTTACATTGCTTAATCATAGAAAATTCACTATAAGCAAGGATTTGAGTATTATTCATATTAATTTCATTACTTTCATTTTCTCATCGCTAAATTAGGATTACTTTATAAACATTATAGAGTTCTTATGAGGATTAAATGGGTTACTATATGTAATATGCTTAGAATGTCGTTAAACATATACTTATGTATATTTGCTATTATAATTATTGCTTGTTATTTTCATTCGTCTTAAGATACCTTTTTTCACATTTAACAACTGCAAAACATCTTTTTTAAATTAGTTAATTAATTAATTTAATTTGAGAGAGAGAGAGTGCATGCAAGCAGAGGAGAAGGGCAGAGGGAGAGAGAGAAAATCCCAAGTAAGCTCCATGCTTAGCATGGAGCCCAATGCAGGCTCCATCCCACAACCCTGGGATCATGACCTGAGCTGAAATCAAGAATTGAACACTTAACCAACTGAGCCACCCAGGCGCCCCTACAAAACATCTGTTAATTTTGAATTAATTAGCGACACCGGGGTGGCTCAGTCGGTTGGGCGTCAGACTTTGGCTCAGGTCATGATCTCATGGTTTGTGGGTTTCAGGCCCTTGACAGGCTCTGTACTGACAGTTGAGAGTTTGAAAACTGCTTTGGATTCTGTGCCTCCCTCTCTCTTTGCCCCTCTCTCGCTCATGCTCTTTCTTTCTTTCTCAAAAATAAATAAACATTAAAAAAATTTAAAAATAATTATATATTCACAGAAAGTTGCATAATAACTATGTACTGGGAGTTCATGTTTCTCTCTATCAACCTGTTTTCCCCTATGGTAACACCCCATGTTAGTTAACACAATATCAGAACTGTAAGGTTGACATTGGTACAAACCACAGAGCTTACTAGACTTTATCAGTTTTATGTGTACGATTTGTATGTGTGCTTGTGTGTGTATAGTTCTTTGTGTGTGTGAGTGTGTGTGCGCATGTATGCCTGTAGTTCTAAATAATTCTATAATGTTAGATTCACAGAACCTCCACCATAGTTATGAAACAGAATTATTCATCACCACTTATGATACCTTTTGTTGCCTTATCCACATCCCTCTCCTTCCATACCTAGCCCCTGGCAATCACTAATTGGGTGTTCATCTCTAAAATTTTGTTATGAATGATACGTAAATGGAATCATACAGCCCATAACCTTTCAGAGACTGGGTTTATTTCACTCAACATAATTTGCTTGGTATTCATCCACATAGTTCTGTGTATCAGTAGTTTATTTCTGTTTATTGTGTAGAATTCCCTGTTATTCTACCATGGATGTACAAAGGATGTACCATAGTGTTTTTAAACATTCATATGTTAAATGACGATTCAGTTGTTTCCAGTTTGGGGCTATGAATTAAGCTGCTATGAACACTCATGCATAGGTGTTTGTGTAGATGTAAGGTTTCATTTCTCTGAGATTAATGCTTCAGTGTGCAATTCTGGGTTGCACGTTAACTGAATATTTAATTTCATAAGAAACCACAAGTCTGTATTCCTGCTCTACCGGTACACGTGAGTGATCTAGTTTCTTTGTATCCTCACCAACATTTGGTGTCCTAGTTTTTTTTTTTGTCATCGCTATTTTTTATTTCAGTCACTCTGATAGCTATGCCGTTGTGGTTTTAATGTGCATTTCTCTAATTGCTAATGATGTGCATTTTCCATGTGCTTGTTTGTCACATTTCTCCTCAATGAAATGTCAGTTTGTGTACTTTGCCTGTTTCCTAGTTGAATTCGTTGTGTGTTTACCGCTGAGTTTTAAGGATTCTTTACATATTGTAAATGTAAGGCCTTTGGCAGATGTGTGGTTTGCAAATAAATTTTCCCAGCCCATAGCTTGTCTTCATTCTCTTAATGGGACTTTCTCAGAGTAAAAAGTTTTAATTTTTAAAACTTTTTAAAGTTTTTAAGTTGATAAGCCCAGTTTATTGATTTTTTTCCTTTTACGGGTTGTGCTTTTGGTGTCATCTTAAAACTCTTCATCTTGCTCCAGGTTTGGAGAGATTTTCTTCTGTTTCTTCCAAATGTTTTATGAGTATTCATTTTATATTTAAATCTATGATCAATTTTGAGTTAACTGTCTTTCCTTCCTTCCTCCCTCCCTCCATTTCTCTCTCCATTTTTCTTCTTTCCTTCCTTTCTTCCTCCTTCCTTTCTTCTTTCTTTCTTTCTTTCTTTCTTTCTTTCTTTCTTTCTTTCTTTCTTTCCTTTCTCTTTCCCTCTTTCTTTCTTCCTCCCTTCCTCCCTTCTTCCCTACCCTGCCCTTCCTTTCCCTTCCCTCCCCTTCCCTCCCCTTCTTTTTGGCCTATGATTGTTCATTGCTCCAGCACCATTTGTTGACAAAAGCTGTTCTTCCCCCATTAAATTACTTCTGTATAATTAATTGCCCAAAATCAGGTGGACATATTTATGTAGGCCTGTTTTCGGGTTTACTATTCTGTTCCAGTGATCTCTGCATTTATCCTCTGCCACTGACACACTATTGTTGATTATTATGGCTAAATAGTTAGCTTCAACTTCAAATAGAGTGATTTATCACACATCATTCTTCTTTAAAATTGTTCTATGTATTTCAGGTCCTTTGCTTCTCCTTATAGATTTTAGAATAAGTGGGTCTATGACTACCAAAAATGTTGCTGGGATTTTGACAGGAATTTCATTAGATATATAGATGAAATTTGGAAAGATTGACATATGATCTTTTTACTATGCTGAGTCTTCTGATTCATGAACCTAGTATGCCTCTCCATTTATTTACATCTTCTTTGGCTTATTTCATCAGCATTTTCTAATGGTCAGCATACAGATCCAATGCATATTTTGCTAACTTTATATGTAAGCACTTTTTTCTTTAGATGTATTTGAAAATGGTACTTTTTCATTTCAATCTCCACATATTTTTTAGGATATGAGAGGAATATGCAAACTCAGAGTTTGCTGACTTGAGAAAACAGACACTACAAATAAAGATATAAATAAGTATTTGAGTAACACTTGTGATAATGGAGGACCTTGTTGGGTCCCATGGTCAAAGATACCTACCTGAAGAAGGAGACTTTAATGACAGATATGAAGGATTAGTTGGACTTGGTTAAGTAAATTAGGCGCAGAGAGTTCAGGAGACAAAACCACATGACATGAGAAGGAGCTTGGCTCTGGTGAGGTACTGTAAGAGGGGCAGCAGGAATGGAATACAATGATTGGCTTTAACTAAGATCAGAAGCTCTCCGTGATCCCTTCACTAAGTGCCAGGTAGACATTGTTAATAAATTAAGCTTAAGGGGCGCCAGGGTGGCTCAGTGGGTTAAGCGTCCGACTTTGGCTCAGGTCATGATCTCGTGGTTCCTGAGTTGGAACCCCACATCAGCCTCTGTGCTGACAGTGTGAAGCCTGCTTCAGATCCTTGGTCTCCCTCTTTCTGTTCCTCCCCCATCCATGTGTGTGCACATGAGCGTGTTCTCTCTCTCTCAAAAATAAATATTAAAAAAATTGAATTAAATTGTAAACCTAAAAGCAATGGACACCCAAGGAAATGTTTTGTTTTCAAACATGGTGTGATCATATTTCCATTGTAGAAGATAATTTTGGTTGTTCTGTGAAGAATGTATATTGGGTATGTAGAGTGTGTTAATCAGGAAAATCATCAGGAGGCCATAGGGCAGAAAAGAGGTGATGCCAGTGTGGAAAATAGTGTTAGAATGAGAACGAAAAAAAGTAGATGGAGTTTTAGATATATATCTTCTGATGGCATGTGGAGGGTGGGTGGTTTCTTGTATTTGTGTGGGTTTGTGTGAGGGGCCCCAGTGGAGGGATAGCGGTGCCCAGACATGACTGAGACCATGCAAGTCTCCTTCACTGTCTTGCCTCTCCAGCCTGCCCACAGCACCCACATTCATTATTAATCCTATCTCTTCTGGAATCTCTGAACTGACCTTAAATCTAGGCTTACAGTACAGTCCTTCTGGATATGCAGTTTGTGAGAGGGGTATTTGTCACGTGTGTGTGAAAAAAGGTATGTTGCAGTGTGAAACATAGCTCATAACTGAGGTGATCTATTTATCTAAATCTATAGCTGTTGATTGATTTTATCCTGGCTTCCTTTCTTTATGCTTTGAGATGAATCCTTTTTAGAATGCAGTTTGGTTTATTTTAAACATTGTTACCTTGGCTTTATTTCAAGAAATAGAGTAAGTTGATTAGAAAATCACAGATAATGAAAAAAATTTTTTAATGTTTATTTATTTTTGAGAGAGAGAGACAGAGTGTGAGTCGGGGAGGGGCAGTGAGAGAGGGAGACACAGAATCTGAAGCAGGCTCCAGGCTCTGAGCTGTCAGCACAGAGCCCTACACGGGGCTCAAACTCAAAAACCGTGAGATCATGACCGGAGCTGAAGTCAGCCACTTAACTGACTGAGCCACCCAGGTGCCCTAATCATAGATAATTTTAAAATTTGATATGATTATAAAAGAATTCATCATTGTAAAAAAAAAAAAAAACTAAACAAACAAACTTTATTCTAAAACAAAAACTTCCTTACTCTTATTTCTTGCTGCCTTTTTAAGCAAACTGAACATAATAGTTAAAAAAGTGATTTGATATTCATTTTCTAGGTGTAGAATTAACACAAAATTGTCCTATTTGACGTTTTCTCAGCTTCTTAGATCTCTGATTTGATGTTGGCTGGTTTTTTTTGTTTTTTGTTTTTTGGGGTTTTTTTTCTGGAAAATTCTTAGCCATTTTTACTTTGAATACTTTTTGTGATCCTGGTCCATTCTCTTTTTTTTTCTCCTGGTATTCCAGTTAAACATATATTACATATTAGGAAATTGACCCACAATTCTTTGGATATTTTCTTTTCTCCCCCCTTTTCATTCCTTTTTCTCTTGCATTTCATTTTATTATGGGTAATTCTTTAGACATATTTTGTAATGGTTCTTTCACCTTCCCTTTGCCAGAGAAAAGGCAAGATTTTCTTTTTCCCCCTTGGCTTTTCATTAGTGGACCTGATTTGGTTTTCTTGGAAATAAATTCCCAGACTGTGTGAGGTAGTCCCCTAACTTGGTTTCTCCCAGGAATTTCTCACTCTCAAGCTATCCAGGCTTGGCCTCTAGCAATTCATTAAAATCACCATTTTAGGGGCACCTGGGTGGCTCAGTTGGTAAGTGTCCCACTCAGTTTCGGCTCAGGTCATGATCTCATGGTTCCAAGTTCGAGGCCCACATTGGGTTCTTGTGCTGACCTTCTCTCTCTCTCTTTCTGCCCCTGTTCCACTCATGCTGTCTCTGTCTCTTTCTAAATAAATAAACTAAAAAAATTAATAAAAAATAAAATTACCATTTTAATGCACCTATTAGTTGATGACTCATGCAACTTCTCTAGGTAAGTAGATGGAGACTGTTATTGTCTGCATTTACCTATCTTCTGACTCTAGATTTGAGGATGGTGGTTTATCCTATAGCCTCAGTTCTCTGTGGCAACCAGGAAAAGACATTGATGTTGTTTGTTCAGCTTTTTTCTTTCTTTCTTTCTTTCTTTCTTTCTTTCTTTCTTTCTTTCTCTTCCATTCTTCTTCTTCTTCTTCTTCTTCTTCTTTTTTTTCTAGTATAGTTGACACCCAATGTTTCTTTAGTGTCCAGTGTACAACATAGTGATTCAACTTCTCTATATGGTATATGCTATGCTCACAAGTACAGCTACCATGTGTCACCATACAAACTTATTATAACATCATTGACCATATTCCCTGTGATGTGCCTTTTATTCTCGTGACTTATTCATTCCATATCGGGAGAACTGTATCTCCCCCTCCCCTTCATCATCCCTCCCCCCTTCTCTCTGGTCACCACCAGCTTATTCTATTTATAGGTCTGATTCTGCTTTTTGTTTGTATGTTTTATTTTGCTCTTTTAGATTCCACATGTGAATGGAATCATGGTATTTGTCTTCCTCAGTGTGACTCACTTCACTTAGCATAATACCCTCTAAGTCCATCCATTTTGTTGCAAATGGCATTTTCTTATTCATTTACCTATCGATGAATACTTAGGTTGCTTCGATATCTTGGCTATTGTAAATAATGCTATGAAAAACACGGGTACATACATTTTTTTTTGAATTAGTGTTTTCATATTGTTTGAGTAAATACCCAGTAGTGGAATTATTGTATCATATGGTAGTCCTAGTTTTATTATTACTTTTTTAAGTAGGTTTCGCAGTCAGTGCAGAACCCAACATAGGGCTTGAACTCACAACTCTGAGATCAAGAGTTGGATGCCTAACTGACTGAACCACCCAGGCACCCCCTTTTTTAAAAATTTTTTTGAGGAACCTCCATACTATTTTCCACAGTGGCTGTACCACTTTGCATTCCCACCAACAGTACACGAGGGTTCCTTTTTCTCCACATCCTCACCAACACTTGTTATTTCTTGTCTTTTGGATTTTAGTCATTCTGTTCAGTTTTTTTCTTACTGTAAAGTTGGAAGTAATGGCTTTTAAATT
This sequence comes from Prionailurus bengalensis, assembly GCF_016509475.1. NCBI lineage: Eukaryota > Metazoa > Chordata > Mammalia > Carnivora > Felidae > Prionailurus > Prionailurus bengalensis. The sequence goes on from NC_057346.1 coordinate 62,340,592, forward strand.
CTTTACATGTTGGAACTAAAACTGCAAGTATCTGATATTCTTTTCTAATTCTCAGTAATTATGTTTCACTAGAAACTTGTTCCTTTCTTTGCCCAACCAAGTCTCCATTTTTCAGTTGGCTTGTTCACATTAGGACTTACAGTGACATAGGAAGACTCCGGAGTGCTGGGACGCACGGGTGCCCTCAGCAGTGGTGTAAGTGGGTCAGTGTTTCTCCTCTCCTGATGAGCCTCACTCTTTCCTGTCAGGAATGAAGAAAGGCCTGTTCTGAGTCTCCAGCGACAGAGAAGGTCAAATGGTGTTGCCATACTTGGTAATATCCCCAGGTCTTGGGCATTTTCATTGACAACTATCCTTTTACCAACACCTAAAATGAGACAAATAGAATTAATGGGCTGTTTGGCCAAGCAGTTTCTGCTCTGGTCCCTTCTTTGCCAGGGAGTTTTCAACCCCTCCATCTCCTGGTGACCTTTGGTGAGGGAAGGGATATCAAATCAGATACATCCAGCCTTTCTGAGTATGGACACACACCCTTATCTCCAGCACTCATCCATGGAAACTGGCAGAAATCAGCTTCTGTCTATTTCTGTTAGACCCCTGCATACCAGTCAGTATATTGCAACAATGAGGCTCTGCCTCACTAGGAACATCCTACACTCTCTTGAATTATTGACAGGCAACTCTCCAGGGATATTCAGGTCTTTCATCCTCTGAAATTCCTAGTCCCGAGTTCAAGATGAGAAAGTGGTTATGGGAGGGAAGGAGGGGACTTGTTAGCAAACCCCAACAAAGAAATCTCCAGGCTAAGGGCCATGATCTTTTCACAGAGCATCCTGGCCCAAGAAATGGCGCCGTCTGCTGTGAGCTGCTTCTAAAATTTCCATTTTGAAGAAAAGACCAGAGAAGGAATCTGAATTCAAAATACACAATCCAGTGGGTATCAAGTGTGGATTCGCACCATCCAGGAATCCATCCTAGGACTTTCTCTTTCCCATCATCTCTGAAAGTATATGTGGTTATAAGGCCATCTTTTATTTCTGGGGCCTTAGGACTATGCTGGGTCATAATTAGGGATGTGGTATCCACCATGGAAAGTTTGGGTGGGCTCAGGAGAATCTCAGGGCATAAGGAACCTTCAATCTGCAAGACTGTTCATGGACTGTTCAGGCCCTACAAGACTGTTCATGGACAGTATACAGAGCCATCACCAAATGGCGATCGGAAGTTTTTCAACCCTGGGAACCTGAGACCCTCACTGGAATAAACATAGGATCTGCACTCAATTGTGTGAGATTCTAGAGATTTTCCATTTCATCTGAGGATGATGCTGGGCAATCTCTTGATCCTGACTGCACCCCAGACCTATTTTGTTTTTGTTAATCTCAGCACCTTCAACCTTCCCCCCCTCTGCAGTGCCTCTCTCAGGCTGTGCACTACCCGGTGCAAGTGACTCATCTAGTCCCCCTCGTGTAGGAAAGAGGAATTGTTTTTCTCCTCAGGGTTGCTTTGTAGCTGAGACCCTACAGGTGAGGTACTATCTCCCAAATGTTTTAAGTTATTCTTGAGAATATTGGAGACTTAAGAAGCATGGTCATAATTGTCTTCAAGTTATTTGGTTGGGGGGTGGGGGGACACCTCATAGTACATAAATAAGTGTTAATTATCTTTCTACCAGAAATGCTGTTATGTCACGTGGTCATCTTGAACACACTCAGACAATTTTAGAATATTTCTATTTAATGTGGGATATGAGTACCTTTTTTTTAATGTTGATTTATTTTTGAGAGAGAGTTTGAGACAGTGCCAACAGGGGAGGGGCAGAGAGAGATGGAGACACAGAATCTGAAGCAGGCTCCAGGCTTTGAGCTGTCAGTCACCCCTGAATACCTTTCTATTGTGTTGTAGGAAAGCTGAAGCAAACATCACATTTTGCAGGTGGTATCTGTGGTCCCTCACATATTCTTAGAGACCTCGGATTTTACTCTTCATTCGGTGAATGTGCCACTTGGCACTGATGAATACAAACGTTCTGAAATGTCTCCTGGAGATGGGCTGGAGCTGGGGCCCAGGAGTCTGTGAGTCTGCACTGTGCTGTGCTGGTTGGTATCAGCAGTGTCCTATCTCTTGTCCCTTCCTTTCTGAATCATTCGCTCTCAAAGGACCACTGGCTGGTATCACAACTGGAGGCAAATGCAACAGCACAGGGTGTTCTGTAAAGCTGGGCCAAGGATTCCAGTTTTAAAAAGCTTTTTTTAATGTTTATTTACTTTTGAGAGAGAGAGAAAGAGAGAGAGAGAGACAGAGAGACAGAGCACAAGTCGGAGAGGGGGAAAGAAAGAGGGAGACACAGAATCCGAAGCAGGCTCCAGGATTGGAGCTGTCAGCACAGAGCCTGACGCAGGGCTCGAATTCACAAACTGGGAGATCATGACCTGAGCTGAAGTCAGCCGCTTAACTGACTGAGTCACGCAGGCACCCCGAGGGTTCCAGTTTTAGAGAGCTGTCCCAGCCCCTTCCTGTCTGCAAACCTCCATCTTCCCTCACCCAGGGAAATTTGCTTTTGAAAGAGTATATTAGCATATAAAATATATGAAACTAAATTTCAGTAGAAAGAATTAGGTGATCATTTTACACAAACTAACAAGGCAAAAGGTAGCTCAAACTAATGAAATTGTGGATGAAAGTAGTTCATTACAGATAATTAAAAATAGTAAAAAAAAATACATAATTCTATACTAATAAGCTTTAGAATTCTGTGAAAAAAAGTCTATTAAAAAAACCGGAAAAGCTTTATAAGAAAATAAAAATTACAAGATGTACACAATTATCCTCCATGTGCATTGGGCCTCATGCACGCTGATATTTGAGGAAACCCAGGCTTCTGACTTCCTTCTGCAAGTGCAAGCTCGAAGAGCAGAGAGCCCCACTGGGCCCTGCCGTGGGACGGTGTGGGTACTGTGGGCACGATGAGAGGGAAGTCAGGGGACCTGGGCAAGCTGACACTTTACTCCCTCACTGGGATCTAGGTGGTGGCTGTCATCCTCCTTCAGATAACTCCCCATCTCTCTCCCTGCCTGTGGAAATGAGTCTTGATGACGTGACGCTTGTCCACATCTTGTGGCCTTTCTTCTGCTTACCTAGAGCTCCAAGTAGTGTCCCATGAAACTATTTGGAGATTCCCAAACACACCAAACTTGCTCCTCCTTCCATCCAAGGTGGGGATGGGTTAAATAGGTGATGGAGATTAAGGAGTGCACTTGTTGGGATGAGCACTGGGTGATGTATGGTATTGTTGAGTCACTATATTGTACACCTGAAACTAATGTTACACTGTTAACTAACTGGAATTAAAATAAAAATCAAAAAATCAAAAAAATAATGAAACAGAAAACAATTTTCTTTTGAAATCAATGTTGTTGGGGTATGTGTTATGGGTATAACATACACCCTTTTAGAGTATGCAATTTGAGGGGCGCCTGGGTGGCTCAGTCGCTTAAGCTTCTGACTTCGGCTCAGGTCACGATCTCACGGCTTGTGAGTTCCAGCCCCGCGTTGGACTCTGTGCTGACAGCTCAGAGCCTGGAGCCTCTTCGGATTCTGTCTTTCTCTCTCTCTCTGCCCCTCCCCCACTCACACTCTGTCTCTCAAAAGTAAATAAACATTAAAAAAATATATAGAGTATGCAGTTTGATTAGTTTTGACAAAGTTTTACACCTGTGTGACTACTACACAAATGGACTTCAGAGAATTTCTAATACTCCAAAAAGCTCTTCTGGTCCTTTGTAGCCAACTCTTCCAGAACCCTCCATCCCTCGTCTGCCCAAGTCCCATCTATTTCCTAGGATGTGGTGGTGTGCTCTTTGGGGGCAAATGGAACACGGTACCTGAAGGGATAGTTCAAATTGGAAGGCCAAACTGAGGGCCTGTGCACATCCATGAAAGGGGTAGGAGACCCTTGGTTCTTAGCTGGCCCAGGAAGCAGAGAGGGTTAAAACAGACTCTCAGCCTCACACTGTAGACATTTTGGACTGGATGTTTCTTTGCTGTGGGAGCTGTCTTGTGCCTTGCAGAGTGGTTAGCAGTGCCTCTGGCCTCTACCCACTAGATGGCAGTAGCATCCCCCAGTTATGACAGCCAAATTTGTCCTCTGAGTTGGTTAAATGTCCCTTAGGGCAAACCCTCCCTCCCCCACTAGAGAACCACTGAGGTAAAACATTTCATACCCAGTGGCCCTACAGGACTGTAGCCCCTTGGGCCCAGAAGCTCCTTCCCCTTCCTTCTTCCTGCCAGCCCTGAGGTTTCACTTTCACTTCCCAGCCGGCTGGTCAGGAGCTGCTACATGCAGGCCCAGCGCCTGTTCCCTGTTCAGTCAGTAAATGCTGACCACGCCCGCCCTGGCTTTGCTTCGCCACTAAAATCAGGAGTCAAGACTTCTCCGCTGGGGCCTCAAGGTGCGTGGGGAGGTTGGGGGGAGGGGCAGAGGGTGGGAGACGCCAGAAGGAAGGTGCTACGCAAAGGTGTGTGAGTTCAGTATGTGGCTCAGACTTGCTCTGAAAGGAAGAAAAGCCAGTCTTCAGGCTTCCTGCTCTGAGCACAGACAGACTGAAGCCAAGATTCTGGAGACGGACGGCCTGGAGAGAAAGGAGTTCTCAAGAGGCGTAGGGCATTGTTTCTTTCCTGGAGGGGCCCTTCTTTCTCTGGGCTGTGTCCATCCTCACTCGTCCCTTTCCTATTCTATAATTTTAATTGTCTACCTTGCTGAGGAGAATTGGAATCCTCTCCCTTTCTCTCTCTTTCTCCAAGATGAATAGAAAGTGTCTTCTCCTCTGCCCACCACTACCTTCTTGAAGAAAAGCTGGCAAAAGAGGTCCTTGTTTTCCAAACATATAGAAACCCAAGCTCCTAGAGTGAGTGGGGCAGGAGACAGAATGGAGTTTTGGAGACATGGCTGGGATAATATTGAAGAGGAGGATTCTCTCACTCCCTTACGGAGAACCAGCTGCGGGGTGGTCTGTGGCCTTCCTGAATCTCAGCTGTTGGCCTGCCACCTGCCTCTGTGGCCCCCTTTTATCCAGTGTCCTTTGAAGTTCAGTCTCAGGAAGTCTCCTGGCGCTTCCCTGAAGAGCGTACACTTCCTTCCAGTAGTCCACTGACCCCACATCCTTACCTGCCTGAGAGCTCTTTCTTCCTCATTCTTCTCTGAAGACACACCTTTGCATGCTTACCTCAATTCTCACTATTGTTCTTTGCTCATAGCTAATTAATAGGAGCTGATTATTGCTCAGAAGGAGCCCAGAGATCCAATGGTCTTGCTAAGAAATTTGCTCCATGACTGATGGTGACTGTGTCCCACCTTGAGCTCACCTGTGAGCAATTTGCACACTGATGGATTTGTTACATACCTTCTGACACACCCATTCTGTCCTGTATTCCCACTTTTCAGGAGTCATGGTTATGGTCTTCCTGGGAGCCTATGCTTTGCTCCTGAAATGGGTCCATTTTTGCCCAGACACTGATTGTCTCCCCAGGGTCCAAAACAAGGCTCAATCCATAGGATGGAATGGATTTATTTATTTATTCACTTAAACAGTTAATTCATAGGAACCAAAGCTGCTGTTGTAAAAAAAAAAAAGTGCAATGAATATGCATTCAACTTGCAGTGAATGTTAAATACATATAAGAACTTACAGTCTGGTTGGGGAGAGATTGTAAACAAACAGATAACTGATATGTACACAAGAAGGTGACTAATAATTACTGGGGAACAGTTTTTAAGTGTTGAATGTAGTGACATGGTAAAGGCCTTGCAAATTTAAGTAGTTTTCATGAAGGCTTCATTGTGAGGAGATATTTGAGTAGAATCTTAAGAATGTGAGGGATTTAAAGGCTTTAGCATGGGTTTCTTCCTGGGATTGAAAGGAGGCCAGTGTGGGCTGGGGTGGAGTATGCAGGGGGAAGAGAAGGAGGTGGCTTTGGGAAAGAGTAGGACAGTAGGAGGAGGTGTCTAATGTGGCCTTACCTAGAGCATAATGATGACCAGCTGATATTGGACAACATGCATTTGAATAGACAGGACTGGTGTCTGCTTTGAAGGGCACTCTGGTCTGTGACATAAGAACAGCCATGGCAGCACACTGAAGAAGGGCAATCAATGATAGTTTCAGGGAGAGCAATTTTCCAGAATTCAGGCAGGAGACACAGGTGGCTCTTTCCAGGATGGTGGCAGTGGAAATGATTGGAACTAACTTGAAGAAAACACTCTTAGCAACTTTTTAAAAAAATTTTTGTTAATGTTCATTTTATTTTTGAGAGAGAGAAAGAGAGAGGGCATGAGCAAGGGAAGGGCAGAGAGAGAGGGAGACACAGAATCCAAAGCAGGTTCCAGGCTCTGAGCTGTCAGAACAGAGCCCCACGCAGGGCTTGAACTCATGAACCGTGATACCATGATCTGAGCTGAAGCCGGACACTTAACCAACTGAGCCACCCAGGCGCCCCACTCTTAGCAACTTCTGATGAACTAATGAGGCCAGAAGCAATTTTATAAAAAGTGGTCCTATGCTACAAAATGACTTTTTTTTTTTTCAACGTTTATTTATTTTTTTTGGGACAGAGAGAGACAGAGCATGAACGGGCGAGGGGCAGAGAGAGAGGGAGACACAGAATCGGAAACAGGCTCCAGGCTCTGAGCCATCAGCCCAGAGCCTGACGCGGGGCTCGAACTCCCGGACCGCGAGATCGTGACCTGGCTGAAGTCGGACGCTTAACCGACTGCGCCACCCAGGCGCCCCCAAAATGACTTTTTAAAAATATGATTTTTCAAAAACATATTTACCAGAGAGCTAGAGCTCTTGAAGAGAGGTTCATGAATAGTGTGGATTGGTGGCATATTTAGTTCTGGATTCTAAGGAGTTCCTGAAGTAGGAACTCTGAATACAGAAGAATGGGGAGAGGGGATTGCATTATTTCTGAGTTGCCCAGGTCTCTCCATGTCAAAAACAGGTTCTGCTTTGCCTACTGGCAGTTTCTGGCCTAGGAAACCAAGGGAAGTGTCTAGGATGCTGTCTGGAAACTTTAAGGAACATCTTTCCCTGCACTCCACTTCTTGGAGATATTTTATTTTACTATACAACCTGCAAAGAGATGCAGAGTTGCATTATCAGAGTCCAGATGTTAGAAGAATCAAGTGTAGGATACGATCATCTGACACTTGTGGCAGTCAGCTGACCTGGGACTTCCATCAGGCAGATACTACTTGTACTCCCTTCCTATCTCCCTGATTGCTGCTGGGCTCTCGGATCACTCTTGGACATTGGAGAGGTCCCTGCCTATGCATGGGGGTTTTCCTCCTTCTGTGGCCAGTGTGGTGGCAACTGCTTTGATATCAACTTCTTATAGCCCCACTGCGATAAGAAGGTTTATAGCCCCATGGTAGAATGCATGGTCCACACCCCTGTAGACTCTAGGTATTTCTCAGCATTGATTGGATATTGTGAAAGATAGCAGAGAACCCCACTCCTATTAGCCCCACTTTTGGCTAATAGCTTCAGTTGCAAGCAGGGGTGGACATCATGTTGTGTAAACCTCTGGTCTTGCCAGTCATTAGAGCCTTGATCTGACCATTGTCACTGGAGCTAGGAGCTAAAAGCATATGGTCTTTGGACAATTTTCAGTATATGTACCATTGGCTAGATTACATTGGTCAGCCCACAGTTAGCTTTCTGTTTCACTTTATGGATGATTGGAGAAGTGAGTATATTTCTAGACCTAAATTTATCTCCACACAGCTGTCATTATGCCCTTATTCTCTCTTTTTAGAGCAAAGGGAAGATTATAGTTTGTTACAAACCTCGTCATCAAACCTTTCCAAATTATTTTCCGAAGGCTGTTGTAACAAATTATGGCTGGAATAATTTATTCTTTCACAGTTCAGGAGGCCAGAAGTCCAAAATCAAGGTGTTGGCAGAGTTGGTTTCTTCTGTAGGTATTGAGGGAGAACCTCTTCTACGTCTCTCACCTAGCTTCTGGTGGTTTCCAGCAATCCTTGGCATTCTTTGCCTTGTTGCTGCATTGCTCTGGTCTCTGCCACCATTGTCAAATGGCTGCCCTCCCTGTGTGTGGTGTGCCCTCTCTTATTAAAGGACGCTGGTCATTGGATTTAGAACCCACCCTATTTAGTATTACCTCATCTTAATTTGATTACATCTGCAGAGGCTTATTTCCCAAACAAGATTACATTCACACCAGTGACATCAGCGTGGGGGATACAATTCAATCTATGAGAACAAGTATCATGACAAAAATATCTACTGAGATCTTCCTTTTTCTTTTTCTTTTCTTTCTTTTTTTTTGCCTCATAGTTCCTTGTCTAGAATGATGAGTCCAGGTTCTAAGAATCAGCAACATCCCCATGCCACCACTCTGTGATATGCCTTCTGACCGACAACCAGCAATAGTTTTTGGCTTGGTTTGCCATTCCCACTCATGTGACTTGGCAGGACATGCAGTCAGGTTCACTTAGCTTAGCTGGGGCATACAGCACAGGAGACACAGCATATCAGCATGGCTGCCTCAGGTGAGCTCTCAATGAGGGTCTGTACAGTGCTGCAGGTGGTACCGTATCCCTTTCATCAGGTCATTTGTAAGATCTGGTGGATATGTTTGAAACTAACATAGCGTAGGTAAGTCTTGGTCCAATAAGCTGATTGCCTTGTATGAGCCTTGAGCATAGCTTCCAGGCCCCAACCAGCACAAATTTCATTACAAGAGTCACAACCCACTTGTGGAAGCTGAGGTCTGTGCTTACTGAAAATAAGTGAAAAATAAAGCAAAACAAAGTGCTAGGAGAAGGTAATGCCAATGTCCTTTTTATGAGAAGAAAGGACTTAAGCCTGACGATGACCCTTTGTTCCCATACATTCAACCCAACCCCAGTCCTGTCCCTTTTATCTTACCTTTTCTCTCATCCTCATCTGCTTCTCTATTTCCTCTAGCAGACTTTCCTCACTGATCCCTGATCTTTGGAAATAAGCTGTCTCTTTTACATCATTTAGGAAGTCACATTTTTGGTCCCTGCAGGCATAGTAATGCCAAAAGCCTAGAAACCCTCTGCACACCAGCCATACAGGCATTTTATTTTATTTTTAGTTTTTATTACAATTTTTTTTAATGTTTATTCATTTTTGAGAGACAGAAAGAGACAGAACACGAGCTGGGGGAGGGAAAGAGAAAGAGAGACACGGAATCTGAAGGAGGCTCCATGCTCTGAGCTGACAGTACAGAGCCCGATGTGGGGCTTGAACCCATGAACTGTGAGATCATGACCTGAGCCGAAGTTGGATGTTTAACTGACTGAGCCACCCAGGCATCCTTTTTTTTTTTTTTTTGGCTTACTTGTTTATTTTGAGAGAGGACCATGAGCAGGGGAAGGACAGGGAGAGAGAGAGAGAGAGAGAGAGGGAGGGAGAAGGAATCCCAAGCAGGCTTCATGCTGTCAATGCAGAGCCTGATGCAGGGCTCAATCTCATGAACCTTGAGGTCATGAATTGAGCTGAAATCATGAATCAGACACGCAACTGACTGAGCCACTCAGGCCCCAAGCCATATAAGCATTTAAAAAAATTTTTTAAGTTTATTTGTTTATTTTGAAAGAGACAGTGCAAACAGGGGAGGGGCAGAGAGGGAGGGAGACAGAGGATCCAAAGTGGGCTCTGTGCTGACAGCAGAGAGCCTGATGTGGGACTCGAACTCACAAACCATGAGATCGTGACCTGAGTTGAAGCCAGACGCTTAACGGACAGAGCCACCCAGGTGCCACATAGGCATTTTAAAAGCTATAGAAGATGTATCTTCCATCAACAAGGCACTCATATAGGTGACTTCTTCTCTCTAAAATATATTTTTCCTCTTTCTCATTCCATATCCCTTCTCACACCTTTTAGGTCAACCTTTGCTTATTTAAAGGGAGATATCTTTGATATTCTCCTATTTGGGAAATTATTAGTTCCCCCAAAACATGCCCCTCTGGGTGGTAGTGTTTATCATACTTTCCAGACCTCTGAAAGAAGATCCTGAGGAATTGTATTCACCCCAAATCAACTTACTGGATGAGATAATCTTCATAAGCTACTTCATTCAATTTACACATTTCGATAAAGAAAGTACTCTGATTTCTCAAGGACTTTGGTATAAAGAATAAATAGGTCATGTGATTTACAAATTGTAACTGGTTCTAAAATTCTTAGTTGTAAAACGTCTTCTCTGTCATAGCCTCATAGCCCTCGCAGTTTCTGTAAGTGTCTCTGGGAGTGAATATGAGGGAATGGAGGGGTTCCAAATGGGACAGGTACATTTGGAGGTAAGCACTTATGTTGAAACCATATCTGTGGTCCCAAAGTTTACCCATTGGAGAACAGAGAATCAATGAAACAAAAAGACAAAGTGCTGATAAAAAAAAAAAAAAGAAAGAAAAAGAAAAGTTTTAATCATCTATGGAGAAATGAGGAGGGTCTTTATGTATTGATCAAAGGTTATGTTCCTGTGTTCTAGGCACTAGGGATACGGCAGTGAACAAAAACAGTGTTGGATCTATGTGCAGATGATGTTTTCGGAGTAGGATATTTAAGGAAAAGATATTATATATTATATAGTGATAATAAGAAAAAGATGGCAAATGTACAACAGATAATATATTGGTAATTATTCTGTAGATAAAGTAATCATATTAGGTCCTTCTGATGAGATGATATTTAAAGAGGGCGTTGAATGAAGTATTAAGAGGAAGTCATGCAAAAATCAAGGGGAGGTCAGTTCCAGGCTGAAAGGAGAACAAATGCAGAAGCCTGAAGTATTAGCAGCTTACCCAGGCTACTGAATTTCATTTCTGTTTTATTTTTCCCCTCTTCTTTTTTGTCCTTTAATATTTTAGTCTTGGCCGATCCCTAATATCTGCACAATTAGAATCTTTGCTATTCATGCCATTCTTACCTCATCCCCTTTCAATCTGCTCAGCCATCCAGGAGTCTTTTAAGCAAGAAGAGCCTCGGGAGTAAGGACAGGAAGAAGCCAGGGGACACGTACTATGGCTTTAAAAATCCTGAACATACAAGACGAGGTGTTCTGTCCCATCTGCCTGGAGCTTTTGACAGAATCCCTGAGCCTAGACTGTGGCCACAGCTTCTGTCAAGCTTGCATCACTGCAAACACCAAGGAGGCAGAGATCAGACTAGAAGGGGAAAACAGCTGTCCTGTATGTGGTGTCAGATACTCCCTTGAAAACCTATGGCCTAATCAGCATCTGGCTAACATAGTGGAGAAAATCAGAAAGGTCCAGTTGAGCCCAGAGGAGGAGCTGAAGAGAGACCTCTGTGTGCGCCATAAAGAGAAACTCCTGCTCTTCTGTAAGGAAGATAGGAAGATCATTTGTTGGCTTTGCGAGCGGTCTCAGGAGCACCATGGTCACCACACATTCCTCGTGGAGGAAGTAGTCAAGGAATGTCAGGTAGGCCCCAGGATGGAGGGAGAGAGGTAGAAGATGGTACTTGGGAAATGTCACCCTTCGGTCCTTCTTTACTCACCTTGGCACCCTGTAATCTCTTTCCACATGTATCTCTTACACTGTGCTCAGCTTCCAATGCTTGAAGGACATTTCTGTATATTCCTTACACTTACGTAAAGAATAAGCCTAGACTCTAGAGCCTAGACCCTTGGCCATGAGTGGGAGGTTTTCCTTTTTGCCTTTTTGTTATATGGATGGGGAATTCCTTTCGCAAGCTTGGCTCTCATTTTCCCCCTCAGCAGGATGGTTGCTATTTAACACCGTGGATTGGATGTAGAAAGAGTGCCAGTAAGTATAGGATTTTTCCTGCCGCAGCACAGTCGATCTCTTATGAAAAGAGAGTATTAGGCTACTTGTGGTGAGGAATGGTGACTTCTGTCGCCCAGGAACAAAGGATGTATTCTCCTTAGCTTTTCTCCCATATCCTAGATTCTAATCACAATTTCTGTAACCTGGTCTCTTCTGAGATCAGCCTGATTTCTTCCCCATTTATTCTTTGCTGAGAAAACTCATAGGTTGACTTTGATGTGACTTTTTCCTCATAGGAGAAGCTCCAGGCTGCTCTGGAGAGGTTGAAGACAGAGCAGCAGAAAGTTGAGAAGCTAGAAGCTGACATCCGAGAAGAGAGAACTTCCTGGAAGGTATGAGGAGACTCTTTCTGAGAGGTTTTGGACAAAAGAATCTTGGGAGGACCTTCAGTTCAAATCACAAGGAAGACCCTTCCTCTTTGTTCCCTGGCACAGAATGCATCCAGAAGCCATTTAATTAGTTCTCCTTTTTGTCCTGTCTCTGTTGCAGTTGAGGGTTGGAGAGTGGATATGTTACAAGTACACACAGGTATTTGGAATTGAGCACAAAGACAGACTCTTTGGCAAGGAAGGGTGGAAAATTCTGTCTTCAATTCCTCTTTTCCAATGAGGCTCCAACACTTCCAGTGGAAGACACTAGGCAAAGGACCAAGATTTTCCCCCAGGTTCAAACTTGGGAACATGGTAATGCAGGGAGGCATGAGTGTTCAGTACAGCTGTCTACAACATAAACCTCATTTAGTGTTTTTGTTTTTGTTTTTTAAGTAGGCTGTATGCTCAGCACGAAGACCAATTTGGGCCTTGAACTCACAACGCTGAGATCAAGATCTGAACTTAGATCAAGAGTTGGACACTTAACCCAGTGAGCTGCCCGGGCGCTCCTAAATGTAAAAACTCACTTGGGTTTTGCATTTCATCCCAGGGTTGGCCTAGATAAGTACAGTATGTACTGAAAGGAAAATAGCAGGAAAAATACCCAGCTTTCTCAAAATTTGCCCCTGTGCCCTTATTCTATTGGTTAGAACTCAATGAAAAATATTTCTTTTACTGGCTTCTAATCCCTTCCACGGTAGGCTTTCAGGCTAATAGACTCTTTACCTCTCTTGTGTGTCCAACCTTGCAGTACCAGATACAGACTGAGAGACAAAGGATAAGAACAGAATTTAATCAGCTTAGAAGCATCCTGGACAGTGAAGAGCAGAGAGAACTGCAAAAATTGGAAGAAGAGGAGAAGAGAATACTGGATAACTTGGCTGAGGCTGAGGATGATCTGGCTCAGCAGAACCAACTGGTGAAAGAACTTATCTCAGATCTGGAGCATCGCAGTGCATGGCCAACAGTGGACCTGCTGCAGGTAAGAAGAATCCCTCAGTCTGGAATTCTTCAAACATAGTCTAAGTTACCTTCTTTTCTGTGTCTTTGGGCTCTAATCCTGGTATTGACACTAAAAGGTTCCTTTGGTCTTCTGGAGCCCTTCTCCATTGGAGATATATATCATGGGCAGTTGAATATAAGCATTCCAGGGGAGTGTCCTACTTTATTATTTTATGAAGTAAGGGAATACATTTGACCTTGGAGAGAAGATCTATGGTATCCAGTGATATTCTCTAGGCTCCTATTATCTTTGATCTAGTGTTGGACATTTGTCTAGTTCTTTTCATTCATCTTAGCCACAGGCGAATACATGTATTTTCAGCTTTAAGAAATATATCTTTTTTTTAATTAAAAAGTGTGTATTTATTATCACAAACTTCTTTTGTTAGTTTTTTTTAACACAAAGAGATAGAATACTGAGCCTTTTCTTGTGAGGATCGGCACATACATGCATAGAAAGTGTTATACTTGAGTCGTGTGAATCTCTGTGCAAGTGTGAATGGGTCTGTGCCAGGAAAGGTTGCTGGTGTCAGGAAAGCATGCTGGTGCAAATCCTTATTATTTTTTTAATTAAAAAATTTTTTTTTAATGTTTATTTTTGAGAGAGAGAAAGAGACAGTGTGAGCAGGAGAGGGGCAGAGAGAGAGGGAGACACAGACTCTGAGGCAGGCTCCAGGTTCTGAGCAATCAGCCAGAGTCCATCACATGGCTGAACTTAAGAGCGGTGAGATCATGACCTGAGCTGAAGTGGGACACTTAACCGACTGAGCCACCCAAGCACGCCACTTTTTTTCTAAATTAAAAAAAGTGTATTTATTTATATTTGAGAAAGACTGAGAAAGCACATGTTGGGGAGGGGCAGAGAGAGAGGAGAGACAGAATCCTAAGCAGGCCCTGTGCTGTCAGCTCAAAGCCCGACGTGGTGCATGAAACCACTGGAGATCATGATCTGAGCTGAAATCAAGAGTCTGATGCTTAACAGACTGAGCCACCCAGGCACCCCCTACTATATATCTACAGACTTGAGGGAACAATTTGAACTAATGTTAAAATTTAGACAGGTTTTTTTTTTTTAAGCATTAATAGTCTGACTATGGTCCTGAGCATGAAGTATGATGGTCATTCAGGGAATTACAGACTTTTCATATTTTGCTTGACTTCCTGTATATCTTCTTGCCTTTCTTTGCTGGATTTCCAAACACTTTTGTTTTACTCTTGATATCAAGCAGAAGGATAGTTGACTTTCATGTGTTGGCTGGTTTCCTTTGTCTCTGATGCTTGCATCATACCTTTTTTTTTGTATCAGAATCACCTAGAGTGCTATAAATAAAAGTAAAAATAATAATACTAATAAAAATTAAAAAAAATAAAAAAAACCTTAGCTCCTCAGGCTCATTGTAGTAAGATAGCTTTTGCATTTTTTTACCAGGTTCTCTAAGTGATTATGATACCAAACAAATTTTGGTAAAAAGTGCAGTAGGTCTTTTTGATAAGTTGGGCTGGGAAAATAAAATATCCACATGCAAAAAAATGAAGTTAAACTCTTACTTCACACCATATACAAAAATTAACTCAAAGCAGATCAAAAATCTAAATGTAAGGAAGGGCACAAATTTTAAGACTCTTAGAAGAAAACATAGGTATAAATCTTTGTGACTTTTTACTAGGCAATAGCTTCACAGATATGGCACCCAGAATAGAAACAGCCAAAGATAAAATAAATTGTAGTTCATCAAAATTAAAAACTATTGTGTTTTAAAGGACACCATGTAGGAAGTGAAAAAACATCCCACAGAATGGGAGAAAATATTTTCAAATCATGGATCTGATAAGGCCTAGTATTCATGATGTATAAAAAGCCTCTAACAGCTCAATAATCAAAAGACAACCCAATTTAAAAATGGATAAAGGGCTTGAATAGATATTTCTCCAAAAAAGATATATAAATAGTCAATAAGCACATGAAAAGATGATTGATATCATTAGCCATCAAGGAAATGTAAACTCAAAACCACAATGGTAATACCACCAAAAAAAAAAAAAAAGAATGGACATTACCAAGGATTGACAAAGATGTGGAGAAATTGGAACTTTTATACATTGCTAGTGAAGATGTAAAATAGTGAAGCTACTTTTGGAAAACCGCTTGTCAGTTCCTCAAAAGGTTAAAGATAGTTACCGTATGGCTCAGCAATTCCATTCCTAGATACATACCTATGAAATGAAAACCTATGTCCACAACTAAACCTGTATACAGAAGTTCATGGCAGCACTGTTCGTAATAGCTCAAAAGTGGAAACAACCCAATTGTCCATTAAGCGAAGAATGCACAAGCAAAATGTGTTATATCCAAACAATGGAATTATTTGGCTCTAAAAAGAAATTAAGCACTAGCGGATGCTACAACATGGATGTACCTTGAAAACATAAGTGAAAGAAGGCAGACACAAAAGTTCCCTATTGTAGGATTCTGTTTATATAAAGTCTGTAGTTGACAAATCCAAAGACATAAAAATTAGATTACTGGTTGTCAGGGGGCTCTGGAGAGGAGGCAATTATGAAATGGTTGCTAGTGAGTGTACAGTTTCATTTTGCAATAATGAAATTGTTCTGGAATTAAATAGTGGTGATGGTAAATATACATTATAAATGTACTAAACCCTACTAAATTGTGCACTATAAAAGATGAATTTTATGATATTTTAATTACATCTGAGTAAAACCAAAAACTTTGTAGGCTTATTTATTCCTTTCCCTTGTTTATAATTCATCCACAAGCTCTTCACAACTCTTTCAATTTCCAACTTCACACAACCATTGTGTTTATGTTACTTGTCCAGGCATTTGTTTCACTTAAGCTAGCTTAAGTTGTATCTGTTTACTTGTAATAAAAACAATACTCAGTAGATAAACATTATAAATTTTGTGGGATTAACATCCCATATTTAGATAAAATCTTCAAAGAATGACAAATGGGCCAACCAAGGAACTTACTCTTTTACTAGATTAGGGAATTTGGATGTTCTTTTCCAAAATGTTAAGATATATACTATTGATTGTGGTGCTGTCCCCTCATAACCTGTCTACTGAAAGTTCTTATAACAGCTCTTTTTATCCAGATCTTCATTGTTGTTCTTTGGACATTATATGTCTATTGTTTGTGAGAGGGGCTGTTGTTTGCATGAGGGCTACATTCAATACTGACTGGGAAGAATGAGCTAACAGAGACATGCTGTATTTGAAAATGGATGAAAAATTAGATGAGATTTTAGGTTCTTTCCCTTAGGAAAGGAGGTACTTCTTAATGTTTTTGTCATAGTTATTATATTGGGTCATTTTCGTTTTAGAAATTTTGTAGAATTACACATGTATGAATGATGATAGGCAATTAAATGATGGAGTGAAGATGGCACTTATTATTTTATCTGCTTAGTATCCTTTCCCCTTTTTCTCATAACAACACCTGGGATTTTTTTTCTGATGACACACCAATATGTCTATTTTTGTACATCTACTTGTTTGGGACTGAGAAAATCAACATTATCAAGGATGGATGGGTTAATCTTACCTAAATTAGTTTATCTAATTCCTATATTCCCACAAACCATGCAGTTGAGCATATGACCCAATTTTGGTCAGTGGCTTGGAGCATCAGAATGTATTGTCACAGTGAAGAAAGTTGTCCTTTTGCATGGGAATTATGTCACTGAAACGAATGTAAACCAGGAGATTTTAAAGTTGCTATCAATTACAGTCTGAGAATAAAGTCAACAGAGAAGAAAGAGAATTATGAGACACAGAAAGACTAGATACATGATAGTATTTGAGCTTCAAGATCCATCTGTGACTGAAATAATACCTCTCTGGCCACATCTTTTTTTTGGGGGGGTTGGGGTGGGGCGAGGAGTTTAAGGCAATGTTAGTTGGCTTCTTTGTCATGTACAACCAAACTATACTAATACAGAGAAGCAAAGCTATTCCTCTGATTTCGTTGTAAACCCAGCTGGTGGCATTTAAAGGTAAGGCCAAATATATTGGTATATATTGTTGAAAACAAATAAATCCATAGTGGTGATGATGTGGAAATGCAAATTAGTTGAAAGAAGTTAAGGATGTGGAATGGACTGGCTTGGTAGGGTGTTTTAGTGTTTGGGACAGGGACTGAATGAATATTGGTACCGTATTTGACAAATGGACACAAGAGAGAAAACAGTTGGTGAATAGTAGGTTGTATTTTAGATATTTTGAGATTCTAGTACCTGTTTCTTCTTCATTGTGTGATGTATTATCCTGTATACATGATTATAGACAATAGGCCATGGTCAGATTATGTAAAGTTTGGGATCAGTGACACCTGCATGTGAGCTGAAATTTAAGAAGTGGAAGAGGTTACCAATAAGCAGTGTATGGAACAGAGTTTTGCTGTATATGAACTATGTATTCTGCAGATAGAGCTAGTTTTACTTCTTTCCAACATAAATGCTTTTTTTTGTTTGTTTTTATTGGCTAATTGCCTTGACTAGAACCTCTAGTACCATAGTGTTAGGGGCTTTTTTTTTTTTTTTGCTGTTTAAAAAAAAATTTTTTTTTTGAGAGACAGAGTGGGGGAGGGGCAGAGAGAGAGAATCCCGTGCTGTCAGCACAGAGCCTGATGTGGGGCTCAATCCCATCAACCGTGAGAGCCTGACTTGAGCTGGTCAAGATCAGCTCACTGAACCACTCAGGAGTCCCTCTAGTACCACTTGAAATAGAAGGAGTAAGAGTAGACATTCTTGCGCCTAATTTCAGGGAAAAAGCATTTAGTTCTGCATTAATTTTGAGTTTTTCATAGACTCCCTTTGTCAGGCTGAGGAAGTTTCCCCACTATTTCTAGTGGGCTGTTACTATTCTTTTTTTTTTTTTTTTTTCATGAAGGGATATTGAATTTTGTCAAATGTTTTTTTCCTTGTGTCTATTCATGTGGCTTTTACTTTTATTCTATTAATATAATGAATTACATTAATTTATGTGAAATCAACTTTGCATTTCTGGGATAAATCCTACTTGGCCATGGTGTATAGATAATTTTCCATATTTTGCTGGATTCAGTTTTTTAGTGGTGAAGTTTACATCTATACTCATAAGAAATGCTGGCCTGTAGTTCACTTTAATTCTGATGTTTGTCTCATTTTAGTATCATAGTAGTACTGGCTTCATAGAATGAGTTGGGAATTGTTCCCTTTTTTTCTATTTTTTGGAAGAATTTGTGAAGTATTTTTTTTTTTTTATTTCTTCTTTAAACCTTTATTAGAATTCACCACTGGACCCATCTGGGCCTGACTTCTTTGTAGGAAGTTCTTAATTTCCAATCTAACCACTACATGTGTTAGGTCTATTCAGATTTTCTATTTCTTCTTGAATCAGTATTGGCAGTTTCTGTGTTTTTAGGAATTTGCCCATTTCATCTAGATTATATGAGTTGTTGGCATATAATTGTTCATAGCCTTTATATTCTTATTAATTTTTGCAAAGGTCAGTAGTGATGTCTTCCCTTTTATTCCTGATTTTAATAATTTCTCTTCTCTTTTTTCATGGTATGTCTGTATAAAATCTGTCAAATTTGTTGATATTTTTAAGTAGTTCACTTTTGATTTCCCTGATTTTCTCTAGTGTTTTTCTATTTTTTCTTTCATTAATCCTGCGTTACTCTTTATACTCCTTGACTCATGTTTTCTCTCTTCTCCCTAGGACATGAGTGGAATCATGAAATGGTGCGTATGGGTGACCAGGAGTTGTACTTTTGTGTTCTGAAGAAAGGTTTGTAGCCATAAGAGTGATCTGATGGTCAATCAGAATGAAAAATCTTCCAAATCAGGGGAATTTGGATGTAGTATTTTTTAAATTCCTGGTCATAGACAAGGATTTAAGTGTTCCTTATCTATTGAAAATAGACGAGATTCTATGCTAGTGAATTCAGTGGCTGGAGGTCACAGAGGTAGGGCCAGTAAGGGTAATAAGGATCAGGGATTTCACTATTAGAGTCCTGTGACTTCACTTTGTCCTTGCTCTTCTTCCTGTACTCCACAGGTGCTTGTCCTATCACATGGAGGGCTTCATCAAGTCCTAAAATAGGTTATAAGGGCAGTTCCTTTATAGTTACTTTGCTTACATGGGAATATAAAAGATTAGGTCATTTGGGGAGCCTGGGTGGCTCAGTTGGTTAAGCGTCCAACTTTGGCTCAGGTCATGATCTCACGGCTTGTGGTTTGAGCCCCACATTGGGCTCTGTGCTGACAGCTCAGAGCCTGGAGCCTGCTTCGGATTCTGTCTCTGTCTCTCTCTGCCCCTCCTCTGCTCATGTTCTGTCTGTCTCTCTCCCAAAAATAAATAAGCATTAAAAATTTTTTTAAATAAAAGATTAGGTCATTTTACAAGGTTCTCTTTAGATTTCCAAAAACAAACATGAGCCCCAGGGCTAGTGACTTTGACCTTACAGATATAATTAATTTTTTCCCATTCACACACATTAGAAGCTTCTATGGGAAAGTGTATTTCTTGTGGCTTAAGTTGCCAACCCACCTGACAGCATTAAGTTCCTTACAAACACATGAAATACTAACCTTTGTAGTTTGGTGGTCATACTTCTCCTTTACCAAGGGTTTTTAACTTTTTTCAGAACACCGGAAATCTCCAATGTTATTTGTGGGTCATACCACTGGGGTTCAGGCTTTGGACTAAGGCACAAGTTCACAGGCTCTCAAAAAGAGACCTATGGATCTCACATCATAGATAGGATCCTCAGCCTCACTACTGATCTATCTGCCTGGGAGCACACATCTATGAACTCTCCATGAAAGACCCACCGTGATGAATTTCCGACATATTGCATACCTTTTTTAGAGGTAGCTAAGGCTTTTTCTATACATTATTTCATCAAATTTTCTATTATGTCCACAAGGTATCAAGAAAAGGGTTAATTATTCCATTTTTAGAAGAAGAAACTGTTTCTTTGAGATGAAAACCTTCCCAAGGTCACACAGAAGGCAAATGGGAAGGGAGATATGAGCACATTGCTTCTGGCTCCAGCATCAGGATTCTCCCTTCCCCCCCAGGTCAGGCTTCTGAGGGAGGAGGGATCAAGTGCATCAGTGGCATGGAAGGAGAGAGGAAGGCAGCTGTGTTGTTAGGATACAAGGAAAGAGATACAGGAACAACATTTTTTTGTCATGCCTAGGAGTGAGATCTGGACACTAAGGAAGCCAAAAACTGTTTCAAGAAGACTGAAGAGTTCCTTCCATGCTCCAGATCTGAGGGCAGTGCTGCACATACATAGAGGTGAGGAGAGCCAGGACAGGAGGGTGGGTATGGGAACCCTGTGGTTTCAGGGACTTAACTGGGAGCTGGTATAGTTTCAAAGAGAGGATAGAAAGGAGGACGGTTTTCAGAGAAGGAGGGATATTGCTTTAGGAGATGTGGTTATATCTAAGGGGGAATAGCTAGGTGTCCAGTTCATCATCTCAATTACCAGTTTATGGTCTACCAGGGCTCCCGTCTGCTGGCCCTTCTTTGGAGAAGAGATAGGTATTGGTGCTTAATCATTTGCTTCTAATCAACATCATTGAATCTTTTATCATTTCAGAGCTAACACATGTCCAGTGCTACTGGGGTAAGAAGTTACTGGTTCTTCAAATCCCTGGGTTCTGATCTCCTTTCAGAAATTTGTGATTTCAGGGCACCTGGGTGGCTCAGTCAGTTAAGCGTCCAACTCTTAATCTCAGCTCAGGTCTTGATCTCAGGGTCGTGAGTTCAAGTCCCATGTTGGGCTCTGTGCTGGGTGTGAAGCTTACGTTAAAGAATTTTTTTGTGATTTCAGAGATCTCATGATCTTAGCCCCATGTGTTTATATATATTATATATGTGTATAATATATATAATATTATATATTTCTCTCTATATATTTAGTATAATATATATATTATATATTTCTCTCTCTCTCTCTATATATATATATAAATACATTTCTCCAGTGTTTTACCCCCTTCCCCAACCCATAATACAAGCTCTGCCTGGTCTCTTCCCATGGTCCCTCTTCACTAGATAAACCTATCTCGTACATCTTACCTGATCTTATAATTTTTTTTCCCTACAGTGGACATCACACTGAATCCAATCAACCTAAATTTAAACCTTGTCCTTTCAGAAGATCAGAGACAAGTAATGCCTATGCCAATTTGGCCTGTTAAATCTTATAATTATGGTATCTTGGGCTCCCAAAACTTCTCTTCAGGGAAACATTACTGGGAAATAGATGTGTCCAAGAAGACTGCTTGGATCCTAGGAGTATACTGTAGAACATGTTTCCGTAATATAAAATATGCTGTTAGACAAGGTACAGATTATCAAAATGTCTTCTCCAGATACAAACCTCAATTTGGCTACTGGGTTATTGGGTTACAGAATAAATTTGAGTATAAAGCCTTTGAGGAGTCTTACACATCTGATCCCAAGGTCTTGACTCTTTCCATGGCTGTTCCTCCCTGTCATGTTGGGGTTTTCCTAGACTATGAAGCAGGCATTGTCTCATTTTTCAATGTCACAAACCATGGATCACTCATCTACAAATTTTCTAAATGTTGCTTTTCTCAGACTGCTTATCCATATTTTAATCCTTTGAACTGTCCAGGCCCCATCACCCTGTGCCCACCGAGCTCCTGAACCTTCTTAGTCTCTCATCCACTTCTGTGTGGCACCTCTTGTCCTGGGCTCATCTATACCTGAGCTTACCCGCTTCCATCCTTTCTCCTTTTATTTTAGAATGTCTTTGTGCATGCTTTTCTGCATGTATGTAAAATGAATGTGCACTTTTTACCTTTTTGTTTCTCATTTAATTCAACTACCTTTATAGTTTTGTTATTGTTGTACTTTAGTAGTTGTTCTGTGGTTTAAGCCTATGTCAGTACCTTGATATTTTTTTTCACAGATTATTGAGGCTCTGTTCATTGTTTTCATATTGGATAATTTGTATTAATCTACTTTGAAGTTCACTTAGTCTTTCTTTTGTGATCCTGAATTTCTCTTAAGCCAGTCCTACATTATTTTTTGAGTGATTGTGGCTTTTAGTTTCAGAATTTCAATTAACAAAACTATTTTTATTTGTCTTTTGACATTTTCTATTTGCTCATTAGTATAACCATATTTTCTTTCATAACCTTAACCTTAGATTTGAGGGCTGCTGTTAAGTCCTTATCTTTTTTTGTTGTAAATCCTTGTAAATATGATATCTGGATTATCTTGGAGTTGATCTCTATTGATTGCTTTTGCTCTTGAGTATGGACCGTGTTTTCTATTTTCTTTGTATGTTAAACAATTTTAACATGTACCTAAAATTCCCCCAGGGGAATTGTGAATGGGATGTAAAGACTCTGGATTCTGTTAATTTTTCTGAAGAATATTTTTTTCTCCAGGTAGTTAACTTGGTTGAACTCAAATCCTAAATTCTCCCCTGCATTTTGCAGCAGGTGAAATCTCTAGTCAGTTCTTGTAGCTCTATCTGGGCTACTTGGTGTCTGTCTCAAACATGTGTAGTTCTGATTGTTGCTGAGTGTGTACGTACAGTTTGGGATTTCCTTCTCTGGATCTCTCTTTCACAGACATTCTTTTGCCATTTTTCAGCTGCAGGTACATCCTCAAATTATTCTTCTTGCTCTTCAAGTTAATAAGTCTGTATGTTGCTGAGTTTTAATGTCCTACTTACTACTAATTGAGGTTTGCTTTCAAATAAAAACCCACAAAACCAGGAAACTCCTCCAGTAGTATTCCCTTCTTCCCATGGTCGATTACACTGTAGATTCTAGTGTTTTGTCACTCTCTAGTGCCTTCATGTTTTTTGTTTTGTTCTTACAATTGTTCAAGTTTCATAATGTTGACGTATAGGTAACGGGTACTGTTTTGTTAGAATAATACCTCTGTTTGTGGAAACAGAACAAGTTTTGTTTGTCCTGGGTATCCTAAGCTATAAGTTCAATTGTTGAATTTTAGTATTTTTTTTCTTTTTTATACAAACTTCCAGATTTTGTTCAAAGTGGTTATACCATTTTGCATTCCCACATATTTCAGAAAGGGAATAATGGGATGGAGTAGGATGGTTAATGAAGACATAGTAGGAATAGATGTGTTTTTAGTTATATCTGGTTAAAACTGGAGGGGACTGGAGAGCTCAGAGTCTCGCTGTGTGATGAGTGCAGCATAGTGGTATTGATTGCAGTGTTCACAAGAAATGAGCTTCCTCACCCAAGGACCTCTTCTCTACCCAGTACTTCTTCCTTTGCCAATCCTTGCACAGATCCAACATCCATGGTTTTACTCCTCTTCATCTGAATCTCTGAAATGACCCCACATCCATGGTCAGTATCTTGGGACATTCTTAGGAAACATTAGCTTTGCAGCTGAGAGAAATCAGTGGGGAAGTCAGGTCCTGTCAAGATACCTGAAAACTTGGGCAAGCAGAACATCTGAATTTACTATGCTTCTCTCACCAAACATATTTTCTCACCAGAGCGGAGTACGTGTCTATGTTCCACATTCCAGCTTATTATCTTCTGAGTTACCGGGAAAAAGAAATCTTTCTTAGGGCTCTGTATTTCCCCTCCAGTCATTACATCTCCTGCTTGCAGAGGAATCTAATGAAATATCTCCCCCTTTGGCCCGTGGATTTTTAATACTTTTTGCATTTGAGAAAATCTTAGGGTAAATAAAGCAAAACTTAACGTGGTTAAAGTATATCGGTGGAAACAGATAAAACACCAATCCACGTAAACTGTAGGAAGAAAGAGATGTGAAAAATTGATTAAAATTTGTCAAATGTGGAAACAAACCCAGAGCCCATCAATGGATGAATGGATAAAAAAGATGTGAGATATATGCAATGGAATACTACTCAGCCATAAAAAAAGAATGCAATCTTGACATTCAACAACACAGATGGGCCTTGAGGGTGTAATGCTAAGTGAATTTAGACAGAGAAAGACAAATACCATATGTTTTCACTTATATGTGTAATCTAAAAAACAAAACAAGCAAATGAAACAAAATTCATAGATACAGAGATCAGATTGGTGGTTGCTAGAGATGGGGGTTTGGAGGTGGGCAAAATGGATGAAGGGGATCAAGAGGTAAAGACTTCCACTTATAAAATAACTCATGTAACATACAGTCTGATGACTATAGCAAATAATACTGTGTTGCAAATTTGAAAGTTGCTACAAAAGTAAATCTTAAATGTTCTCATCACAGGAAAGAAAACATTTTCTTGATTCCCTATGGTGATAGATAGGAACTTGATTTATTGTGGTGAACATTTCACAATGTGTACAAATGTTGAAACCTTATGTTGTACACCTAAACTAATATAATGTATGTCAATTATACTTCAATAAAAAATGATCAAAGGGGAATCCAATATATGTTATTGATACCAGAAGAGTAACCGAATTCTATGATGTGGCAGCAACTGTGTTCAGAGCAAGAACAGTGTATAGAAGCATGATTTATCATCAAAATGTTCCATTCAATTAAAAATATTTTTAAAATTATATATCTGTGTATCTATTTATCATTCTTTATATGAAATGACTTCTAATAGATCTGAGGCAATAAGCAACAAAATAGGGAAAGTCCCTGCCTAACCTCATGAAACTTGAAGTTGGGGGTGGCCACTGATATTGCCACTGATAATATCAGTAATACAGTAGGTTTCCTGCTGCATTTCTCTCTGTTGCTTTGCACTTTTGCATATTAAATTAAATTTTTTTAATGTTTTATTTTTTTTGATAGAGAAACAGAGCACAAGCCGGGGAGGGGCAGAGAGAGAGAGAGAGAGAGAGAGAGAGAGAGAGAGAATCCAAAGCAGGCTCCAGGTTTTGAGCTGTCAGCATAGAGCCTGATGCCAGGCTCAAAGTCACAGACCATGAGATCATGGCCCAAGCTGAAGTCTGATGCTTAACTGACTGAGCCACCCGGGCTCCCCTAATTTTTTAATGTTTATTTTTGAGAGACATTGAGAGACAGAGCACAAGCAGGGCAGGGGCAGAGAGAGAGAGGGAGACACAGAATCCGAAGCGGGCTCCAGGCTCCGAGCTGTCAGCACAGAGCCCAATGCCTGGCTCAAACCCATGAACCTTGAAATCAGCACTCACCTGACTGATCCACCCAGGCGCCCTGCATATTCATTTTCTAACTCAAGGTATAGTGGCTGAGTCCTCACCTCCAGGAGTAACCTTGTTTCAGCAAGGACTGCCAGAGAGAAATTCAAGCAAAGGAAGCCCTAGATAAAGAACTTATGGCATCTCTGTGGGCCATGGCCCAGGACTCTGGACCAGTTGTGCACTGAGTGCAACAGAAGAGAGAGAGAGAGGCCTGGTTTTGCTCAGGGATGCAAAAGATGCTATGAGGAAGACAGTAGGGTAAAGTCAGAAAGTTCTTTGAAGCTTAACAATTTAACGCCTGTCAGTATTAATCATGTAGGATTTCTGCAGTGCTCTCCACATAAATTCCTAATACCCTGTCCCCGGGTCTGGGAACCTTAATGGTATGACAGTCAGTCCCTCTACAGCTCCTTTGGTGTTTTCTAGTCCTACAAGTTTTCCAAATTCAAACTCCGAGATCTCCAGCAGCTCACACACACAAAATTACTAACTTTGCTCATCCTTCTCCTTGGGTCATTGCTGCCACCCAGAAACTGAGCTCACCTGGGAGATCAGCCAGAGCACATAGGAAGGATTTCCATAAGGGGCATCTTGACGACTGAATAAAACAAAATGAGATGCTTGTTTGGTGTTAAATAATATGAAAGGACATCAGAAGAAGGGGCATGTTAACAATATCCTAAGACCCATGAGAAAAGAGAGAGTAGGAAAGCTTCTTTATTTTAACTACCTTTCCTCCTGTGAATGACAGCTACATTCCAGACTGACTCATTCAGACTGCAGATCCCATCAAAACTCCTATTTTATTTTATTTTATTTTATTTTATTTTTTTTACAGTGACTTCCTCTTATCTGAGCAGGTCTTTTGGGATTAAAGTTGACTTTTTAAACATTATCAGGGGCACCTGATGGCTCAGTCAGCTAAGCGTCTGACTTCAGCTCAGGTCATGATCTCATTGTTCCTGGGTTCGAGCCTTCTGTCTGCCTCTGCCTCTGTGCTGACAGTTCAGAGCCTGGAGCCTGCTTCAGATTCTGTATCTCCCTCTCTCTCTGCCCCTCCTCCGCTTGCACTCTGTCTCTCTCTCCTTTAAAAATAAACAAACAAAAAAAATGTTAAACATTATCACCCTTACAACACCCTCCTTGTACAGTTGGCTCTCCTACATCACTGTTTGGCATGCATTCTTTGAAACTGCACAGCTCCCCTGTTTTGTTATCATCGTCATTATCACACTTCACCAATGCCACTTGACATAGAATTTTAGAATTGTTAGGGTTCTCCAGAGAAACAGAACCAATATGAAGGAGATTTATCATGAGGAATCGGCTCACATGATTATTTGGGGCTGAGAAGTTCCAGGATCTGGTGGCTGCGAAGTGGAGACCTAGGAAAGCTGGTGGCGTAATTCAGTCCGAGACCAAAGGCTTGAGAACTGGGGTGGGTAATGGTGTAAATTCCAGTCCAAGGACAGGAGAGGACCTGTATCCCGGCTCAAGCAGGCAGGCAGGCAATAAAAGGGATGAATCCCTTTTTCTTCTCAGGCCCCGCAACAAATTCAATGATGCCCAACAACACTGGTGAAGACAACCTGAGTGGACAGATTTGAATGATAATCTCATCTAGAAACAACCACTTCCCAGACAGACCCAGAAATGTTTAATCTGGGCACCTCGGGGCCAGTCGAGTTGACACATGACATTAACCTTCACGATTATTTTCCTGCTTCGTTTTTATTATGCTAGGATTTTAGAGATTATATGCTGAAAAGTATTAGATGCGTTGCCCAACGTGACACTTGAAACAGCTCCATCTTCCCAGCCTCCGTAGAAAAAGCGTCATTTTTGGCCGTCTTGAATCCAAAATCTGAAGGTCAGCTTCGCTGTGCTACCACTCTGTGACAGCCCCTGACTGACCACCTGAGTGAGGTAACGCCAGATTTGCACAGTCCTGCCCTCTCACACGCCGATGAGGACACACACCGGTCAGATTCACAGACCCCAGCGGGGGGATGCGGAACTGTAGACAGCCTGCCCATGTGGCCGCCCCAGGCCAGCCTCAAGTGCGGGGCCTCCTTGTGGAAAAGGAGGAATTTTATTCCCTCCCCATGACAGCTCATTTGTAGCGGAAAAAGGCAAGGCGGGTGTGTGCGAAGTTACACTGCTCGGGTAAGCCTCCTTCTCCAAAGGCCGCCTTAACCCTGGTAAAGCACGGGAGCAGCAGGAGCGCAATCCCGGGCCCATCCGGCCGGCCGCGGCTCGGAAACCTGGTCATTTTCCTGGGGGGCGGGCGGGGGGGGGTCCTATGCGGAGGCCTCCCATTGGTCGGTGGCCTCTCCTCCTGTCCTGCCTTCCCCCAAGAATTCAACTTCCGTTTTCACTTTGCTCCTCCGGGTCTCAGCGGAGATTAGCGCCTGGTTTGGGGACAGGATCCTGACCACGTCTGCCTCTACTCTTTTTCGGGGAGGCACGACTTCTCCCCTGGTGTCGGAAGCTGTGTGCAGTAGTTTGCGGAGGGCAGCGGTGGGGAGAAGAACCGAATTTTGGGGTGAGTCTAACGTGGGGTCTCGCAGCTGCTGTGAAGGGCGGGGCAACGCCCAGCTTGCAGCCTTCCTGCTGAGAGTGCCGAGTAGGGGTGCAAGTCGGGGGAGGGGGTGTGGGGGGCGGGGAGGGTGGGGAAGGCCGGCTGGAGGAGGCGCAGTCCTCAAAGAAGGGAGCTGTGAAGACTGGAATGGAAGGGCTTTTTGTTCTTTCTTGGAAGGAACCTTCATTTCTCCCAGCAAAGTCTACCCTGGAGATTCTCCTTCCCATTCTGCAAGTGTGAATTGCACCTTGCTGAGGACAAGCCAGAATCCTCCATTTTTCAGAGGTAGAAAGTTCCTGCTCTCCACAGCAAGACCGAAGGCAGAAGGATCTTTGAATCCTAACGTTTGAATGCCTATCGCCTAACAATAAAGTATTTCTGCATGACTCTAGATAAATTTTCACTACCTTGGCCTGTCTGTGCCTAGGAGCTTGGTGGGGTGATAACCGGCAGGACCTGCAGCCTTCATCTGTGAACTCGTCTAGAAGGTCCTTGAGAATGACCAACCTTACTCATCCTTCTCCCAGGCCATATCTGCCTCGGAAACAGGTTGCCGGAGAGATCAGGAGTGAGGGGAGCATTCTCCAGACGCGGGGTCTTTTCTAACTTTTAATAAACAAAATGAGTTTGATTGTTGTTAACGATGTAAAAAGATGTGGGAAGAAGTATGTTACAGAATCCTGAGAGCCAGGAGGGAAGGCAGTTTACAGCAGGGGAGCCTCTGTTTACTCCACCCCATTCCCATAGGAGGTACAGCTGCATCCCCCTTACAGCGGGATGGGGACACCCGTCACGTCAGATCTCTTCTCCCACCCTGCCTGACTTTACTTCATCTGACAAACGTCACTTTATCAAAGCTGATTTTGGAGGTTATTACCTCTGCTACATATTCCTTGTGCCCCTCTCAGCCACTGGTCAGTGACTGGCACCTGACTTCTGAACTCAAATAGTATACCTCTTGTCATGCCAATGATCACAGGGTTTTAGAATCGATTTGTTTACTTTTCTGCTTCCTTTTTCATTTTGCTAGTTTTATAAGGAGTTCATATTAAATATATTAGATGACTACCTGGCAAATGAAACAGCACAATTTTCTTTTCCCATTCTACTTAGGCAAAGTGACTCTTTCCCATATATGTCCATAACTCGTGGCTTCATCATACTTAGAGAAACAGTTTGGTTTAGTCACAAAAGAATCAAATTTTGTGTGTATCTTTACTGTTTGGACTTTTACATAGTTAATTGTCTTTTTATGTCCTTTTGCTTGTCCTTAGCTCTCGCCTCTGGAACATGTCGAGTTTGCATTCTCACGAGCTCAGATGTATGGAGAAGACCCATGAGTAGGGTCCTGACACCTGTGGCAGCCAGATGACCTGGGAGTTCTGTCAGGCAGATACCACTCATGTTCCCGTATCTATCTCCCAGATTGCCACAGAGCCCTTGGGTCACGGCTTAAGTAGCAGTGAGCTCCTCCCTCATGTATGGCAACTCCAGCCCCTTTGCCCATTCCTCCTCCTGTGTCAGTGGTGACAGCAGCTGCTTTGTCATTAGCTCTTTATAGCCCTAGTGTGAAAATAAACCCCACAGCCCTACAGCGGGATGCATTCGCTGTTGCTCCCTCCCGTAGAAGGCTCTTGATGCTTCTCTGCACTGGTTGTATCTTGAATGGGATGAGGCCTCACTCCATGTTCATAACATAGTTTGGCTAGATATTATCATGTAATAGGGGTAGATTTTATTGTGTAATAGGTACACATAATATAATATCTACCTCTGATAAGATACCTACCTCTGATCTTCCTGTTTGTCAGAACCTCATCTGACCCATGGTCTCTCCAGCTGGGGGCTTACTTCATATGGTCTTTGAACTATTTTCAGTATCTTTACCATTAGCTGGATTATATTTGCAGTGCATGGCTGCCTTATTCTCATCAGGTTTCCTTTATGCATGATGAACGTGGCATGAGTGGACAGTTTTAGTAGATTTAAATTGATCTCCATGCTGCCTTCATAGCTTTCCCTTCCCTTGTGTGGAGCAAAGGGAAACCTTATCGGTTGTCTCATATTGGAGATCGTTCTTTACCATCAAACCTTGGCAGCCATCAAAACCTTAATCATTACTGAGATCTTCCCTTTCTCTGTTTTTTGCCACATACCCCTGTTTGCCTGGAGCTCCTGACAGAACCCCTGAATCTAGACTGTGGCCACAGGGCCATCAGAGAATGAGTGTCATTGTGCTACCACTGTGTGACACCCACCAGCTGCAGTTGTGGTGACTGACCACTGGCGGTAGTTTCCACTTTGGGTCACCATTTCCATCCATGCAACCTGACAAGACGCAAACCTCCAGCTTCATTTAGCTTATCTGGGGGCTAGAGGACAGGAGACACAGCATGCTGGCATGGCTGCTTCAGGTAAGCCATCAGTGATGGCCCTTACAGTGATACAGGAGGTATTTTAGTCCTGGTATCTCAGCTTCTTAAGAAACCAGACTAGGTAGATGTGGGTGAACCTGCCATCCATAAGCCTAGCGCTACAAAGGGCTGATTACCTGGTGAAATCCCATGAGTACAGCTTCCAGGGGCCTAAACAAGACCTATTTGGCCCTAAGAGTCACAATCCGCTTGTGAAAAGCGAGTCTTTGCTTACCAGCCGGCATTTAAGGTCTGTATCAAGTCTTCCTAGTCCCAATGCACTTTACACATCAAGCCATTTTTGCTGTTAATATTGTGGCCTTGCAAGACAGCTGACCTTCCACTTCATTGTAACCTGGTAGGTTTCCCAGAAAAACGAACAAGAAACTACCCGCCAGAAGAGTAAACCAGTGTTACCTTTACCAGAAGAAAGATCCCAAGCCTGATGTTAACCTCTTGTTCCCAACTCCCAACCCTATCCTTTTACCTCATCTTATCTCTCACTCTTATCTGCTGCCCTCCGTTTCCTTCATCAACTTGTCCCTTGAGCTATCATCCTCCTTCTCCGAGTTGCTGTGTGGGCATCCCACCTGACCTTCCCAGTTCCACACTGGATCCACCTAATCTGTCACACAGCCTGAGTGCAGAGCTAAATATGCTCCTACTCATCTCTGATGAGAAAACCTTGATAATGTCTCCCTGCTCTTGGAAGAGATTCCCTAAACGTTGTGTAATTTGGGGAGTGTTCTGTTTGATGGCCACTGAAGGCTCATGTGATGTCAAAGGCCCAGCAATTTTCTGCACCCCAGCCACACTGACCTTTTAAAACTCATACAAGGTGACATGTTTTCTGTGACCAGATCACTTCCTCTACCCAGTACATTGTGTCCCCTGTCTCATCCCATCTTTCCTTCATTTTCTTCAGCTTTCAATTCAACCCTTCTGTTTTCAAGTTGGAATTCTTGGATAACCCTTTATTTACCCCATTATTTGTTTTCCCAACAGTATGTGCATCTCTCTAGTAGTGTTTTCCACATCTTCTTGCACATGCTGTGTATGTGTGTGTGTGTGTGTGTGTGTGTGTGTATGTGTGTGTGGTCTATTACTTAATTTATGAATGCCAAGTCCATAGTGGTTTAAACCCTCTGTTTTTAAAAATTTTAGTTCCAATATGGTTCACGTATAGTGTTATATTAGTTTCAGGTGTACAATATAGTGATTCAGCGCTTCATATGACACATTATGCTCATCACAGCAAGTGCCCTCCTTAATCTTCCTTGCCTATTTAACCCATCCCCCACTCATATCCCCTCTGGTAACCATCAGTTTGTTCTCTATAGTTAAGAGTCTGTTTCTTGATTTCTCTCTCTCTCTCTCTCTCTCTCTCTCTCAGTCTTTCTCTCTCTCTCTTTCTCTCCCCCCCCCCTTGCTCGTTTGGGTTTAAACCCTCTGTTTAGACTTATTTTGGTGTTTATGGGTATTAGTCAAGTTGCTGGCATTTAATTCATCATTAATGATAATTAATTGAATAAACTTGCCCAATATTTTGAGACTTCTTTGTCAAGACTAACATTTCATCTGTGTTTCTATTTTTTTTTTTTCAGGTATTTGACTTATATGATCCTATGAGTATATACCATCTCCCCTACTGTCCCCCTACATACACACCTTTAGGTTCCTGTTAATGTCCCTGGTTTATTTCCTGGCCACGCTGAAATCTCACTGGTTATAAACACTGGACTTCCCAGAACCTCTCAGCTGGTCTGGATCTCTTCATCCCCACACCTTCCATTGTTCTGGGTGTTAATTGGGTCCTTTTGTTTGCCTTTGATTAGCTCATTGGGATAGGGGACAGACCTCTGTAGGAGGGCTTTGAATACGTTAAGTTGATCCCAACTCTGTATTGGAGATAAATGACCTTTGTAAGTCACTTACCACCTCTGTTCACACATCTGATGAAGGGTTTGCTTTTACCGTGTACACAAACATACTGTCATATATTATGCCATGATAAGAGAAATCATTGCAAACTTCTCGTAAGTGATGTCAATGGTTACACTGTAAGTTAGAGCAGGACTTTTTGATAAGAGAACTTGTTGAGAGTTTACTGAAGTGTAAGAGTGAGTCATATCGATGTCAGGGGCAGTATCCATGCTGAGTGAAAGACAGGTATAAAAACCCAAAGGCATATGTGGATGGGTGCTTTTTACAGTGGGGCTGTGTTTTGGAGATGGCAAAGAAAAAGCAAGAGAGATGGTAGGTCACACAAGGGTCTTGGTAGAGGAGGCCTCAGGTCATCTTTTTGTTTAGTAAAATAAAAGGAAAATAATAGTCGTCGCAGATAAAGATGGGATTTTTCCTGTCACATGAACCAGGAGTAATGCACTTGAAATTATTAAGAAAAGTCCTGTTTACCAGGTCCCCATGCTCCTTTCTTGTTTCTCCACCTTCTCTTTCTTGTCCTTCGATATTATGATTTTGGCCTGTCCTCGATTTCTGCGCAATTAGTGTAATTTTATTCCTACCTTTCTTATTCTGCCCCCTTTTAACCTTCCCTATCATGCAGGGATCTGTGAGCAAGAAGAGCCACAGAAGTCAGGACAGGGAGCAGCTGCTATGGCTTCTGAACTCCTGAAATGCTTACAGGAGGAAGTGACCTGCCCCATCTGCCTGGACATCCTGACACAGCCCCTGAGCCTAGACTGTGGCCACAGCTTCTGCCAGGCCTGCATCACTGCAAAGACCAAGGAGTCCACGACAAACCAAGGAGGGGAGAGCAGATGCCCTGTGTGCCGAATCAGGTACTGTACTGGGGAGCTGCGGCCTAACTGGCATGTGGCCAACATAGTGGAGAGGCTCAGAGAGGTCAAGGTGAGCCCCGAGGAGGGGCAGAAGATAAATCTCTGTGAGCGCCATGAAGAGAAACTCCTGCTTTTCTGTAAGACGGATGGGAAGATCATTTGCTGGCTTTGCGAACGGTCTCAGGAGCACCGTGGTCACCACACGGTCCTCGTGGAGGAAATTGCCCAGGACTACCAGGTAAGAGACCAGGATGGAGGAAATACAGGGCAGAAAACGATACTTGATGAAAACGATACTTGATGAGCAATCTCCACTTTGTATTCAACTTGCATTCCCTTGTCACCATAGACCCGAAGGCTGTGCCCAAGCCTGTGATTTTGTCTTTCTATTCTCACCTTCTAAGACCTGAAAGACAGTTTTTTTGTTTGTTTGTTTGTTTGTTTGTTTTTGTTTTTTGCCTAAAGAACATTTTTGGCCATTCCATTCAATTACAACTTTTTGTAACCCTACCACACAGGTTTAACCAAAAGTAGATACTTTTGTACCTTGTGCTAGATGGGTGGAGATTCCGTGCCCAAGAGAGGCTCTCATCACTCCTTTGAACAGTAGGGTAGATTGAGATGTAATTTCTTTCCTGGCTGCAGGATTCAGCTTGTTCTTCTGGTACAAAGAGAATCAGTCACTCTCTTTTGACAAGGGGATGGTGATGTCTATCACCTGAGTCTTAAAGAACACATTCACCACCACCTCAAGTTTTCTTCCAAGTCATGGATTCTAATTGCTATTTTCACCGGTTCTGTAAACTCTTGTCTCTTTGGAGATCAGCCTGATTTTTCCCCTCATTTATACCCTATGCTAATGCTGAGGAATCTCATAGCTTGACTATGGTGTGATTCCTGTCTCATAGAAGAAGCTCCAGGAAGCTCTATGGAAGCTGAGGGAAGACCAGCAGGAAGCTAGGATGTTGGAAGCTGGTATCGGAGAAGAGAGAACTTCCTGGAAGGTAGGAGATGTTTCCTGAGGGAGTTTGACAAAAATCTAGACAGGACCTTGGGCCTTACTAACAAAGAGCCTCCTTCCTTTTTGTTCCCTGATAGTTTCTATGTCCAAAAGTCATTTGATTGGTCCTCTTCTTTATCCTTTCTCTGATAAGGGTTGGGGCTGAGAAGTGAACCTATTATAAATGAACACAGATGTTTAGAAGCAGGTATTCACATAGAAGATGGCTAGTGAATTCTGTGCTACATTCCTGTTGTGATTTTGAGTCTTTGATCTTTCTAGGGGAAGACATTTAGCAATGACTCATGGTTCTGTCAGCACCGTTCAGTTTTCAGCCAAGGGTGAAGGGGTGGGGGTCAAGAATAATATGAGGAGACTTGGTTGTCCTGGACAGCTGTGTGAAAGCTAAGCCACACCCGGGGATCCCATTGGGGCTCAGGGTTAGCCTCAATAATGCAAACTTGAGGCCATTATTTTGGAATGTGATGGAGAAAAGATGATAGGAAAAGTCAGCTTTCCCAAGAATTGCTCCCTGGCTTCTATTTCATTTCCCTGTGAGAACTTTCCAAAGAAAGGAGTTCTTTCTGGTTCCTAGTCTCGGCCTGATAGCCCAGGTACCTCTCTCTCTTTCTCATTCCTGAAGAAACAAATGCAAACTGAGAGACAAAGTATCCAGGCACAGTTTAAAAAACTGAAGGACATCCTGGAGTATGAGGAGCTGAGGGAGCTGCAGAATTTGGAAAACGAGGAGAAAGCTGTTCTAGGCAGGCTGGCTGAAGCTGGGGATGAACTGGCCCAGCACAGCCAGCTGTTGACCGACCTCATCTCAGATCTGGAACATCGGCTCCAGGGGTCAACGATGGACATGCTGCAGGTAAGACTCGGGAAGAAGCGCCAGCACCTGAGATTTGAGAAAAATGAAGACCAAGTTTCCTTCTCTCCCGTGTTGCTTTGCTCTTCCTGGTGGTGACTCTAAGGTTCCTTTGGCCCTGCAGAGTACCCCTTTCCTGCATCTCTGTCAGAGCTTATAGGAATAAATAGCAAGGAACAATTGCATATTTATTTATCAAGTGCAGTGCAGAAATCTCACTGTGGAGAGAATTTGCTTTGTATCCAGGGATAGTCTATGGGCCTCTGTTATCTGTGATCTAGTGCTAAGGACTTATCTGGTACCTCTTCCCGATTCAGCTTGGTCACAGACAAATGAACTTCACATCCTGAGACTTGTTCTTCCCTCATAGAATGAACTAAGATTTTTCTTCTCCCTCCTTTTCTAGTTTCTGAAAAACAAACAAACAAAAAGTAGGTGGTGAAGGACTAGTATTATTTATTCTTAAAACATTCAATAGAATTCACCCAGTGAAGCCATCTCATTCTGGGCTTTTCTTTTGTAAAAGACTTAAAATAATATTTAAAAATATGTATTAGGTTTATTTACATTTTGTTGAAGTTCTTAAGTCAGCTTTTGTAATATATGTCTTTGTAGGGATCATTCCACTCTAAGTTGCCTGATATATAGACATAAAGGTGGTCATAATAATCACTTATAATACCTCTAGCTTTTCCAACACTCACAGTAATGTCCCCTCTTTGATTCCTGATTTTGGTGGTGTGCTTTTTTCTTTTTCTTTCTTTCTTCTTCTTCTTCTTCTTTTTTTTTTTTTTTTGGTCAGTTTAGTTGTCTTTGGTCAATTTGTCTTTGTTGATTTTCTTCAAGAATCAATTATTATGTCATTGACTTTAGGTTTTTTTTTAACCTTTCTGTGTCATTTGTGTCTGCTTTTATCTTTATTGTTTCCTTTGTGTATGTATGTGTATGCACGCATGAATGCGAGTATGTGTGTGTTGGGTTTAGTTTGCCATCCTTTTTCTAGTTTCTTAAAGTAGAAACATTCATTACTTATTTGAGACCATCTTTTCTGATAATAGTATTTAATGATATAAATGCATTGCATTTATTTCGTTTAGCATAATACTCTCTAGTTCCATCCATGTTGTTGCAAATGACAAGATTTCATTTTTTTTATGGCTGAGTAATATCCCGTTATATATAGATATCACATCTTTATCCATTCATCAGTCAGTGGACACTTATGCTGTTACAATAATTTGGCTATTGTAGATAATGCAGTTCTAATGCTACATTAGAGTGCATGTATCCCTTCGAATTTGTATTTTTGTATTCTTTGGGTAAATCCCTAGAAAGTGTGCGTTTAATTTAATAATACTTGATTTCTCACTTTTTCTTCTGCCGCAGATTTCAAATTTAATTTCTTTGCAGTCAGAAAACACATATTTTATTATTTCAGTATTTGAATGTATTGATACTTGTCTCACGGACTAAAATAGTGTATGTCCACAAACTTTTTCTATATGAATTTGAGAAGAACGTATATTCTGCGTTTGTTAGATATAATAGTCTATAGATGTCAGTTAGGTCAAGTTGGTTGATAGTATCATCCACATCTTCTGTATCTGCAGATTTTCATACAAGTTATTCTGTCAGTTATTGAGAGTGAGCTATTGAAATCTACAACTACTAAATTGTCTATTTTTGTTTAATCCTTTCAGTTTTGCTTTGTGTATTTTGAAGCTCTGCTGTTAGGTACACATACGTTTATAATTGTTATATCCTTTCTTGACATACTGAACCTTTTATCATTCTGAAACTTCCCTCTCATTCTCTCATAATATTTATTGTCTTAAAGTCTATTTTGTCTAGTATTAATATAAATACTTGAGCTATCTTGTGATTACTGCTTGCATGGTATATATTTTTCTATCTTTTTACTGTATTTCTATCTTTGGATCCAAAATATGGATCATGACCTGAGCCAAAGTTGGATGCTCAACCAACTGAGCCACCAAGCACCCGTATAATCATTGCCTTTTAATTGGGATGTTAAAACAATAACATTTAATGCAATTTTTGGTGTTGTTGTATTTAAATTTATCATATTGCTATTTTCTCTCCATATGTTGCCTGTAGTTTTCATTGTTCTGTTTTCCCTTGACTAGCTTTGTTTGAGTTAAACAAATATTTTAAGTTTAATTTTAAATTTTCCTATTTCTGTGGGGGTTTTGTTTTGTTTTGTTTTGTTTTGTTTTGTTTCAGTGTTAGTTTTTTTTCCCCATAGTGGTTATTCGAGTGATTACAGCATGCCTCTTACCCTATCATCATCTACCTCAGATTAATACTAATTTTAATACCAATTTTAATTATTGGATAAATGATTTAAAAATTTTTTTAACGTTTATTTATTTTTGAGACGTAGAGAGACAGAGCATGAACATGGGAGGGGCAGAGAGAGGGAGGCACAGAATCTGAAGCAGGCTCCAGGCTCTGAGCTGTCAGCACAGATCCCAACGCGGGGCTTGAACCCACAAACCACAAGATCATGACCTGAGCCAAAGTCAGACGCTTAACCGACTGAGCCACCCAGGCGCCCCTACAGTGATACTTTTAATATGGGCACCTGATCCAATGCAGGGCAGTGCCATGCAGCCATAAGAGTTTTTTTTTGTTTGTTTGTTTTAATTGGGAAGAGAAGTTCTTTTTTCTTCTGGAGTTTATATCAGGAGATTCATGTTTCCTTTATGAACTGAGAATAAAGTCAATTAAGAGGGAATAAGTAGAATTTGGAGAAAGACATAGGGTCTTGATGACAGGGTTTGAGCTTCAAAATTAAGCTTTCATTAAAGTTATAACTGCCCCCAGATCCTTTTCGCTACTTAATTTAGTTTTGAATTTTGTCATATACAACACAAAAGCCCTAATACAGAGAGCATTTATTTTTAATGGCCCTTGGAGACCCACCTGTTGGCCTAGATTTTGGTGACATGAGGGACGTGAAGTCTGAGGTAGACGACATCAAATATACTGGTAGATATTTGTTCAAACAAATGAAGCAATATCTGTGATGATAAAGAAAATCAGATGGCTAAAAACTTTAAGAAAGTGGACTAAACTGAACTCATACTATGTATGAGTTATGTATGTATGTATTATGAGTATGTATTATGTATGTATGTTAATCAAATGGAATTTTAAATAAAAACTTGGGGTGCCTCAGTAGCTCAGTTGGTTAAGTGTCCAGCTCTTGATTTCAGATCGGGTCATGATCTCAGTTTGTGAGATCGAGCCCCGTGTCAGGCTCTGCACTGACAGCATGGAGCCTCCTTGGGATTCTCTCTCTCCCTCTCTCTGCCTTTGTCCTGTACTCTCTCTCTCTCCCTCTCTCAAAAACATTTAAAAAATTAAAAATAATTAAATAAAAACTTGAAAAAATTAGACAAAGAATGTGGACTGAATTGCTTGGTGGAGACTGAAGTGCGTTGTAAATATTGTAATGTTTAGGACAGTGAGTGAATGGATATTGGCAACCTTATGAACAATGGAGTGTAAGGGAGGAGACGGTTTGGTTGGTGAATGGTAAGTTACATATTAGACATCCTAACCTACTTGTTTCTGTGGCCTGTTTACTACTGAAATCATTAACCTGCGTTTAAGAGACAAAACTGAGTAAAAACATAGGGTTGGAAATTAAGTGGACATGGATGTGTGTTGAACTTAAGGGAGTGGA
Organism: Prionailurus bengalensis; assembly: GCF_016509475.1. NCBI lineage: Eukaryota > Metazoa > Chordata > Mammalia > Carnivora > Felidae > Prionailurus > Prionailurus bengalensis. The sequence continues at coordinate 62,379,389 of NC_057346.1, forward strand.
CAAGGTCACTTACAGATAGCGTGTAATGAGAAGAGGACTTGAAAAATGCCTACCTTCGTATATTGCTCGTATCCTCAGCAAAGGCATGGAAACCTCTTGAGGGATATTATGATTATTTACTCATCTTTGATTCTCCAAAGCCTGTCCTGACGTTTGGCAAATAATAGCAAATCCCTTTACGTTTCTATTGAATAAATGAAAGAGCCATGCATTATTCATATCATCTCATGCACTTGGGGAAAAAATTATGGAACTGTTGTTTTCCTCGTAAATATGTCTCCACTCCGGATACTAGAAGCTTCATGCTTTACTTCCACAAGGCTCAAAGCTGTTTCTACCTTTTAGGAAATCTGACAACCTCACATGAGTCTTCTGGAATGATTAGCCTGGGTCTTATCTTTACTTATTTGCTCTCACATTGGGACCATCTTTATTCCCACCGTAGGGTTGGTGGGAATGTGATGATGCTTTGTAAGTGGGGAGGGCCTGTTACCTCTTGACTCATGTTTTCCCTTTTCTCCCTAGGATGTGAATCACCTCATGGAAAGGTATGTGTGGGGGATCAGAGATGGTGAAAGAGGTTTAAAGGCATTAGAGTTCTGTGGTGATCAGTTAGAATAAAACATTTCTCAGGGCCGGACAATTTGGATGCATAGTTTTATGTGAAATTTCTGTTCACAAATTGTGGTTTGAGTGTTCTGTAACTGTTGAGAATAGACCAGGCTCTGTGGTATAGAATTTGGATGGTGGGAAGTCACACAGTTTGGGTCAGTAGCAGTATCAAGGCTAAGGCGTGGCAGACCCTTGTGACATGATAGCTTTTATTCACCTTGCATGCCCATATCTAACTCAGGTTCTCATATTTCTTAGGCGCTTGGCTTATCCTGGGAATGTCATATCTTCTTTATCTGCCAAGCACCCAGAGTTGGAGACAGCTCCCTTATATTTAAATTTCTGCCCTTGGAATGGAAGAGACCTTCTATGCAGCTCTTAGATTTCCAAAAACAGACTCGAATCTCAAGAAATATTTTGGCCCTAGTATACACAAGTGATCCATCTTGATCTCATACATTGGAAGCCAGATTGGAAAGGTGGCATCCTTGTGTCTCAATTTTGCACACCTATGTGACAGCATCGAGTTTTTTCCTAACACAGGAAATTCAGGCCATCGTTAGTTTGGTGCTCAAGTTCCAAGTGTTTGCAAACGTTCCCAGAAAACCTGAAAGCTCAGATGTTATTCTGAGGGCTTTCCTGCTGGGAAGCAGAGTTTACGTTTTTTTTAAAGGTACCAAAGTTTTGTTTTGTTATATCCATTATTTCATGTAATTTTATATGATTTCTAGGATTTAGAGAGGGAGAGGTTCATGATTTAATTTTGGAAACTGTGCCTCTGAGAGGTCAAGACCTTCCTAAGGTCACACAGAAGGCAACTGAGAGAGGGTAGGTGTGAACACTTTTCCCTGACTCTAAGGTCACAAGTCTCCTGTTCTTTCTCAGGGTATTCAGGGTTCAAGCGCTTCAATGGGGTGAAGATAAAAAGTTGTGTGGAGGGACAAAAAGTCAGAAGTGTGGGGTTCAATTTTTGTCATCCCTAGGAGCAGGGTCTTGAGTCTGAAGAAACCAAAAACTTTTCTCAAGGGACAAAGGAACACATTCCGAGCTCTTGATCTGCAAGAGATAATACAAGCCTTTAAAAAAGGTGAGGAGTGTTAGAGCAAGTGGGTGGCTGTGGGAGTCTTGTGATGCCAGGGGCTAAATGGGGAAAAGGGCACAATTTCTGGGTATGGAGAGAGAAGACAAAGGAGACTGGATGTCCTGTGCTGATGATATGGTCATATTTCATTGGGTGTCTGGTTCATACTCTCCTTCACCAGTTCACTATCTCACCATCATCCCCAGTCTTTCCCTTGATCATCAGGGGAAAGAGATTTCAGGGCTGCCTCCCTTGCTTATGTTGATTGTGGGGTTTTGTTTTGTTTTGTTTTGTTTTTTGAGAACCGACACATGTTTAGCACTAGCAAGGTAAGGAGATATCAGTATCATCAAACCACCTTGTACTTACCACCTTTCAGAATTTTTCATTCCTAGTAGGTCTTATGTTCCGAGACCCATATTTTCCCCTGTAACACATAACGTACATATTGTGCTTCTTCAGTGTTATACCTCTCCCCAAAGACAGATTTTTCATAGTTCCCACTCCAGTTATTCCCAAGATCAGATCCCTGTCACAGGGTCACAAATAAAGCTACGTCATATCCCTCACCCAACCCTGTACTTTTTTTGCAGCTCACGTGATTCCACACTGACCCCAAAATACGACGTATTTTGGCATTTCTACGGGACGAAGACCAGTGAGATATATGTGCTGGTGGAAATCAAATAATGCATGTAACAGCGATTATGGTGTCCCAGGCTCCCTGGTTATCAGTTCGGGGAAACATTACTGGGGGTTTGATCTTGGGGGGTATATGATAGAACATGCCCAGAATCCAATATGAAATTTCATGTTAGACATACTTAAAATTACCAACATGTTTACTCTGGGTATCAACCTAATATGGCTATTGCGTTAAAGGGTTAAAGGGTTGAATATAATGCTTTTGAGGAGTCCTCCTTCTCTGACCCCTTCGTCTTAATCCTGGCCTTGCCTGTTCCTCCCCATTGTGTTGGAGTTTTCCTAGACTACAAGCCTGGCACCGTCTCCTTTTTCAATGTCACAAACCATAGGTTTCTCATCTATAAATTCTCTTCATGTTCCTTTTCTCAGAAAGCTTTTCTGTATTTCAACCCTGGGAAATATACTGACCCCATGACTCGGGGGGGACTGACTCTAGACTACTAGAGTCAGAGTAGTAGAGTCTAGACTACTAGACTACTAGAGTCTAGTTCTTGTACTCGCCAAGCTCTTGAACCTTCTTACACCCCTACTTATTTCTTTGTAGTTGCACTTGCCTTAAGTACACCTAATGCATTGAGTCTGTCTCACCGTGTGTCCCTTGCTGCCTCCCTTTTCTCTACGTGAACACCTTCATTCATCAGCAGGGTGTACAATTTGCCTTGAATAATGTTTTTCCCAGTATGATGTTTGCATTAGGAAAGAATCTCTGTTCATAATTTTCCATAGTCCCAACGGAAAAAAAAGGGGCTGATGCCTCATAAAGAAAGATCATTATTGAGGGAACAGCTCTGCCAGATTGTTACAATCCCATTTCCTCTGTCATGACTGAAAAGATGAAGGAAAGCTTTTCAACAATTTTGATGTATTATCAAAGACCTAAGCGTAGGAATTATTCACTAAAGACTGAACCCTTAGTGGTGTGTCAGTGTTCTCATGATGCCTCTTACTCATCAAAGAGTTAGGGAGAAAATGAGAAAATATCATAAATAGTAAGAATGGAAGTTTATGTTCAGCATGTCTGAGTTCCTGTCCTCTCTCCACACGTAGCAAATGCAACCTTGAATAACATACATTAATGTTGTGTTTATTTTCTTAAAATAAGCTTGGTGTAAAAACTGCACTGTACTTAGGATCATTGTAAGAAAATAAATGTCATTAAAAATAAAGCATCTAGGGGCACCTGGGTGGCTCAGTTGCTTAAGTGTCCGACTTTGGCTCAGGTCATGATCTTGCAGTTCGTGGGTTTGAGCCCTTCGTCGGGCGCTGTGCTGACAGCTCAGAGCCTGGAGCCTGCTTCAGATTCTGTGTCTCCCTCTCTCTCAAAAAAAATTAAAAATAAATAAACATTAAAAAATAAAAATAAAGCATCTAAGTGTCTCAAATTATTAATAAATATTATAAATAATTGCTTTACTAATTCCTAAAAAATATAAGCTGTGTCAGTGTCTCATGAAATTCTGTGGGATTCAGTTTTCTCATTTGTAAAAAGAAAAGAAAAAAAAAGTACCTGATGTAGAATTGTGAAAATTAACAAACAGAATGTTTTCTAGTACATACGCAGGATCCAATAAGGTGTCTATTCATTTTTTGGCTCCCTCTCACTGTGACCAAAATAAATGATCTTAAGAATACCTATTAGCTTTCTTTCAACATTAGTACTTTCGTTTTGTTTTAAGAAATAAAATAACTTCATTAAAGAATTTCAATTTTCTTTAAATTTTAGCTGATTGTAAAATACTTTTTTTTGCATAGGTACCTAGTCTTTTTTTTTTATTTTTTCTGCAGTAATTCTGTTTCATTGAAGTTAAATATTCATTTGAGATGTTGGCCCAGCTTTAAAAGTTATTATTCACAGTGATACAGTACAAGAAGTACAATCATGGGATTTCTTAGCAATGGTGTAGGTAAGTGTTTTGCTTGCCTGGTCAGCTTTCCTTTTGCAGTGACTTGAAAGTTCTCAGGAAGAGGGAAATCCTGCTTTCCTCCTTCAGTGAGATAGGAGGGGAGTTATCTCTGCAGTGGATGTCCATTTGAGGCTTGGTGGGATCCCTGTGTCTTTTAGCATTTTCATTTCCAATTCTGTCTTAACTACGTTCAGAGCTACAGAGAGAAAAAGTGGGCTGTTGGTTAAACAGGATCTGCTCTCATTTCTGCTTGTCCACAAAATCCCCATCTGCTTCATCTCTGGATGACCTTTGATAACACAAGGGATTCCAAGGTGAATATTTCTAGAACCTGTGTGTGTGTGTGTGTGTGTGCATTCACACATCTCTATCAGCACTCATCCATGGAAACTGGAGGATATTGATCTTCTAAATTTTCCCTTTGACCTCTGTTTTCCTGTCACCCTATTGCTACAATGAGTAATCTGGGGAAATACAAAAATATCTTCTAGAAGTAGCAGAAAACTTCATAGGATCATAATAACAAAAGTATGTGCAAAATTATGAAATTACAAGTGTCCAAAGTGTGTCAGGCAATCCTCCTTTTGATAGCCTCATCTGGGTCACTTCTGTAGTCGGGGACCCCAGATGATGTCTCTGCCCGCTTCAGGACAGAAAAGGAAATGAGGAGACCTCATTATCATTTTTCCAGAGGGATCTAGGAAAGCCAATCCAATTGCTTCCTCTCCCTTAACTCTTCACACTTGTAAATATATAGTGTGTTTGTGATCCTGTAGAGAAATTCTCAGTGCTTTCTGATGTGGAAATGTGTTGGGGTTTAGAGCCCAAGGTCAAGGAAGAATTCTTGAGATGTCTTCGGTGCAAAAAGGGGGTTTTATTAAAGTACAGGGACATGGAGCACCTGGGTGGCTCAGTCGGTTAAGCATCCGACTTCAGCTCAGGTCATGATCTCACAGTTCATGAGTTTGAACCCCGCATCGGGCTCTGTGCTGACAGCTCAGAGCCTGGCACCTGCTTTGGATTCTGTGCCTCCCTCTCTCTCTCTCTGCCCCTACCCTGCTCATGCTCTCTCTCTCCCTCTCCCTCTCTCTCTCTCAAGAATAAACATTTAAAAATTTTAAACAAAAAATAAGGCACAAGGACAGAAACTATGGGCAGAAAAAGTTGCCCTGGAGTTATGAGGAGTGATTGATTATATACTTGGCAGTTGGGGGAGGTAAAGTCAGGGGGAAGTTTCCAAAAGGACTTTCATATGCTCAAGAAGACTCATAGGATCCTGGAGGCCTGGCTAATAAGCTCAGGGTTTTTTTTCCCTCTAGCAAAGCATTAACCTTAAGGCAGTAGGGAGTTCTGGAGGAATGTTGTACTCTCCGGGCCTCAAGCGTTTGTCAATGGGCTGCAGGTTATAAGGAAATTTTATTGTATCTGTCATTTCCTTCAGCCTTTGTTCCCCTACATCATTCTCTTTACCTGTATAAAGGAGGCTTGATGACTGGGCCCCTGCTCAGTTCTGCAATCTCTCCTCTCTTCACCCAGCTCTCTTGAGCCCAGTGCCCAGTCCTCTGGAAAAACCGACAGATTTCTGGATACTTGTGCCTCTGCCTGGGCCCTGCCCACCTGGAAGCAAAGCTCAGCTGAGGATACAAAACCGAAGGAAAACTTGTACCCTAGAGAAGAATTTCCAAAATTGTCAACTTTTTTTTTAAGTGAAAGGTAGCTGTAGCTTCACATACAGGTGTGAGAAATAACCCAGAGACATATCTTACACGCTTTTCTCAATTCCCCCATTTTTCAGATCCTTAATGCTACTGAGAAGACTCTTCCAGTTCTGCCTTTGATACGCGCGCACACACACACACACACCTCATAGGCATACTTGTTTTCAGTTTTTTAACAGCTTTGAGATAGTGAGATGTTATTGACATAAACATTATAAACTTTTAAGCTGTACAACTTGATATTTGAATACATGTATATGTTGTGAAATGATCACCACAAGCAAGCTAATAAACCTGTTCATCACCTCTACATAGTTACCAGTGTGTGTGAGTGTGTGTGTGTTTCCCCATTTCCTCCCGCCCCCAGCCCCTGACAACCACTATCCTAATCTCTACTTCCTAGTGTAACATGTAAGTGAGATCATGCAGTATTTCTCTTTCTATATCACAGGTGGACTTTTATTATAATTCTGGTGTTGCCACATACTGGCCCTTATCAAATAAAGTAAATTTAATGAGATACTCTTTCTCATTTATAAAAAAAAAGTAATGAAAATTACTTGATGAGTTATTGTGAAAATTAGTAGAATATTTTTAATAATTGCTGCTGCCTCCTAACATAAACATCCATCTAGAATGATGTCTGTTATTTTTCTGGTTCCCTTTCATGAGGTAGCGTGGGGCAGGCAGAGGACAAAGTACAAACTGGCACACCTGCTCCCCCCAAGTTGGGATGTGTGTGACATTCTTTAGGCACTCCTGGCTGCCCAAGGACAAAGGAAAGGAAAGAAGAGAAGTGGCCAACTGATAGAGATCGCAGTCATACAGGACATGGGTCTCCATCAGTTTACAAATACCTTGGCAAATTACAAGAAAAAGGCAGTCTTATCAATAGCCTAATCTCGAGAAACTTGTAGCCCCACATCACACTTCCACAGTGATATGGAGAAGTCTATATGGTATAGTCTATTTTTGCTTTGTATATCTTGCTGACTATTGGAGGGGAGTGCAGGGCTTTGTGTGTGGGTGTGTGGGTTTGTTTATGGGATGTGAACAGGGGCAAGGTAAAGGCGAGACAATTGTGAGGACTGAAGGAGAGGAGTTCGTTATCCAAGGGCCTCTTGTCTCTCTAATATTCTCCTTTCTCTTGCCTCCCACAAGTCCCATATCCATTCTTTTATTCCCTGTGAATCTCTGATCTGATCCCACATCCTGGGCCCCAGATGACTAATGGATTCCCTCTAGACTTTGTGTGAGAAGCTTGTATGAAATACAAGAGCTTCTGGAATGTGAAGAAAGTGATGTTTGGCAGTAGGGGGAGTCTAAAAGCTGACTTTTAAATCAGGATCCCTTCTCTTCAGCTTTCAAGAACTCCCTTTCTTCCAAAACACAGATCCCAGTACCCATGATGCATATCTGAGGAAGTTTTGATGGGGCAGCTTTGGGCTATAAAACCTTGGATCAATCTGTCATTTGAAAATTACAGTTAACTATAAAGGACAGGAACTGAATTCTCCCAGTCGTAGGATTGAGACTGAGAGAAGAACCCAAGAACCAAATGAGAAGGCAGCCTGACCAATACCTTCATTGCACTCTTATGAGACCCTGAGCTAAGCAGTACCTGAATTTCTGATCTGCAGAAATTGTGAGATAATAAATGATTGTTATTTTTTTTTTAAATTACAGTCAATAGAGAACCTGATGTTTTTGAGCATGTCTGAGAAGAGATAATAAAAAACTTATTTGGAAGATGTGGGAGGGAATCAGAGGCCCAAGAGGGTGGGAGGGTGGGAAGATGGCACTGATGTCCTGGGAACATCCCCTGAGACATCATATTTAAGATGGGAGAAACCAGTGAGGAAATCTGAGCATGCCAGGTACAAGGAAACATGGGTTGGTAGGAAAGTTCAATGAGCCATGGTCCTCCTGCCACTCAAAGTCTATCTCTGATGCTAACCACATTGCTGTGATCCACTTTCCAGTTTACTATGCTCCCAAGGAGCAGGGAATAATAAATCCTCCTTAGGGCTCTGTGTCTCCCTCCAATTCCTGTATCTCCTGTTGCAGAGGGATACAAATGAAATATCTCCCACTCTGGGCCCATGTTTTCAGCCTGAAAAAAACCACAAGCCACAGGAAGTAATGTGGTTCAAGTGTACTGGTACAGAAAGATTAAACAACAGGCATTGAGGTAAGTATCTGAGTAAATCTTAGGAAGACACAGAGAAGATAAGAAAACCTGTTGGTTAGCTTTTTTCAAAGGAGTTCATATAGATGTTAATACCAGAACTTCACATTCAGCACAGCAATTGTGTTAACTGCAAGACCAACAAATGAACAGAACCATGATTATCATCAGCACACTCAATGCAACTAAAATTGTATCTATGGCTGGGTAACTACATATCTTTCTGTTTAAATGTCACTCCCTGTATGCAACACTTTGTAATAGATCTGAGGCAAGAAGGAACAAGGTAGAAAAGTTTCCTTCCGGTCTTCATAGAACTTACTGTTGTTTGGTGCAGGGCTGCATGAGGAGGGATACTCATTGATTGTGTCATATGATAACAAAGGTGATAAAAAATGCTAGCTCTCCAAATGTAATGTGTGCAAAATTTAGATGATTATTATTGTTCTTGAGAAGCATCATACAATTTATTCGCTGTTAGCAAAAACTTACTTCATACCCAAGAAAGTGAAACTGTCAGTATGGCTTAGTGACTATGCCTATATGATTTTCAGTTCCTGCCTCATAGATAAAAGTGATTCAAGGAGTTTATTTATTTTTAATATTTTTGGTTATTTTTTTAATGGTTACTTATTTTTGAGAGAGACAGACAGAGCACGAGTGGGGGAGGAGCAGAGAGAGAGGGACGCAGAATCTAAAGCAGGTGCCAGGCTCTGAGCTGTCAGCACAGAGCCCAATATGGGACTCAATCCCCCAACGAACCTTGAGATCATGACCTGAAGTTGGACACTCAACCGACTGAGCCACCCAGGTGCCCCTGATTCAGTGTTTAAAAGCCATGATTAGCTCACTTTTCTGTGTGATATGGACAATAACAAAGTATCTGTGCCTTAGTTCAACAAACCAGCTTCTGAGTCATGCTACATGCCTCACATCATATAATGTGTGAAGTTTACTGTGCTCTCCAGTTCTGCCAGTCAGGGACCCATGATGGAGCTTCCACCATCATGCAGTTGCCCCATGAAGAGCATGTAATCTGAACAAGAACAAGATAGACAACAAAGCACGAAACTATGTGTACAAAGTATAAAATATTTCAGATCTGCCTTTGATTGATAGTGTAAAAAAGACCAAATTTTTCCCAAAGGAAGTGGGGTAAGGTGGAAAAATTATGAAGGTGTGTTACTCAGTAAAAGATTATACTTGAGGGGCGCCTGGGTGGCTCAGTTGGTTAAGCGACCAACTTTGGCTCAGCTCATCTCACAGTTCATGAGTTTGAGCCCTGCCCTGGGCCCTGTGCTGACAGCTCACAGCCTGGAGCCTGCTTCACATTCTGTCTCCCTGCCTCTCTGCCCCTTCCCCACTTGTGCTCACTCCCTCTCTCTCAAAAATAAATAAATAAACAAACACACATTAAAAAAAAAAAAAAGATTATACTTGAGAGCTTGCTTGGAGGTCCTAGCAGGAGAGTGCAGATACTTGTGTCCCCTTAACCAAAGAATGGCCCTCCTCTATTATAGGGGCAGGTCATCCTCTTCCACTGAGCTCGCAGCTGTAGCTTCTGGAGGGACACACATGGAGCGGTGAGGGAGGAAGGGGACACTTGCCTAGCCAGCCAGATCAGCCGAATCAATTCTGGCAATCAATGGCGTGAGAGATGTCACAGGCAGATTACCCTCACATCGAAGATTATACTTGAATAGCACCATCTATTAAACTCCATGTTCTCGGGGCGCCTGGGTGGCGCAGTCGGTTAAGCGTCCGACTTCAGCCAGGTCACGATCTCGCGGCCCGTGAGTTCGAGCCCCGCGTCAGGCTCTGGGCTGATGGCTCAGAGCCTGGAGCCTGTTTCTGATTCTGTGTCTCCCTCTCTCTGCCCCTCCCCCGTTCATGCTCTGTCTCTCGCTGTCCCCAAAGTAAATAAACGTTGAAAAAAAAATTTAAACTCCATGTTCTCACCTGCTTCCTACTCATTAGGTAACAAGGCACTGACTCAGTTCTACCATGATTAATTTCTGGAAGCCTGTTTTTGGCCTGCCTGGATAAGAAACAAAAAATGGTTTCAATGATATTTTGGAAAGATTTTTTCCATAGGCGCACACTGAAGAAACTTTTAAATTTTATTTTTGCCATTTACAATAATGGCTGCTAATGCTTACTAGGTCTGCTTATATTTACAGAGCTTTATAACTGATTATCTTTCCCATCACCCTCTGCATTACAAAAGCTCAGGTGCCAAGACTTTCTGGATCATTATTTTATCCTTTGTGACTTGCTTAGGGCCTGAATATAGGATAAGCTCAACAAATAATTATAGGATTGAATTGAAATGCTGAATATTCAGGCTATATCACTGTAATTCACATTTTTTTTTCTTACTCAGATATTCTTGCTGGAATAAGCTGGAGGAGGAATAAGAATGTTATGATTGGGTGCTTAGCTGGTGCAAGTCCTAGGACATACCCTTCCCTGGCATCCCACACGGTGCCCTCCCACTGTTACTATCTTGCAAGTTTCTGTTCTGCTTCCTTTGTTTCATTTCCCCTTCTAAGATTTTGACTTTCATTTCTCACCTGGAGGGAAACTCCCTCACTAAGACCAGTGCTTTGACTTGGTGAGTGAATTATTGACCATACCTGCATCTGATCTCTGCTGAGTCAAGGCTTCTCCACTTAAGCCTGAAGGTGTGTGGGGCAGTCTGTGAAGGCAAAGGGCAGTAAGTTTGGGAGGAATCAATTGAGTGTGTTTGGATGAGTTCAATTTGTGGTTCTGAAGCTGCTCTGAATTCACCAAAGAGCCAGCTTGTAGGTTTTCTGCAGAAGAGAGGTGCATTGAGTGTGGGGGAGGCATGACCACTAAAGAAGGGAGGCTTGAGAATGCAAAGAACCTTGTTTTTTTCTTGGAAGGATCATTACTTCTTCAGGCTGAATTACTCTCATCTTCTTTCTATTCTGTAGTTTTGACTTTTTTTGCCAAGGTGAGCCAGAATAACTTTTTTTTTTCAGAAACAGAAAATCCCTTCCTCTTTTTCTCCAGAGAAACCTGCGAGATGGAGCCCTGTTTTCCCTATTCATAAAAGCCCAAGTTCCTGGAGAGAGTTGGCAGAGATGACGACCCTCATCTAGACTTGTGGGAGGGAAAGGGATCTTAGGGGCTGTGCCAAGGATAAGACCTCTTGAAACCCATCATTTTATGCTTCTTGTCCTTGTAACTTCTGGGAAATTGTCTGCAACATTCCTGATAAATCACCAGAGTTTTGGCCAGGCTGATGAGACAGACTGGATGAGCAATCTGCTGCTCATCTCTACAGCTCCCGTGTGGTCACTTGTCTCTGGGGCTCCAGCCACAGGGAATTTGTTCTTTTCTGAGTGAGGACAGCTTACCCTCACCTCGGGACTCTCTGGAGTCCTCTCCTGCTTTAGAACTTGTCCTCCATTAAGGCACCTGGGTGGCTCAGTCAGTTAAGCATCTGACTTCAGCTCAGGTCATGATCTCACGGTTCGTGGGTTCAAGATCTGCATCAGGCTCTGTGCTGATTGCTCAGAACCGGGATTCTGCTTTGGATTGGTGTCTCCCTTTCTCTTTGCCCCTCCCCTGCTTGCTCTCTCTCTCTCAAAAAAAAATTTTTTTTATTATTATTTTTTTTTAATTTTTTTTCTTTTTTCAACGTTTTTATTTATTTTTGGGACAGAGAGAGACAGAGCATGAACGGGGGAGGGGCAGAGAGAGGGAGACACAGAATCGGAAACAGGCTCCAGGCTCTGAGCCATCAGCCCAGAGCCTGACGCGGGGCTTGAACTCACGGACCGCGAGATCGTGACCTGGCTGAAGTCGGACGCTTAACCGACTGCGCCACCCAGGCGCCCCCCCAAAAAATTTTTTTTAATTAAAAAAAAACATGACAGAACTCTGTCCTGTTAGACACACTTTTCCATTGCTTTTTAGCTCAACTCCTAACTCCTTTGTCCCTGCTCAGAGTAAGGAAAGGAGTTGGTAATTTTTCAGAAAGAACTCCGTCTTAATCTCACCTCTGAACACCTTGTACCTTGATCTCTATGTTATATAATATTTTGATGTGCACTTTCCTTTCCTATCACTTTTCAGAAGTCATTGTTCTATGTCTTACATCTAGACCAGGTTCGTATTTGGTGTATATTAATTGCTTACTCAGAGGGCTAGCACAGGGTCCAATAGATGGGAGAAAATGGTTTTAAAATTTTTAAAAATATTTTTGATTAAATTCACAAAGGCAAAAGCATATAGCTGTGATGAAAAAAATGTATTAACATCTACTGGACATTCAGTAGATATTAAGCATCTCCAAAAAATTATATTCTGGGTGAATGGACAGAAAGTAAACAGTAAAAGAGTAACACGGTATGAGAAAATATGAAAACAAAGAAGCAAGAGCACTAGTAGATAAGAAGTCCCACCACAGGGCTAGGTATCTACGCTGTGGCTTGATAAAAGGATTTGCAATTTAGAACAGATTTCAGGCTAGGTCTCAGTGTGGAGAGGTGATTTTGAGCTGAGTTTTCAAGGAAGTGATGGATTGAGGATGGATTTTTGCTAAGAGTGAGCAAGGCACATATAAGGCAGCCAGTGTAGGCTGGGGAGGAGTAGGAGCTGGGCTGAGAAGATGAGGCATAGGAAGGGATGTGTCACGTCAACCTAACTCGACCATGATAAAGACTGACTCCAGCTGAATGGCATGTATTTGAGCAGAGGAATGGCAAGATTGATGGATGCTTTAAAAAAAAACATTCCTGCTGGGTTGTAAACAGTGATGAGAGCAGACTGCATGAGATGGATGACAGTATCAGGGAGACTGGTGCAGAAGCTACTTCTGGAATCCAGGTAAAAGACTCAGTTGGAGGGGACATAATTTGAAGAGAATGCTTACAGGACATTCTGATGAACCGATGGTGACAGACAGTGATGAGCCTGCCATAGCCTTATGGACATGGACTTCTGTGACAAAATGACTACTTTGAAACAGGTTGACCTCAGAGCTTGAGCTCTTGGGGGCAGTGTCATTAATGTGGGGCAGATTAAACCCTGGACTCTAAGGGGTGGTAGAAGAAGAAGGCTCTTCTACTCAGGAACAGGGGCAGGATCAAGTATGTCTCCATTCCTCATAGGACTTTCTCCCCTTATTGTGGAGACACTTTTCATTTTTCTCATCTGTGCAGACACAGAAAGCCTCCATACAATCAAGATGTAGGGAGATAAGGAAATTTAGGACCTAGTTGGCCCTTACCCTACTGTAAAAACTCCACATTTGTACCATCTCCAAGGGGAGTATACATTTGGGCTCTGTATCTGTCTGTCTGTCTGTTTAAGGTGGAGAGACTTTCTTTTTTTTTTTTTTTTTCTGAAATTTATTGACAAATTGGTTTCCATACAACACCCAGTGCTCATCCCAAAAGGTGCCCTCCTCAATACCCATCACCCACCCTCTCCTCCCTCCCACGCCCCATCAACCCTCAGTTTGTTCTCAGTTTTTAACAGTCTCTTATGCTTTGGCTCTCTCCCATTCTAACCTCTTTTTTTTTTTTTTTTCCTTCCCCTCCCCCATGGGTTCCTGTTAAGTTTCTCAGGATCCACATAAGAGTGAAACCATATGGTATCTGTCTTTCTCTGTATGGCTTATTTCACTTAGCATCACACTCTCCAGTTCCATCCACGTTGCTACAAAAGGCCATATTTCATTTTTTCTCATTGCCACGTAATATTGCATTGTGTATATAAACCACAATTTCTTTATCCATTCATCAGTTGATGGACATTTAGGCTCTTTCCATAGATTGGCTATTGTTGAGAGTGCTGCTATGAACATTGGGGTACAAGTGGCCCTATGCATCAGTGCTCCTGTATCCCTTGGATAAATTCCTAGCAGTGCTATTGCTGGGTCATATGGTAGGTCTATTTTTAATTTTCTGAGGAACCTCCACACTGCTTTCCAGAGCGGCTGCACCAATTTGCATTCCCACCAACAGTGCAAGAGGGTTCCCATTTCTCCACATCCTCTCCAGCATCTATAGTCTCCTGATTTGTTCATTTTGGCCACTCTGACTGGCGTGAGGTGATACCTGAGTGTGGTTTTGATTTGTATTTCCCTGATAAGGAGCGATGCTGAACATCTTTTCATGTGCCTGTTGGCCATCCGGATGTCTTCTTTAGAGAAGTGTCTATTCATGTTTTCTGCCCATTTCTTCACTGGGTTATTTGTTTTTTGGGGGTGGAGTTTGGTGAGCTCTTTATAGATTTTGGATACTAGCCCTTTGTCCGATATGTCATTTGCAAATATCTTTTCCCATTCCGTTGGTTGCCTTTTAGTTTTGTTGGTTGTTTCCTTTGCTGTGCAGAAGCTTTTTATCTTCATAAGGTCCCAGAAATTCACTTTTGCTTTTAAATCCCTTGCCTTTGGGGATGTGTCGAGTAAGAGATTGCTACGGCTGAGGTCAGAGAGGTCTTTTCCTGCTTTCTCCTCTAAGATTTTGATGGTTTCCTGTCTCACATTTAGGTCCTTTATCCATTTTGAGTTTATTTTTGTGAATGGTGTGAGAAAGTGGTCTAGTTTCAACCTTCTGCATGTTGCTGTCCAGTTCTCCCAGCACCATTTGTTAAAGAGGCTGTCTTTTTTCCATTGGATGTTCTTTCCTGCTTTGTCAAAGATGAGTTGGCCATACGTTTGTGGGTCTAGTTCTGGGGTTTCTATTCTATTCCATTGGTCTATGTGTCTGTTTTGGTGCCAATACCATGCTGTCTTGATGATGACAGCTTTGTAGTAGAGGCTAAAGTCTGGGATTGTGATGCCTCCTGCTTTGGCCTTCTTCTTCAAAATTCCTTTGGCTATTCGGGGCCTTTATGTGGTTCCATATGAATTTTAGGATTGCTTGTTCTAGTTTCGAGAAGAATGCTGGTGCAATTTTGATTGGGATTGCATTGAATGTGTAGATAGCTTTGGGTAGTATTGACATTTTGACAATATTTATTTTTCCAATCCATGAGCAGGGAATGTCTTTCCATTTCTTTAAATCTTCTTCAATTTCCTTCATAAGCTTTCTATAGTTTTCAGCATACAGATCCTTTACATCTTTGGTTAGATTTATTCCTAGGTATTTTATGCTTCTTGGTGCAATTGTGAATGGGATCAGTTCCTTTATTTGTCTTTCTGTTGCTTCATTGTTAGTGTATAAGAATGCAACTGATTTCTGTACATTGATTTTGTATCCTGCAACTTTGCTGAATTCCTGTATCAGTTCTAGCAGACTTTTGGTGGAGTCTATCGGATTTTCCATGTATAATATCATGTCATCTGCAAAAAGCGAAAGCTTGACTTCATCTTTGCCAATTTTGATGCCTTTGATTTCCTTTTGTTGTCTGATTGCTGATGCTAGAACTTCCAGCACTATGTTAAACAGCAGCGGTGAGAGTGGGCATCCTTGTCGTGTTCCTGATCTCAGGGAAAAAGCTCTCAGTTTTTCCCCGTTGAGGATGATGTTAGCTGTGGGCTTTTCATAAATGGCTTTTATGATCTTTAAGTATGTTCCTTCTATCCCGACTTTCTCAAGGGTTTTTATTAAGAAAGGGTGCTGGATTTTGTCGAAGGCCTTTTCTGCATCGATTGACAGGATCATATGGTTCTTCTCTCTTTTTTTGTTGATGTGATGTATCACGTTGATTGATTTGCGAATGTTGAACCAGCCCTGCATCCCAGGAATGAATCCCACTTGATCATGGTGAATAATTCTTTTTATATGCCGTTGAATTCGATTTGCTAGTATCTTATTGAGAATTTTTGCATCCATATTCATCAGGGATATTGGCCTGTAGTTCTCTTTTTTTACTGGGTCTCTGTCTGGTTTAGGAATCAAAGTAATACTGGCTTCATAGAATGAGTCTGGAAGTTTTCCTTCCCTTTCTATTTCTTGGAATAGCTTGAGAAGGATAGGTATTATCTCTGCTTTAAACGTCTGGTAGAACTCCCTGGGAAGCCATCTGGTCCTGGACTCTTATTTGTTGGGAGATTTTTGATAACCGATTCAATTTCTTCGCTGGTTATGGGTCTGTTCAAGCTTTCTATTTCCTCCTGATTGAGTTTTGGAAGAGTGTGGGTGTTCAGGAATTTGTCCATTTCTTCCAGGTTGTCCAATTTGTTGGCATATAATTTTTCATAGTATTCCCTGATAATTGTTTGTATCTCTGAGGGATTGGTTGTAATCATTCCATTTTCATTCATGATTTTATCTATTTGGGTCATCTCCCTTTTCTTTTTGAGAAGCCTGGCTAGAGGTTTGTCAATTTTGTTTATTTTTTCAAAAAACCAACTCTTGGTTTCGTTGATCTGCTCTACAGTTTTTTTAGTTTCTATATTGTTTATTTCTGCTCTGATCTTTATTATTTCTCTTCTTCTGCTGGGCTTAGGCTACCTTTGCTGTTCTGCTTCTAGTTCCTTTAGGTGTGCTGTTAGATTTTGTATTTGGGATTTTTCTTGTTTCTTGAGATAGGCCTGGGTTGCAATGTATTTTCCTCTCAGGACTGCCTTTGCTGCGTCCCAAAGCGTTTGGATTGTTGTATTTTCATTTTCGTTTGTTTCCATATATTTTTGAATTTCTTCTCTAATTGCCTGGTTGACCCACTCATTCGTTAGTAGGGTGTTCTTTAACCTCCACGCTTTTGGAGGTTTTCCAGACTTTTTTCTGTGGTTGATTTCAAGCTTCATAGCATTGTGGTCTGAAAGTAAGCATGGTATAATTTCAATTCTTGTAAACTTATGAAGGGCTGTTTTGTGACCCAGTATATGATCTATCTTGGAGAATGTTCCATGTGCACTCGAGAAGAAAGTATATTCTGTTGCTTTGGGATGCAGAGTTCTAAATACATCTGTCAAGTCCATCTGATCCAGTGTCTCATTCAAGGCCCTTGTTTCTTTATTGACCATGTGTCTAGATGATCTATCCATTTCTGTAAGTGGTGTATTAAAGTCCCCTGCAATTACCACATTCTTATCAATAAGGTTGCTTATGTTTATGAGTAATTGTTTTATATATTTGGGGGCTCCGGTATTCGGTGCATAGACATTTATAATTGTTAGCTCTTCCTGATGGATAGACCCTGTAACTATTATATAATGTCCTTCTTCATCTCTTGTTACAGCCTTTAATTTAAAGTCCAGTTTGTCTGATATAAGTATGGCTACTCCAGCTTTCTTTTGGCTTCCAGTCGCATGATAAATAGTTCTCCATCCCCTCACTCTCAATCTAAAGGTGTCCTCAGGTCTAAAATGAGTCTCCTGTAGACAGCAAAAAGATGGGTCTTGTTTTTTCATCCATTCTGATACCCTATGTCTTTTGGTTGGCGCATTTAATCCATTTACATTCAGTGTTATTATAGAAAGATACGGGTTTAGAGTCATTGTGATGTCTGTATGTTTTATGCTTATAGTGATGTCTCTGGGACTTTGTCTCACAGGGTCCCCCTTGGGATCTCTTGTAGGGCTGGTTTAGTGGTGACAAATTCCTTCAGTTTTTGTTTGTTTGGGAAGACCTTTATCTCTCCTTCTATTCTAAATGACAGACTTGCTGGATAGAGGATTCTTGGCTGCATATTTTTTCTGTCTAGCACCCTGAAAATCTCGTGCCAATTCTTTCTGGCCTGCCAAGTTTCAAAAGAGAGATCAGTCACGAGTCTTATAGGTCTCCCTTTATATGTGAGGGCACGTTTACCCCTTGCTGCTTTCAGAATTTTCTCTTTATCCTTGTATTTTGCCAGTTTCACTATGATATGTCGTGCAGAAGATCGATTCAAGTTACGTCTTAAGGGAGTTCTCTGTGCCTCTTGGATTTCAATGCCTTTTTCCTTCCCCAGTTCAGGGAAGTTCTCAGCTATTATTTCTTCAAGTACCCCTTCAGCACCTTTCCCTCTCTCTTCCTCCTCTGGGATACCAATTATGCGTATATTATTTCTTTTTAGTGTATCGCTTAATTCTCTAATTTTCCCCTCATACTCCTGGATTTTTTTATCTCTCTTTTTCTCAGCTTCCTCTTTTTCCATAACTTTATCTTCTAGTTCACCTATTCTCTCCTCTGCCAGGTGGAGAGACTTTCAATGGTGTAACACTTCTTCAATGACAGAATAAAGAATACACGAAATAGGGACGCCTGAGTGCTCAGTTGGTTAAGCGCCTGATTTTGGCTCAGGTCATGATCTCAGGGTTCGTTGGTTTGAGCCCCGTGTCAGGCTTTGTGCTGATAATTCAGAGTCTGGAGCCTGCTTTGGATTCTCTGTCTCCCTTTCTCTCTGTTCCTTTCCAGTTCTCTCTCTCTTGAGTGCATGCAAAATAAATAAATAAACATTAAAAAAACACATGAATAAGGAAACGTAAGCACTTATATTAGTTTTCTGGGGCTGCCATAAAAAGATGCACCACAAATGGTTGGCTTAGGTGAAATTCATTTTCTCACAGTGCTGGAGGCTAAAAGTACAAGATCAACTTGTTGGCAGGGTTGGTTCCTTCCATGGGTGGTGACAGAGGATCTGTTCCATGTCTCTGCTTGCTTTTGATAGCTTTCTGGCAACCTTTGATGTTCTCTGTAGATGCACCACCCTGATCTCAGCTCTTGTCTTTATGTGGCCTTCTCCATGTGTGCATGTCCATCTGTGTCCCCAAATTTCCCCATTTTATGAAGATGCAGTCATGTTGAATTAAGGCCCGTCATAATGACTTCACATTAACTTGATCATCTGCAAAGACACTATTTCCAAGTAAAGTTACATCTACACATACTGGGGGTTAGGACTTTGACATCTTTTGGGGGAATATAATTCAAACCATAATAGCACTCAATGTGTTTGAAACAGGACAGACTTTATCTTTCTATCTATGGCCTTCATTATATATTGATTCTTTTCTCCCATGACCAACAGCAACCAACGGTTGCCTCATTGGAATTTATGTTTCCTGAGTCTCTATCTTCTCAGGTATAGGTTGTGACCCTATGAGTATATGAACCTGTTCTTTCCTCCCTAAAAACATATTCCTTTCTGTGCCCATCGACCTCCTTGTTGTATGTCCAGGTCAAGGTGAAATTCCATCTACAAATACAAGACTCCCCAGACCACCCATCTGGTCTTGAGGTCTCTATTCCTATACCGCCAGAGCACTGTGTAGCTGTCTAGTTCATACAGCCTTTCCCTCTGTTTGTCTTTGTTAACATCTGTGCAGTAATGGAGAGAATTCTGAAAGAAGATCCTGAGGATTGTATGTCCACTCAACTCTACCTTTTATAATAGAATGACGTCTGTAAATAGAATGATCTGGAAGCCATGTGATTCTATGTACACATGTGAAGAAAGATTCTATGTACACTCTTATTTCTCAGGGATTCTTATATAAGGAATAAATAGGTCAGAGTGACTTGTAAATGGTAATTGGTTATAAAACCATTAGTGACAAAATTACCTCCCTATTGTGATCCTTGCTATTTCTGTAGGTGTCTCTGGGGAACGAATTTGAGGGCATGGGGAAGGCTCTATGTGGGACAGGTGTGTTAGGAGATAAATTCTTCTCAGTTGTTAGAGAACTACTAATAGATAGGAAGAAAAGCTTAAGGGGTACCTGGGTGGCTCAGTCGGTTGAGTGTCTGACTGGCTCAAGTCATAATCTCACAGTTCATGAGTCTGAGCCCCCCAGCAGGCTGTCTGCTGTCAGCATGGAGCCTGCTTCAAATCCTGTCCTCCTCTCTCTGCCCCTCCCCCACTTGCTAGTGCACTTTCTTCCTCTCTCTCCTTCTCTCTTTCTTTCAAAAATAAATAAACATTTGGGGCGCCTGGGTGGCTCAGTTGGTTAAGCGTCTGACTTCGGCCTAGGTCATGATCTCACGTTTGTGGGTTCAAGCCCCGCATTGGGCTCTGTGCTGACAGCTCAGAGCCTGGAGCCTGTTTCGGATTCTGTGTCTCCCTTTCTTTCTGCCCCTCCCCGACTTGCACTCTATCTCTCTCTGTCTCAAAAATAAATAAACATAAATAAATAAACATTAAAAAAAGGAAAAAAAGCTGAAAAGTTGATGAGAAAGATCTAATCATCTATGGAGAGATGAGGAGATTCTAACTTTATATATTTATCACATATTGTGTTCCTGTGTATGATGTACTGTTCTAGGTACTGAGGATCCGTCAGTGAACAAAATCTATGGGTTACTTTTTAGGAGGAAGAGACAGATATTTAAAGAAAGATGTTTTATATTATGTAGTAAAAATAAAAGAAATATAGCGAATGTACAGCAAACGATAGTATCAGCAGTATTGCTATAGAGAAGTTAACAAAGCAGGTCCTGATGAGAAGGCATAAAAGGAGACTGAATGAAAACTAAGAGTCATGCTGATGTCGGAGGAGAGTGATTCTATGTAGAGAGACAAGTGCAAAGTTTCTGAGGTAGCAGTGACTTCTGTGCTTTTGACATTGAGGAACTGGAGAGAAAGGCAGGGTGGATAAAGCTCAAAACCAGTATGCTAAGTGAAGAAGTCAGCCTCAAAAGATCATATATTATAATTCCATTCTTATTATACATTATAATATAAATATACAAGATTGTAAAATATAAAAACACAAGATTGATGATTTCCTAAGGCTCAAGTTCAGAATGGGGTGACTACTAATGGCATGAGGCTTGTTTTCATGTGATAGAAATGTTCTAGAATTGGACTGTGGTGTTAGTTATCCAGTTCCATAAGTTTACTAGAATCATTGCATTGTACTCTTGAAATTAATGCATTTGATAGAAATATTACTTGATAAAATTGTTTTTTAAAAAAGGTCATGTAAATATCAAGAGTGGGATCACTCCACTCAGGAGAAGAGCAGTGCAAAAGCCCAGGGGCCACAGTGGGTTTAGTGTATTTAACAGGAAGGATGTGTTTTGGGATGGGCAAGTAAAGACCGGAAAAACTTATGGGTTGCACAAGGTTCTTGGTAGGAAGGGCTTCAGTTTGTCCGTCTACCAGTAGAAGAAGACAAACTAGCAAGCTTGCCCTGATGGGGTGAAATTTATCATGCTACATAAACTGAGAGTGACGTGTTTAAAATTATTACAAAGAGTGCTTTTCATTCTGCTACTGACCTACTTCTCTTGTCCGTTTTCTTCTCTATATTGAATATTAATGTTTTGCCCAATTCCAAATCTCTACATAATCAGTATCCTTTCTATTTCTGCCTTTCTTATCATGTCCCCTTCAACATTCCAGCCCTACAGGAGTCTGTGAGCAAGAAGAGCCTCAGTTGTCAGGAAAGGAAGAAGCCAGGGGAGCACTGCAATGGATTTTCTAGCATAGGTAAACTTTAAGAGGGACTTGACCTACTGGAGCTTCTGACAGAGCCCCTGAGCCTGGACTGTGGCCACACCTTCTGCTGAGATTGCATCACTGCAAAGAACAGGGACTCACCAAGGAGGGGAGAGCAACTGTCCTGTGTGCCAGTGCAAATATCAGCTTCAGAATCTCTGACCTAACCACCCTCTGGCCGGCATTGTGGAGAGAGTCAGGGAAAATAGGAGCCCACAGAAGAAAAAGTTCTGTGAGAATCATGGAAAAACACTCTGTGTCTTCTGTAAGGAGCATGGGAAGGCTGGTTGCCAGCACACTGCAGTGTCTCAGGAGTATCACGGTCATCATATATTCCTCACAGAGAAGGTGGTCAAGGAATGTCATGTAGGCTCAAGGGTGAAAGAAGATGGGGCAGGATGATACCTGAAGTGAATTCTTCACTTTTTAAGCTTATGTTCCTCCCCTTGCCATCATAAAACTGAGCTCTGAAATCTCTTTTCCATACCCTTTTCTCAGCTTCTGAGACCTAAAGGATATTTCTGTGCATTCTTTCATCTGATCAGGAATGAGTCTAGATTAGAGACCCTTAGCAAAGAGAAGTTGGATGAATGGAGAAATGCTTCCCAAGATAAAATCTGATAGCCACTTTGAGCAGAAGGGTTTTTGGGGAACATGGCTGGTTGGATGTGGAGAATGCTGTCAATGAGAGGAAAGGAATTTCCTTGCTGCAGGATCACTTCTTCCTCTAGGAAAAGAGAGAATCAGGTTACTCTTGATCAAGGGGTGATAACTTGCAGCACACAGGGATAAAGAATACATTAACCTCTTCAGATTTTTGTCTACATAGTAGATTCTAATCATCAGTTTCATTTCCGTAACCTAGTCTCTTCTGTGATGAGTCTTATTTCTTCCTTCTATCCAGGTGCTAAGAAAGCTCATAACTTGACTCTGGTGATTCTTTTTCTCATAGTAGAAACTCCAGGCAACTCTGAAGAAGCTGAGGAAGGAGCAGCAGAAAGTAGAAGAGCTTGAAGTTGACATCAGAGAGGAGAGAGATTCCTGGAAGGCAGGAAAATATTTCCTGAGGGAGTTCTGAGGCAGGAAACAAGGCAGCATCTTAGTCCAGTCACAAGGAGGCCCCTTTCTCTTGGTTACCTCACAATTAATGAGTTCAGAAGATATTTGATTAGTCCTCATTTCATTCCTTCCCTGTTGGAATTGGGTTCCAGAGGGTAGACATATCACAAATAAAACCAAATATTTGGAGGTGAAGGCATAGGAGAAAGCCATGTAAAAGTGACTAATGAATCTCATGTTCCATATCCATCATCAAGTTTGAGGCACTAATACTTCCAGAAAACATACTGAGAAAAGCCCAGTGTTTCCTATTTAGGAGGTGTGGGTGGAAGGGCTTACTATACAGTGTGGCATGATTATCCAGGACAGATATCTTCAAGCCAAGACTCATCCAGGTGTCATATTGTGTCTGAGGGTGGGCCCTGCTAAAGTAGACTTTAATATATTCCTTTGGAAGAAATCCAAAGGAAAGTCATGGGGAAATGGCTTTCTCAGTAGTTGCTCACTACCTCATTGAGAAGTCCCTGAGGAAGATAATTCTTGTCTTGGTTCCCAGGCCCAGACAAAGTAGGCCCTTGGCCAAACAGACTGACTGCCTCTTTCTCTTCCCGTCCCCAAAGAATCATATGCAGACTGAGAGACAAAGGATTCTGAAAGAGTTTAATGAAATGAAAGGCCTCCTGGACAGCAAGGAGAAGAGGGTGTTGCAAAAGCTGGAGGAAGACAAAGTAAATGTGTTGGATAACTTGGTAGTGGCCAGAGACCAGCTGGACTGGCAGAGGCAGTACTTGAGAGGGCTCATCTCACACATTGAGCATCAGATATGGTGGTCCTCAGAAGACATGCTGCAGGTAAGGCTTCGGTTGGAGCGTTTACATGATGAGATTTAGGGGAAACAGAGAGTAAATTTCCTTCCCTGCTGGATTTCTTCATTTTCTTCCTTATGGTGACATTGAAAGGCTCTTGGGCCCCTCCATACCCACTCTCTATCATTTCAAAGCTTGGAGGGATAATTCAAAGAATGGCAAAGAAAATTGCCATTGTTAGCAATTCATAAAAGGCAGTGCAAAAAATTTGAAGACAAGATTCTTTTTAACGTTTATTTATTTTTGAGACAGAGAGAGACAGAGCATGAACGGGGAAGGGGCAGAGAGAGAGGGAGACACAGAATCGGAAGCAGGCTCCAGGCTCCGAGCCATCAGCCCAGAGCCCGACACGGGGCTCGAACTCACAGACTGCGAGATGGTGACCTGAGCTGAAGTCGGACGCTTAATTGACTGAGCCACCCAGGCGCCCCGAAGACAAGATTCTTTATAAGCTCCCCTTATCTATGCTCTATCATTTGTAAGGCATCTCTTCATTAAGTTTTGTCAAATAACACAAATCTCTATTTACATTTGATTTTCTTGTTGTTGTTGAGTACTAGACTGTGCAATATTTGTAGTTTTGATTTTCATTTCCCTAATATAGACCAATAATGTTGTGCATCTTTTCATGGGTTTATTGTCCATTTGTATATTTTCTTTGGAGAAGTATCTATTCAAATTTTTCCCCATTTTTTGAATTGGCTTTTTGTTGTTGTTGCATTGTTGTAGTTTGTTGTATATTCTATGACTAATACCTTATCAGATATATGATTTGCAAATATCATCTACCTTTTTGTGCATTGTCTCTTCATAGTGTTCTTTGGTGCATAGAAATTTTTAACTTTGGGGTAGTTCAACTTAGCGGTTTTTCTTTTATTCCTTGTGCTTTTGTTGTTGTTGTTATATCCAAGAAATCATTACCAAATCTAATATTGTGAATATTTTTCTCTTTGTTTTCTTCTAACAGTTATATAGTTTTATATCTCAAGTCTAGATCTTTAATTCATCTTGATTTATAATTTATATGTGATGCAAGTCATCTATGTTTAATAGTATTGTAACCATTGTATTATTTTGAGCCATTTTGGGGGGAAATAATTTGGTAAAAAGAATGAGGAGATGGCAATCAGTGAAGGGATGGACTGTATGGGACTTTTGTTTGTCCAACCTCAATTCAATTACCTCCCTCTTTCTTTCTTTCTTTCTTTCTTTCTTTCTTTCTTTCTTTCCTTTCTAGAACTTCTTGAATTACTCTTTGAAGAACCATTCTTACTCCCAGTCTATGTAGTTGGTTAGGGTTGATAAAATCAGTAGCTTTAGGGATGTGTCTCTAAATTCTAGGTAAGTCAGAATATCAGATTCTTATGTTTACCAATAATGCAGTAATTATTTTGACATATGCATCTGACCCAATTCAGGTCAAAGATTTTTATGCCTTTGAATTTTACTGTCATGACTAGGAAAGAGAAATTCTCTTTTTCACTAGGTAGTATATAAGGGATTATCATTTAAACCAGGAGATTCAAGTTGATGCCACACAGAGCCTAAAAAGAAAGTCAATATTGCAAGTAGAAAATAGAATTAGAATTTTGAGAATAACAGATTCTGATGACAAGATTTTCACTTAAAAACCACCTATGACGAAATTTACACCTGCCCCTGAATTTATTCATCTTTCTTTTAAATTTAAACCAGTTTTATTTGGGTTTTTGTCATATACAATAACAAGAAAAAGCCTAATACAGAGAGTAAAACTTTATCTGAAATGTAGAGTCAACTGAAGGCCAGGTCTTCATTGGTATAAAAGGGGTTGGGCTGGAAAGAGGAAAACCAATATATTGGTACATTCTGTTCTATGATGGGAATAAAAAGATGGCTAAAAGATTTTGAGACCATGGGCTGGATTGACAATACAATATTGAAATTCAGAGTAAGATATTATAGTTTCTAAGACTGTGACGGAGTATGTATTGGTATCATTTGGGGCAATGGAATATAAACATTTGGGAAATAGTAAATTACATTTTAGACTTTCTCAGGTTCTGGTTCCTCTGGCTTATTTCATGCTCAAATATTGATGAGATTACCTATAGGTAACGGAGAGGAGGTATATAGAATGAGTGAAAGAAAGCTAGAGAAACATTCACTTGAAGTGTTTGTTTGCATGTACCCACAGCAAAAGAAAGTATACTTTTGGAGAACTATTATTATTGATTATTCATCTTTGACTCTCCAGAGCCTGGAATGATGTCTGGCACATATGTGTTTCACCTTTATCTGTCTCTGGAATAAATAAAAGCATAATGAATTAATGAGGTCTTCTCATGTACGTATTTGTTTAAAAATGTCAAGCCTCTTCTCTTCTTTTAAATATATCCCATCTCCAAGCACTGGAAGCATCTTTCTGACACTCACATGAGTCCTCAGGATGGTTGATCTGGATCTTATCATATATTCTGTCCTCCACATTCTGATCATCTCTTTTTTCACACCTTAGCAAGGGATGTTAGGGGGTTAAGGTGGATAAAACTTTTCAAGGTAGGAGGGCTTATAAATCCTTGGAGGGTTGCCAGATCAAATCCAGGATGCATAATTAAATTTGAATTTCAGATAAATTATAAATCATTTTTTTAGTAGAAGGATATCCTAAATATTGCAGGAGTCTTGCTTAAGCTAAAGTATATTTTTACTTAAAATGAAAATTTAACTATCCATTTTTATTTTCTAAGTATACCAATCCTGTACTTGACTCATGTTTTCTCTCTTCTCCAGGATTTGATTAATGTCATGAAAAGGTATGTGTGGGAGACCAGGTATGGTCCTTTCTTATGTGAAGACAGAATTATAGCCATGAGAGTTATCTTGGGATGAATAAGAAATTTAAAAAAACCACAGAGCTGGGGAATTGGGAAATTATATCATTTTAAATTTTTGATCACAGGTGAAAGTTTTCAATGGAATTTGGGTGGCGGGAGGTCACACAGTTAGGGCCAGTAAGAACATGATTTCACTAATTTTAGTCAAACCTTAGTCTCTGCTTCAGCTTGTTTCCATATTTCATAGGTACCTGTCTTATTTCAGGGAGGATCCTATCCTCTATCTTCCAGACCCCCAAGTTTTCCACAAAGGCAGCTCCTTTCATTTATTTTTCTTCCTGAAGATAGAAGAAACAAGGTCTTTCTAGTGGTTTCATTGGGGCTTCAGAAAAAACAAAAAAAACAAAAAAACAAAACAAACAAAAAAACCCAACCCCTGTCTTGGAGAACAGTGGCTTTGGTCCTGGTGCCAATAATTAATTTCTACTTGCTTACACACTTTAGTATCTTATAGAAAATATGGCCTTTTTGTGTCTAAAGTGGCCTATCCACATGGCAGCTTCAAGGTCTTCCCAAATACATGAAATTCAAACCACTATTCATTTGGTTGTCATAACTTCTCCTTTTCCACATGTGTGTAATATTTCCCCAGAGAATGTAACCTCAAATATTATTCTCTAGACATCTGTACTGGGATACCAGGCTTTGGAGACCCTTCAGACTCTTAACATAGAGCTCCATACTTGATAACCTAAATCCCTCTGTAGTCAGGTTCTGGAGCTTCTTTACTGACCACCTGTCTGGGAACTCACATCTCTGGCCTCTCACTGGTGGAACCCCTAGGGTGGCAGTGACTTCTTCATGTATCAAATACTTGATTTTTTTTTTTAGAGTCATCAAATACCTGTTAAATGCATCATTATTTTATACAGTTTTATTATTTTAAGAGGTAGAGAGTATGGGGTTAGTTTCGCCATTTTAGAAGGAAGAACATGAGCTTCATTGAGGTGAAGACCCCTTCTGAAGGTCACACAGAGGGCAAATGGAAAGGTAGATGTGAGCAGATATTTTTTCTGGTTGCAGCATCAGGTCTCTCCCTGTTCCCCTCCTCAGGACCTTCAGTGGAGAGGATTCAAGTACATCAGTGGAGTGAAAAGTGGGAGAAGCAGTGGTCTTGCAGAGGTCAGACATGTGGGGTGACCAATTTTGTCTTCTCTAGGAGTGAGAGCTGGATTTTGAAGAGGCCAAACATTGTTTCCAAGAAACCGAAGAGTACATACCAAATTCCAGATCTGAAAGGGACGCTGCAAGTGTTTAAAGGTAAGGAGAGTCAGAGGAAGGGTGTGGGTGTCAAATTGTTGTAGTATTGGGGCAAAATGGGGAAGAGGGTGTGGTTTCTAGATGAGGATAAAAGAGAGGATGTAGGCCTGACAAGCGGAGATAGATATATTGTGTGGAAGATGAGATCATATCTAAGGGGGAATGGTCAAGGTGTCTGATTCATCATTTCATTCACCAGTTGATAGCCACACAGGGCCTCGTGCCTCCATTCTAGTGAGAAGCCAAGTATCAGGGTTTAATCCCTTTGCTTTTAACAACATCATTGAAACTTTTGTCATTTCAGAGCTGACAGAGGTTCAACGCTACTGGGGTAAGAAGGAGTTACAGGTTGTTCAAACTGCCATGTTCTGATCCCTTTTAGAAGTTGTGGTTACTATCAGGTCCCATGATCTTAGCTTCATGTGCTCCCCCCCAAACATGCATGCATACAACAGTTCTTAAGTGTGCTACTCATCTCTGACCCATCAACATGAGTTCCTCCCAGTCAGTTCCTGATGTTCCACCTCAAATGTCATAAGACACACCTGCTCTGTATCCTTCACCCAACCCTGTCATTTTTCCCACAGTGGACGTGATGCTGAAGCCAGTCAATGCTATTTTGAATATTACCATTTCTGCAGATAAAAGACAGGTAAAAGGCATACAAGATTTCTCTCTTCAAAATATACATCTATGTAGTCTCTCTCTTTTTGATGTCTTGGGTTGCCAGCATTTCTCCGAAGGGAAGTATTACTGGGAAGTAGATGTGTCTGAGAAGATCGCCTGGATCCTGGGGGTGCACAGTAAAGCAAGAAGCCCCAAGAGAAAGGGGAGTTCTGGGTTTGTTTTTGACCCGAATGTATATCTTCCAGATGTTTACTCCAGATACAACCCTCAATTTGGCTACTGGGTTATTGGGTTACAGAATGAATCTGGTTATAAGGTTTTTGAGGAGTCTTCCACCTTTGATCCCAAGGTCTTGACTCTTTGCATGACTGTCCCTCCCCGTATTGGGGTTTTCCTAGACTATGAAGCAGGCATTGTCTCATTTTTCAATATCGCAAACCATGGGTCACTCATCTCCAAGTTTTCTAGATGTCAGTTTTTTCAGACTACTTATCCATATTTTAATCCTTGGAATTGTCCAGTCTCCATCATCCTGTGCCCACCAAGCTCCTCAACCTCTTGGCACCCCCCTCACTTTTGTGTAGTGCTCCTTGTCCTTGGGGCTCATCTCCTACACCTGAGCTCATCTGCACCATTCTGAAACCTCTTCCTTCTTTTCTCCATCTTTTATTTTAGAATGTCTTTGGAAGAGTCTGCTAGCACTTCTGTAACAAATTACCACAGAGTGGGTGGCTTAAACAACAGAAATTTCTTGTCTCACAGTTGTGGAGGCTGGAAGTCTAACACCAAGGTGTCAGCAAAGTTGGCTTTTTTCTGAGGGCTGTGAGGGAAGGGTCTCTTCCTTGCATTGTAGGTGGCTGTCTTCTCTCTGTGTATATTCATATCATCTTCCCACTGTTGCATGCCTCTGTGTCTAAATCTCCCCTTTTCTAAGAACACTAATCAGATTGGAGCAAGGCCCATCCTAATTACATCATTTGACTTAATCACCCCTGTAAAGACCCTCTCTCCAAAAGATCACACTCTGAAATATTGGGGGTTAGGATTGTAACACATGAACTTAAGGGGAACACAAGTCAACTCAACAGTCTTTTGCATGTCTTTGCCATGCAGCGAAAGCTTGAACCATTTTCTACATAATATTTTGTTCTCACTAGGAAAGAATATTTTTTTTCTTATTTGTTTTTGTTTATTATGAGGAGAGGATGCTTATTTGCAAAGGGAACACATGTAATCCTTTCTGTAGAAAGACCAGTATTGCTGTACCACATCTGACATCTCTTTTCCTCATTCCCGCTGCTGTTTAATGGAATTAACAAGGAAAACTTATCAATTCTACCCCTATACATAGGATTTAGGACAGTGCATAGGAATCTGTCATTTGGTAGTGAATCCTTCAGAGTGTGTTGCTTTACAGTGGCACCCCTTTATATGACGGAGTTAAAGCAGAAGTGCACAAATAAAATATTTACCAAGAGTGGATTTTTGGTGCTCAGAGTTTCTGAGGTCAAATCTCATGTCTTTACTTACAATTTGTGTAAACTTGAACAAGTTATTTAGCACCTCTTGGTCTCATTTTCCTAAAATAAAAAATTCATGTGAAAGATTGTACCTACTTCCTAGGGTCACTTTGAGAAACCAAATTTTATTAGATGTGAAGCACTTATCTAAGAGTCTTACATGAAAGAGTAAACATTTGTTATTGCTGAAAAAATATAAGCTGTATTAATGAGGAACAATTTTTTGTTTTGTTCTGGTTTGGTTTTGCTTTAATAAAATGATAATTGGCTCACTGAAGTCTCATTTCCCAGATTCCAAAACTCCACTGCAGACAATATGAGTTTTCATGTTGTGTCGTGTAGAGAGCGTCATGTCTAGGCTCAGCTGTGCTGATGAAAGACAGCCTTCTGGTGTTCAGTCCTTGTCCTTGTGGTGAAACATCTGAGTATACCTCTGCATTTACCACCCTATGCACTCTTCTTCTCCTTCTCCTCCTCCTCCTCCTCTCCCTTCTCTTCCCACTCCCCATCTCCTCCCCCCTCCTTCTTCCTCCTCCTCTTTCTCTTCCTCCCTCTCCCTCCTCCTCCTTCTTCTTTTTCTTCTTCTCCCTCTTCTTTGTCAGAATATGAAATGAAGAATAGAACTACCTAGCATAGTGAAGACACAGATTGCTCTTTGAGAAGCATGCATTATAAAATAGAGCAGACTATGCCACTGTACAAAATTTGAATCAAGATTCACAGGACTTTAGAGAAAGATGCATACCTTGGCCATGCTGGATGAAAATGAAAGTGTCTGGAGTGGGATCAATATTTATATGTCTGTCTATATACACACATGCATACACACGCATGTACACCTATGGGTATATATACCTGTAACCATTTGTATAAATACGTGAATATATATTAACATCATTCTGGTTAGTCTTTACAAATATCCTAAGAGGAAGAAATTTATATCAGGAGATTAAAAGGGTTTACAAATGGAAGAAAAAAATTCTAGAAGTTTGTAAGCTGTTAGAATTTTCCCCTAAGGTTTCAAGGTTAATGAGTGAGAGAGGCAGGAATAGTACCAGCTGTGTGCTACTCCCACACCTGTGTGCTGTCCTCTGCACCACACCACAGAGAAGGCAGCAACTTGACTCCCAAGGATATGGGGAAGGAGGGAGAGCCAGGAAATGCTGCCTGCAGGAGGAGCCTGGCCATCTTAGGGCAAACCTTAGGTGCCATGAAATTCAATTTGATATGCTCAATCCATATAGCCCAAATGAGACAGTAGTAGGTCATAGATAATATTATGCTGAGATGCTTCATGGCCACCATGCTACTGCAGATGACATGAAGAAAATGTCCCCACCTTTTAATGTAGACGGTGAACACTATAATTGGACAGTTACAAAGCTGGACTCTGAAAACAGACCAAATTTTGTGTAATGATATTATCCCTTTGTGGCCCTTATCACATTAACTAATTTTTATCAGATTCAGTTTTTCGTGTATAAAACAAATAAAAATAATAAAACTTACCTGATGGGGATGTTGTGGAAATTAAATAATAGGTTAGTTGTAACAACCTGCTGTTTTCTAGCACATAAGCATTGACCCAGAGTGTGTCTATTGATGCTTTTTATTGGTTTATTTTCTGACTTGAAATAAATGATTTTAAGAAAGCACATCCATTCATTTTAAAATAATTAACTTTGCTTTCAAGAAATAGGATAATTTGAGTAAAGAATCAGTGTTTAAAATTTTTTTCTATCCGGTTAAAATAAATATTACGTTATTGTAAAAATTACTTCATTCTCATCATCTCCTGTAATTGTAATAGTCTCTTTAACTTAATAGACTATATGAAATTGTATTTATTTTCTCCTTCTATGTAACAAACTATCACAAATTTAGTGGTAGGTTTAAATTTTAGGCTTAAAAGAACACACAATTATTATGTCATGGTTTCTGTGGATCAGGAGTCTGGGTAAAGTTCTTCTGGGTTCTCTCCTTTAGGGTCTCACTGGAGTATGCTCAAGGTGCCAGCTGACATACAGATGAGAGCAGGGAAGTGGCCCGACCTAAACTGTTTTCAGATATAAACAAGACTAG
The DNA here is from genome assembly GCF_016509475.1 of Prionailurus bengalensis. Classification (NCBI taxonomy): domain Eukaryota; kingdom Metazoa; phylum Chordata; class Mammalia; order Carnivora; family Felidae; genus Prionailurus; species Prionailurus bengalensis. Next base: position 62,411,231 of record NC_057346.1, read on the forward strand.
GAATTAAGTGGATCCCGCTGTCTCTAGTAGGGACCAGATGCTCTTTGCCAACGTTAGAGTTCAATGAGAAGATTAAAGAGAATTGCACTTTTTAGGCATTTTATACATCCATGGCCTGGTTACTGTGATCCCTTAATCCCTGGCACCAAATGAAGAAAAAACAGACACTATGCTCTGATTTGGGGTCTGAAGCCACCACCATTTAAAGAAAAAACTATTCAGGGCACTTGTTAAAGATGTAAGGTAAGGAGGACTTTATTCTAGGGGGGCTGCTACAATGGGGTTTTGTAGTGGGAGAGAGAGATTGGCTCAACTCTGAGTACAATAAAAAAAGTGGGGATTTAGAGCCAAGGAACAGGGTCAGAGGTTACTAGATGGGATACTAAAGGGCCTGAGTTCAGTTCAGGAGAGAATCTTTGTCAGCACCCAGGCCTTTGCCCAAACCTGACAATGGGTAGGTGTCTCTGGGCCCCTACAAACTTCTACTGTGATGCCCCCCCACTGCTGAAGGTATTATTGATATTGTTAAATTGTCTGTGTGCACCTTTGCTAGTCTTTGTTAGGGATATTTTCATGGGGCATGTGAAGGACTGTAAGCCAACATGATTCCTGGGCGATAGTAAATGGCCTGGCTATTTGATTGGGCTGCTAGAGAACCTGAGCCTGGCATATAAAACAAGTTTCCCTGTGGAGATGGAACAGTTGGAGAAAAATTAGTTCTGCTCCTAATAAGTGTTTGTGATCCATGTGGATGCTCAGCAGAGAGGACCTACACTTGGCCAAGGAAACAATCAATGAACAGACCATGATTGTCAACTAAATGTGGAGACTAAAGTGTCTTCTACTTCAGAGCAAACAGGTTTGTGACCAATATTCTCTTGAATTCAGGTGAGGATGGCCTTGGAAAATCTAGAAAAAGCCTACATGCACAGACTGCCACTGTCAGAAGCAAATACTGAAATAGTATAAAAAGCTTGTCCCTGACTCTGGTCAAGGCTAAAATCACTGCCCAAGGACAGAATCCCCAAACTGCCCAAGGGCCAAATATATTCTTGGCCAGTAGAACATCCTGCCTAACATCAAACCCCTTGTCCCATCAGAGCTCTCACTCAACCCTATCTACAGTTGACACTTTCTTTGTATTTGTCCTAGCACTCCCATGCATTCCACTGACTCAAGCCATGGTGTCCAGGCCCTACAAGGCCATATTTGTTTCCTGTTAGGTTTCCTGAGCACTTTGCCTCTGATAATGGCCCTGGATTAGCAGCCCAAGCTACAAATCAGTGGACCTAATCATGGGACACATGGTGGACTCTTCATGCTTTATGCCATACTCAAGCCACAAAGGAAACTGAGTATTTTAATGAACAATTACTGGATGGAATTCTGCAGCTGATGAAGAGATAAGACAACCCCAGCCTGGACCACACAGCTCAGACAAACAATCCAGGTTCTCAAAGCAGTGATTGCCCAAAAGGACAATTCTCACTTGAGCCTCATGTTTGATCAGGATGTCTGCTCCCTTCCTTCAATTGTACATCTGTCTTTTATAACTTTGACATTTCAATATTTTGTGGAGGACCTTGCAAAGGCTTTCTAATCCCTTCAACTCCTTTCTAAAATTTATTTATTTGTTTTGAGAGAGAGCAGAGCCTGACACGAGGCTCAAACTCATGAACTGTGAGATCATGACCTGAGCCAAAGTCAAGAGTCAAAAGCTTAACTGACTGAGCCATGTAGACACCCATCAACCCCTTTCTAAAGATTCAAATAGGTCAGAGATTAACATGACAGCAAGGGATGAGAGATCCAAGATTTTTGTGCTAACCAATTCTTTAACATGATGTGTCTTTCTGATTAAGTTGTACAAAAATGTTTTCCTGTATAAATGCTTTCGCCCTTCTTGCAGATAGTCCTTCCAGACTAAAAGGTTTAGATGAAAATACAGAATTAAAAAACGTAAAAGAGACATACTGATAGCAACATGGGAAAATGAATAACAAAAAACAGAAAAGAATCGTAACACTCTGGTACCTCGGGAGGCATGGGGAAGGGGGAAAGGGAAAAACATCAGTGGTCTTTCAGGTCTTTTAGAACCAGCCCTGTAAGCTTCTCCTTCTTCTTGAACTGAAACCTTGGGGTGTTGCCTTTCTGAGCTGTTGTAAGTGCTTTGGATCCAGACTGACTACTGATCCCACAGTCACACAACAGAGCACACACAGATGTCATTCACATCACCAGGCTGATAAACTGATATCACACACAAATAAGACTGAAACGAACCATCTGTGGTAGTTCTGAAACCAAGGACTAAACTGAATTATTCTGTCTGGACTGGGAACCCCAGGGCAGGAACTCTGTTAGTCTGCAGCCAGATTAGTATCTATCCCCTTGGGGTGCCCTCACATTGTAAACCCTGTTTTTAGGGAGACCACATTTGCCCCCTGGGATTATCCTTCTTGCATGTGAACCCTGACTATCCTGACACTGTCTCAGCTCCTCTGAAAGCTTCAGGGTAGCCTTTAGCTGTACTGTGGCCAAAGCTGTGCTGTGCTTGAATCAATGCCTTGGACCAGATAAGACAAGATCCTTATAGAAACTTAGTGTGGGGGGTTCACGCCTCAGTGATGCAGTTGGTTAAGCATCCAACTCTTGATTTAGGCACAGGTCATGATCTCACAGTTTGTGAGTTCAAGCCCCGTGTCTGCCTCTGCACTGACAGTGTGGAGCTTGCTCTCTCCCTCTCTCTCTGCCCCTCCCTGGCTTGTGCTCTGTCTCTATCAAAATAAATAAATAAACATTTAAAATAAAAAGGAACTTAAGGGGGAAGCTTTCTAGCTCTTTAAAGGAAGCCCTACTGGGTATGGGACCTCTTTTTCTGACTTGGTAACTGAAGACCCATGGTTATATTCAGTTCTTCAGACAGGTTTCATCCTCCTCAGAATAATCTTGATCATTGCCTGGTCCACTGTTGCGTCAGACTCATTACCCAGTTCTGACATAACTCCTCAAAGTCTCACCCATTAGAGTTCATGATAATGTCGTCTGTTTCCAGCTTAGGTCCTGAAAAGTCAGGGAGTGAAATTGAGGATTTTAGCTCTAGTCTGAAATCCTATGTGTAATTTCTTAGGCCCCTCTACTGGCAGTGACAAAAGCTTTACTTCATAGGCTGGATGTCACAGGGCAAAAACCTCCTCCCACACCAGACTTGGTACACAGCCATGCATGGCAGTCTTGGAAGGGAGTGGCGGTCAAGGACCCGGGCCCCCCACCTCCCCGGCAGGCCATGCTTTTGGTGCACACTTATACTGCTAGCCCGGAAGCCTTTGCTTGGAGGTGTTCTTATTTGGAAACCTGGAAGATACTGTCCTCTGGCTCAACACTCAATACTTTTCCACTCTTAGCCCTCCTTCCTCAAACTCCTTCAGACCCCAGGGTTCACAAAACTGTAGGAACCTTTTTTTCAGGGTTCCCTTGGCAATGAGACAGCCCCCAGGTCTGTGCTGGTCTATCTGACCCTGAGCTTGTGCACTCTTCCACAGGGGGAGACCTAATGAGGAAGTTGGCACTGTTAAAATCAATAATAAACAGACACTCAGCCTTTTCCTAAGCAGACGAACCAGTTTAGTCATATATAAAGTTTAATTTAACTTATTTTGCAAGGCTACCTTGACCTGGGTCATTTCTTGCTTGTGTTCTTGGAAATCAGAAGCAAAACTTGAACTGTTTCCCACGGTTGATATCAGGTAACCACTGACCAATTCCTTATCATTTATAAGAAAATTCTAATATTGGGGCACCTGGGTGGCTCAGTTGCTTAAGCAGCCAACTTAGGCTCAGGTCATGATTTCAAGATTCATGAGTTGGAGCCTCTCATCGGGCTCTGTGTTGACAGCTCAGAGCCTGGAGCCTGCTTCAGATTCTGTGTCTCCCTCTCTCTCTGCCCCTCCTCTGCTCATGCTCTCTCTCCCTCTCTCTCTCTCTTTTTCTCTCAAAAATAAACATTAAAGAAAAGTCTAATATTATAACCCATCATTGTGAAGAATAAACAATCACTGCCTTCTCACTAGATGAGCTGCTTTATATACTCCCACACCTCATACCGTGTTTTCGGCTGAGTGCTCTTGGTTTGCAAACTGTATTTTCTGGTGTGTGCAAAATAAGCCCTTACTAATTACTACTTTGGCAATTCACCGGTTTCATTTCTGTTATTTATACAGCACTTTCCCCTGTTCCAGCCTCTTCCTCATGCTACTGTAGTAAATGTTTATCCTTTTTATTTTTAATGTTTTATTTATTCTTGAGAGAGAAAGAGAGAGAACATGAGCAGGGAAGGGGCAGAGAGGAGCAGAGGATCTGAAGTGGGATCTGCGCTGACAGCAGAGATGTCCCATTAGGAGCTGGAACTCATGAAAGGTGAGACCATGACCTGAGCTGAAGTGGTAACTGACAGAACCACCCACATGCCCCTGTAGTAAATGTTTAAAGGCTTCACTGTTACTTTCATTTTGGCTTGCTGAATTTAATCAGCTACTCTGATGCCTGATTGTTTAGTCCTCCCTAGTTCATCGGAGCTGCAGACACTCTCAGAGACCAGGTATCCGTTCTGGGGCTTTTCCCTCCCCACTACCTCTGAATTTTGAGTGGTAATTACACTATTCGTGTTTCTGGATCTTTAGGACTTTGCTGGGACATTAATGAATAAGGTGGGTGACCACAGTGGGAAGTCTGGGTGGGCTCAGGAGAATCTCAGTGCATAAGAAGCCTTCAGCTCTCAGGATTATCCACCAACAATGTACCTAGAACCATCACCAGAAGTGATCAGACATCTCTCAATGTGCTGATCTGTGATGCTGTTATTGGAAGACTGGCACGCGGACTGCCCCATGGTTTTGGGATTCCAATGGTTTCCTTTTTGCTCAAGGATAATACTGCACAATCTAATTGATCCAGACCCCTAATCTCTCTAAATTGTCCAACCCCAAATCTGTTTTTAATCTCCAAAGGCCTAAGCCCCTCCCCCTCTGTCATTCTCTCTATCCTATCTCTCTCTCCCCTCCATCCTCAGCTCTGGTGACTGTCATCTAGTAGGTTGGGGGTGGTAAGTGTGGCTTCATTTTTTTACTGAGAGCTGCTTTGCTACTAAAACCCTACAGGTACATTCATAGACTCTAAGTATTTTCACTTGTTTTTGAGAATATTGGAAAACAATAACCCATATTGTTTTCAAGGTATGGAGAAAACAAATCCTCATAGCAGATAAATAAATGTTATTTTTCTTTCTATCAAACATGCCATTATGCTGAGCGGTCATCTTCAACAAACTTATACAATTTTATAACATTTATATTTAATGTGTAACAGGGGGGCCTGGGTGGCTTAGTTGGTTAGGCCTCTGACTCTTGATACCAGCTCAGGTCATGAACTCACAGTTCCTGGGATTGAGCCCTGTGTTGGGCTCTGCGCTGACAGCAGAGAGCCTGCTTGGGATTCTTTCTCTCCCTCTCTCTCTGCCCCTGCCCTGCTCTTACACTCATGTGCATGTGGTCTCTCTCTCTCTCTCTCATTCCCTCTTTCAAAATAAATAAATAAACTTAAACAAATAAAATAAAATAAAATAAAATAAAATAAAATAAAATATTTTTGGTGTTTAATATAGTCTAGCAAAACTAGAATGAACTGATGACACAAGGGGCACCTGTGCCCTCACTTCATTCTCGATGATCCCAGGACTTCCTGTTCACTAAGAAACTCATGCACTGCTAAGTACAGATATATATTAGTCTCCTTGTTTCTGTCTACCTTCATTAGGTATAGTACAAGAATTTTTTTAAATAGTTTTTAAAATTTATTTTATAATTTTATTTTCTTTTTTAACTGTTTATTTATTTTTAGAGAGAGAGTGCATGCGAGTGGGGTAGGGGTCAAGAAAGAGAGAGAGAGACAGAATCCCAAGCACACTGCCAGTGCAGGGCCCTTCGTGGGGCTCAGTCTCACAAACTGTGAGATCATGACCTGAGCTGGAATCAAAGAGTCAGAACGCTTAACTGACTGAGTCACCCAGGTGCCCCTGGGATAAGAAATTAAAAAAACAAAACAAAACAAAACACTTCCATTTTTTTCTCAACTTTGGGCTATAAAAAATAGTTATGGTTTTTGTTGATCTGATAAAATGTCTTCATTTGCCTTTATTAAGAATATTTTCACTTCATACAGAAGTGTGGACAGATATATATATATCTATATATATATATATAGATATATATATATGTGTGTGTGTGTATGTGTGTATTTTTTTTTTCTTCAATTAAAAAAATATCATTCCACTCCCTTCTGGTCTTTGATGTCTCTAAATAGAGGCCAACAATCATCTCACTGTATTTACTGTGCTGCTTCATCTGGCTGCTGTCAAATTTTTCTCAGAATTTTGACTATAATATGCTTGAAACTGATTTTCTTTGTATTTATTCTAATCAGGTCTATGACTTTCATAAAATCAGGGCCTTTTTGGCTAATATCTCTTTAAATATTTTTCAGATATGTATTGTTTTCCTTTTGTTCTAATTCTGGAATCCCAATTAAATGTATATTATTCCTTTTATTTTGTTCCACAAGGCACTGAGATTCTGTTCTCTTCTTTTTTTTACTTCAGTTTTTAAAATATGCTTTTCAAGTTGGATACTATTTTCCTTCTTGGATAGTTATTATTAATCTATCCTCAAGTTCCTTTATCTTCTCTCATCTCTAATCATTCTTTTAGCCCATATAGTGGTTTTAAAGTTTCAGTTATTGTTTTTATAGCTTCAGAGTTTTCATTATTTTAAAATAATTTTTATTTTTCTGCTGAGATTTCCTACTTGTGCAGTCATTAGAAACATATTTATCCCTTCGTCTTTGACTATAGTTAAGGCAGTTGCTTTGAAGTCTGTGTCCACTAACAAACATCTGGCTCATCTTGGAGTCAATCTCCACGACTGTCTTTTTCTTTTTTTTTAAAGCATGGGTCATGTTTAAATATGTCTAGTGATTTTAGATTGTATAATGTACTCTGGAAATTGTGAAAGATATGTTGCAAAAATGCCTGGATTCTGTTACAGTTTTCTGAATGAAATTTTTTTTCAGGCAGTTTACTTGGATGATGTCAAATTCCATGTGTCTTCTCGGCAGTAAGTAGCAGCTAAAATACCTCTTCAGGTCTTACAGTTTTACTTGAATTGTATAGAGTCTTCCTCAAACATGTGTACTTTAGAGATGTTTGCAGTATTTATATGTAGAATTTTCAAACTCTTTCTATTGTGGGTATTTCTCTTCACTTTCCCGTGTATGTGGTAAACTTGTATTTTCTTTTCTAAATTACTTTTCTAGTCAACAAAATTGAGCTTCTCTACAAGTTTTAATTGTGTAACTTTGTGCTGACTGGGGTCTGTTCTCAGCTGAAAAGATACAAAACCAGGAAACTCACCCAATGTTATTTCCTTTTTATTAAGGGCATACTCCCTTTTGGTTCTGACTGTTTTTGAGTATTTTACAGTGATTTCAGATTCTTGTTCCCTGCTTCCCTCCCTACATCCCACCACTCATGATTTGAAGTTTTCTATGGGAAGATTGTTTTGATAGAATGAATTCCTCCCCTATTTGAAGTTCAATCTAAATTTTGCCTGTTTGGATCTTCTTATGAATGGAATCATACAGTATAAACTCCATTGGATAAGCTTTCTTTCACATAACATTTTTGTTCTTTATTCATATTAATTTATTTATCAGTGGTTTGTTCTCTTCTATTATTGATTAACATTCCATCGTATGAATATACACAATCTATGTATCCAATCTCCTGTTGAGATATATTTGAAGTGTCTTCAATTTTTTTATGTTATTAATTAAGGTATTACTAGTTTTATGAATAAAGGTATAGACAAGTCTTCTTGTGGTGGACATGTGCTTAATTCTTCTTGAAACTATACATAAAATTTGAATTCCTTTGTTACAGGGTAGATATATATTTCACTTGAAGACAAGTGCTAGATTTTCTCCCAAATTTGTACCATTTCACACACCCACCAACAACATATGAGGATTCAGATTGCTACATACCCTTGCCAACATATGAGTCTGTAAGTCATTGCAATTCTAAGCACTTTAGTGATTTTTAGCGCTATTTCATTGTGATTTTAATGTGCATATTCCTGAACTCATCATGGCAAGAATTTTTTTCATATGCACCTTGGCCACTCATAACTTTACTTCCAAATCCTTCCCTAATTTTAAAATTAGAATGACATGTCTGTTCAAATCATTTGCTCATTTTAAAATTAGATTGTTTTGTCTTTTTTATTGTTGATTTGTGGAGTTCTGTATAGATTCTGGATACAAGTCCTTTGTCAAATATTTGTTGGGTGAATATTGGACTATTTTCTCTCTCACTTTGGCTTGCATATGGTGTCTTTTTTTTTAATGTTCACTTATTCATTTTAAGAAAGAGAGTGAGAGAGAGAGAGAGCATGGGAGGGGAAGAGAGAGAGAAAGAGAGGGAAAGTGAGAATCCCAAGCAGGCTCTGTGCTGTCAGTGCAGAGCTCAACGTGGAGCTTGATCTCACAAACTGTGAGATCATGACCAGAACCAAAATCAAGAGTCAGACACTTAACTAACTGTGCCACCCAAGCATCCCACATATGGTGTCTTTTTACTGGTGTCTGTGGTTGAGAAGAACTTTAATTTTTTTTTGTAGTTTAATTTATCATTTAAAATATTTTGAATTGGAATATAGTTGACATGTAATGTTATATTAGTTTCAGGTATACAGGACCATGATTCAACAATTATATATGTTACACAATGTTCACCATGGTAATGTAGTTACCCTCTACCACCACACAAAGTTATTACAATATTATTGACTATATTCCCTGCATGATTTATCATTTTTTAAAAGTTTATTATTTCTGGTTCCTTTCCATAAAATCTTTGTTGAAGAAATGATTGAAGAAAACATTTTAGGTATACACATGAACTTTTTTAATACTTCATGAAGTGGATAGTCTGTCAGACAACTGCAAAATTGGGTTGAAAGCAGAAAACTTCTACAGGATAGAGAATGAACAACAAGGGAGAGGCAAATAGAAAATATCCAATTGGCAGGGGTCATATAGTCAACTTTGTGTGGGGTGAGAAGGCCCAGAGTTGGAGTGGCGTTTGGGGGTTGGCTCAGTGGATATACTGTGTGTATGGTCAAGTGGAACACTTACAGGAACACAAAAGTTACCTGAGTTCTGTTTGCTGATGTGGCACCCTGGGCACAAGTGGCTCCATCTTGGGCCTAAATGTTTTTTTTTTAAACATCTTGAACTACTCAAGACTGTAAAAATGTTCTCCTCTGCTTTCTAGTAAAGACTTTATATTTGTATTTTTTACATCTAATATCTGGTTTACTGACTTTCCTTAAAGAGTAATGACTTATTTTGACATGCGGTCACATTGCTTGTGGATCTCTCAATGACATTCTATTCAGAAGAAACATAGTATCTGCCTCCAATTTGTCCCATGTTCTGACACTAAGACACCCTGACATTTTATGTTGACCTGATGTAGTTTTCAGAGAAGATGTAAGCAGACCCTCAGTGGCTGAGGAAACAGCAGTAGGATGCTGAGAATTTGGCAAGTGATATCACAGATACGATGTGCTGGAAGGCAGGGGAAGACTTTTCTGGACACTTTAAGTCTTTTTCTACTGCATTCCCAGCATCTAAGGACACCATCCTTGTGGGGAAGGGGGTCTGAGATGATTGATAGCGGTCATTTTAACAATGAACACAGGTACTTTGTCTTTAGTGTTTATGAGAAGTAAATGGTACAAATGAAACTTTCTCACTTTAAACTAATAAAAAATGGGGAAAATAGATTAGAAGTTTGTTTTTAGTCTCTGGGAAAATAAATGTTGCAGGATTGTGATACCTAGATACTAACAACGTTTTTGTGGATCAAGGAAAAAATAAAACAAGGATCATGGGTCAGAGGATTCACAAATCCATAATATCCAGAGTTCCAGATCTAGAAAAAGGTAGTAGCCTAGAAAGAAATATAGCTTCTGCAAGATTTTGACAAGTTCTTTCATGTAGCAGACCCAAACTAAGGTCACTACTTGAGACCAAGAATAATGAGAGATAGGGTTCCTGTTCAAAAATGTAAATTAAACACACACACACACACACACACACACACACACACACACACCAAAAAACTGGTATCAAACCACTTCCTAGAATTACATTTCTGGAAAGTGGCTTATCTAGAAATGTAAGGAGATAGAGATACATTCTGCCCCCAAGGAACTGAACCAATCTTCCTTCCATCTCAGTAACTAGATCTGTGATGTCCATGGAATCATCACTGGATCAGGATCAGAAGCCACCACACTAAGCTTTCATTCAAGACAGAGTGTCTAGGAGAACAGGTTGAGGGAACTGGAAGAATGAGCACAAAGAGGAAATAAAAAAGAAAGAGAAAAGTCAGAGAGAATCTTCCACTCAGAATCATGTTAAAAAACCAGCAGGATCTGTGAATACATACAGACATTATGTACGTGTATTACAATGTAGCCTCAATATGTGAAATATTAATTAAGAAGCAAGGAGAAATGAGCATAACAAAATGAGACATTTAAATGCATCTATTATTGACAGTATATCTAGAGATTAAATTAATCAAGAATAGCGAGTGTGACAAACATCATTTACAAACTCTGAAACTTATTCTGCCTACCACAAGGCAGAATAATGGCCGAATAATGGCCTCTCAAATGGCATCCCCATTGCAAACCTCTGTGATTATGTTAGGTTAGATGGTAAAGGGGGATTAAGATGACTATCAAATGAAACTACACCTTAAACTAGGGAGATTTTCCTGGAATATCTAGCTGGCTCAAATATAATCACAGAGATTTTTTTTCTTTTTAACATTTATTTATTTTTGAGAGACAGAGAGAGACAGAATGTGAAAGGGGGGGGGGGGCAGAGAGAGGGAGACACAGAATCCGAAGCAGGCTCCAGACTCTGTCAGCACAGAGACTGACGTGGAGCTTGAACTCATGAGCTGTGAGATCATGACCTGAGCTGAAGTCAGATGCTTCACCAACTGAGCCACCCAGGCACCTCGAATTCTGGCATTTTAAGCTGTGGAGTCTGTGGTAATATTTTATAATAGCTATAGAAAACAAATATTCTGCATCCCACAAAAAAAGAATATTTGTATTTTTTAATTGAGGCATAACTGACATACATTATATTAGTTTCAGGTGCACAACACAATGATTCAATATTTGTATACTTTCGGGCACCAGGGTGGCTCAGCTGGTTAAGCCTCCAACTCCTTTTTTAAAAATTTGTTTTAACATTTATTCATTTTTGATAGACAGCAAGGGACACAGAGTGCAAGTGGGGGAGAGGTGGAGAGAGAGAGGGAGACACAGATTCTGAAGCAGAGTCCAGGCTCTGAGCTGTCAGCACAGAGCCTGACGTGGGGATCAAACTCACGAACTGTGAGATCATGACCTGAGCTGAAGTTAGACAACCGACTGGGCCACCAAGGTGCCCCTAGCCTCCAACTCTTGATTTCGACTCAGGTCATGACCTTGTGTTTCATGAGTTCGAGCCCCATGTTGGGCTCTGTGATGATAGCACAGAGCCTACTTGGGATTCTCTTTCTCCCTCTCTCTCTGCCCCTCCCCCACTCTTGTTCTCTCTCTCTCTCTCTCTCTCTCTCTCTCTCAAAATAAATAAACTTAAAAAAATTGTATATGTTACCAAATGATCACCACAATAAGTCTAGTTAACATCTGTCACCATACGTAGTTACAAAATATTTTTTTTGTTGTGATGAGAACTTTCAAGATCTGCTCTGTCACAACTTTCAAATACATAATACACCATTATTAATTATAGTCACCATACTGTATATTATCTTTCCATGACTTATTTATTTCATAACTGGGAGCTTGTACCTTTTGACTACCTTTACCCATTTTGCCCACCACTCACTCCCCTCTTCTGGTAACCACCAGTCTGTTCTCTGTATTTATGAGCTTGTTTTTTGTTTGTTTTGTTTTTTAAGATTCCACATGTAAGTCATATAATATCTGTCTTTCTCTGTCTGACATATTTCACTTAGCATAATGCCCTCAAATTCCATCTCTGTTGTCACAAATGGGAAGATGTCACTGTTTTTTATGGCTGAATAATATTTCACCATATATATCTATATATCTATCTATGTGTATAATCCACATCTATACCACATTTTCTTTTTCATTCCTCCATGAATGGACACTTAGAATGTTTCCATATCTTGGCTATTGTAAATAATGCTTCAATGAACATGGGCATGCAGATATCTTTTCAAATTAGTTTTTTAAACACATTATTAGTGAAATTAAAAATGACTACATTAATAGGGGAATATGTCATATCTATAATATAAGGATACAATATTATAAACATATCAGGTATTTCTGTATTAATGTACAGATTCAATGTAATTAAAACAAAAACTCTAAGAGTGTGTGTGTGCGCACGTGTGTGTGTGTGTGTGCGCATGTATTTATAAGTTGAGAAACTGCTTATAAAATTTTTGGCAACGCATAGTGCAAATAATGGCTAAGAAATTTTGGGGGGGAACGTCGAAGGTCTTACATCCCAATATCAAGACTAGAAAACTTTAATTGTATTTATATAATATTGGTGCAAGTTTATATAAATAGACTAATTAAAGAATACCACATATAGAGGAACATTCTTAGGCCTCTGAGAATTCTGTCTCAACTTACTGTGTCTAAGTTGTCTAAGCTGAATCTCCTAGGGATCTAATATCCACCCCTACTAAAATCACCAACTTACATTCCATCTCAAGGGAAAGGAGTTAATATGTTTGACCTCCTCCCTTGTCTGGGGATGAAACAATGGTGGGACCCATAAACCTGAGTTCTATCTCCTGGGAATAGAAGGTAATGCATAAAAAGGTTGTTTTTACCCTTTATGGCACCTCTCCTCTGTTAAAAGTTTACTTGTTTCCTTGTTTTCCTTCCAAACAGATACTTTCTACTATTGTAAAGCAAGAGACAGAAGAGAATTCATTGAGTTGAAAACTACAGCCAATTAGGGAAGAGAAAAATGCTACACTGGCTCTTTGATCTTTATCAAATAATGTAGCCTTGTGTTGTGCGCAACTAGGGTCTGTGCCCTGGAGGACAGGACTCTGGGAGGAAGGAGTCCTTCTGATACCAGTGATTCCATAAAGAGACAGCTCCTGGCAGAAAACGATTGATTTTTTGTGCAGACTGACTAACGTGACCAGTAACACAGCGGAGAATCCAGAAGGAAAGAAGAGCTCTTTGGGTAAAAGAAGTGAAATCAGAAGAGATTCAGGCTGAAGCAGCAAACTGTGGTTTGTATATTTTCTGTTGACCTCCTTTGTGGTTTTAATGATTAGTGGTTTATTTTTCTCCTCTTTAAATGTATCCCCTGTGACCCCGAAGAAGTGTGTTTTTTGTCAAGAGGCAGTGAGTCTGTGTTTCAAGAGACTCAGTTGCAATCTAGCCTAAATTATAGAGACATTTTGAGGCATTCTCAGTCTATCTACTTTTCATACCACAGGAGATGAGGTAGCTGTCCTTTTAGGGATGACTTTTATGAAGATTCTGTCGTTACCATTATTTGAATAAGTTCGGTGCCCACAGGCATGTAACCTAAATCAGAGCTGCAGATGAAACTTCAAACACACGTTCTTACGGGCTTGGAGGATGAGTCGCGTTTGGGGCAAGGGTGGGGGTGCCGCTTTTGGACAGTGGTAACTGGTTACATTCCTCCCAGCCACGTAGATGTTTTGTCCACTTTGGCTAATTAAGGACTCTGGCAGTGACAAAATCATCCCCTATGTGAGAGAACCTCAATGTGTAAAGTTTTGACTGGGGTTCTGGCGGAGATGTCACAAAATCCCCCTCTCTTGTCACAAAACTACAGATTCCTGCCAAACACAATAATATAGAACTGTTATGACTTACCCACAAAATCCACTCCCTTTCCCTCAAAGCTTTCTGAATGGCTTTGTAGATTTGTTGGAGAGGGTAAAAACTAAACCTCTCCAAAACTGGTTGAAGGAGGGCCTCAGTTGCTCTGGCCTTTCCATGGCTGCACTCCCTGCTTATCACCATTACTGGCACCCTTTTCAAAAGTACTTTATAAACTAGATCATAGAATGGAGTTAAAACTAAAATGCAAAAGGCACCTCCAAAGGCCGACTCTATTCAGCGCAAAGCTAGCAATTCCCATAGATGGGGTCCACGAACCTGTAGACCAGAAATGAAAACATTAGGGCAGCACTGCTCTTAATTTTATCTCTAGGAGGTGAGAATCTGCTCAGCTTGACTTTGCCCAAGCCAATCACACTGGCTGGTATCTGTCACAGAGGCACTGTCAGACTCACTAATGGGTAGAGTGGTCTCCCCTCCTAAGTTAGGGAGCAGAGATCCTCCAAGGTTTAGGGCATTGCCCCTGAAGCCATAAATCATCCTCTGACCTCACTACCCTTTGCCTGAGTTGGGGGAATGCTGCTTACCTGTCCCTGGGCATTTTCTGGTAGATGCATTCTCTTATTTTCACATCCCAGGAAGCATCCCTCCTAATCGGAACCATATTTCAATCCCTGTGCAACAAATCTCCTGTACTACCCACAGCCCTGGAACTTGTCCTTTCTTTTTTCCTTATTTTTTCATTATTTTTCTACTCCTTTATTGAAATTCTTCAGTTTATTTTTTATCAAAACCATTGTTGGAAACATAATTTTTGCTCTACAAAAGCCTATTACTCACAGCTCATCCCATTTCATAATTTTAATATTTCCTCCTTCTCTCTCTCCCCTGCCTTCCCTCTCCCTTACATACACATGCCTTCTTCTCCTCATATACATATACTATGCTTTCTTTTTTCCATTTGAACCTGTGCCTATCCCATATAATCTACAGTGAGAAAGAGTCAGCATATGATATTGCTGACCCAGAAAAATAACCGTTCTTTAAGGTTTATTAATAAATGTATAAGGAAATGAATGGGGCCAATGGCAAAGAAAAGGTGCAATAACAAGTCAATTCTACAGGTGCCAACATCCAGGGAACAGAGGTGCTTCTCAAGCAGGAACACTGAATGTGACAGTTGCAGTCCCCGACCATGGTCAGTAGCAGAGTAGAAGTGTCTTTCACAGCCCCTTATGATAGCTGATTTCTCCTCAGGGTTCAGAAGCCAGTGGATCCTAGACTAAAGGGACCATGCATAATATGAGCTGCTACAATCCCAGTTCCTTTCTCCTTGTGGGAATACCTGGCCTGGACAAGTTCCACATCTGGATTGGGATTCCCTTTTGTGTCATCTATGTTTTGGCTATTGTGGGAAACTTCATCCTCCTCTACCTCATTGCAACTGAGCACAGCCTCCATGAGCCCATGTTTTTCTTCCTAGCTATGCTGGCTACCACGGACCTCATCCTGTCCACTGCCACAGTGCCCAAACTGCTCAGTAACCTCTGGCTGGGCTTCCAGGAAATAACCTTCTCTGGCTGTCTCACCCAGATGTTCTTCCTCCACTTCAGCTTTGTAGTGGACTCAGCCATCCTGTTGGCCATGGCGTTCGATCGCTATGTGGCCATCTGCTTCCCTTTGAGGTACACCACCATCCTGACTCGGCAGGTGATCATCAAGCTGATGGTGAGCATTGTTGGGAGGAGCTTCTCTGTCATCTTGCCAGATGTTTTTCTGCTGAAACGGTTACCCTTCTGCGGGACACGCATCATACCGCACACATACTGTGAGCACATAGGTGTTGCTCGGCTTTCCTCTGCTGACATCTCCATCAACATCTGGTATGGATTTTCTGTCCCTCTCATGACTGTCATCTCAGATGTGATCTTTATTGCTGTTTCCTATACCTTCATCCTCCATGCTGTCTTTCACCTCTCATCCCAGGGTGCCCGCCAAAAGGCCCTCAGCACCTGTGGTTCCCATGTCAGTGTCATCCTCATGTTTTACACACCTGCCTTCTTCTCCATCCTTGCACATCGCTTTGGGCACAGTGTCCCTCGAAATGTGCTCATCCTATTTGCCAACCTCTATGTGGTCATCCCCCCTGCCCTAAATCCTGTGGTCTATGGAGTGAAGACCAAGCAGATCCAGGACAAATTTGTTCTCCTCTTTTCTTTGAAGAGGACACACTGAATGCGGAGGGCCACTGATGGAGAAAGTTAGGTAAATTAATTAGATGAGATTTTGCATAACATAGGAGCTATAAAAATAAAGCTGTAACTCCTATAGCTTGAAATTTTAGAGTTCCAGCCGTGTGCAAAGTAGGGACAGGTGGGGGAAAAGGAAAAAGAAAACCTTCTAGACTTCCAGAAAATCAAGGGTTTTCTTGGTTCAGTTTTCTCACCACTTGTATGAAGAAGGTGATGATTAGTAGAGAAGAGCACTAATACTAAGGTTTACCTCTTTCCTATTGCTAATTTTGAGATATTTGAAGGCTACTTATTTCCTAATATACAACTCACCCCTTTGCTTCTGAGTTCCTGAGTTAAAGGCAAAGGCTCCTGTCTTCCCTCTTTAAGTAGCTATCAAGTCTGTCTACTACAACTTCTGAGCTTGATGCTTTGCAGTTCATTCCTGAGTCTGTACATGAGTAATCCCTCCTCCCGTGTCCTGTACTTGCTTTACTTTTTCCCCTACCCATCTCAAATTACACGGAGCTCATTTTCTTTTGTATCTGTTTTCTTCAGTTGCACGCTCCAAGAAAATTTTCACTACCTCATATTTTACAAATATTAATCAATTTAATTAAAAACAGTTATGGTTCAGTCGATTAAGTATCCAACTCTTGATTTCGGCTCAGGTCATGATCTCACAATTTGTGATTTTGAGCCCCACATCGGGCTCTGGGCTGACAGTGTGGAGCTTGCCTGGGATTCTCTGTCTCTCCCACTCTCTCTGCCCTTCCCCTGCTTGGTTTCTCTATCAAAAATAAACAACAAAAAAATAAAAATGTTAAAAATATTTTTTAATAAAAAAATAATTATGAGAGGGTAATCTTAGTTCATTCATTTCACAGATAGGAAATGGAGAACTACAAAGATTACAGAGAGACAATCAGTAGACTTAGGATCTAAACCCAGGTCTGCCTGATTCAGAATTTTCTGTCCAATTGCTTCCTGGGTACTACTCACTTGAATGGCTTACAAACTCCTCAGACTTAATTTCTTCAAAACTGACCTGGAAGCTCACTAACTTCCTTCATGAAAAGTGCCCTTCCTTTTTGGTCTTCTTTTACAGTGAATGGCACTACCCCCAACATGAGTTCCTAAGCCAGAAATCTGTGGCTTGTCCTTGATTTGTCTTACATCACCATCCAACAAAATTAATTCAATACTTGGGTTAAATGTTTGATTTGAAGGTCCTTATAAGCCATACCTGTAGATATATACATGACATTCTAACCTTTACCCTGACCATTGAACTCACCTGGGCCCCTTTCTATTATTCGTCCCTCTGAGAGTATTTCAAAGTCATCTTTTTATAGGAGCTCCATTCAATCCACTCTCTCTGTTAAAGCTAGAGTGATCATTTTACAATTCATATGATACTGTCACTTTGTACCTTGAATCTCTTCAATAATTCCATTGCCTTCAAGATCATGCATAATATTGTTCTTGGTATCAATGCAAGGAATGGAAGAATTTAATAAAAAGAGCAATCTTGCATGAAGCTCAAAGCCTTACATGTAATTTACATTCATTTACACTTCATTTATTTTTATTTTGCTTAATTTGCATATCCCTGACTCTTTGAGCAAGTAATTTCAGAAGCAATGTTCTTTTTGTGTGTGTCATACTCAATGTCCTATTATTTAAAACAACAACAACAACAACAACAACAGCACAGGGTGCGTGGTGGCTCAGTCAGCTAAGCATCTGATTTCATTTCAGCTCAGGTTATGATTTCACAGTTCATGAGATTGAGCCCCATGTCAGGCTCCATGCTGACAGTGCAGAGCCTGCTTGGTATTCTCTCTCTCCATCTCTCTCTGCCCCTCCCCTACTCTTTCCCTTTCTCTCTCTCTCTCAAAATAAATAAATAAATATTAAAAAAATAAAACAACAACAACAACAACTTGGTGTGAGTAGAGTGTGTATTGAGTGGAGTTGGGTAGGATTCATCTATGTTCCTCTTAAGAAACTGTCCCAGGATAAAAACACTCATTTCCTAAAATCTTCACTGAAAGAGAAGCCATAAATTTAATCAAGATGAGCATTTTAAATTACTTGGGAGTAAGAAGTAAAGAGTAAAATTGGCATAATGAGATAAGATCCTCTGTGTGTGTGTGTGTGTGTGTGTGTGTGTCTATGTGTATGTGTGTCTGTGTGTGTGTGTTGACATTTTCTTTGCTGTCTGTAGTGCCCTTAGGCAGCTCAGAAGATACCCAGACGGGGCTGCTTTATCCATGCCACAGTTACAAACCATCATACTTATTTGCTCTTTAATTTATCTATCCACACCTACATTATGAGCTCCTTGAAGGCTGAAACTTAGTCCTAAGCATCTTCTTATGCCCTTTGGTATGAAAGTATGTGATATAACATGTGTTCTCAATAAATGTTTCATACACCTTCAAACTTTACCAGAAACCCCTTCCTTTCTGCCATTATCCCTAACTTTTCCTTTCTTCCCTATTCAGTTTAGATTCCATAGTATATAATTGCAGTCATTGTCTTGTTAACCCTAAACTCAACTTGTTCTAAACTCAGCTGTCCTCCTTACATATTCAGTTGAAAAAAAAGGAATCTTAATGAATCTTAGTGAACTTAGCTCTGTATGTTGAGGCAGCTGGATAAAACGACTGTGCAAGATATACTGATATTACTGTTAATATATTAAGACGGTACATCGCCATACTTGCCAGCTTTCAGCTTCTCAAATGCATCAGATTTCTCCTTTTCTCTTCTACCTGTGCTTTCTCTTTATTTATTTATTTTTGTTTGGCAATTCCTATTTAGGCTTCAACTACAAATCCCCTCAGATAATATTAGATTAGTATCTCTTATATACATTCTCACTGCACAAGGTACTTTTTATTTCAAGACTTACCACAACTTTAATAAGATGATTGCTTGTATACTTAGTTGTTTAATATCTATTCCCCCATTATGTGTCATCAAGGACCAGGTTCACGCCTGCCTACCTTGTTTACCATTGCATTCCTATCATTTACAATCTCTTAGGTTGTAATAGGCATGCAATAAGCATTTGCTGAATAAAGGAGTTGAAATGTATAAGTTTTAATTAATGAATGAAATCCATTTGCTTAGAGGGAGACTACTTGGATTTATAACTCTAAATAATCAAAGAAAAATTATGGAGAGTCATGGAAAAAGAATTTTTCCACAGAAAGGTGATAGTTGTTTCCCCACTTATTCCTCAGAGCTCTTCTTTAAATTAAGCATTTCCAAGTTATCATTCCCTTACTATAGATGCAGAAACTGATTTCTAGAACAGTTAAAGTACTTTGTTACAGCAGAAGGGAGGAATGAGTGGAATAAGCGATAAATTCCAGATTTTTAGCCATAAGACATTGAAAGTAAACTTCCTTCTTGATCTGATGGGCAGTTGTACACAGGGTTCTATTGGAAGGCTGAGACCATACCCTGGCTGGATAGCTATGATTTTCAGATTTGTGTCTGCTTTGTGTTAGAGGTTTGCTCTAGACAAATAGTTAGTAGCCTATAGTCTAAAAATTGACTGAACACAAAATTAGTAATGATTCTTCACTGAGGGAAGATGGACAGAATTGCCAAGCAATAGTGAACATTGAAGTAAGTATCTAAAAAGAGAGGCCTCTTCACATCTGGAGCGATGCAGTCCCAGTGAGAAATAGCTTCAGGGTTTTGTTATATAAGGCTAGAAGTAGATGCATTTCAGACATTTATGGATTTTCCACTATGAAATACTCTCTGCTAGGGATTCACAAGAAAATGAAACAGTCCTTGCACCAGAAGTCTTAGGAGTTCTATACTGAGCCGACACATGGTAGATATGACTCTTTATCAAATTACTGATCAAACTAGATAAAGACCCTAGTGAGGCTCAGGTGTGCTGCTATCATCGATTCCAGAATTTCCAAGCCAACACTAATATGAACAAAGGTGTAAGTTCCTAAGCCGGGAAAGTGTTAATTTGGTCGAACCTTTGCTCATGGCCTAGACTGACTTGGGGCCTTCAGATCTGAGGCTTATAGGTCCCCTGGGTTCAGAGGGCCTCTGTTCTAACTTGTCTCAAATCCCCAGAGACATAAGAGACGTACATTTGCACTCCACTCCTCTGGGCTCTGTGTTGGTTCTTCCCTACTGTGAGCATGATCTTATGTCTATCCTTACTGCCCGGGAACTGCTTCTTTTGTTCTTTGGTCTGATTTTTACCTGCTGTGTTTCTGCACTCTCTGATCATCACCTTGCCTTTGCAAAGTAGTTCCGGGACCAGGATTTACAAGGTATAAGCCGGTGGTGAGGAAAGCAGAACTATTAGGGAGTAACAGCAGGGAGCAGAGCCAATGAGAATAGGAGCTGGTGAAGAGGAGAGGAAGAGTGGGGAAAGACAGGGCTCTGAGGAAGAGGAATAGACAAGATTACAATTCTGCATATAGATTATAAAGCTGACACTCATGCTAAGAGAATGGTATGATAGACAGGTGTCTATTAGGAGCTTAATTCTGAGCCCCTCTCACTGTTTTTCCTCAAATATTTCTGGGTTTTTCTGGTCAAAATTTATAATGCTACAGATGTAGGTGCCGCTGGGTGTCTCAGTCGGTTGAGCGTCCAACTTCAGCTCTGGTCATGATTTCACGGTCTGTGAGTTTGAGCCCCGCGTCGGGCTTTGTGCTGACAGCTCAGAGCCTGGAGTCTGCTTCAGATTCTGTGTCTCCCTCTCCCTCTGCCCCTCCTCCGTTCATGCTCTGTCTATCTCTGCCTCAAAAAATAAACATTAAAAAAAAAGAATTAAAAAAATATAGTGCTACAGATGTAAAAATAAATAAATAAAAGAGAATGAGTGGTCATGATACATTTAGAACTGACCATTTCAGGCTGGGGCCAGACATATGGAGATTGAAATTCCATATGCCACCTCAGAGATTATTAGGTTATATGTGTAAGCATGACTTTGTATTTGTGAGTGCATTTATGAATGCACTTAATGTCCTGTTCTTTTAGGATGATAGGGGCAAAATCCACCCACCCTACACACCACAGAGAGACACAAATACAAAATAGAGTTGAACAGCTGCTTTCTGGAATGGGTCTCAAAAGAATCCTTTTGTGACCCATGGGCCAACCATGGATATTCCTCTCCCTAAAATGGGGCAGAAGAAAGATATTCACATAGACACACTTAGCATAAAAAAGAGAAATAAAGGCAAGGTATGGATTATAATACTCCATGATCAAGGTATTGCTGAAGGACCTGTCCTGTGTTTAGTTTAGTGCTGGAGGAGACAGAGAACATAGAGATATAGCCTATATTCCTAGCCTTAGGAGAGAGGAGAAAAATGCTCAGCAGTCAGTCAGAGACCAGTAAGTAAGGTGGGAATAGAATGCTTGCTGAATGCAAAATCCTATTCAGGAAACTGTAATCAAAGAGACTGTGATCAAAGGGTACTAATAGATTAAAGAGAATGTACAGTTAGTAACACCAGGGAGGTTTCAAGAATGGAAATGTAAAGCCACAGACCTCTTTTTATGTATCTAGAACTTTTTATGTATCTAGAACTTTCCTCTAGGTGAGGAAAGTGCTACTATTTCCCACATTTAGCTGCGTCCTTCCTTCCAGACCATCTTTCAGTAGTGTGTGGTGACTGTGAATCCCCTAGATTTGTTTGGTGGGAGTCTTCATCTCACCAAAGTATTTAAATATGGAAGTATTTAATATGGAAAGCAAGTTTTCATGCTTTTCCAGATCTTTAATTTTCCAGAGTTTAAGTGGAGGGACCTACATTATTACGGTAGGCTTTGAGGATATAAACTTGAGAGAGAGGTGGGTGAATGACAGGGTGTTCACAACACTATTTGGATGATCCAGTTCATTAGTATCAAGTCCAATGGGCTTCTGCCACTCATTTATTCAACAAGAACTTGTTGAATATTCTGTGGCAGACACTGTTCTAGGGATAGAACAATGAAATAAGCAGACATGATATCTATCCTCTTCAAGTTTACCATTTGTCAAGTGAGAAAGCTAAGTAAAATAAGAAGAAGAGTGTGGGAAGTGCTCCGAATGGCTACTGTGGAGTGCCAGGAGTGTACCTGGGAACATTACCTAATTTGGATATTGTTCAGGAAAGCTAGCTTTGGATATTGTTCAGGGAAAGTTAGCTAGAGAAAGAGTGAAATGGACCAAGCTAACAAAACTTCCAAAAACAAATGTAGGTGGAAAAGAAATCAGACAAGAGTGTTCCCCAAAGCTGAAGTTTAAATTGGGGGGTGACACATTCCGTGGACTAAAGGTATCTCACTTTTGACATGGGAAAGAGCTTTATGGCCCTATGTGGAGCTTGAACCCATGATCCTGGGTTCATGACCTGAGCCGAAATCAAGAGTCAGATGCTTAACCAACTCAGCCACCCAGGTGCCGCCACATATTTTTTACTTTTTAAAAAAATATTCTGAAGTTTTGTTACCCATTAATTATATTACCAGCTGATCTTCTCTGTATCTTTCCAACTTCAGTAGGTGTGCTAAGGAAGCCAGCAGTATTTTGGTGTCTTTTGATTCCTATATATAGGGCTTTACCTCATTCTTTTTAGAAGTTATATACAGTAAATGTTAAAATCATTCCCACGTTAAAAATTAAAATGGTGCCAGCTTTTCAATTTTTATTTTTTGATATTTTAATTTCTCTCAAATTTTGTATTATAAATGTTGCTGCTGTGAATATCGTTAGGCCACTTATTTATTTATATAACTGTATCTGTGGAAGCATTCATATATTTTGAACTTTTGGGACAATGGATATGTGCACTTTATGTTTTGATTCATATTGGCAAATTAGTATCTAAGAATGTTACACAGTAAACCCTTCTAAAAGAGTTATAACAGCTCTTATTTCCTCAGACCCTTCACAGAATTGGCTGTTATCACTCATACCATCAATCTTTTTAAGTCTTTATTAATGGTAAATAATATACCTCATCATTCATGTTTTATATTGAACTTAATTACTTATGATACTGAAAATCTTCTACATATTTATTAAACATTAGAGTTTCTTCTCATGTGACTTGATTATTCATATCCATTGCCACTTTTTCCACTTGATTAAAGGGCTTTGCTTTAGTGACTCTAAGAATACTTTAAATAAATGTATTAAATGGAATTATATATTTTTCATTTGAATTAGTGCATTTGTCATGGAATTTTTTGCCTCCTGTTTAATTATTATTTCTCTGTAATAGTTTGTCCTTCCAGTTTCCAGTATGGTAGGGGATGTGGGATGTAGGCAAGGTGGCTTATACATAATTTTGTGGCAGTGAATAGGGAACTGAAATTTTAGCTCCTGAAACCTAGCTCAGTCTTGTCTATGCATTAGCCTCTGCTGTAACTGAATCTATTTTTAGAGAAATGAACTGCACTTAGATTTGAGTACCGAAGATATTTACTGCTGCTGACTGCCGGACTTGCTATTTCTTCCTATCTGGAATTACAGTCTTTCCATCTTTTTTCCCCCTCTCTGGTTGGGATAGACTCTACATCACATGTACCTTTAATTGCTCAAGGAAAACTGGTACATTTGAGTTCGAATGCAGAGGTCTTGCTGACAGATGACGGCACATGGGATGGAACAGCCAATACAAGGGTAGCAATAAGTGGATGTAATACAGAGATACTTAGGGAACAAACCTGTAACATGATACTTGTTTGGAAGATGAATAAGATGATTGTGTGTGAGAGGATATGATTAAGATAATTTCAAGGCTTCTAGATTGAGAAACTGTGTTATACTATCATTTGCTAAATTGGAAAACATTATAGGAGAAACAGATTTGAACATGCTGAGTTGGATGCACATGGGATTTCTAACATGGCAGACATTGGGTAACTAATTCCAAAGCTAAGGAGAGAGGATTGTCTTCAAAATTAAAAAATTCAGAATCTTCAACATAGGAGTCACAAAGTCATGGCATTTGGGGTTATCAGCCAGGTAAAGCAGCAGACATATATAGAGCACTACAGAATGCTAACTACTTAAGACCAGGTAGAAAGAAAAATGAGTGAATACTGAAGTTGGAGAAAAGATTTGTATATCTTGTCACAAACAGAAGAGTTTTGGAAGAAAGGCCCAGCTGTTTCAATTAAGTCTCACAAGAATGAGTCATTGTATAGATTAGATAGGGGCATGAATGCTATGGCATAACTCTACCCGGAGACTGAGCTCCCTCTGCTGGGATGTCTTCTGTGAAGGTTCAGAGCAGGGTTCCATTCTTTCCTTGAGACCAATGTGACAGAGTGAGTTATTGGAGAATACCTTTTCTTGGAAACTTTCCCAACCTGGTAATATCTGAAGGCAGAGTAAACCACTTAAACCTTAGATTCTAGGGAAGAATATTCTTTGTCTCCTCTTTATGTTGGTGAACTTTGCTACAATATTGATGAGAACGAGGGCAGATGCTCCACTGCAGAGAAAGAGCAAAAAAGAAAAGAGACTGCATGGTCTATTTTGGTGTTGGACATTGGGCCTGCCTTTGTTTAGCCCCTTGGGACCCTACAGTTATTATTCCAGTTCCCTAGGGTGGGAACTTCACATTGAACTTTGTTGCAAATTCCTAACTAGTCATTGTTTCTCTGCCTAATAGTGTTTAGTGTACATATTTTCCTAGAAACCTTCCTGGGTTCCTGTAAGGAGGCAGGACTAAAATTGTATGACTGGAGTTATGTGACTTGTGTCTCTGTGAAAAAATTATTTTGATCCCACTTCTATTATGACTTAAAATTGTAACTGAAAGTTTGGCAAGTATTTTTAGTGAAGAGAAGAGGCAAAGGATAGCTTATCCCTTTACAGAGCTGAAAGTGAGGGGATAATATTGAAGAAGACTCAGAGGTGGACGTCTGTAGATCATTGTAACAATCAGTTACAAAATTTTTATTTTCAGTCTATGAGACACATCCAGTCCAAGACCATAATGACCACATTCAACTTGAGCAGCTTCAATTCAGGCCCTTTCATCCTACTGGGAATCCCAGGGCTGGAGGAGTTCCATGTCTGGATCGGGATTCCTTTTTTCATTATCTACCTTGTGGCCCTTGCAAGCAACAGTGCCCTTCTCTACCTTATTTCCATGGAACGCAGCCTTCATCAGCCCATGTTCTTTTTCCTCTCCATGCTGGCTGCTACAGATCTCATCCTATCTAATACATGTGTACCCAAAACATTCAGCATCTTCTGGCTAGGTCCTCAGGAAATCACCTTTTCTGGATGCCTTACTCAAATGTTCTTTCTCCACTATAGCTTTGCCATGGATTCTGCCATCCTGTTAGCCATGGCATTTGATCGCTATGTTGCTGTTTGCTTCCCCCTAAGATATACCACTATTCTTACCCGTCAGATTATTACTAAAATTGTAATGGCTATTGTTAGCAGGAGCTTTTGCATCATCTTCCCATGTGTGTTCCTATTAAAACGACTACCTTTTTGCCGAACACTCATCATCCCCCACACGTACTGTGAGCACATAGGCATAGCCCAGCTTGCCTGTGCGGACATCTCCATCAACATCTGGTATGGCTTTGCTGTGCCTGTAATGACTGTTACATCAGACCTGATCCTCATTGGCATCTCCTACACTCTCATCCTTCGTGCCATCTTTAATCTTCCATCCCGAGACGCCCGCCAGAAAGCCCTCAATACGTGTGGTTCCCATGTTTGTGTCATTCTTATATTCTACACACCAGCAATGTTCTCTGTCCTCACCCACCGTTTTGGTCACAATATTCCTCACTCCTTCCACATACTGACTGCCAACCTCTACGTGGCCATCCCTCCTGCACTCAATCCAATCATCTATGGGGTGAAGACCAAGCAGATTCGGGAAAAAATCATCCTACCCTTCTTCCCTAAAAGGAACCATTGACATGAGACTGAGAGCTTGGGAAAGGAAACAGGTAACCATGTTTATTTTGGAATGCATTTTATTTTTGTACAGCTAAAATATCTACAATGGTTATTTAAATACATATGAAATCTTAAAAGTCTTCCATGTGTTATAGGAATCAATAAGACAAAGTAAGGAGGTAGATATCAAGAAAGACAAAAAAAGTTGAAGAAGATATGTCTTCCTGAGACAATAGATCAGAGAGTAATTTCTGTCTTATTTTGAGATAGATTTCCAAGACTTATGGGATAAGATACTGATCATATATAATGTGGATAGATATTATTCTTAATAAAAAGGTTAAAAGAGATGACTAAAGGTCTAATAATTTAAGATACCTCTGTTGGATATTTTCCAGATGACAGTTGGCAAAGCTAACAGCAAATGATTACCTTCCTTTAAGAATCACCAAGGAAAATTAGTCATCTACAAACAGGGTTCTCAAACATTAGTGAGTATCAGAATCACCTAAGCAATTTGGTAAAAATGCGAAGTGTCAGGCTCTATCCTACTTTAATGGGACTCAGTGTTCTTTAACAGCTCTCTAAGTGATTCTGAGACCTGAGAAATCTTGGATCCTTCCAAATCAGAAAAGTCCTGCTCCTTTGAAAAACCCATAGACTTGATTCTTATAGTAATTTCCTGGCTTGGAAGTAACATAGCTCTATTTTATATTCTCCATAACTTCTTCTTGCTCAGGTATTATTGATCCACCTTAAAATTCCACAACTCTAAGTCTCATATCTTCAAAAAATATTATCAATTATCTCTACTTATTATAGTCTTTTAAGGAGTTCACTTCTGGCACAAAGAATTTTTGTGATTATTGGTGATCTTAATGAACACAGAAATGACCCATTAATAACTTGGTGTGATAGGTTTATTCTCTAAAGATAGCCACAATACTATATTCCATCTCCCATGCTTTTCTGCAGTGTGAACTTGCAATTCCCACATTATAGTTGGAGTTTAATTCTACTTCTCTTGAATTGGGGCTAAACATAGGGGTTCCTTAATCAACGGAATTCAAAGTAAGTGATATTGTGAGGTTTCTGTGGTTAGGCCACAAAAATCTTTGCAGTTTCCACCTGGGTCTCTTGAAATGCTTTATCTAGGTATGCTCCTTCTTCAAACTGAAACACTGAGCTACGAGTATCCCAAGCAAATGGAGAAGCCATGTCTAAATATTCTGGTGCACAGCCCCAGTTGAGATCCCAGCTGAGTCAGCAGCAACTACCAGTCATGTTAGTAAGCCATCTTAAACATCCAGTCTAGTTGAGACTTTAGGTATCTGTAGGCTCAACTGACATCTCTCTATAATGTATAAAAGACTCAAGAGAGAACTACTCAACTGATTGAAGCCAAGTCATAGAACCACAAGAAGTAATAATTTGCTGTTTTAAGCTAATAAACTTGGGGATGGTTAGTTATGCAGCAATAGATAAATGATGCAGAAATTGGTAACAGGAAGTGGGGTCTTTCTTGATGTAGCAAAAACCTAAAACATGTAGCATTAGTTTTGGAACAGGCAGCACATAGAAGCTGCAAGTGCCTTGAAGGAACTGTTAATGGAGGCCTGAAAGACAGTGAGAGAATTATTATTGGGGGCTGGAGAAAAAGGTATAAGTGCTATGCAGCTGTAGAGAGTTCAGAGATACCATAACTTAGAAAGTAGAAAATATACCTAATTAACTGATGTGTTTGGCCAAGGATATTTTTTAAGCAGAACACTGAAAATATCAACATTATTTTTATGTCACATATTTTTATGCCACATAAGGTACAGAG
Organism: Prionailurus bengalensis; assembly: GCF_016509475.1. Taxonomy (NCBI): domain Eukaryota; kingdom Metazoa; phylum Chordata; class Mammalia; order Carnivora; family Felidae; genus Prionailurus; species Prionailurus bengalensis. The sequence goes on from NC_057346.1 coordinate 62,439,236, forward strand.
AGATGTAAGCTAAAATGAAATTATTCAGTGTTCAAGCATAACTTAGAGTAAATACAAAGGAATCATGGCTGGCTGAATTCAAACAAAAAAGAAATTTCCTTCCAGCCTCTCCAAATTACAAAAGACTCTCAAAGGAAAAAAAAATGTCCTTAGGGTGTAATATTATCTCTAGGATGAGACTATAAAATCTTTTGCTAAGAGTAAGAAATACTTAAGGGTATGTGTAATTAATCTTTTCAATTAGGCAAAGAATCTTCTAGGAATCTCAAGGATATTTCCCCAGAGAATCATTAACTCTCAAGCAAAATCAGACAGAGAGAAATCTGGAAGATATTTGTGGGTACGATTTTTGTCTAATGGAGTAAACCCTAAAAAATTCACAGAGAACCACATTTTTTTTTTATTTTAAAGAGAGAGAGAGAGCACCAACAGGGGAGAGAGGCAGAGGGAGAGAGGGACAGAGGGAGAGAGAGAGGGAGAGAGAGAGGGGGAGAGAGAGGGGGAGAGAGAGAAAGGGAGAATCCTAAGCAGACTCCACACTCAGCACAGAGCCTCATGCGGGGCTTGCTCCCACAACCCTGGGACCATGACCTGAGCCAAAATCAACAGCCAGAAGATCAACCAACTGATTCACCAGGTGTCCCAAGAACCACAACTCCACAATTTTTAAGAGAAATGAACAGATGTAAGCACCATCAGCTTGGACTAAAAGGGACAGAGTTAGTGCAAAATGAAAAGAGGCCTTTCGGTCTCCAACTTTATTAGGCAGGAAACAGATGAAGAAAAGAACTCAGATGTAAACACAGGTTACTACTCAATAAAAAGCAAAGATGACACAGAATACAGAAACAATTGCCTAGAGGTTAGACAAAAGCCATGGAGAATTATTCCCAGGGAGAAGGATCTTATCCTTATTAAGAAACTGGTTATACTAATCTCTGGCTGGATTTTAGAAACTATAATGGCCTAGTGACTGTATTATGACTCTCCCAATATTTTGCATATGAGTGTCTATTACAGTTACCCATCTCTGTATCACCATAGTGTGTTGGCTGTATAAATAGTAGATTTCCTTCTCATTTCTTCACACAACTTCAGATTGAAAGGAACTGCATTCAAGCATCTGTATACAAGGAACTGAACCGAAGGAGCTCTATTCACATTATGTCCTGATTTAGAGGCTGAGATCTTAGACTTTGAACTAGGGAAGAGGTGAATGTATTTTTTTGTTGTTTTATTTTATTTTGTGAATGTATTTGGTATGTAAAGGGAGATCTGTGATATTATGGCCTAGGGTGCATTAGTGCAGGTTTTATTTTCCAAAGATGACCAAAACAACATCTTTATATACAAAACAATATCATTTACTTTTCTGCCATATGGTCTTGCCAGTCTTCCAAGAGGTGTAGTGTAATTCCACTCCTTTCTTATCTGGGGTGGCCTTAGTGACTTCCCTGAAAAAATAATGTAATGGACGTGACATTTCAGGATATCCAAGTCTAGATTATAAGAACCCTTAACTCTTCCTCATTGGTGTCTTTAGATAGATATTTTCATTTTTGGACACTCTCCGTAGAACACAGCCACAGTACTGTGAGAATCCCAGACCACATGGAGAGCTCATGTGGTTAACAGCCTAGCTGAACTACTAGTTAATAGCCAGAATCAATTTTGTCACTTTTTATGAAACTTAGAGATAACCCCATCCAAAATCTTTTATTTTATTTTATTTTTTTAAATTTTTTTAATGTTTATTTATTTTTGAGACAGAGAGAGACAGAGCATGAATGGGGAAGGGACAGAGAGAGAGGGAGACACAGAATCCGAAGCAAGGCTCCAGGCTCCGAGCTGTCAGCACAGAGCCCGACGCGGGGCTCAAACTCACGGACCGTGAGATCATGACCTGAGACGAAGTCGGACGCTTAACCGACTGAGCCACCCAGGCTCCCCGAAACTAGGCAAGTCTTTTTTTCTTTTTTTTTTAATTTTTTTTAACGTTTATTTATTTTTGAGACAGAGAGAGACAGAGCATGAACAGGGGAGGGGCAGAGAGAGAGGGAGACACAGAATCGGAAACAGGCTCCAGGCTCTGAGCCATCAGCCCAGAGCCTGACGCGGGGCTCAAACTCATGGACCGTGAGATCGCGACCTGGCTGAAGTCAGACGCTTAACCGACTGCGCCACCCAGGCGCCCCTATATTTTAATTTTTTAAACATTTGTTTGTGTGAGAGAGACAGCAACGGGAGGGACAAAAAGAGAGAGGGAGACCCAGAATCCAAAGCAGGCTCCAGGCTCTGAGCTGTCAACACAGAGCCCTACGTGGGGTTCAAACTCACGGACCGTGAGACCATGACCTGAGCCAAAGTCGGACGCTTAACCGACTGAGCCACCCAGGCGCCCCAACCCCATCCAAAATCTTATGGCAGACACATGAGAGAAAGAGAAAGAAGGAGAGACCTTAAATGACAACTGCCCACATCATCCTTGGAGATCTACAGAATCATGGATTAATAAAATTGTTTTAAACCAGTACTTTTGGGGGTGGTTTGTTATACAATAATAAGTATTTGGAACAATTAGACTTATAGTACTCTGAACTTTTCTCTAAAGATCTTGACCACCCTATCTCATCTACTGAATTCCTTAAAACACCTTAGAATTTGTATTTCCATAAATATATGCAAATTGTTAATAATCCAAATTTTAGGCATTCGGTTCCTGATCCATCACCTTCTGTTTTTCCAATTCACTTTCTCTTGAATCCCAGAAAATAATCTTTCAACTTCTTCAATGAGTTTATCATAACTTGATCTTATTACCTTTTCACTTTTTCTCATTTTCCTCATTTTTCCTTCCTTGCCACCAGCTTTAATTTTCTGATTCATTCTTAGGATTACTGTTGAATACAAATTAGTTCTCCTCTTTCACCCTCCTTCCCTTTGTAACACACGTACACACCCACACACACAAACACACACACACTTTACTATGCTTTTCTAGTAAGTTTTTTTCTAAATCTAACTGTCCACTCTATGCCTGTGACTGTGGAATAAAAATTGTAAATATGCTGATTCACCATATTTTAAATTTAGCATTGCTAAACTAAGAATGTTTTTAGTTATAAAGGGACCATGAATAATTTGATAATGACAGGGAAACTATTCATAATTTCACTTAGACAACAACAGACCTAAATTGAGACTTTCTTGGGCAAGCTGGGATATATAGCCACCTAAATTTTGTAATTCATGGCAATTATATCACATTTCTCTATTTCTTCTCATACTGTTTTTTTATTTTTTGGTTTTGTTTTAAGGTTGTTGGGTTTTTTCCCCCTCAGACTCTACAGTCCCTTGGGGCAGGTAGCTGCTTCTCTGGGCTGTGTGAGTGCCTTGGGCAGTTTTCTGACTCTGTATACTGCTTGGTGTTGCCACCTTTCACTGCCTGGAGTTATGGTGTCCTCATGCTCCAGGGCCTCCCAGGCCCAGTGTCAAACACAACTTTCCTATTTAATTCTCCTAAGGAAACTATTAATGAGGGGCTATTATTATCCTCATTTTATAGATGAGGAAACTGAGGCCCAGAGAGCGTATCACTTTGCCTAAATTCACAAAGCTAGAAAATGGAGGAGTTGGGATTTTAACACACATAATCTAATCTCAAAGTCCACATTCTTAACTACTACACCTTAATGCCTGGGAAAGGCACAGGGAGGAGTGTGGATTAAGTTTAAATGTGCATTCTCTTACCTTTACTAAATTTAGTTTCTTGGAAAAAATATTTCCTGGCCACTGGTGTGTGTGTGTGTGTGTGTGTGTGTGTGTGTAGGTGTGGTAAGGTGGATCTCATTAGCTTTCCTTGGCATGGCCATTGGGATTTTCCACCTCCCAGTAACAAAGGACCGCCCACCTGAACACCCTGAGGCCATGGCCACCCACACCTACAGATCCCCACCAACCCAGAGCCCTGCGGCTGTCACACTACCAGTTCATGAAGCATCCTTGCTGCCTCAGTGTCCATGCCTCTGGCCATGGACTCCTGCAAGCTCCCCTACCCTTTGCCCATCCAAGGGCCCTACGAGACAGGAGAGGGGCTGGTGATGGTGTGTGGTAGGGCCTGCAGCCACCTCCATAAAGCTCTGGTACCTTTGCCAAACGACCAGTGACGTCATGAAATTTCTGCCACCCTACTGGCTGGCTACTCATTTTCTGAGCTTTGGTATCTCATCTGAGAAATGGGCAGGGCAGGCTGGAATAGACATTCTTAACCAAGAGTTAATAGATCAGACTGAACTTCTAAATTAAAAAAAATATTTGCAAAATGTGGGCATATAACATGAAGATTGGTTTAGGATGTGGGGGTGCTAGAAGGAGAGGCCTCCTGGGTTCTCCAGACACTTAAACCATTGAAGTCGCCTCAGACAGAAATCCTCTGAATCTTATAATTGTTACCTGTAAATGGAGATGAAGGAAAAACTGCAGGGACCGTGCCTAGCAGTTGCTCAGACAAAGTATCCGAAAATGCTAGCTATGTCACATTTTCACCCTCTTTACTCATTTTTCACCCCCTCACCAACCACCACCAATCATCTGTTCTCTGTGTCCATGAGTTTTTTTTTGTTTTGATTCCACATATAAGAGAGAGAAAGATCATATGGTATTTGTCTTTCTCTGAGTTATTTCATTTGGCATAATGCACTCTCGTTCTATCCATGTTGTTGCAAATGGCAAGATTTCATTCTTTTTTATTGCTGAATAATATTCTATTATATATACACCACAATTTCTTTGTCCATTCATCTATCCATGGACACTTAAGTTGTTTTATTTCTTATGTCCACAAAGTCTTACAACAGTTGATAATTCTCAAGGGTAGTTTTTCTCCATACAGTGACTCAGGGACCTAGGCTGCTTATAACTTGCCGCTCAGCAATGGCAGCATGGCCTCCTTGTCACTACAGCAGATGAAGAAAAAACATAGAGTCTACACATTTGTTCTTAAATATTTTAGCCTGACATGACATTTGCCACTTCTATTTTCACTGTTGGCCATAAAATGCCACATGGCCCTGGTCTAAAAACATCAGGAATACTTTTATATATAGAAAGGAGAGAAAAACAAGATAGATATGAGAATGAGAAATCTATTACAGAATCCAACATGACCTTGACTTATTGTCATCTATTCTGGTCTCATCTACTACTACATTTCCCTGACTGATTTGCTTTTCGCCATACTTGTCCTCTTGAATCTTCTCATCTACACTAAGTACATTCCTCCTCAGGGCCTTGATAATCCACCTTCTGTCATGCCCAGGTTTCATGCTGTATCAGTTAAATTGGCATGATTGTGGGTAAGATGAAAGCATCAGAATTTTTCAAAAGGCCCCAGGAAGTTCCAGTGTACAATAAAGTTTTGGGACCAGAAGACTTATGGTGTAATTAATAGCTCCATTTTACACATGAGACACCGAGTTCCTAAAAATTAAACAATCTATTCAGAATTTCTCAGCTAGTATATGCCAGAGCTGGGATTCAAATCTACAACTCTTTCATTTTATTTTGCTTTATTTCCTATAAAGTAGATTCCTCTGTGTGGTAGTACTTGATTAAGGGAAATCACTTTCTACGTCTCTTTATACTTTAAAATCACTTTCTAAAAATCTTGAGCCAATTTACACACCAACTTGTATGAAAGAAGTCATAGACAAATTGTAAATATTATTGTATGTATGTATTGTATGTATTTATAGTTCAATACCAATGTGTCAGATGCTTAGGTCTGGAGTGAGGGAATAAGAAGAGACATAACTAAGATGTTTACAATTCTGTGAGATCTGCCTGGTGAGTATAGTTGAAATGAGTCTGAATCCACCTTGTCCATTCTTCTTCCTTGGAAAGGTATCTTCCCATGGCTCAGATATACCCTAGTCTTGGATAATTCCAGATGACATCCAGTTCTGGGAGCAAATGCTATCATCCCCTTTCACATCTTTCCCAAGTACACACTTTCCATGTTGCCTTAATTTATGGGACTCTCTCCTGACCCAATCAATTCAACATATAATTTTGTATCTTCATTCCAAGTGACCTAGATACTTGGCCCGAGTGAGACTTTGATGGGTGAATAAAGAGAAATATTTCAAAGGACCACTCTGTCATTCCCTCAGTGCGTTATAGGAGAAGAATGTATCTTACACCAGACTGTAACTAGCAGTTCTTTGAATCAGAAGCTTATAGTCTGGGGTGCCTGAGTGGCTCAGTCGGTTAAGCGTCCAACTTCGGCTCAGGTCATGAGTTCCAGCCCCGGGTCGGGCTCTGTGCTGACAGCTCAGAGCCTGGAGCCTGCTTCAGATTCTGTGTCTCCCTCTCTCTCTGCCTCTCCCCCACTCACACTCTGTCTCTCTCTCCTTCAAAAATAAAATAAACATTAAAAAAAATTAAAAAAAAAGAAGTTTATAGTCTGGTCTAACTAGTTGAAGGAAAAAAGACAAAGAATTACCCTAATGAAGACACAGACTGTTAAAGGGCTATAAAGGCTTGAGCTCAAGGTCAATGAGCAGAAATTCAGATTAAGCAGAAAGATTATTTTCTTGAGAATAGGTAATATGTTGTATTGAATTAGGCAACCAAAGGAAGCCATGCAAATTCCAACTCAAAGTATATCTTTTCCCAGTCTATCATTCCGTGTCACCTTTTTCCCTGAATTTCTCTTCCTAACTATTTGACACAGTTTGACTACATTTATTTTATTTTATTTTATTTATTTTTTTGGCTTGAGAGATGAGCAGGCAGTAACTTACTGTAGGATAGTGATGACTCTTCTCCTGCTTTAAAAAAGTCTTTGGGCTTTAAGAGAAGACTCTGATATGACTGGTGTGTCCCCTCAGGGATCTTATTTGCAAATTCACCTTTCCTTTTAGCAGCTGTGACCATTGGTGCTCTGAGCCACACCATAGCCTCACTGGGTCAAAAAAGCCTTCAGAGGGTGGAAATAAATGAGACCAAATCATAGATCCAGGAGTTATGCTACTTGTGCTGGATCAAGATTTCTCTAGTATGGCTGACTACTGACTGAAGTGGGGGTGAGTGTTAAATGGATGAGATGGACAGAAAATAAGGTTGAGGACAGTTCTATAAAGCCAGGGGCAGAAGTAGGGGAAGATACAGAGGGATGACAATCATACTAAGACATTGATTTATTTGGCCACTCTTGAGTTCATATCAGATTGTCCCCTTCTCCATTATGAGAGGTGCAGTTCCTTGAATCCCTCCGATGTTTGCATAGCCTTATTGCATATCAAAACGTATTTTCAGGGGCCCCGGGGTAGCTCAGTCGGTTAAGCATCCGACTTCGCTCAGGTCATGATCTTGCGCTCTGTGAGTTCCAGCCCCGCGTCGGGCTCTGTGCTGACAGCTCAGAGCCTGTAGCCTGCTTCAGATTCTGTGTCTCCCTCTCTCTCTGGCCCTCCCCCGTTCATGCTCTGTCTCTCTCTGTCTCAAAAATAAATAAACGTTAAAAAAATTAAAAAAAACGTATTTTCAGTAAGTCTTTTTCTTTGCACCTCAGTCCTTTCTGTTGCAGTTAGACATTTCAGTCTCTTGCTCTGTTCTTTATGGCCTCAAGACAAACCAGTCAGATAGAACTCTAGGAAAAACCTTCTTAAAGCAATGATGAATTCAGAATTTCTTGACAATAGCTGTGTCTTGTTCTCACTCACAGCAGTAAAGCAGAAATGAAGAAGTGTGTGGATAAGCATGTGTGTGTGTGTGTGTGTGTGTGTGTGTATATACACACACACATATATATATGTATATATATATATATTAGAGTGTCGCCCTGTTCTTACATACCTAAAACCCTCACAGTGACCCCAGAAAACCTAGGAGATCAACAAACTCATCTAATTTCCAATCTCACCGGGGTTCTAGTACAGCTGGCACCATCCCAATCAAATTCTCTAATTCTGTCCTGTAATTTTATATGCAGGGAACTTAGAAGCCCATTAAATCATGAATCTCTGCTGCAGTATCCCCAGGTTTTGTTATCTTTTCTGGGGAAAAATCAGGAGACTGTCTTATTGAACAGCCTAATCAAATTTCTTCCTTTAACTCAAATCAGATACACATTTTTCTTCATCTTTATTGTCTCTTGGTGGCAGCTCATTCCTGTTGTATTGAAGGACTCCCCATATCACAACTGTTTCTCAATCCCAAGGAAGATGAATGAGGGGAAATTGATGAGACTGAGATCATTGAGGAGCCATTCCATCTCAGGTCTCGTGAGACACCACCTAACCTAGCTAACTGAGAAGTGGTCTTGGATATCTCTGAAGATAATTCTTGATTTCAAAGTGGATGAAATTCAGTGCCTTCAGCCTTGGATTACAGACTCAGGAAAAGCCAATATGTCTTTCAACTTGACGAATTAAATGAAGTTTCCTCTTCTGAGAGGCAGGTACCTAGTTATTTCAATGCACTCAGAGATGTGCAAAAGCATGAGAAATATCTGTGAGTATTGTAACCAATGCTTATTAAATTACAGAGACTGTATTATGTACTTTGCATGATTTTTCTCAATTCTCTGACAACCTTACAAAGTAAGAATTATCATCCAAATCTTATATTAGGAAACTGAGGAGAGAGGAATAAGACAATTAGCAAGTAACTGCAATCAGGCCAGATTTTGAACCCAGGCAGTCTGAATTTAGTTTCTGATGTCTTACTTTCCAGACCACACAGAGAAGGTGATAATCCTAGGAAGTGAGTTGTACAAGAGATGTTTGGAGCATTTGAGGAAGACTTAGATTTGGAAACTAAATTTTATTTCCTTAGGAAAGCTCTCTCTCTGAGTAAGAACTGGTTATATACCTTTTCCTTATAGCATACATCAACATATCATTTCCATACATATATGGGAGGTTATTTGATTGATCATGTCTTTTCATTAGCACTTCTCATTAGCTTCATATATCATGGAGCATGCATGTTCTTACTCTTTGGTGTATATAAGACATCCAGATGAGGGCTTGGTACATAGCAGACAGTCAGTAATGTATTTTTTGAGAAAATAATAAGATGAAAGAGCAGACTTAGAAGATATATTAACTTCATAAAATTGAAAACCTAAGACACTGCAGAGGAATAATGCTTGTGTGATGTGGATTGTGTTTACAGACATTGACCTAAGGAAAGGATAAGTAGTCTCAGACTTGGAAGGTCTGAAATGGAAAATGGTTTCCTCAAGAGAGTATAGGCTTTCTGTCACTAGACTTGTACAAGTAACTTCTAAGTGACCACATTTCAGGATATTACATTTGGGAGCCAAGCATCATAGCATTATTAAATTACACATGCTTTGTAACTAATTTCTCAAATAGATGATAAGATTATATTCCTATGGTTTAAAAACCACAGGTATTTCAAGGATAGAAGTAAAAAAAATAAAAATATTTATACCTTTTAAGATGGACTTTGAAATATTTATAGTCACTTGCCATTATAATTTGATTATTGAATTTTTAAGGGTAAAAAAAATTACAATAGAATTGTGGTAAATTCTCTTTTATGGCTTAAAATTTAAGCAAAATAACAATTTCATTAGTAATTAAAACTTATAATAACATTATAACCTATACGATTTATAGCTGTAGTAATTGTTAGCACGAAGTAATAAACTTGCAGTAGCATATGAGAAATGCATATTGCAATTAATAAAACAAACAAAATTAGTTGGTCTTTTAATAATACAGGTGGATGTGAATAGGGGATTGAAGGAAGGATATTCTTTTTAATTATTACAAAACTTTTTTATCTTATCTTAGGTGTTTCCACATTCTAAAATTCTTTTGAGGTGAGAACAATTGGATGAAATTAATGTTAATGTCCCTTCTAAAAAAGAGGGTCTTTGAGACTCGAATTCAATAAGGTAAGAATGATGACTTTGACTTCACCTACAAGGATCTCTCATGGTGAGATGTCTCCAGTGAAAGATGCCTCTTTTACTCTTTTCTCCTTACCTATTGGCATAATCTCAATCTATGGCCCAGTCACTGCCAGAAACCTTCCCTGATTTACCTCACCTGTAAACCCCTGGTCTCTGACTTTCTACTTCCCTTCCCATGGCATGCTTCACTTGGAGACTTAGGGGAACACATACTTGTGTGCTTCTGGTCTGACTGATCATATCAGAGCTCATACTGTAAAGCAGACAAAACAGACTAAGGCAGTATATTTTATAATCCAACTAAATCACATGGCCAATCAAGAAAAGAGATAAAAATTTATTATATAGATACATTAGGTTAGACTACATATGTACTGAAGAGCTAAATAAGATCATGTCTTGCAGTATATTGAGTGAAAAGAACATGATGGGGATCATAGATCTGGTGAGGGAAGATCTTGTCTGATCCATAAGGAAGACTTGCAAGAAGATATGCCATTCTTCAGACATGGTCACTTATAAAAGTCTGTTAAAAAATTCATTTGCTGGGTTCAATCCTTTATCTATTTGCCTATCAAACATTATTTATTGGTCTTGTGTATATAAAGCATTAATGCTGGTTGTAGAGAAAAAAATGAGATGCAATTTTCATAGCGTAATGGGGCAAGAGACATACACATAATTATAGAACAGTTTATATTTCCTAAGGGAGGTATGCTGAAGATGTATGATGCCCTTAACACAGCAGCAAGGACCCTAGAAGGGCTTCAACATATTCATGTTTTTTAAAAAAATTTTTCAATATTTATTTTTGAGAGAGAGAGACAGAGAGACAGAGCACAAGTGGAGAAGGCACAGAGAGAGGGAGGGAGACATGGAATCCAAAGCAGGCTTCAGGCTCTGAGCTGTCAGCACAGAGCCCGATGTGGGGCTCGAACTCATTATCCGTGAGATCCTGACCTGAGCCGAAGTTGGACGCTTAACTGACTGAGCCATCTAGGGACCCCTCATGTGGGTTTTGAATGACTATTAGTAGCTTTCCAGGTGATCAATGGGAATAACTATTCTGTGCCCCCAAGAAAGCAGTGTATGAAAAAGCATGCAGATGTGATTAAGCATGCTTTTGGACATTTCGAAACACTCAGATATGGCTGGAACATGAAATACGTGATGGAGTGTGATGGTAAATAATATGAGATAGGTGAGCAAGAGCAAGAACAGAAGCAAGAAGAGCTTTGCACATCATATCAAGATCCTAGCAGGAAATGCAGCACACACCTACATTAGGACATCTCAAGACAATGAAATATGTGGGCATTTTCAAAGATGTGGGCAAGTGTAGGGAAATCACAAAGTCTTGTGAAGTTCCTGGATTAGTGACCGTGGGCACTATTACAGTCCTTTGTACTGAAGGGTTAAGAGGAGGACACGGTTAGAAGAAGAAACCAAATCCAGAGGGAGATAAAGCCAGTTTGCAGCAACCCTGCTGGGAGGGAGCTAAAGGAAAAAAAAGTCCTGACCTGCCTTTAATCCTTTGTTGCTGTTTCCTATAGTCAAATCCAACCAGAAGTGAGAGAGCAGGGAAGTCTCTGGATGTAGTCCAGTGTCCCAGGACCAAGAACATGATGGAAAGTGGTGGAGGGTAGACCAGAGGAAGGTAATACAAGATATTCTGAACAGCATACACTAAGAAAGGTTATATTTGTATTATTGTTGATTATTTTCACATGATAGAATATTTCTACAGCAATGTAGAGGTTTCACTGGAAGATGCAAATTCTAGAAGTAGGCATATTAGTTACAGAGCTATTTTAATACCCCAGGAAAGAAATGAGAAAATCATGAAGTGGAGTCTAACTGATAGGAATGAAAGAGAGGCAAGAAACTGAATGGATATGTGGGGGGAATAAATGACATCGAAGATGACTTGATTTCATTTTCTAACCACTTTTAGGAAGATAAAGCCTTGTGTTCTCTTCATCATTATGCTGTCTACATCTGTCATCAATAATACTGCCTTTCATCCTTCCACATTTATTCTACTTGGAATCCCTGGAATGCAAGATCAGCATGTGTGGGCTGCCATCCCCTTCTGCTCCATGTATATCCTTGCTCTGGTTGGCAATGGCACCATCCTCTACATCGTCATGACAAATAGAACTCTACATGAGCCAATGTACCTCTTCCTGTGCCTGCTTTCTATCACTGACCTGGTTCTCTGTTCGACCACATTGCCCAAAATGTTAACAATATTTTGGTTTAGGTCCCACATAATTTCCTACCATGGCTGCCTCACCCAGATGTTTTTTGTTCACACTATTTTTGCCACAGAGTCGGCTGTTCTACTGGCCATGGCTTTTGACCGCTATGTGGCTATCTGCCATCCACTTCATTATACATCCATCCTCAATGCCACAGTGATTGGGAAGATTGGTCTGGCATGTGTGGTCCGTGCCCTTCTCTTTGTTTTCCCCTTTGTCATCCTCATCAAACGTTTACCCTTCTGTGGACACCACATCATCCCCCACACTTACTGTGAGCACATGGGCATTGCCAAGCTCGCCTGTGCCAGCATCAAGCCCAACACCATTTATGGACTCACTGTGGCACTTTCAGTCACTGGCATGGATGTGGTCCTCATCACCACCTCCTACGGCTTGATCCTGCGGGCAGTGCTGCGCCTGCCCTCCAAGGATGCCCAATTCCGAGCATTTAGCACTTGTGGAGCCCATATTTGTGTGATTCTGGTTTTCTATGTACCTGCCTTCTTTTCATTTTTCACCCACCGCTTTGGCCACCAAGTACCTCCTCATGTCCACATTGTACTTGCAAATCTCTATCTCCTCGTGCCCCCTGTTCTTAACCCCCTGGTCTATGGGATCAATACCAAACAAATCCGCCTAAGAATATTTGGCTTTTTTATGGGAAGGAGGTAGCTAGACTCTCTATATACCCCAAGGACCAATGGGAAAAGTTTTATAATTAATCTTTCATCTTCTCTAGTACATCTTATCCTTGGACTAGAGGTTTCTGTTTCTGCTAATTCTAGCAAACCAGTATCATGTATTATCTGAAAGTTTCTGAAGTATTTAGAACAACACATTTATACTTGCTCAATCTACAGAAGACTATTTTCCTGTAAGGCTATTATGTGGCTCATTAATTGGCCTGTAGGTTTTGAATCTTCCTAGGAAAAGGTCAGGAGGCATTGTAGTACTTTTGATAGTAAGAACCAGTAAATTACCCTATGTACAGAAAACTCAGGGCTGGAAAGAGGAAAAGTGATAAAAAAAGATCCACTTACTTATAGCTTCAAGAAATTGAGAATCACACACACACACACACACACCCCACTGATTGATTAATTGATTGTCAGCACTTTCTTAGACCAAGAGTGTTTGTAATAAGAGTGTCAATGCGAGACCAAAGATGGCCATGGTAGCCCAGGTTCCTCTGTATCTGGCATCAGATTTAAACAGATGGAGATGACTGCTATGTAAATTATTTTGTGGACTACTATGGAGAGGTAGCCTGACCTTTTGTTTAACCTCATTTAGTCAATAATGCTTTGGGAATATACAAATTCCCAGGACACAGAGTTTCCTGCTGATCCTCACCAGGGTAACCCAGGTTACTCAGGCTTGACAAGTATCTTTCTCCAAATAGCTGGCCTTCATGCCCTAGCACAGGCTTACCTTCCCTAGGAGCTGAGGTTTGTTACTTTTTTTTAAGGTGCATTATAAATGAAAAATCCTGTGCACATCAAAATTTCCTCCAATGGCTAACTTTTGTGCAGCTTATATTAGAGCATTGAGTAAGGCTTCTCTGCAGAATTTTGTATTAGTCAGGTTTTCCAGGGAAATAGGACCGATAGGAGGTAGATAGATGATAGATGATAACAGAGGTAGATAGATATATACATAGATACATAGATAGATACATAGATGATAAAAGAGGAGATTTATTGTGGAATAAATTATGTACTAGGTATAATGGGCATTGAATTTCACAGGCGAATAAGGCACAGTGTGTGACTTTAGGAAACTCATGCTGTAGGGAGAGAAGAAGTTAAGTTAAAAAAAATTGGGACACCTGTGTGATTCAGGCAGTTGAGCATCTGACTCTTGATCTCAGTTCAGATCTTGATCTCGGGGTCATAAGTTCAAGTCCTGTGTTAGGTTCTATGCTGGGCATGAAGTCTACTTAAAAAAAAATTTGTTCCTACAATTTTAGAGACTGTGAAGTCCCACAATCTTCTGTCTGTAAAGTGGAGACCTGGGAAAGCCAGTGGTGTAATTCAGCCTGAGAATGAAGGCTTGAAAACCAAGGAGCCAATGGTGTGAGGCTCAGTATGAGATCTGAGAGCCGAGAACTAGGGATGTTGGTGTTCAAGGGAAGAAAACCGATGTCCCAACTCAAGCAAAGAGAGCAAATTCACCTTTTCTCTGACTTCTTGTTCTGTTCAGTCCCTCAATGGATTGGATGTTGCCCACCCACATTGGTGACTATTATCCTTACTTAGTCCACTGGTTCAAATGATAATCTCACCCCCACCTCTGAAACACTCTCGCAGACGTCCCACAGATAATGTTTTACTAGCTATTGAGGCATCCCTTACCCCAGTCAAGTTGACATATAAAATTAACCATCACAAATTCTTATTGGGTTTGTAAATTATGCTTGTGCTACATTATTTTTTAAAAGAATCAAGGGTATTAACTCCTTACTGGGTATATCATTTGCAAATATCTTCGCCTATTCAGCAGGTTGCCTTTTTGTTTTGTTGATGGTTTCCTTTGCTGTGCAGAAGATTTTGGATTGATGTCGTCTGTTGCCATGCACTCAAGAAAAAGTTCTCAGACACCAGACTAAGCGGACACACAGGGCTGCCTCTGCAAGAGAGAAGCAGCAACGGGGGTCTGCCCAGTCTTTATTTTATGTTTTGTAAGATATAGATATCAAAGAATGTCAAAGCATGGAAAGAAAACACAAAGAGCCTCCAGATATCAACCAGACACACATCCGGTGTTTACGTGAAAGTGTGCAGGGAAGATGTGCAGTTTCAAAGACTACCAGGCAGGTCTGTTTCTTAACTGGCTCCTGGGGGATCATGGAGCTCTGTTCTCATAATGCTATCACATTCGACAGCCTTGAGACCAGAACATCGCTGATGTTTCAGCAATTACCCCATTCTCCTTCCCAGGGCTTACAATACACTCTCTAGAAATAACTCCACAGAAGTCCCACTTTTTTTTTTTTTTTTTGCATTTCCTTCCCTTGACTGAGGAAACCTATCTAGAAAAATGTTTCTACTCTCTATGTCAGAGAAATTACTGATGTGATGGGGGACCATAAGGCAAGCTGAGGGCAAAATACAACCTAGCATACCCCCCATCCCAGGTGGGATATGTGTGACATTCCTCAGGCACTCCTGGCTGCCCAAGGACAAAGGAAAGGACAGAAAATAAATGGTTAAACTGATAGAGTCTCCATCAGTTTACAAATATCTTAGTAAATTACAAGAAAAAGAAAATCTTATCAATAGTCTAATCTCCAAAAACCTATAGACTCTATTTCCTGGAGCCCCACATCACCTCTCCATAGTGATATGGGGAACAAAGGCAAGAAGGAAATGGCAGGTAAAATTAAATTTCCTTATAACCTGTAGCCCATTGACAAATACTTGAGGCAAATACAGTTTAACATTTCTCCAGGAACTCCCCACTGTCTTAATGTTAATGCTTTGCTAGAGGGAAAAACAAACTTAGCTTGCTAATAGTCAGGCCTTCAGTAATCTGTGAGTCTTTAGCATATAAAAGCCTCTTTGGAAACTTCTCTCCAAGTCCAGAGTATATAACCAGTCATTCTGCACAACCCCAGTGCAGCTCTTCCTGCCCATAGGTCCTGTCCCTGTGTTTTAATAAAATCACCTTTTTGCACCAAAGATGTCTTCAAGAATTCTTTTTTGGCCATCAGTTCCAAAACCCATGAACCTCACCATCACCCCAAAACCTCATCATATGTGATCTTCTAGGAGTTTTATGGTTTCAAGTCTCGTATTTAGGTCTTTAAACCATCTTGAGTTTAGTTTGTATATGGTGTAAGAGGATGGTCTTAGTTTCATTCTTTTGCATGTAGCTATCCAGTTTTCCCAGCAACATTTGTTGAAGATACCATCTTTACCCATTGTATATTCTTGCTTCCATTGTTGTAGATTGGCCATATTGTAGAAGGATTCTCGCACAGAGGGACAGGACATTGAGGCCTTTCTTCCCAGGAAGCAGCTTTATTCACGCTAACAGGGATTCAGTGGGCTAAAACTCAAAAGGCTGAGCGCTGAGCAGAGCAGGGTATAGGCTTTTATGCAATTTCTACTTCTTTGTCTCCCATATATGGTGACACATATAGTCTGATTGGATACAGTCCAAGTTACAGAATTGTGTTAGAGTTATGCATATGTGTATAGGAGTTGATTGGGCCACTTTGCCTTTCTTTGTTCTGAGAAGGCCTCCATCACATTCCTTAGGAAGGGGCTCTACCTCTATCACAATATAATCATGGGTTTATTTCTGGACTCTCTCTTATGTTCTATTGATCTATGTGTCTGTTTTTGTGCCAGTACCATACTGTTTTGATTACTACAGATTTGTAATCTATCTTGAAATCGGATTGTGATACTTCCAGCTTTTGTTCTTTTTAAAGATTGCTTTAGTGATTTAGGGTTTTTTGTAGTTGCATGCAAGTTTTAGGATTACTTATTCTAGTTCTGTGAAAAAAATGTTGGTGTTTGGATATGGATTGCATTAAATTGTAGAATGCTTGGGGTCTTATGGACAGTTTAACAATATTAATTCTTCTAACCCATGAGTATGGAATATTTTTCCATTTGTTTGTGTTATCAATTCCTTTCATCAATTTTTTATAGTTTTCAGAGGAAAGGTCTTTCACTTCCTTGATTATGTAAAGAACTTACAGAGTTGTAAAAAGTAAGTGAGATGATTCTCAGAAATACCAAATAAAAGCTGTGCTATCTAGTTAACAATAGGTTTACAAACTATTGGAAATATGTATGAACCCCTCCTCTTCCCACAATGGAGTCCCAAACCTTTAGACACTTCACTTCCTGATTCTTCTTCCCCTCTCCTTTTTGTGGGCTTTGCAATGAGCATGCACCAAAGAACTGAAGTCTCTGTGTCACCTCAAGGAATGTATATTTGTTCCAATCAGACTACTTTTTGGCCATACATGGGCATAGGTGACTTCTGAGTAACACTGTAACCTCTGTAGTACTCGGCCAAAGAGGAATCAGGGGAGGGACTTCATGCTAGAAGATTAATTGCCTGCTGTAACCTTCCTGAGTGTGCTTTTCCATCAGACACCCACTCTTGCAAGAATGTTAATTAGAGCCTCGCTTCACTGTGCTCGGAGTTTCTTCATCCCTTCTTTCATTGGGCCAGTAGAATTATTTCTCACAACATCTCAATACCAAAAAAGCAAATAATTCAATTAAAATAAGCAGAGGACCTGAATAGGCCTTTTGTCAAAGACGTCCACATAGCAAACAGATACATGAAAAGATGTTCAACATCACTCATCATCAGGGAAATGCAAATCAAAGCTACAATGAGATATTGGCTCACAACTGTCAGAATGGCTAAAATAAAAAAAAAAAAGAAGAAATATCAAGTTTTGGCCAGGATGTGGACAAAAAAGAACCCTCTTGCTCTATTGGTGAGAATGCAAATTGGTGTAGCACAGTGGAATACAGTATAGACATTCCTCAAAAATTAAAAATAGAAGTACTATACAATTCAATAATTCTACTATTGGATACTTACCCCCTAAAAAGCAGACACAGTAATTTGAAAATGTTTATTGCAACATTATTTACTTTAGCCAAGATATGGGAGCAACCCAAATATCCACCCATAGATGAATGGATAAAGAAGATGTGTGTGTGTGTATATATAGATAGACAGATAGATAGATAGATATAGATATATATAGATATGTATATAATGAAATATTACTCAGTCATAAAAAAGAATGAAATCTTGCCATTTGCAACAACATGGATGGACCTAGAGGGTATTATGTTAAATGAAATAAGTCAATCAGAGAAAGACAAACACCACATTGTTTTACTCATATGTGGAATTTAAGAAACAAAAATAAATGAATAAGGTGACATAAAAAAAAACATGCTCTTCAATACAGAGAACAACCTGCTGGTTTCTAGAGGGGAGGTGGTGGGGGAAGGGTGAAGCAGCTAAAGAGGATTAAGAGTACACTTATCTTGAGGAGCACTGAGAAATATATAGAATTGTTGAATCATTATATTGTACACCTGAAAGGAATATATATAACATTGTATGTTAGTTATACTTTTAAAAAAATATAATTTATTGTCAAGTTGGCTAGCATACAGTGTATACAGGGTGCTCTTGGTTTGGGATTACTGTGATTCATCGCTTGCATATAATACCCATTGCTAATCCCAACAAGTGACCTCCTCAAAGCCCATCACCCATTTTCCCTTCTCCCTCCTGGCCCCCCCATCAACCCTCAGTTTTTTATGTGAATTATACTTTAATAAACCAAAGAATCAGGGAGATGGTTTGAATCAAGATTGGGAATATCATAATCTCTGTGTATATATATATATATATATATAAAAATATTCATAACTATATATCCAATTCACCTTAGAAAAAAAATTTTAATTTAATGATGTCCATGGCATATGATAAAAACATAATTACACCAATGTATCCCATTCTGCATGCTCTTCTTATGAAATGATATTGACACTCCAATGAAAGATACAAGCTATGTTCCCTTCACATAAAGCTGGCTTTAGTGACTCACTTCCAGTAACAAGAATATGTTGGAAGTGATAGAATATGACTTACTTCTGAAGCCAGGTTGTGGAAAGAAATACAGACTTGTCTCTCTCCTTTCCACTGCCCTTTCACCTTTGCCCTCCTTCTCCCCTCCTTCTGGTTATTTCTTTTCTTTCATTCATATGTAAGTATTCCAATTTTCTTGAAATTGCCATGATATCATCTAGAGATGAAGAGAGATTAATGAGGATTCCTGGCTGTTCCAGCCTTTAGCTATTAAATTCTCCTGGCCCAGCCCCACACCCTGGAGTAAACCAGTACCAGATGATTCCAGCCCCTTCTCTGATGTTAAGTAGAGCCAGTAGTCAAGATGTCCTCACCAGCTCCTAGAAGAAGAGAAACAAGCTGTCTTTACTGAGCACTGACTAAAATTCCACATTTGTGAGCAAAATAATGTTGGTTTAAGCTACTAAGTCTGGAGTGATTTGCTATACAACAGCCTAATCAAGCTGGAACAATGTCTAACTTAAACAATTTTCTATATGATTAGTAACAATCTAATAAAACTCAGAAAATCCATCTCTACACAATGCTTAGAATTACCTTCTGTTGGTCAAACTGTAAGGTCTGAGAGAAAAGTCCCCAGGAGACCACCCTTACTTCAGATGCTTCCAATGAACTCATGGGTCCCAGGACCTCCACCATTTTATAGCTGGCTATAAACTGGGAGGGGGGGGGTCATCACAATCACCATTGTGTTCAATGATGTATTAGACAAATTTACAAAATTCAGAAAAGCACTATACTCAGAATTAAAGTTTTATTATAACAAAAAGATACAGATTAAAATAGCAGAAGTAGGAGATGCATTGAGCAGAGTACAGTAAGGGTTCAAAGTGTGAAGTTTCTGGTTGTCCTTTCCCTGTGGAGTCATGGATGGGTGTTAGCTCCTCTTGGTCACCATATGTGACTACACAGTGTTACTGCCAACCAGGGATGCTCATTTGAGTATTTGGTGTCCAGAATTGTTGTTGGGGCTTGATTACATATTGCTCATGTGGTGGCTTTTATTCTCCTGTCCCTCCAGGAAGTCAAGCTATACCTCTAGTCTTCAGCTATTGTTGAGGTCAGAACTGATATGATGTGACCCAAAACCCTCATCGTAAATCACACTGATAGACTGTCCAGTGGCCAAAGCCACCAGGCAAATTGGAGACCCTTTTGTAAGATAGGACATTCCAGAGGTCTAGAGATCACCATCCAGGAACTGAAGACTTCTGGTTATGTATTATGCATCCTGAGTGATGTGAGATATACAGATTTATTTATTTTTGTATAATTATATTATTTAATATTTATCTTTTCTCCACTGTTTTAAGTTATTGTCTTTATTGTATAATATATGGCATATATACTTGGGCATTTGTAATGATGCTATTCTGCTCAAATAAGCTGTCTTTTCCTGAAATTAGCTTCATTTTTTGCAACATTTTATAATACATTTTAAATTCTAGTAGGGCAGGGGTCCCTGGTTATATCATTTTCAGTGATTTGTTCTTCCACTTAAATTTAAGAATTATTTTGTCAAGATTCTAATAATGAATCATTGAAGTTTGTTTGGATTGTCTTTGATTTTATGAATTCATTGATGGAAAAAGCATGGCCTTCAAATATTGTTGGTTATTGGTTTTTATTAATGCAAGAAAACAAAACCATGTAAGATCTCATAAGCTAGGATACATAATTAGTTCTTATTTAAAAGAACTTAAAATTTTTTTATTGTTTATTCCTTTTTTGAGAGAGAGAGAGAGAGAGAGAGAGAGAGCATGAGCAGGGGAGGGGCAGAGAGAGAGAGAGAGGGAGACACAGAATCTGAAGCAGGCTCTAGACTCTGGACTCTCAGCACAGGGCCCAACACAGGGGCTTGAACTCATGAACCGTGAGATCATGACCTGAACTGAAGTTGGACGCTGAAATGACAAAGCACCCAGGAATCCCAAGAAAGAACTTATTTGGTTCATTTATCATTAATTTATTCATTTATTTGACTCTTCTAATCCAACCACTAATGCCAAACATGGTGCTAGTGATCGGGATACAGTATTTGTGGAGAATTCCAACCAGCACCATTCTCCATGAGTAGTGTGATTATCCAAAGAACAAGCTTAAAAGTTGTGACAGGTCGAGGATTCTGTGCAGTACTATGGCAGCACTTGATAGGACTTTGGGGACACTCTACAAGAAGAGATTCTTTAGAAGTTCTATGCAGAAGGGTGCCTGGGTGGCTCAGTCAGTTGAGCGTCCCACTTCGGCTCAGGTCATGATCTCATGGTCTGTGAGTCTGAGTCCCGTTTCAGGCTCTGTGCTGACAGCTCACAGCCTGGAGCCTGTTCAGATCTGTGTCTCCCTCTCTCTGCTCCTGCCCCTATCATGCTCTCTCTCTCTCTCTGTCAAAAATAAATAAATATTTAAAAAAATTAAAAATAATAATAATTAAAAAAAAAGAAGTTCTATGCAGGGAATTCACTGGACCATAGATGTAAAAGTGAGAAAGCAAGGCTAGGAAGAAAGGATTCTTTCTGGTTGCTACCTGTCATTGTCATCCATCAGGATCTCGCAGGGACAGAAAAAAAAGAATGACTGATGCAGGATTCTGATGTGGTACCAGAGCACAGCTTTCTGCAGGGAAGGCTGTGTGGATATGACTATGAGCAGGTACCCCCATGCTTGTCTACATTTGTTGATGATTCTTTCTGTTGATGTATTGATTGTGCCAGGCCCTTCATTCTGCCACTCCTTCCCTCAGCCCCTGCTTTCCTTCTGCTGACACCTGACTTTGAACAAGTCTCCCTACAGGACCTGTCCTGTAGGCACAACTTGCAGTACCATTTGGACATCACAATTTAGAATCCAGCCATCTGAGTCGACTTATGAATGGTCTTTCATGACTTTGAGAGTGGTTAGTACTGTCTTGTGCATTCTGCAATGGATGTGGAAGATTGTTTTGGACAAACTTTCTTCTTTTGACTTAATGAGAAAGACATATGCTATATCTGGACCCAGAAGTTGAGAGAATACTATAACACATGAGAGGGTATTTCACAAAATACCCTGGGGAGAACATCTAGGGTAAAGCCATTGGCCTAGGAAACACGTTAGAGTAAAAAACCTGGAAGACAATAAGGAGAGATGGAGCTAGAGCTGCTAACATTTTACCAGGGTATCCAACAACAGGGGTTGTACCTCTGACGCCTTCAGGAGCATGACTACCCCAGTCATGGAGTAAGGTCCTACCGGCTTCCCACACTTATACATATCTGGGAAAGAGAGCCTTTGGAATACAAGTGGCCAG
Organism: Prionailurus bengalensis; assembly: GCF_016509475.1. Classification (NCBI taxonomy): domain Eukaryota; kingdom Metazoa; phylum Chordata; class Mammalia; order Carnivora; family Felidae; genus Prionailurus; species Prionailurus bengalensis. Next base: position 62,461,377 of record NC_057346.1, read on the forward strand.
GACTTCCTCTACTTCCAGATTTAGCTTTAATTTCACTGTCTCCTCTCAGGCTCCTCCAGGACTGCCAAAGACTGGAACATGCCCAGAACTGCTAGGGTCAACCAGCCTCATCCCCTGGGAGCTTAGGGAAACCTCCAGAGTCAAGTTTATCCAAAATAGCAGTGGTGCCTTGAGAGTATGCTTTTGGGAAGGAGGGAGTAGCAAAGAGCTAATTCTGGGCACCTAGGGGGACTTTCCTTAGGTTACTTAAAGGGCCATACCATGGATTGTGGGTGCCGAGAGTGACAAGTGGAGACATGCCGGGCACAGAGTGTGTTCCCCACGAGCCACACGGATGTATGTGTAGATATAGCAACATACAGCCACACACACTCACACACACACATTTGAAGAAGGTGTCCAGGACCAGCTTGCCACACTCTGCCTGCCTCCTATTCCGGTAAGTGGTTCAGATGAGGTGGCTTCGCACTTCCATCCTGGTATCCTGGTCTCAGGTTCCCAGAGCCCTGTCACTTGCTTCATTCTTGGTCCTCACTGAACAGCTCTTTTGTGGACTTATTTCATCTTAAGTGGACTGAGAGTGGTTTTGAATACTCTGTCACAGTGGTTGGTATTTCTATCCACGTTTGCCGCACAGGCTTCAAGTGACATTCTCTAAATGGATACACATTCAAAATTACACATAATAATTTTTGTGAAAATGATGTCTTGTGTGAATAATGATTCAGTTCATCATGAATAACACATTCAAAATGAAATATGTATTTGTCAGATGTTACACCACATTATTATAACTCTAACACGACAGCATTCTACTATACGACATGACATATGTTAGCTTGATTCCAGAATCATTTTTGAGTGTCTACACATTCCACCTTTTGAGTTTTCCATTTTGAAAACATTGATTCTTTTGGAATTTGAGGCTCATGAAGTTTTTTATTTATTGTTCTTCTCAGGTATTTCCCCAAAGAATCACCATGACTGTTTGCAATGCGTCCCTGGGTCACCCACCTTTCTTCATTCTCCAAGGCATTCCTGGGATGGAGGACAAGCACAGATGGATCTCTGTCCCCTTCTCTTCCATGTACTTCATCACCATCCTTGGGAACTGCACCATCATCTTCACCATCTGCACCGAGCGCTCCCTGCACAAGCCCATGTTCCTTCTCCTCTGCATGTTGGCCCTCACAGACCTGGGCATGTCCACTACTACCATTCCTAAGGTGCTGTGCATCTTCTGGTTTGGCCAGAGTGAGATCAGCTATGTGGGCTGCCTGGTCCAAATGTTCTTCATCCACTCCATATCAGCGTTGCAGTCAGCCATCCTGATGACCATGGCCTTTGACCGCTATGTAGCCATCTGTGAACCTCTGCGTTATGCCACCATCCTTTCCAATAGTCGCATTGGGCTCATTGGCCTGGTGAGTTTAGTGAGAGCCATCCTTTTCATTCTGCCCATGCCTGTCCTCCTCCAGAAGATGCCCTTTCGTGTAAATCACGTCATCCCCACCACCTACTGTGAGCACATGGCTGTGGTGAAGATGGTGTGTGTGGACACCACAGTCAACAGGATATATGGTCTGGTGGTGGCCTTGTTGGTTGCTGGGCTGGACATCTCAGCTATTGCTTCATCGTATGTGCTTATCATCCGGGCTGTACTGCGACTGTCTTCTAAGGAAGCCCACCACAAAGCAGTCAACACCTGCACCACACACATTTGTGTCATGCTTATCTCATACACTCCCTCACTGTTCTCTTTTCTCACTCACCGCTTTGGTAGGGGAATTGCACCCCATGTGCACACCATTCTTGGGAACCTCTACTTCCTTGTTCCTCCAATGCTCAATCCTATTATTTATGCAGTGAAAACCAAAGAGTTTCGGGACAAATTGACCAAATACGGGTGCTGGAAGAAGGACCCTGTAACCATAACCCATGGTCAGAAGACTGTCTGATCATCCAGCAGTAGTGGGTATGAGGAAAAAATGTTTAGTGGAGGCAGTTCCTGGGAGTATTGACTAGTGATGAGATATGTCGTATTGGGCAGATTGACTGCCCCACTCTTGGACAGAGAGGCTATGTCACAGGAGACCTCCTTGCTCTCAGTAACTCTAAAGGTCTAAAGGAAGAATCGTTGCCTATGAAGTTAGGATAATGACATATTCTCTCCTTTCCTGACATGCCAATTGGGAAAGTTATATTGATCATGTTTTTAAAAGCACTTTCAAAAAGCACACAAAGAGTGCACAGAAAATAAGTTAGGATGTTTCCATATGGAGACAACATTGAGCAAAAATAACTGGCCCACCACTTTACCATGTAAGAGCAAGAATTATGTGGGTGTGAGCATGCATTTGTATTTGTTTGCTTCAGGGGAAACGGGGGATGGAGATTGGGGGCAATGAGAAAGGACAAGGAAGAGTAAATTAACATTTACAGTCACTGTTTTATTTTCTCTGCTAGTTCACCTTACGTTTGGGTAAGAGACTGGTTATTTCCATGAAGAACAAAGGAATATGCACAGGAGACCTGAGCTGCCAGTCTCAGACAGCTCTCAGAGGAAAAGGAAAAAGGAGAAGCTCCTGACCGTAAAGGTTTACAAGCATTGGACCTAATTTCCTACTTGTAGAAACTCCCAAAGTCAACTGTTCTGCTCCTCTGAATGAATTCACTGTTTGACAAGATTCTCTCACAAAGAAAATGTCTGAGAATGCCCTGCTAATAGTTATAGCTACAAAAATCGATTTTATACTGGAAACCTTTGAATGCAGACCTCTGTAGGGCAATTTCTATGGGTGCCCAGGATGACGTCCTGAACAGGTATTCATGGCAGCTGTGGAGTTCAGGTCTTGTGCCCACGTGTGGGAATTCATTGATTCAGAGGATATCGTTTCTCATTCTAGAAGGTTATTGTAGATATAATGGTGAATATTGTAAATTTCATGCGGCTGAAACCAGAAAGATTCTAGTGTTGTTCATCATATTGTATAACTAATATATGAGTCAGAATTCAGTAAAAATGATGCCTATGGTTATAGCCACATGACCACTATTTAAGTGAGTCTCTTACAATAGTTTACCAGGAGGGAAAGAAATGAACCTTCTCCAGAGTGTTGTGCCTGCAGTAAGAAATAATAACAAATGTTTCCAGTATGCTGAACCGTTGAATACCAAGGGCTAGGACATTTCAGAACTTGAAATAAAGGGCACAGGCTTGAGGCGGAAAAAAAATGAGGATTGAACGGGAAGTGCCTTTTCTATGAATGGAAGAAATAGGAGCAGTAGGTTTGAGGAAGAGTCCTGCCTGTCTGGTTAGAGGACCAAGGTCAGATAGTTAATCCTCCACAAAACATAAACAAAATTCAAACGAAAACTAAATGACTCAGCACAATGTCTTATGATTAGTATTCTAACTGACAAATAAGTAGCAGAGAGTGAACAGGTCTGATGGGCCCATTAGCCTGAGGAGCTGTGGTCGTAGGAGGCTTCGTTTTTGCTGGGTTCTGAGATTGATTTTCTTCAATCTGATTTGAGTGGATGTGAGGTATAGAAAGGTGTCTACATGATGTAATATTTTTCCTTTTGTGTTTTGGTGAAATGTTCTGTAAACACGAAAAGACTTTTTTTAGTTTATTTATTTATTGAGAGAGAGAGAGAGAGAGAGAGAGAGAGAGAGAGAATCCCAAGCAGGGTCCACATTCTCAGAACAGAGCTTGATGTGGAACTCAGTCTCATGAACTGTGAGATCATGACGTGAGGCAAAATTAAGATTTGGCTGCTTAACCAACTTAGCCACTCAGGTTCCCTGAGTGGTCTCTTTAATGAAATAATAGGCTAAAAATTTACTAACACCTTAACACAAGACATCTTGGGAGAATGTGCAGGGGACACTGGCAGCAGCAGCTGAAAATAGGAAAACTTGGGGAACTGGAAGTCAGAGAAGCCACCAGAAGGATGCCTGAATGTGTCTGCCTTTCTCATTGGGCTTTTTTCCTTTTTCACAAATGTATTAATTTATGGTTGATTGTTTTTACTGAAGGATGACCTTGATTTGTCTCTTGTGGACATGCTGTAAATGGGACAGAGACACACATGTTAATTGCCTAGTTTTCTTTTCACATCTATAGAATGATACCTAGTCATGAAAAACTAGAAAAATGTTTATATGTTTGATATGTTAGTTAAGTATAAAGCATTTTCTTCTTTCTATCAGGCATTTGGAATTTGAATATAGGCCACTTCACTTAACTATCCTTATCTCAAGTTTTAGAGAACATGAGGTTTGAGATGTCCTGTCAAATAAATAAATTATAAATATTTGTATGGATGATTATATAATGGTTTTATAAATAAAATGTATCTCCGAAACTATGAGGGAGGCAATATCTCTGAGTGGAGTCTCAGATATTGGGGCAGAAGAATTTTCAGCATTGGGGAAGGTAACCCTGGTGTCCCCAGAAAGCAGGACCTATGATAAAAGCTTGCATATTGGAGTTTATTTAGAAAAGTGATCACAGGGACTGGGTTCACAAAACAGGTGGAGTAAAATGAAGAAAGAAGAAAAGACAGTACAGGGATTTTCTATCCAGTTGTACAGGGCTAGCACAGACTGGTTTCCACCCTGTGTGGACCAGTTGAAGAGCCTTAGAAAATGCATTTCAGAACTGTCCTCCCTGAGAGAGAAGATTCTGCCTAGTGGCTCCTGTGGGGTGCCTGTCCTCAACCCATTTACTTCTGGGTTGTGTACCCATGACAGCATAGCTGGTGCCTGGGTGTTCCATGCCATGAAGTTGGGGAAGCCCATGGCAAGGAGCTCCAGGTATTGAGTATGACCTGATGTCCACTATCTGATTACACCTGCCTGGAACTGGTCACAGCACCAGTGCCTGAATTGAAAGTGTGACCCAGGGCATTAGGAAGTGGCATGGGATTACCTACTGAAACAGTCCACATGACAGAGGCCTCACAGTAGGCTGTGGGCTTGTTTTGAGATTAACAGGGAGCTCATACCTTGAGCCCATCCAACAGAATTATTATTTTAATTTTCCAACTTTTCATAACAAAATTTTCTATCTTTATTATGAGAATTCAATGTCCACAATTATAGCTAACTCAGGTAACCTTGGCAGATATTGTCTAAAAATATTCTCAGGGTGCCTGGGTAGCTCAGTCAGTTAAGCATCTGACTTCAGCTCAGGTCATGATCTTGTGGTCATGAGTTCGATCCCCATGTAGGGCTCTGCACTGACAGCTCAGAGCCTGGAGCCTGCTTCAGATTCTGTGTTTCCCTCTCTCTCTCTCTGCCCTTCCCCCACACATGCTCACTCGTGCGTGCTCTCTCTCTCTTTCAAAGATAAATAAGCATTAAAAAAAATAAAAAATAAAGATATTCTCAAATGTATGTTAACTAAATGGAATTAAAATAAAAACTTAAAAATGAATAAAATAAAAAATAAAAATATTTAAAATATTTAAAAGAGCTCCTAGAAAGAGCTCCTATAGATGTGCATGGTTCTTCTTAATCCTTATTTTTCTCTCAGTTTTCTTTTTCACAGAGAAGTGAATGAGAATATTATTTATGTTTGGTATTGTATTTTCTGTTGTTGCTGCTAAAATAATACATGCACTTGGAAAGTAATCAAATGTGGCAGGATATACAAAAATCGTTTTTCTACTTCTAAGTGATCCCAGTCCATGAAGTCAACCCCTTAAACATGTATTAGGTGTACTCATAATTGTCTTATATATTTAAAATATTAGTGCATATAAACAAACATGTGGGTATAAGTCCCTCTCTCACAATTTGTACTCTCCTATCCATATTCCTAGACATTTATTTAGCTTTGATCTTTTATTTGCAACAATTTTTTTTCTTAATTTCTCCCTGTTGCCAGTTATGAATTCTCTTTCCTGTTCCTTGACATGGTCCAAGGGACATTTTCTGTCTTTTCTTTTGTTTTTATTACTATTTTTAAAGTTTATTTATTTATTTTGAGAGATAGACAGGGAGAAAGAGACAGAGAGAGAGGGAGGGAGAGAGAGAATGAGTAGGGGAGGGGCAGAGAGAGAGAGGGAGACAGAATCCCAAGCAGGCTGCATGCTCTCAGCACAGAGCCTGTCGTGAGGCTCGAACCCACCAACTTAAACTCATGACCTGAGCCTAGACCAAGAGTCAGAAGCTCAACCAACCAAGCCACCCAGGCTTCCCGTATTTTCTTTTTTGACTCATTCAGTCCTGGATGTTTCTCCTTTATTTCTTTGGTAAATCACACTTTCTTCCCCATGGGCAGTCTTCTCCAATGCAAATGTAACAAAACAGACCTAGGAGAAGTGAAAAATAGAGACAAATGAAGCTGGTGGTGTCCCTCCCTTTGCTCACTATGTCCCCAAGTCACTGTCTTGTAGTTCTGGGAAAGACCATGTTTCTTCTCTCACTGCAGACTCCTTTTCCTAAAGTGCTTTTTACATTTTCCTTTGGTTGTGAACACTTCCCATGTTGAGCTCATGCTCCATTTTGATAGAAGTGAAAGCACCACTACAAACCTCTCCCGAGTGTCTTGCATGTGTGCACAAGAGTGGACACTGGGGGGAACTTGGTGGTATTCTTTTCTTCTTATCTGTAGTGTCAAATGTGGCTTTGTGAGCTTATTTAGTTTGTATTTTTAAATAGTTTCTTTCTGCTTGTGTGATACAAAATTCGGTACTCTGAGGCTGAAAATGCTTTTTCCAAACATACCTACTATCAGTGTTTAAAATGGGTTTTCAGGAGTGTTTTTTCTTCCTCTACTTAAAATACCACTGCTTTGAGGTTCTGTTCTTAAAACTTCAGTCATGTGGGTGTTTTAATAGACCAATACACCTGAGAATAACCTAGCATCTTTACAACTTCTTAGCTTTATTGAATTCACATCGGCAAACCAAAGATACTTATTCACTAATTATCCTTTGTTGCATTTTGCCTTAGTGTTTTTAAAATATCACGTTCTTGGGTCTTGGAGTCTTACATGCCAGTAACTGTATCAAACATGTCAATACTCGATTCTGTGGCAATGATGTCTGTATATATATATATATATATAGAGAGAGAGAGAGAGAGAGAAAGAGGTTTAGACATTTATATATATGTGCACACAGACACACACACACACACACACACACACGTGTGTGTGTGTGTTTAAATTTGAGACATTAATAGCTTGAATATGTGCCACCAACTGAGGGTCTTGTGTTCCTGTTGTCAGTTCTTCAGCTTTTGACAGATACTGCTTGCATGTTTATTTAAACTAAGAAAGCTCAATGCCAAAAAAAAAGTGCTTTTACTGTTTTAGGGATTATTAGGAAGTTCTTAGCGCTTATATGTTATCGTTCTATGGAAGAAGCTACGGATTTGATACTTTGTCAAATGTGTACAGGACAAAGGACAGACATTGAGTATTTAAATATTTATTCAAATAGTTAATATAAGAATGGAAATGCAGTCAAGCAGGTCATGCAAAACCATGCTGACTGCAATGGAAGGAAACTGCATCCGACCTCAGTAGATTTCGATGGGAACTGTGGGCTGTTGGTACCCATTATGTGTAGCAGAGCTGTCTCAGAAGTGGTCTGATTCCAGGGAAGTTCCACTTTGGATTACAGAGCTACCTGCCTAGAATTTGGTGAGAGAAAGTTTAAGCAATGTTTTTCATGTGACAAGTAAATGATTTCAATTTGTATCAAGTCTTCCTTTCATCCCATTTTATTGAATGGTCTGCCAAAAGGTCTGCCAATTTCTTAAATCCAATATTTAGGGCAAAATCAATAAATTGTGGATTTAGATATTCTAAAAGGTTATTTTAAAATTATTTTAATAGCACAAACATTATGAACTCAATAACTCAATTATTCTTCCAATTCATGCACATGGAATGTCTTTCCATTTTTTGTGTCATCCTCAATTTCTTTCACCAATGTTTTATAACTTTTGGAGTACAGGTCTTTAATCTCCTTGGTCAGGTTTATTCCAAGGTATTTTATTATTTTTGGTGCAACTGTAAATGGGTTTGTTTTCTTAAATTCTTTTTCTGCTGCTTCATTATTTGTGTATAGAAATGCAACAGATTTCTATAACGTTAATTGTGTAGCCTATGACCTTACTGAATTCATTTGTCAGACTATTTTATTTTTTCTTTTCTTTTTTTTCTTTTTATATATTTTTAAATTTTACAGTACAATATTGGTTTTAGGAGTAGAATTCAGTGGCCATCACTTACATACAAAACACAGTGCTCATCGCAAGTGCTTCCTTAATACTCATCACCCATGTAGCCCATCTCCCACCTACCTCCTTTCATCAACCCATAGTTTTTTCTCCATCATTAAGAGTCTCTTGTGGTTTGTTTCTCTCTCTTGTCTTTTCCCCCTTTTCTATGTGTTCATCTATTTTGTTTCTTACATTTTACATATGAGTGAAATTATATGGAATTTGTCTTTCTCTGATTGACTTATTTCACTTAGCATAATTCATTCTAACTCCATCCATGTCATTGTGAATGGCAAGATTTCATTCTTTTGATGGCTGAGTAATATTCTATTATATATAATGGAATATTATATATATGCATATATATGTGTGCATATGTATATATATACATATATATATCCATAGAGAGAGATTGGCTATTGTTGATAATGCTACTATAAACACTGGGGTGCGTGTACCCCTTTCAATCTGTAATGTTGTATCCTTTGGGTAAATACTTAGTAGTGCAATTCCTGGATGATAGGGTAGTTCTAGTTTTAGTTTCTTGCAGAACCTCTATACTGTTCTCCAGAGTGGCTGCACCAGTTTGCATTCCCACCAGCAGTGCAAGAGGGTTCCCCTTTCTCTGCATTCTCACCAATACCTGTTGTTTCTTGTGTTGTTAATTTTAGCCATTCTGACTGGTGTAAAGTGGTATCTCATTGTGGTTTCGGTTTGTTTTTCCCCGATGATGAGTGATGTTGAACATTTTTCATGTGTCTGTTGGCCATCTGGATGTCTTCTTTGGAAAAGTGTCTATTCATATCTTCTGCCCATTTATTTTTTTTTAATATATGAAATTTATTGACATATTGGTTTCCACACAACACCCAGGGCTCATCCCAAAAGGTGCCCTCCTCAATACCCATCACCCACCCTCTCCTCCCTCCCACCCCCCATCAACCCTCAGTTTGTTCTCAGTTTTTAACAGTCTCTTATGCTTTGGCTCTCTCCCACTCTAACCTCTTTTTTTTTCTTCCCCTCCCCCATGGGTTCCTGTTAAGTTTCTCAGGATCCACATAAGAGTGAAAACATATGGTATCTGTCTTTCTCTGTATGGCTTATTTCACTTAGCATCACACTCTCCAGTTCCATCCACGTTGCTACAAAAGGCCATATTTCATTTTTTCTCATTGCCACGTAATATTCCATTGTGTATATAAACCACAATTTCTTTATCCATTCATCAGTTGATGGACATTTAGGCTCTTTCCATAATTTGGCTATTGTTGAGAGTGCTGCTATGAACATTGGGGTACAAGTGCCCCTATGCATCAGTACTCCTGTATCCCTTGGATAAATTCCAAGCAGTGCTATTCCTGGGTCATAGGGTAGGTCTATTTTTAATTTTCTGAGGAACCTCCACACTGCTTTCCAGAGCGGCTGCACCAATTTGCATTCCCACCAACAGTGCAAGAGGGTTCCCGTTTCTCCACATCCTCTCCAGCATCTATAGTCTCCTGATTTGTTCATTTTGCCCACTCTGACTGGCGTGAGGTGATACCTGAGTGTGGTTTTGATTTGTATTTCCCTGATAAGGAGCGACGCTGAACATCATTTCATGTGCCTGTTGGCCATCTGGATGTCTTCTTTAGAGAAGTGTCTATTCATGTTTTCTGCCCATTTCTTCACTGGGTTATTTGTTTTCGGGTGTGGAGTTTGGTGAGCTCTTTATAGATTTTAGATACTAGCCCTTTGTCCGATATGTCATTTGCAAATATCTTTTCCCATTCTGTTGGTTGCCTTTTAGTTTTGTTGGTTGTTTCCTTTGCTGTGCAGAAGCTTTTTATCTTCATAAGGTCCCAGTAATTCACTTTTGCTTTTAATTCCCTTGCCTTTGGGGATGTGTCGAGTAAGAGATTGCTACGGCTGAGGTCAGAGAGGTCTTTTCCTGCTTTCTCCTCTAAGGTTTTGATGGTTTCCTGTCTCACATTTAGGTCCTTTATCCATTTTGAGTTTATTTTTGTGAATGGTGTGAGAAAGTGGTCTAGTTTCAACCTTCTGCATGTTGCTGTCCAGTTCTCCCAGCACCATTTGTTAAAGAGGCTGTCTTTTTTCCATTGGATGTTCTTTCCTGCTTTGTCAAAGATGAGTTGGCCATACGTTTGTGGGTCTAGTTCTGGGGTTTCTATTCTATTCCATTGGTCTGTGTGTCTGTTTTTGTGCCAATACCATGCTGTCTTGATGATGACAGCTTTGTAGTAGAGGGTAAAGTCTGGGATTGTGATGCCTCCTGCTTTGGTCTTCTTCAAAATTCCTTTGGCTATTTGGGGCCTTTTGTGGTTCCATATGAATTTTAGGATTGCTTGTTCTAGTTTCGAGAAGAATGCTGGTGCCATTTTGATTGGGATTGCATTGAATGTGTAGATAGCTTTGGGTAGTATTGACATTTTGACAATATTTATTTTTCCAATCCATGAGCAGGGAATGTCTTTCCATTTCTTTAAATCTTCTTCAATTACCATCATAAGCTTTCTATAGTTTTCAGCATACAGATCCTTTACATCTTTGGTTAGATTTATTCCTAGGTATTTTATGCTTCTTGGTGCAATTGTGAATGGGATCAGTTTCTTTATGTCTTTCTGTTGCTTCATTGTTAGTGTATAAGAATGCAACTGATTTCTGTACATTGATTTTGTATCCTGCAACTTTGCTGAATTCCTGTATCAGTTCTAGCAGACTTTTGGTGGAGTCTATCGGATTTTCCATGTATAATATCATGTCATCTGCAAAAAGCGAAAGCTTGACTTCATCTTTGCTAATTTTGATGCCTTTGATTTCCTTTTGTTGTCTGATTGCTGATGCTAGAACTTCCAGCACTATGTTAAACAGCAGCGGTGAGAGTGGGCATCCCTGTTGTGTTCCTGATCTCAGGGAAAAAGCTCTCAGTTTTTCCCCGTTGAGGATGATGTTAGCTGTGGGCCTTTCATAAATGGCTTTTATGATCTTTAAGTATGTTCCTTCTATCCCGACTTTCTCAAGGGTTTTTATTAAGAAAGGGTGCTGGATTTTGTCGAAGGCCTTTTCTGCATCGATTGACAGGATCATATGGTTCTTCTCTTTTTTGTTGTTAATGTGATGTATCACGTTGATTGATTTGCGAATGTTGAACCAGCCCTGCATCCCAGGAATGAATCCCACTTGATCATGGTGAATAATTCTTTTTATATGCCGTTGAATTCGATTTGCTAGTATCTTATTGAGAATTTTTGCATCCGTATTCATCAGGGATATTGGCCTGTAGTTCTCTTTGTTTACTGGGTCTCTGTCTGGCTTAGGAATCAAAGTAATACTGGCTTCATAGAATGAGTCTGGAAGTTTTCCTTCCCTTTCTATTTCTTGGAATAGCTTGAGAAGGATAGGTATTATCTCTGCTTGAAACGTCTGGTAGAACTCCCCTGGGAAGCCATCTGGTCCTGGACTCTTATTTGTTGGGAGATTTTTGATAACCGATTCAATTTCTTCGCTGGTTATGGGTCTGTTCAAGCTTTCTATTTCCTCCTGATTGAGTTTTGGAAGAGTGTGGGTGTTCAGGAATTTGTCCATTTCTTCCAGGTTGTCCAATTTGTTGGCATATAATTTTTCATAGTATTCCCTGATAATTGTTTGTATCTCTGAGGGATTGGTTGTAATCATTCCATTTTCATTCATGATTTTATCTATTTGGGTCATCTCCCTTTTCTTTTTGAGAAGCCTGGCTAGAGGTTTGTCAATTTTGTTTATTTTTTCAAAAAACCAACTCTTGGTTTCGTTGATCTGCTCTACAGTTTTTTTAGATTCTATATTGTTTATTTCTGCTCTGATCTTTATTATTTCTCTTCTTCTGCTGGGTTTAGGCTGCCTTTGCTGTTCTGCTTCTAGTTCCTTTAGGTGTGCTGTTATATTTTGTATCTGGGATTTTTCTTGTTTCTTGAGATAGGCCTGGATTGCAATGTATTTTCCTCTCAGGACTGCCTTCGCTGTGTCCCAAAGCATTTGGATTGTTGTATTTTCATTTTCGTTTGTTTCCATATATTTTTTAATTTCTTCTCTAATTGCCTGGTTGACCCACTCATTTGTTAGTAGAGTGTTCTTTAACTTCCATGCTTTTGGAGGTTTTCCAGACTTTTTCCTGTGGTTGATTTCAAGCTTCATAGCATTGTGGTCTGAAAGTATGCATGGTATAATTTCAATTCTTGTAAACTTATGAAGGGCTGTTTTGTGACCCAGTATATGATCTATCTTGGAGAATGTTCCATGTGCACTCGAGAAGAAAGTATATTCTGTTGCTTTGGGATGCAGAGTTCTAAATATATCTGTCAAGTCCATCTGATCCAATGTCTCATTCAGGGCCCTTGTTTCTTTATTGACCGTGTGTCTAGATGATCTATCCATTTCTGTAAGTGGGGTGTTAAAGTCCCCTGCAATTACCACATTCTTATCGATAAGGTTGCTTATGTTTATGAGTAATTGTTTTATATATTTGGGGGCTCCGGTATTCGGCACATAGACATTTATAATTGTTAGCTCTTCCTGATGGATAGACCCTGTAACTATTATATAATGTCCTTCTTCATCTCTTGTTACAGCCTTTAATTTAAAGTCTAGTTTGTCTGATATAAATATGGCTACTCCAGCTTTCTTTTGGCTTCCAGTCACATGATAAATAGTTCTCCATCCCCTCACTCTCAATCTAAAGGTGTCCTCAGCTCTAAAATGAGTCTCTTGTAGACAGCAAATAGATGGGTCTTGTTTTTTTATCCATTCTGATACCCTATGTCTTTTGGTTGGCGCATTTAATCCATTTACATTCAGTGTTATTATAGAAAGATACGGGTTTAGAGTCATTGTGTGTCTGTATGTTTTATGCTTGTAGTGATGTCTCTGGGACTTTGTCTCACAGGGTCCCCCTTAGGATCTCTTGTAGGGCTGGTTTAGTGGTGACAAATTCCTTCAGTTTTTGTTTGTTTGGGAAGACCTTTATCTCTCCTTCTATTCTAAATGACAGACTTGCTGGATAAAGGATTCTTGGCTGCATATTTTTTCTGTCTAGCACCCTGAAAATCTCGTGCCAATTCTTTCTGGCCTGCCAAGTTTCAAAAGAGAGATCAGTCACGAGTCTTATAGGTCTCCCTTTATATGTGAGGGCACGTTTACCGCTTGCTGCTTTCAGAATTTTCTCTTTATCCTTGTATTTTGCCAGTTTCACTATGATATGTCGTGCAGAAGATCGATTCAAGTTACGTCTGAAGGGAGTTCTCTGTGCCTCTCGGATTTCAATGCCTTTTTCCTTCCCCAGTTCAGGGAAGTTCTCAGCTATGATTTCTTCAAGTACCCCTTCGGCACCTTTCCCTCTCTCTTCCTCCTCTGGGATACCAATTATGCGTATATTATTTCTTTTCAGTGTATCACTTAGTTCTCTAATTTTCCCCTCATACTCCTGGATTTTTTTATCTCTCTTTTTCTCAGCTTCCTCTTTTTCCATAACTTTATCTTCTAGTTCACCTATTCTCTCCTCTGCCTCTTCTATCCGAGCCGTGGTGGTTTCCATTTTGTTTTGCATTTCATTTAAAGCGTTTTTCAGCTCCTCGTGACTGTTCCTTAGTCCCTTGATCTCTGTAGCAAGAGATTCTCTGCTGTCCTGTATACTGTTTTCAAGCCCAGCAATTAATTTTATGACTATTATTCTGAATTCACTTTCTGTTATATTATTTAAATCCTTTTTCATCAGCTCATTAGCTGTTGTTATTTCCTGGAGATTCTTCTGAGGGGAATTCTTCCATTTGGTCATTTTGGATAGTCCCTGGTGTGGTGAGGACCTGCAGGGCACTTCCCCTGTGCTGTGGTGTATAACTGGAGTTGGTGGGCGGGGCCGCAGTCCGACCTGATGTCTGCCCCCAGCTCACTGCTGGGGCCACAGTCAGACTGGTGTGTGCCTTCTCTTCCCCTCTCCTAGGGGTGGGATTCACTGTGGGGTGGCGGCCCATCTGAGCTACTTGCACACTGCCAGGCTTGTGGTGCTGGGGATCTGGCGTATTAGCTGGGGTGGGTAGGCAGGGTGTACGGGGGTAGGAGGGGCAGGCTTAGCTCGCTTCTCCTTAGGTGATCCACTTCAGGAGGGGCCCTGTGGCAGCGGGAGGGAGTCAGATCCGCTGCCAGAGGTTTGGCCCCTCAGAAGCACAGAGTTGGGTGTTTGCGCGGAGCGAGCAAGTTCCCTGGCAGGAACCGGTTCCCTTTGGGATTTTGGCTGGGGGATGGGCGGGGGAGATGGCGATGGCGAGCGCCTTTGTTCCCCACCAAACTGAGCTCTGTTGTCAGGGGGCTCAGCAGCTCTCCCTCCCTTTGTCCTCCAGCCTTCCCACTTTCTGAGCAGAGCTGTTAACTTATGACCTCCCAGACGCTAAGTTGCGCTTGCTGTCGGAACACAGTCCCACAGTCCGTCAGGCCCCTCAGCTTTTGCAAGCCAGACTCAGGGACTTTGCTTGGCTGGGAAGCCACCCCTCTGCCCCGGCTCCCTCCCGCCAGTCCGTGGAGCGCGCACTGCCTCGCTGCCCTTCCTACCCTCTTCCGTGTACTCTCGTCTGCGCTTGGGTCTGGCGACTCTGTTCTGCTAATCCTCTGGCGGTTTTCTGGGTTATTTAGGCAGGTGTAGGTGGAATCTAAGTGATCAGCAGGACGCGCGGTGAGTCCAGCGTCCTCCTACGCCGCCATCTTCCTCATCTCTTCTGCCCATTTCTTAACTGGGTTATTTTTTGGGTATTGAGTTTGATAAGTTCTTTATAGATTTTTGATAGTAACCCTTTATCTGATATGTCATTTGAAAATATCTTCTCCCATTCTGTAGACTGTCTTTTAGTTTTGTCAATTGTTTCCCTCCCTGTGCAGAAGTTTTTTATCTTGATGAGGTCTTTATAGTTGATGTTTGCTTTTGTTTCTTTTGCTCTCCTTGATGTGTCTAACAGGAAGTTGCTACCACCAAGGTCAAAGAGATGGCTCCTTTTGTTCTGTAGGATTTTGATCATTTTCTGTCTTAAATTTAGGTCTTTCATCCATTTTGAATTTTTCTGTACACTGTAAGAAAGTGGTGCAGTTTCATTCTTCTCCATGTCACCATCCAGTTTTCCCAATACCATTTGTTGAAGAAACAGTTTTTTCTCTATTGGATATTTTTTCCTGCTTTGTTGAAGATGCGTTGACCATTTCTGGGTTTTCTATTCTGTTCCATTGATCTATGTGCCTGTTTTTATGCCAGTACTATACTGTCTTGGTGATTACATCTTTGTAATATAGCTTAAAATTCGAAATCTTGATGCTTCCAGTTTTCTTTTTTTTTTCAGGATTGCTTTGGGCGTTCAGGATCTTTTGTGGTTCCATACAAATTTTAGGATTATTTGTTCTAGCTCTGTGAAAGATCTTGGTGGTATTTTGATAGGGATTGCATTAAATGTATAGATTGTTTTGGGAAGTATAGACATTAAGCAATGTTTGTTCTTCTAATCCATGAGCATGAAATGTTTTTCCTTTTTTTTGTGACCTCTTTAATTTCTTTCATAAGTGTTCTATAGTTTTCAGAGTAAACCTCTTTAGTTAGGTTGATTCTTAGGTATCTTTACAGAATTTTTACAGAACTTTTGGATCTTATGTCAGGTAAGAATTCTAAAATTCTTTTGAAGTGAGAACAATTTGGTGAACTTCACGTCCCCTCTAAAAAGGAGGGTCTGTGGGGCACCTGTGTGGCTCAGTCAGTAAAGCATCAGATTTTGGCTAAGTTCATGGTCTCATTGTTCATGAGTTCGAGCCCTGCATTGGGCTTTGTGCTGACAGCTCAGAGGCTGGAGCCTGCTTCGGATTCTGTGTCTCCCTCTCTCTCTTCTCCTTCCCTGCTCATGTTGTCTCTCTCTCTAAAAAATAAATAAACATTAAAAAATAAATAAACATTAAAAAAATAAATAAATAAATAAAAAGGAGGGTCTGTGAGTCCTCAAGACTGGACTTCAGTAAGTTAGGAATGATGAATCTGACCTCACTCATAAGGATCTCTCAAGGTGAGATGGCTCCAGGAAGAGATGCCTCTTTTACTCTTTTCTCTTTTGCTATTGGCATAATCTCAATCTATGGCCCAGTCACTCCCAGAAATCTCCCCTGGTTTACTCACTTGTAAACCCCTGATCTATGGCTTTCTTCTATTCCCATGGTACGCTTCACTTAGAGACTTCATACTCTTGGCCTGACTGGTCATAATTTAAAGCAGACAAAATAGACTGAGATGGCTAAGTTTTATAATTCAACTAAAGGATGTGGCCAATCAATAAAGCAGGAAGACAGCTTTATATGAGAATATTAATAACAACATTATAATTATAAATAATTGTAAACCATAATTATAAATAATTGTAAACCAACTAAATATTCAGCAAAGAAGAATCAATGAATAAAGTATAATATCTGAATTCAAATAATTTAATTAATTGTGGTATCTTCACTCATTAAAATGTATATGTCTCATAGTACCTCTATTGAGTAATAATAAATATACAATTTTAGAAGTAATAAGTACTTCACCAGACCTACATGCAAAACATGAGTGTATCTCATAAATATAACGTTGAGAAAAATAAAGATTTGTAAACTGGCATGGCATAACACCATTTACAAAGAGCTTAAAAATGTATGTTCCAAAAATATATGTTACAATGTTATTCATTAAATTAGGATTCACATTTATGTGGTAAAAATATTTTTAAGAAGTATAAAATGTTGAAGGAGTTATAATGATACAATTCATCTTCCAAAGATAAAAAAAACTCCACAAGTAAACTACTTGCCCCACAAGTAAAGAGCCCCGAGGCTCTTACTCTTTTTGTAACATTTCTTATTTTTTAAATTATTTAATTAATTAATTAAATGTTTAATTTACATCCAAGTTAGTTAGCATATAGTGCAACAATGATTTCGGGAGTAGATTCTTTAATGCCCATCCCCCCTTCTACAACCCCTCCAGTAACCCTCTGTTTGTTCTCTATATTTGAGAGACTCATGTGTTGTCCCCCTCCCTGTTTTTATATTATTTTTGCTTCCTTTCTTTTATGTTCATCTGTTTTGTATCTTAAATTCCTCATATAAGTAAAGTAATATGGTATTTGTCTTTCTCTGACTAATTTTGCTTAGCATAATTCACTCTAGTTCCATCCACATAGTTGCAAATGGCAAGATTTCATTCTTTTTGATTGCCAAGTAATACTCCATTATATATATAGATATATATATCACATCTTTATCCATTCTTCCATCGATGGACAGTTGGACTTTTCCCATACTTTGGCTCTTGTTGATAGTGCTGCTATAAACATTGGAAGGCATGTGCCCCTTCAAAACAGCATACCTGTATCGTATCCCTTAGATAAATACCTAGTACTGCAATTGCTGGGTTGTAGGGTAGTTCTATTTTTAATTTTTTGAGGAAACTCCATCCTGTTTTCCAGAGTGGCTGCATCAGTTTGCATTCCCACCAGCAGTGCAAAAGAGATCCTCTGTCTCCACATCCTTGCCAACATCTGTTGTTGCCTGAGTTGTTAATGTTAGCTATTCTGACAGGTGTGAGGTGGTATCTCATTGTGGTTTTGATTTGTATTTCCCTGATGATGAGTGATGTGGAGAATTTTTTCATGTGTCTGTTGCCCATCTGGATGTCTTCTTTGGAAAACTGTCTATTCATTTCTTTTGCCCATTTCTTCACTGGATTATTTGTTTTTTGGTTGTTGAGTTTGATAAGTTTGATAAGTTCTTTATAGATTTTGGATACTAACCCTTTATCTGATATGTCATTTGCAATATCTTCTCCCATGCTGTCAGTTGCCTTTTAGTTTTGTTGATTGTTTCTTTTGCTGTGCAGAAGCTCTTTATTTTGATGAGGTCCTCAAAGTTCCTTTTTGCCTTTGTTTCCCTTGCTTCCAGAAACATGTTGAGTAAGAAGTTGCTGTGGTCAAAGTCAAAGAGGTTTTTACCTGCTTTATCCTCTAGGATTTTGATGGATTCCTGTCTTGCATTTAGGTCTTTTATCCATTTTGAGTTTATTTTTGTGTATGGTGTGAGAAAGTGGTCTAGGTTCATTCTTCTGCATGTTGCTGTCCAGTTTTCCCAGCACCACTTGCTGAAGAGACTGCCTTTTCCACTGGATATTCTTTCATGCTTTGTCGAAGATTAGTTGGCCATACATTTGTGGGTCCATTTCTGGGTTCTCTATTCTGTTCCATTGATCTGAGTGTCTGTTTGTGTTGCCATGTAACATTTCTTAATCTATATTGTGAATATATGGATACATCCTATATTATTCTGTATAACCTTTCTGTTTCTAACAGATGAAAATAAGAGTAACCCATATTATCATTGACAGGCTTGAAAATATCATGAGTTATATGAAATATACAGAGTTATTTCTATATAGTTATATTATCTATAATCCATATTTTCTCCATGGTTTGGAGATACTGTCTTTATTATGTAACATATGGTATATGGACTTAGGCATTTGTATTGATGCTATTCTGCTCAAATAATCTGCCTGTGCCTGTACCATACCTTATTTATGATATGGTGCCTGTACCATAAATTATTTAAAGTACAACCATGTTATGATACATTTTAATATCTAGTAGGACAATAGTCCCTGTGTTATATCATTATTATTTTCAGATATTTGTTATTCCAGTTGAATTTCAGAATTATTTTGTCAAGATTACAAGGAAAGTGAATAATTGAAATTTGTTTGGATTGGCACTGATTTATGAATTCATTTGAAGGAGAAGGCATAGCCTTCAAATATAGTTCTGTTTTTGGTTTTTATGACACTAGAAAACAAAACCATGTAAGATCTCATAAATTATGACACATAATTAGTTCATATTTAAAATAAATTATTTTGTTTGCTTATTCACTAACTTATTCATTTATTTTACTCTTCTAATCTGCCCACTAATGCCAAGCATGATGCTAGTGACTGGGATACAGGATTTTGGAAGAAATCAGACCAGGGCTATTCTCCCTGGGTAGTGTGATTATCCAAAGAACAAGATTAAAAGTTGTGAAAGAGAGGTCAAGGATGCAGTACTATGTCAGCACTTGATAGGACTTTGGGGACACTCTACAAGAAGAGATTCTTTAGAGGTTCTATGCAGGGAATTCACCGGACCATGGATGTAAAAGTGAGAAAGCAAGGCTAGGAAGAAAGGATTCTTTCTGGTTGCTACCTGTCATTGTCATCCATCAGGATCTCGCTGGGACAGAGAAGAAAGAATGACTGATGCAGGATTCTGACGTGGTACCAGAGCACAGCTTCTGCAGGGAAGGCTGTGTGGATATGACTATGATCAGGTAACCCGGTGCTTGTCTACATTTGTTGATGATTCTTTCTGTTGATGTATTGATTGTTCCACGCTCTTCATTCTGCCACTCCTTCCCTCAGCCCCTGCTTTACTCCTGCTGACACCTGACTTTGACCAAGTTTCCCTACAGGGCTAGGCTAAGGCAGAACTTGCACTACAATTTAGATATCTCAATTTAAAATTCTATTTTAATGTTTATTTATTTTTGAGGGAGAGAGAGAAAAATTGCATGAGCAGGGGAGGGGCAGAGAGAGAGGGAGACACAGAATCCAAACAGTCTCTAGGCTCTGAACTGCCAGCATTGAGCCTCATGTGGGGATCAAACTCATGAACCATGAGATCATGAGCTAAGCTGAAATCCAATGCTTAACTGACTGTGCCAGCCAGGTGCCCCAACAGATTACAATTTAGAATCTAGCCATTTGAGTCTTACTTCTGAATTGTCTTTGTATGATTTTGAGAGTAGTTGGACCTGTCCTTTGCATTATGCAATGGATGTGTTAGATTATTTTGGGCAAATTTTCTTCCTCTGACCTAATGAAAAACAAATATGCTATATCTTGACCCAGAAGCTGAGGTGATGCTGGGATATGAGAAGTGGGATTGCAGAACATACCCTGAGGGAACGTCTATGGTAAAGCCATTGGCCTAGGAAACACGTTAGAGTAAAAAACCTGGAAGACAATAAGGACAGATGGAGCTAGAGCTGCTAACATTTTACCAGGGTATCCAACAACAGGGGCTGTACCTCTGACGCCTTCAGGAGCATGACTACCCCAGTCATGGAGTAAGGTCCTACCGGCTTCCCACACTTATACATATCTGGGAAAGAGAGCCTTTGGAATACAAGTGGCCAGGACTTCCTCTACTTCCAGATTTAGCTTTAATTTCACTGTCTCCTCTCAGGCTCCTCCAGGACTGCCAAAGACTGGAACATGCCCAGAACTGCTAGGGTCAACCAGCCTCATCCCCTGGGAGCTTAGGGAAACCTCCAGAGTCAAGTTTATCCAAAATAGCAGTGGTGCCTTGAGAGTATGCTTTTGGGAAGGAGGGAGTAGCAAAGAGCTAATTCTGGGCACCTAGGGGGACTTTCCTTAGGTTACTTAAAGGGCCATACCATGGATTGTGGGTGCCGAGAGTGACAAGTGGAGACATGCCGGGCACAGAGTGTGTTCCCCACGAGCCACACGGATGTATGTGTAGATATAGCAACATACAGCCACACACACTCACACACACACATTTGAAGAAGGTGTCCAGGACCAGCTTGCCACACTCTGCCTGCCTCCTATTCCGGTAAGTGGTTCAGATGAGGTGGCTTCGCACTTCCATCCTGGTATCCTGGTCTCAGGTTCCCAGAGCCCTGTCACTTGCTTCATTCTTGGTCCTCACTGAACAGCTCTTTTGTGGACTTATTTCATCTTAAGTGGACTGAGAGTGGTTTTGAATACTCTGTCACAGTGGTTGGTATTTCTATCCACGTTTGCCGCACAGGCTTCAAGTGACATTCTCTAAATGGATACACATTCAAAATTACACATAATAACTTTTGTGAAAATGATGTCTTGTGTGAATAATGATTCAGTTCATCATGAATAACACATTAAAAATGAAATATGTATTTGTCAGATGTTACATCACATTATTATAACTCTAACATGACAGCATTCTACTATACGACATGACATAAGTTAGCTTGATTCCAGAATCATTTTTGAGTGTCTACACATTCCACCTTTTGAATTTTCCATTTTGAAAACATTGATTCTTTTGGAATTTGAGGCTCATGAAGTTTTTTATTTATTGTTCTTCTCAGGTATTTCCCCAAAGAATCACCATGACTGTTTGCAATGCATCCCTGGGTCACCCACCTTTCTTCATTCTCCAAGGCATTCCTGGGATGGAGGACAAGCACAGATGGATCTCTGTCCCCTTCTCTTCCATGTACTTCATCACCATCCTTGGGAACTGCACCATCATCTTCACCATCTGCACCGAGCGCTCCCTGCACAAGCCCATGTTCCTGCTCCTCTGCATGTTGGCCCTCACAGACCTGGGCATGTCCACTACTACCATTCCTAAGGTGCTGTGCATCTTCTGGTTTGGCCAGAGTGAGATCAGCTATGTGGGCTGCCTGGTCCAAATGTTCTTCATCCACTCCATATCAGCGTTGCAGTCAGCCATCCTGATGACCATGGCCTTTGACCGCTATGTAGCCATCTGTGAACCTCTGCGTTATGCCACCATCCTTTCCAATAGTCGCATTGGGCTCATTGGCCTGGTGAGTTTAGTGAGAGCCATCCTTTTCATTCTGCCCATGCCTGTCCTCCTCCAGAAGATGCCCTTTCGTGTAAATCACGTCATCCCCACCACCTACTGTGAGCACATGGCTGTGGTGAAGATGGTGTGTGTGGACACCACAGTCAACAGGATATATGGTCTGGTGGTGGCCTTGTTGGTTATCGGGCTGGACATCTCAGCTATTGCTTCATCATATGTGCTTATCATCCGGGCTGTACTGCGACTGTCTTCTAAGGAAGCCCACCACAAAGCAGTCAACACCTGCACCACACA
Source organism: Prionailurus bengalensis (assembly GCF_016509475.1). NCBI lineage: Eukaryota > Metazoa > Chordata > Mammalia > Carnivora > Felidae > Prionailurus > Prionailurus bengalensis. The sequence goes on from NC_057346.1 coordinate 62,483,595, forward strand.
CATTTGTGTCATGCTTATCTCATACACTCCCTCACTGTTCTCTTTTCTCACTCACCGCTTTGGTAGGGGAATTGCACCCCATGTGCACACCATTCTTGGGAACCTCTACTTCCTTGTTCCTCCAATGCTCAATCCTATTATTTATGCAGTGAAAACCAAAGAGTTTCGGGACAAATTGACCAAATACGGGTGCTGGAAGAAGGACCCTGTAACCATAACCCATGGTCAGAAGCCTGTCTGATCATCCAGCAGTAGTGGGTATGAGGAAAAAATGTTTAGTGGAGGCAGTTCCTGGGAGTATTGACTAGTGATGAGATATGTCGTATTGGGCAGATTGACTGCCCCACTCTTGGACAGAGAGGCTATGTCACAGGAGACCTCCTTGCTCTCAGTAACTCTAAAGGTCTAAAGGAAGAATCGTTCCCTATGAAGTTAGAATAATGACATATTCTCTCCTTTCTTGACATGCCATTTGGGAAAGTTATATTGATCATGTTTTTAAAAGCACTTTCAACAAAGCACACAAAGAGTGCATAGAAAATAAGTTAGGATGTTTCCATATGGAGACAACATTGAGCAAAAATAACTGGCCCACAACTTTACCATGTAAGAGCGAGAATTATGTGGGTGTGAGCATGCATTTGTATTTGTTTGCTTCAGGGGAAACGGGGGATGGAGATTGGGGGCAATGAGAAAGGACAAGGAAGAGTACATTAATATTTACAGTCACTGCTTTATTTTCTCTGCTAGTTCACCTTACGTTTGGGTAAGAGACTGGTTATTTCCATGAAGAACAAAGGAATATGCACAGGAGACCTGAGCTGCCAGTCTCAGATAGCTCTCAGAGGAAAAGGTTAAAGGAGAAGCTCCTGACCGTAAAGGTTTAGAAGCATTGGACCTAATTTCCTACTTGTAGAACCTCCCAGAGTCAACTGTTCTGCTCCTCCGAATGAATTCACTGTTTGACAAGATTCTCTCACAAAGAAAATGTTTGAGAATGCCCTGCTAATAGTTATAGCTACAAAAATCGATTTTATACTGGAAACCTTTGAATGCAGACCTCTGTAAGGCAATTTCTATGGGTGCCCAGGATGACGTCCTGAACAGGTATTCATGACAGCTGTGGAGTTCAGGTCTTTTGCCCACGTGTGGGAATTCATTGATTCAGAGGATATCGTTTCTCATTCTAGAAGGTTATTGTAGATATAATGGTGAATATTGTAAATTTCATGAAGCTGAAACCAGAAAGATTCTAGTGTTGTTCATCATATTGTATAACTAATATATGAGTCAGAATTCAGTAAAAATGATGCCTATGGTTATAGCCACATGACCACTATTTAAGTGAGTCTCTTACAATAGTTTACCAGGAGGGAAAGAAATGAACCTTCTCCAGAGTGTTGTGCCTGCAGTAAGAAATAATAACAAATGTTTCCAGTATGCTGAACCGTTGAATACCAAGGGCTAGGACATTTCAGAACTTGAAATAAAGGGCACAGGCTTGAGGCGGAAAAAAAATGAGGTTGAACAGGAAGTGCCTTTTCTATGAATGGAAGAAATAGGAGCAGTAGGTTTGAGGAAGAGTCCAGCTTGTCTGGTTAGAGGACCAAGGTCAGATAGTTAATTCTCTACAAAACAGACCAAATTCAAACCAAAGCCAAACTATTCAGCTCAATGGCTTATGATGTAAATGACCTATATGTCAGTAGTGAAGGGGACTGAGCCTGAAGAGCTGTGATAACAGGAGGCTTAGTTTTTGCTGAGATCGAGAGTGATTTTCTTTAATCTTTTTTGAAAGGATTTGAGATACAGAAGGGAATCCACATGCTGTAAATATTTTTTTGTTTTGTTTTGGTGAGATATTCTATAAACATGAGTAGCCTTATTTTGTTTTGTTTTTGGGTTTGTTGTTTTTTTTGCTGAAATTATGGGCTAAAGATTTATTAAGGTCTGAACACAGCACACCTTGGGAAAATGTACTAGGAAATTGGCAGCAGCACCTGGTTCTGTGAAAACTTGGGAAACTGAAAATCAGAGAAGGCATGGAAAGGAAGCCTGACTGTGTTTCTTTTCTCACTGGTATTTTTCTTCTTCACAAGTGTTATTAATCTATGGTTGATTGTGTTTACTGCAGTATGACTTCTCTCCTGTGGCCTTGACTTCTCTCCTGTGGCCATGCTGAAAATGTGACAGTTGATATTACTGGACAACGAACTGGTTCCGAACTCCGGTTCAGCTGCATGCTGCTTGAAAAATCAACACTGGAGAGATAAATGATGGTGGGTGAGGAAAGATTGCTTTATTCCAGAAGCAAGCAACCCTGGAAGATGGTGGACTAATGTCTCAGAGACTGTCTTTCCTGTCCAGGTATAACTAGAGGGATTTACAGGAAGGCATAGTGCAGGTAGGGGGGCTATGTGCAGGAGAAACAGGTGCCCAGGCATTTTTTTGTATGTAGACATGACCCTGAACAGACCTGCTGGCATCCCTGGTGGCTGTTTTGGGTATAGTTAGGCCTTATCATGTGGGAAATTTCTGGCCCTTTACTCCTCAAGGCTAGTGGTCTACAATTGTCAAGGAAAGCAAATGAGTTCTGCTGCAACCAAAGGACTTATGTCAGTCAGCACACAAGGTGTGCATTAGCTTGCAGCAATTAACCCTTGAAACCGGTTGCAGTGCTGTTAATGACAAATATGTTAACTGACTAGTTTACCCTTCATGCCTATAGAATTGTTCCTAGCCATGCAAAAATTAGAACAATGTTCATATGATTGATATCCTGGTCAAGCTTAAATCACTCTCTGCTTGGCTTTCAAGTCTTTGGAGGCTAATTTAATGCCAAGTCCTCTTCATTTTCATTATCTCCACTGAGGAATTTTTGTCTTGAGATGTCCTAAGTCTCTCAAAACAAATTATAGATAACTATGCAAATGTTCGTATAAATAATGGTCTTATAAATAAACAATTTTCTCATAAACTATGAGGGAGGCAACACATCTGAATGGAGTCTCAGGTATTGGGGCAGAAGAAGCTGAGCAAGCAAACTCTAGCTGGAGTTCCTTGACTAGGTTTTATGTTTTACAGCTAATTCTCTAGGACTCTTGGCTCCACCCTGTGGGGAACTTAGTTCTATCTTCTCGGTTCATGGTTTCACCCTTAGTGATCCTTACTTTTTCATGAATGATTACATATGTTTGCAGCTGAGTAATTTTTAGCCTGTTTCTTGCCAGTAGAATTTTGAAGGTTCAGGGCTTCCTTCCACTTTGAACCTAATTAGCAGAAAGAGGTAAGGCTTCTTTCTCAAGTCAGCACGAAGGAATCATGTGAAACCAGGTGATTTACTTGGGTACATACTGGTACTCCCTTGCCCTATCATAAGACTAAATGAACATGTGAAAACATCCTGAACTAAAAAGGAGATATGACCCTCAAGTGTTTAGACACTTTCAGAATGAAGTTTGGGGCCACACAGGTAAGTCACAACACCTGCCTTGGAGATAGCCAATGGTGAGGGAAATCCAGATTGGAGAGTGGAGGAAGGCAATGATGAGCATTAGTTGCAGCCCTGAGATCAACTGCAGAATTCATCCCACTATTGTCTTCTGAGTTTCCCCTCCGGGGAGAAGGGAACTTCTTGAACCCATGGGGAGTAGAGCTGAGCTGTATAAAGGGTAAATTATGGCAGCCAGGAGAAGGTAGATTGCAGACTTCATCCTACAGAAAAAGTAACCAGATGAGGGTCCCTCTGCTTGCCAAAGTCATGCCTACCAAAGATTGCTTCCAGGCAATGATTAGGACTGACCCTGGAGATACTAAGGGCAGAGCCACACCTGGAAGGTTAAGAAAAAAAAAGTCTTCTGACTTTAGCTTCAAGACTTCCCAGTGATTTTGCTGCACAGAAATCCAGATTGCTTTCACTCAATATTTTCTCCCTCCTTCACTCATGGTCAAACTTGGATTGTAGTCTGATGATTTTCCCAGTCTCCCCTGTCTCCCTAGCTTCATCCACACAGGTATTTACACTAATAAAATTCTTCCATGTTTAATTTTGTCATAGAGTCTCCTTCTCTGAGGACCCAGACTAACATAGTTCTCTTGGGCAAACCCAAAAAGAAGGCAGGTGTCATGGTGACTGGCTGATGCATCCCATCACAGCCAACTTCTAGGGGTACAACGTGTATCATAACAGTGGAGATTGGATGGAGGTGAGGTGGGGCATTAAAAACAGTGTAACTAGAAAAGGAAGATATTTTCAGTTTTCCAAATAGTGACAACTGTTTATTCTACAACGTACATACTCTTACTTAATTATGAGTGTTAGGAATGAGGTAGGCACATAATAGTTGCCATGTTTTTATGATTAACACCATTCTTGATCAATGTTACACTTAGTCTTGCTGCACAACTTCTTGGTTATCTTTAAAGAGACAACATGGGCATAATAGCATGGGAAGACATTTTATCATCAAAAAGAGAATTTAGGATCAATCACTTACTACCTGTTTAATTATGGGAAAATTACAAAGAAATTGAACTTCTGTAAATTTACCTGCAAAGTGGATATTATTACATAACCAGTTAAAGTTGAAATGGTTCCCTAAGCTATTATATATTAAAAAAAACCCAGCATAACTAGCCTAGTGGCACAGAGCCACTTAAACAGATGGTATTTCTGCTGAAATTGATAGAATGTGAGAAACATAAGATAGGCCTCTTCCATTCACTCTTATTCTAGGATAGAACTACCTCAACCTTAGCTATTGCCCTGAACTTTATGGTTTCTTATTACCCAGTATCCTCACATGTTTATCCAAGGTTTGAATGTTATCATTCTTCTCCATCACTCATATTATATTGGTGACAGTAGATTACTCAGTCCTTTATTGTCTTGCTTTTTTAAAACTCTGACATGTTGACCATGATGGTGGCTGAAAGTCAGTATCAGGCATAAATCCTCTCTCTATGCTCCAACCTTCGATGGGAAATCTGGGTTATGAAGTACAAAAAGGCCAGGGAAGCCTTCATAGATTAGTTACCTGACTCTCCCCTTTTTCCTTCCCCTCAGTCCAAACTTACCCAACACACTCTCTACAAAAAAATACTTTCATAGTTAAGAATGAATTAGGGTATTTCTTTACTAAGAGAGACAAATAACAGAACAGGCTAAAGATAATGGTTTCTTTCTTTTCTTGTGTGGATAATATGATTCACTCCCGTTTTGTAGGCATCCCCCTACACTGAAAGCTAGGCAAGACCAGTGGAAACTGAAGGAAAAGGAGTATTTAGTACAATCAAAGGAGTATTTAGTACTGTCAAAGTCACATGAATTGAGGATGTTCTTAAGGTTTATAGACTGGTTAGCTGAACAGAGTAGAGAGGAGGTCAGGATTGGTCAGAAGTCCTGGCTAGGGATAAAAAGTACATGCACAACTCCTTCTCACAGTGTCATTATCTTTTTAAGAATATCAAGCACAGGATAGAAATTTAAAAAGGATTTAAAAATTTAGGATTATTTTTCCTGAGTTTACGATAATAACAATTATTTAACTTTAAAACTGTAACTATCCTATTTTTTACTAGTTCTTATATTTCATGGATTCATTAAATTTTTTTTTTGGAAATGGAGTCATTTCTGCTTAAATATCCAATCTTGTGTTTGCCTTATTACATTATGCAACTGACCCTATGATGACTATGTACTTAAAATGATTAGATAGAAAGCACTACAATGACTCAAATATTTCAAAGTGGCAAAGCTTCATCACATAAGTTGGTCTTTGTTCATGATCGGAGTTACCCTGGAATATCACTTAAGGAACAGGTAGCTTCCTGTTAACATATATCTTTTTTTTTTTTTTTAAGGTAAATTTCCTGGTCACAGAAGTCTTTCCAATTAGGCATCTAGACACATGTTTTCCCTTGCAATGAAACCTGTGATATGTATTTCAATAATACCACAACCTGTGTCTATATGTCATCTTCAAATTCATCCATTTTTGTTATAATCATCACAATCATCTAATTAATATCGTGAACATGTTGCACTGCTGTTGCATTAGAAATAATCCTGGTGAAAAGACAACTTCCGTGTTAAAGTGGTATCCAAAGATAGTGAGTATGTTAGGTGCTTTCAGTAGTAAGACATTCTTTGGAAACAGACACAGATTTAAAAATTAGAAAATAGAAAGCCAAAGTAAGTATAAACTTTCCAGCAAGACAAGGAAAGATGATCTTGGCTCATTTACAGAAAAATCTTGTGTGTAGCTGATGAACGTGAACACAGATGTGAAAGTCATCAGGAGACCTGTGCCATAAGAGTGCTTCTGTCTAAACAGACATAGAAAGAGCAATCTTGGCCTCTTCCTTTTTTAGTTCATAGCTCAATGAAAGGATAAACATCGGTTCTTCATGCAAGCCAAAACAAAACAAAGCAAACAAATAAACAAACAAGCCAAAATGTGGGAAACCACCACACATAAACGTTCCTTCTGATCTATTTGTTCCACAGCCCATTTAAAGATATAACTGGGTCTTGGATGGTTGGGCAAAGCACTGTCAGTAGTTCTCACTGTTTATTTACTCACAGGTATATTGTCAGCACTCATAGTCTATGCAGGCCCTCTGCAAAGGCATTTGGTCACCTTGTGCCATATTTCCTTCATTTTTCTACCATAGATGATGGGGTTGAGCACTGAGGGTAGAAGAAGGTAGAGATTGGCAAGGAGAACACGAGCATGAGGTGGGATATTGTGACCAATGCGGTGCATGAGAGACGAAAAGAGTGCAGGAACATAAGTGACAAGAATGACAAAGAGGTGAGCTGAATAGGTGTTGAGAGCTTTATAGGTAGCATCTTGAGAGTTGAGACATACCAGAGCCTGAAGAATGAAGCCATAAGAGAAGCCAATGAGCAGCAGATCAAGTCCCACCACTAGCAGAATCACAAAGAGCCCATAGATATGGTTAGGTCTGGTATGGTCACAGGCCATTTTCACCAAAGCCATGTGGTCACAGTAGGTATGAGGAATGACCATGTGGCAGAATGTCAACCTTTGAAGTAGAAGTGGCATGGGTAGGATAAGAATCACACCCTTGCCAGAGCCATCAGTCCCAGGCATCCAACTAAGGAATGGCTCAGAATTGTGTTGTAGCATAACGGCTCACATACAGCCACAAAGTGGTCAAAGGCCATTGCGACAAGTAAGGCTGATCATACCACAGATGTTCCAGGGATGAAAAACATCTGGGTGAAACAGGCATTGGCAGCTATATCCCCATCATTGAACCAGAAGAGGCAAAGGAACTTGGGCAATAGAGCCAGAGTAGATATGAGGTCAGCTACCATCAGCAAGGCCAGGAGCAGGTACATTGGGATGTGAAATGTGGGCTCTGTGGCCACCAGAAAGAGAATAGCACCATTGACAATGAGGACAGCCAAGAACATGGAGGAGAAAGGAATAAATAACCACAAGTGCTGTGACTCTAAGCCTGGTATGCCCATCAAAGTGAAGTTCAGGATGCTGGAATGGTTGAAGATTAGCATCATAGATACTGTTGGTGGTTGTTAAGTGAAATTTAGACATCTGTCAATGAGACGTGCATGGTGGTTGTTGTTTTGTTTTTTTGTTTTGTTTTGTTTTGTTTTGTTTTGTTTTGTTTTGTTTTTACAAGTTTGGCTTTTAATGACTTGCTGAGATGGGAAAGATGGAAAAATACCTCTCTGGGGAAATGGAGTCTTCATTCTGGCTTCAGATCTATCTCTAAACATCTATATTGTTTTCACACTCATTTCTTTGTGAGGTGAGCCTCAGGCTTCTTTTCTGGATAGAGGATGTTGTAGTGGACCTTTCCTCTCACCTGTCCCAGTTCAGCAACTCTACACTTCAAACAATTTTTCTGGACTTCTGAGTTAGAAAAGGAGAAAATATTTTTATTCTTGATTAAAGGATGAACATTTTTGATACAAGACCCATGATCATATCATTGGGAAGCTTCCCAGTTAGAGAAGAAATATACTTACTCACCCCTTGTTGTAAGAGGGCTTAGCTGTTGGGGGAAATTTCCTTTGAGTTTCTTTGCTTTCATATGTTGTCCATCTTCCAGGAATCCACTCTCTGGTTATGATCCTGTTTCTCCTTCTGGTTCTCTTTGCTTTTCAGACATGTGAAAGATAGATTGTTCAAATAAGAACACCATCAGATGGTTGCTTCCCACTAGCTCCCATCAATGCACTTGATGGACAGTCCTTTGCAGTTTTTTTGTATGAATAGTGCATATTTATTTCTTTTCAACTAGCCCTCATTCATGTATAGATTGAATTGCCTTTAACCATGAGGGATTTACTTCAAATCAGCCCACTGTCCTCTTTCATTCTTCAGTTCCTATCATGAATTAGCTGAATTTCTCTTTCCTTCCAAAGACCTTCCATAGACACTCTAAGCAATAAAGCAAGAACCCCTTTCACAAATACCTGCCTGTACTGTACCTATTTTTTTTCATCTTCCACATGTTTTCCATTTCATGTATTTTTCAGGTCATGCAAATCCAATTTGTGCCTATAGCCACGACTCATAGTCCCACATTTTAGGGAACTTAATATTATCATGTAAACTATATTTAGAAAGTCCTCATAGCAGTTTCACTCATGGAGATGATTTATGATTCCTATAAGAAGTAGGTATGCATATGTTTGCATTATGGTGGAAATTTGTCTTAAACTTAGCCTTCTAAAAGGAAGCTAACTTTTAAAAAATGTTTTATTTTATTTTATTTTGAGAGAGAGATATATATAGAGAGAGCACAGGCTGGGGAGAGGGGCAGAGGGAGAGAAAGACACTATTAAGCAGCCTCCATGCTCAGCACAGATGTGGGGCTCTATCCCATGACCCTGGGATCATGACCTGAGCCCAAATCAAGAGTTGAATGCTCAACTGACTGAACCATTTAGGCTCTCCAGAAGCTAATTTTTATAATAGAGGTGTGTGTGTGGTGGGGGGAGGGGAAGACAACCAGGACCAATAACACAAAGTGAAGAATCTTTGCCCGAATAAAGTTAACACTGTCACTAGCATTTTGTAGAATGTACTAGATGGAATAGTCCTTCTTGGAAAGTAGTGATAGAGGGTGTAACTTAAAAGGACTTTGCACTCTTGCCCATGCAGACCCTGACAACAGATAGTTCTGATACAATCAAGCAACATCCCACATGGGGTTTGCTGAAGAGAGTCTGTAGATCCTGTACAATTCAAGGAGAAGAGATTAAGATGAAAACAGAGACAATTATCTAGTCATAAGGCTAGGAGCTTCTTAGTTAGAAGTCAATTGTACAGGATAAATCCTGAGAATTATTTGTGTCACTAATACTATCACAGGTTATTATTTTTATTACACAATTCAGGGAAATGCCTGGATACTTAAGGTACTCCTTTAGAACATATGATTCCAGAAATACACGTCTCAGGTTATCTGCAGTGTTATTGAAATGCACTCTGCACTTAAGCTCTGTACCACACACCAGGACCGTCAGGACTTTCCTAAATGTAGTAGGAACACAATTAAATTTGCTTATACTAAGAATTTTGTGCATGATTTCAAAAACTATAGGCATGCCTCATTCTAATTCTCCTCCTAGGATTTGGTTCATTCATATTATCACTATTGTTTTTATACAATCAAATTTATACAAGTTGCATACATTTATACAATTTTATAAACTGGTTCATACAAACAAATACAAAAGATTAAAAATTTCCTTTGATTTTCATATAGGTATCTGACCCTAACTGACTACTACAGTTAAAATGTTTATGATCCGACAGTTAAAACTCAGAGAACAACACCCTTTACAAATTATTCTTAGTCATACTTAGTTCAATTAAAATGTGACACTCAAAATCAATTTGTTAAATTTGCTACAAAAAGACTCCACAAAATTTATGTTGCTAGATTCTTCCACATTCTTGAAACTTGACTAGGTTTGGTTTTCTAAGTATTCAAAAGAGAGAATAACAGGGCATTAACTAGTGTCTATGTATTCCAGAGCTAATAAGACCCAGAGGCAGAATGAGAATGGAAATATGAAGAGAGAGGTGGGAGGTACCATTAAAGAGACAGAAGAATCTGAGGCACCTGAGTGGCTCAGTTGGTTCAGCGTCTAACTCTTGATTTCAGCTCAGGTCATGATCTCACAGTTTGTGGGATCAAACCCTGTGCAAGGTTCTGTACTGACAGCACAAAGTCTGCTTGGGATTCTCTCTTTCCCTCTCTCTCTGCCCTTCTTCTACTCTCTCTTTCTTTCTCTCTCAAAATGAACATTAAAACAATAAATTAGATCTGAACAAAATAATTAAATTCTATCTGAACATCCATTTTCCCCTCAGATACCATCAGAACAAATCTCATCATAGTTCCCATTCCTGTTTTCTATTGTCATCTTAAGACAACTTAGCCTTCATAGTCAGTCTTTATGATCAGAATTTCAATTACCAAATAGTTATGACATCTCCTAATTATATTCAGCTCCCTACCTACTCATCACTTCCCAAATCTTTACACTGTACTTTTTGGAATTTATAGATTATTGTCAAAAACTTCCCTTTTTTTTTGAAAATTCACTTTAGTTTCTTCTTCTAACAGAAACCAGACTATGTTCTGAGCACATTACATTCTGTGCAGCCACATCAAATGGAAGCTGTTTTTATAAGTTGTGTTGTTCACAGACTATAGAGTCTGAAAATGAGGAATGTGTTAGAGCCCTATTATTTCTCATTGTACTTTCTAGATCTTTGTCCTTCCACTTGAAAAATACAGGCCCCTTTGAAATTCAGGCTGTCAGATCATACTACCTTTCCCTACTCTCTTAGCATTTACCTATTTTACCTTCAGCCTCCTCTATCAAGTTATGTTTTGTACCTTTCTTACTGCCTTTCCCTCTGTTACTACTTCTGCCATAATGATTGCCTATAATTGGTTCATATAGACAAGCTGATAAAAAGCTTAGTCTTTTATTTCTTGATCTCAATTCTCAATGGTTGTTTTGTCTACACTACTTCAGCCATTCACAATATCATAAATAGAGCACTAGAATAGCCATCTTTAATATTTTAATTTTTTTGAGAGGGAGAGAGAGAGAGAGAGCAAGCAGGGAGGGGCAGAGAGAGAGAGGGAGAGAATCCTAAGCAGGCCCCATGCTCAAAATAGAGCCTGACACAGGGTTTGATCCCATGACCCTGAGATCATGACCTTAGCTAAAATCAAGAGTCAGATAGTTAACCAACTGACCACCCAGCTGCCCCAAGAATACCCATCTTTAAAATCTTGTTCTAAGGATCCATTCTCTTATACCTAAGCTTACATTTTTCCTGTTGACTCTTCCTAGTGCCTTCCACTTCTATAATCCTCTGAGAGTAGGCTTTCTAATCCATCAAAGCTACCATGTTTTCTTATCGCCATCTTACCTCCTCACAGGTTAGAAAACACTTTCTATCACTATAATCACTTCCTTGTGCTTATATTCCACATCTTTGCTCTTATTCCCCTAATTGTACTAATATAATAAAAGACTAATCCTTGTTAAATCCAACTTGGTTTGGGGGCATCTGGGTGGCTCAGTCGGTTGAGCGTCCAACTTTGGCTCAGGTCATGATCTCGCCGTCTGTGAGTTCAAGCCCCACATCGGGTTCTGTGCTGACAGCCAGGAGCCTGGAGCTTCAGATTCTGTGTCTCCCTCTCTCTCTGCCCCTCCCCCACTCATGCTCTGTCTCTCTCTCTCTGTCAAAAATGAATAGACATTAAAAAAATTTTTAAAAAAAATCCAACTTGGTTTTATATCTATACCTGAGCAGCTGAACATGACTTCCAAAAAACACACAGCATGATCATTGATTCTGGTTTACACAGTCCTTAGATGAGTTCTCAGTATAGCCAGGCAGCCATAATGTATTTCTAGTCATACTTCATCCCGTTAGACATTTTATTGCTTTTATTATTAATCTCCTAATATGCATACCTCCTTCCTCAAAATTCAGAAGATGATCTTTCTTTTTTGTAAGAAAAACAAGAAACCCAATGATACTTTACTCATCTTCCCACCACAAAATAGACTGCATTGGTACCTGTAGGTTGTGCCTTCCTATTACAGCGGATGTCTGCCTCATTCGTATTTAGAGTTTACTCATCTGCTTCTGAACTGAATCAATCATACTTCCTTTCCCTCATACAAAAACTTGTTCCTGCAATTGTACTCCTCTTTTGGGCAATGGACTTTCCCTTTTTCTAGTGAGACTTCTGACTATTGTCATTTTCATCACCACCATTGTAGCCAATACACATTCTGTTTTCCTTTGGACCACTTAAATAACCTACTCAGGGTCTTTCTGCTTCCCTTTCACCTATATATTGTTTATTGTCTAATAAATTGCCTAAGAGAGTGGACCTATTATCTTTAAAAATATATAAACATGATATTACAATTCTGAAGAGCATCCTACTATATAAAGAATAAAATCAAAAGTCTTTGCCATGATGTACAAGGCACTCCGAAGTACTCCCATCATGCCTTGTGCCTTATTCATGACACTCATGATATACAAAGTGTCCTTCAGCCTCATATCATTTCTTTACCTTTAAGCTTCTACCACTCTCTCCCTTCGCTCACATCACTCTTGACATTTTGCTCTTCTTTAAGCATGCTGAGTTTGCTTCTGCCTTAGAGCGTTTCCCCTTGCTGTTCCATCTCCCCATGGACCTTCAAATGACCCACTTCCTAACTTTATGTGTGTCTGTGAAAATATAATTGCTTCTTAAGCTTCTGTTTTTGATCATACAAAACCACATACCACCACCTGAAACAGCCAGTTTTTCTTTCTCCCCCTGATACCTTCATACTCCATAGTCAACAGAGTAGTTCACAGTCCTGGCTGCATATTAGAAACATCTGAGGAGTTTAAAATTTTCCAATAGTTAGACAGCTTAGGTATATTTAAGTGATAGCAGGAAATTCAGTGTGACCTTTATGTCAAGTGTTTGGAATTCTGGAGACAATGTCAGAAGCAGGCCCATGAGTAACAGTTCCTTTTGCTTAAAGTGTTTTCCACATTGCTTTCTTCTTTTCTTGACAAAACTTCTATCTTCACTTCTCTGCTCTTGCCCACGGCATGAATCTGCCTATGTCTGTGTTCTATTGCATAGCACTTCAGCTAAGTTTCCTTTCCTTAAGCAATTCCTCTCATTTAACGTGCATTTATTAAGTACTCACTATGAACCAGGATTTGTATATCAGCTCTATTTTGTCATATCTGACAATGTTTCTGCATTATTTCAAAACCATCTAATTCTTGAATCTTTAGTCCCTCATCTTCTACATCCTCTGTAAACTTGCTCAATTTGCAGAAAAGAGGCAGTATTTTCAGATATCTGAGGTAGAAGTTGCTGTGTGGCTAACAAATTAATGCCAGTTAAATAGAATTAGTGGGGGCTACAGATAGAAAGCATTTAGGGAAAAGAATCCAACTGAAAGAAGAGGTGGGATACCTTTAAAGGATTAAAATCAGAACCTACTTAGAAATGCTCTACTACATTCTTCTTACCCCTCTTCTCTTCTGATAACCAGAGCCTTATTATTTGAAGTCACAAATTAAATCTGCCTATTTCATGTTTTATGGCACACTACTTTTGCTTTTTTGCTGAGCTACTAGGAAGGGTCTCCCTGCCCCCACTGGCTCTCCTTGAAATTATTCCCAGGAAACACATATAAGCTTTCTTGTTGCAGTGGACCAACACTCTTACACTATATAAGGGAAGTTTTCAACTGTGTGATTTCATCACCCAAAAACTCAGGGCACAAATATGACTCTCCAGAAGTCAAGGAAAAAGGAAAAGGAAAAAGAAGTAACTCATTAGGGGATCCCATTGGGCCTGGTACTTGAAGAACAACAGGACCTAAAGAGTGGTTCTCAGAGGAAAAGGGACAATTTTGATCACTCCCAGTTTTCATGTAATAATGGTATTATGTGATTTCCCTCTGTTTGGTGGATGCCTATAGATATAGCTTTAATCCTGTCATGGGGACTTTTGAATAAAGTCATGCTTCAAATAGATAATAGTCTATACTCCTCATGCAAAACAATTAATACTCAGGTACTCCTGTGCCATTATAAGAGGAGCACAAAGTACTGATTTAGCCAATGATAATTTCCTATCAAAAGAGAATAGGGGTGCCTGGGTGGCTCAGTCGATTAAGGATCCAACTTTAGCTCAGGTCATGATCTCACTGTTCATGAGTTCAAGCCCTGTATCAGGCTCTGTGCTGACTGCTCAGAGCCTGGAGACTGCTTGGGATTCTGTGTTTCCCTCTCTGTCTTCATCTCCCCTGCTTACACGTGCTCTCTCTCTCTCTCAAAAATAAATAAACTTTAAAAAAAATTTTAAAAAAGAGAGAACAGAATTCTCTAAATGGACACTAACTTTGGAAGACACAAAGAGAGTCATTTTGTATTCAAATGCCTCTATAATAAATTTCTCTGTATAACTACCATCGAAAAGAATACAGCAATTGTTCTCAAGCTTTCAAAGGGCTTTAAAAAATATAGATAGCTGAGTTTCATCACTCATATTTCTGATTTAGTAGGTCCAGGGTGGTACCCAATAATTTGCCTGTCTAGCAAGTCCCCAGGTAATATTGATACTACTGTCCTGAAAACCTCACCTTGAGAAGCACTGGGTTAATGTATGGTCAGTTGTGTTCCAGGAATTGCACATGGGGAATATTTATGAATTTTATCTGATAACACGTTCATGGTTAGTTGCAGCTAATCATAGATTCTCTTGCAAACTCAAGATTTCACGTTTCAAAAATGTAAGTCTTCACATTTGTTTAGTTGTGTTTCTTCCCACTTCTGTCAAAATAGGAAAAGCTTTTGGAGATGCTTTTACCCTAAAAACCTAGATCCCTTAGAAAAATTAGATTTTTTCAATTAAACTATCTTCCTCTTAGATAAAGATGCTAAGTAATATTGGTTTTCATTCTGAGATGTTGATGGCATGGTTTTAATTCTTTGGGAAATCTAGATGGTAAGGAGAAAATGTTGCTCTTTTTGTATTAATGTG